>NC_052408.1:11550659-13950659 GCF_009389715.1 Phoenix dactylifera | reverse complement strand
ATAGGATATCATAACTAAATTGAAAAACAAAAAAATGGGGAAAAATTAAACAAGATGGAATTTCCTCTTGAAATTGTACTATTTATTTGACCTCCATCTGCCAAGACAAGAATTTGAGGTCCCTCTCGTAGGTTGTCACCTTGTCATCACTTTGGTCCAAAGACAAACCAAAATGGAAGTGCCAAGCATAAACACAGGTTATGCAGTAGCTGACTACTGAAGCACCCTGGTTCAACAAGACCAATTGAGAGCATCCATATCTTTCAAACAACATAGAATCAAAATTGAAGTTTCCACATGTTTTTGTTATAGAAAATCCAAGTTGTTTTACAGGAGTAAGTACCACAACTGAATTGTAACCATAAAATAGCAAGGGATCAAACCCATCAAATAGGTGATATAATTGCAAATTACCTCATAGGAACCATAGCCATAAAGTAGAAGAGGGTCAGACCCATCAAGTTTTACAAGATCCTTTCTGTAAACAATTGAAATTGGCACTCGAGGACCATCTGACGCAACTGCCCACTTTCTTTCAGTCACATAATTTGATGCATCAAAACCACCTAATACCTGGGTATAGACAAAGGAAAGATTGATCAATTAACTCTAGTATGAAGGCAGAGTGGAAAGTCGGTATTATTGTACCAAGCAGAAAGTAACAAAAAAATAAGGGATGAAAGCACAATTTAAAATTTAATATGGCATACTTTTTTATTAACAACAATAACAGGATAATACTAACATAGAAGGGAAAAGCACATAACAATATACTGATGCTCAGTGCTGATGCAATGTTCTACATAGCAGCAAATTCAGAAACAGCAAGAAGTCTAAAAACAACCAGTTGCAAAGTACATCAATTATATCTGAAGCATTAAGATAAGAAATTTAAAAAAAAATGGAAAATGCCATAAGTGAGGAGCTTTTTACAGATAAACCCATTATCTATTTAGTATAGTTCATGCACTTCCAGTCGCAACCATGAGCTGGGTCCCTACAACTGTACAAGTAACACTTCTTTCTAGATATGCTCAATCTGAATTTTTCTTTGGATTTTATTTCTAATGCTCCCGATTCTTTAAGGCATTTTTCTTCCATGTAGTTCCATTTTAAATTTCTGGAATTCTGCAGACTAGAAGTGAACATGTCTGATCTCTGATGAACATAAGAGGAAGCAGGGATAGCTGTGATTCACCCATCTAAGTCGAGATTTTTCTACCACTTAAGTTACTTCATACATATTCTCCCAATTTTAGCAGGTGCAAGCTTCTTTTTCCTCTCTCTTAGCAGAATCAAACTAAGCGGGGTGCATTGATTAAAGAAGCAGGAATATGTAGAGAATCTCACATCTGGAGGCAAGAGGTCTCATTGATGAAGGCTCAAAGAGTTTCTGTTGTAATAGCAAATGGCAGGCCTTGTGTATAATGCACAAGGCTTTGGAATGCTTCTGTAGCCAAACTTGGAGGCTATCATGTTTGCAAAGATGACAGATAAACCATGGTTTCCCTTTTATTCTCAAGTGATGTCTTATTTTGTTTTGCAAGCAAAATAAGCCTTAGAATAAGACAACAAGAAACACAACTAGTAAAGTATTATCTATTTATCTTGCCATTTTTACCTCAAACAGTGGTGAGATATCGGAACAATATGATGGCCTCAACATTCAGTTTACTACTGCTCCTCCACAGATATATTTAATGAATTATACAAAATTCATAATGCTGACAAGAAATTATTCATACAAAAAAAATGTTCTCTATGATTAAAAAAAATTAAAGAAACAGGTTATCTATTTCCCTGTCGATGTTATCAATTGTATGAAGAGAAGGATTTTCTAGAATTTGCAAAGTTAACAAATATCATCTTTTTAGTACACAAAAACTTCATTCCTCATTAGCACGTACAACATGTATAAAGGAATATAACATAATGAAAATAAAACATGTGGTCACTTTACCTTCTCAATCTTCTTCAAAACAGATGTGCCTGTATTCATGTCATAGTCATACACAGATGGTGGGGTTCTCATAGAGCTATAAGAAAATCGTAAGATTTTTGAAGAAAATTCTGATTCTTCAGAATCCACCGAGTACACAGGATCAACAAAATCAATTGTCCGGCCACCCTGAAGTTGTAGAATTGATTCCCCAGTGGTTGGAAGTCCATATACAGTTACTTTAGGTAAACCATTTTCACGTTCATACACAGCAATATGATCATTAAAAAGTTGGAAATCCTGTATTTTCACACTGAAAGAGTTTAAACTTCATCAAGCTCTTGAAAGTAACACTTTAAATTATTAGAGACTTCTTCGAGAAAGTAACTGCAGCAAAGAAGATACGTTTTAAATAAACCAACACGAGGAAGAATTGAGAAATGGACCACAAATGCCCATAGTTACAAGAAAAAAAATACCAAACAAGTTTATGAAGATCAAAAAAAAATTGCATAGTATAATCTCACAAGCATTTCCACAGCATAATTTCATAAGCATGATACGACATCTCTGATCAAGTTTTGCAAAGATGCCATTGGTAAAATGTCAAACATTGTTCGATAAACATCATAAGACTCCCCTGCATAGTCACAGAATTCGCTGACTTTTTTCAAAAAGTCGTAAGCTACTCTTGCACCAGGGAGCTGGCCATATGGATCTCCGTACTATCCAGTGGTTCATGAACAGATCATATAACATTTGCGAAATATATGAATTTCGTGGAGAAATCACGAGATCCATACCATTTGCCACTCGCAATGTGGATACAGCAGGGTGCAAAGTGGGAAAGAAGGTAAGGAGACTGGAAATAAGACCGAGAGAAGTGGGGAGAAAAATAAAAATACATGAATTCCAACAAAGAACAGGATGTTTTAGCTTACAGTGAATCCTAAAATATCATTAATAATGGGTCTCACTCGGTTGTCGACTACTGTTTGTACCACTTACTTGTTTTTCTTAAAAGCTGCCCTACTTTCTCATATTTTGAAAATCTTAAAAGTTTATTTTTCCTTAAATCATTTTTGTTATTGGATTGAAATATAATTACTTCAATTTTTTAATAGTTTTGAAAACAATCTTACATCAAACCATATAATATAAGGTTTATTTATACATTTATTATTTTTAAATATATTAATGTCTAAAATTTTATTTATTTAATTTTTTCAAACAATTTCTGATTTTTTTCAAATTTACAGGATTTTTTATGAAATTTGAATTTTTTAGTCTCGTCGGATTGTTCCCTAATGAAATGCCAAAAACTGTTAGATGGATGGTGGCTGGCTGCTTTTATAAAATAGAAAGAGAAGGGCAGTACATTATGTTTAAAATTGCCAAGTTCTGTTCTTTTTCACCTCTGTACCCTCAAGACCCTGGACCCTGATGCATCTTGCTTCAAGCCATTACCCAAGTGAATAAAGAAAGCAGGCATGGGGTTTTTTTTTTCATTGCTTTTAGTTTTTCATTTATAATGTTGCATTGGAAAATACCCCTGACATGAAATTAAAGAAACTCATTTGTTGAAGGAGACAAAAGACATTTTGTAGACCAAATCCTAACTTTAGAGAGGTTGTTGCCTAGGAGTCACCACACTAATGTCATCTCGCCTGGGTCATGTTCAGGCACTCTGTTGGTTCCTTAACACACATGAGCGCCTAGGCGAGCACCCAGAGCATCTTTCAAAACACAAAAATGAACATTATCTAGAAATTTTCTTAGATTTGAACCCATAGCTGATGATAAAGCTGCTGAAGAGAATATTCAAAGTAAACTTTAGTGGAAAAACAAGTAACATTTTATTCCATGAATACATAGACAATCGATAGGACAACTAGGTACTAGTTCTGAATCATTCATGATGTTCATAATAAGAAATCGTTTTGACAAGCATTTTAAAATATCTCTTACTTAGAATTAGTCATACTAAAAAGTCAACTATAAGGGTATATCTATGCTATATAAAGACTGAAGAAAACAATAATCAAAACACATTAATAAAAGAAGATTCAAAACATGCACAACACAAAACTCCAGCAAACATTCCGCACACTACCTTTCTCTATGAGGAAGCAGAACTTTTGTTTCAGATACATTGTCCAGTGGGCATGCAAGCAATTCTGAATTATAGAACTCCTCGCTTCTTCTCTTGATAAAAAAGTGGTTTCCACGATGACTAGCTGATATATCCACACCATATACACGAGGTGTCAAAGTCATGAGCCCACTTTCTTTTTTGGAAACATCTAGGTAAAAGATAGACCGTGTATTTTTGCTTTCAGACCCAACAAACAAATATTGCTTGCTTTCAGAAATTTGAAGGTCAAGAGAGAACTTGTCATCCTTTTCATGATAAAGGCAATGGTCGCTCGACTGGTCAGACCCCAACTTGTGTAACCATACCTGAGAAAGAGTAGTATATGAGAATCAACAAAGATAAAAATATGCCATGAGTTTCAATAAAACAGAGGGAAAAACAGCAAAAAGTCTGTTAATGGATCAAAGAGTAAGGACGAGACAATTATTGGTATCCAAATTTTTGACTAGTATTGCCAAACATCAGAGAAACTATCTAAAGCACAATCAAGCAAACCAATTGAGAAGCACATTAAGAAATAAACTGGTGTTTGATGTAGCTGAGCTAATCAGATATGACTAACAATTCAACAGTTACTTGATTTAAGAGAAGCCAACTGCACTTAAAGTAATGCATTAGATCCTATATACTAATACAACTTTACTAAAAAAGAGCAACTGGCAAGATGACAATGGATGCTCAAGGTAAGCTATCCAATTTCATAAAGCAACATATTAACATGGAGACAGAAACTCTTAACGATAGGAAACTTCCTATATAACATCATGAAACAATCTATTAATCCAAGAACAAGTTTATATTCATAAGAATATTACCTCAGTTAACTATGTGATGATCTTTCTGTCATAAAACATGAGTAAGTTGTTTAACATGAATCATAAGCTGGCATTACTTCTGAATAATAGCAACTAGGTAGCATATACCTTGTCAGGCCGAAGAATCTCGTCCATTGTTATGTAAATTAGGGTGTCATCACCAGCCCACTCAATGT
Organism: Phoenix dactylifera; assembly: GCF_009389715.1. Lineage (NCBI taxonomy): Eukaryota > Viridiplantae > Streptophyta > Magnoliopsida > Arecales > Arecaceae > Phoenix > Phoenix dactylifera. The sequence continues at coordinate 13,945,574 of NC_052408.1, read as the reverse complement.
CTGATGTCACCTCCTTCAAGGTTGTACCGACAGGAGTCCCATTCTCAGCATCAATGACATAAACAGTATATATCTCATCACCTTTAGTGTCTTCTGCATATGCTACCAGCTTATTATTTGGGCTGACCTGAAAAGCACAGGATATAAGAATGGAAAATGCTAGAATAAAGAACCATGACATAATTACTTAAATAGGAAGCATACAAGGGATATACTTTGAAAGCCCCGATACTGTAGTAATCATGCCCTTGGGCCTTGATATTCTCATCCAAGATAACATGCTCTTCAGATGCTTCCGGTCCCGTGGGCATAACATCAAATACAGAAGCAGGGCCATCATTTGTAATAAGGCGCCTGCAATGCTGAACATATTCCTTCCCCGTCAATGTTCTCTCATAGTAGTAATATGACCCTCTTCGAACAGGAGCAGAAATATCATCTTCTTTGATTCTTCCTCTTATCTCAGCATATATTTTATCCTCAAATTGCTTCACATCTAAAAGAGAATTTGAAAACATCAGCATATCTATCCCAAAGAAAACTGGGGAAAAACAATAATGCATAACAAAATCTAGCCCTTGATGAGATTATAACTTTTTTCCCTACTTCCAAACAAGCAACAGCTTGTAAGATACAAAACAATAATAGCCAGCCAAAAAGATTGTGTTTTGGAGTTATCTCCAGTAATAAAGGCCTGGGGCCTATCAGGGTTTGTCAACAAAGATCAAATTGTTTTACCCTAAGTCAACTTGAAGTCATCACCTTTCAGACTTCCAATACATTCTCATCAAACTGACTAACTAGCTAATCAAAGCAAGCCTTGATCTATCAGATGAAGAGCGATACTCAGATCCATTGATCATTATTAGATCATTCTCGTTCAATCAAAAGATGATTTTAATAACGATAGATAAACAACTCAAATGCTAATGAGGTATTGTAAGTTTTTTTTCCCTTGTTACAATCTTAATCTTTTACATAGAGATCCCATTTTGAAAGAACTAAGGCACTCTAGCAAGTGTCCCATTCAACGACAAGAACTCTTAACGTTCTTCCATAACATCATATCCCAGCGAGTAAATCTAAAATTCACACAACTAGAACCCCAAAATTTGCACTTCCCCATCTCAAAAAAACCCCACAAAACTCGGGCATTCAACGACATGAAAAAGCGAAGGAGGATAGGTGCAATTTCGGCAAAGAAAAAGGAGAATAGGTGCAATGATCGCAAAAACCCTAGAGCTCACCGGACATCATGAGATCGGTGTAGGCGTTCTCGGCCTTGAGGTGGGAGAGAACATCGGGGTTGGAGCGGGAGTCGTCGCGGAGCCAGTAGTAGTTGTCGACCCGGACGTCGCCGAACATCTCCATCTCGTGCCTCGCCTTCTTGGCCACGGGAGGGGCCGCCATGGACGCCGCCGAGGTGGAGGAGATCGAGACGCTAGGGTTAGGCCTCGCGAAGAGATGGGAAGCGAGAGGAGGAAGGGAAAAGAGAGGGGAGAAGAAAAGCCGGCCCGCGAAGGGAAGGGGGAAGGACGAGACTCCGCCCAGACGGAACATATAGACATGCGCCGGTTTTTCGGAGATAAAACGGTAGCCTTTTTGCTTGACCCAACCCGGCCAGGCCTCGATCTCCGAAGCCTCGGATTCTCGGAAGTGGCTCCGCGGGCACGGCAGCTGCCTGCAGGCCCGCAGTGTTTTTTTAGGTGAGATCTTAGACGATCATAAATAATATCAGAGCAACTTTGGCTTAAATTTATATGAATTAAAAAAAAAAAAGTTAATTATGCTTGTATTTAGATTTAAATGAATTTAAACTTTTAATCTTATAAAAATATCAAAACTTAAATAGAAAAGTATGTGAGGACTCATGGACTAAAAAATTTAAAAAATATCTCTTGGCTAGTTTTTTTGATGAAATTCTGAATTGTAATGGTGCTACATAGGATGCCAGTATTTTTTTTTTTAGCCCAGGTTACATATTTGTAGAGGCTAGTTTGTAAAGCTGATAACATTTGTTGGTAGTTTTACATTGTACTAATGATGATAAAATGATGATAATGCCAGCAAATTAAGTTGGTGAAGTCTTTTTTTTTTGGTAGATGTTTGAGTTTGTCCTCTCAACAATTTTTTTATCAGGCTTATATGTCTTAAAATTTTCCAAAAGAGTGTGAAGTGTACCAACCTGGTACCAATGGTTTCGTGGATTCACATCTTTTCGCTGGCAATTTGTTGTTGGTGGTTGAGGAGGATCAAATTTTTCCATTGCCTAAATCTTTCAAAATATTGACACTAATAAGTCCATCTTCTTCGTTGGTCCTATGACTTAGATGTTGCTTTAAAGAGGAATATCTCCTTTGAGCTAGGGATCATGGTTAAGGCTAGTAATTAGCTCTATCTTGAAGTAATGCTGTGAATGATGGACTTTAACATGCTATTTGAAAAAATGAATGGTTGCTTGAGGGATGGAGGAAAAACGATCATACTTCAAATGGCTCCAAATCTATGCTTGAAGGTTATTCTACTACCGCCATCAAATGGATTAAGAGGCTATCTCTTTATAGCAATTGCATCTTTTGATGGGTAACATTGGTCATGCTATTTCCGCTCGTCCTCACTTTAGGCTTGCCGTACATTCTAGGAAGTAAATTTGAAAAAAAATAAAAAAAATAGACAAGTTGAAAATGATATGATTAAGTAATGAATTAAGAAATTAAATAGAAATAAAATTTCTACACCCTAATACACTGCATCATTTATCTCCCTTCATGTCACATTTGCGCCCAAAAATTGGCTATATTTTTTTATTTTCGGAATAATTGAAAAAAAATTCTAAATTATTTAAAGATTTTTATTTTTTTAAAATTTAAATTTAGTGCAATCAAGCCATCGAACTTTTTAGCTCTTTCAATTCAAATCCTGACTATGAATTTCGCCGGATGTCCTGACCAAATTATCATGTAATGTTACATCATGCAACATTCTTTTGTGCCATATAAACACATCATGTGATAATTTTGTCACGGTAGTTAAACAGAATTTATAGTCAGGATGTTGTGAATCAAACAATTTTAAAAATTTGATGGACTAATTAAACGAAATTGAGTTAGAAAAGATTAAAATTTTTTAAATAGTTCGGCATATCTCATATCATTATTTTTTTTTATAAAAATTTTTCTGCACTTATCAAAACCGTACGTTGCACGTGCCTAAAACTAGATTCCCAATTTTATGTCTTATTTTTGGGCATCCAACCCTCTCCTTTTCCCGAACCGACCTGCTTTCCTTCGGCCGCTCGAGACCGCCGTGCCTAAGCACAAAATTCCCCCTCTCTCTCTCTCTCTCTCTCTCTCTCTCTCTCCCCGTCTCTCGCGACACTGGAAGACGAAAAAGTAAAGGATCCCGACTTTCTCTCTCTAATCCTTTTTAGCTCTCTCTTTTTTCACCTTCAGATCGACTTCAAAGTAATTAATGAACAATTCCTGAGTGATTTAACTCGATTCGACCCTTTTTTCCAGGAGATCTTAACCTATTTCGGTGATTTCGTTCCTGTCTTCTTTGTTGATGCTTTCTTGTGGATTGTTGCAGAAGAAAAGCGATGACCACGGAAGAGGATTCGATCGATCAAGCGAGCAGCGCCCGCCGCGAGAGGCTCGAGGCTCTTAGAGCGGCCAAAGAGTATCTGAGCACGCCGGACGACGGGCCCGATCAGGATGAGAGCAAAGGAGAAGGTCCGGTCGATGGTCATGGAGACAAGTGAGATTTCTTGATTTCGGTATTTTATTCTGTTTTGATTTCGGTATCTTCTTTAGTTATTGTGCTTTACATCTTTCTGAGCACTTTATTTAGTTCGGGCAACTAGTTTTCCAAGAAACAATGGTTTTTTCCGTCTTAAAATTTAGCTTTGAGAAGTAGGGATGGTGTTTCAAGTTCAACACTGGAGTGTCGAGGCAATAATTATTAATGAGAATGCTGCATATGGACTTAAAGTGAATCTGTCTGTGACTCGATTCTCCTTTTCAAGCTCTTGTTTCAGGATATAAACTAATCCAACAGCTAAAAATAAAGGGGAGCGTATTTGTTTGTATATATCAAAAAAAAAAAAAAGGAACTCACAAGGAAAAATTATAATCCTAAACCTTAGCATTCCACTGGGTCATGTGATGGCCATTTTATTAAGTACTTTTGAGACCGATCATATGTTATGGCTCTTGCTTCCATCTAGGCATATTTGGCTGAACAGAGCTGGACACATTCCAAAACTGAAAACCACAACTAGCTATCTGCTTTCCGTTGTTTCACTGCTGCAGACAGCCATGTACATGGATTTGGGACTATATATTTTGCCCTAACTGTTGTAACTAGACATACAGCCCACACAATCACAGGTTGAACTGCAACAATTGGTGGCAGTTTGTAAGTTCTCTTAGCTCGGTCTTTATACATCATGGAGGTGCTCATTAGTATATCTGGTTCTTAAAATTTCATACAATATGTTGTCACACCATGTTTTGATATTGATTCTTAATGTGCCCTTGAATTCAGTTCTTGGGTAACTTGTTGAAGGATAAAACTTTCATGGACCAAGAATTCTTTTCTTCTGTTGCAACTTGACTTGAGATAGAGTATTAGTGGATGATTGCAAAGTTAGATGGGCAATTGGAAGATTTGTGACAAAATCTATGCTTGTGATATTAAAACAAACACATCCTATCCGTTGTTTCTATCCTTGGGAAATTTGCTCCCCCTTTTTTTGGTTTAAGCCATATATGTTCTCTGGGTGCTTTGCTGGGATCTAGTTACATTGCTAATTGATGTCTCTCAATTAGCTTCTGCACTAATTTGTAAATCCTAGGAAGGTTTTGGACTTTGGTCGATTCCCTTTCTGTGCAACTACCTTTGCTTTCTTTGGTTTGCAGCTTGTTGCTTTCAGTTTTTCCAGCTATACTGTTTGGGGTTTTCTTTTGACATGTCCCGTTTTGCTGGTTGCGCTTGTGAGACTTGTCATTATGAGGTGGCAATATTTTCCTTCTCATTATGAGGTGGCAATATTTTTCCAGCTACATATTTCTGCCTTTCATGGGGTGTGACCTATGGCCATTTTTTACTTTTCTCTCATATTCCTATCTCTTCTAGGATTCTTTTTCTTTTTTTATTTTTTGCTCGGCCATAAGGGCGAAATTTGTCGGAGTCTTAGTGTTTCGAAAAAAGTAAAAAAAGAGGCTGATGCTCAATTGAGAAAACAGAAATGATGAAAACTCAGAGAATGCTCAGCAATAAAAGACCATTTTCCTCGATTGAAGGCCGAGTTTAATCTTCCTGCGGGCTGGTGATTTTGCATCTTGATAATGTTTGAGATAAATCAAGATTTTTTTTATTACAAGACAATACATTACATTCCAAGAAAACAAAAAGGTGGGAGTGCATCAATAAAATTATTTTTATGTCCAGCAGTTATGCACATGGCTTTTTTCCACCTTTATTACCTTAGCTTAGTTATTGAAGTGCCTTTTTAATTGTCCAATGTAAAAACAAATATTTTGCTCTTTAAAATTGTTGTCACTACAATGGAAATAATTTCCTTTCTTTCAACATATGTGTATAATCAGGAAAGCCGTGGCTGTTGAAGAAGACTTAATAGAGCAAGCTGCTGCTGCACGCCGTGAGAGGCTTAAGGCTCTTAGGACAGCAAAAGAGCTTTTAGACATGCCTGATGAAGGTTCAGTGCACAGCCACAGCAATGCAGAAGACTCTGAGGAAAATGAAGAAGACAAGTAATTTCTTCTGTTCCCGGCTGCTCTATGAGTAATTATATATACACAATGAGCTAAATTTTCTTTCTTTGTCCAACATATTATTTCCTTTGCAGTTTCTTATGTCCTAGCTGAAATTGCTATTTCAAGAGATGCTTATTTGTTCTGCTGTTCAGGTTTAAATTACATCAAGATTCTTGTTGGAGTCAGAAATGCAATTTTTGTAGTGTATATAAAAAAGATGGAGTCTCCTTGCTTCTGATGATAGCACCATATTTCAAATCTTGAACAACGGGACTATCACTTCATGACAACTATTCTGATTAAAAAACAAATATTTTTTTTATATGAAATTCCTTAGCTGGCATTAGTTTACATGTTTTAGGAGAGTTCTGATCATGAGTAATACAAAATATTACATGTAATAATCATGCTTATAAACTGTATCAAATGCTTACTACGCTTTAGGACAAGTTTCCTGGTAAGCACGATCTTTTTCAGGTGTTGTTATCTTAGTATCATGATGGAATTACGAAGTAATCACTCCATGAGTATTTGTATGGTACAAGAAGATGAGTTTGTTAGATTGTAGTTCAGGTTATTTTAATCCTACAATCCTGGCCTTGTTAGAATTAACTCACTAACATTTCTAGAAATGAAATAAAGATACCAATTGCCACATTATGGTTACAATTTTTTCTCTTTTTTAATGTTTACATTTATCTATCAAGGTTTAACCTTTAATAGGAGCACTGGTTTTTTTAATTCCGTTTATTTACTCTCCCCCAGTCATGCAGTCAATATACTAAGCAAAAGGGGGTAGGACGGTGGAGGAAAGCAATATTTTAAAGAAGATCTAGCATCTTTATAATTTATATTTACTCAATGACATATTGATCAACATCTTTTTTCCTTTTGCCTCTTTCTTTTTCCATTCTTAATCTTGCTTTTTTCATTCTAACTTGTCATCCCCCTCACAGAAAAGCAACCTCTTTCCTTCTTACATTGCCCTCTTCTTCTTTTCTTAAGAATCACTTATTCTCTGTGCCCTTCCTTGACCCTAGCTGATTTTCTTCTTTGTTATCTCTTACCTCCCTCCTCCTAAAAAAATTCTACATCTCCTTGCTTCTCTAGACAATCCTTCCTTTTACCTTTTTTTAGAAAATTATATAAATAGATTAGAAATCTGAATCTCATCATCATAACCACTTATTCCTTGAGGTGCTGATGAAATCTGTTAATGACCTTTCTCATCTTTTTCTTTCACTTGGATTTCTATATATCCTACCTTTTTAATCAATATATTAATTCATATGCATTTACATAAATTTGGTGCCAAATTTGTTATTGTCATCTGGTTTAATTTGTAATGATATTGATGGGATTTCTGACACGAATTTGTTTGTGAGGAATTTCGAAGCAGAAGGTGCATGTAGTCTCAGGTAATCACTGCAACTTGTATGAGCTGCACCCCCCGGTTAAAGCACATTGACTAAGAGACGAGTTGCACTCTGACTGGAGGTGATAATTCAAGCTAGAGAAAATTCTGTCTTAATACAGTGGAGAATGAAAACGAGGAAGATATATTTGGAGCACTTTAGTTGTTTAATATCTTTTAAGGTGAAAACAGTTAATCTTTAGTTAGATAGGAATTTGCATTTGAGTGAGGAAGTACAGGTTTTCATTTTTAGGATTCCTATCTGAGTAGGGTTGGTGTTATGAAGTCTAAGGTCAGTTACAGTTTCGACTAGCAAAGTCTAGTCTAAGGTCAGTTACAGTTTCGACTACAAAAGCCCCGGAGTTATTTGTATTATGTCATGAGGTTTTGTGACATGAGGTTTCCATTGGAGACTGCTTTTAGAATTGGTTTGTTGGTTGTAACATGAGGTTTCCATTGGAGACTTCTTTTAGATGGTGCTTCAAGGTGAACTGCAGCTTGAGGGAATAAGGTTTAGGATTTTTAAGTATCCAAGTTTGTTCTTTCAAAAAGAAGCTATCGTTGTGGTTGTTTGTCATGAATCCTCTACAGTGCAAACCAGAATCTTTGAGTCCCTTTGTGCATATTCTTCTTTCTCTTTCTTTTGTCCTCTTCTTTCCTCGTTTAATTTTCACCAAGATAACATGCTTAGCGTTATGTTCCATTTCATTTTCATTTTCAATTGTTGTATATTCCAGGTTCCTCTTTCCTTTCTTGATTAAAAGATTCTGAAAATATGCATTTTATTCACCGAATATTGGATGATTTATCATCTTATGATAATTATTTTTTTATTTAACAGAATGCCGAATATGAAGTTCAGGAACTACCTTCCTCATGACAAACAGCTTCAAGAAGGTAAGTTGACACCAGCTGTCTTACCCAAGTTTGAAGACCCAGCCGCTGCTGTGCCCCCACCACCTGAGAAAATTGAGGTATTCAGTAATGTCACAAGCTGAAAGTGCACCAGATTCGTTTGCATCTTTGGTCACTCAACCTGGTTGGATTTCAAAATGCAGGATCCTTTCGTAAATATTGCTCCAAAGAAGCCTAACTGGGATCTCCGTAGAGATGTGCAGAAGAAGCTCGACAAACTTGAAAGGCGCACACAGAAAGCAATATACCAGCTCATGCGTATGCACTTGCTTTCAGCAAATGGATGTGTTTTCTCTTCGCCTGTGTCTGCGTGCATGCATGCATGTGTATGGAAGTGTGCACACGTACACGTTTGCATGTGTGCGCATCCATGTGCATGTGTTTGTATGTCTTCATATCTTTTTTCTCATTTGTATTTTCTTCTACAGAAGAACAAGAAAAAGAGAAAGAGGCCCTGGAGGCAGAAAATGGTGAGGCTGAAGACTAATGCTGGGGCTTGGAATTGATTAGTGACTCAAGTAATTGGCTGTAGAATTCTGAAGTTTCAGAGGGAAAGGGGTGGGTGAAAAGGGGCATTTGCACTGAGTGATATGAACCATAGTATCTCATTGAAACTTCTGTACTGGACAAAAACATCGATAGCAACAACGAGGCGTTAATTAGTATGAGATGCAGATTCAGTGTAGTGCCTTACATAACAGATGAAAGGAGAACACAATGTTTTTTGCACCACGTGGCTGAAACTTCCTGGTGTCCTTGGACTCAACTGTATGGCCAACATGGCATAGAATAATAGCTTCATTTATGAATATGTGATGAACAAGGTGGCAGACGGGAATGGAAATGGATTCCATCCATGTATTAGTGATGCCATTTTTTGTTCTTTCTTGCTTGGGCACTGAAGAATCGTTAGCTTGTTGAAGCTATCTTCTGATTAGTGCTCGAGAACTTGTTCTATTTTCAATTTTGATGGTGTCCAAGTAGTAGATCCTGTTAAAGAAGATACTTATGGTCTACTCTGTTATGTTTGAGAATGAATGAAAAAAAAAAAAAAAAAGAGCGGCAGACCGTAAGCATCTTTGATGAGATCTATGAATCAAATTGTAGCAAAATTGAAAATAGAATAAGTATTAAAATAAGATAAACCTAAAATGTCATTCTAGACGTGCAAGGTTAAATAGAAGGAGCATTTAGCAAAAGCCCTGCTGCACTTATGCATGTCAGCGCTGCTTCTGTGCGACGCCCATTTCGTCGAACCTATAGTTGGCTAATAACAATCCATCTGGCTGTAGCTGTATGGAGGAACTCAACTGGTGTATAAGGGCTTATGATGCTCAACTTAAACCAACTAAAAAAAGTCACTTTTCCAGACACTTTCATCTCTTAATATGCACAACCAACCAACATCTTGTCGCAACAATTTCTTAAAGTTAGGGAAAACATTTTATCGCTTATGATCTTGCCAAACCAGGGATCGTAAAGGCATTTGCAACTTTGTTAAGTTTTTATGCCTGATTTCTACCCAGCAAATACTTTTGTTGAAAGATCTGAATGCAAGAGCTTTATCTGTAATACTTGCATTGGACTCATCTATTGTGCATCTCTCAGAACCACTTTACTGTGAAAAAAGCAGCAGCAGGAGATATAACACTCAAAACAGTTCCTTTGTCCCCCTAGATTTCCTTACGACAGAGTACCATGAATGACATCACCAAGTTGTTAATCAGTCGTAGCAGTAATCTTTGCTTGCCAATCAACATTAATCAGATTAATCACTCTCAAGATGATACCACATGCATAAATCCCAACTCCTATGACAGTGCACAGTAGAAAAAATTATTTCTTGGTCAGTTTTTTTTGTTTGTTTTTTTGGTAAAAATTTCTTGGTCAGTTAAATTGATAGAAAACCCTTTTCTTTTGCTTTTTTTTTTCCATAATTTACATTTCACATGCAATATAACACTTGTAAACAACAACAACGTCCCATAAACAAGCAAGCTATGCAAAGACTTTATTTTCTTTGAAATAAAACGAGGAGGGGGGGGGGGGGGGGGGGGGGGGGGGGGTGGGGTGGTGGCGTAAATTAGTATATCATACATTTGTTACTGACAGAAGATGTCTCTCCCTGATGTGTAGGCATATAGCTACGTTACAGGTCAACTGGTACTCTTCCAATGCGACAGCTCCATATGATCTGGGCTTTCTGATGATCATTTTATTCGTTCCATGAGGGATCCAATGGGGGAAGTTGATAATCATCAGGTTTAACAGCCACTGCAAATTCTGGCAATGTTGGTCTTGTCTCAAGGCCCCTGCAAATGCCACCAAGATAACTGGGTTTCAGCAGCCTGTTCATGATGATCAGTAGTCTTCCATTTTTGCATCAATGTATAGCTTGTGTCATTCAGTGGGAAAAAAGACGTAAATATGATATTGGCTACACTATGTACTCCATGACATGTTACAAAAGTCTTTGGCAGTATGAATTGCCAAGTGGGAAAAAAGACAAATATGTTATAGGCCACAAATATTTTACTTCAGGTTACAACAATCTCGGGCAGTACAAATTGCCATGTTCAGAATTTGCATTTATAGATTCATTAACATTCACAATGTAGTGTGCATGGTCATGTCATTTTGTATGCATAAATGCAAGAAGACTAACCATTTGCTCGTGCATGTCAACTAGATTTTATCTTTCTCAAGTTTACATCTTAGTAACACATGTTAGTTGAATGAACAGAGGTCCCGAAAGAATGAAACTATGAAAGAGTGAGTTCCCCAGAGGAATATGCTATTGTGGACTAACAATATCAGAAAAGGAATAATATTAGCCCAATGGAAAGAGGTTGATGGCACATATTATATGTGCAAATTTGCATTTCTAAAGTTTGAAGCTCAGTGAATAATAGTGTTAAGGAATCAACTTGGACAAAATATTGTCTAGGTTGAAAACTGTATTGAAATGATCGCCAGTTGACTTTAGGAGAGAATTAGATCGAACATCTTAAGTTGAACTGCAGACTTACCTCTCATGACTGTAGAGGTCCCTATCGATGCGAACCTTGCTGGACACATATTTGGGGATCTTCTCAGAAAGATACTTTGCGGATCCCCAAAGAGGGGGATTCCTATAGATAAACCAACAGTTACAGATGTGAGATATGATATAATCCCATAATTTTAAATGATGAATCCCTACTATCAATATTGACCATAATTTGATTTCAGAATGTGGCAGAGAAATATATTTATACCAGTAGAAAGGCAAGAAAACAATAGTAGATGAAAAAGAAACAAAATTTGGGACCCAAAAAAAAGGAAAAGAATATTTGAAGCATGTAATAAAGCAAGCTTGTAAGTCATCTGCAGCATCCGCTTTAGTATTTCCACATAATAATATTCCAAATGATAACAAGCTGAATGTAGCATTGATATCAACCAAATTATTGCTGGTGTAAGGCTAGCGGAGGGAAATAAAATTACTATGACAACAATTGCCCTTAAGTCTAACAAGTGATTATGATAAAAAATGCAACTATTGCCCAACTGCACCCTCTGTCATGGAGTGCTTACAACTCCATATCAGAAGCATACTCAACAACTCCATATCAGAAGCATACTCAATAAAGAACGATAGCTGACATTTAGGCCACCAAGATAATAAGGGCTAAATATGCTACAGCAAAAATAGCAAAAACAAAAGGACACTGATCCATCAAAAACCAAGTAAAAGAGGAAGGATAGCAATTACGTTGATGCAGGAGGCATTGCATTGAAGGCTTCGCAAGCCCTTTTGCTTTCTTTGAGGAACTCTTCTGCTGCTTGCAGAGCAGCTATAGCCATCCCATGGGACTTCTCTGTATTCCTTTCATCAAGGATTAGCCCATGGTAGTAATATGCAGCTGCCTGTGATGATAAGGAATTTTAAACATATGTCATCAAGTGTAAAAATGATATGCTAGAAAGGAGGCAGGTAACTATATCAGATACTACAGTTCTAGAAAACAAAAGATAAAAAGACAAGAATTTTTGAATCTGTGCCAGAAGCAAGCAAGTGCACTTGGAAGGATAATAAGTATCTTTTCAAAAACATACAAGAATGTATAAAATATCTAATTGTGACTTCTCTTTCTTGTTTAGATATTTTAACATGATTAACAAGCTAATAGATTGTACATCATCATTAATTGCTATCCAAACCCATCTTCTCCAAAATAGCTTCTAGACAATTGCATAGCCCATACTTTCAATGCATAATTGCATATCCTATCAGTCAAGAGATTTTCCTCATTTTGACCAACAATTTGAACCAACATATAACTTATAAGTTCTTAAGCTTGTATGGTCTTTGGGAAGGGTGCTCGCTCAAGTCCACAATGAATTGTAGCAGGAGCGCTTATACACACAAAAAAATGCAACGTGAAAAATCCATTCCTAGTCAAACAGTTCAACATCTGATTATCAGTAAATTATCAAATGAATGCTCCAGAAATCATGAAAATAAAACAAAAAAACAATTAATTACCTTCGCTTCAGCATATTTCCACTTAATAAAGAGACGATGCTTCCCCCCATAACCATTGGTTAACGGAACCTGTGTAATGCTGTCGTGGGCCTGCAAAGACTGAAATATTTCAGTACAATTTTGTACCTGCCAATGCAAAACATATTTACACTAATATGGCATCTAAGCAAAAATTTCGTGCACGATCTAATACAGGAGACACCCAACCATTATATCACTTGCGAGCAAGTTGATGATAGGATAAAAAAATGTAAGAGACAGATCAAATGGACCAAGAAACTGCAGTTCACGCAGGGCAGCAGAGATCCCTAGATAGCAGGATTATATTTACAGAGAACCTAAACATCGTGTAAGTGCGACAAAGATTAAATTCCATGCAGAAATAAACAATACACACAGGATGATATGTAAAAGTGGGAAGAAATTCTTGCTAAATTTAAAGTATGAAGCAAGCATTGCATTCAAGTTAACAAAAGCAAATTAAGGAGCAGATGCAAGCTTTATGCATTCAGTGCCCACTCCTTGAAGATGACGAGAATTGATTAATTTCTTCATGAGGAAAGGGGTAGGTGACAACACTGCGAACATGTATTATCATTAACATAATAAAATAAAAACCACTCAAAATTAGCTTATGAATATAAAGAACAAGTGCAAAACTGATGAAAATAGCAAAGATGAAATATCAGAAAAGAATGACAACAAGGGATACCAGAAAATTGTATGGTTGATGATCACTCCCCCCCCCCCCCCCCCCCCCGGCGCCGCGCAAAAGAAAAAAAAAAAGCACCAGCTGTCAGACCCATTTTTGCGCCTGCCTCAAATAATCCAACTGTACCCACCCACAGACCTCCTGCAAGTACGATCCTCAAACCCCCAGAGCTGCCAATTGTTATTTGAAACTTGACATAAATAAATCATTAGTATTTATGAAAAGAATCATTATAAAAGTAATGCTTGAATTCTTTCAAACTTTACCTATTTAAAATTAGAAGATTTACGAATAAATTGACATCACTCTCCCCTTTGCTCCATTCCTATACCCACCTCCAGATCCTGCTCCAGCCCTTCCCCCCACCTCTGGCTCCCTCCGTCTCTTCTTCTCTTACGCCGGAAGCCGTACTACCACCCTTACCTCAAGCAATCCAGCCCTAACTCCTAGCCCTCCTCCGCATCCAAATGCAGCCCCCTCTAAGCCACAGTCCCTCCCCCTTTGACCAACATCCAACTATAGCCCTCTTCAAACTTCCCAATCCCATCCCAAACCCTACTGGCCACTAATGTTATTCTAGAGTTGACAATAAATTATTAGTATTGGTAAAGGAAATTATTACAAAAAATATGAGGCCATTTCAAACTTTTAGTATTTAAAGTTAGAAAAATTCTAATAATTTTAGACATTTTTTATATGTCTCTAGTCCAGCAGGTTGAACCAGTGACCCAATCCCTAGTCCGAATCAATGTCCAGTGCGGTTCAAATATGCATGAGAGAGAGAGAGAGAGAGATCCCCATCAGTGAGGGTGAACTTACAGAAAGGTAGAAAGGATAAATGTTGTAGATGGCCCAGGGATGAGTGAAGAAATGTCACTATACCTCATGCCAACACTTCACCATCTCACATGCCAACCGTCGTTTCACAGCTAGTGTGGCCTTGGGACAATCCATTGCCATTCCAAGTTGAATTTCAATGGTCTATAGGGCGAAAAAAACCACATATAAGTCAAATGATTGAAGAGATTTTCACTAACATTTATTGCTAAACAAAAAACAAAAAGTACTCATGCATAGACCAACCATTCTAAAGGTGTGACCTGACATTGAAAGCGTTCAGATAATGTGTCCATTAAGAGTATCTTAAAAATACTGTACAGAAAAGTGATAAAAATCTAAAAAGCAGCACCCATAAGTTCTTCATATCAATACTTTAAAGAAAGTACCTTGAACTACGGTGGGTTGCTTTGTTTTGGAGTTAGTTCCTTTTTCGCTCTCTTATCCTTATACTTGAATATTTGTCTTAATTTACTGACCAACATGAGCAAATATAAATATTCATAATGCTCATAAATATATAGAAGTGATTTTCAATTTCTAAGTGATTGACAAAGACTGTTCACTAGATGTTACCAAGCTTACCATGTAATTTAACATTTACAATATAAGAACACCTAATATGTTGTCCTCCAACAATGTTGTTAACAGTCTTCAAGTATGTAATACTCTCAAACTTCAAGAACATGACTGATGAAAAAATGAAGTGAGCCCGCTACTGTTAGGAAGCCCAGAACATATATGACCCTAATCCATTCAATGTAACAAACAAATCATTCAAATCTTCAATTCATTGGGACTGCTTATTGGGAATAAAGGAAAGCTGACAAATCCCTGGTCAGTACCATACAGAAACAAATATCACTTGGACCTGAAGGTTTACAGTTTCTTAGTATCACAAATGGCAGAACCAATACAACTGCAAAACCTAAATTTTGCACACCTCAGTGATCATATATATACAATTTTCAACAGTTTTGCTCATCGGTTGTTAACTTTGATAGCCATCAAAATACTGAGCTGTTGAAAATATGCATGGTAAAATTAAAAATTCCCAATTTCAAAAATGTAAGCGCTGAAGATTATGCATGTTGCCACCTATATATATGTGTGAAAATATATAGCATAAAGAAACAAGCCTTGTACCATCTACCATCATCTCATAATTCTTTTATTACAATTTTAGTAGTTCAATTTGACAATATGCTCATAACATGGCGTGGAATCTTATGTGCTTGCATATGCGGGGTTATCCAAATTATAGTTTAAACACAACTAGGTTTGTCTTGGCATGAAATTATTACAGGATTATCCAGGATTATCAAAAGAATTTATGTAACTCTGAATGTCTGTGTCCAGACGCATAATCCAGGATGCAATCAATACATTTAACGGCCCATCAAACTTACAAAGTATCGTGTATTGAGTGCTCCCTAATAGGTACTAAAAGCATGTCACAACAAGGATTTTATGAAGAATCTCCTTAGATGCATGGGCCAGATATAAGGAAATGGCAGAGTACCAGACTCAATTGGTGAGCTAAAGAATATACAAACTAATTTGCTTGGCTCGTTCATGGGAACAGAATAGATAGCCATATAATAACATTCAAAACCAACAAAGTAGTAAATTAACAAATTGAAGAGATCCCGCAAAGCAGAACAAATAGTGCAGTGGTGTCAATCTCTGCTCAATATTCAACTATTTTAGTAGGGTGGAAGAGACTATCTAGCTTTCAAATAACATGGTGCAAAAGGTAACCAAAGAGAAAATTTTTTATTAGGGCAATGGCCAACAATTTTAATGAAGGCTAAAGCCAAGAATGCATAAATGAGCTGTATACTGAACAAAGCACAGCTAGGTGGTCTGGCCAACTAGATCATTTACCAACTAATGATAAAAAGTGAAATCCAAGCGAAGCATAAGTGGGAAGACATTTATTAATTATCTGATGCATATAGCCAATGGTTTACATTGATAAAGCCAAAGCTATACTTCCATTACAATGCAAATTCCTCAAGGACCCAGATCCCAAACACTAGAAGTGTTACTTTAGATGAGTAATATGTTTGCCAATTAGGCCAAAGACAAACTTCCATATTTTCAATCCCTAATCCTCCCCTCTTCTCATTCAACAGACCTTTTCACTTCAAACAATGAATTCCTACATGTGGGGTTAAACCTTCAGCTTCAGCAGAAGTCACTTGGAAAGCTCTTTGGTTTTTGTTATTACCGACTGAGGAGCTCCGAAAACACATGTCATTGAAAAATAGATTACTATTACTATAGCTTTAAATGAAGTAGGTACTCCAAATGACAATAAATCTTTAAATGAAGTAGGTACTCCAAATGACAATAAATCTCTTCCCAGCCAAAAACCATTCAAACCAATTTGTCATATAGTCTTAACAAAGCACCTTAGTTCCTCCGATCCCTAAAAGCAACAAATGATCAACCTTTGATCAATAAATAGAAGCTTTCCGATCTTGCAAGATTAAACAATCTCATCTTATAATCATTTTCTTTTATCGTAATCCTGATCCAAAAATTGTTGTAAAACTTGAGCTAGCAACCCGACACTAATGATCCAAGCCATTAGATGTGATATACTATTTCTAAACTACTTACTAACGAAAAATCATATGATTTAGAGATCCCTAGCCTATGGATGCAGATATATGTATAGTTTGTATTATGTAAACCGTCTATTTTTTACCACTAGATGCAAGCGATACATAGGCTAGGATTTCCAAATCACATTACTTTTTGATAGTAAGTAGTCTAGAGATAGTAGATCACAACCAGTACCTCAGATTATTGGTGCTGAGTATCAAAGCAACCTTATTTGGATTATTATGAAGGTGCTAACATACTAGCTGCACTATATATGTGCGCGCGTGTATGTATTCCGTAAAGATGGGGTGGACCAGGTGAATAAAAGTCCTATTAAGGAGGCACCACGATTGAACAGAAGTTTTTGCCAGCTGTAAATATTCTAGGCTTATACCATGCTGGTAGGCAGTAGCCACCTGATAATTACAGAGTTAGTGTTACAAGAATAAAGAAAGAAATA
This sequence comes from Phoenix dactylifera, assembly GCF_009389715.1. Classification (NCBI taxonomy): domain Eukaryota; kingdom Viridiplantae; phylum Streptophyta; class Magnoliopsida; order Arecales; family Arecaceae; genus Phoenix; species Phoenix dactylifera. The sequence goes on along the minus strand of NC_052408.1, from coordinate 13,928,318 downwards.
AAGAATTTCAAAGATGATACAATAGACCACAAGCAAAAACAATAAAAATGGAGCTTATATAATCTAACCTGCTGCTACTAATCTAACCTGCTGCCGCTAGTACTATTGAGACTATATTTTGTCATTACATCCATAGTAGGTCATTCTCAACATCCATACCTTCTAACTCTACATCTACAATTAAATCAAGCTGCTTGAGTTCGTTTTGTGTCAACTCCATCTCAATAATCTTAGGGCAACTCCTCCTTTCCCTTCTATAACCACACCTGCATTCCCTTTCTCACAGGGGCCTTTGCTCTGTCTTACATGACCAAGGTATCTCGAGGCATATTGAAACCTCATTTCCTATCAATGCAACTTTTTGGCTTCCCCTTATTTCCTCATACTAATCTCATCATTTCTAGCTTTACTATATCTTTACCCTAAGATCAGCTCAGATGCATTTGTTGCCCAACCACCAAACCATGCAACATAGCCACAGCTTGATTGTAATTGTACATAATTTTCTCCAATACTTCATACCACAAACCTGACCCACACCACCCTAATAAAAATCTACAAGTTCATCATGGGACTAACCATGTTCTTTCAGACTCACAACATTAATATGCCATCTTGGATACAAGATTCACTACCAAAGCACACTTTACAACCACATGACTCTCCCTATCAATGCTAGAGCACAAAAAATTACTCAAACTCTCCTCATCAGCCCTAGAACACATCAAACCTTCATTAACACAATTAAGAACATGGGAGAATTGAGTATCCTGCCTCGCTCCGTAACCAAAGATCCATTCATCCGCAAACATGCTTTTAGAACACAAGAATAATATGGAATAAAATAAAAGGCATATTTACATCATGAATAGTTTAATCACATATTATATTCTAAGTTCAATGAGTTTAGAGATAATACAGTTACTATAATACATGGCAATTGCCAACCCTAGCAAGAAATGTAAAAACTCTAAATAGTTGCACTAATCATTATTAGTTATAGTTCAGAAATTAAGAAGAAGAAACTGACAGCACCAACTCAAGAATGATTGTCTAGACAGCACATAATGTACCAAAAGATATTGGAGAATAAATTAGTACCTGACCTAATGCTTGCATGCAAAGAGCTCGCAGCACTCCTTCAGCTAGGTCTAGAGGAAGATCTTTCCTACAAGTTACAACAATGGTGAAAATGTCAAAACACCCTAAGCTCCAAAACAATACAAACACCACATAAGGAATCCTAGATTCTACACAAGTTCTATACGGGAAAAAAGTTTCAGGAAGTTTCATCAAGCTTTGACAATTAAAAAGAGAACATGATTTATGAACCTCATATCCGGAGGAATTTGAGGAAGAACATCCCGAATAGCACAATCCAAATATCCTGCTGCCTTTAAGAAAACATCAATGGAGGTTCGTCTATTCTCTGCAACAAAGTTGCACAAAATCATGATCATAAGTTGCATTACTGACAGTCATCAACATGTATGCAGTACCCAGAAAAAGGAATATGCTCATCTACAACAAATAATCAAATGATATAAAAGTATAATAATAGAAAAAATAAGCTTATGAGTGCAAGAAAATGGTTAGGATCACCACATTGTGAGATTACATGTATGTTTAGATGAGCAGGATTACATGACCCATAAAGCAAATGACCAGCCCAATTATTTAGTACTTTGTGACACTATCAGTATTATTCTAGCAAAAAAAGACATAAATCTTCACATGAAGAAAGTGAGCTGGGTTACCATGATAAAAGAGATACTGTGAGTCTAGGTTTTAGTAAGCTTTGAAATTAAAACAAATATATGTTTTCATTAAAAAGAGTATATGCAACTGAGTGAGAACATGTTCAGGCATAATGACAGCTGCACAAGAAATAGTGAAAACAGGACATAAGATGATGATGCTCTATCAGTCACCCATAATCTAGCGTATAGCACCCACCTTCAGATACCTTTGGCTGGCAATCATCATTAGACGTTTTAGGAAGAAGCAAAGAATTGGCTTCAGAAAAACACAGCATAGACATCAAATGTAGAACTGACAACACCTCATACCAAGCATTTGCCATGCCTGTTTCCTGCAAAAATAGTTATCAGTATCAGCCATCAGGCCTGCCCATTTTCGTCAAAGAAAACATCCTATGATCTAATGGTATGGAGACCCACCTCTGCATCATCCTCCTGATTAACCCACACAAACTGTACAGTATCTTTTAACTGACTTCCTGTAAATTATAGTTCATGCAACTGTCAAGAGTCAAAAACAAACTGAATAAATATGGCATGAGAGTAGAAACATTGAAAAAATATAAAGTTAAGTCATCAAAACTACGTTTAAATTACCATTTTTAACCAATCCCAGTAGCACTGGCAAGTAATCCTCCAAAGCCTTTAGAAGATCAGCCAATGAAGAACCTCCTGCAGACACCAAAACTAGTTTTAATTGGGTGCTTTCCTGTCCAAACTGATTGAACTGAAAACAGCATAAAGACTGCAAAGCTGCAAACCATGTTGTGTAGCTGTCTTCCGCCTAGGCTTTTTCACAGTCGGTGCCTCTTGGGCAGCCATGACAACTATGCGAGTTCTCAGAGCTGAGAGGTGTTCCACTAAACTTCTTGACAAGCTATTACCCAATGGGCGAGATAAGTCAACACCTTTAGGGATACGCAATCCTGGCACAAACACAGCCACCACTCCAGCAGTCCCCGGCCATCTTTTGTTACCACCCGCATCTTTAGGTTTTGATGCCAGGCATCCCATTTCTTGGAATTTATTTTTGCCGAAGCAACTTATGCTAAAAATAAAACAAAAAACATAATTAGAAATCCTTTAGAGGTGATAAGAATAGATATATAAGATGATACAATCAAGACCAGAAAAGAGGTAGGCAAAATCTAAAAGTAAAGGGTGGTCCTCTATAATCAAGATAAGGAATATAGCACTGAAAGTTAAACAGGAAATGCCTGAAGACTACTGTACAATTCGCTTTGCTTTTATAACAATTGAGGGAATCCACATGGCGAGCAGAGTATAAACATGGGATGAAACCCTGGCGGCAATCAATTGCAAGGAGAATACTGAAAGTAGAGCCCCCACAAAATCAAAACAAGGAAAGAAAACGAGAGAACTGAAGAAGAAGAAGGCAATCCTTGATAATCAAGAAGACAGCACACCTCCTCAGAATTAAAGCTAAAAAATGTCCAAAATCTATAGGACAACTCACTTTGACACTCTCAGATTAAAGGAATCCTCATAGGACATAGATGATACGTGGCTTGAAACAGAGAGATTAAATAAATGCCAACCAACAAAGCACTAGGTGACTCACGGGCATTACATCAGAATTCATGTCTAGAATACTCAAAAGACTTGTTCCAAACTAGTAAGTCCATATGACAACTACTACGCTCACCTTTTCTTTCTACCTTTCAGAAGCTAACTTGAGCCACTCGAGCGATGCTTGATCTCTGCACAAGCGTTTCACACGTCCCAAGACAAACCGACAAAAAGATATGAAGAAAAAAAAAACAAAAACAAAAGGCATGATGAGATGGATTAATTTCTTTGGATGATGGTAACCAGACATCAAAAAGATGTTTGCAACTTGACCTACATGTACCGGTTCTCATAAATTCCTCGAGGAAATGAAAACTTCAAAGGAAAGCAGTATGTTAAATTTGAAAAAAAAGGAAAACCTTCATCATCCTAACAAACTCGAGTAGAAGATTTCCAAACAAATCGATCCAAGCAATCATCCTAACAAACGAAAAACAAATCCAAGACCATCGGAATTCCACAACAGAATTCTTGAATGTATATCTCACTGCAAAGAAACGAGTTTAAACCCAGAGAGAAAGATCGAATCTTGAAGACAATATGACCTAAAACGGATCAAAAGCAACCCAGAAACAATCACAATTCCCTCTATCTAAAAGGACATGGAGGAATTGAGACAGGAAACAATCCAAGAAAGAGAAGAGTACGAAGAGACAGAGATTACACTGCAATCAGACGATTCGAATCTCATCTGTAGGTTCCTTCCTGTAGAAGCATTGGGTCGAGACGGCGGGCCACCGTCTCGAGATCTACTCAACCGGAAACCCTAGATTCGCGGGTGCGGCTGAAAGAATCAACGGAGAGGCCGTCGAAAGCCAGAGAATTGGGAGCGCGCACCCCTAGAAATGGGGGATTCTTGGCGAATTCTTGGGCGAGGTCTCGGAGCTCGGAGTCGAGAGAGCGGAGAATAGAGCAGCGTCCAAATAGCGCCCAAGATGGAGGCTTTTAAAGGGTGGGAAGGCCCCTTTCTGCCGAAAGGTAAACAAACGTCTCCGTTAGACTCCTGGCAGGCTTGTGGTTGGCTGGCTGAATGATTGGGATCTGGAGTTTTCTGCACAGAAGGAGAGGATCTACCTCTCCTTTTGGGGGTAGGGTTTAGTTAATCCTTTTCATTAGGTTTGTAACCTCTGGTAGTGAATTAAATATTAATTATCTTATTAATCAAGGATGATGTGGGATTAGAGGTCATTTTTTAAAAAACTAGGTTTCAGGCTTTAATATCAGGAGAGACCTATAAAATTAATGGTAAATTGATAACCGGTCCCTTTATTAGTTGCATCGCCGTCTTTCATATTTACTTTGCATCATATGTTGTATATCTTGTAATATTATCTGCTGTGCATTTGTACATCTTTATAGATAGAGGTCCGCCCAAGAATAAATGGAATTTCTGTTTTTTTTTACCAATATTTTGTTATAGTATTAGAGCCACTATAGTTATGAGTTGAGTTATGCTACGTTTCTGAGTTTGTGTTTTGTGCTTTTTCATCGGCTATAAAACCTCCAACCCAACCTAGCTCGACTCAGAGTCAATCTATATATTAATCTATGGAGACTCTAGCTTCATTGTGATCAGCTTTGCCTCTTCTGGAACTTGTATATGATCCAATTAGAGGGCTTTCTGCTTTTTTGGAAGAGTCGGTCAAATCACCTCTTTCTTGCTCCAGTGCAAGAATGACTAAAAACCCGATGATATCACCAACTAATTGATCCAACTTGAAGCTTAGTAAACTTCAAAGATCTTAGTTTGCTGCCATCTCAGATTTGATAAGAGAAGTTTCTTTGGTACTACAAAGACTTGCAACGCACTGAATCTGATCAAGTATTATGCTGATCTCTACTCCCTATACAGTTCTAGAATGGTTTTTGAGATTCTTCAACACATCTCAATCAAGTCAGATGAAGATAGTTCTAACTATAATCATTGGTTATATCTTATGCATAGCTTTATTTAAGGTAGAGGCCAATGGAAAATATATTAGTGGTAAGAAGGAGCGTCTTGGCGATAATTATATTCCTAAACTTGATGAATGGGACATGGATAATATTTAAATTATCATCTAAATTGCTAGCACGGTATATCCCACTATCTGTATGTAACTTGGAAAATATAAGACTGCTAAGTAAGTCTAGGATTTCTTAGATTGTTGATGATATGATCCTTATAGGAAGTGATCATGATGGTATACATGCCATGCAATGCCACTTAAGCACATACTTCTGAATGGATGACTTAAGTCCTGTAAACACTTTATTGGGATCGAAGTGCGGAATATATCTCGAAGATAGTTTCTCTCGAAAGTGAAATATGCCAGAATATCAGTAGTGCTAGCTTGACTGATAGTATAGTTGTTGTTATAGTACTTGAGCTTAATATTAAATATCGATCTACTAATGGAGTTCTTCTTTCAAATCTCACATTATATCGACAACTTGTTTATCTATCTCACTATTGCAAGCCTAATAAAAGTCATGTTGTCTACATTGTTAGTCCATTTATGTGAGCCCCTCATTCTGTTTATTATGCTATATTGAGGGCATAATTTCCTGTAGTGTACTATTCTTCAAATTCTTGTGTTGATCTTCAAGCTTATTCTTACATAGACTAAGATGGTGATATTCAAGATCGCAGATCCACTACTAGATTTTGCATCTTTCTTGGTGATTTCTAGATTTTATGAAAAAGTAAAAAAGCAACTATTTCATAGTGCAAACCACACACCATAGAAAATCCAAACTTATTCTTTTCTCATCTATTTAGTCATTGACTTATGCTCGTGAGCAATATAAAATAATGTACCATAAATACACATATAGGCAAACCAAACTTGCTGATTATGATATTGCACAATTGCACTGATAAAACATTGCTAATTTCTAGGATATCAGGAATGTCAAAGGTTATTTCATTTAAAACTACTGCTTTTTTAAAGCCAAAATAAAAAAGAGTATAGCGAATCAATTAAAACCTAAGAAAAACACATCCAAAACCTTCAAAAGAGTCAAAGGGAATATAGTCAAATTTTAAGTTCCCTTTTAAGCCTTGATTTGCTAACTAATCAACTGATTGGCTTGTACAATGGCATAATTCTCAATGTAGATCATGTGTCTCGGAGTAATCACCAATCAAATCAAGCAACAGTGGTGGAAGAAAAAATTTGGGAGAGCAAAAAAATCCAGCTCACATGTCACTCTCTCCCCTTCTTTATACAACCATACTCTCTCTCCCACTACAGGATCAAAACATCACCATCTCCCACCTCCATTAAAAAGCAAATTTAAGTACATTGACGCTAAGGCTCAACCTAACTTAACATGGACCCAAATCCTAATAAAATTAGGACTTTGCAATGAATCTCAACATGATTCCCCTTTCTAAAGATGTGTGTAGTTTTATAAATGAGCAGGACTTTCTTTAGTCAGCAAAGATCTTGAAGTAGAAGGCATTGATGATGAGAATGCAGCCTCCTTGAATCGTTTAGCCACTGAACAATAGTGTATGAATCACCTTTGTGCCACACCTGAGTAGCCTTGTATGTGGTTTGTGCTAACCCAAACCAAGCAGCCTGCGACTCGGCTTCAACCAGAGAACTGTGAGGAAGTAATCTTGCGGAGAACTGAATCATCCTATTGTCAATAGTTCTTATTATAAACCTAGCTCCTGCCGATGAGCCTTCAAAATTTTCTACCAATGGGAGGGCACAACCATTTGACATAAGTGGGAGAAGATTAAGGGGGCTCAGAAGAACCTAAGTTGTCCCAATACCTTGCTGTATGGAGAAAGGACTTTGATTTTGAACATGAAATAACTCGGGTAGATTGGAGCTTCGCTTTGTTAAGGGGGTTTCCTCCATTGCATATGCCACCAAAAAGTGCTCACCCATACCATGTTAAGATCCAACTCTAAGCTTAAACTAGTAGGTGGATGGGCCCATAATTATATAAACACGATTAGAGTCCTTAACCTCTCGAATGTGGGATTATTCCTCAACATGATAGACCTCTTTCAAGCTGATTTTGTTAGCCCTATTCTTCCCCCGTGCTTTCTGAGCTGACCAGCAACCTTTAGCTATAGAAATTCTACATATATGGTTGACCAATTCTAGTGGAATAATAGATCCCAGTCTTTGGACATCAATAGGTCCTATGTTCAGTAATCATGTCACAGAACTTAAGGTCTTGCCTATAATTATCAATATTGATGGTCAGAGGTTGAAGATTAACAGGAGTGGTAGAAATCCAATATGCTGAAAAGGATCAATTGTCTGCCTAAACCAATCATCCAAATGAAATCATTCATTTGCAAGATGAGCTTCCTTTCAATTAAACTTCCAAATAGTAGAGCATTTCCTTATTCCACATTCATACTATTGCCAACTCCCCTGAAATTTCTACTTCGAGGATACAACTTTACCCCATAATGAATTAGGGCTAAGGATTAGTTGAAATTTTTCTTTTTGATAGAGTTATCTTGCAATTGTTTTAATAGGAACTTGTCAACTAGTGGAAACTTTGGCGACAAATCAAATTGAAACTTCCCGGGTTCTTTTAGGATATGATAAGAATAGGCCTCAGTATGCATCATTATGTGCTTATAAGAAAATATTTTATGGATAAGCTACGACTAACATAAATTAGTTAACTGGTGATCAAGCCAACGACATTTCAATTAACTGAACATCACCTGGGACCATAAAATTATTGACTATTAAAAACGTAGGACCAAAGAACAACAATTAAATACACTATCATGAGAAATGATAGCATCACACTATACTAACAACTACCTCTTCCTGTTTCTCAAGAAAACTACCTTCTTCTGTCAGTGCGCCAATCTCTCTAGGATCTAAAACATTGTTTAGAGGGCAAAATATACAATTGACATCCACTTCACAATCAAAGGGATTAAAGGTGACAAGGTATACATGTATCCATCATGCAATTAAAAACGTTGTTAAAGATTATTCACTAAGTAGATCAATGAATTCAGTGAATTCATATGTAGTCTATCCCGTTCAGTGGATTCAACGAGCTATGCTACTTAAGTGGCTCAATCAACAAGTTTTTCAGAAGAGTCATGCATCTTTTTGGACCTTCATTGCATTGGAAGAAAATGAAGAAAAGAATTCATTCTCTTTCAATAATGTCCTGCAGATTAGGCCTGCCTGGCTGCTGCAAGAGATGCAGCAACTGGAGGCTTTAAATAAGTCCTACGCTTTTACTATTCATGCTTTTAGATTGGTTCTCTTAGGCTTGCCTTTGTCTTTTGCCAATTGGCTCTTATGGCAAACAAGGAAACATTTTTTGTGAAGTTTAAATGGTCCAAAGAATGTTTCCATGCTACCTAGTATAGAAGATGTTAAAATATTGTATCATCAAAATATCTTTCAATCATCTATCACCACCATAGAGGGGTACCAAGCTTCTAGAATGAGAAAGCTTGGATCTTCTGGTTTGGCTAATAAACAAGTGCTAATATCATCTAGTTGATTAGCGTCTCTACAGTCACTCTGTGGATGAGTAGCTAATGTCTATGAACTAATGAAATTTAAATTTGTTTAGAAGTAAATGAATGATTTTCTTTGATAGCAGGAACATCGAAATACTTTTCCTCAAAAAAAAAAAGAAATAATGACCGCATTTTTCCACAAGCAGATGACAAGTAATTGTGCTAATCAATTTCCGTTCTCCCCTGCATAAATTGGACAAAAAGGTCTCTGATATCTAGGATTGTTCCATTTGAAAAGGATTTCCATGGATATTGTATGTGTCTATGTACAATATCTTAAGTTTTGGAGAATGGCATAGTACATTGGAGAATGGGAGGGTGTAACACTTGAGTAAGCAGCTTAAGTTTTGTCCTACATTTTTTTTTGTGTGATAGCTATGACAAAAAAAAATTCTCAAATATGCAGAGATAGATATATGCATCAAACTAAAGCAAAAGGCTACTATAATTTTGTGCCAATCTAGAATATGCAAGCCTTACACATTTCATCCTTTTTCCTTCTTTAGTCCTTGTGAAATGATGTAAGCATGTTCTAAATAACAGAAATAATTCTACTATAATAATTAGTATCCAACTCATTGTCAAGAGAGAAATAATGAACTCTAATTATACTATATTAGTGAGAAATAATAAATTATAGTCACTTGTTCCATGCATGGCTGGATTTCGAGGCCTTATAATAAAAAAGATATATCAGATAGTTCTATAGTTCTATATGCATGACATGCATTTACATAATCACATAGCCATCATTTTACTGTGAAATGAGAATAACTTTGCATGCACGGATCATTCAATTTAAATAATATTTTGTAATTCAAATTATTACACCAATTTATATAACAATTATTGTTATATAAACAAGGATATAATCAAACAACAACAATGATCAACCTTCGTAATCCATTATCTTCAACTATAATCATATCCTTGTTAAATCATGCCAAGGAATTCTTGATGACTAAAAGTCTCATGCATATATACGTCATTTTAGGATCAGCATAACTAGAGCAGTAGCTAAAAATCACATCAGGGCGGTCAACATTGTTCCTCAAAGTGTTTTTTTAAAAAAAATTGGCCTATTTTATTTGGTTTGATTGGACTACAAAATGTAAGGTTCTAAGAAAAGAGGCAGAAGAGGCGTGGATCGTTCCATCCACTGTCGTGTGCTATAAAGTTAACCACGTGTCCCCAATAATCACACGGGCGGCGCGCGGAAAAGGACGGATCGTACCTGCCACCGCCCAAATCCTCCACGTGGCCTTCTACGGACGCCAGATGATGCGGGCGCGACGTCATGGGAAGGCTTTGGACCGACAGGGACCAAAATATCTCAACCGACCATACCACGTGGCAGTCGTAGGCGTGTATATGCCACATCATCGGATTCATGCCACGTGGCCCGCCTCTCGTCCGCTACCTTTCTCCAGGAGCGCCTCTCCGGTTTTGACAACCCTGCATAACATTTCAAATAAAATTTATTAATTACATCGCTATAACATTTCAAGTGCAAATTGAAAACCGAGAAAATGACTATATCCGTGCATCACATGGTTTATAAAATTAGTGTGTGTGTATGTGTGTCCACACACACACCAATACAGAGGTTATCCGTTCACCACCCATTTTGATCACATCCGTATAAAACCATCAATAGAATTCATCATTTAATATACAACAGAAATTTAACTATTAAAATTTTGTATTTATTATAATTTGTCAAATTATTATATTACATTTCAAAAATAATTAAAAATAAAGAAAGTAACGATGTCGGTATTGATGGCAAAAGTTTCTATATGAAGATAAACCTTCTGCAAAAATTTTCGTTCGCCATACGGATGTTGTTATTAATGGCAGAAGCTTTTGTTCGATCACTAAGCTTATACGAACATATGTATTAATATGTTGGCCATCATTAATTAAAGTTTATTACTTAATATTCTATGGATATTAATAATTTTGGTATTAACGTGCTCAAACATTATTAGGTTCATTGCTTAATGTAAAAAAAAAATAACTTCTAAACATTATTTATCATAATTTGTTATATTATTATATTTTATTTTCAAATAGATAGAAGAAGAAGGGAAAAAGATCCATGCTTTACATAAGAATAATATTAATAATGTTAGTATTAATAGAAGAAGTTCCTACACATGATTGGTTGGTGCAAAGTTTTTCGTTCATTATGTGGACGCTGGTATCGGTATACACATGCTAATAGCGAGTTTTTACTCAGCCATCATTAAGGTTCATTACTTAATGCGTAACAAAAATTTGACCGTTGAACCTCCTATCTGCTATAATTTGTTATACTATTATATTGTATTTCAAAAATAATTAAAAAATAAAAAAAATAACAATATGCATGAGTTATATATTACTGTTATGCCATACGAGAATTATTTTGTTCGTTGCTTACTATGCAACAAAAAATAATAGTTCTGATAGTACCATGCTTAACTATTATCGTTAAGTTCATGTATAATAAACATTTAACTATCAAAACGCTCTATTTTATTAAAATTTGTTACATTACAATATTATATTTTAAAAGCAAAGAGAAGAACAAGGGGAAAAAATTCATGCTTCACATGAAACCAATAATAGCAACGTTAGTGTTAATAAGAGGAGGTTCTGCACGGGCTCAGTTAGTATAGAGTTTTTCATTCGTCATATGAATGTTGATATCAATGATACTAATATTAATAATGAGAGTTTCTACCCAACCATCAATAGAGTTTATTGTTTAATGTAAAATAAAAATTTGACCGTTGAAATCTTATATTTATTATAATGATATATTATATTTCAAAAATGATTGAAAAAAAAAAGAGAGAGAAAAAAAAATAATTACATCACAAGCATCTTGTGGGTTATATATATAGTACTCTCATGCCACACGAGAACTGGCAGAAAGCAGAATTTGTTGAGACGACCACCAACTTGTCTTACACCTACGTAAGAGACATCCCCCTGGGTCCAAGGAACCGCGGAATGAAACCACGTGGTATCTTTGATAGCAATAGCTCCGTCCGAGAAGCTCTCCACCTGGCCTTGATGCGTGACTCCCAGTTGCTTTCTTATTAATTTTTTTCCTTGGCCGAACACTCGTCATGTCCGTGACCTTCTGCTGCGTTCCAGTCTTTCAAAGAGAGCCGTTGGTGGCGCAAGCAGCTATCAGAACTCTTACAGGCAATCATGGGGCACTTGAGAACATAAAAAATAGTCCATGCACCTTTCAGAGGCTTCAAGGGCTCCTTCATGTGTCCTGTTGATTGAGTCGTTTTAGCTGCATTAATTGTTGTGTATGATAGTCGGCACCTCTCTTCTCAAGTCAGCAGCAAAGTGTCACCAAGAACGACCAAGAGAGTCCCTTTCTCCTTTACCGTCTCTTGCTAACGTATGTACTGCATCTCCTTAATATGTTAGAATTATCCTGGCATCTTTTAAAAGAGAGCTTTCAACATTTGCTCTTGCATGGAATAGCACTACTTTCCCCTTATTTTGTTGATGATGACATTACAAAGGCCTGGGACCTCAGCTAGCAAAGATCGAAGATAAACAATGTTGGTCTGAAATCATCATAAACTTCAGTTTGAGAATTTAGTGCTGTCAATCATAGTGAATTGCTAATCTTATTTATTTTGAGAATACTCCACAGCCACCTACCTCTAATTTGGTCAAAGCTATACTTGGAGCAACCGAAGAGAATGTCCAATAATGGCAAAGTTGGATTTTTTTAATCTCCACCGAGATGGATGACTTGTGTCCTAATTCACTTCAAGAGGCACTACCTAACCCCTGTTCTGATCTGTGCCAATTAAGCTATACTTAAATGGCTTGTAGAAACCAAAAGGGCTACTTAGATTTGACATAAGTTGGCTTAGTTATGATGGCATTCATGAGGTGGTTGCTCGAGCTTCTCGGATGATGTAGTTGTGAATCTTGTGCTCAAACTGAGGTCAACAAGGAATGCACTCAAAGGTTGGTCAGCTAAGGTGAGATCTTCGGCTAAAACTGAGAAGATCAAGCTTATGAATATTATTCAGGATCCAGATCGAAAGGAGGCACTCAATCCCATTATCCATGATGAGAAGGAGCTTCGAGAGTCATGCAAAGGGAAGTTGTTTCATCTTTATAAAGCTAAGAAAATCCGTTGGAAACAGAGGGCAAAAGTCAAATGGCTGCTCGAGGGTGATAGCAATACTGCGTCCTTCCACAAATCAGCCAATTTCAAGGAAATTAAAATGGATATCCTGTGTTGAATAAAGATGAGGATAAGGTTGTTTGGAAACTAAGCAGTAAAGGAACGTTCATCTCTGTATCCTACTATCAGTTCATTAATTCTAGAAAAGTGAAGTGCAACTTTGCCTCCTCACTTTGGAACCTTTCAGTGCCACTTAAAGTAAAATGCTTCTTATGGCTTTGTGGGACAAACGACTCAATACTAGAGATGAAAAAAGTATGGAAGAATGTGTACTGTGTTGCCACTCTATCGAATCTGTGGACCAATTTTTCTAGAGTTTTGTCTTTTAGCTAGTGTGCTGCAATCTCACAAAACTTTTGAAGGAATATGTTTGGATTGAAGGAAGATGAATTTTTTCAAAGTTGTGCAGCCGATGGTTCTGATGCTCATTGGCGCCATTTCATGGTCGTGCCAGAAAAAAAGAAATATCAAAATTTTCATGAATAAGCAATCTTCTATAAGCTTGGTTGCTGCAGAAAGTTTATAGTTATTCTCTTTTTGGTCTACTCTCCGCAACGCAAAGTTGCTTAATGAGCACGCAAAAATCTAGCACAAAATAAAAAATTACCTATCCTATAAAATAGAGCTCAATAGTGCTAGTACTTGAGCAAATGAATTACTCAATGTGGGACAGCAAGCTGGTTGTTTGTTGAGCTAAAGTTGCATCATTTGTTTTTTTTGGTTTTTCTCTGCTTTTCTATTTCTGCAACTGCTTTTGTTTCTGTTATATTGTCTCGCTCTAAACTAATCTATTTTAGCTGCTATAACTCTTTCTTTTCTTCTGCTGCTGTAATTACTTTTGCTCTATAATAAAAGCTGGGTGGCTGCTTTACCGGCCTCCCTTGTCATAAAAATATATATATATTAAAAAAAAACCCACCTACCTCTAAGCTTGGCAGTAACTTCTTCTGATTATAGTCAAATCCATAGCCATGCATACTCCTGGCAAGATATTAGCCTTGCATGGCACCCCAGGCTGGTTGATTGATTGGATAATCAAGTTATTAATTATACGACTTATGCTCATGTAGTCAAGGAACAATGCTGCAATATTTTTTTTTTTTAAAAAAAAAAAAAGAATGCGAAGTCAGGTGAGGGATTTTCTTCATGACATTGTTGGGCCAAGAATTTCACAAACTGTGGAGGACAGGACCGGGCTCGAACACTTAGGACCATACTCGAGCCAGATTAGGCGGCCATCGGTAACCAAATGGGCCAAGCCCGTTCGTCCATCAACAAATTGAAGCAGGCCTAGAAGAACTTGTGCCAGTCATGGACCGTGGCCTACGTATGCGCACACTGCGCCCTCAGCCTGGAGATTTGCGCGACTAGAGGCTAACATAACTGCTAAAATAAAGCCCCACACATGATACTTGTTCTCCAAATGAAAACATAACTACTAACAGCCAAATTTCTCATTCCATAGAGCCATTGCACTCCCCAGCTTGTGCAGCAACCGAGCTTAGCAGATGCAACCTGTGTTAGCGTGTGAAAACAAAGCTATTAGCTCATTGTCTCATTCCACTATTAGCTCCCTATAAATCTCACTCCCGTCACCAACTTCTTTTATGCACAACACCCATTCGGAGGATTCTAATTAGCTTCAATGATGCCATTTCCTCCACGACGAGCTTAAGTTGGTCGATCCCACCACCCCCTCCCTCGTCACCGTCCATGAAATTGACCCACCTTTACTTCCTCCCGCGATGGTGTTGATGAAAAGCTCTTCAAATAGATCCTGGATCTTCCACGGTGCATCGTTTATATAATAGAAAGTGGTTCATGCTCAAATCACCATTAAATTGCTCGTCTTGAAAATAGAGGACTCTTGCACAATCTTCTGATCCCACATATTTGGCAACCACCTAGATATTTGGCATTCCGATACTTACAAGTCGAGCAAGAATTCTCCATTTCCGATATGGGCGATGCGGCGGCGATCGCGACCATTCTAGAAATAAACCCACTATGAACAAAATATACCAACTATTATCACTCTTGCTCGATGTAGAAAATCAATTGCAATGGTGGGTAGAGCTACAGAAGTAGAAATGCATTTGTCCAACAGAGCTCATGGTCATGGCTGCTTCCTCTCATGTGATCAAAACAATCCATTCTCCTCGCATGCATCGCACTTGCAGCTATTAACTTAAATGCAACGGTTGGATTCACACCATGAGCGGCAACAACAGGCCTTAGTGGCCGTATATCCCATATCCTGATAAGGAGATCATAGGGATGCACGAGACAGAGAGCTCTGAGATGATTTTTTTTATTACAACTGTAAACCAACAAAAGTGAACATTGGGAGTATAATAGTAAATAAACAATTAAAACTAATTACATGTAATCGGACGACATGCATGTCCTAATTACATGCATCCAAAGACGCCCTTCGTATTGCTAAATTTGAAGAACTCATTGCATCAAACCATGAAAAATCATGCTAATTGGCCTTCTAGCCCGCACTGTTTGAGCTCATGCTCTTAGGGAATTAAAACTATTCAAATTCTAGGCACATGGAAAAAAATTTGATTTAAATTGAATCCCCTATGCCAAACACCGGCTCTTTGCCAAAATTCAAAAATTGATTTTAACCAAAGGAATATTGAATATGTGGATAATAAAATTGCGTGAGTAGTTCGTTAATTATCTTAAAGATGACGCAAAAGGTGTGAGTAAAAAATTCATACAATTGACATGATATGGAAACTGCTAGAAATGCAATTTCATCTTAAATGCTAGGAATATATATTTTCTTGGTTCTTTGTTATGAAGCAAATTTTCTTCGTCCTGAATTTCTTGCTTTGGTGACAAATAAGATTTACAATTTTAAAATTTATAATTTTTTTGAAATGTTGGAGGACACTAAACAGAAAGATGCTGAGAGTATTTATTTAAAACTTAAATTTTTTTCTCAAGTAGGTAACACTTGGTTTGCTTCAAACTTAAAGAAGAAATAAGTAATTAACAAGGTAAAAACCATAAAAAGATATCTCCAAACATTCAACCAAATTAAACCAAATTTCTATATATCCTTACAATTCTATTATAAGTACACCTCTTTCAGAAAACTGAAAAAAAAAAAGAAAAGAAATAATTGGTGAGAAATGAGAATAATTTTTTAGCATTTTTTGAGGCAAACTCCTACAAAGATACAAAACTAAGGCAACGATAGCAGGAAGCGTAAATATGAAAAAAATAATTTGATTTAAAGTTGTTTCTATTATTATCGAGTTCTACAATAATCACTACCTTTTTTAATGCATCGTACGTGAGAATCATTGCTTATCCTATTTATGCTGGAATTATATTCCTAGTTCTATTCTATTTAGTTATCCTTTGTAAAATAGTTATCCTTTCTAAAATGTTTTCCGTGGCAGCAAGCAAACTCCAACCGATGTATAACGTATGTTGTTAGAGAAAGCAGTCCTGGGAAGGAAGCACAGAACTTTTGAAAGTTGTTTCCCTTTTTTAACATTTACAATTCGTCCATGTAAATGGAGAGAGGTGAAAGCAAAACTATACGCTTCCTATTCTGGGATTCCATTCTAATAATATATCTATATATATAATATAACACGCATACTTGGGCAAACCTCCAGTTTCTCTCCTTGTTTTAAGCATGATTCAGTCTAACGCCGCGCAGAAAACGACCTTCACTGACCGGATTTATAATTTCTTCATTAAAACAAGGAAAGAATACCCGAGTATAGACGATCGAACAAAATTAGCTGTAAAGAGAAATAGTGGAAGTCATGCTATCCGTTCCTTTTCTTCGATTCCGTCTTTTTGGTATCAAGGGGACTGGAAGTATTTTAAAGAAGCAGTCGAACCCCACCAGTCCATAAAAGAAGTAGCCACATACGGTGACTCTTAGCAAAAGATGCACAATTTAAACAAAAGTAACGCCATAACGTTTCTTGGATCCGGACAGGTCCTGATACCACTATTGTTAATGGGCTTGGGCAGCCCAGGCCTGAGTCAAGTCCAGCTTGGACCATGTGGTTCTCCCTGACCCGTGAACAAACCGGCCTTAACGCATGCAACCCAATAACAACGGCTCGTAGCGAAATCTTGCGCAGATGGACCTCGTCCAATTAAAAAATTGTCCACCAAGACGACACGTGCATCTTATTATTAGTTGGACCACCGTGTCTATCTAGCTGAATTTGTTAGCAGTATTTTTTTTTTTTTCGGTACACACAGTAGGTATAAAAAATAGTACAAAAGAGAAGGGATAAACGCATCTTTTATTTTTTATTTTTTTTTCCAGATTTTGCTTTGAAACATCTCGAATATGGTGAGTAACGGAGTGGCGGCGTATGTGGCGAACCACTCAAAAAACACTCTGTGGCAGAGGAGGAAGATTTGCTTAAGGCATTGCAGCAATTTATTGTTTGCTAGTATTACTGAGTGTATCCATTTTCATAATGTATGAAATATTTATTATTTTTTTAAAAAAAAAATCTTACCGTCCGCCGCATGGGATGCTATGCTCTCGGACGGTCTTCTTGTCTCTATCCGCCCCGGCTCCACGCTTTTGTCGCCATCTTAACCACTGGCAGATCCTTATCTCCTACGGCTCTGCTCTTGGCCTTTCCTTTTCTCCATCACCTTCTAAAACCAAAAGATCCCAATCCTCCTCCAACCATTTGATTAGCTGAGCTTTTAACCATGCCGTCCTACACGCCTCAGTCCTCCTCCTCCTGCTGCTACCCTCAGAAGAGGGACTTCGGCACCCTCCTCGACGCCGCCCGCCCCTTCCTCCGTGAGCAGCTCGAGTTGGTCGACCCCGCCCTCCCCTCCCTCATCACCGTCCTCCGCTCTGTTGGCGCCGGGGAGTGCTTCCACAAGCATGGCTCTTTCCTCTCCCACCTCACTGATGTCTACCGCATCCTCAAGCTGTGGTGCGCCCCCGACCCCGTCGCCCGCTGCGGCCTCCTTCACTCCGCCTACTCCAACTCCTACGTCAACCTCGCGATCTTCGACGCCGGCACCAGCCGTGACTATGTCCGCAGCCTCGTCGGTGCACCGGCCGAGCGCCTCATCCACCTCTTTTGCGTCGTTCCACGCCATACCCTCATCTTTGATGACCTTCTCTTCTGCTACTCCGACGCCGAGTTCGTCGAACACCTTGCCCTCTCCGAAGCCTCTCTCAGGGAGGCAAAGCAGAACGGCGTGTTCAGCTCCTCTGAGCCATGGCGGAGAAAGCTCCAGTCGCTCCTCCCAGCAGGAGGGATCACGGTGAAGCACATCAAGACCGGGGAGGATGTGGCGGTGTCGAGGAGAATGGTCGCTATCTTCCTTCTAATGTCCATCGCCGACTTCAGCGATCAGTACTTCGACTACCAAGATAAGATGTTCGCCAATGATGATGGGCGGCTGCAGTACAGCGGGAGCAATTGGACTGTGCTGTGGCCTGGCACTGGGAAGCCAGGCTTGTGGATGCATTTGAATTCAAAGCTGGGTGCGTTGTACACTCTTATACTGAGGGAGGAGGAGATCTACTTGGAGGAGAGGAAGAGAGGAGGAGGGGGAAGCGAAGGTGATAGAGATGAGGAGATTGAGCTGGTGATCCCACCTGTGTTTGATGGCTGCACCAAGGTGCTGGATGCCCAGGAGCAGATTGTTGCAAGGGACTTGTACTGGGAGGCTGTTTGTGGTGACTGGGGGGAAGGGAAGTGGGAGAGGGTGGAGGAGCTGCTGCTGGGAAGCTGTGAGAAGAACCCATTTGTTGGGGAGCCTCATCTGGTGCTGGCTCAAGTTTATATGAACTTAGAGAGGTATGAGGAAGCTGAGAGGGAGGCAGAGATGGGGCTGAGGCTGACGATAGAGTGGGGAAGCAGCTGGGACAAGAGGATGACCTGGGAGGGCTGGGTCGCTTGGGGAAGGGTGATGCTTGCCAAGGCAAAGGAGAAGGCATGGCCCCATGCAGCATGGGGTATTATCAATCTCGGACTCGTGAGGTAAACTCAGTGCACAAATTATCTGTTGTGCTTGGTAAAATAAAGCTTGTAGAAACTAGTTTGTCTCCGTGGTGCCCTAGTAAAATAAAGCTTGTGGAAACTTGTTTGTGTCATCAAAACTAGAGATCCAAAAATCTGTAACTCCGGTAAGATTAGCATGCAAAAGGTAGTAGTGATAAAGCTAAAGACTAATTAGTTCAAATCCTTGGCCTAAGTAATTAAGGTACACTATGTTGGTTCCTGTCAGTGAAGCAGTAAATATAAATATTATGTGGTTTGAGATCAACCACGACATGGAATAGCTTAGGCCCTCTTCCTGTCTCACTAGCGGTAACTATGTACACATGAAAAATTTGCGTCATGTTCACTAGGACTAAACAGTGAAATATATGTAACGTCTAGCCAGCTGTTATCACAAGCGACAAAACCGTCCCTTCCCCATCTTGCTCTCCCTCCCCATTAAGTCCACTCTCGGTTCACTGAAACCTCCCGGCACCTTCGAAGTTTCTCAAAGCCTTACCTCAGCTTCTTCGTTTTTTTCTTCCCCATCGCCATCTCACAAGACAAAAGAGTTCCTTGGTTCCGAGAGAGAGAGAGAGAGAGAGAGACTTAGCTGGATGTGAACCTCGTCGTCATCATCGTCGAACCAGCCCGGGTGAATGAAGCGAAGTGGGGCAACTCGGGCGATTTTATATTCCGAACCTAAAGGAAGATTTTAACCGTGTCGGTAATACCCCAAATCGGGCACTTTGACACGACTTGGCTAACAAATATTTTTTTTCTAGCAAACGATGGACATCTTTGGACGGTTCTTGTTTTCTTGGAGCCCCCACCGCTCATCTTCCGAAGGTAAATTTGGATTGCCAGTTTTGGAGGGTGGAGGCAAAGAGGAAGTAGGCTTTGTGATTTGAGACCACGAATTCATACACATTTGCAGCCGGCAGTTAATGCATACCAATTGTATCTACTTAAAAAATGACTTAGCCTTAGTGACGATCAGCATCTGCTGCTTCAAAACATCTTCAGGATTTTCGGAGATGCTTAGGGTGCTTCGGGACATCTTCATTTTCTATGCTTAGGGGTTTGAGACTTTCCAGGTTACCGCCCCATGTTTGTCTCCCTATCCTATGCAGCACCATTTGAAGATTGATGCGAGACAAGGATGGATGAGTCTCGATTGGGGCTCCGATGGGACTTGGCCATTTCCCAAACACCATATCAGCATAGGAAATTGAGCGAAAAAAAACTAGCATATGATTTCTAAGCACGACAAGCAGTCGAGAAACAAATGATCGATGCCTTCAACGGTCACAAAACGAATATCCTTATAGACCATGATTGAAGTCATGCATCTAGAAAAACAACTCCCGATTTCTGAGCATGCTTGCAAAGAGTGTAGAATGAGAATGAGATGACGACCCCCCTTCTCTCATCACCATCCTCCGCTCCGTCCTCAAGCTGTGGCATGCCCCTGATGCTGTCTCCCATTGTGGCCTCTTTTACTCTTCTTACTCCAACTTGTACATCAAGTAATCGAATTAAGAGCATCAAATCTATACCTAGGCAGAGGAGGCTCAATGCATTTGGGGGCATAAGGCGAACTCACTAAAGAGTTTTTTTTTTTTTTTTGAAATGATGAAATTTTTTTTGAAGACTTCCTCTTGTTGACGGGAATTTGTGCTTGGTTACGTGGTACAGATTTTTTTTTCTAAACCTTGTTTATTGTGCTTCAATCTTGATTTAGAGAAAGATCATTATGCAGTATTGAAAAAAATCTAAGGGATTGGAGAACCCATGAATTTGTGGAGGCACTAAGATAGCGCAGTAGTGGGTGATACATTAGTGTTTCTAAGTAGAAAAAAATCATTGGGCGGTATTGAAAACCATCCTCTTTTGTTTTGAGCTAATCTCAAGGTTATCCATCAATTTTCCAAAAAGCTCAATTTCTTACATCGGCCATAAACATGAAGACAGGCCGGAGTGTGGTAGGTGGCTCGATTGTCCCGAGATTCCAACCCCTCTCAAATACTTAGATCTGCCGCTCAATGATACGAAACCTTTCAAGTCAGATTGGCTCATTCTATTGCAACGAATTGAGAGTAGATTGGCTTCTAGGAAAAGCAGGGATCTATTATTTGGAGGTAGGCTTTGATCAATTCAGTTCTTACTTCACTACCTCTATGCTTCATGTCTTTATTCAAGCTTCCAGCTTGGGTGATCAAAAGGATTGACAAGTATAGGCGAGCTTTTTCTTTGGACCGATACCTCTAGCACTCACGGCTTTTCTTATAAGGTTAATTGGAAACTGTTTGCTTGCAAAAGAAAGGAGGAGGGCTAGGAATCAAGGACATTCGGCAGTTTAACAATGCACGTTTGGCAAAATGGGACTAGCGGTTTATTATGAAAGACCTGGGTAATTGGAGAAAGCAAAGCAAATTTGCATATTATAAAAAAGTGAAACTATCAATGTGTTGGAAACCACCAAAGAGATGCTCTAACTTTGAAAGATGTTATTAAGGCTCTCTTGGCCTTTTGAAATAGGAATAGAATTCACTTCAGGATCAGCAATGGCTAAAACACCTCTTTTTGGAAAGACAGCTGGCTTTGCGATGTACTACTCAAATTGATCTTCCCTGCCCTCTACGCTTGCAACACAAAAAAAGAATGGCACTGTATCTGATTTTTTCAATCATAGATCTATGTTGTGGAAATTTAGGCCATCGAGCAATCAATGGGCGAAGATCTTCCAACAGCAAAATCAATTACTCTCTTTGCTCACCTTAGTAATTTTGAATAGAGATAAGGATAAAATTATTTGGAAATTAAGCAGTAAAGGAACGTTCACCTCTGCATCCCACTATCAGTTCATTAATTCTAGAGGAGTGAAGTGCAACTTCGCCTCCTCACTTTAGAGCCATTCAATGCCACTTAAACTAGAATGCTTCTTATGGCTTTGTTGGACAAACGGCTCAATATTAGGTATAGCATCAAAAGGAAGCTTAGAAAAAATATGGGAGGATGTGTACTATGTTGCCACTCCGTCGAATTCGAGGACCAATTTTTCTCGAAGTGCAATTTTTTTGCTACTGTCAAGGGAGAGTTTTGTATTTTGGTTGATGTCCTGCAATCTCACGGAACTTTTGAATGACTATATTTGGATTGAAGGAAGAGGAATTTTTCTAAAGCTGCATGGCGGTAGTTCTGATGCTCATAGGTGCCATTTCAAGATCGTGCTGAAAAGAAAGAAATATCATAATTTTCATAAATAAGCAATCTTCTATAAGCCTGGTTGATGCCGAAAGTTTATAGCTATTCTCCTTTTGGTCCAACCTCTGCAACGCAAAGTTGGTTAATGAGCACGCAAAAATCTGGTATAAAGTAAGGAAATTACCTAGATCTCGACATTGCCGGGTACTTGAGTAAATGGATTACTTAATGTGGGACAGCAAGCTGGTTGTTTGTTGAGCTGAAGTTGCATCATTTGTTTTTTTGTATTTTTTTCTGCTTTTCTATTTTTGCAACTGTTTCTGTTTCTATTATATTGTCTCACTCTATTCTAATCTCTGTTAGCTACTATAACTCTTTCTTTTCTTCTACTATAATTACTTTTGCTCTATAATAAAAGCTGGGTGGCTGCTTTACCAGCCTCCCTTGTCATTAAAAAAAAAACCCCACCTACCTCTAAGCATGGCAGTAACTTCGTCTGATTATAGTCAAATCCATAGCCATACATACTCCTGGCAAGATATTAGCCTTGCATGGCACCCCAGGCTGGTCGATTGATTGGATAATCAAGTTATTAATTATACGACTTTTGCTCATGTAGTCAAGGAACAATGCTGCAATATTTTAAACAAAAAAAAAAAGAATGCGAAGTCAGGTGAGGATTTTCTGCATGACATTGTTGGGCCAAGAATTTCACGAACTGCGAAGGACAAGACTCGAGCGAGATTAAGCGCCCATCGGTAACCAAATGGGCCAAGCCCGTTTCTCCGTCAACAAAGTGAACCAGGCCTAGGAGAACTTGAACCAAATCCACTTGGTCATGGACCGTGGCCTACAAATGCGCACGCTTCACCCTCAGTCTGGAAATTTGCACGTATGAAACTTGTTCTCCAAATGAAAACATAACTGCTAACAGCCAAATTTCTCATTCCATAGAGGCGTTGCACTCCCCAGCCTGTGATGCAACCGAGCTTAGCAGATGCAACCGAGCTTAGCGTGTGAATACAAAGCTATTAGCTCATCGTCTCATTCCACTATTAGCTCCCTATAAATCTCACTCCCGTCACCAACTTCTTTTATGCACAACACCCATTCGGAGGATTCTAATTAGCTTCAATGATGCCACTTCCTCCACGACGAGCTTAAGTTGGTCGATCCCACCACCCCCTCCCTCGTCACCGTCCATGAAATTGACCCACCTTTACTTCCTCCTGCGATGGTGTTGATGAAAAGCTCTTCAAATAGATCCTGGATCTTCCACGGTGCATCTTTTATATAATAGAGAGTGGTTCATGCTCAAATCACAATTAAATTGCTCGTCTTGAAAATAGAGGACTCTTGCACAATCTTCTGATCCCACATATTTGGCAACCACCTAGGTATTTGGCATTCCAATACTTACAAGACAAGCAAGAATTCTCCATTTCCGATATGGGCGATGCGGCGGCGATCGCGACCATTCTAGAAATAAACCCACTTTGAACAAAATATACCAACTAGTATCACTCTTGCTCGATGTAGAAAATCAATTGCAATGGTGGGTAGAGCTACAGAAGTAGAAATGCATTTGTCCAACAGAGATCATGGTCATGGCTGCTTCCTCTCATGTGTTCAAAACAATCCATTCTCCTCACATGCATCGCACTTGCAGCTATTAACTTAAATGCAACGGTTGGATTCACATCATGAGCGGCAACAACAGGCCTTAGTGGCCGTATATCCCATATTCTGATAAGGAGATCATAGGGATGCACGAGACACAGAGCTCTAAGATGATTTTTTTTACTACATCTGTAAACCAACCAAAGTGGACATTGGGAGTATAATAGTAAATAAACAATTAAAACTACATGTAATCAAATAACATGCATTTCCTAATATTAAAAAAAATATAAAATATATAAATAAATTTATCTCATTCTATCATCTTGAGCTTTTGGGACAAGTGGTGATTTCAATATGGTATTAGAGAAGAGGTTTACCTATTAAAAAAAAGTCTGGCCCACATGTGAGGAGGAGTGCAAGAAAGATGCAAAGAGTATTTATTTAAAACTTAAATTTTTTCTTCAAACAGGTAACACTTGGTTTGCTTCAAATTTAAAACCTCAATAAAGAAGAAATAAGTAATTAACTAGGTAAAAACCATAAAAAGATATCTTCAAATATCCAGAAAACATTTTCTATTCCTAATTAAATCTAGTTCCTATATATTCTTATAATTCTATTATAAGTACACCTCTTTTAGAATACTGAAGAAAAAAAATAATTGGTGAGAAATGAGAATAATTTTCTGGCATTTCTTGAGGCAAACTCTTGCAAAAATAGAAAACCAAGACAGCGATAGGAGGAAGAGTAAATATAAAAAAATGATTTGATTTAAAGTTGTTTCTACGATTATCGAGTTCTATAATAATCACGGCTTTTTTTAGTGCATCATGCAAGAATCATTGCTTATCCTATTTATACTAGGATTCTAGTTCTATTCTATTTAGTTAATCTTTCTAAAATAGTTATATTTATCATTTAGTAGTTATCAATTCTTATCTTGGTTTTTGAATTTGAGTAGCAACCAAACTTCCTAGCCATATGAACTCTATTTAAGGAACATTTGGGGTGAAAAAAGAGAGGGAGAGAGCCAAAGTTCACCTTTGGTGGTTCAATTTTATGATTAAATATTTTTTCTATTAATTAGTTTTATTCTAGCATCTCCGTCACGATCGATCTACTTTGCATAGTATGCCGTTCTACATGCACTATTTTATTTTTTACATTATAACTGTATCGGTGCTTTGCTAAGCAGCGATAAAAAAATTATACTATTCCAATAGAGGAACAAAATGTTCAGAATCACAATTCATTCGAAAAAAAATAAACGATTATTTGAAAACAGTTGATTTTTTCAATATCTCCGCACGTGTTTATGCACAAGCTTACATGCATGTGTATATGTATATGCATGTCCACATTTTGAGTGCAAGCATAGATGTGCACAATTTTTTTCTTTTGAGATTCATGCAATTTTTTACCAACAAAGCAAGATATTAGAACTTCAAGAAAGTAAATGTGCCATCAAGTGGTATCTAATATGCACGGACTAAAGCATTACTCACCAAGACAGGTCTAAGAATATGAGTGCCCCATCCATTTGTTTCGATGTAACTACAAATATAACTACAAGAAAAGAAAAAAAAATCATTTATTTTGCCCTCCTCGCACCAACTCTCAAACTGAGATATGGTGACATGTGAATGCACATTAGAGAATGGGTTGCATGTGACCTAGATCGTATGGTCAGATTTTGTTGTCTTTGCAAATGGCTAGCAATTAGGTGTGTCTTGGGTCTAATCATTAGCACAGGCATATTACATTTCGAAAATTAAACAATACTTAACAACCAATATTTATGGGACATAACACACTAGTCCAAACCATTTCATTTCGATGAGTGCAATACATAGGGGATAACAGCGTCATCACCCTGCTTACCATGCATGGAAGCTGAGGTAAAGTTATAGGTTAGATTCATCAGCCATGATATTTTAAATCTTGGAGTCATTCACTCTCTCGAATTGCCTGATTTACAAGCAAACAAATCTATCTTTTTAACTTGATATTGACAAAACTAGTGACATAACAAGTGCCAGATGTGTAGCCACATACGGTGACTCTTGGCAAAAGATGCACAATTTAAACAAAAGTAACGCCATAACATTTCTTAGATCCGGACAGGTCCTGATACCACTTTCGTTAATGGGCTTGGGGCTTGGCTGAGACCCATCAGCCCAGGTCTAAGTCAAGTCCAGCTGGGACCATGTGATTCTCCCTGACACGTGAACAAGCCGGCCATAATACAAGCAACCCAATAACAACGGCTCGCACGTGTATATCTAGCATGAATTTGTTAGCTCATACTAATTTTTTTTTTTTTTTGATGTAACAATGGTTCACACGCAACAGACGTGGGTGCAACCCACAAAATTAGAAAAACAAAATAGCGCAAAGAAGAGGGACGTATGGTTCTTTCAAAAAATAGTGCAAATAATTTCTTATTGGCAAGACTCCCTCCTCCAAATATCGCCACCTAACCCCGTGGGGACGGTCTCTTATTTTATCCGCCTCTGACGTCTCCACGCTTTTGTCGACATTTTAATTCCTCTACTCTTGGCCTTTCCTTTTCTCCATCACCTTCTCAAAACCAACCTCCCAATCCTCCTCCAACACATTTGATTAGCTGAGCTTTTAACCATGCCATCCTACACGCCTCAGTCCTCCTCCTCCTGCTGCTACCCTCAGAAGAGGGACTTCAGCACCCTCCTCGACGCCGCCCGCCCCTTCCTCCGTGAGCAGCTCGAGTTGGTCGACCCCGCCCTCCCCTCCCTCATCACCGTCCTCCGCTCTGTTGGCGCCGGGGAGTGCTTCCACAAGCATGGCTCTTTCCTCTCCCACCTCACTGATGTCTACCGCATCCTCAAGCTGTGGTGCGCCCCCGACCCCGTCGCCCGCTGCGGCCTCCTCCACTCCGCCTACTCCAACTCCTACGTCAACCTCGCGATCTTCGAAGCCGGCACCAGCCGTGACTATGTCCGCAGCCTCGTCGGTGCACCGGCCGAGCGCCTCATGCACCTCTTTTGCGTCGTTCCACGCCACACCCTCATCTTTGATGACCTTCTCTTCCGCTACTCCGACGCCGAGTTCGTCGAACACCTTGCCCTCTCCGAAGCCTCTCTCAGGGAGGCAAAGGAGAACGGCGTGTTCAGCTCCTCGGAGCCATGGCGGAGAAAGCTGCAGTCGCTCCTCCCAGCAGGAGGGATCACGGTGAGGCACATCAAGACCGGGGAGGATGTGGCGGTGTCGAGGAGAATGGTCGCTATCTTCCTTCTAATGACCATCGCCGACGCCAGCGATCAGCACTTCGACTACCTAGATAAGATGTTCGCCAATGATGATGGGCGGCTGCAGTACAGCGGGAGCAATTGGACTGTGCTGTGGCCTGGCACTGGGAAGCCAGGCTTGTGGATGCATTTGAATTCAAAGCTGGGTGCGTTGTACACTCTTATACTGAGGGAGGAGGAGATCTACTTGGAGGAGAGGAAGAGAGGAGGAGGGGGAAGCGAAGGTGATAGAGATGAGGAGATTGAGCTGGTGATCCCACCTGTGTTTGATGGCTGCACCAAGGTGCTGGATGCCCAGGAGCAGATTGTTGCAAGGGACTTGTACTGGGAGGCTGTTTGTGGTGACTGGGGGGAAGGGAAGTGGGAGAGGGTGGAGGAGCTGCTGCTGGGAAGCTGTGAGAAGAACCCATTTGTTGGGGAGCCTCATCTGGTGCTGGCTCAAGTTTATATGAACTTAGAGAGGTATGAGGAAGCTGAGAGGGAGGCAGAGATGGGGCTGAGGCTGACGATAGAGTGGGGGAGCAGCTGGGACAAGAGGATGACCTGGGAGGGCTGGGTCGCTTGGGGAAGGGTGATGCTTGCCAAGGCAAAGGAGAAGGCATGGCCCCATGCAGCATGGGGTATTATCAATCTCGGACTCGTGAGGTAAACTCAGTGCACAAATTATCTGTTGTGCTTGGTAAAATAAAGCTTGTAGAAACTAGTTTGTCTCCGTGGTGCCCTAGTAAAATAAAGCTTGTGGAAACTTGTTTGTGTCATCAAAACTAGAGATCCAAAAATCTGTAACTCCGGTAAGATTAGCATGCAAAAGGTAGTAGTGATAAAGCTAAAGACTAATTAGTTCAAATCCTTGGCCTAAGTAATTAAGGTACACTATGTTGGTTCCTGTCAGTGAAGCAGAAAATATAAATATTATGTGGTTTGAGATCAACCACGACATGGAATAGCTTAGGCCCTCTTCTTGTCTCACTAGCGGTAACTATGTACAAATGAAAAATTTGTGTCATGTTCACTACCACTAAATTGAAATGTATGTAACGTCTAGCCAGCTGAAACCGTCCCTTCCCGATCCAACCCCCCCCCCAAGTTAAGTCCACTCTCGGTTCACTAAAACCTCACGGCACGTTCAAAATTTGTGAAAGCCCTTGCCTCAGCTTCCTCGTTTTTTTCTTCCCCATCGCCATCTCACAAGGCAGAAGGAGAGAGACACTTGGCTCGATGTGAACCTCGATCGTTATCATCGTCGTCGAACCAGCCCGGTGAATGAAGCGAAGCGGGGCAAGCCACGCGATGTTATATTATTTGAGCCGTGTCGGTAATACCCCAAATCGGCCACTTCGACACATCTGGCTAACAAATAATTTTTTTTCCACGATTCTTGTTTCCTGCGAGCCGCACCACCTTTCTTTCTAAAGGTAAATTTTGATTACAGTATTTTAAAAGGTAAGGCAGAGAAAAAATGGGCTTTGTAATTCAAAACCATGAATCTAAGCTCGTAGCAGCTAGTGGTCGGCGCACCGATTGTATCTACTCAAAAGATGATTCGACCATAATGATCGATTGGATTCAAGGACGGCTCAGTAGTGACAATCAGCACCCGTTACGTTGGAACATCTTCAAGATTTCGGAGGAACTCAACACTTTCCGAGTTACCTCTCCATGTCTGTCTCTCCGTCCTATGCAACAGCATTGAAGATTGATGCGAGACAAGGATGGATGACTCTCGGTTGGGACTCCCGTGGAACTTGGCCATTTCACAAACACCATATCAGCAAAGGAAATTGAGCGAAAAACACGAGCATCTGATTTCTAAGCACGCATATGTAATCGCCATGTCGGTCACAAAACGAATGCCCTTATAGACCATGATTGAAGTCATGCACCTAGGAAAACAACTCTCGATTTCGAGTATGCTTGCAAAGAGTGTAGAAAAAGAATGAGATGACGACCTCTTTTCTCTCATCACCGTCCTCAAGTTGTGGCATGCCTCTGGTGCTGTCTTCCGTTGTGGCCTCTTTTACTCTGCTTACTCCCAACTCGTACATCAAGAAATCGAATTAAGAGGATCAAATCTAAACGAAAGCTAGTAGTTGGGCTAAGAACATTCAGTTGAAGTTGGCGGAAGGCAAAGAAGTGCGCTGGGAGGTAATCCTACTGATACCAAAAAAAAAATCCACCAAAACAACGACGACACAAATCAGCTTCGAGAAAACATCTTGCATAAAAGACTCCATCATGGACTGCAACTGGAAGTATTCAACCATGCCAAAAATCAAAAGCCCTTAGATAGAAGAAGCCATTAAGAACATATGGCTTCTTCTCTCTCCAGAGCGTCAACCATGTCCATTAACGAGTTCTTGTCCTCTGTTGCACTTGGACCATGTTCAACAACATTGCCCTACGAAATATGAATCATGACTCATCTATGTAGAACTTGTACACACGTATATGCAGAAAATATACGTGTGCAGGACTTAGAAATATGCAGCACCTTGTTTGGAACTCTGATGGTCTTGAACAAAACCCAACTGAAAGTAAAATCTAAGCATTGAGCAGAGACTCAGAGGCTATTCCAGGTTACTCGAAACTACTCATGAAGTACACTGCCATGGAATCCTACAGGGTAATATAAATAAATTTAGAGAATCAAGTTGAGCAACAAAATATCCATCAACCATCATGCTGGATCCGTACTTGCACATGATGGTGAAATAAAGAAATTATCTATAAGAGGTGTGTGTGCCATTTGTTATGAGCCACCTTTAACATTTCTTTTATCCAATAGATGGAGACGATATCCATACAATGAAATGTTTCGTGTCCCAGATTGCATGCTAACGTAGAAAATGCATGAAATACACAATAAATAAAAAATAATGAAGATGACTCACAATATCTGGCTATGACATATAGTTTTCAAGAAATTGCCCTATCTAAAAAGATGAGACTTTATTGATAAAAACAATGCAATCACCAATTCGAAGTAATGAAACAGTTACAATGAGTCCTGATATTCATAAACTTCATGAATATTCAGTTACTTTAGAGCACCTCTGTCTACAAACAAATGGCAGTATTGCATGAGATGAACCATCTCAAAAAAAAGAGAGAGAGAGAGAAAGAGAACTGAAATGATACACTGACATGATGGTGTGGGAGTGCAAAAGAGCCACGTTCGTGGTCCATAAACTGGTACAAAAGGTCACATGAGTTTTCTTGCTGTTTTCCTTCTCTTGCTGCTGGAAGCTCTCTCTTCACATAGTCTAGACATAAAACAAAGCAATTAAAACTTGCTTCAAATATTACTAAGTATTTCAATTAAAGCAGTAAAGAATCATCATTTTATAAGCTATATCAGATTAATCCCTGTAAGCATGGGACAAAAATTGAAATCATTCGTCTAAAAAACAATTCAGAATCATTCTACATAACTAATGATCATAAAGATAGCACTAGCTTGGTTCAAAATAAGATTTATAGGTGATGCATACTGCTGATCACACCAAATAATTAAGCAACTAAAAATAAGAATTTCCATTGATCAAATTTACATGGGCCCACTTAAGTAACACAAACACATTATACAAGCAATTAACATCTGATATTGAAAAGCATGGGTGGAAATAACACCTCTGCAGAGAAGGATATAAATAAAAAAATCACCTGTCGCGGACATCTGATTTTTTAGGCCAATAGGACATTGCACATACACATACAGACATGATTTAAAACACAAAAATAACGCGAAGAAAATATTATGTGTTTACGGACAGCATTACCCTTCCCACAACCGCTTTCGTCTTGGAGTGACAAAACTTGATGTTCTGACATCTTCACTAAATGTAATAGAGCCAGGATTCCTCTCAGAATTTGGAGTCGCCAAATTGCAGTCTCTCAACAACGCAGATGTCTCGAGCACATTTGTAGTTATTGATGCATTTTCGGCGTGTGCCTTAAAATGTTCCATCAAGACAATTCCTGGAAAGAAATCAGAATGAATAACAAATACTCACCAAATTTTATGCATACCATGAAGTCTAGATCTAGGATGAAGCCCCTCTTAATGAACCTTAAGATTTTTGACAATAAAAGGCGAAAGGGAGATAAAATGGCTAACAGATAGCGCATCCCTGATAACAAGCTATAAATCAACATTTCAAGGCATGCATCATCCTTCAGGACAAACTACTGTCTGCAACTTTCAAAAGTACTTTTGTGGTATCATGTAACCAAATAAAAGCTTTGAGAGAAAAGAAAAGGAACCTTGAATTACAAGAAAGACAATAGAGATAACACTTAAGATTCCAAAAGTTCCATGCACCGAAATCAGTTACAACATCATGCTTTTTCTCTTAGTTGGATAGTTGGATTATAGTCTTTCCAGTGACATGGTCAGCATACAAATGTAATAGTGAAACATCCCTCCTAGCTGAATGAACTGCAGATAATGCAAACTTTGTCTGCTTACCTCACTAGATTGTCCAATGTTTTGCTTGATCTGTCTTATAGATAGTCATACCCAAAGTCACAAACATTTTCATTATTACAAGAAATGAAAACCTTGAACAGGATATATGTGTACATACTGGTAATCTTTAAAAAGTCGCCAATTCAGATTAGTTTTGGAACCAAACCTTAGATCTAAGACTATTCTGTTTAAGATAAGTACTATTATGAATATAGATTAGGATCACTGAAGTTACATCAGAAATAGGCCATTGCTGTGGTTCATTCCAGAATTATCTTTCTGCATGCCAAAGCATGTTGAAAAAAAAAGAATGCATGTCTTAAAAAAACAAAAACAAAAAGCATGAAACCAACTCAGGTAAGAAAAAAGAAATGATATTAACTCCTAGCACATCATAACACTGAAGTGAACACCTAGAGCTCAAGTTGAAGCCCCAAAAATTATGGTTATCATAATACCCAAAATTGAAGTACTTGGTCTAAATTAAATTTATCTTCTTGCATGGTCGCTAAACCTGCCAAGGCAAGCCAACATACAAGCTTCTAGGATCTTCCAACATTAATCTCTCAATAGCAGCATGACAGGAACTTTAAGAGCAATTTTTGGCAAAAAAATATACCCCAATAAACTACGAGACTGTTCATAACCTCCACCTCAAGAAGCAAACCTCAAATTAACTTATGAACAACATGGAAAGAGCAAACTTTCTACTAAAGACTGAGAGCCATGAAATTAAAATGCAGTCCCCTTGCCAGTATAGATTAATCATTGATGATTGGAAACACAAGTACTAATGTTTTATTTGTTTTCTGAATCTGACCTCAAGAAAGCAAAGGGAAAAGATAGAAGTCAAATATATGGTCAAGCTCAGAGAAAACCTATTTATAAACATGGGAATTGCCATAAATGGGTAAAAAATATCGGTGAAAAAACACAAACTAAAGAAACATTGGTCCAATATTCCCCAATATTATGAGGCTGTCCTTAACTCCATGAATATAGACCTTGAGAAAAAGGAAAAACGAAAACATTGACTTAACATCAGCCACAGATTTAACTAATCAACTGGAAAAACTCAAATTTATGTTATTATTAAAGAAAGAGGAATGGCATTTGCATGTCATCCCACATCAGCACCTTAGGGGCATGATAATTTGATTGAAGCAGAAATTTTTTTAGCTTCTAATGGATCCAAGTCAAGTTTTTTTTGTTGAGATACCCCAAAATCATATGTCGTATAGCTGAAAAAAAAACTAGTGAATTTTGAATTATGGCACTTTAAAGTACACCTATGGACATAACCCAAAAACAGAAATCTTCAAGACTAAAAGTTAATTCTAGACTGAAAGACTAAGTCTGAATTCAAATACATAGTTAACTTCATGAAGTGGCTCTTGTTTTTGCCGACAGAGGTGATCCAAAGGAAACCTCGAGCCTTGTGGAATTCTTCTCCTAATTCCTAGTTGGCAAGGCAATCAGGATTCATGACTAGTTATCAGACAAAAATAGCACATTGCCGTGTCTCAACAATGCTAACCTGCTCTCCCCCGAAGACACATCCAGCACTAGTTACAGATACATTGTCAAATGACACAGAATAGCTTTAGTTAAAGGGAGTTCTGCACTGTTATAACAAAAATTCTACATGTCAATGGATAAAAGGGCCTTCGCGAGAGATGGTAAACCTAACTCCAGCTTTTATTGTGCCAACTCCCTCTTCCTAAACTTTTCCATCCAATAAAGCAAATTTAGTTCTATCAGCCCTCATTATATTTATCTTTTCATGTAAAAAAACTTAACCATGACTATACCTTTCAAATTTTTACAACATATTTCAATTTGACTGCTTTCCTACAAAAAGTCTTATAGTACATCAACATAAATCTTTTCGAAATCACTTCAAAGTTGCCGAACTAAAAATGAAATCAAGCTTCAACTTATTGACCAAAAATGAATGTAACAAAGTCATCGTGTTATACCAAGAGCGCGGAGCATCCTCGCATCAAATTTTTCAGCTAGATCTTTACAGCCCGCATTCTTCGCCCTTCTAATGACCAATTCTTTTAAACCGATAAGAAAATCCTGCAGAATAGTCTTCGATATAAATTCCAAACAGAGTGAGCAGATAATCAAGCTTCCGAATTTAACTTTGAGAAGCAAAACTTACGAGCTCGGATTCGGAAAGGGAAGAAAGCCACTCCACGTCTTGGGACAGATTAGCCACGCCGTTTTCTCCGTCGCCGTCCGACCCAGGGACGGCGGCATTCTTCTTCGAGGAGACCATGGGGAGCCAACAAAACGGGGATTTAGGGTTTTAAGGTTTCGAAAGGCGTCGGCTTAATCACCGGCGACTCGCAGAAGAAAGGGCAGGCCGGATTCGGGTTAGATCCTGTAACTGAGCTCGGATCCGAATACCAAAGTGACCTGACTCCGCGCCAAACCCGGATTTTCAGGTTTGGATCTGGCTCTGGTGGAGGAGCGGGCACGTCATTGGGTTGTCCCAGGCATTACGTCGAAAAGCTTGCGGGCTTCAACGAAGGCACGCAGCGGTAGAAGGCCGAGCCACTGAGGGCGCGGGGTGGACAGTGCGCGCGGCGCCGATCGGGAACAGCAGGCCACGAGGGCTGATGGATGGTGGAAGGGTCCCGTGTCTCGGTGCAGTCCCGCGCCCGAAGAAGAGATGGGGAAGCGAAGAAGGGACCGGGGAGAGAGAGGCGAGGCGCACTTGGGAATTGGGAGGGTCGAGAGAATAGCGGTCGGAGCAGGCGCGCATGGGAGTTATGGCTGGGCGTGCGGTGACCGGCGGCGAGAGAGCGTGGGATGATAAAGTGATGCGCGTGACGACTGCTATTGATTAGGGGGTACGCATCGTTGTTCCAGGTTTGTGTGGGAGTGGTTTGCTAACCCTGTACCCTTCTAATCTGAGTCGGTTTATAATTTCTGGACCAGGGTCGAACCCATCAATATAAGAATCAGCCCATCGTGATTCAATCAAGACTGAGGACCTGAGGTGCCTCAAATTAATTTTGAAATGATTCTTTAAAAAATAAATAAATATAGCAATATTCATCGATATTTCACATCAATCAAATCAAAAAAAATTATATATCTAAGATCCAATGCGTCACAACTTTAAGCGACAACTAATTGGTACCATACTACAAGAAGCAGTAATCGACGGGTAAATAATTTATAGAAATCAACTATGTATTGTTTAATATGTAATTAATATTATTATAAAATTATATGTATAAATTTTTTACGATTGAAAATTATGGGTATATATATGTGTATTTGAGAATGTGGATCGAGTTTGTTTACAGTTGGGTGTTGTTTAGTGACCCTATTTGGGGTCACCAACTCACCATGGTGATTTTAAATCACTAGTAATTTTTATTTTGAGATAATCTAATTTTTGATAATCTAAAATTATTATGTTTTGTATGCTATGTTCTAATAATTAAAAATTTTTAGATATCGACGAATAACATGTTTGGTATTTCATAGAAATTGAAGATCACTGGCTATGTAATACCAAAACTATCATTAATATATTCCACAAAAATAAATTTATTGACCATATTAAATATTATTTTAGAATAAAAATATAAGTATATTTATTTATATATTAATTATGAATATTTTTTATAGAAATATATTTATTAATCCTATAAAGATATATTAGTTGTTCTTTTGGAAGTAATATTTTATTTATACTTATAATATATTATTTTAAATACTAATATTTATTTTAATTAGAAAAATGAGGCAAATATAAGTATTGTATTAAATAATTTCATCATATAAATATAAAGTGCAATAATATATTTTATATTATAATTTTAAAATAACATTGAATAATAATACGACAATAATATAATTAATGATGCAATATATACCATAAATATAATATATGTAATATCAATATAATAAATTATAATATATATAATATTGATATAATATATTGACAATATATTGATATATTAATTTTTCTTGCTGGACCGAATGATATTTTTGTCTCCAAATTTTAGTTCAAGATCATTATCATGTAGTGATTTTGAATACCCAACCTCGAAGATGGGTGCTCTATTACTAAATTGGATGGTGATTTGAAGAGTGGAGATAATTTGGGATCATTACCATATAGGATTATCATGGTGTAACTAAATACGGTAATTTTATCACCTCCACCCATATCGCCCATGACCTTGGTATGATCATCCCATACCAAATGCTTTCTTGGGTCACTTGGCTTCTTAACTTGAACTAACCTGAAATATTTGACCAGGTTTTTGAAGATTGGAACTGAGAACAATCCCATTCAAGCTCCAATCAAAGTAAACTAACCCAATAAGGCTTGTCTGGTTTGGTTCAGTCAAAGGAGTCAATCCAAATCATGGGCACCTCTTAACTCCATGCCTGTTATTTCTTAATTGAACTAAATATTTTCAATATCTATATGATTTGATAAACATTGTTTTTTCCTTTGTTTCCGGTAGGGGTGCAAATGGGTCGGGTCGGGTCGGATCCTGGGTGACTCTGATCCGACCCGGTTTTTTATTCGGGTCCTAATTTTGGACCCAAACCCGACCCGGTTGAAGATCGGGTCGGGTCGGGTCGGTTCCGAGTTGGGTCCGGATCGGGTCCGGGTCCGAGTTGGGTCGGGTTCGAATCCGAATCGGATCCAATTTTTTTGTATTTTTGAGAAAGAATTTAGGCAAATCTAATTTGGTCATATCATAATTATGAGGTGTTGGGTGACCCATGACTTGAAAGACTTGCAATTGATCTCTAGTCAGAACAGATGACCCCGACTTACTAACTAAGTCGGTCTACAAGCCGAATTTCATATCACACTATCGGTCTACAAGCCGAATTTCATATCACACTATTTTTTGTCCATACGACTGATTGAACGGAACTTGGTGTCTCCCAGCTCCCTCTAACGAGGACAAAAAAAATCCCAGACCTTCTTCCAAAATCCAATTCCATTGCAGAAAACTGGCACATGACCCATATTCAGTTCGGTGTTCCCTCACTTCCTCCCTGTAAAAGTTAAAAAAAACAGAAACCAAAAAATCAAAGAAAAAAAAAAAGAAAAGCCAGCTACCGAGACACGACCCAGAGGTATCAACAATGTAATAGACCGAGAGAGGATCCTGACGGACCAATAGTGCCATGACCCACACAAAAAAAAAGAGAAAAAAAACCTCTATTTTGCTTTTCTCCCTCTCTCTTTCTATCTTCGAGTCCATTCGGGTCGGGTCGGATCCGTTCGGTAAACCCAGATCCGACCCAGAAAATGATTCGGGTCCAATTTTAGGACCCGACTCGGACCCACGGGTCCTAAAATTCGGGGTCGGGTTGGGTCTACGCGGGTCAGGTCAATCCGACCCATTTGCAGCCTTAGTTTCTGGGGCCTATGACATGATACAATAAATTAATATCACACCGAGCAAAGTTTTCACACTTAATACAATAGAATGACTCCCCATGAAAAACAGGGTTCAAGCACTCATTGGTACACATATAACTTCGATCAAAATTTTTGGCTTATCCTCGAGTGGCGTGCACCGAAGCTGACTAATCTCAGTCACATGTACGCCGGGACTAGATATCCTTTGGCTTATAGTGAAGCCCTTTTGGATCCAGCGATGGAAGGTGGGGATCATTCACCTATCGCGGGTTGAGCAATCTGGTCAACTTTGAAAGGTCCATGGAATGGACGGCATGATCACCGAATCATCATCGCTGGCGCACTTATTAAAGTTTTTAACCGCGACAACCCCAATTCCCATCCCGGCCTTCCGCTGGAAAACTCAGCGGAGCAATCCCATCCGTCCAGCTAATCAAGCAAATCAACGGTCAGGAAGGCGAGAAATCAGCCCCTTCGGTTCGGACCCCACTCAGTGAAATTTGAAAAATTTCCCTCCCAGTAAAATTTAAACAATTTCCCGCGGGTTTTCGACCTCAAACGGCCATTCCGATCCCTTCCCCTTCTAATTTCTCTATCTCGGGCTCTAGCAATGGCGGGGGCTTCATCGAGGACTCACCCTCCGAGGGGGCGGAAGAGGGTGGGGGCCGAGACTAATACGCTGAAGCGCGCCAGGGATGGAAGCGCGTTCACCAGATGGTACTCTCCTTCTCCTTCCTTCCAAGTTTCTATTACCTTTCTTTGATACGATGCGTTTCATCAATCAAGCTAGTCTTCTCTCTGGATTCTTTCCTTTTGTTGGGCGATCAACCATTCGATGTTATAGATTCATTTAGCTCTGATTTGACTGCAGTGAAGCGTGTAACAAAGATGTTCCAGTGGTTCTCATTGACATGCATATCTGCAGCCTTGATTCTAAGATCAGAACGAGCTTAGGTATTCATCCCTCCTTCCGTGGGATCTAATCTCATACTGTATAGTTTCATCCTTGATTTACTGTGGTTTCTTCCGGTTTTCTTACGATTTCCTTTCCTTACATCTATTGAAACAGAGGCTCAGGTAGTGGAGAAAGTAGCTGAGGCTAACAAGCCTGCAGAAAGGTAGATTCTCACACTTGTTTCGGGTTAGAATGTGTTCTTGATGGCCACTGATATCATCTAATGGGGGTCTGAAATGTGTGGCAGGAAGAGGGCGGCGTCATCTGATCAGAAGGAAAGAAAGGGCAAGAAAGGCAAGAAATTTAAGGATCCCACAGCACCTAAACGCCCTCCCACTGCCTTCTTCCTCTTCATGTACCACTTTGCAACACTTCATTTTCGTGAAATAATTTACATTTTTCTTCTCTTTCTGGTTTGGTCTCGAGTTAATTTTAAATTTCTTATGTTCTATATTTCAGGGATGACTTCAGGAAATCATATAAAGAAGCCCATCCCGATTCCAAGAGTGTTTCTATGGTATGAGTCATCCGTGACATCTCTCAGCATTACTGCAATGTAATTTATGCTACTATTTATTATCTTACTGATCTATATATAATTGGTTATAAAACAGGTTGCAAAGGACGGTGGTGAGAAGTGGAGATCCATGAGCGATGAGGTGACTATAAAGAATCCTGTTTCTTTTAGTTGTCATGACCTCTTTTTCACCCTTTCTATTTTGAAATGTTTTTGCTTGATGTGTTCATCGTGTCGTGCTTTGATAACAGGAGAAGAAGCCGTATGTGGACAAAGCAGCAGAGCTGAAAGCAGAGTACGAGAAAGAAGTGGCGAAATTAAATGAAGAAAATGAGGAAGAGGTATGCAGAGCCATTTCTTTCCTTAATTGCTTCACTCTTATTTCCTTTTATCTCTTTTATTAGAATAACTGCATTTTTAATTGTTTCCTCTTTTCCTTTGCAGAAGAAAGAAGAAAAAGAGGAATCTGAGAAGGAAGAAGAGTGAGAAGCAGAGGATTTTGATTCTGGCAGGGTCTTAGTGAGAATAGCTTCTTTGTTTTCTACCTGTAAATTTTGATGAGTTTCTTTGCTTGCATGGAGGGGCTTTGTCCCTTTAAAGTTGCTTACTTTTCAGTGAGCAAATTTTGAAGCTATTCTAAGTTGTTAGCCTTTCATTTGGATGGTATCAGCAATAGTATTCCACAGTGTATACATCTCAGCTTTTTTCCAACCTATCCTATAGCAATATTCTGTGTCACAGGCTAAACTTGTTCTAGATTTTGTCCCATGTTGATACATTGCTATCCTTGGTTCTATCTGTGCTGTTGTGTTGTGCACTGCAACTTGTACAGCATTGATGCTGCATCCAGGATATGGCAACCGTTGATGAATTTTGAGCCTCAACTGTATATCTTAAGAGATTTGTGTCTCAGTTTCAAGTTCATAGACTTATGCTCGTTTCTTTGTTAATAACCTTTGTTGCATAGAATGGAATTCTTTGACTAGCTGACTAGTTCTATATGATTGGCACCACCTTGCATGAACTAAATTTGAAACTAGGGAAGCTATCTAATGACTATTCATGTCAAATTTTAAATCTAAGAACCACCGCAGGGCATATACTTGCTTGCGCTGCTTGCCTAGGTATCATTAATTTGCTTTCTTTTTTTCATATCCTGGAGAGCAACATGTAATGCATCACATTTGTTGAACTGAAATTGATTACTTATTTCTTCATAACCTTTCTTTTGAACACTGGTAAGTCTAAGTACAGCGCTAGTGAAGACAAAAGAATAAGCATTGTATATGTAAAAAAAAAAAGAGAAGAATACAAATCCTGCATGAAGCAAAGTAATACCCTCATTACCCTCCCACTGATACTGACTTGGAATGTTGTTGGCCATTTGATAGCTGAGTCATCATTTTGCCGACTAGTTTCTTCCACCTATGAAAGCTTCTTGCTTCTTGCAGGGTGGCAGAGGTTTGCCACAAAGGCATAGATTATGTTCATAAGCAACCACAGGAAAGATGTTGAAGGGCCGTGTTTGGGGTATCTGCCCGCAGAATCTATTAGCCCTGAAGCTTGCATGCTTGATGTTTACAAGTCCAGTGAAACTCATTGGTATTCTCCCTGTGAGACCATTGCTTGACAGGTCTAACCATTCCAGCCTCACCATTTGGCCCATGCTTGCAGGTATGATCCCTTTGAATTGATTCCTAGAAAGATCCAGCCTCTCCAGGCTAGCCAGCTTCAAAATGGAGCTTGGTATTTGGCCTGTGAGTCCATTCCTTGACAGGTCAAGCCATTTCAATTCCATCCCTTCACTGAACTCAGGGAGCCCACCAGTGATCTTGTTGTGTGAGAGATCCAATACTTGTAAAAACTTGCTGCCCTTCTGCAGGAGACCTGAAACTGACCCATAGAGCTGATTAGAATGGAGGTCAAGCAAGGTGAGACCATCTGGCAGCACAATACTTGAGATGTTGGATCTAAGCATGTTGCTGGAGAGTTTTATTTCCTGCAAGATTGTCATGTTGCTGAAGAACTTGTCGATCCTCCCTGTGAGATAATTCTCAGAGAGGTCTATGGAGTTTAGGGAATCTGGTAGTGTATAAGTTGCAAAGTCTCCCTTTATATTGCAGCCTGCTAGGTGGAGATCTCTGAGCCCTCTGTTCTTCACCCAATCTGGGATGGTTCCCAAGTGCAAGCTATTGTAGGACAGGTCCATGGATAGAAGGGAAGGCAATCCATTTGCTAGTCTACTTGGCAGGGAACCTGAGAATCCATTTCTTGAAAGATTGAGATACCATAGCTTTTCTAGCTTTGCAAGTGATTCTGGAATGGAGCCAGTAAGAAGATTATTACTTAGAGACAGGGTACTGAGGGGCCTTAGCCTATCAATCTGGCTTGGGATTTCACCTGTGAGCTTGTTGTAGCTCAATGAGATGTCCAAGACATTAGACAAACTACAAAGGGACATAGGTATCTCTCCTGAGAACTGGTTATGGGAAAGGTCCAAAAGGGTCAGGTTCTGAAACTGGCCTGAAAAACTAGGAATTCCCCCAGAGAAAGAGTTGTAGCTGAGATCAAGAGATTGCAAACCATGAAGATTTTTATAAGTGGGTGGTACTGGACCTGTCAGAAGATTCCTTCCAACATTAATTTGAAGCAAACCACCAATAGACCCCAGGCTTGGAGGCAACTGGCCTTGCAATTGGTTCCCACTCAGTGAGAGGGCCTTCAGGGAGGTTAACCTCCCCAAGCTTGAAGGGATGAAGCCTTGAAGCATGTTGCCCTCAAGGTAAAGCTGGGTGAGGTGGGCCAACCCTGACAACCTCTCAGGAATGGTACCTCTAATCTGCTTCATTCCACTGATCACCAACGCTTCCAAGAACTGGAGGCTACCCAAAGATGGGGAGAGAGTGCCCCTCATGAAAAGGGCATTACCACCTTCACCTTGAGGCCTTTGAAGTTGCAAGCTGATGACCCTCCCTGTGGTGGGGTGGCATTCTATTCCCTCCCAAGCTCCACAGCAGTCAAGACCAGTCCATGAGGACAGGATGCCTGTGGTGTCCATTGAGATGCCGGCTTTGAAGCTGAGGAGGGCTGCTCTGTCTGCCTGTGAGCAAGGTGGAAAGCCATCATCACCACCTCCTTGAGCCAAGGAATGAGATGAGAACATAACCAGATAAGTAAAGATGAAGCAAAGCTTCAAGGCCCATTTGGAATTCTTCATTTGGTGGTAGTGGGTTTTGATTTGTTTGGGGCTGTGGTTGAGAGAATATATGGGACTGTGGAAGCTGGTGGGAGAAGAAGCAAAGGGAATGGGAGAAGGGCAAAAGGGAGTTCCTTTGTTTCTTAACGTAGGGAGGAAGGCCTGATGATGAACTGGTGCTGCTGCCAATTTATAGGGTATGGGATGACTTCTTTTACTTTGTTCACATGTAACTTTGCGAAACATCACGAGGGTTATAATATTTTTTTTGAACGTTGGAGCGCACTGTTTTTTGAATTTTTCCCATCTATGAATACCAACTAAACGATGAACACCAATCAAAGAGGGACTCAGTGAAGCTCAGAGATTAGTGGTTTAATGGCCTCATGGAGATGACTGATGGTTTCTTTTGTGGCTTGGGTCTTATGCTGTGTTCATGAAGCACAAAAGGGCATTGATGCGTGTTTTCCTTACTGCTTTCGATATCCTTTGCGTGTGAAAAGTTGCACGGCCAATATATAATGTTTCAGCTAAAGCTGCGACAGGGATAAAGAGCATGCATGATGACAGGTATCACTTAAAGCATAAGTCGTTATATATTTAGAATGGATGGTCTCCCTTAATTCACGAACATCTAATGTTCCAATTGAATGATTGTGAATTGTGGTCCAGATCATGCACATATCTGAGATTCTTACGCGTAAACTTGGCAGCCTAGCATTGTAACAACTCGAAACCTCACTCAAAAAAAGCTATCCGAAGGATATTATTTGAGTTTGTTAATTCTGTATAAGCATCCAAAATCTATCCAGCGAATAATCGATATGGAGCTAAACACATGTTCGCACGGGTAATCACATACTCTCTTCACTTAAACTTTAACGTCTTTGTCAGGTATAGGGTTCAAATCCATTTATATCTAATCACAAATACTACAATCGGCTCGTAGTGAGCCCTAATGGATTCGTGTTGTAGTGTCCCATAATTTACATAGGTTATAGGCCGGGTCCGTTCTGATAATATTTGTAACAGTTCAGGATTTTACTAAAAAAAATAGTCGGAATGTATTATTTGGATTTTTTAATTCTGTATAATTACTCAAGATCTACCAAACAAATAATTGATGTGAGACTAAATATGCGCCCGCATGGATTGTCACATACATGACAAATTTTAAGCTTCTATTCGATGTAATAAATCAGCAAACTGGACTTTGGGCTATGTTTTGAGTCATAAAGATGGACGAGTTTTGTGTTTTTACTGCTTTATTTGCCAAGTTTAATTAAAGCTGGTTTTTCTGGGTCGAGTAAATATGCGCTAGTCCTGTCACCAGGTTGAAGTTTTGTAACATTGACTCTTTACAGATCCCTTGTTTAGTGTGATCCAGATCATACACCCATCAGATTTCTTTCCTTTTGATTTATGCTATGCAGGAAGACTGTATAGCCCAGTACTCGGGAAGTTACCATTTTTTTTAATTAATAAAGTAAATTTGTTGACACGAAAATAAGATTTATGGTATCGGTCGGTAACTGTACCATATCATACTGTAACAATATTCCTACCATACCGGTATTTGGTATATCTTGCTATTTCGTACTATACTATATCCCGATATTGTAAAAAGATAATATTGGTATGCGATTCAGTATCAAGACGATAAATCTTGCACGAAAAATTAGGTTTCATTAGAAAGTTTAACAGAATTCTCCAACTGCCTCAAAGATGTCAATAGTTATGATCTGGCTGATGAACGAAGACTGAAGAGTGGTGGTGAGCTGCATGGAGAAGAACCTCTTCAAACCTCACAGTCTAAACCATAGCAGAGTTGTTGCATGGAATCTAGCATCTATTTGAAAAATAAAAAAGACAAGTTCCTTAGTCTTGTGATTCCCTCGTACAATTTCCTGATCTCGATCACCAAAATATTTTCAGGTCTTCTTGGCCCTGCGCTAATCACGGCTATGGGAAGAAGAAGACATTATGATATGGTAATGTAGTCCTAGTAATGGGTCCACTTGAGTTTCCATCAAGTGTGGTGCCCATGACAGTCTTGGACCAAGCTTTTGACTAGATCTTCTAGGTCCGTTTTGAGTCCAGCACATAGCCAGGGACTGGGGTCATCATAAAAGCTTGGTTGGTATATGGAAATTTCTAAACTATTTAGAGGAAATTTTTACATAAACACTCAAAGCCACACTTTCACAGACAGTACTCGATAGCCATGGAAACTTGGTAATGGAACAGTATATTTCAACTTTGTTCCTGCTCCCTTTCCTTTTGCTTTAAAGCCAAATTATATGTATCTCACATGTGTCTTGCGCTCTAATTAAAATTATAAAATCACTCTTTTTTTTTATTCCGAAAATTAAACTATTTCACAGAATTCATAGACTTCACATATGCAAGAACCCAAACCTAAACTATCGAATTATAACCTAAACAGAACTTTCTCAACTTAATCCAAGAATTAATAATATCTTCGAAAAATCATTTTGAGATCTTAAATCATTAACAGGATCTTAGATAAATCTTTCCTTTAATAATTTCCATCAGTGATCAAACTTGAATGGGAGTGACTCCAGAACA
This sequence comes from Phoenix dactylifera, assembly GCF_009389715.1. NCBI lineage: Eukaryota > Viridiplantae > Streptophyta > Magnoliopsida > Arecales > Arecaceae > Phoenix > Phoenix dactylifera. The sequence goes on along the minus strand of NC_052408.1, from coordinate 13,883,980 downwards.
GAGAAGATGATTGCTTCAAAGATATAATTATGCCATATATGCGACAAAGGCTAGAATCACATATAACCACCACACCTCAGCAGTGGAATTAGTAGCTTGGTGAACTTTACAACTCGGGTCATTTGGTGGAACTTACGCGGTGGCATCATCTATGTGGGACACCACAAGAATGATAGGCTGATGAACCTTATTAGGGGATACATACTCTCTTTTCATTGAATATGTCCACCTTTCTGGTGCTCCTTCCATCACTTACTTGCTAGTCTTAGAAGGCAGTTCATGATGACATTGTTTCTCCATCATAACATCACATGAGGCAGGCTTGTGTTTGTTAGCATGGCTAGCAATGGCGCACCTGGCTGTGACCACATTGTCTCAGGACTCAGGAGTTGGTGACTGCTTTCAGTTTGTGACCCAGATTTGATATCTCAATTGGGTCAGGCATCGTTTTGCCAATCGAACTCGACAACACTTGATACAAATAAGTCGAGGATCTTGCTCCAAAAAGACTAGCCGAAAGATATTATTTGATTTCCTTAGTTCTGTATAAATACCTAAGATCTACCTAGTACATGGTCGATATAGAACTAAACACATGCCCGCATGGATCCTTAGATACTCCTTCCGTTTAAGTCATGGCGTTCTTGCCAAATTAAGAGTTTGAGTCGATTCATATCTAATCACAAGCATTACAATCAGCCAGTGGCCAGCCCCATGAACCTATGCTATAATGTTTTCTAGTCTACATAGGCAATAGATCAAACCCGCTCTGATATCATTTTATCACATCCCAAAATCTCACTCTAATAAGGCTAGCCAGAAGATGTTATTTGGATTCTTGACCTTGTATAAGTATCCAAAATTATGCATAACCAATGTGGGATTAAACAGACTCCTGCACGGGTCCTCCCAATATATGGGTTAGGTGATTCACAAGCCAATTTATTGGGTAGTCTCATGATATGCTTGAATACTTCACACTGTTGAAAATGAGGGCACAAACAACATTATGAAAGGCCAGGCTCTTCCAGCTCTGCTAGGCTTGAATTTGTGCATTTAAATTGCACACTTGCTGTACTAGCAAATTAAAGTTAAAAAAGGTAGGACAACATTTTGGGCCCCAAGTTTTATGAGTTGTGAAAATGGCGCTAGCGGTCCTTCTTACTGACAATTATATCCAGATGAAAATGTATGTTATGGTAAATTATGTCAACTTGTCTAAACCACATAAACACCTTTCATGCACAAATTAGGACTCCAAATTATTTTTTTTTCTTCTAGTAAATCGAAGAAGTGATTACTTACTGAAAAGAATGTTTTTGGCTTACCGAATATTGAATTGTGAAAATGAACAGAATAGCATTTGAATAGTACTTATCCCATGCAAACAAAATCATGGAAATTTTTCAAGAAAAAAGAGAGAGAGAGAGTGTTCTAAGCAATGACTACATTACCATGCATTGCGACTACACTACTATGAGTCGTGCTCATGTTCATGGAATCACTTGTTGGCTAGCTAAGATTTTTTGAGGGATGATGGTGCCCAAATAAATCAAATGAAGACAACAAGATGAAGCATAGCTATATATAGCAGCTATGATATTAATACTCCAAAAGAGTCAACATAAGTGAGGTGACACCTAATGGGGATATAAAGAAGGTCCAATGAGCTTCCAATGCATGACACTGTGGTCCTCCGAGACCAGAAAAAATTCAAAGATTCACATGGATGTAATAATATCGTGATCGTGACAAAGGATTGGCACATTGCATGATATAATTGGGCTTTAGCTGGAAATCGTAGCCGGGCCATGAGCCTATGGGGTCTACTAGTGTCATGGTGGACACAAGCTTGTTATTAGAACCTGAATTCCACCAAAGAGCTAAACGAAGTAAAGAGAGACCGAGAAGGAGAAACAACCGAAATAATCCTTGTCTTTATAAATGATTAATGGCTTTCATAAAAGGTTCAAAGAAGCTTCTTTCGAGAGGAGATGGCAAGGTACAGGCCTGCTTGCATTCATTAACATCAGTGGCTCGGAAAGAAACCGTGGGGTCTCGGTTGCCCTTTTTAACGATTCACTTACTGTTTTCATTTTCATAGGCCCTTTAGACTTCTTCTGAATTGCTTATTTTATGGCATTTTCGTTCAATTTATATGCTAGAAAGCCGATATCTTAGCTCTGTGTTTCCTTGCTCGGGACCTTTAGCACTATTAAATGCTGGCAATTGAGCTCTCCGTCCGCCATCAACGCTACCTCTCTGCTTCTTGATTGGACACGTTCAGAGACCAGAAGGAGGCACAAATAATTACATGATTTTTTTTTTGAGGACCGTGTGGTCGTGTGTTTAATCTCATATTGGTTATTCATCGAAGAGATCTTCGATAGTTATACAGAACTAAGAAATCCAAAAAATTACCTTCCGCCTAGCCATTTTAGGTGAGGTCCTAAATTGTTATAAATGGTATCATAGCGAACTCGGCCCATAATCTATGTGGACTAGAGGACGCTACAGTATGGATTCATGAAGATTGACTATGAGCCGATTGTAGTGGTTGTGATTAGATATGAATGGATTTGAACTCTTAGCCCGATTAGGATGTTAGGGCTTGAATAGGAGAGTATGTAAGAACCCATACGGGCGTGTGTTTAGTCCCACATCGATGATTCATCGAGGAGATCTTGGATACTTATACAGGACTAAGAAACCCAAAAAAATATCTTCTGGCTAGCCATTTTGGATGAGGTCCCAAATTGTTGCACTTTTTGTTGTTGACACCGCTACATTTCACTTTTCATTGGTATACTTATTTGACTCTCTCTCTCTCTCTCTCTCACACACACACACACACACACACACACACACACACAAAAGAAGCAATAATAACATTATTAAGAATGGGCCAATGGGCTTTGGCAGAAGGTGCGGTGGGACGTTTTTTTTTTTTTGCTAGCTTATGGGCTATTTGTTTGCTAGCTTATGGGCTGGGGTATTGGGCTGGTGAGAAAGGAGATTGGATGACCTTTCTTCGCAAAGCCTTACAGCTTCTCCTTTTCATCTTTCCTCCATGATTATATTGTTTCATTTAGTCTCTCTTTGTCGTTCAGACCATGACTGGGCCGAGTCAGCTAATCCTAGTACTTAAACGTTGGTAAGCTGTATTTGGGCTGCTTAAGGCTATCTTTAGAGCCCAAGGTGATGTGTTAATAGATAGTGAAAAGGGTTTATGTGGGTGATAGGCAAAGCTCCCGTTACGCTCTCATGCAAGGAACGCCAAAGGCGTCAGGAGATGCAAACAAAGACACTAGAGGTGACCGCCGGAATATTGGTCGGCCGCGACCATACTGGAAATAGCATCCCAAGCGGGGCGGCCGCTCGCCGTTGATGGGGTGACCGAACAACGGCGAGCCATGGGCTTCGCCAGGGTGAAGGTGGCGATCGATGCCACCGAGCCCCTTCTTCCCGGGGTTCTGATTCGGGGGAAGACGAGGGTGCGGTGGCAGCCCTTCGTCTTCGAGAACATCGGCGATTTTTGTACCGGGTGTGGCAGGGTTGGCCACTTGGTGAAGGCGTGCTGCTATTCGGCGTCGGAGCAGTCGGAGGAGGTGGGGGTGGACTTGGGGGCTTCTCAAGTAGGGCCGGCGATGGGAACCGGGGAGGTCGACCAAGGGCTGATTTTCGGGCCTTGGCTAGTGGCAAACCGATCCCGGCTCCCACGAGGGCCGCCGCCGCCGCCGCCGCCGCTGCCGCGACTGGGGAAGACGGCCGAGCCGAAGGCTAAGGCGCCCTCGCCTCGGCCGCTGACTCCGGAAGACCGGGCTAGCCCACCGGCCATACCCGCTCCGGACCGCGATGGTTGGCAGAAACCAACCAAGATCGCCCGTCGCCACTCGCCGCTGAAATCGCCGACGGAGGGGGTGGGCGACGGAGCACCGGAACCCTACCGCGGTAGCAACCGAGTCGACTCGGCGTTTCAACCCCGAGTTGGCCTGGTTGACCCGGACGGTGTGCCTGGTAAGCCTGGGCCGGACGTGCATTGGGCTGGCCCGGTCGCGATATCTGGCCCGCTGATCGACGCGGGTGGGACCATGGGCCCGTCGGGCAAGCGGCCCAGGGATGATGGGCCGCGACTCGATAAGGGCCCATGGGGGTCCTTTGGGATGGGAAAGGCGCGCGCACGTGCGCTGTGCGTGGTGCGCACGGCACGTGTGCGCGCGCGTGTCGTCCGGGTGTCGATGGCGCCCAAGGGAGCGCGCGATTCAAATGGGTCGCGCGCTCCCAGGGGATCCCGCGCGCCCAAAGGCCCCGTCACGCGCGGGCTTGGCGGGCTGCGTGGGGCCTGCGGGTTGCGCGCGCCTGGCGGGCCGCGCGCGCCTGGCGGGCCGCGCGCGCCTGGCGGACCGCGTGCGCCTGCTGGGCCGGGTGCGCCTAGTGGGGGAGGCCTGCCTGGTGGGCCGCCCATCCTGGCTGGGCCCAGTGGGCGGGTGGCTCCGAGTGAGCCTGTCTGTGGGCAGGTTGACCTCGGGGCTGTCCTTTCGGGGCTTGGTCCTTTCCAGTTTGGCCTTATGGCCGAGGGTATGGGTCTGGCGAGTAGTCAGGGTGTGATAGAGCCGGAGATTGTTGGAGAGAGGCTCGGGTCACCAGGAGCACTGAGTGTGCCTGGACTGATGGACACCATCGAGGGTCCAGCACGGGGGGCAGCTACAGTATTCCGGTTTGGTTCCCCACCCCAGGTGGAGGAGAGACCCCGGCCGGAGACCTCTCTGGCAGGCACTGGAGTCATAGTATACCCCCCGCAGGAGTCTAGCCCGGGCGAGCGCGACCTAGGCGGTGGGGCCCACGGGGCAGGGGGTCGGGTTTTAGTCAGCCACCCTGAGGCTGAGCAGCTGGCTCAGGCCGGCCGGGAGGGGATGGCCCGAGGGATAGTAGGGAGACCAGAGATGACCGGGTAGCGGTCGCAGGGACTACCAGTATACTGTCGGTGGATCATCCGACGGTGGTGCAGAGAGTCCGAGCGGCTGTTATGCGGGCTGTCTCCGGAGTGAGTGAGGATGACGGTCAGCTAAGGGGGATGCACTCCGAGGTAATGCTGGACCCGATGGCCCAGGGGGTGGATGAGCCTGTGGCCGACCTCTCAGACTTTTCTCCATGAGGATCCTAGCTTGGAATTGCAGAGGGGCAGGAAAGCCGTCCTTTAGGACGTCGTTCAGGAGGTTAGTGCAGGTCCATAGCCCAGAGATCTGCTTCCTCTGCGAGACGCGATTATCTGGTAACGGACTTCGTTGTGTGCAGCGTCGTCTGGAGGCCGATTGGGAGTCCTATGCGATAGACTCCCAAGGGCTTTCAGGGGGCATTTTGGTATTATGGAAGCGGGGGGTGGCGTCTGTGGATGTCTTCCACAACTGCCCCCAACAGGTTATCATGATCATTACCGAGCCTGATGCGGCTCCATGGGTTTTGTGTGGGGTGTATGCGAGCACTGATTATAGGAATCGGAGGGTTCTCTGGGACGAGATTACTAATCTGGTTGCCCAGGGGTCTCCGACCATGGTGATAGGTGACTTTAACTGTATCTTAAGTGCGAGTGAGAAGAGAGGGGGACGACCCTTCACCGATACAGTAGATTGTAGAGAGTTCCGAAATTTTGTATCTCAGAATGGCTTAGTGGATATGGGTTTCTCGGGACCGCGATTCACGTGGTGTAACAACCAGTCTGGTATGACTAGGGTTTGGGAGCGGATAGATAGGGCTATGGCGAGCCCCGATTGGATCATCCGTTTTCCCACCTACCAGGTCAGACACTTATCCCGTATTGCCTCTGACCATTGTCCACTGTTGTTATCAACAACTTCGGATACTGGCCATCATAGCCCTTTCCGATTTGAGAAGGTGTGGCTGTCCTACCCTCAGTCCTGGGATATCGTCCGGGAGGCATGGTCCTTGCCGGTACACGGCAATGCCATGCAGAGGGTATCACGGAAATTGGAACTAACTAAGAGGCGGCTCCGTCGTTGGAACCGCGAGGTTGTGGGAGATATTTTTAGGAAGATGGAAGTGGTAGAGGCTGCCATTAGCAATCTTCAAAGCAGGGAAGATCAGGAAGGTGAGCTCCCGGAGGCAGACATGAGAAGCCTACGGGGGCTACTTGCTGATCATCACTCGTTGCTACGGCAACATGAGGTCTTCTGGAGACAGAAGTCCAGGGTCCAGTGGATCAGAGAGGGAGATCGGAATACCAGTTTCTTCCACCGGACGACGGTCATCAGGAGGCAGAGGAACATGATTCGTTCCCTGCGAGATGGGACTGGTCGTCAGGTGGAGGGGGAGGCTGAGGTTAGTCAGGTACTGCTAGATTTCTTTCGGTCCAGATGGACGGAGGATAGAGATCCCGGGGATGTCGGCCAGCTCCCGAGGGCGGATACGCAAATCGGAATGTCGGAGAATGCACTTCTGGTTCGACATGTGACAGGGGAGGAAGTGCAGGAGGCGGTCTGGGCCCTTGCAGGGGACAAGGCCCTAGGGCCGGACGGCTTTCCACCCTTCTTCTTTAGGAGATATTGGGGTGTCATCCGGGTTGCAGTGGTGGAGGCAGTACAGCACTTCTTCAGTCAGGCAGTGATGCCTGATGATTGGAGAGCTACCTATGTCGCGCTGATACCTAAACGCCAGGATGCGAGGGAGCCCAGCCATTTCAGGCCCATCAGCTTGTGCACAACCCTTTATAAGGTGGTGGCAAGGATAATGGTGGGTAGGATGAAGCATCTGCTGCCAGGCCTCATTTGCTAGGAGCAAGGTGCTTTTGTGGGGGGTAGGAATATTTCTGATAACGTCATGTTGGCCCAAGAAATGATGTGGGATTTGCGACGGGCCTCTAAGCGAAGAAGCTTGATGGCTGTCAAGTTGGACATGGAACGAGCTTATGATAGGATTCGGTGGAGTTTCTTACGATGCGCTTTGGAGTGCTTCGGTTTTCATGAGACCTGGATTGAGTGGGTGTTGGGGTGTGTCCAGGGGTCGAGATTCTCCATCTTGATCAACGGTACGCCCTCCCCTTTTTTTAGGTCTACGATGGGGCTTAGACAGGGATGCCCGTTATCCCCATACTTGTTTATTATCTGTTCAGATGTCCTGTCTTCGGCTCTGCGGGATGCTTGTGCTAACCGGGAGCTGGAGGCGTTTGTTCCCGCCCCAGGGTCTCGGTCTATATCGCATCTACTATTCGCAGACGATTGCCTACTCCTGGCCAGGGCGCAGGTAGAGGATGCACGTGTACTCAGGAGAGTTTTGGCGGAGTACTGTGCTATGTCGGGTCAGAAGGTTAACCTTCAGAAGTCAACAATCTCCTTCAGCCCTAGCACTGAGCATAGGGTCAGACAGGAGATTCGGGGGTTACTTGGGATGCCGGCTCAGGACGGGATCTGGAGTTACCTGGGAGTACCCATCACGGGTCGGAGGTTACGGGTAGCGGAGTGTTCAGGTCTGGTGCAGAGGATCCAGAGCAGACTGGAGGGGTGGAGGGCATCTTCACTTTCCATGATGGGTAGATTGACGCTGATTAGGTCAGTGCTAGCTTCCATGCCTGTCTACCTTATGGCCAACACAGTAGTTCCGAGAACAGTGCTTATGAGGATTGAGCGGCTACTTCGGAGCTTCCTGTGGGGGTCGTATGGAGGGGGTCACGGGGTGCATCTAGTGGCATGGGAGAGCGTTTGCCTACCAGTGCGAGAGGGTGGCCTCGGGGTCTCGTCTCTGGTGGAGCGACGTGAGGCGCTGATTGCCCGACATGCAGCTCGATTCACGCTGGAGCCACAGGGATTCTGGAGTCAGACTATGGCTACCAGATATGGCCGCACTGGCACTGCAGGGGCGGTCCGCAGTGGGCGTCGCTGCTCTTTCATGTGGCGAGAGATTGCCAGATACCTTCCCATGGTTGAGGAGAACACTAGATGGTTGATAGGAGATGGGCAGAGTATTGATGTGGTTGGTGACTCATGGGTGGGTACCCTACCCTTGAGACGTTGGCCGACTATGGTTGACACCGAGGCAGTGGAGGGACTGCGGGTTTGTGACCTCCTTGTCCCGGGCGGGGCTGCCTGGGATGAGGAGAGGGTGGGTTACATGTTTGGGGCACGCTTGGCTGAGAGGGTTAGGTCCCTTCCGATCCCGGGGCATGCGGGTCTGGATACCCGGGTGTGGAGCATGTCGTGCAGGACCGGAGTGAGGGTGGGGGACCTCTCCCGTGTGCTCCGGCCAAAGCATGAGCCAGGGCTGAATTGTGCCTGGGTCTGGCGCCTAGGCCTCCATCCGAGGGTCGCACTGTTCTTATGGAAGGTCGCTTGGGTTCGGCTTCCGACAAGAGCAGTATTGAGTGAGCGGGGCTTGAGGTTGTCCCCAGAGTGCGTGGCATGCGGAGCTGAGGAGTCGGTGGACCATGTACTGTTTCAGTGCAGATGGGCGAGGGCGGCGTGGTGTACGGCGGGGCTGCCATGGGATGGTTGGACCCAAGGGGACCAGTTCTTACGAACTATCCGCTGGTGGTCGAGTAACCCATTGACTCGCCAAGAGGCGGTTAGAGCGACCTGCACAGCATACCAGATATGGCTGGCTAGGAATGCTCGAACCTTTGGTGAGCAGAGCAAGTTGCCAAGGCTCGTGGCGGAGAGCGCCCGGGCGCAGGCGGCAGAGTTTAGTTGTCCCTTCTCCTTAGACGGACTTTTGATAGCTCGGGATATCTGGGGTTCCCCTTCTGCCTCGGCAGCTTCTCACACGGTGTTTTTCACCTGGGAGCCCCCACCCCCAAGCTTCCTCAAAGTCAATTTTGATGGGTCCGTGCTGGATGGTGGCACGATAGGTGGAGCGGGTTTTGTTATTCGGGGCCCTACCTCCAGGGTTGTGGCGGCAGGAGGCTGTCAGGTATTTGACTGTACGGTCCCTGGAGCGGAGCTGAGAGCTGCCTGGGCGGGTCTTCGACACGCTCAGCATGTGCTCTCAGCTAGATCTGTCATCTTGGAGGGTGACTCGGCTACGGTCATTAGTTGGATCCAGGGGGGTCTGAAAGCTGGTGCTACCGACCATCCCTTAGTCCGCGATATCGGGTTGATGATGAGGGACGGAGGGGTGGTCCAGGCGAAGCATGTGTTCCGAGAAGCCAATGGGGCTGCGGATTGGGTGGCCACGTATGTGGCCAACCATGCCGGGAGCACCTTATGGGTGTAAAGATCTGAATTTGGGCCTGTTACTGGGCCCAAAGAACTGAAGTCAGCAATGGATGCCGACTTCAGTTAGCTCTTCGTGGTCTCCCCACGAAGACCACGCCGGCCGAACGGCCAGCGAAACCCCCGCTTTTTCCCCCCTCTTCTCTCTCTCTCTCTCTCCCCCTCTTTCTCTCCTCTGAGAGCCTCATCCGAGCCCCATCCCTTCCCCATCCCTCTAAAAATTTGAGTTTTCCCCTCATCTTCTTCCCTTTCCTTGAGAGGTTTGCCGGAGCCACCGCCGTCGCCGGAGCCGCCAACGCCGCCGGGGTTCATCGTCGACGACCGGAGGTGAGGAAGACAACCATCTATTTGTTTCTTTTTTTTGGATTTAAGGGGGGGAGGATTGAGTGATGTTACCGGTTGCACTTCCCCTGTTTCGGGGAAGATTTGTGAGATGCAGCCGGCCGACGGTGGCCGGCCGGGATCAATCCGGCCGAAATGAGTTCGGCCGGAGGTGGGCGAACAGGGGGGACGAGTTTTGCAGCCCCGGCCTCCCTCCTTCCTCTTTTTCTTCTTTTCCTCTTCCTCTTCTCGTCCGGCGCCGCCCGTGGAGGTGGGATGGCCAACGGCGGCTGGCCGAGCGCCGCCGCCGAGGGCCACGGTCGACCGCCGAGGGCCGACCGGAACCACCGGCCACCCCCCCCCTTCTTCCTTTCTTCTTCTTCTTCTCCTTCTTCTTCCTCTTCTCCTTCTCTCCCTTCTTCCTTTCTTCTTCTTCTTCTTTATTCGGCCTGGGTTCTTCCTTGCTTTGAAATCCGTGCCTTAAGGGTGAACCAGACTTTGAACCGGGTTTAAATCGTGAACCGGTTCCACCTATTTCATGAATGGGTTTTGTTATGGTCTGATCAGACCTGGTTTGGGTTGGGCTAGGAATCTGTGTTGGGCTGAGTTGAACCTAATTGGATCTGTGGGCTGGTTTGGTATGGGCCTGAGATCTGATCTGGACCTGAATCTGGTTTGGTTCAATTGGGCCTAATCTGTTTTGGGCTACAATTGGTTTTGGGTTTAAAGGATCCTGATTTTTGGGGTTTTGGTTTACCTGTTCTTAGGGTCTATGTCTGATCTTAGGGGCCCATTCTTGGATCCATGAACTTAGAAATTTAAGGGATTGGGAATAATTTAAATTATGTTTCTTAGTTAATTAAATAATTAATATTTATGTTTAACCAGGGGTTCGTGATATCTGTGGCAGGGATTTTTAAGCGAGCCCAGGTAGGTAACCTTGCTCAAAGTATGATTTACATGTATTATGCATATGTGTATGATTATTTCCAGCATATTGATATGTTTTATATTCTTGGCATCATTATTAATTAAAAGCATGTTTTTGACTGGAAATCGATCATCTGAAAATCTATTATGTAGATATTGGTTTTGAAAACTTATGTTTATATTAAGTTTGATTGTTGGAAATTGTGGATGTGATTTTGGAGACCGCGTGACTATTGTCTAGGATTCCCGCCAATGGGGTGGAAACGTTGGCCCTGTCGACTTGTATGAGGAACTAGTTCCGGCACTATGGGGTGTTTTGGCTCTGCGGAGCATGCTCTGAGGGGCAGAGATTGGGCACCCTGGGGTGCAGCACTGCGGTGCAGGGCTCCATTAGGAGCAGAGTGTTGACACTTCGGTGTGACCATGCCACTGGGTGATGTGGCCGTAGTCATGCGGTTTGATCTGTGGATTATGTTATGCGTGATATGATAGACGGAGATGGTATATATATATTACTTGAGTATCGGATTGGTTTGCGGATCATCATATTTATTTTGTGCACATGACCTGTAGTTACATTGCATATGCTTTGATACATGTTATCGTGACTTTATGCATGTTGTTACCTACTGAGCTGTTGTAGCTCATACCTGTTTTTGACATAATTGTAGGAGATGATTGATGGGGGATTCGGGAGGAGAGGACTTATGACAATGGACATAGATAGATTTAGATTTATTTTGTCATAAGTAATTGATCTTGTAAATAAATGTTATCAACTTTATTTGAGACATTTGAAATTGAATTATTGATTTGATTATCATAAATGATAGATTTTTAGTATTGATATTGTGATCTGATGTTGTGACTTGAGTGTCTGATTATTCAGCCTTGCACGCCCGTGCGGTCCGCCGTGCGGGTGTGCGGCGTCTGGCGCGTCCCGGGCCTAGGTTCGGGTTCGGGGCGTGACAGATTTAGTGGTATCAGAGCTTAAGGTTAAGGTATCCTAGGGTTTATGTTCAGGTGAGTATCAGTGGAGAATTATGATAGAAAAACTATCAGAGATTTGGTTTATAATCACTTGAGATTGTAACAAGAATGATATAATAATCTAAGGTTTAAGACCACTAGGGACTGTGGCCTTAGTGGCATTAAAGTTTGAGGTTTAAGCTTATTGGAAAATGTGACCAGTTGGAATCTGAGCATATGTTTAAGATCACTAGGGATCGTGACAGAAATATATCATAGCTTAAGGTTATGATCATTTGGGACATGATAATTAAATTCAGTGCTTAAGGTGTGAGATCACTGGGCATTGTGATAAAATGTATGCATCGGATTTGGTTTTCGATGAGTGTGGAAGGAAAGTATAAATTGTCTTTGATCATGATAAGAGAGGGTAGACCTAAGGCATGTATAGGAAGGTTAGCCTTGGCATATTAGTTATATCATGTTTAGATGTTGTGTAAGTGATCTGAAAGTTCAAACATGATATGGGTGCAGATGTAATAGTACTTTTGGTTTTGTTGGTAATTATTAGAGTAGAGTTTGTGCATGGATTTATTATAGCATTGGAGTGAGCTAAGAACGATTTTTCATAATATTAAAGCAAATTATTCTTCGAGGTTAAATCTGTATATGAAATTATATTTGGTATTGACATGTTTGGATATTTTAAATAGATGTATTTCTATTGGTGGGTTAAATTTTTAGGGCTAGTAAGCAAATTGGTGGAGAATTCTAATTACTTGAATTTGTATATTCAGATTGGGCTACTGAATTTTTCTTATAATTGTTGGAGACTATTGGATGTGTTAATTTGAACTCAAGTCTCGGTTTATGATCTAACTAGAAATTTTTGTCATTGTAAAATACAAAATTGAGTAGAAATTTCGATTTTGAGATTGCTTATGTGAGTTATTATGTGTAGCATTGATCATAGACATTAAGAATTTTGGTGAAAAAGAATTTGGAGGTTGATAGGGTTAATTCCTACTCATAGTGATATTGGCTCAACAGTTCTAACCCATTGAATTTGAAGTAAATTCTGTTGGAAGGAAAATCAATGTAGATTTTCTGATTAAATTGCTAAAGGAATACAAGAATTACCCCTTTAAATTAAACCTAGATATTTTTGGATTCTAAGAAGGTTGTGGAGATCACGTAGTGACCTTAAACTTGACTAAAGGATTGGGGGTTAGTTATGGTAAGTATACTCTATATAAATTGAGGACAAAAAGATCTAGAGGTTTTGCTCTAGTTCTACTTGAAAATTTGAAATTTGGAGTTTTTTTTAGTCTTAATGCAAAGTGATACTTTAGTCAGAAATCATTTGTGACTTTAGAGAATTAAATGAATTAAATCAGAGTGTGCAGCGGAAGTCTGGTGGTTTGACTTATTTTGAAACTGGTTAAGATCATTAATATTTGATCTAAAAGGCATTATGATGAAATACTTGAGTTAGTTTCAGGAGAATGTTGTTGATTCTATGGATGATCTAAATGTAGCTATGTAATTTTCACCAGTGGATCTTCTATTGTTGACAACTTTTGGGAGAATCTTGGGCATGTTAAATTTAGCATTTACGATTGATGATTCCTTGGTTGGTCTTAGACTTGGAATGTTTTAACATGGATCTCTTATTTGTTGGAATGATGTAGGAGAAAGAAAAGAAAAAAAAATGATTATAGAATATTAAGAGGATTTGATACTAAAGATTTCTCCTATTTCTATTAAGCCAATTATGATCTCTATGTAGAATCAAGAGAAATTAATTTCTTTGGGATATAATTATGGCATTTTAATCCAAGGTTGGGAGTTTGGAATTCTTTTGAAGGAGATCAAAAGAACTTACTACGTGTGGTAAATAGGAAGGATCAAGTTTTGAGGAGGCGCACGATTCCTTATGTAAAGGTGCAGTGGAGCAATCACAGTAAGAGAGAAGCTACTTGGGAGCTGGAGGAGGAGATGAGAGAGAAGTTTTCTGCTTTGTTCTCGGATTGAGGTATGTTTTAATTTCGAGGACGAAATTTTTTTTTAGTTGGTTAGAGTGTAAAGATCTGAATTTGGGCCTGTTACTGGGCCCAAAGAACTGAAGTCGGCAATGGATGCCGACTTCAGTTAGCTCTTCGTGGTCTCCCCACGAAGACCACGCCGGCCGAACGGCCAGCGAAACCCCCGCTTTTTCCCCCCTCTTCTCTCTCTCTCTCTCTCCCCCTCTTTCTCTCCTCTGAGAGCCTCATCCGAGACCCATCCCTTCCCCATCCCTCTAAAAATTTGAGTTTTCCCCTCATCTTCTTCCCTTTCCTTGAGAGGTTTGCCGGAGCCACCGCCGTCGCCGGAGCCGCCAACGCCGCCGGGGTTCATCGTCGACGACCGGAGGTGAGGAAGACAACCATCTATTTGTTTCTTTTTTTTGGATTTAAGGGGGGGAGGATTGAGTGATGTTACCGGTTGCACTTCCCCTGTTTCGGGGAAGATTTGTGAGATGCAGCCGGCCGACGGTGGCCGGCCGGGATCAATCCGGCCGAAATGAGTTCGGCTGGAGGTGGGCGAACAGGGGGGACGAGTTTTGCAGCCCCGGCCTCCCTCCTTCCTCTTTTTCTTCTTTTCCTCTTCCTCTTCTCGTCCGGCGCCGCCCGTGGAGGTGGGATGGCCAACGGTGGCTGGCCGAGCGCCGCCGCCGAGGGCCACGGTCGACCGCCGAGGGCCGACCGGAACCACCGGCCACCCCCCCCCCCTTCTTCCTTTCTTCTTCTTCTTCTCCTTCTTCTTCCTCTTCTCCTTCTCTCCCTTCTTCCTTTCTTCTTCTTCTTCTTTATTCGGCCTGGGTTCTTCCTTGCTTTGAAATCCGTGCCTTAAGGGTGAACCAGACTTTGAACCGGGTTTAAATCGTGAACCGGTTCCACCTATTTCATGAATGGGTTTTGTTATGGTCTGATCAGACCTGGTTTGGGTTGGGCTAGGAATCTGTGTTGGGCTGAGTTGAACCTAATTGGATCTGTGGGCTGGTTTGGTATGGGCCTGAGATCTGATCTGGACCTGAATCTGGTTTGGTTCAATTGGGCCTAATCTGTTTTGGGCTACAATTGGTTTTGGGTTTAAAGGATCCTGATTTTTGGGGTTTTGGTTTACCTGTTCTTAGGGTCTATGTCTGATCTTAGGGGCCCATTCTTGGATCCATGAACTTAGAAATTTAAGGGATTGGGAATAATTTAAATTATGTTTCTTAGTTAATTAAATAATTAATATTTATGTTTAACCAGGGGTTCGTGATATCTGTGGCAGGGATTTTTAAGCGAGCCCAGGTAGGTAACCTTGCTCAAAGTATGATTTACATGTATTATGCATATGTGTATGATTATTTCCAGCATATTGATATGTTTTATATTCTTGGCATCATTATTAATTAAAAGCATGTTTTTGACTGGAAATCGATCATCTGAAAATCTATTATGTAGATATTGGTTTTGAAAACTTATGTTTATATTAAGTTTGATTGTTGGAAATTGTGGATGTGATTTTGGAGACCGCGTGACTATTGTCTAGGATTCCCGCCAATGGGGTGGAAACGTTGGCCCTGTCGACTTGTATGAGGAACTAGTTCCGGCACTATGGGGTGTTTTGGCTCTGCGGAGCATGCTCTGAGGGGCAGAGATTGGGCACCCTGGGGTGCAGCACTGCGGTGCAGGGCTCCATTAGGAGCAGAGTGTTGACACTTCGGTGTGACCATGCCACTGGGTGATGTGGCCGTAGTCATGCGGTTTGATCTGTGGATTATGTTATGCGTGATATGATAGACGGAGATGGTATATATATATTACTTGAGTATCGGATTGGTTTGCGGATCATCATATTTATTTTGTGCACATGACCTGTAGTTACATTGCATATGCTTTGATACATGTTATCGTGACTTTATGCATGTTGTTACCTACTGAGCTGTTGTAGCTCATACCTGTTTTTGACATAATTGTAGGAGATGATTGATGGGGAATTCGGGAGGAGAGGACTTATGACAATGGACATAGATAGATTTAGATTCATTTTGTCATAAGTAATTGATCTTGTAAATAAATGTTATCAACTTTATTTGAGACATTTGAAATTGAATTATTGATTTGATTATCATAAATGATAGATTTTTAGTATTGATATTGTGATCTGATGTTGTGACTTGAGTGTCTGATTATTCAGCCTTGCACGCCCGTGCGGTCCGCCGTGCGGGTGTGCGGCGTCTGGCGCGTCCCGGGCCTAGGTTCGGGTTCGGGGCGTGACAATGGGCTGGGGACGGGGAGCTGCCTCGGGAGCTCCGGGATTTGTTTTCCGATTTTATTGGGTGTATCCGTACACGTGTTGTATAGATCACCCGGTTTAGCAAAAAAAAAAAAAAAAAAAAAAAAAGACACTAGAGGTGAAAAGACAGCAATCCAAATAGTGAGTTGCTTGGTCTGTGAACCCAAATTGGCCAGGAGACTTGGCACTTGATTCCCCTCTCAATAAATATGGATAGTTTGGTCTTCGACCTTAAGATACCAAGAATCCATGGCACAATTGTTGTTGAATCTCTCTCTAACCAGACTTGAATTGCATGTAGATGGTTAATTGCATAAATAAACAACTCCGGAGAAGGGTTGTATTTTTCCTAGCAAAAAAAAAAAAAGTTTGTATCTTCCATTCAAATCCGTCATTAGATGGACCGCACTGCACAGATTTCAAAGCACTTTGATCATTGACATTCATCCGAATCCTTAAAGATACGGTGCCGTCCCAACAACTATGGCTTCGGGTTGTACCTTTGCGTGAAAGAATGATCGGTCATCGTCCATGCGATAGAATGTTCGATCTCGACGATGTTGGCAGTTGGATCATATCTTGCACATATTTCAAAGCACTCTAAGCTTTTCAATCATCTACGTGCACATATCTCAAAGCTACCATTGAATGTTCCAATGGTGGATTCCACGGTAGGAAGGTGGTGAAGTCTTTGACCACCTTCCTGGCTGGGGGGGGCCTCCCCACCTGAGGGGCGACCGGAGACGCCAAAACACGGGAGCCCAGGGACTTCCATTGGTGAAATATCCCGAGGAGCTTTATAATAAAACCAATTAGAAAAAGGAATACCTGGCCCTGACCACCTTACTCCGCAGATTAGATGGTGCAAACGCAACCCTTCCTACAGTCTTAGTAATCATTGCTCTCCTCCAAACATCTATCTTTGGGAAATCTAGGCCTCCGGTACGTCTTCTTTGGGGTGCAAATAATGTCCCAGAAGATGAACGAGTCCAGCCAACTTACGTTCCCACAGGAATGAGCTGCATAAGGAGTCCAGCTGATGAATGAAATGTATAGGAACCGAGCAGTTTGTAAACAAGCGAATGGGGGGGTAGCATGCCCAGCACAAATTTAACTAGGGCCAAGCTCTCAGGCCAAGACAAATATCTCCACTTCCATGAACCAAGGCGTGCCTTAATCTTATTGTTGGTGAGTTGCAGAGTTGCAGATCAGTGGAGAGAAGCCTTTTTGGAGAGATTTGTACACCCAGACACTTCCCTATGCTTGGAGATCTTCCAAAGTAACTAGTTGATTGAGTAGCCAGTTGTCGGTCAACTGAGGGGACTGAAGGACACAGCTGATTCCTTAAATTTACCGCGGACTCCGCATATTTCTTACAGTAGCTCATCAAGACTCTTCTGTTTGAAGGCTAGATGATCTCTTTTGGTAGACAATCTTACATTAGTAGTACCTCAAGACTCTTTTAAAGATTATTTCATTGCATATATAGTCTCCTCCTGTGCATGTATATATTAGACTAGGCAGATCAATCACTTGTCTTGTTATTTTCTTTTAAGGAGTTTTTACTAGGGGGAGGAGCAAGCGTCTTGTACTCCATTCCATTGTTTTCTTGTAGTTTAATTACGAAACCTTTCCCTTTCTCTTTCTTTTGTAATCGTCCCACGAAGATCCCTGGTTGAGCATGCTTTAATCCAGAGAGGAGGAACTCATATACACTCACTACATCTCTCACAAAGACGACGTCTCGGCGGCAACGATAAATGGTTCTGGGGAAAGATCAGTAAGGTCCGTTACTGGAAATAATTACTATCTATATAAGCTGCAACCCTCCATGAAGAGTAGAGAGCGGCACCCAAGCTCTAGAGCAACCTCTTAAATTTATTATCATGTCATTGGATCAATCCATCAATATGCAGTGCAATTGCTTCAAAGCTTGATTAGTATTTCGATTTCTTGCAACGAAGAACTAAGAAGTCCTGAGTTTAATGCATGGATGCAGTCTGCCTTCAGACATGAATTCGAATTCCCTTTCTTTCTTTCTTTTTTGGTTTCACTTAGAATAGAATGAAACCGGGGCAAGGCCTATGCACTCACTGATTTCTGGTTATCTTTCAACAAAACCAACTAGTTTTGTCCGAACGTTAAAGGATTTCTCTCTAAATTTCTTAGGGCATGCTTTGTGCTGCTTCTACTAATAAAGAACTCTCAAGGGACCTCTTTCGTGAAGGAACTTTAGTTTGCATTTTGATAAACAAGTTTTTCAAGTGGGAAAGTTGGTGAGAGCGCAGGCTTGCCTACATTGATAGTGCTGAGAAGGGAACAAAGCACTGTCCTTAGGGTTGTATTGAGTGGTGGGACAAGTTCAGTATCAAATTAGTTATTGGTCCAAGACTTGGGTGTAAACCAGAAAGAATTTCCTCGTGCATATATCTAAGATTTGGAGCAGGTTGTAGACAAGAGCAAATGGATCTGTTCAAAACCCAACTGATGTATGGGTTTACCTATATTCAACCCCTATCCTGACCATGTTTCTAGATTTTGTCTTGGGTTTGTGTCCAAATTTGGAGTGGTTTCAGACTTAAAGAGCAGTTCCAAAAGCCACCCTTAAGCCACTCCCAGTTGTAGCCACCCTTGAGAGAGCAAACTTTCCATTATTTTCTGACTAATAAATAAGCAAGCAAGATAGGATACAGAATTTTCTGGTTTCTTGTGACGGCCACCATTATCAACTTTTGCCTGCATGGGAAACTCTAATATGCGATTGATACAGCTTGTGTTCATTTTCCCGAAGAGCACAAATTTGAAATTCTGAGTAGCTAATTATTTCGATACCAGGCATTCTGCTTTATGTTGCTCGAACTATTATTCCTTATAATTTGCTTATCTTGCAACCTTATAGCTTTGCAAGGATTCATCTATAAATCCTTCCTGTTATTCCTTGTGTATTTGTTTTACTATGGAAAGTGACATGGAACCAGTTGAATAGCTACTCATCATTTTTACTAGCATCAGGGTCTGAGCATTGATTGATGCATGTCAGAAAGCATATGGCTCTCAGGACTTGTTGCTATAGACCTTGTGGATTTATCCGTTTTGTGGCAAGATGATCTGCTTCTGTGAAATATATTTCATGAATATTAATCTTCATGAAGTGTGCCGGTACCATTCCAGAGCTGAATTCTTGACCCCTTGGTGTTGTTTGATAAGTATTAGTTTTCTTTTGATTGTTTTGCTGCTGAAAAAAGCTATGTCAAATATGAAAAGCAGTGGAGTATCATGTTTTTCTGATATATTCTGTAGCTTTGGGGTAGAAAAATCAATTGGTATGCCTTTATATGCAAGGCATTCATCTCAGAAATTTAGCATCTTTCGAATTACGAACAACCTTTTTCTTAAAAAAAAATAATAGTGGATCTTCAATGCTAAAGCTGGCCTTTTCAAGTGGTTGCTTTTATCTTCTTGCCTCTGTGCTTCATCATCTTTATCAGACCAAGAGTTCATGCTAATTTCCTTTTAGTGCATCCTGCTAGCTCCTTCAGTGCAAGAGAGTTTAGTTTAAAAGGCATCTGGCTGCATCATCTCTCCCCTTTCAGGATCCTCGAAGATTCATAACTCATAAAAGAGAAGGGATCCATTCTCCTCTCTGCAACTAGACCAAATTGTCCTCCTCAAATCTTATTTTACTCTATAGGTTTAGCTTGCCTAGCTGCTAGAAAAGAAGAAGGTACTATACTTAAGGTGGCACCACTAAGCTTGTGAGAGACACATGTTACCTGCCCACAGGCCAAAAGCTGAGGGAGAGAGCACTTGGATTTAAAATAACTTCTGCTTTTCTGTTGATAATGCCTCAATAATTGGAAAGTCGTGCATACCCCACAACCTCCCAAACTTCCATTCTTCATCTTGGTGATGTCTCCACTTTGTTATGAATTCTTTTTAGCCCACCAGATTCTGGTGTTGTCGCATTCATGTTATCTTCAATAGTTTATATTGTGTGCAGTTCCTGTTGCAGCACTAATCTGAAACCATTTTGGTTGAACTCATGGCTTTTAAAATTCAGGACTACTTTAACCCCATCTATGAATTTGAACACCTAATAAAGTGTGCAGTTCAAACTTGGCAGGCGAAAGCCCTTAATTTAGCATCAGTCTGTTCATTAAATGCTTTAGATAGCATGTTTATTGAGCAGTTGAAGGGTTTCATTCAGCAGCATCACGGTATGATCACTTTCTGGTTGGTTATTGAAAGGGGTGAATTGCTCTGACCAGGAATGTGTAGTAAGTTTTCCTCTGGACTTGTAATGTGATGCAAAACTACATAGTTCCAATGATATGTGTTGCTTTAACGAATACCTAAGCTCATATGTGTTGATAAAACTCCATTTTTCCACTCGCTGCAGCACTGCTCGAACTTCTTGTGTTGAGGGACTTTAGACAAGCATGAATGATGGTAGGAGTAAAAAAAAATGAGAGTACCTTTCTACAATAATGATATGCAACAGTAGCATGCTATCTTTTTGAACATCTAGTTTGAATATCCCTTCCACTTCTCAGTGGTAGCTATACTTACCAAACCCCACACTAATAAAATGAGCTGCCGCCACCATGATTCAGGGGTCTACATAACCACAGATTTGTGATCTTGCCTTTTAACTAACTCTGCCCACTCATTAGGCTTAAAAGGTGGATTTATTTAATAGCATGAGTTATTTTACTGATTAAAAAATGATACAAGCCTCTCACAAGGCTCCCAAGTAAAATATAGCATGTACAGAAATAATAAACTCTTTTACATCAGCCTGGTAGAGCGCATTGAAAAGGCCAAGCTCTTTTATGGGTGGCAGAAGTCACTATGCCCCATAATGCTCAGCTTTCTTGCTGACCATCTTATAAGCATAATGATATGATATATAGCTATTTGTTATCTCGGGTATATTTTTCTGATCATGTAATTTATGTGGCAGAGCTAAAAATGATCTCTTACAAATTTTCAAATTGATTTGATGTTGATTTAGAGCAATGGATATAAAATTGGTGCAGTTTTGAAACCTAGAATGTTACATTCATACCTTGAAAAAAGGGTAGATAGAGGGTTTCATGGTTATAAGTGTGATGTAATGTATGGATGCATGGCATTTGATACTTTACAGTTGCTATCTGCCATGGCAAGTTGAATTCATCAAGAGAATTAATATGCATCTATAAGAGGATTTAGTTTTGATTGTAAAAAGCTCTGCTTATTACTGGACAGGCATATATAAAAGCATAGATTTATGTTGATTTTGAAGTAAAACGGCCTTTTGCTTTTTAAATATTTTCCATCACAGTAATAGATCTTACAACTCTCTATTTAGAAATTTCTGAATGGAGTTTCGTAGAGACAGTGTAAGCCCAATAAATGATATACACCACTGTTACCATTGTATGATTTCACAGCGAACATATGCAAACATTGGATCTTTGATCAAGGGGTTTCCTTTTTTTCCCCCTCTTTTTCATATTTCAATTGGTTATCCTTATAATTTGATTTGAGCATTTCCAAAATAAAATGAGTAAACTAAAACGTATAAAATCTGATGAGATTTCTTCTCTTATAATTTGAGGGTTCTTACAAGTTTTCATCCAAGTGAAATTAGGTTGGGTAGTAATCAGATATTTTCCTTTCCTAATTGTTGCTAAAACTCAGGCTGTTCTCTTCCAGAGAACAACTGTCATATCATACATAGTGCTGGCCATAACCATGCTGGAAGTAGGTCCTCTATATAAATTTGGATATCCTGTGGCAAGCCCTGTATATAAATATATAACAGTCTTCTATGATTGGATGCATGACTCCCTTATTCCACTGATATCTTCCATGCTTGTGCGTAGAAGAGAAGCTAAACAAGAGGTAAGGATTGGGAGAGCTGTTGAATCCTCAAGTTCAGTTTTGTCAGGATACTGAAACCACTTCCCAACATGATTTATACCATCTTGAAGAGCTCAAGTTCAGGGATGTCAGCATCTTACCAACAATGCTTTGAAAGTTTTTCACCCTGCAGAGTGTGCGACATCGAAGATAAATTTCTTAATAGGAAGTGTACTTCAAATTATTGCGTATGGCATCTATGCGAAGTCTTCGCTCTTCAGTATACTACCTTGGCTGCAGAATTCAAGTCCCACATCTTGTCACGATTATCTGAGTATAGCACCGAACATATTCAATATGTTGCATGCTTTTCTTTGCTCTTTTTTTTTGTTGGATACAAGCATACTAAGATCCAAAGCCTGTTGATGAAGGTATGGCGTAGCTAAATATGGTAGGCTGTGGCTTTTACTTGGCCTTCAAGATGATGAGCCAGCTTCAACTATCAAATTCAACAAATCTCAGTGATCTTTAAAAGAACTAGATGATTCTAGCTAACCTAACTGAAATGCCATTTAAATAAAGCATTGCCTGTCTGTAGACACGTAATGCCATGCTTGCTTTTCCATTGTATATTGTATATCAGCGTAGAGCCACCAGAGTCTTGTGCTTGAATTAAAAAAAACTGAAGAAAAAAGCTTCATAAAGAATGATAAACTTGGCACAGTAGGAATTCGAAAGGCTAATTCGCAAGAACCTCTCTGTGTATCATTTCCATTAGGCAAACAAACAAGATATGGACACGCACGTGTGGAGTGCCGATTGGTGTTTGGAATGAACGGCTGGGAAGTGGAGAATGGTTTAAGAAGACGCATGTAAATATATATGCAAACCTACAGTATTCTTATCAACTTCTAGAGCTTCATTCAGTTCAATCAGCTTGAAGTGAGACAACTAGTTCTCGTCCTCTCGTCTTTTACCAAAAAGCAGTCGTGCGAAAGCTACCGCTCAACAAATGATGCAGAAAAAAACCAGCAGCAGCGACACCTGAAAGAGAAAAAGGCTGAAAAAGTTAAAATACCAAATAGACATCCCTATCGATCACATCCACAATACATGGTCCATACAAGGGAATAAGTTTAATGCTTACAAGATGTAGTCGAGAAATTTTTGACACAGAAATGTTACTAAAAAAAGTCACTCAGATGCTTTTCACCAATTCCTATGCTTCATTTGTAACTTTTTGAGTTACTTGTGCATTTACTGATATTCAAACCAATGCTTCATGTTGTTCATCCTGGTTAAATCTTTTTTTTTAAATTACTTGATGCAGAAAGAATAAAAATCTTTCAGAAAAGAGCACACCTTTGATAGAAATTTTTTTACGAGGCCCCACTGTGCAGTTCTCAATGCGCGTAACAAGTCATACTGATACATATTGTTTGACGGCAGTCCATCTTCTAATGGTTACTATCGAATGTTGTACAGCACTTTGCGGCGTGGCTTGCACACTGCAGAGGAGGTTGGTTGTTCATTATTGTAGATTAGTACCGATCATGTAATAATTGCATCAAATGTTTCGACATCTCTGGGCAAGCTTGTGCACATGAAATATCTTTCAAAGAATATTGAAATCATATCCAACTAATTTTCCTACACATAATGCACCTTTCTACTTTTTGCGCTGTGGATGCATGCAATTCATCTTCCTTCGCACAAATCTGTACTATTGAACTATCAACTATATAGATCTCAAAGCACTCCACACTCTTTCATTCATCTATTTGCACAGATCTCAAAATAACTCTACCATTTCTTTATCTATATGGATCTCAGAGCAACTAGCCGATAAAGAATTAGAGATGAATCTTCTTTCATGCCAAAGATAGCCCCCTGACTCCTGCCCTTCACTGCTTCTTTTCAGTTAATTGCGAACTTATAAGCTCATCTAACATTCCAAAGAGACAAGAAACGTATAAATGAAAATTTAGAGGATGCTTACAAGATCATGCAAATATATTTAACACTAAAATATGAATATCTAAGCTTCTTGGTTGGTTAATATTATCATCATATCATACATCCATTCCTAAAATCCCCGTGCCCGTTATTGACTGTCACGCGTGTTGCATGCGTCCGATAGGATTAAGTAGCTAAATACCAAAACTATAGATATATACAACCGGCAACGAACGCAACCATCACCTCCTCCACGGTTCACGGTCCAAACCCTCGCAAATAAATCCCACCCCTCTCACCCCGACACCATCATAGCTCTCTCACACAAACCAAAGCAATGCGACAAAGGGAAGTGGTGCCGCCCTTAACACCTTCTCTCATTCTACTACTCTTCCAACTCCTCTCCACCCTTCCCTTCACCACTCTCGCCCTCCACTTCCACCATGTCAACCTCCACGACCTCACCGCCGGCCACCGCCCTCCCGACGCCACCCCACAAAAAGAAAAATCCCACCACCATGACCCCCACAAGCTCTTCCTCAACCTCCTCCACCGCCACACCCTCCCCGGACGCAACCACTCCACCCTCCACGACCGCCTCATCCGAGACTCCCATCGCGTCTCCTTCCTCCTCCGCCGCCTCGGCGCCGGCTACCACCCTGACGACTTTGGCTCCGACGTCGTCTCCGGCCTCGACGAAGGAAGCGGCGAATACTTCGTCCGCATCGGCGTAGGCAGCCCGCCGAAAGAACAGTTCATGGTGATAGACTCCGGCAGCGACATCGTGTGGGTCCAGTGCCGGCCATGCACCCAATGCTACGCCCAGTCCGACCCCGTCTTCGACCCCGCCGACTCCACCTCCTTCGCCGGCATATCATGCAAATCCCCCATCTGCGACATCGCCCGCGCCGGCGCCTCCGCCTCCTGCGGCGGCGCCGGCCTCTGCCTTTACGAAGTCTCCTACGGAGACGGCTCCTACACCAAGGGGACGTTAGCTCTGGAGACGTTGACTTTCGGGCCGACCGCGGTCCAGAACGTCGCCATCGGGTGCGGTCACCGCAACCGCGGTCTGTTCACCGGGGCGGCCGGTCTGCTGGGTCTGGGCTGGGGGCCCATGTCCTTCGTGGGCCAGCTCGGCGGCCAGGTCGGGGGGGCCTTCAGCTACTGCCTCGTGAGCCGAGGGTCTGGTTCGACCGGTTCGCTACTCTTCGGCCGGAGCTCGGCCGTCCCGGTTGGCGCGGTCTGGGTACCGCTCCTCCGCAGCCCACGCGCCCCCAGCTTCTACTATGTGGGACTCTCCGGCCTCGGGGTCGGCGGGCGTGAGGTTACCGCTCGGGGAAGAGCTCTTCAAATTAAACGAGGATGGGGAGGGGGGAGTGGTGATGGACACCGGGACGGCGGTGACGAGACTGCCGGGGGAGGCGTACGAGGCGCTGCGGGACGCATTCGTGGAGGGGGCGGTGGGGTTACCACGGGGGTCGGGGGTGTCGATATTCGACACGTGCTACGATCTAGCCGGGTACGAGAGCGTGCGGGTGCCGACCGTGTCGTTCTATTTTTCGGGCGGCACGATACTGACTCTACCGGCACGAAACTTTCTAATACCGGTGGACGATTCGGGGACGTTTTGTTTTGCGTTTGCTCCGTCCTCGTCGGGGATGTCGATACTGGGGAATATTCAGCAGGAAGGTATTCAGATTACGTTGGATTCTGCCAATGGTTTTGTGGGGTTTGGGCCTACTACTTGTTAGCCAATAATGTGAAAAATGATACAATTAGAAACCTTACTACTTTATATGTTACTGAGAAGAATAAATGTGCTCAGTGTAACTGTTTATGGGTTTCAGGGTTATGAGATAATTTTATTACAACATGTAGGGAGCCTACTGATTTGGCTGCTGAATTCTGTAATGTTGCTATGTATCTTACTTGGCGAGTCGAATTTTGTCAATTTATTGCCATGGTTTACTTCTTAGATACCATGCAATGCGCGGAGCATGGGCTATGAAGTGAATCCAAGGGTCCCCTACAAATCATGAACTGTCAGACTCAAGCAAGTCGAGGTTCTCTCTTGCAACATAATAAGATTTGTGGTTTGTACGACTTAATAAACTCAAAAGATTTCACTAGAATCTATGCTTAATACCAGCATCACGATCTCTCTCTCTCTCACTCACTCACTCACTCTCATACGTAAACACACACACACGCACAAAAGACACGCAAATGTACACAGTATACGAGTATATGAACCCAACAGGGCATGTGATTGTCTCACCTTGGGGTTGATGCCCATGACCTTCTTCTTCTTTGTACTTTTTGCTTTCTCGTGATTTGGCAGGATGTACTCAAATTAGAACTATATAAATTGCCGCATTTACAAAAAAAAAAAAAATAAATCAATCGATGACTTCGGCAAGGGTATTTCCTCTTTGTCCTTCCCAGTTTGGGCGGAGCTTGCTTCAATTCCCGCACACTCCTGGGTTTCCTCAATGACCTAGGCCCACTTAAAGTCAAGGATTGGTGACACCGGACAAAGGGAGGAATCCCCCAAAGCAAAGAGACGGCAGCTTTAGACAAGGCCATGGCCTTGGTGCCAGAATCGTTGGGGATATGCAAGCTTATCTTTATTTGGTTCCAAGAACAGGCCGGAACCCCTTGGAGTGCTTTTGGAGCACTTAGGAGTCATTATTGAGTTTATGGATCGTGAATGTGAAGCTAAGAATCTTGTATTGCTGCTGATGGAACTTTATAATAAAGTCTTATCCTTTTGGCATGAGTTAAAAAGAATGCGCAGCCAGGAACCTTATTTTATGAAACAAAGAATATCAGAAGGTGGCAAGAGAGAGTATAGTGGTTTCATTCCTCTTATTCAATCAAAACACAATAAATTCATCTTAGGTTGGAGGAGCAATTGGATGCTAATTGCATCGGGCAGGACATGAGAGTGCCAACCACCTCAATTAGCAAGTCGCCAGTTTTGTTGACATCAGTGATTTAGATTTGAACTATAAATTCCAAACTAATAGTTTGAATGAGGCATGGCAAATTGAAAGTCATCGCTCAGCACCTTGATTCTTTTGAGAAACAAAAAGGTTGTCGAGGAAGATAAAAATTGGGTCCTTCATGTGTCAAACATGCAGAGGAGGGAATCCAAGCTTTGGGTCCAGGGCTACCTATCGAACCTTTTCACCCTCCCTAAACAGCACCTTATTAGAAGCAAAGTGTCACGCCCCGGATCCGGATCCGTGACACGGCCGTGCTATTGCCGACTACCGCCTACAATAGCACGCAGCCTCATACCTGGGAAATAGGGTAGTCAAACCAACCAAATCTTTTCATATGTATTCATCTAGTACAACATGCTGGTCAGTACCCAAATACAGAGCTTCTACGTAGTTTATATACACAAAAGTATATACTTGCTTTACCCCAAAAGAAAGAAGCGCTAATACCAAATTAACGTGTCTCTGGCAGCTATCAGTGGTGAGGATCTGAAAGAAAAAAGTAAATAAACGGATATGAGCTACACGGCTCAGTAAGTAATCCTGCATAATCCTACCGGATCAACCAGTAGACTAAACATGTAAATCAGGGTTTTGAGAAGCTGACATGCATGTTTATCTAATAATCATCATGGCATAATAAGTATGCGATTTAAACAAAGCAGTAGTGCAAATCACAACAATTTTCATAATATATGCATATGAAACCGTGCCCCGGCATGCCGTGGTCCTTTTACTCTCGGATGCTACTGCGAAGTCAGACTCGGCCACTGGCGGGGCCAGCTCAGTTACTATTCAGCCACTGGCGGGGCAAGCTCAGTTACTATTCAGCCACTGGCGGGGCAGGCCCAATTCCAATTCAGCCACTGGCGGGGCAGGCTCAGTTACTATTCAGCCACTGGCGGGGCAGCTCAGTTACTATTCAGCCACTGGCGGGGCAGCTCAGTTACTATTCAGCCACTGGCGGCTCAGTCATTCTCAGTAGCATCTTTGAGCCCATTATAGTGCCTCTGGGCTAGCTAAGACTTTATAAACTTACATGCATGATTATCAGTATCATCATGTTGCATACATAGCCATAGCTTCTGGGATCATTAAAGTTACTTATGCATTGTAACATATCATGTATGAAACATATATACTTAAAATAAATGCTTAGGAAACATTAATAACATAACATGATCCACAACAGGATTAGGACAGGTTACTTACATTCTTCACTAATCATGCATACAATTCAAATTGTATAAAAAAACACTGGTTCATCTTATAAAACGTATTACAAGATCTACGATAGGATTAAGACAGATTACTTACTTCAATTCGCTTTCCAAATTGCTCAAGTCCAGGTGACAAATCCTTAATCACCTAAAACAACATAATAGGGATTACATTATTCCCTATTTATTTATTATAAAATCTCTTAGTTCATCATATTATGAATTTACTTGCTTGGATCCCATCCAAGGATTTAGCCCAAGTCCAATTTACCCAATTTGGAACCTTTGGGCTCGATTTAAAACCAGATGGGGTTCATATAGGTCAATTAGGCTTAACGGGTTTCGGACCCGAACCCAGATCTAACCCGATAGGATCTTTTCTTTTTCTTTTCTTTCTTTTTATTTTTTTTTCTTTTCTTTTCTTTTTCTTTTTCTTTTTCTTTCTTTTTCTTCACTGTTTCTTTTCTTCTCCTTCCCGAAGCTTCCTCCCCTCCTCCTCTCTTTCCTTCCTTCTCTCCCGATCTCCCCCTTCCTCTCTTCTCCGACGATGGCAGGACGGCGAGCGGAGGGGAGGATGGCGAGCGGAGGGAGACGGCCCACGACCGGCGGCGTCCGCGGCCAAGCCCCGCGGCATCCCCGGCCGAGCCCGCGGCCGAGCTCTCGGCTTCCCCGGCCGAGCCCGCGGCCGAGCTCTCGGCTTCCCCGGCCGAGCCCGCACCGGCGACGCTCACGGCCGTACACGGCAAGTCCCCTCCTCCTCTCCTTTCTCTCTCTCTTCTTGGTTCCGATCGGAAGCCCTAGCCATTTCGGCCGGTCCTCCGGTCTTCTTCTTCTCCTCCGGCCGGATCTACGACCTCTTCCTCCTCTCTCTTTCTTTCTTTCTTTCTTTTCTTTGGTCCTTCCCTCCGGCACCACCCCCTATTCTCTCTCTCTCTCACTCCCAAACCCTCTCTCTTCCTCTCTCCATTCTTCCCCTGTGAAGGAAGAAGGGGGTTTTGGGAGGGCCGAGCCACAGTCGGCAGTGCCACGGCCGAGCTCGCGGCGTCCACAGCCGCGCCTGCGGCTGAGCCCACGACCGCGCCTGCGGCCGATGCCCGCGGCCACACACGGGTGAGTCCCCTCTTCCCTCTCTCCTTTTTCTTCTTTCTTTCATTTTCTTTTCTTTCCTCCCTTCTTCTTCTTCACTGAGACCCCCTATCCCACTGAAGAAGAAGAAGGGGAATGGACTCCGGCCGACTGCAGCCCCCTACCGAGAGCCGGCAGTGACTGCAACTGAGGTCCATGGAGTCCCTCCTCTATTTTTATTTTGGTAACAGGAGCTTACCATTTCCGGGGATGACCTGCGGTGCCTCCTCTCCAACACCTCTGCCGACTTAGGGGTTCCTCCTTCCTCTTGGAGCTTCCGGGCTCTCTCTCTTTCTCTCGTTCGGTGTTTAGGGGGTCTGTCATTTTGGGGTTGCCGGCATAGGCTTAAAGGACTGTTTAAGGATGAGACCCCCCTCTGAGAGGTCCCTTCCCTCTCCATTCCTCCATACCTCGGGACTGGCCGCCGCCCCCCTTGTCTCCGGCGCGCCGGCAGCGGCTGTCAGCAGGGGTGAGGGTCACCCCTCCCTGTCGGTCTTATCCCTTCGTTTTTATTATTTTTTATTTCAATCCTTATACAGCACTGCCCACAGTGGAATTTGGGCCCAACCCTTAACTGGGCCCATTTCTTATTGGGCCTAGTAGGTTCTGGGCCCGGACATTACATCCTACCCCCCTTAAAATAAATTTCGTCCTCGAAATTAAACATACCCTAGGTTCTGGTTTTCAAAAGTAGTCAACCATTGAGTCATCCTCTAGTTCTCAGTTAGTCTCTCTTAAAATGCTTGCTGATAAGATTTTGGCAAATTTATGGCACCTCAAAACTTGATCCCTTCTATTTATGATATAGGAGTTCTTTTGATCTCTTCCAAAAGAAGACTAATCTTCCCACCTTAGATGCTATAATCCTTGGCCCGAGAAATTAATTGCTTTCGATTAAGTCCACACAACGGTCGTAATCGGGTTAATAGAAATAGGTGAGAGCATTAGCATCAAATACTTTTCATAATCTATAATCCTCTTTCTTCTCTTAACTTTGCCTACAATTTAATGATCAACCTTTATCCTAGCAAAACTTCAAACCCCTTTTAGATAGGTAGATCGAAGATGTCATAGCTAGGAGTAGGGAACATTTCAGGTCTAAGCCCAACCAAGGCACCATCCATCCGTTAATACTAAATTTAAGATGCTCAAAATCTTCCGGGAGTTGCCACAGTAGAAAAAACTCACTGGTGAAATTATATAGCTCTCTCTCCAGATTATTCATAGAATCAACATCTTAATTCTGAATAAGAAGATCGAGTTTCTTTGTCAAAGTATCAACTGCTCTCGATTACCCGATCTATCACAAGATTAGATCATAAACAACTTCAATCCACCCTTGATAGTTATTCATCAAAGTCAATTGACAACCTTAATTTCTTTCAATCAGATGGAGGGTTGATATTAATTAAAGAAACTCAAGCTTCAAGTTTAGGAGGACGGAGGTTTATATCAGCATATTCCAGATCTGAGATCAAAATTGATGATCCGTTAATTCTAGTCTCGAGATGCTAAGAATTTCTTAGCATGACATAAAACTGGAGAATTTAAGGTAGCACAGCGATATCCCAAAAAATCCGATCATTTTCTTTTCATTTATCAAGGAAAATCCTACTACAGAAGAAAACAGATCAAATCTTTTTATTATTACAACTTTCCGAATCAATGGAATAATACTACAGACCAACTTAGAGAACTAATTCAGCCCACTATGTTTTCGCTGCGCACTCTGATTCAAAACATCATTTTTTTTTTTTTTTTTGAATTCATTAATAACTTTTGATCGCCATACTATTTGTCTACCAACAGAACTATTTAATCCTTCATATGTATTTGCACTTCAAATCTTTCCTCCATCTAGATCGTATGTTACTTAGCTAGAACTTCCTTTTACCTTTTCATGAACGAGTAAAGAAAGGGTATCCCAACATAAGATCCCCTTAAATAAATAACAATGCTTTAACTAAATTTTTTACATTTTCAGCGACTTCATTCATATAAAATGAGCCAAAAATATTCTTCAAGATTGGAAATTATCCCAGAATTTACTAAATGACTTTCAATCAAAATACCAATCTTGCATTGTAATTTGAAAAGATCTAATATGTCACATTCCAAGTAAACAAAGGAGAACTCTTAAATGTCATTCTCAGATATATTTTCTTTCTATACAATAGTTTCATGCATAATTGTCATACCGATTTTAACCTCGAAGAATATAAAAGCTTTCCTTGTCCAAGCCTTAAACAACTTATGAATGAACCCTATCTTGCCATCAAAATAATTAACTTCAAACTAGAAGTATTATCCACAGTATCCGGTATCAAGTTAAACTTCCAAAATCACCTATATACTGATACACCAATAACCACCATGTACCTTAATATTCCATAGCTAGTACTCCACTTTATATCAGTCAAAATATACTTTAATCATAATCCAAAATACAAATTACTCCATCGAGAAATCTCCAAACTAGCTTATTTTTATTTTGGCATGGCTCGCTACCATTCTGTCTGAAAACACCAAAATTTTTGGTAGTCTTAAATCTTGAATTCTGATACCATACCTGTCATAACCATGCCCCTAGAATGGCTTTGTATTAGCCCTAACTTCTCTCTTTTTGTTGCTCATTGTCACCTATTAAAATATTTGTGTCAAACAATTTTCGTGATTGACCGATGATACGACTAATAAAATCTTTTCTTTCTTTCCAATTATGCGGAATCTCACCGAATGAGACTTAACTACCCATTCCCTTATTAAAACTTAAAATTTTTACTCATGGTTAACCTGTTGCTCTGATACCACTAGATGTCACGCCCCGGATCCGGATCCGTGACACGGCCGTGCTATTGCCGACTACCGCCCACAATAGCACGCAGCCTCATACCTGGGAAATAGGGTAGTCAAACCAACCAAATCTTTTCATGTGTATTCATCTAGTACAACATGCTGGTCAGTACCCAAATACAGAGCTTCTACGTAGTTTATATACACAAAAGTATATACTTGCTTTACCCCAAAAGAAAGAAGCGCTAATACCAAATTAACGTGTCTCTGGCAGCTATCAGTGGTGAGGATCTGAAAGAAAAAAGTAAATAAACGGATATGAGCTACACGGCTCAGTAAGTAATCCTGCATAATCCTACCGGATCAACCAGTAGACTAAACATGTAAATCAGGGTTTTGAGAAGCTGACATGCATGTTTATCTAATAATCATCATGGCATAATAAGTATGCGATTTAAACAAAGCAGTAGTGCAAATCACAACAATTTTCATAATATATGCATATGAAACCGTGCCCCGGCATGCCGTGGTCCTTTTACTCTCGGATGCTACTGCGAAGTCAGACTCGGCCACTGGCGGGGCCAGCTCAGTTACTATTCAGCCACTGGCGGGGCAAGCTCAGTTACTATTCAGCCACTGGCGGGGCAGGCCCAATTCCAATTCAGCCACTGGCGGGGCAGGCTCAGTTACTATTCAGCCACTGGCGGGGCAGCTCAGTTACTATTCAGCCACTGGCGGGGCAGCTCAGTTACTATTCAGCCACTGGCGGCTCAGTCATTCTCAGTAGCATCTTTGAGCCCATTATAGTGCCTCTGGGCTAGCTAAGACTTTATAAACTTACATGCATGATTATCAGTATCATCATGTTGCATACATAGCCATAGCTTCTGGGATCATTAAAGTTACTTATGCATTGTAACATATCATGTATGAAACATATATACTTAAAATAAATGCTTAGGAAACATTAATAACATAACATGATCCACAACAGGATTAGGACAGGTTACTTACATTCTTCACTAATCATGCATACAATTCAAATTGTATAAAAAAACACTGGTTCATCTTATAAAACGTATTACAAGATCTACGATAGGATTAAGACAGATTACTTACTTCAATTCGCTTTCCAAATTGCTCAAGTCCAGGTGACAAATCCTTAATCACCTAAAACAACATAATAGGGATTACATTATTCCCTATTTATTTATTATAAAATCTCTTAGTTCATCATATTATGAATTTACTTGCTTGGATCCCATCCAAGGATTTAGCCCAAGTCCAATTTACCCAATTTGGAACCTTTGGGCTCGATTTAAAACCAGATGGGGTTCATATAGGTCAATTAGGCTTAACGGGTTTCGGACCCGAACCCAGATCTAACCCGATAGGATCTTTTCTTTTTCTTTTCTTTCTTTTTATTTTTTTTTTCTTTTCTTTTCTTTTTCTTTTTCTTTTTCTTTCTTTTTCTTCACTGTTTCTTTTCTTCTCCTTCCCGAAGCTTCCTCCCCTCCTCCTCTCTTTCCTTCCTTCTCTCCCGATCTCCCCCTTCCTCTCTTCTCCGACGATGGCAGGACGGCGAGCGGAGGGGAGGATGGCGAGCGGAGGGAGACGGCCCACGACCGGCGGCGTCCGCGGCCAAGCCCCGCGGCATCCCCGGCCGAGCCCGCGGCCGAGCTCTCGGCTTCCCCGGCCGAGCCCGCGGCCGAGCTCTCGGCTTCCCCGGCCGAGCCCGCACCGGCGACGCTCACGGCCGTACACGGCAAGTCCCCTCCTCCTCTCCTTTCTCTCTCTCTCCTTGGTTCCGATCGGAAGCCCTAGCCATTTCGGCCGGTCCTCCGGTCTTCTTCTTCTCCTCCGGCCGGATCTACGGCCTCTTCCTCCTCTCTCTTTCTTTCTTTCTTTCTTTTCTTTGGTCCTTCCCTCCGGCACCACCCCCTATTCTCTCTCTCTCTCACTCCCAAACCCTCTCTCTTCCTCTCTCCATTCTTCCCCTGTGAAGGAAGAAGGGGGTTTTGGGAGGGCCGAGCCACAGTCGGCAGTGCCACGGCCGAGCTCGCGGCGTCCACAGCCGCGCCTGCGGCTGAGCCCACGACCGCGCCTGCGGCCGATGCCCGCGGCCACACACGGGTGAGTCCCCTCTTCCCTCTCTCCTTTTTCTTCTTTCTTTCATTTTCTTTTCTTTCCTCCCTTCTTCTTCTTCACTGAGACCCCCTATCCCACTGAAGAAGAAGAAGGGGAATGGACTCCGGCCGACTGCAGCCCCCTACCGAGAGCCGGCAGTGACTGCAACTGAGGTCCATGGAGTCCCTCCTCTATTTTTATTTTGGTAACAGGAGCTTACCATTTCCGGGGATGACCTGCGGTGCCTCCTCTCCAACACCTCTGCCGACTTAGGGGTTCCTCCTTCCTCTTGGAGCTTCCGGGCTCTCTCTCTTTCTCTCGTTCGGTGTTTAGGGGGTCTGTCATTTTGGGGTTGCCGGCATAGGCTTAAAGGACTGTTTAAGGATGAGACCCCCCTCTGAGAGGTCCCTTCCCTCTCCATTCCTCCATACCTCGGGACTGGCCGCCGCCCCCCTTGTCTCCGGCGCGCCGGCAGCGGCTGTCAGCAGGGGTGAGGGTCACCCCTCCCTGTCGGTCTTATCCCTTCGTTTTTATTATTTTTTATTTCAATCCTTATACAGCACTGCCCACAGTGGAATTTGGGCCCAACCCTTAACTGGGCCCATTTTTTATTGGGCCTAGTAGGTTCTGGGCCCGGACATTACACAAAGCACCTTATTTTCATGCGGCATCAAGCACAAGCCTAATCTCTCAGTGAGA
The DNA here is from genome assembly GCF_009389715.1 of Phoenix dactylifera. Taxonomy (NCBI): domain Eukaryota; kingdom Viridiplantae; phylum Streptophyta; class Magnoliopsida; order Arecales; family Arecaceae; genus Phoenix; species Phoenix dactylifera. Next base: position 13,849,444 of record NC_052408.1, on the reverse strand, counting down.
AATCCATCTTTCTGACAAGCACACAATCATGAATTGGAAGTGACTAAGCTTGCCCGAAAAAGGGACGGGATAATGGCCGCCTATTTATTTTCAGGTCACGGGCTTCATGGGATCCCACTCTGCTTTCATTTCTTACAAGCCTCAGCCTTATATGCTGCTGTCAACTCAATCAATTCCAACAACACCACCCCGTTGTCGGAATATCGGCATCATATTTCATCTTATAATTTCGTCGTGCTCGAAACCATCGTACGGCATGAATAAAACTGAGTAAGAAGCCATCATGCTTCATTAATAAAATTGAATGAGAGAGATGAGCGACAGGAAGTAGCAAAGGATCAGCTTCTAAATAAGGACACACTTCCTAACAAGCTAACGGTAACTTGGGATATGTGCCACTTTCAGAAGCCGCTGCTATCGACCATTATAATGGTTATAGCAGCTGTTATTTGACTCAAAAAAATAATTTTTTGAAATTTTAATGTTAAATAATTACTAAAATAATAGCTACCATCAAGGTCTTATAGTGAGGAACAGCCGGAAGTAACGAGAAATAGCAGCGCTATTTTTTTCTATTATTTGATTAGATAAAAAAATATTATGTCTTTGGACAAAGTAACCATTTTTGGAGGAAATTTTGAGACAAAAAATTGATTATTGAAATATACAAAAAAAAAAATCTGGCCCCATAATTTTGGTTTACATAAGCCACAAGTATCTGGTCAAGGATACGGATAATCTCCCCCCTTCAGGAGGTGCCTTTGAACTTCGAAGCCACTGGAGAAAACTCAACAGGATTCATCCTCGAGGATGTTGCTTCCCGCTTTCTCATCACCACATTGCAACAGCTTTCTAACTGCTAAGATAAAGTACAACCCTAGCTAACAAAGTAAAAACCTACCAACAGGACAAAGGACATCCACATCCAAGATCCTCTTATCAAATCCTACGTAGTATCTCATTCCCATTACAGCAGGATAGCAAATACCTTAATTCGGTTTTCTAAACTTTATTATTCATGCAAGTCACAATCATCTGCATTTCTGCTAATCTGGATATTAAGAAAGTAGAGGATTCATACTCAACCAAACATGCACCCAATTTTCAGACATCTCGAGGATGGATCACTTTTAAGCAAATCATATCTAGGAGCATAGCATCAGAAACCAACCACCAAGAGAGCATGCGAAAGAAAGAGGGTAATATCTTAAAAAATATCCTAGAGTAAATAGGTCATTTGGCATTTCCACAGTATGCTAATGAACTCTTTCTTCAATTCAGAAAAAAGGTTTTCGGTACATGGCAAATATTTAAAAAAGAAACAATCAATCATAAAAGCTACCAAAAAATTTGTAGGTTAACATAGCAGATGCAAAATATAGTCATATGAACCTCAGAAACACCATTGCTTTGATCCATACAGTATATGGATGACAATGCCCAAGGTGTTGATCTCAATGAATGTAGCTCAGCAGGAATGACAAGGCCAGCTGAATCTAAATGTCATCAGCAGCTCGCGAGAAATGTCGGACCCTAAAAACTACAACGCCATCCATACCAAAGATCTCATATAATGCCCAGAATAAGGGCATCCTCCATAGCAAATATATGCAGCCACCTGCAGATGACTTGTCATATAAAATCTCTTCCCATAGGCCGAAATGCGTCACCAAGTTAAATGGAATGTCAAAAAAAGTCACTTTGTTCCTTCAGTCTTCAAACTAAGGCACCATATCATCAAAGCTGACCTGTCATTGTCCAGCCACACTGACTCCAGCTTATGAAGGTCAATTGGAAGCAACCAAAGGGAAACACCCATATTAAATCATCGCATAACAGACTCCTTTACAAAAGATCGACCTCCTGAGCTGTTTAGCATAGAGCCCAAAAAGAGAGGCATATGAGGTCGCTAAAACACAAAATTGTGCTACCTTCTTTATAAGCTAAAAATGAATTTAAGCACTCACGAGTATTCAAGGTGAATATTCAGAAACCTCGGGTTCTCCTTGCTCTGACATAACGTTATGGAACCTTCTATAATTTGGTCTTGCTTCACCTCTATAGGTTCATAAAAATAGAGCATTGTCTGCAAAATATTTAATAATTGATTTCAGGCCAGAGAAAGAACAGAAAATGCCATTGAATATGAATAAAGAGAGAATGACAGGAGATTGATAACCTGTTGCCAGTGTGTTGGAGCATCCTCAGGTGCAGTGGACAGCACAATTACATCATCAGATTTAACCCGTTTCTTTCTGTGGCCAGAACCATGCGCATAAAAGTCTGACGATGAATTTGCAGGAGGGAAATGCAAATGGTTGTTCAATGGAAACATTGGTGGCCCATTGAATTCGACATCAAACCAGAAAGCAAATCCATGGAGAGGGGCTTCCAGAAAAGATGCAACAAATGTAAGCTATCTCCTCTTTGAACAGAAAATATTTTCTAAATGGAACAGGAGTATAGAGACCAATGGAGGGTTGGAAAGAAACAAATTTTAAATGCAATTGTATATAATTATATTTTACCTTGCATCATTGATGCGAATCTATACTTAGTGGTAATAGATTCAAGCTCTTGAGCTGTGACAGTGTAGCAATCCACATACTTAACCTGTTCATGTAGTCCACAGAGGCATTTCATTCACAAAAGGCACCCTCCAATTTATATATGCATGGAAATGAATCATGTATATTCCAAGGTAATCGGTTGTATACATAACCAAGAAAAGTAGTCATCAAACAAATAAGAATTTGTTTCTGATTAATTTTACCTTTCACATAAAAGAATGCACAACCAGAGCATACTTATCTAGATTCTCATGTATCTATAAAGTAACACCATAGAATTAGATACAATGATGGTCACAGCCAAGGGAAGCCCGCTAGTACTGAATTCTCTGTTGCAGCTTTTCTTTATCTGCAATGAGACAACACCACCTACCTTTGTTTCCATTTTCCTTGTACGATGAAACTTCCTGAGATTAAAAATGTCCAGACTCCAGAATAAAATAGAAAGGGAGCACTACCAAAAATAATGCGAGAGCTGTCTGTGATACCTAGAAGAGGAGGAAAGGAAAGACCTCGTAAACAAGTAGACATCAACTTATTACATAGAGTAAGGCCAGAAAATGTCCTAAGTCCCAATTAATGATAAGTCTAAAGGATAGAGGGGGTAATACGTTCTCTTGAACTCTTCTTCCAAATTAATTGTGAACTAAAGCCTGGAAAGAGCTAGTTTTGCAATTCTTCGCCAAGCTTGGAACATCATAATATCGTGAAGCCCCATTTATATGCTTGGTAAAATGTTTAAGTCCAATTGTAATATTCTATTTAAAAAACTAATTGCAATTATCTACCACTATGAATTACACTTCAATTAACTCTTTAGCCTTTAACTAGTAAATCATAGATGGATAAAGATTCCTGCATCAAACCTTGTTTTTTTTCTGTCTAGATTCTTTCCAAGTCTGGAAGAACCTTCAATCTTTGATCCTTGGTCACATGAGTTCGAACCATATAACCAAGAAGGCAAGTCTCCCTACTATCCAATGAAGCTAACTTAGACAAGTCCTTCCCTGAAAAGCTTCCCTCTAATAAATATTACTTCATGAGACTAATAATAAATATTTAAGTATCATATGAGCACATATCTAAAATTTATCTACAGATCAATACTGACAAGGCAAAGCACAATAAAAGGGAACACCTTGATGCCACTGTTTCAAGAGCCAACTTAACTATTAGCAGCCACAAATGTTATCTTCAAAAGATCTATCAACATAACCTCCGAGAGCCAATTGTATTACTGGTCGATGGGCTTATTAAATAAGAACATAGATAGCAAACACTAGCTTATATCTGGAGCTGCGTGGACATGAACACAGAATTGGATATAGACATTTGTCTGAGAGTCTCATTCAGCAGGATGTAATATAGACCCATACGGTGACACAAAAAAAAAATCATATAAAATTTATGAGATTGTGGAATACTCTCAAGAATCAAAGATAATATCTACTAAGATATTTTCTCTTCAATATAAGTGGCAAATTGCTTCCTTTGTTAAGTAACCGATCAAATATCAGCATAATGATGATATTCTTGATTGCACTCTTAGATCATTCTTCTAATCAAATGGATCCGCCGGTTCACCAATCATTGACGGTTCTAGAACCGCTAAGCCTACATTACATACGATAGTACCTAGAATTACTACTGGAAAAATATATAAAAGATCCTTGCTTACGTATCATTGGAAAGTGCATTAACATAAATACGGCAGTAAGAAGAGGCAATACAAAAGTGTGTAAACTATAAAAACGAGTCAAAGTGGATTGGCCCACCATGCACTATAGGAGCTTGACTAACCTTTTTTTGTGCCGAAAGAATAGCCTAAGTTGAATCAGCAGTCCATTTGTTTTAGAATATGTCTGATATATGCTGATATTTGAGTAACTGCTGCCCAATTGTTATCTACCAACCAGATGAATGGAAGTGCAAAATTTTACCTGTGGTGCTCAAATGTTAAACTAGCATCTGAGACTTACTTTGGTGGAACCAAAGGATTCAAGTGCCAGCCTATGCTGGTCCATGCCAGGCCAAAATCAGGATCAGCACAAAGTTGGCATAGCATCAGTTAAATCATATTTTCATTTTAAAAAGGTTTTTCTTAATCTTTAATTCTTTTTTCTAATATTATTTCATTAGGTGTCGCTTGGCTTGTGAATTGGCATGGCACATATTGTGCCAGCTAGTGACTTGAAATAGCTTGGCTTGTGCATTGGCACGGCACATGCTGAGCCAGCCATGACTGGCACTCCCACCAGAACTGAGACTTGAAACATTGGCAGTACCATATTCTAACTTCTAAGGAAGAGCAATAGCTTGCCAATAAACAGAAAGGAATTCTAACAACAAAATTATGATGATCAGACAAGACAATTGACCAAACATGGGCTATAAGTAACATTTAGAATAAAGGACTCACCACAAAAGGCCATGTTAAAACATTCTCTCCGCTAATTGTGTCAACAACGGGCTCTTCGAATGCACACTGTTTTGCAAGTGGTAGCATTGCAGACACTGCAATCATCAAAAAATATTCATGTATGTCATGTAAAATTCAAGCCAAACCACAGATATAGTTCTGCAATTTGAAAAAATGATCTGTTTTTTTGGAAACAACATACTCATGTTGATAATAAAATTGAGAGGCCATGTCTTTTGAACTGTTCTAATGAATTTGTTAATGAACAAAGATATTACCATGCATAGACCTATGCCCCAGCACATGCATGCATATGAATATTGGTCAATAGATATATATTTCCAATGCCCATTTAACTAGATCCTTTCCTCTTGCCCATGGCCTGGTTTTCCTAGTTCTGATTAGTTTCAAAGAACATGGTCAAACACATAATAGCACCTGATACTTCAACAACCTTATTCTGGAGAGACATTCAACTTCCCTATCCAAATAATAAATTTGTTAGGGTAATTACTGCACACTTACTGTCAATCCCATAGACATCACGCCAGAAATCAATGCTATCACGATACCTCTCGCTATCTGTAACTGGTGCCATGTAAAGCTGCAAAAGAGACAGAAGATTGTCCAGCATGAGTTTCAAATAACATCTATTATACAACAAAACTTACAATCAACATATCACTCATACTGGTTGGTAAACTAATTGAGACAATGACAAACTTTTATTAGTTATTATTCTACGGTTTCAGGATAACAGTATATTATGGGTATTCTGCTGCCTTTAGGAGCTGATCCTGGTTACAATGCCTTGTCATTGCAAATCTATATAGCAAATCAATTATATTTTCCGTTTCTAATGTCATGATAAACCTCCTAAAAAGTCAGTTATGCACTTTCTAATATTTTCAACAGGGATAATCATGCCATAATTTTGGATTTCTTGGTAGACTAATTAAAACCACACAACATAGCATTGCTAAATATGAGACAGCAAACTGGGATGAAAAGAGATGGTATTCAGGACGTGAAAACTATAAGGAACTATATCGACAGTCATACGGATATCAAACTGGGAGGAAATGGAAAGAAGTTTGAGGTGTCAAAATCCATGTAATTACATCAACAATTAATATGAATGCCAGAGCTGACTAGAAAAAATTGTCATGACTACAAAGGCTAGAATATTAATTAACATTAAGGGGTCCAAAGGCACATGAAGTGTTATAAAGAAGCGTTACCCTAAGAAGGTAACTTACAAACATAGCTGGAATGAAAAGGAAAATATAGATGGGTGCACCACTAGGATGTGTATTTGATAAGTGAATTCATGGAAAAAATACTTCTTATTAAATAGAAAATTTTAACTATTGCGTCATAGCTCGTCAAATTATATAATGCTCATGTGATATCAGTTAGAATAAGAGACATAACATGCATCATGCCATGTTCTAATATAAAAAATTCACATATGATGCGTGCTAGTTTATATAAATCTTTCACCGTATCCCTCTAAACTATGCCACCTCACCCACATAGTCACCCTCTTGCTATATTAGACCAGCCATTTTGGCTAGTCAACACTTCCACAGAGAGGTCTAGGACTAGAAAGGAACAAGTCTTCTGATGAACACATGTCTACCAACCTGATGTGCATCAACTTGAAGAAACATATCTTACATCTCAAGGTTAGACTCAACACATATAAAAGTTTCCCAAAAATTATTTGTGCAGATTTTACTTTTCTACATTATTTCAAGTGGTTTACATGTGGATGCTTTTAATTTTGGAAGCCCGGCTTAGATTTGCAATAAACATTCCAATCATATCATGAATCTTTTAAGTGGTATAATGTTGAAGAAGCATGTTCATTCCCAAGGAGGAGACAACTCTCTCTCTTATAACAATAGCTTCCAACTTTATTTCATGTTTTAATAACCACCAAATATAAATCAGCATGAAAAGGAAACTAATAAAAGTATTCTGGAGCTACTATAAGGGAATGATAGATTACCGTTGCATGTGAAGGAAGGATAAGTCCCCCAGGTTTAAGCCATTTATCTCTGGCAAATATTACACTAGCCAGCATACTCTGAAACAGAACCCACAGCATTAGAGACCTATACGGATCAAAAGAAAAATGAAATTTGGATCATGTGTTACGTAAGCAGACGTTCTGCTGGAATACCTCATGCAAATTCATATATTCATCAGAAACATTCATACAAGTATCAATAAACTTTTAAAAAAAAAAACATCAAGACAAAGGTCAGTATAAGCACCTCATAAAGAAGCATATAGCCCATCCATTCAGAAATTATGACATCAACCTTTTCCTCGATGTTAACATCCTGCAGTCATTAAGTTTAGGATGAGTTGCAAACATGAACTTCGCATTTGTAAAAACAATCTGGATAAAATATGAAAATCAATGGACAATCTTGGACAAGGAGAAAGACAGCATCTAGTTGCAGACCCCAATTGCATTTTAGGATCACCTAAGAAAGAAGATCAACATAAAACCTCTAAATGAGAATTCAATAACAAACCATATTAAGTGTCACAAAAACATGCTACCATCTTAAGTTTTAAACTCTAACTGATCAGCTTAAATTTCAGATGAAAGTTTTCAGAAACAAAATAAGGATTGATATCATTAGGGGAATCAAGTCTGATTTGGATCCCCAATGAAAAATAAAAAACCGAAATGAAGGAGTTTAAGTTCTTAAAAAGGTAAGAAATAAGTGCTACAAAGATGATATAGTTCAAGGTGATTGCAATTTTTGGTGTAGGGGTGTGGTGACGATCATCATAGTTACAAAAGAAGGTAGCACATATAATGGGCCTTTTTACAATACAATAGTTTGATTAGGGAACTATAATGTGACAAAAGCACAACAAGATTGATAATAGGCTACACAAAAATATGGATGTTGGCTATGTTCTTTCTACATGCAGCTCTTTTTGTTACCACCTCTGTTCTCTCTCCTGAGTCTCTTCTTTTCTTTTTTTATTTTTGTCGGGGAGTGGGGTGTCCACCATATCAGCAACTCTATTAGCTTGGCTAGTGGCCTTCAGAGTCTCCTTATTTTTAGGTCACTGAATGGAAGTGAAGGGAGAGGGGAGCTTATGAGTTGAATGATCTCCAAATTAATTGGTTGCATGAAAGTGAATGAAGAAGGGAATATATGAGATGAATGATGTTCAGATTAATCAGTAGTGGGAGAACAAAAACCAATTTATGATTAAAAACCTACATAATGATTTCATAAGGTGCATGAGATTGCAATTACAGAAGATGGGAAGAAAGAACAAAAGTCTAAACTTGTTGAAATTATTTTGTAGACTATTTCATATTTATTTATGAAGTCTTTCTTTTAAGAATTTGACTCTTCTACTGAAAACCAAGCATTGTTGAACAGCATTATGATGCTCTAATCTTTAGTCTAAATTTGTTGAAATTATATCATTCTACAGATTAGATGCAAAATTCAGAAATTGACTAGAATAATGACTTTATTATATTTATAATTTATAGATTTGCACAGAATGATACTAGCACACTTTAGAAGCGCTGCAACAATACAAATAAGCATCACACAGAAGAATAATGAGTAATCACAGATATGTATCAGCAGAAAATTACCTCAACTCGTCCATGCAAGACGATGACCTTGTCAGATAGATCATTTTCTTTCACAACTTCATTAGCCTGATGAAATGTTTTAAAAAATAACTTATTAATGCAATGTTTATTCTTCAGAACCATCATGCAATTTAACATCAAAACCTTAGTAGAAATGTGGGAGCTGTAACAAATTAAGATAAGCGGAATAAAATGTATATCAAAAGAATGTTTTATTTTATTCTCAAGTGCATTCCATGTGCCTTTGTACCAAGGAACATACGCATGTAAATATGATGCTGGCTGCTATCTTATCATTTTTGGATTGTTCTTCAGTAATCATAAATCCATAATCATGGATTTACAATAAGAAAATATTCAAAAAGCATGTCATGCTATGATATGGATCTGGAATGGATACTACTTAATGTTAGGCTTAGTGAATCAAGATCCATAAAGCCAAACCCCTATAGCTGGCACAAGGTTCAGTGGTTGGGGTTTTGGTTATAAAGAGCAAAAGGCAAGATAGACAAAAGAAGAAAACATTAATAAAAAAATAAGACAAAATGTTACATATTGATTTTATAATTTTGCAAAGCAAGAATGTACCTGAACAGCAATCTCACTTGCTTCTACAGCATAGACCTGAGAACATGAGCAACCCAAGAAGTTTGAAAGCGAAATGAAGCTTTTGTTGCATAACAAAAAGAAAAATGAAAAAGGAACACCTCTTCCTAAATCATAAACTTTAGAATGTGAATAGACAACCTTTTTTATAAGAAAAAAGAAATAGCTTGAAGCATTACTCTTAAAGTATAAACAGTGATAGTTCTCAGAGTACATTAACTCCATTACTAATCAATTCTCCACCTAACTCTTAATATTAAGGCTGAGTATGTTAAGGAATACTATATCTGTACATGTCTAACCAGAAAAGAGAAGAATAAGCACATAGTATGGGAGAGCTTTATCTATACAAACAGAGATCCTCTATATTCATCTGCATGTATAATAGTTTTGATAGTAAAATTCATTAAAGCAAACCCACTTGAATATTAGGTGTCAGACAGATGATTTCTAGCAGAATACTAAAACTTTGAATCTATTGTTTACATTTGAAGCAAATTATCTAAACCAAGATACCATTACATACATGAGCTACAAAAACAAATTAGGTTTTGCCCATGATAGGAAGCTTCAAAGCAGCAAGACTAAGCTTGATAGGGCTATTACTAGATAGAAGTCGAATATAGTTTTATGTAAGTTCACTCACTAACCAGTAGCTATAGATATTGAAATTCATGAATTAATGTTTAAGCTCTATATACTCTTAACCAGCAATTTTAGAAATCATGTCCAGTTCAGTAAATGAAAGAATATCAAGCTTGATAAGATGAATATGGCTGGCATAATTGACCCCAACAACAAACACAGCAATGATGACATATTACAAGAACTAATATATGATTAAGTGGATCCACGTGATTCTTTTAGGCCACAAGATTTATCAGTTGGTCAAAGACAAGCCTGCAGCAGAAGAAACCTAGGATACTTACTGGGTCAAAGATAGGGTAAGCCATCCAGATGATTAACTTTATTAGTTGTCCATCATGGGTAAGAGTGCTACTGGATTGAGCAATGCTTGTAAAAAAATCCTTAGATACTCTAAAAATGAGCCTCCTGATGATACTTAATATCATGATTACACTAACATCAACAACCTAAGTAGCCCTGTATAGAAAAAGATCATCCTGATGGTGATTAGCAGCATAAGGTGGAGTTATGCGTGGAAGGATGGGATCACATGCCAATAATGTGACCTCGACACTTCTACAAAGGGGCATATCAGCCACTTAATCGAGAAGCCAACCTAGATGTACAGGTTTCACCTTCTAGAGTCATGTATTAGACAAATAAAGGCATCAGACAAAATTAGGAAATTCTTTTTCATCCCTAACTCTGCTACTGTGATAGATGCAGTCCATGACCACTGAGATTATTAACATGGAATTTATGCGGCAGGTGTTGGCAGGAAATTCATCATGATCTATAAATGACTAGGCTATATGACATCCAGTCTAGTATCCATTTACAGGTCCTACATTCTCGCTCTGACCCAAATTACCATGAGGTCTCTCCACATCTGCAATATATATAGATTCCATATTTGTTGCTCCAGTCATGTCAATACCATTAGGGAATCAATGCTAGGCTTACATGATGGAAAGCCAAAAAAAAAAAAAAAAACAACAACAATAGATGAGTCTGAAAACTTTTTTTTATAATGCATGAAGCATGCAACAACCAACTCTGAAAGATTATAAAGATATGATACTATGATACCCAAAACTCAAAGGGGCATTAATGATATGCAATGCTGACCTCTACTCAGACCTTTTTTTCTTACAGTTTTCTTTTTTTGTTATATTGTGCCTCTACTTTCTTACTCACTCCATGATATAATGATCTCTCCTGATATAACATCATGCAACATGAATATGAGTTTGCTTCATTCACTATTTTGTGGTTCTAATTAAGTGTTATTTAAATTTGTTACTATGGTGTATGGTGTGCTGAAGGTTGATAAAATTACAATTTTAATGCAGATGCGATTTGTACTTGAATGGTTCCACTGGTTCAAATTTATTGCTTAACCATACAAAGAAGACAATGTAACTCAATAACTGTACAATATTAATCACATTCGTGTTAGACATGCATGATGTGGAATGGTAATGTGAAATGTGGCATATCTTACTCGTCTAGCACCAGCTTGAGCACAAAATATAGAGAGAATTCCCGTTCCACAGCCAACATCCATGACAACCTACAATAAAATTTCATATTGTATTATGAAGGAAAATCAGACGCAAAGAGCTGTAGACATTTAATCTTTAATTCAGTACAATTTCTACATATGTAGCAGAGAGTATTACCTTGCCTGCAATGAAATGTTGATGTCGCATGATAGCAGCCCGATAAGTATCAGTCCGCAAACGATCCTGTTTACCATAATCATATTATTAAAGTTATCGAGACACAAACTGTTATATGATAATATGATATTCAAATTCAATTGCATAACACCATTGCCACCACATTCTAGGACAACAGATATAACAGTGGGTGGTACTCCACCCAAAGTAGCACAATCTAGGCCAAATGTAGAGGATGAGGAGGAAGACAATATTATGCAACATAGAAAAAACAAATTCATCACTTCAGATTATTGATCGATAGTTTGGACATCGTACTATTTATGAAGATGATGTCAATCATAAACCTGGGATTTAAAATTTGTGTTTTTAGACCATTTCATTCATTCTAAGCTGACACCAATAGTGCGTGTGTTCTCCACTAAGCAACAAAATTCTTGCATTTTATCTATCTCTAGTAAAAAAGGAAAACTATTTCATAGCCTCATCGATAAGGAAATCATACAATACTACCATACAAATGAATAGGTATAACTACATGATTTCACCATAAACTTTGCTAAGGTTGTCCCTTCTACCCTTCATCTCTTATGTCGCCCATTCCACTAATACCGTCCGTTTAAAAAGCCAGAATCTGATATTACAATTCAGTGAAATCTCTCCACCATAGAGTCTAACATACAGAAGCAAGTGAAATCAAAGAACCTACCAGATTCAATCCCAGAACACCCAACAAATTTGACTGACTAACAAATTTCTAGTAAAAAAAGATCGGATGGACAGGGGGATGAATATTCTACCTGCTAAATGCACGATTTTCAAACCGTTACTCCAAAAAAGATAGATAAACCAACAATGCAGTAACCTATTACCTTCCAGATTGACTCCAGCACTGCTTTATAACAAAATAACATTACAGAACCCGTCCCAGCCGCAACAAGAATGCAAAAACGATTCAAGAAACAACAAGAGAAAACGTCTCACCTTGATCATCTCTTCATGGATGCCGACATGGGAGTAAGATTGAAAGTAGGCCCGATCGAACTCCAACCACCGCGGAGACGAAGCCCTATCGCCCTCTAGCGGCTGCGCATAAGAAGGAGTCGAGGCAGAAGAAGAAGAAGAGGGGTAATACGAACAAACCCTAAACGGTCCGCGCCCTCCTCGCAAGTCCCCTGGCCCTCTTCTCCCCCTCCGGTACCGCGGCTCCCCCCGCGCCCCGTACTGCGAGTAGCCGTTGCGGAAACCCGAATCCCCGTACATCATCGCGAGTAGTAGCCAAGGAGGAAGAGGAGACACGTCGAGGATAAGGGAAGAGGAAATCTATCGCGATCCGAAGAGAAAACGCTCCTCCTTTTCGCGTTCGAGGAGGGCGGAGAGGGCAAAGGGGCAGGCAGAGGGGATTCGAAGGGTTGGGGGCTTGGGTTCTTTTAATTCTTTCCTCTAGGTTTCACGGCGACGTGCACGACGAATAGCAGCAGTCCAGCGCTCCAAGAACACTTGGTATCTCTCACTCGGCTGTCTTTCTCGGACAGCAAACAGCATATTCTTTTTTTTTTCTTTCCTTTTTTTTCTCTTTTTCTTTTTCTTTTTTTTTTCACCAGCTCACAAGTTGAGTACAACCAACAAAATCAGAAAAGAGCAGATAATATAAAGACTGGTGCAAGTATTTTGATTGTCATTAATGATCCATTTTCATTGCTCCTTTACCATCATTATGTGGCTAATTCTCTTATTTAGCTTATGTGTAATGCTTTTTGTAAATATGCAGCTTAGGAAGAGTCATTGCTCACATGGTAAATGGCAAGGTGGTAGGGGCTTGATTTCAATTAGAGTCCCCTCTCGGGAGGTAGGGTGGATAGAATAGGAAGATGAAATTAACCCCTCCTTCTAATCTACAAAATACAAATAAATTTTTTTTTGGAACATCAACAATTTAATTTGTTTGGTTATGGCAATGAGGTTGGATATAGTGATATACGGTCGAAGAGCAATGATAATGATACTGCACTAATAACTTTCTTAGCTATCTCTTTGACAATATGTAAAATCTTAATTTATGTGTCTAGTCTTAACTAGATCATCAAAAAAAACCCACAAGCTATGCCAGATGGGATTTTTTTATATTATAAATTTTTCATTTTAGTTGTGGTATTGATTGTCTTTCATGAAGTATGATTTGTGTTTCATTGGATTGCAAAGGCTAGGTTTTGTGCATCGTTCTTGTATGATGCAAGCTAAGTTAATTGTTTTCTGGCACATCTATTGAAGGAGGATGTATATGTTTTTGGGGATTTATTTTCTGGCTGGTAGGTTCAAATTTGCATTATTTTATTGGCACTTTAGGTTAAAATCAGCAGTGTGAATGTCATGCAGTTTTAAGTAGGTTACATGTAATCTTTTTAGGAAAGAAAAAGAGAGGAGACCAATCCATGCTAGTAATTAGTTAAGAGTGCATATTTTTAAGCATGCACTATTCGAAAATCAAATTTAGAATTCTAATTTCTAAGCAACAAGTTGTGACAACTAGGACAAGCCCCAATTCACATTTCTCTTCTGGCTTCTTTGTTCCTTGTGACTGCATATTTTAGGAAGCGTTGACCTTGGAGGTAGTTCTTAATGCCAAAGAACCAAGGATTTCCATCATTAGATGGCAGCAATGTCACTCACCCAAGGAGAGGTTTCAGACTGCCTCAGATGCCTCATTACCATTTAACAACCAAAGCTCTTATTTAAATTAGTATTGTCATGGTCCAAACCAACCATTACTCTTTGTTGTTGATACCTTTCCGAAATTTTGGATTTTTTCGGCATGAGTAAGGCTCAAAAGGTTGGAATAAAAAGCCCTCGATCAGAGAGTCAATCATCAGTCATTACAGTCACCATGACTAGAGAAAGAATGGTGGGCGCCATAGAACTAGATCCACCCTCTAAACCAGAGAACTTAAAAAATGTGATAATCTACATAATACTAATCATGTCAGACTCAATCCTTCAAGGGCTTGGTTGCAGGAGATGACTTAGTAGATGTAAGAAGAAGGATGAATCCATCATCTTCATATAAATCTCTATCATGAGGCAAATTAGAGAAGAAACATATGGTTCTTGCAAGGCCACATTTCTGCGTCGCTTGCACGTTAACTTTTTGTTACGGATCGTTCCAAACGAATCAGACCCTCTCCAATTGTCTCTTTCTGAGATGTAGGAGGAGTGATGGACCGAAGGCATGGGCACAATTGGCCGGTAGCGAAGTTTGTTTGTAGAGAACATCATGGTGTCCTGCTTGCAGGCTGCAGGGAAATGACCGACGTTAACATGTTATGGACTTATGGTGCACTCTCATGTGCTTACAAATGGTTAAACCTCACTCTCTGATCCCAATGATACTTTGCCTTTTGATCTTCCACCAACTCTCTCTCTAGTCCTCGGTGCATGGCATTTGTAGGGACTCTGGTCCCCGGCGATTCCCTCGGCCGCTTGTCCCCCCGGCTCTTTTTTTTTTTTGCTAGGACAAAAGGAGAGGGGAGAGGGAGGGGAAACTTCATCTGCGTAGCAGCTCCCACTGAGCCCCCCTTCCATTAAAGAATGTTCGATGCGGGTAGAAATTTTTGCTCATACCCTTTCCGACTCGTGGGTCACCTCACGTGTGAGTACGTCATTCCAGCGCCATCTCAGTGTCAGCTGGACTAAATAGCGTTTTCACCGAGCGTATCCAGGTAGGAAGCATACGGTCCCCAATATTTAATCGACGCCCGTGCGTTTCGAATCTGGACTGCGCTGGTGGAAGGAAGTAAAGTCTCGTTCCAACTGTGCTACCACCTTGGGGCTCCACTGACTCTTGTTTTCGCCGCAACAGCTTCCCACAAAATTCACGTGAATGGAGAGAACACGAGATCATGGTGAAATATATAATTGTGATGACTTCTAGGTGACTTTGTACCGGATTATAATTTTAGGAACCTTAATAAAAAGCTAATCCCAAATAATTGGAATGAAACTTCTTGGTTATGACATAAGATAGCATAAGTAATTGGCATTATAGGCAAGCTTTAGCTTGACTAATAATTAGAAGAAGATAAGACTTGTTAATCATGAATGTATTATTAGATCAATGCTTCTTGCCTACAACTTGGCAAGGTTGGCTGGCCGGCTTTGTTAACTAGCAAAAATATGGGTTGCAGATGTCATTTGGTGTCATTTTCTTTTTTTTTTCCCTCTTTTTAATCTTGTTTAAAAAAAAAAAGATGTTTAGTGTAGTTGATTATTTTAAAGGTAAACATGGTGATGGCCATAGAGGCAATAATAGTAGAAGCAGATGTTGCAAGGTAGCAATGGTGTGGTGGATGCCACGCTAGTAGTGATACAGGTTTTCACCGAATGTAGTTAATTAGAATGTGTTATTCAAATTTTTTGTTCCTGTATAAGTATCCAAAAGTTCTTCGAGTGCATAATTTATATGAGACCAAACATGCATCTACATGGATACTCATGTAATCTCCCATTTAAGCCTCTATATCTTCATTGGGTTAAAAGATTCAAATTCAAATTCAATCAAATCCAATCATAAATACTTTTAATCCATCCAAATTCAGTCAAATCCAATTATAAATACAATAAATTCGATCATTTATACCATGGTCAGCCTATAAGGGCCTGCACTAATATGTTCTCTAGTCTATATGGGCCATAGATTAGATCCACTCTGATATTATTTTGTAACAACCGAGGACCTCATCCAAAAATACCAGTTAAAAGTATTATTTATATTTCTTAATTCTGTATAAGTACCTAAGATCTCCTAGCACATAACAGATATAGACTAAATATGCACCCACATGGATCCTCAAAGATAATAATGGCAGTGACGGCAGTTGCGGACGTGCTGGTGATTCGATGAAGGCGGTGATGATGTCGGCAATACCGGTAGCGATGATTGTGGTAGAGGCAATGCTAGCGATAGTAATAAAAAAACACAAGTTTCATAATTTTAAAAATATTGAAAGCAAGAATTTTTTATTTTTATTTTTTCTAAAAAATAACATAATAAAATAATAATATCAAACATATTTTTTTTGTCTCAATTTTCATAATTTTATTTTTAAGAAAAATAGAATCAATACCCAGAAGACCCTTAGCTGATCATGGATGTCGCTCACCCTCTCTAATAATATTCTTTCTTAAATACTGCTAATATAAATCAAAAATAATTGCGCTTAGATTCGATATGAATGCGGCCATTCAGCAGGTCAAGATCACTGTTCAAAGTCATCAGGCTCATGAGCCAGTCGTGAATTGAATCACTCAGGCCTTGTCTCTTGTAATGATTGGCGGTTGATCTCCAACCTTTCTCATTGCATGTACTTGCATTGCACCCAACCCCACACCCTCTCACGCCACGTGGATACATACGCTGGCCAAAGCGTGCGTGCTCGGACGTGACTCAAAAGTGTCCTCTGATCAAAATTAGCCGCCACTAGTTTCATTTTGTTTGCATACCGATCCGGTTTTCCTATGGAGGCTGGACCGGGTCCGGTTCAAAAACCATCGACTCAAAAGCTTCAATTCCGTTGCAGGGTTTAAGCAAGCGGAGGTTTTTTTCGGCTTGGAATGGGGAGGACTGGTCAAGGTCAATTTTGATGGCTCAGTACTAGACAGTGGTACACGAGGCGGTGCCCGGCTTCGTCATACGAGACCCTCACTCTCGGGTAGTGGCAGCGGACGGCTGTCGGCTATTCGACACATCAGTGCCAGCGGCGGAGTTGCGAGCTGCCTGGGCCGGCCTCTGCCATGCGCGGCGGGTACTACGGGCTAGCTCGATCATCTTGGAGGGCGACTCATCCACTGTTATTGGGTGGATTCGGCGGGAGAGCATTGACCATCCTCTGATCCGGGATATTAGGATGATGATGAGGGATGTTGTGGCCTTTGAGGCCAAGCATGTATTCAGGGAGGCCAACGGGGCGGCTGACTGGGTAGCTGCATATGCAGCACACCATTCGGGATACGCCCTGTGGGCAGGAGAGCGGGAGTTGCCATTGGCACTACGCGAGATTTTGTATTTTGATGTTCTTGGGTGTATTCGGACACGCGTTGTCTGAACAACCCGTGTCAAAAAAAAAAAAAAAAAAAAAAAAAAAAAAAAAGAAAAGAAAAAAAGAAAAAAGGGGAGGACTGGCGGCGCAATCACGGCGATCCGTTTTTTAGCTAATCCGTTTTTGGCATGACGGCTATCCGTTTCTGGCATGACAGCTGTGAATGACTGGACCGCAGGCTCTGCTAATCACGGCCGTCGTGCCAAGCACGGACGGTCGTGATTGGTTGACAGGCCCTCCCCAGTCCATGCGGGGACCGGAGAGGGTTCCGGCTTAAGCGGTTCCCAGGGTTTGCGTAATTCTTGGATTCATACGCACAGCTCTTGCTCCCCAAGGTAAAAATCTCGATCTTTTTTTACTTCAAAATATCATCTTTTCACTTAAAAATCTCTTTTTTTTTTCTCCGGAAAATCATACCTTTATCTCTGGCTAGTCTTGTAGCGTTCTTGTTTTCCCCTTCCTTTTACTATGGTAAAGGTTAAAAGATTTAAAATTTATGATAGCATTGGATGAATGGGTGTTTGGGTGGAGGTGAAGGCATCTGGATGTGTGCTCTTACTGCGGGCGAAAACTGGATAGAAGACAAGAAAATTGGGGTCGGGCTTTTACTGATGTGGATGGTCTTTATCCAATTGAAACGATATAAAGAAGTGGCTGGAATCGTTGCTTGACTATTACTTGGTGGGAGGAGCGCCGGGTGGAGTTTTGTCTACTTTTTGGTAGGAGAAAAATTGGTTTTTGCGTCCCAATCGGTCGCTAAAGGGCAACTTGGATTCTTTTGTTTGGTGGGTTTCGGCAGTTCGGTGGAAACAAGCTGAACTAGCGAGAAGTTTTGTGGAATTGGATTTGAATGATTGGAGTATTAGGGATCATTCCGATTGAATCAAATTGTGTTTAGAGGAAAAGATTGTTTCTTTTGACATCAGTCGGTGGAGAAAAAGAGGTTTTTGTTGGTGATGGGTTTTGAGTTTTGACTTCAGTGTAAAAATAGAAGTGAAAATTCTTAGTTTTTACTGCAAGGTTAGATGTCAATAGAAAAGGCTAGGATTTTTTTGGGCTCGAACGATTCATATCCGTGGACCAGACACTGTGAACTTATCAAGGGATTTGGGTTGCGGGATTTAAATCCTTCTGCTGTCTTCAACTGGTTCTTTGTCTGGTTGCTCTGGTCTCTTTCCATCTCGCAATCGAAACCCTAATTTCCCACTTGCTACCTTTGTTTCAGGTAACGGGATATTTTCCCTTGATCTTGCTGAATCTTGATTCATCCTCTATCACTAGGGTTGGCAATTGTGGCCTCGATTCACGGTCTTCTTTGCATTTTCCAGAAAGCCCTATTTTTGTTGTGGACTGGCGAGCTTCTGTTCTTCTCCCTGTGCAACTGTCTCTTGGCTCCTTGTGGCAGTGGTGGTAACCCTTCCTCGCCCCGCTTCTGACACATCTACTATCCTTTTTCCTGCCTGAGGTGTTATATTTTAACTCCTTTGCTTAAATTTCAAGCTATCAATTTGCCAGCAGGTGTTGTTGTCATTGGAAGAAGTAATCCAGATCCAATTCCCAAGAGCTGTCAGAGAATTCTGCGAGGGTCTAGCAGTCATATGAATTTGGAGAGGGGAAATTAGAGAAAAGAAAAGCTCTCACCTTGTGTGTATGTGTTGATGAATTTGGAGAGGTTCTGGTTTTAGGGACCTTGGTTAGCCCCTCCTTTCAGCTGTTTCAATCTCTCCTTTTCCACAAATTATATGCTAGATAGCTTGAATAGGGGAAGATGGTGATGGAAGAGGCAAACAGCAGCTCCTCGTGGAGCCGGGAGCAGGAAAAGGCATTTGAGAATGCTCTGGTGACTCATCCTGAGGATTGCAGTGATCGGTGGGAGAAAATTGCGGCTGATGTGCCTGGAAAAACTCTTGAGGATATCAAGCACCACTATGAGCTTTTAGTGGAAGACGTCAATGCCATCGAATCTGGACGAGTTCCTGTACCTTGCTACCCCTCTTCCTCAGATGGTGGTGACCAGGCCAATGAAGGCAGCAGCGGAAAAAAGGGCGGACACTCACATGGTGATTCTAGTCATAGTGGTAAGGCATCAAGGTCTGATCAAGAGCGTCGTAAAGGAATAGCATGGACTGAGGATGAACACAGGTAAACTCATATTTTAAGCTTTCTCAGATTTCACAGGTATTAGCTCAAAAGATGCTATTTATGTTACTGTTTTTACTGATTTTTACTTTTGCATTTCTTTATTGAGGGAAAAAAATCATAGTTGGGCATCTTTAACTAGTCAAGATTTGGCTGCCAAGAAAAGTTGGTGTTTGCCATGTGGATCCGTACATTGACAGATGTTTAATATATGAAGTTCTTGATGACTCAGCAAATTTTCTTGTCAAATTGAACTTTATTTTTGAGGTTACTGTTATGGTTAATTCACTGTGGATGACTTTACGTTCTAAAATGACTTCTAATCTATCTACTTCTGATGCTGCATCCATTCAATGTTGCTGCTTTCAACAATTTAGCAGTTTAGGGACATCATTTCATGCCCTGATAAAATGATGCTAACATGTTCTGCTGGCTTTTGGACTATGCGTTTCCTGATATTATCTGGTAGGCCTACTGGTTCTCCTTTAACAATTGAAGGCAAACATCAGCCTTCATCTGTGTCAGATCTAATCTGTTGAGACTAAAGGAGTTGGCTAGTGCACTTTCAAGAAGTTTTTGTTATTAAAAAAAACATGACTTATAAACAACTAAGCATTAAAAATGCTTTTCCATTTTTCCTGTAATAGCATGGTACTACTGTATGGCACCATCCTAGGGTGTTCTGGAACTATGAACCAACAGGAGATGGCCATTATAACCTATTTTGACTTAGCAACTAAGAACATGCGTGCCATTAAGTGTTTTGATTGATGAGTATAAAACAGGAGTGATGAATCTTTTGTTTTCACTTTTCTTTCTTTCTTCCTTGTTCTGACCCCTATGGTGTATTAGAATTTATTACCTGTTGTTTAATATTACATACAGTAACTGTAACGCAGTTCTAAGAGAAATTGGCACTGTAATTTTTCTGTTTCTTGTTCCATATTTCCCTGCTTCATGATAGTTGATAGCAAACGAAAGTCGTGCTAGTTCTAGTTATCTCCTACTACCATGGCAGTCTTCTAGATACAGTGCAACCTAATGTTGTCATTCATAGTAAACCAATACACCACTCTCTGAATTGATCAGTTTCACTGTTGTTGCACCATCTTGCCAACATTTTTCAACAATTCAACCAGTGCCAATGGCCAAAATAGTATATTCTTTCGCTCTTCTCCTATCTGTTCTCATGCCTCCTTTTTACAGTACTCTTAGATACCTTCATTCAACATCACAAGCAGTCTAGTTATTTGTAGGAGTTTCCCAAGCTCTATCCTTTTTGGGTCTCCTATTTCCTTATTGCCTTTATGTGGAAGTTGGATTGCACCCATTTCTTTGTTTCCTTCTTCCCAACTTTCTCTACATCTTGAACAAGGCTCTATTGCCTCCCCAAAGGAGCGGCTTGCCTCATAGGCTTGTTTCCTGCCATCTGAACAGAGCAGTTGAAAATCATTTTTCGCTCAGCATGTGGTTAACATTTCTTCTTGATTTATATATATATATATATTTTTTTTTTTTTGAGCAAGTTTATTTACTTTGGGAGTGACTCGTAAGTGACCAACCTTTTCCTCAATCTCTTATTTTTCTCTTTAGTCACTAGAAGTGATGGATCACGTGCCAGTTAGAAATGCTGGCTTGACTTAATATCATGTGAATATACAAAGTTAATGGTCAAGAGCCCATATTCCCCCATGCACCCCCACCCTCCTCCCCTTCCTCCAATCACGAACAAAAGGGAAGGTTTCAAAATGAGTATTAAGGACATCATGATCTAAAAGATAGGTGGTTGACTACTAATTGTAAATAAATGTGCCCCTTAATGTTAATACATTTTTTTCTTTTCTGTTCCATAAAAGTTAAAATTGAAAGTTCCTCTTTGGCTTGAACTGCATGGAATTCGTTCACTATCCACAATTTTAAGACTTGAATGTATTCATATATTAAATTTGTTTTATTTTATCCGATCTAATATTCTTATTACACCAACATCGATCTCTCATAGTGAGAGTGGTCGGTCCATAATTATTTAAAATCGGAATATATAACCAGATAAGTTAACCAGTTGCAAATGTTAAATCTTGTCAATATCCCATAAGTGATATCGTTTCACATGATTTTCAAGGTAATATTACTGCTATTCCATTCATAGTTAAAGAAGGAGAAGAACAGGTTAGATGTCAGTCTGATTACTCATGTACTTTCTATAAATGCTCAGATGGCCAATTAGTGCTAGGAGCCTTTGTAACTAAGCTGCTCATTTTGAAAAGCTACAAAACTAGCCAGTAATATGTGAAAGCCTGGAGAGGTTGCTGGCTTTGAAAAACCTAGATAGCAGCTTCTTTGTTTCAATCACCATGGCGACAACCATTTAACTTGTAGAAGCTCATGACAACAATATCTAATTCATTAAATTTCAGGACAACTTGTGTATTTCAGTTGTATTGGAAACAATTTAGAGCTGGACACAGGGCTGTTATCTGGTAGAGTATGGGCTGACATAGGCAAAGGTCACTCACTAGTTGGTCATATGGTGCGGAAGCTTAATAGGTCAGTTGCAAGCCGGAAAGAATCAGTTAATTTTTCAATATATTGAGGGTTGTATTTGGTGAAGTGTGTGTGCATGCTATGAGGTGGATACTTGCATTTTAACTCACAAAGAAGGAACTCATTTAAGCTAAAGGTGTAATCCATATGTAGGGCTGGAAATGGGATCGGGCTGCTCGAGGCCCATCAAAGGGAGCCGACTTCGGGTCGGGCTATGGGGTAGGCCTAAGAGAATTTGGGTCAAATTTGGGCTTAAATATAAAGCCCATATATTTTTCGGGCCGAGCTTGGGTATATCCCTAGCCTAGCTTGAGCCCACACAAGGCTCGAAACTAAGCTCAAACTCGAGCCCGGATTGCGTGAGGGGTTCTAGGCTTCAACTGTGATCGTGTGAGAGGTGTGACATGGAGGCAAAGCATCCCCTGAGCTCTCTTAGATCTTGTCAATGTCATCATCCTCAAACTCGATGTAGTCATCACTGGCACCCTCATCCTCCTCATCGAGACCTCCATTGATACCCTTGTCGAGGCAGGTGCTCTCGAGGAGCTCACCATAGGCATTGGGCATGTACTTGAGGATGACATCGGCCTTGTCATCCTAGCAATTGCAGAGGCCGGCGAGGATGATGTTGCCGGCAGTGATCCATATCTTTTTGTGCATCCAGAGGACCTTGGCGTAATAGATGAGATCCCACTCCCAATCGAAGATCTTGGCAGGGAGATCAGGAGGGCCAATTGGCATTGGTGGTTATTCTTGAGCGGCACCAATGCCGATGTGAGTCAGGAGGGCTCAGATTGGTAGGATTCAATGAGATCAAAACCTTGATGAGGTGGGTGTGGTAGTGGATGCTGTGGGCCCAGAAGTTGGGAGAGGCTTTGACTAAATTGGGTCGGCCTAATTGGATTTCTGGTTAGGCCCGAGCTTGGGCTTGGGCCTGGATTTTTTAAAAGTTTCAGGCCTAAAACCAGTCCGAAGCTCGACTTAAAATTTTAGGCTGGGCTTGGGTAGGGGCGTGGCCTAGCCCAGCCTGTTTCGAGCCCTAACCATACAATGATGATAATGATGTGGATTTCACTTCCATACCAATTCATCTTAGTCTTGATCCTGTCAGTCTGTTGATGCTAATGCGAATCAGTAAAAGAAACTGTAATTAAATAGAAAGAACGGAATGGACAAAGGATGAAACCATTATTTTAGTGTTTCTGTTCATGTGTTTTAAGAGTTATATGAGCTACATTTTTTTCTTTTTGAGCCTTTCAGTTTTTTATACTAGTTATAATATTATTTAAAATATAGTGTTATCAAAATATAGATGACTAGAAATCTTGTAGGACGATGTGACATGTTAGATGTTATCTTGAGCATGGGTAAAAAACTTGTATAATTTCTTGTGACTATTTCTGGGCTTGCTTTTTTATTGTGTAACACTTGCCTATGGCCCTCCATGTGAGCCCAAAATCATCACCTATTTATCAGTAACATAGTGCCTCAGAAATAAATAATGCTAGATGCTCTGATGTCGCTATAGATTCTGTTCTATTAGTTAATACTTGTAGATGAACTAAAATCATCACCTGAGGATTTTTGAAATGAAAGATTTCTTTTTAAACAATAAAATGCCAGTGCAAGTATTATGATGAGCCTGAGTATTAAAAGTATGGTATCATCCAGTTAACCGATTTTGCACATAATTTTATTACAAGCTATCTTTTCCTTCTTTTAGAAATTTATTGTGGATTAGACTCTTGGAGGATAACCAATTTTGTTATTTGGCAACTTAGTTGGAAAACTTCAAATGTCAAAGCCACCCCACCAGAGCTGAACCATTAATGAAACTACAAAATGTGACGGTTTATATGAATTATTGGATGCATCCTTTTGCTTATTTAATATCTTCTTTTCATTGCCTTCCAAACTGAATAACTGTTACTTTGATAATAGACATGTATTGGAAACAAGCCTAATGCAACTTCTTTTAGTTGGTTTTCCAGATCTTTACATCACACAGTGACTAGAATGAATAAATATTTCTTTACTTGATTCCCTTATTTAGTTCTATATGAATCATTCAGATAATACTTTTCTAGGGAGATTTGCAGATTTGGTAAATAGACAGGACATATTAGGATGTGAATAATTTAGGTTTTTCATTTTACATGTGTATAAATATTTATATATAGGAGAATCTACTATTTGATTCATATCCATTTTACATGTTTAGATCTTTCTCTGTGGTGCCTGTTTATTAAGCAGTCAATGTTCTCATGGATGGCTTTGTTGTGACATCAATGGTCACATTGGGTGCTACACAATTCACAAACACAAAGTATGGACAGTAGATACCCTTTGATTACATAAAATTTTGTTCTTGTTCTTAATTTTGTTGTGCTCATGATGCTAGATTTGTTCATTGAAAGCTGTTATGGCAGCAATACTTAATATGAAAACATCGACTGCTTAATAGGAAATGCATATATATTGCACAGTAATATTCCATACCTGAATATTTTCAAATGTTTATCATGTTCATCTAGAACATGTTTTTTCACTTTTTTAATTTAATAACTTCTTATATCATATGCATCAAATCATGTTGCTGTTTTCACTATATTTTTTATTCGATATTCTATAATTGCTAGGTTCCAGTACTGAGAATGTAGTTGCTCTTATTTGAATCTATCACCTGATCTTTGATTCCACAGATTGTTTCTTCTTGGACTTGATAAGTATGGCAAAGGTGACTGGAGGAGCATTTCTCGAAACTTTGTAATATCAAGGACACCTACGCAGGTGGCAAGCCATGCACAGAAATATTTTATTCGTTTGAACTCAATGAACAAAGACAGGAGACGATCAAGCATCCATGATATCACCAGTGTTACTAATGCAGAGATATCAGCTCCACAAGGGCCAATCACTGGGCAAATAAATGGGGGAGCGACAACTTCAGGAAAATCTGCTAAGCAATCCTCTCAGCCATCAGGCGGTCCTCCTGGAGTTGGTGTATATGGAACCACAATAGGACAGCCAGTTGGTCCCCTTGTTTCTGCAGTAGGCACGCCTGTTAATATGCCTGTTCCTGCTGCACCCCATATGGCCTATGGAGTGGGAGCCCCAGTAGCTGGTGCTGTAGTCCCTGGTGCGCCAATGAACATGGCTCCAGTGACCTACCCAATGCCTCCTACATCTCACCGATGAGATAAGCGGCAGCAAAAGGATCTCCTAGTGTACAAAGAAGGGAGAGTTGATCCTACTGTGTTGTTATTGTCTCCTCTTCCTCGATGTGGAATAAGCTGGCTGTTTCAATCTATAGTCGAATTCTGTCAACTTGCTGCATCATGTCTAAATAAGCCATAGCAACGGTAGTTAAGATCTGTTCACATGCATTAAGTAGTAGTTGTGGTTGTTACATGAGACGAGAGCAGCTCTTAGGTCATGAGAGTCCTGTTATGGTGTGATGTATTAATTCTTCCTACTTGTGTAAGAGTATAAATGCAGAACTCTAAAGGCTATGACGTTAACTAATAAATGCAGGATTCTGAAGCCCATGGCATTAATTAATGTGTTTTGAATTCTTTCCATCTCGTTAAGTTGACTCTTCCTCGTTGCGTTATAATCCTTTGTGTCTGTTTATTGTATCTTTTTTTACATTAAGATGGTATGTGTTCTACCTTTAGCTCTATGAATTATTTAAACGAAAGCGTTGTGTGGTATTTGCAACACTTTTATCTTAGAGTCCAAAAATTTTTCGTGGTAGGCAGGTGGCTGATTTAAAATAGCTGTGACAAGTTGGGACTTGCACCACTGAGTTTTTTCTTTGGAGCTCCAAAAAAATGTGGCTTGAGATACCCAATCTAAAGGGTGGCCTTCTAGATTGTTAGTTATGGTATGGTTGGTGATTTTGTCCTGTGACTGCATGACCTGAGTGGACCTTGACCTTGAATGGAAATCCAATCTGATCCGAATGTTTGTATCATCTTGACTAAAAGGAGGCAGTTATAGTGGAAGGCCCTTTAAAATAGCCTTCCACCTCAGACTAAGGAAAGCACAGGAAAAGTTAGCTTTACAGATAAGCAGCGAATCACCCTAAGATAAGGAATATATCGTCGGGTTTTCGTAATGCATCAAACTTTTCCTGTTTTTGAGTAAACAATGCATCTATCTTTCTGTTGGCCGATGCAATCTTACAAACTTTGTTTGTTTTCCTTACATCAGAAGGTTGCTTTGGTCTTCATCCTTTAATAATGGATTTTGTTATGAATTGCTTACTCTGGTCCTTCTCATTTATCTACTTTCCACCTAGACAAAGACAAGTAAGCCAGCCTCCTGTCTCGAAAGCTGCTATAAAGTGGCCCATGAAGACAGGCAGCACAATAAACTGCTGACCTGGAGATGCGTCAGTGCACTAGATGTAGTTGGGGAACATAATATGACAGAAAATAACATAAAGGAAAAGTTAGGGCATTGCTGCCTTACTTCAAACCAGGCACATGGCATGTCTCTGTGTGAAAAATAATTTCCCTCTACTCAAGTGTATAATGTTTTCTTTTCCTCTGCTTCTGCTGACAATAGGATAATAAGAAACCTGTGTGCCTATCAGGGAAATATGCTATGAATTACATGGAAGGCACTAAGAAAAAGTTTTGATTCCCATCTGTATGTCATTCTCTTTTTATCTTGACATATTTTCTCCCCACTTTGTGAAAAGACCAGCAACAGAGTAGAGGGTTGATTCTACCATACAAGTTCATTTAAGAGTTAAGGAACAGAAAAGAATTGAGAACTTTTTCTTTTTCTCTTTTTGGATTTACAACAAAGAATTTATCTTTAATGAGCTGCTGATGACTCTGCATCATGAAGTGGTGTTTTAATTTAGTGCTTTATTTATTTGGATGTAATCACTGCTCCAAAGGTTGCTTCACCTTATAAAAGGCCTACCTGCTGGTTCTCTGGACCAAAGGACATCTACCAGAGGGACATTCTTAAGGAGAGGAGACAAGTAGAGATGGAAGCTTCATCAAATGTGAAGAAGCCAAGCCATGATCAAGTCATTGGCATTCCTATCACCTGTGTCAGATATGCAGCTGAGTGTCGAGGCAAACCTGCTTCTGCTTCTCAGGCTGGTAGCTTATGTCTCCAGTCCACCTCATATGGTTCCTCCCAATTCAGACAGAGTAATAACCACCTCCCCTCCTCTCTTCATCAAACATGCTTGGACACATGGTATGTTATTCAATGCCTTTGGAAAAGTTCTAAAGAACTCTTCTCTATTTGCAGAAAGAGTGGGTTCAGCAATTGATTGGATGAGCAAGTTCAGCAAAAAAGCAGATAGCTACGCGAAAGGCATCCGAGATCATGGTAATTGTCCATCTCATCAATTCAATTCAAATTATGGAAAAACCAATGCTACTTTCATATAGAATATGATGATCGAACTATAGTTGCTAAATAGAAGAATCCTAAACCTAGAAAACAATAACTACGAGTTAGTATCAGTCAGAGAATGACTTGAAATTCTTGTGACAGAAAACATTGCTCACAAGCTTAGCCCAATACATAGGGCAGTAGGTGATTGCTACTGCTAGAAGTAATGGCTAGGACTTATGTCTTGCACTTTCATGGACTCTGCAGTCAGTTTGGGGCCCAATATCTCCGAAACTGTGAAGGGAAAGTTGAGCTTGGGTGCAAGGATTCTTCAAGCAGGAGGCGTCAAGAGAGTCTTCAGACAAAATTTCTCTGTTGAAAAAGGAGAGAAGCTGCTGAAGGCTTTTCAGTGCTATCTGTCAACCACGGCCGGTCCTATTGCAGGGCTGCTCTTTATTTCAACTAAGAAGATTACGTTCCGTAGTGATAGATCCCTAACGCTCACTTCTCCCCGAGGAGAATTGGCCAGAGTTCCCTACAAGGTACTTTTAGGCTTACAGCCATTTTAAATAAATCTTTGCAGCAGGCCTTGGCTGAATTTGTTCTCTTTTCACAGGTTTTGATCCCATTAGAAAGGATAAAGAGAGCCAGCCAGAGTGAGAATGCGAACAAGCCAAACGAAAAGTACATGCAGATAGTTACTAAGGATGAATTTGAGTTCTGGTTTATGGGTTTTGTTAGTTATCAGAGATCTTTCATGTACTTGAGGCAAGCTATCTCAGATTCAGAAGCAAGATTTTTGCAGTAAACTGGTTGATTTGAGTTGGATGCCTCAACATATGGTTTATCTACATAGAGTGAAGAAAATCACAATTTCCTGTTGTAATCAGTAGAAATGGCTCTCCACTCTTTTTTTCCAGAAGAGTCAGTTAAATGCCATTCACAAAATAGGATCAGCCTTGCCTGCCTTTTGTACATAACCATGAATATGTGCTCATTGTATGCCACATGAGTGAGTGAAATACAAGTGTTTTGTTGGTGAATTCTCATGTGAGACTACTAATAATTCACATTATTGATGACCTCATAAATTAGATAATCAGTCTTTATACAAGCATTGCAACCTAGCAGACAGACAAAAGCCCCTTTTGTCTAGAGTGGGTATATATTCAAAACTACTGATCTACACATTCATGACATTCATTGTAAAATTGAGACCCCAATTTAACATAACTATTGTGCTTGGGACCTGTTCTAATGATCTATGAACACATTAAGCACTTTTAACTGTTTTCAGAAGTTCTTAGAGTTGAACTATCTTAGCTTAGAGATGTAAGTCAACTATCCTGTTTGCCTCTGAAACCATCCATGGACTTCTTCTTCTTCTTCTTCGTCATCGTCATCTCACAAGTACATTCAAAACTGGACTCTTAGACTGTATTACCATCGCCAGCATACTGAAATGACCTTTGCAATTTGAGAGACAGGTGCTGTAATTCCACTGGATCAAGGATTAATCCCACATTTCGCTTGGAAAAATAGAGAAAGATAAGAGCTATCCCACATATCTGTTTATGATACAGAACCAGGATTTTGGCAAACCAATGCAATTTTAGAGGCATATTACAGCAAGCTACATGTCAAGAAGTGTCGCTGTTCAGAGTTCTGTTCTGGGCAAAGCAACCTATCTGTCATACAAAACCACGATATCGGCAAACCAATGCAATTTTTAGAGGCAGATTACATCAGTGTATGTCTCAAGAAAACATCCATGTGCAGATTTCTGTTCAGAGCAAAGCAACCCAACATCCAAAATCACGCCGTAGCATGTCTCTGCATAGTACGCAGGATGACATCATGACGAATCAACTGCTAAAACTTTTTGCAAATCATTCGCCACTCTAAATATCTGTTTTGTAAACTTATTCTTCATATACCTATATATCTGCTATTCGCTGAAGCACTAGCCATTTAATATTTACTGCACAAGCTCTTTGATTGCAATTCAAGAGTGAAAGGAAATAAAACGATTGAATGTATTTCCTTCTTTTTGTAACTATATGCTCTTATATTAGAATCATGCGATGGATGCACAAGTGAAATTTGAACAATTTCTCTTGAATTAGCTATGCCTGGCAAGAAATAGATCAATGCCAGGAAAAGAATGAAAGCATCACAATATATATCTATATGTAGAACTTATGACAAATCTTTGCAACCGGTAAGCACACAGTCCTCCAAAAAGTTGGTGAGCTGAGAAGTGTAGAGACCTGGATGGCTTCGGAAATGGTCGACATGAGGCGAGGACACAAAATCACATGCCCTGACCTCATACCCGGCTCTCTGTTGCCTCTCTACAAATGATTCCACTGATTTCGCTGGAATAACTCTGTCAGCAGAGCTGTATATATACAGCTGCGGACACTTTGGTTGGTCTGATGATAACACATCCAAAACATCTGAGAGCCTCCTGTTAATAGTGCAGGCAAATTATCAGTTAATATCTTGGTATATATCAGTCAACAAGAACATAGCTGTCGAACCAATCAAGTAACACAAACATAATATCAAGTTCAACATCTCATGGATAGCATGGAGATTTCAATGACAATGCCATTAGAAGAAATATCTACTGGAATTTGCAGGAAACACATTTTGACATCTAAAAGAAACTTCCTTAAGCCGTATGATAGGGTAAAATCAATAAGAAGTGTTTCACACACACTTACATCTTTCTTTTTTCTTCTTTTAAATAAAAAAAAGGAAACTCCCTCTGCATTCATGCATGCACTATCCTGAATCAAACTCCAATTCAGCTCATTGATGCTGTTGCTTGAGCTATCAGAACACAAATAAATATGTGCATACAAATGCATATGCCATCTAAAACATCCATATCCGTGGTACCATGGGACACCTATGCTCTTATCAACCACTGCATAAAATCAAACTATAAGATTTTAATCCTATTTAGCCTAGTACTCAAAATAAATGTAGGGCTAAGGTCTTCCTAGGCGCAACCATCCAGAATATTCCAGACTTGCATAAGATCCAAATCAACTCCTATACTTGATTGAGTCTATTGAGCATGAATGTACTGTTTAATTAGATTGTAAAGAATAAAAACTCATCATACGTTACAGATTACAGACAGGTAACCAATCTGAAGGAAGTTGCTACCTGTTAATAGCAGGAAGGTTCAGGACAACCTCAAAAAACTTCTCCAATACTGCCAGCAAAGCAACCTCCATGACTGCTGGTTTAGGTTTCACACCAGAATCAGCAGCAACCATCATGCCACTCCCCGATCCGTTTGAACTCAGCATTCCTTTAGTTGCTACACTCTGCTTTTTCAAAAACGCAGCAGAGAAACCAGAAGCCCAAACCTACAACATGGACAAGATAAACTGAATTCTTAGGGTGTACAACCTTGGGAAAATAAGGAAAAACATCGAAAACTGAATCCAGATAACACAAAAGCATAAGTAAATGTCATGAACTTTAACCTTCAGGAAGATGGAGGATGATTTTTAAGAAGAGATATAACCTGCAAACTTTGCTCGGATTTTACTCTACTATCAATGTGTACATTATTGTTCCCATGAAGTAAGGGTGTGCTATTTTCAGGCAAATGATAAACGATGCAAACCAATCAAATCATGATGAATGTGAATTGTGGGAAAATACTTGACTAAAAAGGTCATTGTCAACTCTTATACAGTGGGAAGATCCCATAAACATGAAAGAACAGGTACTAGAATTTCTAACAAAGAAAAGAGACTTTGGTTCTTAAATATGCTTACAAAAAAGTATCCAAGACAAATTAAGCACCAGAACATATTGCAGACCACATATCATGAAAACTAAGGAATATACATCCTAGAAAGCTTACAAAAGCATATTTTGTACTGAATTGTGCTAATATAGCTAATAAATTTCTTTACCTGTGGATCAGGGGCAGCAACAGGGGCCGAGTCCACAATGGAACCTTTGATCTTCCCCATTATTGAAGGGTCCTGCTTCCGAAACTTCTCAAGTATAGCTCCATAGCTGCAAGGAGATAACCGAACAGTTTAGTCATGAAGTGGGTTGCAAAAGAGAAATCACTCAATAGAAATAAGCATACATCAGCCAGCCGGTGTTGCTGAAAGTATGGAAAACCAAATTCTTCCCACTCTCCTCCGAAACCCAATCAGCTAGATGGTTAGCAAGCAGCTCAAGGTTCTGCTCCGCCTCACCGCCGGCCTTGTAGCTGATGATATCCGTCATGGGGAAGGTAAAAGTCACGGCTTGAAAGCCCCTCGAAGTGTACCACTCCGCATATCTCTTCAAATGCTTCTGCTTCGCTCCCAGCCAGCCAAGCAAAACCACGACCGTCCGAGACTTGGCAGCCGAGCAACCATCCTTCCCTGACACCCCATAAGCTCTCGGGTCAGGGGGATGCCATCGATACAGAACCTCCGCCGGCGACGAAGGAATCGGCGGCGTCGAATCATCGAACTTAGCAGGTTCGGCCAACTTAGCATAGCGGTACACGGTAAGGAGGACCGGCGGCGAAGCAGCTGGTATCGAACACGATCCGAACAAAGAATCCGGCACATGGTGAAGGCTTAAATTTTGAACCTTGGAGATGAAAGAGAGGCCGGAGGGATTGGCAAAGGAAATCCGGGGGTGCCGCGGAGGCTCCGATACCACCGCTGAGGCGGGTGGCGACGCGGCATCGAGTTCGGATGGCTTGGAGGGAGAGAAGCGGTCGGGGAGGTCCGTCGACACGGCGGCGAGGGCGATGACGGCGGCGGTGGAGAGAGGCCGGTGGAGAATGCCGGAAAGGGAAGCCATCAGGACGGAAATACGCGTTCCAACTAATTGCAGGTACGAAGGGGGTGAAAAAGACAAGAGCTTTACGCGGAAGCAGGACGAGCCAAAGGAACAAAAATTGAAACTTGCTGGGTATTGTTGACCGAGTTAGTTGTACTCTATAATAGCATTAAGGTGAAGGGGGAGTTGGGACTCACCGAGGAATTGGGAGAAAGGTAGGCGCCGGCTCGGCTGTCAAAAAAGAGCGTCGACAGCCAAGCCCAGCGCCAGAGGAGAAGAGGCCTTCCTTCCTTCCTTCCTTCCTTTTCTATTCTTCCATCCTGCAACGTTATAGAACAGGGAGAGAGATAAAGAGTAGAGAAAAATGAAATGGTTGTTCGCGCGGCTTGAGGCAGGGCCAGGTCAGGAGACGATAAACAACAGCGCCGACCGAGCGCGGTCCCCGAAATTAGCGTGCTTCTCTTAGTTCTCGTCTAAGAGAACTAAGAAAATTATAAGAAAATCTAGAGAAAAGGAAAGGGGCAGAGATTGAGACCTGTCTCCCTCCCGTCGTCCGAAGGCTTCTTCTTAGTTCTCGTCTCTGTCTCTCTCTCTCCCTTTCCCTCCCTCTCCTTTTTCGTTGTGGAGAGAGAGAGAGAGAGGGAAGGAGGGATTCCTTCTTCTGGATTGACGAGGCGGAGGGGGAAAAGATTAAGAAGGTGGAGTGAAAAAAAATGGAGGAAAGGAAGGGCTATTTCGCTTTTTAGACGGTCGGGCGACGAGATGAGAGCAGAGCGCGGCGGAAAAAATGGAAGGAAGCTCCGAATTTAATGAAAAGGACCGTCTAACCTGACTAGATTCACGGCAACAACATTGGCGATGAGGCATAGATATCAAGGTGAACGAATGGTAAGGAATGTCGTCCAGTACGTGGGAACGAAAAATAGTGGAGAAATAGAAAAATTAAAATACTAATTCGTGGAATATATAGGTTGTGCATGTTATAGGCATTACTTTTGTAATCATCTTTTATTTTAGGTAGCTTTCCTCTCATTAGCAAGCTAGTCTTGTTCTTTTTCTTTTTTTTTTTACTGATAGCTATGCATGCTGTTTTATATATGATATGTAGACTTTTTTTAATTTATTATTAGTCAGCAAAATTTATTATTTTTTTGTGCAATTATTATTATTTTTTTGGAAAAATTTTTTGTATCTTTGTTGATTGTGGAATTGAAGGATGTGCGACCCAACTTTCACATATCGAACCACCAAGATTACTATCTTACGAAATCGTACTAAGATATTAGTGCAATTCATAAAAAAAATGCTAATATACAGAACCATACTCTCCAACATCAATGTCGAGTTTTACCTCCATATTTTTTTCATACGTTTGTTGGAAGAAACATTTTATCAATGATGAAACTAAAAATGTACTCTCTTGCATGTATTTTTAGATCATACGTGTGCATGCTGAATTTATATTTAACATACATTGCATGCCATAAGCCAATGAGCAAAGATTAAACGACTGCAATAAATCCGACTACTTCCCGTAGGTTTAGATGGGCCGCTTTAGGTAGCATCTGGTGATCTAAATAGAATTGCTATTGTGATCGAGATCACCAATAATTTTTATTTTAGAATTATCTGATCTTCAATGATCTAAGATTACCGTATGCTATGTTCCAATGACTAAAGATATTTGGATATTCACAGTTAATCTATTTAGTATATTATAGAAATCCAAAATCTATTTAGTATATTATGAAAATCCAAAATCACCGAGTACTAAAGCTATTCCTAATATATTTCATATATTTTAATATTTTAATTCTGGTTGAAGGAATATTTCTGCCTCCAAATTCTACGTCCACGTCACTATCTTCGGGTGATTTTTTAAGGATGGGTCTAGATCATTAGATTCAGCAAACATTTTAAAAGTGGGGACGATTTGAAAATGTAATCAAATACACTGGTTTTGTTACGTCCATCTACATCTTCCATCATCCTGGGGTCATCACTGCGATGACTGCATACAGCTTCTAGGGTCGCAGGAATATAAATTGGGTGCCGTTAGAGTAGGGTGGCTTAGAAGATCTTTCTTCTTAAATTTATTCCCCTTGATGGAAGACGGTCAATTTGACCGAATCAACTTGGCAGAAATCCAACGGTTGGACGACAATGATTGGCTCATCCTACCCGATACCACCGCCATCACAGCATCAACCACCATTCCATGGATGGACTCCACGTAGACCCCATCGATAGAGCTCGGGAACAACTCCACCATCAATCCCTCGCCCCACTTCGCAAAAGCTTCGAAAACGCTCCCCTCCTCCATTAACGCTACGAAACAGCAGATGGGACCAACTTTATCTCGCAGCACCACGGCGTACCCAAATGTCGTCATCTACCCTAAAAAAGGCCAGCTTCCATTCTCTCATCCTACCAGTTCCTATTTCACAGTTTGCTTCAAAAGAAGAGCCCAGGGTATTATGATACGCCATTAATGGTGGAGGTGGGGCACGCAAAATAACGGCCGGTGCGTTTCGTTTTTCCACCTGGACGTCGATATCCTTCGGCCGGCCTCATTACTCCCCCACTTGGGTCTCTCTCTCTCTCTCCTCTTTTCCTCTCTTATTACTTCTGACTTCGCCCTCCAATATATCCTTGCCGATTCCCAAAGCCACACACGCATGCACTCTCTCTCTCCCATGCTATTTTTAGGCACAAAATGAACTCATAATCTGCTCTAGAACTCTAGAATTCTCCACGCTGCATGAAGGAACACCACCATTATTCTGACACTCGCATGACCTCCCTCCTACTATATATCTAGTGGGTTTTCTAAGATTTTGGCTCCTCCTAATCATGTCCCAAGGAGGTCAAGTCACCGCCGAGTTCGTCGTTGCTTCGGAGATGGCAACGGGAGGAGGCGCCGGCGTTGGTTCTGGTTCGGCGGGACAGCCGGTGACCAAGCTGGTGATGATGCCTTTATTTGACAGCGCCGAGGAAACGGCGTCGAATGGAGTGGAAGCGACAGGAGGTTGTGATGAAATGATCGCTGGACAGGTTGAGCAGGAGTCGTCAAAGGCGTTGCAGCTTCCTGCCTTGCAATTCCAACTAGGTCACAGCCTGCGTGGAGCCGTGAATGCTTCGTGTATTTTATATTTGATGCCTGTGCTTAATCTGATTCTGAAAACTAATGATTGATACGAACACAATTCACAATTTATAACTTGATCTTACATTTCATTTCTTCTTCTTTTTTTCCTCTAACTTTAATCATGTTGAATGGTCTATATTGTAGGTGAATCAACCCAAATACATTAATCAAATAAATCTATAACTTGTATATGCTGAATTATGTATTCTTGATGAATGACACAGTGTTGTCTGGGCTTGAGTTGACAACTATTTGTACCGCTCTCATTAGAAGTATCGTTGGAATCTATAGTAATGTTGATATATTGTTTACAGTATATCGAGCTTTTCTTCTGTATTTTGAAACTAAGGTTGACTTAGTTAAGCTTCTTTTTCTATAGGTTGTCACTGCCTCAAGGCCTCCTCTAACAATTTAGACTCACTTTTCACGTCTATCTTTCCAATGTCAACTAACGCACTGAGAGCAAATCTTATGAATTATCTACTTTCATATCATGGTTCTCTATATGATGATCTGCCCCATCCATTTTCTGCTTCGAATTTGAAAGTACATAACGATGCGATCAAAGACCCTTCTAATACCTCTCAGATGCAAATGAAAAGCTCCTCTCCAAACACTCCAAACAAGTTGTATCCTGAATCAGGTAACATCTTTCTGTACATAAACTATTCAGTTCTAATTTCCTTTATGAAGCATCTTTACGTCTCATGTCATTTTTCTAGATCCTAGGTGAACATCATCTGCTCTAGCAGCTGTACCATGCATGACATGTTTTAAGATGGTGCAAAGACTAATCTCCGCTGTTATATATCATGTGTTGCGAATAGAACTGGTATGAATTTCTGCAATGAGTTAATTGTACTGCACTTGTTAGTAGTAGCTTCTTGTATTTTGCTGAAGGGCACAGCCCTTTGATTCCCTTAATGACCGGTATATGAATCCATGCGACTCTTATTAACTTCAAAGCTCTGCTGCATTGCAGCTTGCCAGTGTAATCCTATGGCTGGACCAAACGTTCTTTCAGCATCTACAAGAGGTTCACTAATGAATTTCGTGGATGATGGACATCTTGATGTCAAGGAGACTATGAATCATGGGGTGAGTGTTCTGAAGATTTTTGTAGATCGTTAGATGGGCATGAGCAGCATGAGTTGCGAATAAAAATTTCGATCGATGGAGAATGATGAATTAGGAACTTTTTTTTTTGGTGGGGCGGGGGGGTCTTTGCAAGGATGTGATGATGGAAACAAATTGTCTTTTACATGTTCTTTTGCTTTGAATTTGAGCTGCTGCTACACCAGCTTATCACCTCTAATGATCAATATTTGAAAAATTGATATTCAATTGTTCGTTAGAATTAATTTCAGGCATTCATGTTTTCCTTTTTTGATATGATTTCGAGCCATTCAATTGATTTTCTAACATTCTTTTGATGTTTAAAATCAATACTTAATTGAACTTTCATTTGTGGACACAATCATTGTAAGAAATAGTTTTGCTGCTGCTGTTGCATGTGCACTATGTATGGTCAAAATTTTTATCAAGCACTGCTGCATTTTTATCTTATTTATCAGAGAGAATACCATTGCAGACTCTAGAAAGATTTTGTGATCCGTCATTTTCTTACATAAGAAAAGTGATATGAATTTTCCTGTAATCCAGCTGGAGGAATTGAAAATGGTTCTACAAAAAGAGTTAACAAATAGTGATGTTGGAAGAATTGGGAGAATAGTCCTACCTAAGGTATGAAGTCTTCTTACCCTGTCATTTTTATGTGAATGTGATGCCTTTCTTTTATTATTCTTATTATTTTTTAATGAGGTTGATATGTATGCTACTACGAATGAACTGATTGTTTAAATGTTGTTTTCCTGAAGTATCGATGGATCATACTTTCTAACTTCAACTGTAAATATCTGAAATATCTTCATACCATGTTCATGAAGAATGGTGAGTGAATGACTGACATTATTTTCCATTTCATACCAATTTGCAGAAGGAGGCCGAGTCTAACCTTCCTCCCTTATCTGAAAGAGATGGAATGATGCTGCAGATGGATGACTTGATACTTCCAACAACATGGAAATTCAAGTACAGGTATTTACTTGTATCACACTATCCCAGATCATCAAAAGATGACGGAACATGAGCTGTCATTGTAATTCTAAAAATGTAATCATTTACCAAATGAAGAGAAAACTACAGACCCTTCTCTTTTTTTTGAATCTTATAATGTAATTGCTTCAACACTTGTAAAAAATAGCAGTATATTTGAAGAAATTTAACTATGCAAGTTGAAGCATGCTATCTCAGTCATGCAGCAACTCCTTTCCGGACAAATTATGAGAGAAAAACAGAAGTTTGCAGATAAAATAATAAATACCCACAAGAACAATTTTTCTTGTTTTTCTGAACAATAGAATTCTTAAAATAAACTTGAATTTCTGGGAATGTTTTTGTTTTAGAACTTTCAAGGTATACGTGAAACTAACAGACTGTGATACAAAAAAGGATATCATAAAGGGAGACAGTGATGCATCAAATAGATATAGTTCCAGCACCATTCCATCTAAAATAGGTTTCCTGTGTCATACACTTTACTAGCACAGAGTCAAAAATACTACCACTAATAATAATAATGGTAAAATCGTGTGGAATTTCTCATGGCCAGAGTTCGGACACATAATCACCTCTCAAAACTTTGAAATTAATGTTACAAGTTAAAAAATAAAGAAAGTCTAAATTTGTCAGCTAAAAAATTGGCATTCCTCCCTTCCTGTGAGATGTCCAAGTTTCAAACATGGTGGCGGCAACCCAGACATATTTTTCAAAAGATGAAAAGTGTAAATTTGTACAGTGTAGTTGTTAGAAATGATCGGCAGTCCTAAAATGTATTCTCGATGTTACATCGAGAAATCTCAGTATCAAGAATCTTTTGCCAAATATTAATCCATGTTACTTGTACTGTTTTTAATAGCAACTACTCAAAGACAGTAAAATTCTTGATTATGCTGAAACAATTGAAAGTTATTTGACTCCCTAAAAAAGAGCAAAGGATAAACATAATGCTTTTTCTGCAAAACAGTCTTTTCTTTTTGGTTTTCCATTTTTGAATCAACAAGCTAAAGTGCCAGTAATGAAAATTTTGCTTTTATGTTGTTCGACCGAAGCTTATATGTTGTTCTGTTAAAAATTTTGCTTTATACCTTCTCTTACTGTGTTTTCAGGTTCTGGCCAAACAACAGAAGTAGAATGTATATTATGGAAACTACAGGTTTGTAGATCTCGGTAGCACCAAGGATGATTTCTACTGTATATTTCATGATTTTTCCCCCCTTTTCAGGTGATTTTGTAAGAACCCACGGTCTTGAGGCAGGGGACTTCTTCATTATTTACAAAAGCTCTGCATCTGGAAATTATGTGAGTAAACCTCATTTCTTTTTGTCTTTTTGAAGGCATAATACAATAATTGAACTGACCTGCCTATAGATATGATAAATATCTATGATAGAAGTCTCCTTGATAGAGGTCTCTTGTAAAGGTTTTCTTAGATTTCCCTCTTGCATCCATGATAGAAGTCTCCTTTAAAGGTAGCAGGTAACTCTTGGATTCTTCATCTAAGATATAATTTTTTTCCTTCCTTGGATGTACCCAGCTTTCATTCTGCTGTATTATTGCAACTATAAATTATTAGAATATTTATCAGAAACATGATTTTGCCTGCCCTCACATGCACACTGACATGTGCCCATGCCCTCATGAAAACATGCCCACAATGTTACAAGTATGATGAAACTGGATGATAACTTTGTCGCACTACGTTGTTCAACAACTTGCTTTCAGCAGGTTTGGACAGCTCAGTGAGGGTGACTTGAAATTCAACTAATGAGAATCTTGAATATGCAAGCTTCTCCTGATATGGACAAATTAAAAGGGCTGTGCAAAATAATTTGATCAATTAAAAGACCAAACCAGCCTTCCTCAAATTTGATTTGACTTAGCTAATTTCAATTTTCTTTTTCAGGCGGTTGCTAGCAAGAAGGGCAATCGACTGCCTACATCTGTGGATTTGCTACATTGTCACACCATGAACCAATGCAACATGAATGAAGATGGCAACTCTTGTTTGTCAAGAATTGGGAAGGTGAGAGGTGCCAAACACCAGCTGTGTTTAGAGCCAAGTAAAAGCTTGGGACAGGGTAGCCATTCTTTTCTCACCGTGGCCAGAAATGATTCCTTGAGGACTGGTGTCCTGAATGATTTTGATGGGCACCCTGCTGGTCCTCATTTTCAAAACCTCCCTCCTTAGATAACAGTCCTAAGGAAACATGTTTCTTTCTCAGTTACAGGGTCAGCTGGTCGATTATTCTATGAGTTTTTGGAGGAAGGATTCCCAATCTCTGTATTAAACATCTCCATGTAACTTTTGAATTTTTAAAGTTTGTACTGGTGCTGCATTTTATATTCTGTTGACCTTGGATTTATGTTTATGTTTCCATTGTTTAATGATACAGAAAGTACATCATGTAAACACTTAGAAGGTTTTTAGTAGAAAAAAAAGCTATCATCTCAAAACCCCTAATATTATCTGCAGTTTCACAACAAAATGATGAGATAATGTACCGAGAAATCAAATGTAGGTTTCGTCATGCATCTCTAACCTAGTAACTTGAACTATACTAAATCATCATTTGAGGAGATATGCAACATTCTTTGACTAATTTGGCTTTTCAAGGCCCATTTATACCCCTCTTGTGATGGTAAATTCTCCTGAAAGCTAGCTGCACTTAAAAAGAGACAATATCTACAAATAACCTTTTGTTAATAATGAAAAAATTGGCTATTAGCATGATGTTTGTAGAATCTTACAAGCATTGATGCTGCTGAACAAAATTGGTTATAATTTATGCACTTACAGATCTTCAATTAAAAAAAAGATTACACAATAATCAATCAGTAAAAAACTCGTATGCAACAATAGTATCGTGCATGCTGAATAATATTACCTTTGATCAGCTTCTTGAAATAAAAGAACACTGTCATCCATTTTCAACTGCTTCGCCATTCCTTCCAAGACCAGAAATATTTCTCTTCGCTGGCAATGTGTCTTGTCCTCCACTAAAAATTCATGAACAAAGCCATCATTCTCTATCCAGCTACAACCGGGCTTCTTTACCACCTTCCTATTCCTCATTCTCCTTCTCATTTCCAGAGCTTCTTCCCATCTATTTGAAGAAGCATACAAGTTCCAAAGAAGCACATAGACCCCATCATCATCTGCCTCTCTCTTCATGATTGCCTTTCCTGCAATCTCGGCCAATCGAACATTGCCATGAACCAGGCACGCACTGAGCAGAGATCTCCATATAACACCATCTGGTTCTGTACCCATCTTTTCTATCAGCCTCTCTGCTTCGCTTAGCAGCCCAGCTCGCCCTAGCAGATCAACCATGCACCCATAATGCTCGAGTTGGTACCTGATATTGTAGTCTCTGCTCATACTTGCAAACCATTTCCGCCCTTCGTTTATAAATCCTGCATGGCTGCATGCCGACAGAACAGCTAAAAACGTGACCTCATTTGGCTCAATTCCTGCACTCAGCATCTCCAAGAATACTTCCATAGCCTGCTTTCCACTGCCATGAACAGCAAATCCTGCAATCATAGTGGTCCATGTAAAAACATCCTTATAAATACTCTCTTTAAAGATATCATATGCCATTTCAACGCTCCCACTTTTTGCATACATATCTATAAGAGCATTATAAACAGTAACATCAGAGCCTACATTTTTCGTCTTGTTGATATGCCCATGTATAGCACGGCCAAGGTCGAGCGCGCCGATATCAGCACAAGCCGAGAGAACCCCAACAATCGTGACCAGTGTCGGATCATGACCCTCTGATTTCATCCGGCGAAAGTGTTCCAGAGCCCGAACCGGCTGCTTCCCTTGCACATGACCTGTGATCATCACCGTCCACGAGACTGCGTCTCTCCGCGGCATTTCGTCGAAGAACTCGCAAGCTGATTCAGGTCCTTCGCACTTGACGTACCCATGCAGCATGCTGCTCCAAGTGACCGCATCTCTCGCAGGCATTTCGTTGAAAACCCTCCGGGCTCTCCGAATCTTCCCATTTCTGCAGTACATATCTATCACTGCGTTGCCGACAACCGTCTCGTGGCCTAAACCATGGCGGTAGACCAAAGCATGCAGCGATGTGCCGATGGCTGGATCAGCTATTCGGCCCGAAGCCGAGAGGGCGCCTACGATGCTGAAGCCATCTGGCCGTCGGCCCAAGGCGAGCATTTCGGAGAACAAGGAGATGGCGCGGTGAGGATGATCGGTTTGAAGGTAAGCTGACATGAGGCTGGTGATGGAGATGAGGTCGGGGTGGGGGATTTCGAGGAAGAGATCGCGGGCTTCGACGGTTCGGCCGAACCGGGCATAGGAGTTGAGGATTTGGCAGGAGAGGGGTTGGAGGCGGGGGTGGAGGCCTCGCGTGATGGCTTGGCCGTGGATTTGTAGGAGCTCCTTCAAGGTTCCACATTTACTCAAAAGGTGGTGCAGGTTGCTCGGACTCATCACCCTCCGGAGCGGGAGTTGGGAGGGATGGCCTTGGCGGGAGAGCCAGCGCGCTACTTTAAATCTTCAGATAAATCCTTAAACCCTAAACCCCTTGAGGAGACGAGGCAGGACGCAGCCTACCTCAATTGGCGCTGAGATTGGAATTCTTCTACTGAGAGTAATCATCGAAACCTAAATGATTAGGTTTGATGTCATTTTCTTAAACTTCCAGCAATTTCATTATGAAATTTTGAGCAATCAATTCGTTTGGGCACGAGAGAATCTGTAGAAGAATGGGATGTGAGTACTGGATGCTCCAAAATGGTATAAGAGTTTGGATCGGAAAAATTCCTTCAAATTGCAAAGCAAAACCATGCAGTGGGTTGACTGGCTTCTTTCTCGGAGGAAGTTGGCTACATCCATTACTATAATGCTGACGCTATTTGTTCAACTCTTATGAGCATTCAACTTTTTTTTTTTAAGTACGCTTTTTGATGCTTTCCGTATAATCCTCCATGAAGTTTGTATTTAGTTTCTCTTGAAAGAACGGGTGTCCTGAAAGGATATCCCATTGGTACGATATGCAAACAGCGGATAAGATGCAAGGAGTGGATGAACAGCAAATTACCCATTCAGTAGTAGATGAGACAAAAAAAAAAAAAAAAAAAATTATGTATTCAACAAAAAAACTTTCTATGTGCAGCACCAAGAACCCTAAAAATATTTTGGTCGAAGAAGCAAAGCATTCTATTTCTTTGTTTATTTAAGTTAAAAGGTCGGTCAGCGTTCCGGCGAAGTTGCCCGTTATATGAAGTGGCACGCACAAAGGCTTAAGTAGGACCCTCTTATTTCGTAAGTGTGCTCTTTCCTTTGAAAGAAAACTTAAACGTCCAAATTGAGAGCTGATTGATTGCCCAGAGAGCACATACATGCACCGATTTGGAAAAGGTATTTCCTAATTTGATTTCTTATATAGCTAATCCGGATGCCTAAGTGGAAGAAATCATTGCCTGCTAAAAACCCATGATGTTCCCCCCTCCTCTTTTTTACACTCCCTAAATTATTGTGCTACTGCATGCGAAGGACATACGAATCTCCTGCTAAAAAGCAATGCCTATGCACATAAATAGTTAATGAGACCTAGGAGGATGTAGAATTGTACGTGGATCCATAAGACACCAAGTCCCTGCCCTTATTGCCTGCATGCATGCAATCAATAAGGCTGATGATTTCTGTAGGCCTCATTCATCTTGACGCACCACCATAGAAATGATTGGCTGCATACACGTCTATGCTGGTGCACACGGTGTAGGCAATAATATCTCCCACACTGCAGATCAAACATTCACAATCTCTAAAAGGACAACAGGTAGCCAATCATCCTGTTGCAGGTCCAGTGGCATGTTTGGAGATTCTTAAGCTCTCCTATACTTGTCAGAGTTCAAGCTGTAGGTGAAGATAAGAAGGTGTAACAAAAACTGAAAGGCACCGTGCTCTTTTTATTTTTTACAACTGCAATGGCAGATAAATGGATTCTGAACAACAACTTCCCGTTTCAAAATAACAAAAGGATTGCTATTTGCGGGAAATGACTTAGATAGCCCTTGTATTGTTCAACCTCCCCCACCATTTCTTTTTCACCTTGTCAGCTTTAATTTCATCATTTCCCAGTTTGTGTATTATAACCTTAGTCTCTCGTAGCCGCAAGTTATAATCCTTCCTCCATGTCTCAAACGTCTGCTTTAGCTTCCTTAGTTCTCGGTCTGGGTTCAGGCTTGCCTCCGCCTGCCCTGACTTCACCTCCACCAAGAACTTGGCATCATCTAGAAAAACCTGACTCCGTTGCTCAAACTCCTCGGCAAGACGGCTGATAATGTTCAGGCTCGCGCTCATTTCTCTGCCAGTAAGTCGTGATCCCAGAGGCGGCCCTTTGTTTTCTAGGCCTTCGGTTCCAGTGAGATTCCCATTGGTGCAGAAGCTTTGGTCCGTGGACCCATCAGAGTTCCCATCTACACCATCAAGGGCAAGGCTCTTCTTTGCTATGGAGAGGCTAGACTGCAATGATCTCATCTGTTTCTGCCAGACTTCTTCCATGGATCTCATCTTCTGTTCGTAATCTGACCATCTGCTCTCATATTGTTGAAGCCTCTGGTGAAGCATGTCATTCTCCTCATCCTTCTCTCTCAAAGCGGACTCAGCTTTAAGAATTCTCCTTTGGAGCTCCGCAAGGACTGATGACTTGACTGGCACCTGGTCAGTTTCCGCTACCTAGGACAGAGTTTAATCATAGATCAAAATTAATGAGCTAAATGCAAATACAATTAAAGTATTTTATTTGTAGTTTCATAAATGAGAGGTTCAAGAAACTTGTGTCAAGG
Organism: Phoenix dactylifera; assembly: GCF_009389715.1. NCBI lineage: Eukaryota > Viridiplantae > Streptophyta > Magnoliopsida > Arecales > Arecaceae > Phoenix > Phoenix dactylifera. Next base: position 13,804,846 of record NC_052408.1, on the reverse strand, counting down.
ATTAATACGGAACTGCTTCAAGGTTGAGTTGGCCTACAATTTCTGAGTCAAAGAATATATGTCAAAAAGCATATTAGTTGAATCAGGAATTTGAAGAGTGATATAAGATATTGCAGTTTTATAGCCTCAAATATGATGTCACAAAAATATTAATGCTCAGGATAACTCTCTGATCCTAGGTTGAGACCTGGGTACCTAAAAAAACAACAGGACTAAATCAAATAGCAAAACTCCACTTCCTAGCTTTGCAGTAGAGACGAGCAGATATATTCCCATGCAAATACCTCACCTTTTAGAGGTCCAGATAGCCAGATGTAAAAACATTCTGGTCAAAAATTATTAAACTAAGAAGAATAAAAGGACTGATGCATGAATTTTACTGTAATTTAAAGGGTCTGCAGATGCCCAATCACTGCATCTGCAGGATAACTCCCACAAGGATAGAATTGGAGGAAAGTGGTAGAAGAGAACATCTTGGGGGATCGGGGAGAATGATTGATCAAGCAATCCCAAAATCTCCGGCACACGGAAATCATTTTATTAGATGGATTGCAGGGTCCATGATCCTCCCGGATCCCTTTACTCCCTCCTGCTAGTCTTCTCTTCAGCTGGCTCTCCACTGCCATGAGAGTTATCCCTAGATGCATCCATACATCCCATAAAAGATGAAAAAAATCAGAAGTCAAAAAAAATTATTGCAGTATAACCAATAATCTTTGCACAAGAAAATTTGGCTCGTTTTTATGTATGCAAAATCCACCTGGTCATCATCATGATTTCTTGATCACTATTTAGAGTTCAGACTTTTATCAGTACTAACTATGCTAATGCATATGGAAACAGTCCTTTAATTGGTCAAAATCCTAATATGCTAATTTAGCCTCTGAATTTGGAGGTCAGCTAAATTTTGATCTGGACATTTAGTTGTAGCTGCTTTGCTTCCTAGGCAAAGAAATCAGTAATTCAGTGCTATTACATCATGGCAGAGTACACCATTCAGCATATCAAATAAATCAAAAGATGCAGTGTACCTTTGTATCTACAACTGTCTTTGATGCGTTCAGTATAACATCTCCCGAACACCTAACAAGCCATCCGCGAATTACTATAACACGAATATCCAGTTAGTAAAGGTAAGAACATCACACAAAACTATATTGTACTGCACTAAGCATGTAGACAGATAATGGAGATTCTTACCAGACTGTATTACTATTGAAGCATTACGAACATTCACAAATTCTTTTCTAGTAGTTTGGGATTTTAGAATTCTCTGCAAAATGACAGCAGCTCTATGCTTATGTACCAAAACTGAGTACATTCGCCTTGCCTTGTCCCCACGAATAACTGCAAAAGGATAAATTTCTGCTAAGCATTCAATAGACCAAAAACAATAATAAAGAAGCCTCATAAATGTGTTTCTGTTGTCATTTCATTGACAATATTTTAAAATTATTCCAGAGAAAAGGATACATGATTGCAATGTAATGATGGCTTGCTGATGCCTCTTCACATAGCAACGAACTCGGTGACCTCTGAAAAAGCTCTGTACCCGCAAAATGCCATGAAGAGTACGATTTCTGGTATCTTCAAGTGCACCAATCTATAGATGTCATTTCAGATAGTAAGAAAATGCAAGTAGTCGTATATTAAGTGGACAAGAAATGAACAGTCAGAGTAGGGTTTTATAAATCTCATTCCATAATAAAGTACTCCTATAAAAAAAAGGCAATAGCCAGATCTGATGCAATATGATAGGATCACAGCAGTACTTCTTGTCGTTGCTAGTTTAGATAGTGATGGTCATCCAGGAAGACTCGCATCATCTGGAGTACCAGTCATACCTGTCCAGTTCGGAAAAACAATTTGTTGTAGCCGACTTGATACATATCAGGAAGAATGTTGAACTGTTGAAGAATTGCCACCGAAACACTAAGTGGGTCCTGAGATGCAACATTCTCAAGAAGAAGGAATCCATACCTGGCAATATTACGAAACAAGAACATTATGCATAAACTGTACCACGGTGACAGGAAAAATTTAGGTCATTCGATAACAGGTCTAAAGAAACATTATTGTACCTTCTGGCAAATTTCTGGTGAGACATCCTCGTGGGATAGCCTGACCTTGATATGCGTACAACTTCAAGGACACCACAACATCTCAGCTGCTGTAGCACAAGGCCTTGTTCATATGTTGCAGGCACTTGCAAATTGTTTGGCTTAATGCAACGTATGAAGTGAGGTGTTGTGCTCTCTAGTCTTTGCATCAGTTGAAATAATTGTCCCTGAAAACCAAGGACCAAGTTAGAACTTCAAAGAGGAACTCGCACAAAGGCAATGAATTCACAAGTCTTAAAACTGAGAAAGCAACATAAAAATGCTAAGGGCATAAATGGTATGGTCTTTGTTTTCTGTTTTTGTTTTCAAAAACACATGAAAATAAAAAAAGAACTAGACTGGTCAAGATGCAGCATTGAACCCTTTTGAAATTATGTAAAATCTGTAGAGCTTTTTGTAGCAAAGATTTATTGATTTCAAAAATAATGAAATAAAAGCAAGAGATATCAGAAGCTCTGTGCAAATGCCATCTTCAACATCAATTTCCATGTGGTATTTCACTAAGAGAAACAAAAAAAGAAAAAACGATGATGCCAAACAGGCACTAAGTTTATCACTCTGCAGTACAAATAGATTGTTAGGTAGTGAAAGTTCTCATATTGTATAAGTTTTATCCGTATGGAAAAAAAAACAAATAATAAAACAAGCAAAGGATCATCAACCAGGAGAGGCTAAACCCAGCCTATGTATCTTTTTTGACAGTTCCTGGTGATACATGAAGCCCGTTGGTTATACTAGCTTAACAACCTCACCGATCAATTATGACTACAAGAAGCTCTTGAAAAATTATACCTGAAAACAACAAAATATTTATATATTTGTGCTTTTCAAATGATTAACAAGTTAGTAAGTTCGATTTCAAAGAGGCAAATTTTCATCATCAAAATGCTCTAAATTTCATTATTTGAAATGCATACTCTCCATTATATGGTGCAAAATATTATGTTATCAAAAGGTACAGAAATTGCATCATCTAATGAAGCTACATTAGCAATTGCATCTAATATGGACTAACCTATACAATCCCTTAACATATGTCTAGCTTGCAGCTAGTAGCTACATCTCCTTTTAAGTGGCAAGTGATATTAAAAACTCAGAAAATTTTACTGAAATATCTCCAGTTACATTTAGGATTACCAAAAACTCTTATAATCAAGAAGGATCACCCAATAAGTGTGAGCACCATGTTCTCATGCTTAGGGCAATTCAGAAGAAGACAAGAAAAGTATGAGCATCAAAAACAGAAAGCACAAAGGAAAAGCAGAACTGTCCAGACAACCATACTGAACCATTAGCATCTCCCAGTAACAAATCACTCGAAATGTAAAACTTATAGCTTCAGATAGACTAAAACGAACCACCTCTTAACTTGAGGAGAAAAGTTGTATATATGTAATAAAAGTACATTGAAAAATACATAGCTGCTAGTGTCCTATGTAAATGACAACAGGTTCAATCTAAATTCTATATTAATTGGATTCAGTGACATGCCTTGAGACCTGGAAAGCATTTACCTTAAATTTTGTTGCAACGCTAAGCTTTTGGGATTCCACTCCACTAGATCTATAAATATTACCCACTGTCTTTGCAGATTGTGCAAGCATTTTGGATGCGAACATTGGAGGAAGGCAGCATGTGCAACAAGCTAGGAGTTGTATTAAGTCGATGTGTAAAAGATCCCTGTTCTTCTCCAGAAACCCCGATGTGTCATACACCACCTGATTATGGGAGACAAAATAAATTTTGTAAATCAAAAATACAATACACACACACACACACACACACAAACATTTAAAAAGGATCTTAGCAACAACCTCCCCTGCATAATGACTGACACTGAAGATTTTGTCTCTCTCTCCCCGAAAGCATGGATTCGAATTAAGATGCTGTTTGAGCTTGTTTGCAAAAGTCAGATCGGTACCATTGGGAAAAGTAGACTCCTCATCCAAAAGAGACAATAACCCTAATGGTTTCTGATTGAATGACAAGAGCAAGTCAACACCAACAAGAGTTATTCCACATTCTATCTAAAAACAGAAAAGATTCTATAACATGTTGAACACCCACAAAAAAAAAAGCAACAGCAGACTAAAACACATAGAAGAAGTGTACACGTGCATATAAACAAATGATTAATTATACATGAAATAAATTAACCATAAGAGAATGCAATTGACATATGGCCAAGCTAGGAGCATGAGTTGCACTGTATGTGGATGATGTCAATTCTATGAAATGCATCATAATGCAGTATATATGCACTTTAATCTGTGTCTACCAATATTTTAAACAATTTGTCAAAAATTTGTGCAAAGGCATTCAACTGTCCTAATTCGGACAAATGGCAGGGCGTTTTGGGATATAGATAGGAAAGCTAACCCCAAATATTGAATACGGCACACCATTTGAGTTCAATATTCTATTGTGAAAGAACAAAAAGCAGCCACCAGTCATGACACTGGATGCAAAACAACTGGAAATCATAATCATTGACCAGCATAGGTAGAGAAGAATTGTTGCCACTCTGGAAGAATAGAAGACTAACCAGAGATTATCTGCTAATCTTTATCAAACACTGGACTAATATCATTCAACATTGCAGCAGTTGTCTAATAAATTTCAGGGCAAATAAAATCATTACATGTCAAAAAAAAAAAAGAGGCATAATCTTCACCACTGCCAGTTCCATTGACCTTATTGTTGGCATTTATTTCAAGAAAAGATAACATACCAGAATTAACAAGTGATATATAGGCAATCAATCATTAATAAAGTGAACAGATAATAGCACACGTACTTTTTCGAAGAGGTTTAAACAATTTTGGTTATCGTCAAAGTCAACTTTCGCCCAGTCTATGCCATCTTGGATGTATTCCTGAGCAAATGATCAAAAAGAAAGAGAACCAGTAAGTGAAAATGTTCATATCATAGAATAAAGGAAACAATCTTATTGGGTCTCATGGTATAAGCCAAAGCATAGCAAAGATCGTAATCTCAGTATATCATCTGATTAAAGATAAAGAAAACTTACCTCCTGCTCCAGCTTAAACAGATGGCGGTTAAAATGTTGCTGCAACCTTTCATTAGCATAATTTATGCAGAATTGTTCAAAGCTATTCTTCTGCAAAATAACATGAAATCAATGTTGAATGGTTGTCCATGCAACAACAGTGATATGCATAATAACATCAAAAGAACCATACATCAAAAGATTCAAAGCCATAGATATCCAAAATGCTGATGGATCTGCCTGTCCGTAGCTTTCCTACTTCCAAAGATTTATTTATTTGTTCTACCAGCCACTCAAACAGGCTAGCATACAGCGACTTTGCTAATGCATCTCTTGTGTCAGTTGCCTAAAAAGAAGACATCAGCTAGAGAAATTTATCACATTAACATAAAAATAGCACAATGCATCTACATCAAAAGCTTGGTAACCTGAGATAGAGTGAGCTGCTGAACAATAGTATCACTGCCAACTCTCATGGTTCGAGTCGATAAGGCTAACTTTAGACTCCCAATATCACATCCAATAAGCTTAGCAACAGTAAGTGCAGCTGACACAAAACAGGACATCAGAAACACTTTAACATAAGCGAATTCACCAGTAGTGGATGCTAAGCAAATGGAGGACTTTGAAATTTTCAACCATCCAAGTATTCTTGTTGATGTAAAAGCAAGACTACAGGAAGGATATTTGATGACAAAAATAACAATGTCAAAAAGAGATAGAAAATACAGAATCGTTCACATATCATTTTTTTATTTCAAACTAATTTCTCATACCTCAATGAACCAATTATACACTGGGCATAAAATTAAATCAGAAATATAAATTACTCAACCAATCAATTTCCAAATCAAAAGCTACAAAATTTACATAACTAGTTAATTATGTATTGTAGATATGCTCTCCTAAAACTGATTTTGATCTATCTTTCTTTAGCAGTAACAAAAAAAAAAAATTTACAGAAGAGATATTTGGTTCATACAATTAAACAAAATGTCAAAGTCTGTATCACCAAGAAACTCTTAAAAATACTATAGTTAAAAATAGGGACTCAAGTACCAAGGCAGACCGGCTGTATCAAATTGTACCAGTAATACTGACATGTAGTGCCCTCATATTTGCTCTGCTGTCACATGAAGGCATATTATGTTGGAATAGTACAATATAGTACCAGTAAGGTACCTGTATGGGTACCAACACCAATGTTTTAAACCTAGGTTAAAATTTTGAAGTACTAGATCATAATCAATTCAGATTTCTGTTCACCTCCAGGCATCCCATTGAGAAGAATTATGCTGTCACTTAAACAAGTGCAGCCAAAAAAGGAAACCAGAATTGACATCATTGCATCAAGTATGCTGGCATGACAATTACAATCCATGACAACAGGTATATCATCAACTAGTGCTTCTATCATCATATACAACATCTAGATTGATCGATCATTTTGGTAAAACAGAATACCTTACAGAAAGCAATGACTCCAACAGTAGCTCAAAAGACAATAGCATTTCAAACTGCTTGAAGATGTTTTGAAAGAATTTACCTTCATCCTCCACAATTTCAACATGATTTTCATTATCAATCACAGTAAAAGAGACATTGCCCAACCATAAAACAGCACCAAGTATTGCGAATACAGCATCTTGATCATCTTTCTTAATATGGACGACATTCATAGCTTCCTGAAAATGAGTCAAGTTGGCAGAATGTGATTATAATGACATAATGAAGATGAGGAAGAATACATAATACTTGATATTTATATTCATATTTATTAACAATGGAAAATTCACGATTTTATCAGGACAACAAGATCGAGTACCATCACAGAATGAAACTTCGAAGCATCATCAACACCAGCAATTGTAAAGCAACTGCTCTGCTTCAAGTATTTGTAATCATCCACAGATTTCAAATTCAGCTTCTCTGTTTCAAAATAAGCAAAACTCAAACAAAACAAGGAGACTTAAGTAGGCAAATAGATGAATATATATTATAAAATTGGAATCAGTTGGTATAGGATCAAAAGAAATAGGTAACTTACAGAATAATAGACATAAAATATTTTTGACTATCAGATGTCATTATATGCCAATGTATTACAAATAGATGCATCAAATAGTTACAGCCCCGCCAAAAACAAATCTAAAGCATAATTAACATGTAGCTAAGAGATGAAGTGCGAAGCCTAGAGCTACCCAAATATCTTCTTACAAAGCCAAGCAGGAAGATATCAAAATAAACTTCATAAAATCAATATGTACAATAAAAGTGATTTATTGTGGGTAGCTAACAAAAGCTATCAGTAGAAGAAACAGAAAAGGTGATATAATATATTTCTGATCCACTATTCCGTTAACAAAGCTTAGTTTTGTGGTCTTGCTGGTTGTCAGATGCATGAAGAATTCGAGATTGCTCCAGAGAACAAATTGATACACAAGCCTTTTATAACAGTATATGTATTCCAATTATATGCACCTTTTCTTACATGGTACAAAAGCTCTTAACTAAAATACACCAAGAGAATAAAAGTAACATCCATTATTGACAAAATGAGAAAGCATCTATGCTCAAGAATAAAGGAATTTAATTTTCAGCAGTTGTTTAGCATTTAATTTAATTTGACATGTATCTTCACTACAGTCCTCCTCTGGAGGATCGAATTGGTGATTTCCTCTTAAATTCAGATTATCATTCGAAGACTGTCTGCATGTATATTTATTTTTGGATCACATATATCATTTGTTTTCCATTTTGTGTTCACACACTTCAAAATTCCAAGATATACCTTCTCTGTTTTTCTTTTTTTAACAAACTATGACCCATATCTGATAATCCAAGGAGGTTCTTCATTCAAGAAGCAGAGATCATCATGATTAACTTTAGGTTTTCTTCCTTCAGAAATATGCTAGAAATCTTTTAAAGCTCTATTTAAACTTAGAACTACCTTAGATTAGGTAGCATTAAAGCATAAAGCATATGCAGATATCAAAGTGATATAATCAAGAGAGAGCTAATCAAAATTATTGACCAAAAGTAGGCCCACAATAAAAAAAACTCTGATCTCCAACAAATGCCAGTTTAGGAGCTTGTGCTCATAAACAGCCCAAGTCTTGAGATTCCACCACCCACTATGCACCATCCAGCACAACTTCTAGCCTTGTATATAATTTATTTTTCTATTTGAAAAGATCAGAGTATTGAATTCACATTTAGATAAGTCAGCACTCTGTATTGTCAGACTACAGTGCAAAGAGATGTTCAAGAAAATACTCACAACATGCAAATTATGGAGTAGAACAGTATACCTCTAAGAGATAAAGGAGCACCATCACACAGCTGATAAAATATATGATATGATCTTTCACACTGTGCACACTGTACCACTCTTGACTGCTCAAAATATTAAGACATCAAAATAAATAACAGACCATAAAGCAAAAAATCAACATAGGCTAGGCAACAAGACAAATCAAATACCTTCTCGAGCAGAACTGTCCAGATATAAAATTTGCGTTGCCAAAAACAGAAAAAGAATGCAACAGTCAAAATCAGTTAAAAGGAAATAAAGGTGATTGGCATATGACCTCTCAAAGTTTGACCCAGTTCATATGACTTACAAGTTTGAATATTGGCTCCAGCAATTCTCCCAGTTTCACTAAAATGAATCTCAATTAGCTTGCCCTGCATCAACACCAAAAAAATATTGTTTTTTTAAAAAAAAAGAAGATAGTGCTCCCAGGATGAACAGCTTGATGATTTTCGTGGGATAGTTGACAGAATATTATATTATTTTAACTTTTTATGTAAGTGCAATCAACTAGGTCATTCACAGAAAGATATAAGCAATTTGCAAGATAAACAGTTCAAAAGCGAATAATAGAAAGCTTACAAAGCGACTGGAATTGTCATTTCTTAATGTTTTTGCATTGCCAAATGCTTCAAGTATTGGATTAGTCTGAAGGATTTCATACTCTATTCCGCTGCCCCCTCCAAGTGCAGCCAAATATTGCATTGCTATTTTTGCTGTTTCAGTTTTCCCTGCTCCACTTTCACCACTGGAAAAAGCAGAAGGCAGTCAGTTTTGGAAGGGGCAAAAAACAGATTTGGCCCAAACTTCATTAACTTACATGTTGCTTATACACATTTCGTGCCAATTCGAATCTAGAAAGAACTCCTTGTTAAACTAGGCTACAGCCTTCACAAAATCTCTCTATATTATCAACTCTAAAGCACTTCTAACAACCAGGAATCATAATACAACCAAAAGTTGAACAAACAACAAAAACCAAAAATAAAAAAATTGTACAGAATGCTAAGTAAAACCATCACAAATCAAGTAAAAGATGTGTCTCACATGGATAAAACAACTTGCTTACATTTAACAAACGTTAGATTGATTCCCAGATGGCCATTAACATGAAAGCAGAACTGTTGCATGATATTATGCCAACATTTAATATGTAACATACGTGCTATCGATGGATCTTCAGTTAAACCGTTTCCATTCCTTTCATGCAGCAATTAATGGCTGCAGTCCTAGTTTATTTCCTGTCAGAATGTGGTAAAAAGTACCGATAATGTAAATTTGCAGTCAATTAATTACCACACCAATCCAGCCCAGCCCCAACTAAGTAGGATTGATTAGTCTACCGCTTCCTGCTAATTGTAAATATAAGAAAAAACTCTAAAAGAGCAAACATGGCTTTTGTTTAACATATCTTAAATCTGCTGAAGCCAAAGGAAACATGCTTCACGTTTGCATGTAACAAATTATGTTTATGTGCATGTCTAAAATAAAACTTAAATGAACAAAACAACAACAAGGGCTACAATTGTCAGTAGTCTCTTTAAATTCACAATTCATTTTTAGTGGCAAATATTGTATTACATTATATTCTTAACAAGAAATGATTCATGCAAATACAAGGGGCATGCCAAGAATTCAATATGGAACTAATAAGAAACTTCAGTGATCATGCCCCATCTTCAACCAATAATCTTAAAAGCAATTAAAAACAAACTGCTAACCTTATGATGATCGACTGATTGACTTCATCTGCAAACAATGAAAACAAAATCTTAGAGGTTAAGGTGAATCATAGGAACACATAAATTATACCCTTGTTTCCATATGCGATAATGCTGATGCAAGCTTTAGAAATGTTACCTCTTATCATTTCACGAATAGCTGTATCTGCTATCGCATACACATGTGGTTTGTCCATTGTTTTCCGCTTATATGCCTCAATGTAATCATTTCCATACAAATGGACTTCCTTAAATGGGTTGATAGCAACCAATACTGGCCCTGCTTTAGTCTAAGATGCAAATACAGAGAAGTTTCATACAATAAATGGTACATTTACACTTTCGGAATAAATGGGGAAAAGTTGTAACAACTAGAACTACTTACATATATCATATTACGGAGGTATCTATATTGCAGATTGTACAACACGGATGGTTCATGTAGATAGCTAAGTTGCATGAGATCATCAACACCATCAAGGATATCAGGATTTGCAGGTAACAGACTCTCAGTGTCAAACTTTAAAACCTGAAAAATGAAAAATTATGACATGAGCTAAAAAGATAGAAGAAGAAGAAAAACCGTAACAAGTACAGTAATAAAGCTTACTTTCCCCTCTGGAAGAGAAACAATAGACTCTTCCCCTGAAGTTGATAATATCTTTCCCGATGCCCAGTCACCATTTGAAAGTTGGCACCAAGCTTCAAGCTTCTGAAACAAAGAACTTCAACATGTAGGTCTTGCAATCAATAGACAGCATGTTGATCATACTAAAATAAAGTATTGTTATCATATGATACTAACCCAAATTTGCATGCATAAAATTTTCAATAACCTCACTAAAAGACTAAGTCGACATCAACAGTTACAATATTACCATAACAGGAGACAGGCAGTAGAGTGATTCAGGAGAATAACAAGTTTTCTGATAATAACAAACATGTTTTGGTACAAACATTTTAAGAAGCAGTGACAATTAATGTGAATTTTTTTTTTAGAAGATGACAATTGTTCTGTTGAAAGTGTGACAGCGGTACACAAGACAAGCATGAGATACCGTTGCCGACATGGAAAAGGGGGCTATATCAGAAACTAGTTAAGTATAAAACCTGACGCCACATCACCGGGTACAATAATGTCCAAGAACAAGCGCTAAGGTGAGCAACCATCACATCTAAACAAAGAAATAGCAGCAGATTGTTTCCAATATACAGGAAGATCAAAGTCAAAGAAATCTTAAATAGAGTAGAAACAGAATACGGGCAAGTGAATAACTAAAACAAGAAAAAAATAAATTACCTTCTTGGCACCATAAGAACTTGTATCACTCCATCTGGACTCCAGCGAGGTAGCAGGCAAACGGGAAGGCACCATATTATCTCCACCATTATCCGCGTCGGAAGGCTTGTTCTCATTACTATAGGCACTCTTCGCACTGTAGGGAGACTCTTCATTCGCCTCAGCAGCCTCCAAACCTTCTTCTTCAGCAACAGCACCAACATCAGTAGATTTGGTGTCGCTGTTTTCCACTATAAGCGGCGTCCAAGACGATTTCCGAGCAAAGATCTCTGATGTCGTTATCTCCGATGGGCTCCTTGTAGTTCCCGGCGACAGCATTCCGACAGACGCCATCCGACACTCCCCGATCTCCCCTAAGAGACCAAAACAACTCTTTCCTGCAACACTCCAACACTCCTTTACCCGTAGAAACCAAGATTCACCGACACCTCCTTCAGTAGTTGAAATTTCCCGCAAGATCTTGGCTTTAAACCCTAAAAGATCGAGAAAAAGTTTCGAACAAAAGGACGCATTAAACGGAACGATATCCTCTGCAATCCTTTGAACAAGAACAGCATGGAAGCAGAATATATTTTAAAAAAAACGTATTAAATCGAAAATGGCGGTCAAACTGAGATGATCTCAACTGCGAAACCCTAAAAGAAGAAGCTTTTAGAGGCTTCGGAGAAGAGAATGGCGCTGGAACTCGGATCCAGAGCAAAGAACAAGGAGATTTCGTGGGGACCGAAGAGACATTCCACGGATCCAGGAGCGGAGAGACCCTAGGAAATGGGAGAGAATGAGGGACTCGAGAGGAGGGTTTTGGCCTTTTGGGGTCTCGTCGACGAGCCTTCTTCAAAGAGACTGCAGAACCGAGTTGCTTTTCAATTCCACTGCTCACCGCCTTTTTGCCCTCATTATTATCGTCATAAACTCCTTTAGAGGTTTATTATAGGGGTTTTAATGGTGTCATCAACGTTTAAAAATTCTAAATCATAATCCTCATTTCAAAATAAATCGAGATTAGTTGTCCCGAGTTATCTAAATGACTAAACTACCCTTTTCCTTTCATAAATAACAAAGACACTATCGATAATGTGAATAATAAGTGAGGATTGAATGGGTATTTTGTTAAAGGAGCCGAGGAAGGAAAGGGGAGGAAGCCCGGGGGAGTAACGTTACGGGCCCGTTTTAAACGTAGACCGTCGGATGACGGACCGACGGTCTGTATTTACGAGTTAGACCGAACGGAGACCACGGACCGGGATCCGACCCGTTTGGCATGAGTTTCAAATTGAGATGCGAATTCCGACCGGTTCGTGCGTAAATCGCGCAGATCGAACTCGATTTGGCTCGTGATCTACGCAGACTTTTTTAGACCCAATCTAAGAACTGATTTTAAAATAAAACTACAAGTCTAGCCTGACCAAATAAGCGAACAAGTGGCAGAAAACAAAGTTTTCTACATGCTATGTTGTTTAACAAAGATCACTATAGTGGTGCGCTGACATGGCACTCAATGGGTGGCCAATTCCTAACGAAATTACACGGATCCCTCCTAAATTGCATCAATTGCTTAGCCTTCTCCGGATATTTTAAATGAGTGATGAGATGGTCCATGCTTTGCATACCAAATATCCTTCAATTCGATGCAACTATGGCTCGAATTCGGCCTATAGAAGGCCAAAATCTAATTGGCCCGCCTTCTAGGCTAAGCATCTATTTAGAGAAGCAAATAGAACTGCAAATTGAGTGACTGCCTACGTAGCCAGCCATTTCAGAGACATTATATAGGTCGGAGAGGAGGAGCTGTCTCGGGCACTTTGTGGTCTTTTGTTTTCTAATTATTTTGGATGTATATGTACTCGTGTTGTATAAAATATCCACTTTAGCCAAAAAAAAAAAAAAAAAAATCTAATTGACCCAGCTACATTTGTACCAAGCAATGTCATGACAATTGGCATCACGTCATGATCATGAAACCTATCTTTCATGGTAGCTAGTCGTAGGATTGGTGCAATAACAATGATATTATTCATTTCTTTTGATAAAGCAATGGAAACAAGTGTTCGTGACTGCCTCTAGATATAGGGTAGTACAAATTGCTTGGACTAATATGACACCTTCATAGTTCTTGTTGCAGAAAACGTCGAAAACTGGAGTAGATAGCAAAATTTTTATTGTCTGATTCTAACCCATGTACTATAACCTGGGGTCTTGATTTTAGTGGAAGGAGAGCTTCATTTATGTTCATTTTTATTCTGCCAAACACCACCATTTGACTTGTATGGCTGCAGAAGATCCTCTGCTATTTATTCTTGCCAAGGCTTGCGTTAGCCAGAGTAGTTTCATAGGAGCAAGTCTCATGAGTTTATTGAAATTTCCGTGCAGGGAGATTTATGTATTTGGATGGAGGACTGAGAAAGTGAGAAAATTATATATATTTTTTTTAAGAAGAGTGAAATGGAAGTTTTGAAGGGACTTAGCTTCTTTTAACTGTTGGTCTTTCTTGTGCAATCAGAAGCTGATGCTTGACTTTGAAAAAATCTGGGTAAGAATAAAGAATATATTATCACTGTTTAAGAATGACTAAGAAGCAAGCTGTTAAAGGATGAAGAATATATCGCCATAGTGATTTTTTATTATCGTTGAAAAATCTATTGTTTTGTGGGCCAAGTATGTTATTTTATTTGATTGTATTTAGAGTTTTTTTTCTGTTGGATGCAAATTTTGTTCTGAAGAAAATATAAAAACTATACTATAACATTCACTAATCATTTTCTTCTTTTGTATAATTATGTAAATATTTTTTTCTATTTAACAAAAAAAAATTGGGTGGCTTTTTGCCTCCCTTACCCCTCAGAAAAAAAAAAGAAAAAAAGCATACAAATGATGTAATGTTGAAGATGAAATCTTCCTGTTTATTAATATATTTTATAGTTCTCGGGCACTTGTAATTGAAAGATGTAGTTGCGAGATTATTAAACTTGCATGATAAACTTGGCCCATCAAATGGTGTTGAGTTAACATCATGAGCTAATAATGCACAAGTGTCTATGGGAGAGAAGGCAGTGACAAGCTACCCATATGATAGCTGCTTTCGATGTTTTTAGATAGTAAGTGACACCATCAACAAATTTATTTGCTCTTTCGCAAAAATTTTTCGTGCAATTGCCACTTTGCTCCAATCAGTAACCATGTTACATGCAAAAAGTTATTATAATGTAGTGCTGCAAAGTTTTAAGAGTTCTATACCCTCTCAAGTTCAATTTCATACAATGCTATCTAGCTAAATTACCCAATATCTATTTAGGTTATTTCCACCAAGGACCAAGGCAAATCAAAGTGCAGCTGAACATATTTCTAGACTTTATTTACCTAACCTGAAGTTATGCTGCTAAGTATTGCTGATGTTGTTGTCCATCATACGTCTCATAGATTTCATGCACATGTATTTCATGGATCGAAACTAGCTGATCTAACCATGAACATCCATGAGATTGTAAGACTTCTATCAAGAAAAGGATGGGTATTTTGCATGGGACCAATGTGTCCAAAGTCTGCAACAGAGAATGGTGTGAGCTGTAAAGAACTTGGTCAGGTGTTGGCTTCTCAATCTGCCAAAAAAAAAAAAGAAGAAGCATGAGACAGACATTAAACCAAAATCTACTGGATAGTGATAATGATCACACAGTATGAGAGAAAAGAACTGCAAATCCCACAAGACCATACATTACTGGAAAGTCCAATCATGTCCAAATCCTTTCAAGAAGACACTTGCTCAGATGTCTGCAGAACATTGGCACCAACTTAGCAGGAATCAGAAGCCCTACAGTTATGCTGGCTGCCCTTGATGAGAAATGGATGGCTTTTTAGGAGCATTGATTGCCTTATATGCATCAAAAGGTGGTGGGTCTAATGGTCATGAGTTGAGAAGATGAGATATGACCTAAACAAACCATGTGTTGGTGTCCTGAAAAGAAATGAGAAAAGTGGAGAAGAAGTTGGTGACTGAGTGGGTTATCAATAGGCAACAGTAATTGCTGGGCTGTCTAAATGAAGCATGGATTCCCTGTGTGGATGATCTACTAGCCCTTTCTGATCTTGCTTGATGATTGACAAATCCTCGTGGCCACATGGCACAGATAAACCATGCTTGTTAATTTTGCGACCGTCACCATATGATCCAATCAATGTACAAAAGTGTTGAATGGTTATAGTTTTTTTTTTTTTTTTTTGCTGCAACAGATAGCTTATACACTTCTAGTGTGAATACATCCAAAAAAAATAAAAAACAACACATCAATGTACATAGCCCTTTCTTGCTTCGATCCATAGGGTCCTTCAGAGTGATCGACCACATACAAAGCCACTCAATCTGCAGTTCCATTGGCCTTTATATAAACGTGCTCGACCTGGAATGCAACATCGCCTCTCATTATAGCCCGGATATTCTGGAGCAGAGAGTGGCACCCACCTACGCCATCGATGCTCCCTGAATCTAACCGATCACCGTGGCGGAGTCACCCTCAGGCAGGACTGCTCTAGCCCGCAGAATACGTCGTGCATAATCCAGACCGGCCCACGCCGCTCTCAATTTCGCCTTCTGAACAAAGATGTCAAAGATATGGCACCCGCCAGCAGCAACCACCCTGGAGTCCAAATTCCTGATGACGAAGCCTGCACTACCTCTTCTGCCACCATCAAGCACGTATCCATCGAAGTTAACTTTGAGAAAACTCGGAGGTGGGGGCTCCTAGGTAAAAAACACTATCTGAGGTGCTACAAGAGCAGAAGTAGGATTCATGAAGAGCTCTTAATCCTTTGGATGGCACATCAATACTAGACGATCCGAAAATATTAGGGTTAAATCTTTCTTAGGGGTAGAAGGTCACGTTCCTAGGTGGTAGGTGCTTTTTCAAAAGTTTTGGGGTTTTGATCCTAATTTTTAAGAATTGTTTATATGCACCATTGGTTGTCTAGCATCATTTTAAAGGAAAGATGTTACCCATCAAATGATTGTCTCGAAAAACTTTTTGAGCACCTCGATACGAAGGTATTGCAAGATCCTAATATGCTGACCATGCAATGACAATCCAAATGCTAACCAATGGCTCATAATACTATATACTTTTGTAATTAAGCTTTTGTGTTCCTTATGTTAATGATTCCTTCCATACATGGGAAGGGGCTAGGTTAATTGAATGACTCCACATATCATTTCTCCGAGCAATGCTAATATTGAACCATCACCCTACATGTCCATTCTATTTCCTTTCTAGGTCAGTCGCTCGCTTTAGTCGATGACTCAGAGCTATAATGGAAAATGTAGCTATTCTTGAGTAACTCGAGTCCATTTCAGGAGCCAGCCTACTCGAACTCATTCTTAAATGAGCCAAGCTCAGGCCACGCTGTAGGACTTGAGTTATCAATAAACAGAGTTCAAAGATCGACCAGTTTGCAAAGAGCGTGGAAGCTCAAACTTGGCTTAGGATAGGGGTACGTTACTCATTTACATGGTTGATTCCCCGAGTTTATATAGCTCCTATGATCTGACCCAACCTGTTTTGAAGGATCCGTGGGGTCGAGTCGGGTTTTAAAATTGGACCCATTCTATTTTTCGAGTTGGATCTAGATTTATTGAATTCAGACCCAACCCAACCCATTTGAAATTTGGATAATTTTGAGTTTTCAACCCTACGATCCGGCCCGAACCGACTCGAATATATAAAATTATTTAGACCCGCGAGCTGCAGCCCACGGAGGTGCAAACACAAGTTCTGAAGCCATGAATGGGTTGGCCCAAACTGGACTTGAATTTTTTAGGTCAGGTTTGGATTATACATGGACCCGATTTTCTATCAGATCAAATCTAGGTCTAAAGTTCGGACACGAACAAAGAGCCAAGTTGGATCGGAGCTACATATGACCCGATCCGACCTATTTGCACCTCTAAATTAGCTACTCTGGAGCTTAGCTTAAGCTCCGACCAAACTTAAAAACATTTTGTTTGCATGACCAAGCAGCGAAGCCCGAACAAGCTAAAGCTCAACTCCAACTCATCTGCACCAATAGGCCCTGCTTGGATGGGCGTACCCGCTATTCGTAGTTAAGTCTACGCATCCCCTTTTACTTAATTGAAACCGTAACTTTTTATTTTTAAAACTTATCTATTGCTAGACCTAATAAAATTAAACGGGATCCGCCCTTGGAGTGAGTTCCGGACAACCTTTTTTTGTTTGTTTTTGGGAATGGCCCGTGAACCCTCCAACTTCGCTCATCATCAAGTTCTCCTTTCCCAAGTCTTCTGCTGTGGCCCAGCATCCGTGACACGAGACGGAATCCTACCCTTGTCCTTTAGCCCACACGTGACAGGCATGCCAAAAAAAAAAAATCAAAAGATTAACCGTGTAGGTAAATATGGTCTTCATCTTTAATATTTGGGTAGGTGATCAACCATGGGCATGGAATAAATAGCAGATTTAAATCACTTGGAGGATTTATGCCACCATCCCTGCTTGGCTGCATCTATGGGGTTTTATAAAATTTTGTCTACTGATTTAATTGACATTGTCAAAACCAACCCGATTGGATTTACATAAAGAATCATGAATCGAAGCTTTTGTTCTCCATTAAATTTATATCTCTATGAGCACTACTTTGAAGAAGCTCATTTGTATCCGATGTAATATAATCTCTTCTAACCTTATTAATTATCTTTATGAGTTACAATTTAATATTGCTATATATATATATATATATTGTTATTTCCCCGAAAAAATGTTCATCATTCTCATCTCTCCCATATTTCCTATCATGCGAATAAATATATTATAAATGCCTCAACAATATTATGATTTCGGTGTAAACTATTGGTGCTTTTGATGAACAAGGTGCTCATGTTCACAAGCACTGTTTGATGATGCCAACGATAGGAGCGGAGACTAGAGCACTTCATTTCAATAAGAGGTGGGTTCGGTGGGCCAACGCTATACAATTTTTGGGTAGCCCAATGTTTGGTGGATGGCCTGTAAGACCCTTTCTAGGTTGAAATCACCATGCAGCCATGCATGTCATCAATCACAGTCACTCATTTCTATGAGCCCCATTTATTAAGCGTGCATCTTTATGAGAACGAGCGGCTATGATTGGCGGCATACACGGTCACACAATGCGTGCAGGGTAAGGAATAATTCTCTTCAGATAATGGGCAATCATGGCAACATCATGAGTTGGAGATTGGGTCCTTACTCCTTAGATGTATGTGTCTAAGAACCTCTTTAACACAATTAAAGGTTCACACACACCCACAAGCAAGAAAAAACTTGGCACGTACAAACTAGAGTTAGCCAGACAAAGTGGTGGATGATTTTTGAGGGTTAGTGGAGTGAGTTATAAGTTTTGCCATCCACATGGAGGCAGGTTTCAACCAAACATTGGTTTAATAGATCAACATTCCAAAAATTACATCGGATTGTCAACCAGACTTTATTTGAGAAGATTGACTACCCTTGCCGCGGTCTGGTTGGTTGCAACTCCGCCGCAAAAACAAGAAGGGCAAAAAAAAAAGAAGCAAAAATATCGAATCAGTTCCGATTAAAAGGCTAGGCCTGCTCTCCTATTCCTGCCCTCTATCATTGGAAGTTTCCGTAACAAGTCTAAATTAAGAATTTGAAAACTAAATTTTGGGCTGAAAGAAGAAGCTACGAGAAAATAGTGCAGACAATAACAACCATGCAAAGTGCTAAATAAACGATGGCCCACAATCATATTGGGACCACAATTAAATTTGGCTGGGTCTGGGAGGTTAGTCAGGTGCACCACATCAACCTAGCAGAAACTGAGAAATTATTAGATCGACCAAATCCAGTAGACCAGTACAAATCCTGGGGCACATATACAATGATGGATGACAGGATGAATTCTCGCCCCTATTTTGATAAAGGTGATGTGGCGAGTGACAATTGGACTAGTCTCCATCTAAAAATTTAGAAACATTTATTTTTTTGCTCGGGTTCGGATTCAGGTTCGGATTTGGGTTTTCCCACGGACATATTTTGTTCACTACTCACATTCAACATCTCATGCGAAAGTGTGGCGGATGAAATGAAACCAACCTGCACATTTTGGGGTTTGAGTATCTCGCTTCTATTATTATTATTATTATTTTATGGGCAAGTTGTATTTAATATTTCATCCCCATGGCTGACTTCAATCTGACTCAGAGGAGACAATGCCTAGAACAAGAATCTAAAGGAAGGAAGGTCATGGGCTGCAAGCGACCCATCAGGGACTCTATGGGGACATGATGACTCGAGGCGACGTCAAGACGATGGCGAAGGTTCAACGGATTCTTCTTCGATGCCTTTGTCGCATCCATGGTCGAGTTGGGGAGCACTGGGGTGAATTCGGGTAAGAACGGTGAATCTTAGAGGTATTCTTGTCGGCTGTATCTATGAAACAATGAGTGGCACTGCATCTTTTTAGATCACTTGCTTGGCTTGACATGGTTGTTTTAGTTAGAAAGATCACCTCCTGTGGGTTGGTGCGCTGTCTATCGATGCTTGGGTGTGCCATATTTACGGATGCACCGGATGACAGTGATGGCAAGCACCTTATCTGATCACTGATCCTTCTATGGAACGCGACAGCCAGCTTCCTCCACCACTTTATAAACAACTGTTCTTTTCTCTAATTGACTTTTGGAGTCAATTACAAGAATCATGATAGATTATGAAGTAGGCAAGAATAATTTCTGGAGTCGCCTGCATGGTTTCAGGGCTTCAAAGGCAGCAAACTCTTATGGTAGACCTCGAACAAGCTTGTAGCCTTGTACTGATATTTTGAGAGTATGTGGCTATGGTAGGAAGCTCTAATTATTGAGTCTTTGAACTATTCCAGCCAAATAACTCAGTTTCCATTAATTCATATTTTGAGGCTTTCAGCTTTCCTTGTCTATTATCCTGTCCCATCTTTTTTATATGAAATTAAAATTGCTAACTCTCCAACCATTTCAAATTGGCTACTGCTAAGCATGGACGTGTTAACTTCTATCATAACTCACACAAGTTCTTTTTATTAATATATATAAAAAGAGAACATAACCAACATTGGAAGCAGCAGATTAGCGCTTTAAATTTATTTAAAGGAATGACATTGACAATCATGGGTTCACATAACTTCTACGCCAAGCGGGAAAAAATGTCCATGTCCAAAAATAAATTTTAAATTTTGATTAGATTTGTTTTTTGGATCATTGTGGTTAGGGATATTGAACATAACTAATAATTCAGAGCAACAAGTGGTTAATCAAGGGCGAAGGATCCTAGCATAATGGACAGGTTTCTTTTTGGATTTTGTAGAACAAAAAGCTAGATAATTATGATCATGATATATTATCATGAAATTTGTCTGTTCATTAAGCATAATAGTTTGTTTGTTGAGTGGGCATCAAATCAAATTAATCCAATCTTTTTCATGCCTTTTTTTTTACAAACACTAGTTAAATCTCAATTAGGAGTTACATCCCAAAAAGAACCCAGCAAATGGGACAATTTTTTATAATATTTTGGTACCGGCGGAATCAAGAGCTATATGGGGAGGACTGGCGAGTGCCATTATTGTCTTACGGGCTGATAATCTAATCTTGGAAGGTGATTCCAGAACTGTTATATCATGGAAATGCAATGTAATGTAAGGATGCTGTTAATAGGGAGTCTTCAATTTAAGGATAATGTAATGAGTGATGCTGGAAAATGTGTATATACAAGGACTTCTTAAAGCCCGCGATCCATCAAATTAAAAAAAAAAAAATGAAAAGGAAAAAAGAAAATAGTTATGTAATGCATAAGGGGAGAGCTGACAACATGTTAAAGTTTTCTCTTCCCATTAAATTGGATAGATCCTACAGCAAAAACCAGCAGCCAACTCGAAAATTTACTATTCTTTCTTGAAACCGAGTGGAGAAAGACGAAAAATGGTGGGCAAAAACTTGGGAGCATGCTTGGAGAGTTCAATAGAATTAAAAGACCAGTCTACATAAGTTCATGTAGATTGCTCAAAAATTGACTAATCCAAAAATGGAAAAGGGAATATGTATCCGTCACCTACTGATTTAAGTCAGCAGTCAGCAGTCAGCAGTCAATTTGAAAAAAATGCTAAAACTCTTATCCACCGCATGACTACTGTCCTTGAGAAGATATTTGAACGACAAGAAGAGACCATGAAAGGACTCTCCGGCCTGTCAGTGGACCACTTATCCTAGCAAGAATAAAAAAGAAAAGAAAAGATGAACATGAACGAAGGTATTTATATTTAAAAATCATTTGCGGGCTCTGACAGATCAATATCAAAGATAGGCCGTCCAAAGATTTTATTTTGGTTGGTCCCATGCAATGGAAAATTAGTATTCCTGATATTTCATAGAAATCCCACCATATGATTGTGCTGAAGAGTTTAAAAAGTAACCAAGCAATCCATAAGAGTGTATGCAAGATTCCAAGGAAACATTATTACTTCAAATAAAATGTACGAGACAGGGCTTTGTCTATAAATAAAACGATAGAGAATGACCTTTCTTTGTTAGCTAAACTTAGATGAATGAGCAAATGCAGAAAGTGGGACACATCTCACCCATCGCAGGAGTTTGTATTATGTAATAGTTTAGAGGCATAGTTAATTTCTTCTGATATTTACTCATAACCAAGACCATTAATTGACATAGTGTTTAACAATCCATACATTCATTACTAATACAACACTTTTGATGATTCTGTATGATGTTATCAGTAAACCTAACTAAAGGGCAAAAAAAAAAACAGTAGATACTTCTTTTTCTCCCAATTAGCTTAAAACAAAATATTTGTCCGCCAACGAAGTCTTGATGCATGACAGATGTAGAGGTAGTGAAGGAGGTTTATGGTTAAAAGGGCTGATGAGTGAACTTAAACTCTTTTGAATAATAATTTGTCACAACATACAAACCTAACCAACATTACGGCCACGTTGTTCTTAGTATATCTAACTTTAGGTTACAAGTACTGTTTCATCATGAAGTGCCCAACGGGACAATACATCATTCTTCTTTTTCATTAAGTAAATGCTCTAGTGATAATACCACATTAAAAAAACAATATCTGTCACCCCATTCCATGGCGAAAAGGAGATAACTACCCACTTGGATTCTAGATCGACAGCTTGGAAATCGCAGTCTTTGTCCAGTCGGTCGGCTCACACTTATCCTATCAGTGCTAATTTCCACTCCTACTTACTTTTGACGTCTCTTTGGCCCGTTCCCATGAAGGTGTCAGATAAATTAGAGGAGTTTCGTGCCTTTTTGTGGGGTTACACCTCCAATCAAAGAAAGGTGCACTTTATCACATAGAAAGCTGCAGCTAATATGGTTCTTCATCCTCTACTTCGTGGAGCAAGAAATTATTAGATATATCAAATCTATTGTAACAACAACATGAGCTAGAACCCAAGGTTTATGGTGAATCTGATCTACCTAATAATTTCTCATGCGGAACAGAATTATTTATGCTAAATACCATTTTAATGGCTGCAGGTCGGTTTATAAACCTTGCCTTCGGCATCTCCTATATGGATGGGAATATGATAAAATTTTATGAATCCCTATGGTTCCTTGGGGTCCCTTTGAGGTACAGAACTCTCTCAAACTAATATGCAACTCATTCAGCCCCATGCAAATCTTGCTGTGTTTATTACAGCTGATTGATGGGAGTAGAACCAAAACAGCTGCAAATTCTCATCCAACCCACTGCTATTACTGAAAATTCTTCGTTGGTTGCTTGGGTTCTTTAAAACCTCCATCATATATTATTGTGATTTATAAATATATGATACCATATTATTATCATTAATTATAAATTACAGGAGACAAGTTCGATGCATGATAACAAAAAGGAATAAGACATCGATATTAAGAAGCGAACACGACATTCCACCCTACAGCAAGAGAAATTTATGCCACAAACACACACGTCACGCCATGCGCACTATATAAACAGTATCAGGACAGCTGTAAGCTCGTAAGGAACAGTAAAACAACTATAGAAAACAGGAATCTAGTAATACCTAAGTGGAAGACCAAAAAGGGGAACACCAGACCAGCAGCAAAACCACCATCCCGTCCTATCATCAAACAAGTCACTTCCATCCAAAAAAACCAAAAAAAGCCTGCAACCACAGAGGGAATAAAGATTTATCACTAGGAGGGAACGGATTCAAAATTTGAACTCGTAACCCAAATGCCAAAAGAAATTGGCCGCAGTGAATAATATTATAGAAAAAAAGGGGAAAACATATAATGACCGGAATGCCCCTGGCCTCCTTTCAGAACAAGGACAGAAAAACTAATTCTGGAACACGATCGTACGGTAGTCAAAAAGAAGAATTTTTCGAAAAAAAAAGGAGAACAATACCTGAAATTTAGGGTTCTTCTTCTCTCCATCCGACGAGATTAAAAAAAGAGAGAAGAAGAGTAATCCATCCGTGGTGACCTTTTGATCTCCGTCACTAATGTTCATTAAAGGACTAATTAACGGATAATAGAGAGGGAGTGAGAGAGGGTAGTGACGGGGGGGAGATGGGATTAATTAGCATAAAGCGCGGCTAACCACCTCCGACCGCCGCTGGTCCGACTCGTCCCTCTGAAGCCGGATCTCATCTTTTTTCTTCTTTATAAAATCCTCGAATCGGCGGTTCATCTCGTCGGGATCCGCCGCCGCCGGCGCTGCCCTGATCATCCCCCTTCCGGCCGCCGCCTCCGATCTTGAGGACCTCGACCTCGACATGATCGCGTTCCACGTGTCGTCCATCGAGTCGTTCTCCTCGATCTCCGCTCCCGGCGCCGGCGCCGACTCCTCCTCCATCACCGATTCCACGGTCTCCGGCGCGGGCGTGATGCTTTTCTTGACGTCGAGGCGGGACGCAGCGGCGGACTGCTCGTCAGAATCGGTCGTGAGGCACGACACGTCCGACGGTGGCGAGGTCTCGCCGGGTTCCTCCGCCGAAGCCGGCGTCGCCGAATCGGATTCCGGCGGGTCGGGGGACATTTCTTGCCAGATCTCCGGCGAGGGCTTCCGCGGAAGAGGCGAAGCACCGAAATCTTTTGGTTTGAGGGGTTGAGGGGAGTCCGGGGACTTGTCGTCGGCTGGCCAGGAGTGGGGTTGTTTTTGGTCGGAGAGCTTCCAGATGACGATGATGATGAGGTGGACGGTGATGAAGAGGTAGGGGGGGACGAGCCAGGTACGGAGGGCGGCCCAGGCGTTGGGGAGCGCGGAGGCGATGAGGGCGGCGGTGTAGGGGACGGCGATCCTGGCGAAGGCGGCAATGGACAAGATTCCGGCGAGGAGGAAGGCGAACTTAGCGGCCCAAATCGCGGTATGAAGGCCGGTCTTCGGCGTGCTCCGTCGGAGGACGGCCATTGCAGGACAAGAAGAGAATCGGAAGACGAAAGGAAGAGAGAGAGAAAGGCAAGATGGAAGACGCTACTATCGGCGATCCGCCAAGGTTTTTATTTTCCAGTGGTGGTCTGGTTACAGTCGAGAGAGAGAGAGAGAGAGAGAGGGGATTTTCGAATGAAAGGGGGGCTCTTGTTATTTATCGTGGAGGGTGCCGTCGTTACTTTGTTCTTTTTTTTTTGAAAAAAAAAACTAAGGATAGGGAGGGAAGGGGATAGCGTATACTGAATATGGGGTACAAACGGGATACGGCCAACGATGTGGGAGTGGGAGGAGCCGTACGTACAGCATCTCGTTACGTCCATATTGTTTTAAACCTAAAACTGCAGTTAAAATACTGTACATCTATGGTCCGCCCCGATGGAAGAATATGTAAGTCATCAAATCGTAGGTTATCTATTTCATAGTCGCCCTCTTTTCTTTTCTTTTCTTTTTTCTTTTTTTTTTTAACATCATTCATATAGTTCTCACATACGTACAATCTGCCAAATCAAAATAAAAAAAAATGATACAAAAGGTGGGAAATATCTCCGATCCTGATCCAAACCACTCCATCCGAATGTCGGGCCACAAAGAAAGGGATCCAGTGTCGCACTGTTCGCTTTCCGATAAACATGTATAACCTGGAAGGAGCCTGACTTCCCAACCAAACCGCAGATCTTGCGAAGCATCAGGTGCCCGTATCCTATCAACTACCATGACGGATTCCCTCTATAGAATTATCTTGTCAGCTCCCAGGACTCTCCTCACATAGGACATGCCCTCCTAGATAGCTTGCAACTCTACCTCAATAACAGCCCGACTTGTGGTACGTTGCCCTCCAGCTGCAACCAGCGTACCCAGATAATCTTAGCCGTCCATTTTTTGATAGCAACTATCAAGAGCATTTTATGGTGTCATGCACAGGAGATCCATGATCATTATTAAAAAAAAATAAAAATAGAAGATTTCTTTGGGCATAATCATGAGCATAATTATGATTTCTTATAGATTGTAATAGTATGAAATATATGCAATAATACATGCGTCTTATGAAACATATATATTAGTATCTAAATTATCGATGCAAGAAGTGTATGAGCAAATTTATAATGAGTGGTATGTTTTGGTGATGATGGGAGTGAGGAATGAATGAATTAATGAGGGGATATGAAATCTTCTTGTGTGAGACGTAAACTTGGCACGAATGGGAATGTGGAAAAAAGAGGAGAATACACGTACGAACGTTTCCAATAAATATATGCAATACTAGTAGAACACCAACAATGGTGACGAGATATGGTCGAGGTCTATGCATGATAGGTCATGGGACATGGTTCATCTTCCTGGTCTTATATCAAACTCTATGTTCATACTTTATATTAAGAAGAAGATTGGCATATCCTGACGAGTTTGAGTGCAGCCCAAGTCAACATGACGTGGCTCACAAAATGTTATCTTTGTTCCGCGGATTTGGCTTTGTGGACCTATTTATAAAGAGAAGCACATGTATGGTACTTTTGTATCAACAATACTAATCCATGATTAATTTAATAAAATATGCTTCAATTTATATATGCGAGTGTTTGATAAGGGGCCCCTCGACACGTTTCTCAAGTTCTTTATATCTAATTAATCACCATCGGTATAAGATAAATTACTTGAACCTTCATTTACTACTGGGCCTTCATCCACCATGCTTATAGAAACCAATAATTTATAGCTTTGCTTACAAAGAGAGATATGAGTGCACCATCTAGAAGAGGAAAATGCCTCAGGTTATCCATCATGCATCCACTAAAAAATTTTCGCACTCGTAATTACTAGCTTGGCAATTCCATAATCCCTCGATCTGCTATGTCTGACGACAAACCTGCAAGTTACAAAGTAGCCATATTGTCCCACGGCAAGAGAATTATCTATGTAAGATGCATTGTGAGGATCCATGCGGGCATGTATATAGATCCATATTGATTATTCGCTAGATAAATTTTAAGTACTTATATAGGATCGAAAATCCAAATAATATTTTCAGAATAGTTTTTTTGGATGAGATCCTGAGTTGCTACAAATGGTATCAGAGCAGATCTAGCTCATAACCTATGTGCACTGAGGACACTGTAGAATAGATCCAAAGAAGAGAGTATGTGAGGATCCGTGCGAGTGTGTGTTTAGTTTTACATCGACTATTTGCTGAATAGATTTTGGATACTTATAAAGATCAAGAGATTCAAATAATACCTTTCAGATATTACTGTTTAAGAAATGCAAATGACGACAACAAATGCTTTTGCCTACATGAAAACTAAAGTGCTCCCACGGCTTGGCCACCGATCCAAGGAAATAAGTTCCCTAATCACCTTTTATGGTCTTTATTCCTTAGCCACCCATTATGCTTGTGTTCATGATTTATTTATTAAAGCAAAGATCATATTAAAGTATGCGAATCCACACACCACCGTATCCCCTCGGAATGGAGCCCCACCGCGCCAAAGCGGGCACGCCACCGGGGTCGGCCAGGGGGCGCGTCCGGCGTCCGTCCGGGCTCTTTATGGCGGCCGGTGGCTCCTTTTCCTCTCTTTCCCGGAGAAAAGAGACATGGAAGGGTCCCAAAGGAGGGGAAAGGGACCCAATTTGTGAATTGTGAGAGCACGCGCACGCTCTCTACCTTGGGCGAGAAGGTAGTGGTCTAGTGGAAGGCAGGAAGGCTTCAATGGCACGCTTGGCATTGGTGGCCTCTCAACTTTTCTGGCCCCATTGCCATCTTTCTTGAGCTCTCCTGGCTCTTCCACGACGGAAGGAAAAAGGTGAAGTAACTAGTTAAATGCAAGGAGAGCGTGCTCGCGAGTTATAATTAAAACGACTTGGCATTCCACTATTTTCGCTATCAATGCATTGAAACAAACAAGAGAAGCCATTCATCCTTCTCTTTGAACGCATGGCATGTGCTCGCAGCTTGTAATTGTTCCTGAAACCAAGATAAAGAAGCTGAGCACTGGAGCAACAAAAGTCAGGAAGGATACATGAGAATAAATAAGCAATTTAAGGACAAGCACACAAGTATGTTTTATTTTTTAGGATGAGTACGTGATTAATAATGTCATGACGGGGTAACAGACGTGTGTTTAGTCCCACATCGATTATTCATTGGATAAATATTGGATACTTATATAATATTTAAAAATCTAAATAATAACACCTTCTGACTAGTCTTATGGGTGAGATCCTAATTGTTACAAATTGTATCAGAGCCGATCGTGATGAGGACGTCGGAACTTAAATGGAAAGAGTATATCAGGACCCGTACGTGCTAAATAGATTTTGGATACTTATACATACGACTAGCCATTTTGAGTGAAGTCTTGGTTTGTTACAAATATCACCATCAATTGGTGAAAAAACTACAATAGTTTGCTCCATAAGCTCAACCAAGAAAGTGACTTGGGACCGACTTCCATCTTCAAAAGACTTAGGGAATTAAGAGTATTTGAAAGGCAGCCACCTCTATTATGTAGCTCATTATCTACCAGCCAACCAAAACCAAAAAAAAAAAACCTAAACCTCAGTTTACTCTAATCGTACCACCAGATTAACATCTTCATAGCACTAAAATATTCATCAAAGTAGCTTCACAGATACAATTTCATCATTTTCACGGGTTCCAGTTGACGTGCTTAATTGAATGTGCCAGCGCCAGCGTGAAGCAGGAAAGAAAGGACTGTACCTTGGCACCGATGATATAAAGACTACAAGATCACGAAGAAATTAATCGGATCAAGGTTATTGCATGAATGTTATACGGCAATATCCCGGATAAATTTTTCCTGAAACAAAATATCTTGCATTATTTGACCCCAGGAATTGGGAGGCTTGGGGCTGCCTATGGTAATTGGTAAACCATGGGATAGGGGACCCGAAAGGAGGTGAGCAACACCTCCATGTCGTATATGGATCATAGCCAACGTGATCTCTCGTGTAGGACGGTCGGTTGTGATGGCAGCAATCACTTGCGTACAACTTTCTTGGCCTTTCATGATGGCTTGGTCTCGGACCCTTCTAAGCCGAAAGAGGCATTCCGGTAGGTGGGAATAAAGATAAAGATGAGATACAATGAACCAGGTACTTAATGCCGGAGTTACTTGGCCTGGAGCTATTCGCCACTTGGGCAGTGAGGATCTATATAGGCATACATTTAATCCCACGTCGCTAATGCATTGAATAGCTTCTGAACATTTATACAAGGTCAAAGAATTCAACTAATTTTTTTGGTGAGATTCTAAATTATGACGGATAGTATCAGAGCGGATTCAGCCATTGACCTATGTAGATTAGAAAATGCTGCAGCACAAGTCGATCGAAGTATTTGTAATTAGATTTGTATGAATTTAAATTCTTAATCTGGCGAGAATGTTCGGCTTAAATGAGAAAAGTATATGAGAATCTATGCGGGCATAGATTTAGTATTACATCAATTATGCACTAGATAGATTTTGAATATTTATACAAAGCTAAAGAGCTCAAATCATTGTTTCTAAATATCAATCTATAGTTACGGGGTTTTTATATAAGGGTCAAGACAAGCATTTCCAAGGCAACCTAATTAATTAAGGTCCCTGGGAGGTTACAGGAGGTGAACGGGTAGAGATTAAGGACACGGTGGTTAGAATTAAAGTACAGGAGGCTGCAGCAGCCAGAAACCTCTCCTGAGTGTCCACAGCCTCTTATACCCACAGGAACCCCAGAATCTCAATTTATGTTTCCTCCATGAATGCAATGATGAAGGAAAAAAAGGCACCTCCGACGGGGAAGGAGTTTGATGCTAACCACCTCCTATCTGCAATACTACAGAGACAAATGACAAAAGCCAGAAACTTCAATTAGCCTTTAGCATCTCCTCCATACCAACTTGCAACTTTATGTTGCTTTCAGCCGCCTTAAGATCTAGCCCTTTCAGTGTAGAAAAATTTATGCATGGAATAGCAGAAGTCACAAACAGATAAAGAGTTAAAAAATCATAGTGGGGACTCCCAATGATGACCCATAACCACATAAATCTTCATGCCAGCTGTTGCCTTTATAATACTAAGGGTTGGGGAGGGCTCTCCAACCCTAACTGTACCATTGGCACAAAAGCAACTACCACACTAGAATGCTAAATAGGGGTCAATACTTTCTGTTTACCTGCTTGTTGATAAGGTGCCTGCAGGTGAGACCTTACATGCAAGAGAGGAAGGGATTCAATATTGCTCAGATATCCATTCTTGAAGGCCATTACAGAAGATAACAAATCCTTCTGAATGCTACCAACTTCGATGAATATTGTGATTCAAGTTGGACTAAAGAGCCAGGCAATTTGTTTAAAGAGATGCTGTGAGAAACTTTCTGGTATGATCCACACAATAGATTGTTATCTAGTCCTCTTCTACACCATAACACATCACGGTGCGTGATGACACGAGAACAATTGCTGTAAGTTGGTTAATTTAGATATAGAATGCACAGGTACTTCATGCTAGGTATGGACAAAGGGTATGAGATAATGTAAGAAGCGGACTAAATTTATTCATGTAAGAAACATTACTACAGAATTTCACATAATGTTTGAAAAGAATAATTAAAGCCTACTGTTGTCCCAGCCAGCATACTATATTGCAGAATACTCAAACAGAACTCAAGAATCTCTTAAAATCTAATGACACTTGGGACCTTGCTTGTCGAGGCACAGCCAATGAACAACGACATACTCGGACCGAAAATGAACAATGGTGCCCAACAGGAAAACCATTAAGACCTAATAGGAGGGCGCACATGAGGATTACATAACTCAGATGTGACATGCCTCCAGAAATCTTTAGGTGGAGAAATGCATGATGCTAGACACTGTCGTATGAAGATCGTGGTCCAAAATTTAAATAGATAGTGACAGCAAACGGTGTGATAGAATATCGTATTAGAGTTTATTATAGTGATGTCCATCACCAACTCCAGTAGCTTCATCTCAAGTATGAGATTCCTTGTCTATATTATGCATAAAAGAAACATTCCCTAATTGAAAGAACCAAGCAATTATAATACCTCAGGATAAGATCCTGATTTTAAGAAATGCCTGTCCCTAGTTTACATTAGGGTGAACTACATTACAGTTGCCTATCATCTCCAGTTCTACTAGGAGTCCAGCTCCCAAAGACTTGAATGCCATACTGCATTGAGCTCTAAGAGCAACAATTCTTGGATTACAATCATTCAGACACTTAAAGGTACATATATAGAATAACTCATGCATAAGTCAACCACCTCAATTTGGTAATGCTATCAGCAGAAACCTGAGCAGTTTTTATAGTTATCATAACTATATGGCTCACAATCTATGCCATGCTCTAACTACAATCTTTGCTCCAAGACCAGCATTGAATCTCTCATTGAGTACCAAGAATAATTTAATCTATACTTACACGTAAGTTTTGTAGAGCTAGATGGAAATTCTTCATGGAATATAGGAGAAACAGCATGGTGCATGTTGTATGATTGTTGAACATCTTAGCTTAATAAGAATTTGATTACATGAACTGTAACAGAACTATAAATTTAGGGGGAGATTTAGAGAGGATATAATCAAGGAGGAGGTCTACAACATCATGGGGAAGAGGTGCCTCAAGATGATAGATTCCTCAATATCAGAGATTTTAGAACTTCAATGGTTTCTTTTATATTCAGGGCGAAATATGGAAAAGTTAGAACAATAGGGTGTTTGCAAAAGATAGACTAAAAGCACAAAGAATACTGAAAAAAAGGATGAAGATTAGAACAACAGGGTGTTTGCAATCAGATCAAGAAGAGTTTTCAAGAGTTCTCCTAATCAAGTACTTTCTTTGCATGTATGGATAATTTCTTGGCAAATTCAAGTGCAGTCCTACTTGATACATCCAGGGTTTTGTTTCTAATTTTAATCTAATATCAATTTTCACAAGACATAATTTAATTTGTCCTGAGAGTATCCATGACTCATCATTCATTCACCCCACAAGGTCAGGTAGAAATTCTATAAGCTGGACACTAGGCAGTACCAATCTGTGTTGTTGGATCTCCAAGGAGTTAAATGCAGCGCAAGAAAACAGTGCAAGCAAGAATGATCCATCAGCCCGGTACTTCTTATAACTGTATGCACATTTCCAGCATGATGCACATAAATGCTGCAAATCACAATCTCTATTCTAATCTATGATAAAAGATACTGAAAAAATTATATGGCTGACTGCATAATGAATTGGAACTTCTTCTGTTATATATTATGGTGAAGATAGATGGTTTTGCAGGTGGATTCTCACATATTTTGACCAATTTCTGTCAAATAGAAATATAATAATATTTTATGTCAAAAAGGATCTAGGATACAGAACTCCCATATAGATACTGGCATTTTTATGGCTAGTGTCTCTTGTCAAAACTTGCATGCGACAATATACTAAAACATTTTGATCTTCAAGACAAAGGACAAACTATCTAATTCATCATAACCAGCATGTTGTGGTGCCAATTCCTTAAAATGATTTATCGATTCCTACTCTGAAGGAGATGATGCAATTCCTATAGGTGCTAAATATTTCTTAAATCTTTTCTAAAACCAGGATTGGCAAGTCCATGTTTCTTAAGATGATGCATGTTTAAACCTCATGAAAGTGATCAAAGTAGGAAGGTAATACCTAGTCTTTGGTCAACTTTATGCTGATTAAACCCCACTTTTCTGGATTATGAGGGTTAAAGCATATAGTAACCGATGGTAGATCATAGTAGAAATTCTTTTTTTCATAATGTGATTTCAGTAGAAATATTTCTCTCCAGGCTGAACAATAAATAGTAAGCATATTACTGATACATATAGAATTAAAAATCTGAGCTTGGCCTTGTTTTTACCTTAGTGATGTCTCATGCCAACAAGTGAACAACAGAGTCAAAGGAGCACCAAAGAAAAATATAATCATAGGATCTGAAAATCTTACAACACAGCTTACAAAAAGGTAAGAGGTAAAATAATGTTCATCCTTTCCCAACAACCAAAAAGCAAAATTATAAAGGGAAAAACACGGCTAACAGACCCGTTTTGAGAAATGGGAAAATGTCTGTCCTCCAAAAACAAGCTATATATATAATTTTGAGGAATAAAAAACTTCCCAAAGTTTCAAATGACTTGCACGTTTCTAGAATACCTTGGGAAGCCACATATATCAATCAAAACTTCATCGCCAATATGGAGATGATAGGTCACACCGAGGGAGCAAAACTTAATAAAATCCAGGAACGAAAATTGCTCGATGTTAAGAGAAAACTAGCCGCAACTTTTGAGTTCTCAAGTGTGGGAAACTGGTTTCATTTTTGCACATAAGTAGAATGAGTTGGCTTAACTTGGTTAAGGAAATCAGTAGATTGGGAAGTCACTTGCCATCAGCACAAAGCATTTTTGAGCCATCCAGTTCCTTCTAAGAATTATGAAAAGTTTGTCTGCAATCCGCACCTACTGCTTCCTGGATGGACTTAAAACCATCCCTTTCTAAGCATTCTGCCAGCTCAGCCTGGAAAAAGAAAATGAAAAAAAAAGACTATCAAAACCCTATTTTGTAAACATTGAATAGCTTCTTAAATATCAGCATTAGCTCAGATAAAATGAAAGTCCATCCAGACCAGTAAGATATGGTATACTGGTGAAAGAAGCAAGGGCGTTGATGGGAAGCAAAATAACAAATTCGATTTTGAGAGCTTCCTTCCATGCTAGCACATAAAAACTACTGCTAACAGGACTTTAAACTACTAGTTATCACCTGTGCATGCACTGGGGAGAGGTTCTGGCTCAAACCTGGATGATGCATTTCCAGTTTTCTACCATACCTCAGAAATAAAATAAAATAAAATCTTAGGCTCAACTTTGCAAGGTGCTAACCTACACAGGTTTGAAGAGTAATCAACTTGATGAATCAAAGACCCACCACAACTAGTCAACTGTCATGTTATCATGTATGGTTTAAAATTGTGGCTGAGACAAGAAGCATCATCATTGGCAGTATGGTCAGTGCTTGTACGGTGCTATATATTATGTTTGACATTTTCCAATATGAGACCATTCCAGACAAAGTTGGTCTGTGTTTTGTGACACCACATTGTATTGGTCAACCAAGATTATTTTGAGGCTGCTATAGAGGTTTTATTATATTCTTGATTTCAAGTTTGCATAATACTAATACCTTAATTAGAGTTATTGGAATCTGGCATGGGATTTTTTAGCTATTAAATCAACTAAATCCCTTACATCAAAAAAAAGGAAAAAGAAGATATACATACTGATTACCTTTAAAAGTTTGAGCAATCCCATTTACTTAGAAATTTAAAACTTAAAGAAATTCTCCAGTTCTGGACATTGCAATTGGTTTGCTTCAAAGTGGTCTTTAACATATACTTTCTGGGGACTCTACTTGAGTATCACTTTTTGTCATATCATAACGAATCTTTTAGGCAAAACACATCCACTATATTTTGCGTACAGAACTATTTACACATTGGTATTTATTTTTTATTAAATATTTCTGACGTTAAAACCATAATCTAGTTGTGCTCTGACACCATTATTGAAAATACAACAAATTTAAAGGCTTATGATCTCTGAATATATCTTTTAAATGTGCACATAATTGGAATCAAATTTAAGAAATGCACTCCTCAAATGCAAACAGGTGAGATCCCCACATAGAGTTGAACATCTACCAATTCAAATAGTTCATAGAGGCATTTTTCAGGGTTATTGCATTCACCAATTTCAACTTTCAAAAATTTGGGAGGTCCTACCCAGCTTTAGAACATTATAAGCATTCTGACCAGTATCAATGCACAAGAAAATAAGACTTCAGAATGTGCGAACACAACATATATAAATCGAACATATAAGGAAAAATGCTAGAGTCAATATCGATGGTTAATTAACACTTGAACTTCACAGGAGAATGGCAGATGCAGAATAAGAGGATACATAATAGAATGATTATGCACCAGATGCAGTGAGATGGAGTAAGAAACCAATTATTCACAAAAGGAAGCATGTTAGAAAGGATTATTTCTTAATCACTGGAAACAGCTTATCTATATTAGCTTACAAAAGTAGAAAATTTTTAAGAAACAGAATAATCTATTTCACGTGATTGTGAAATGATCACTTTGATGGAATACATGAAAAGAATTACATCAAAAATATTACAAAGCAACATTGTTCCAAGAGAAACCTTTATTTGGGGAATGAGTGCTGGTCCACCATAAGCAAAGGCTGTGTAAAGATGAACAAGTGTTGCTCCAGCTCGAATCTTTTTGTATGCATCTTCGCCACTGTGTTGGGTAACACTTAATAAACTTTAGTTAATGAATTGCTTTTTAGTAAGCATCCAGCAATGTCTCTACTAATTATAAGGTTCTAATACCTGCTAACACCACCACAGCCTATAAGGGGAATTTTTCCCTGCAATGCAAGTATTCTGAAGTCAGTTTACAAAACTGAATGCGAACAAAATAGTGAGCAATGATCAGGGGTGAGAAACATCATTCTGGAGCACACAGAAAAAAAAAAAGTATGAAAGATGTAGTTTTGAAAAGAAAAAGGAATGCAGTACCAAAGATTTCTATGTATTCCAGTAAAAATGGATGCAGATTAATACCCGAGTAAGAATGTACAACTCCTTAAGAATGTTCATTGACAGATCAAAGAGTGGCTTCCCGCTTAAACCACCAGATTCTCCAGCCAATGGGTGTCTACTTACAGGATCGGGTCTTGAAACAGTTGTATTTGATATGATCTGAGGAGGCATTGTTTATACTTGTGCATAATAAATTCAAATGCAACCATTATGAAAGATTGGTGTAATTTAAAATTTCAACAGTTTTAATATATGATATATGGGTAACATTTATTGCTAAGCAGAATTATGGGAGCATACAGAATTTCCAAAGCCATATAAAATCATACAGAAATAACACAATAAATGAGGTCAGTGCCCAGATATACAGTTAAGATGACCAGATATGCAACAATGCCATTATACTTGACAGCTAAGGTACAAACCTAGGAAAAAAGCCTTCATAAACCTACCATATTCATTAAACTATGCGTGAGCAATAAACTGCAAAAGCTGCATATAAAGGTTGGAGTGCATGACCAGTAACTTTTCCCTCTTTTTGTTTAAGTTCTTGCATTCTCAAAATCCGTCAAAAAATTCAACACCTAAGAAAAGAGTGCTTCCTTAAAATCCATTGTTCTGAGTTTTAGAAAACATCTCTTCATAACTATGAGATTTGAGTCCTGATGCATCCTGGCATGTCCTGCCGGTACCATAACATTCTGATGAGAGAACAGTACGGACGCACCTAGGACACTGGTTTTTTTACTAGACCAGGACATCCTGACTGTCTCGGTTTGTACCAGACAGGATGGACTGGGACGGTTGCATAGCAGCACTTTTGGATGGCCTGGTGTCCTGGGACACCTTTTTTTTATTTATTTTCGCTTCATTCTTACTGTTGATGGTTGTTTCAGTCTGTCCTGATACCATACCAACCTGGGATTAGACCAGGAATGGGTACCAGCACCTAATCCTTGAGTAAGACGCTGCAAAACAACCGAACCACACAAAAATAAAATGCATGCACACATATGGACAAAGAGATATACTGACAAACATTAATTCAAAATAACCAAAAGAAAGATTCAGACAAATATTGGGGAAACCTACCAGCCCATCCAAGCGGAGAGCAAGAGCAACCTAGAAAGCATAAAGGAAGACTATCAGAACAAGGTACAGTATTCAGAGGGGAAACAAGATTCCTCTGAGTTTATACCACTGCAATATCTTCAAGGTCCTGCTTAGACAAGTCAGGTGCAATTTTCACTAACAATGGCGGTGGACCCTCCCCTGCCCATTGCATCTCATCACAAGCAGCTTGCACCTACAAATCAATCACAAAAGTCAAAAGAATCAATTGCCCATCATCTCAAGTGCACTAAATTAACAGGCTGAAAGAAAATAGCAATGGGGAGGAGAATGCCCAGTTAAAATTCCAATTTCTATACCTTTTTAACAAGATCTTTCAGTTGTTTTCTCCCCTGAAGTTTGCGAAGGCCTGGAGTGTTTGGAGAAGAGATATTTATGACCTGAAACATGATGTGATTTCAAATACACAAAAAAAGATACTTAATATTCACAGCAATAATTCAAAAAACTAGTTTGAAAATTAGATATCATAGTCCATAATTAGTCAGATGTCATAAGCAGTATGGTTCATCTTGTCGCATAGTGACTGCCAGGTCCCCCTTCCCTATAAATATGAGGTTAGCTTTATAGCTTATATCAAGTATAAATCCCCAATAGTAAAATACTCTCCTTCTTTTATTTGTACGAAAGGTTTCTCATCGTAATCATTCTATTACATAAGAGAACCAAGTAAATGCAGTACATAACATTTTGTCATTTATAGCTAACACCAACATTATGATTTTCATATTAATGATAGGCCAAGATCAGGAGTACAGTTAGTTGATGAGTTCACTCAATTCTCATCCTGGTGCCAACTCAAACTTTCCATATCCATGAATTAATGCTCAAGTCATACTCTAAATGAGATGATGAGGCTCATTCAAATAAGATACGGAATGTTATCACATATTTCTTGTTTTTCTAATAAAAAAACTGTTACCATTAGATATGAAAGCCGCACTGGTATAATTCCAGGAAAGTTGAAATGACACAGTGGAAATTCTAATACTATAGTTCTAGAACTCTGAATTTTAGGTTTTAAGTACAAGTTTGAAAGCAGTTTTTGGACTTTTTTCCTTTCTTGCCCCAGTAAGTAATAAACAATCTGTTACTTCATCATATCTGTCTAACAACATGAATGGGCACTTCAATTGAACTTGAAGTATTTGTATTCTATGGAAGGTGAACTGTATCACAGGGGACTACAAATATAAACTGCAGGTATTACAACTAAAGGGAGCAGAGTCATAACCTCCAACAAGCTAGAACCCCTTTCCACATGACTAATGCTCCCCAGAAACAAAAGAGAAAGGAAGGAAACTTATACTGAGAATATGTCCAAAATGATAGACATCTGGGTTGTCCTCCAAAATCCAAGCCACAGAAATGAACATCAGACAGCCAGAATTCCTCATGACACTGCTACTTCTGCAGAATATTGATAGGAACTAAATGCAATGCAGTCACAAAGGTGGCCAGCCAGTAAAAAAGGACAGGGTATTCTGGCATCTCTCGCAAAATTATTCCTTCAAAAATACATCTAATATATGCACAACCAAAACCCTTGGGATCTGTTTGTCTGCAAGTAACTGGATTTTTCATGTAGCTGAGGTTTTCATGCTACAATTACAACAAATGTGGTTATCTTCCACTTTTTGGTTATGCATGTAATAAGTCAACGAGACTCGATGTACGTTATGTATGTGATAATAACTGGCTCATAGAAGCATATATATCATGTTCGCGCATTTTTATTGCAGTCTTAGCAGCTGCAACTCATCTTTGGTCATTTAGACCATAGGAAATTACCAGCACTTAGACCAACCAACCGACCAGAGGAACTTGCTGTATCTGGGAAGTCACGAAAGCATGACATCCTATGCATACATGAACAAAAGATCATAAGGTCATTAGCCTCGCACTATGATAATTAGAAGCAGATCGAGGGGATACCAAGTAGTCAGCGTACTGTGATAAAGTATGGACTCCTTGAACATAGTCAGCAGCTGCGTCTTCACTTGTCTTATTCTTGCCAAGATTAACGCCCAAAATGCCAGGACCTGCTTTTCCTCCCGGCCTTACTTCATCACCTGATGAAGGTAATGAGCTTGAAGTTTCTTCCATCTTCCTCTTACCATGCTGGGCACCAAGACGTTTTGCAACCACCACAATACCTTCACTATTGAACCCACATCGATTAATTATAGCACTGCTCATAAAGTTAAGCACCCCAATGATTGATGAAATAGAAGTACGGACTTGAAGCTCAAATGCCAACAAATTTTTGCTATGCAGACTTGGTATCATAAATCTGTCTCATGCCATGGCTTTAAATGGTAAATCAGTACTTTAAGAAACTCAGTTGCAACATACATGCTTACCCCTCCTGTCGCAATCTGAAGATACGAGGCTTAGGATTTCCCTCCTGGGGAATAGGGGTAACAGAGCCAATTTCCACAAAGCCAAAGCCTAGCCCTAGTAAGCCTTCAACTGCCTCCGCATTTTTATCAAAACCAGCAGCAAGACCTACAGGATTTGTAAATTTCCTTCCCCAGACCTCCAATGCCAGTATTGCTGGGTCAGGTCTTTTTTCTATAGGAACGAGGCCATGAGACGCAGCTGAGACTGCCAACCGATGAGCAACCTCGGCATCCAGCAATGCAAAGAATGGGTTCAAAAATTTTGTAGCCTTAAACAACCACCCACTGCAAGATTAGAAGCAAAGAATCTTAAATCAGATAAACAAATAATTACTCGATACATAGATTTAAAAGGTATGAACAGTATCTGCAGCAAAAGAAGTTATGCGATTCAGAAAGTAATATAGGATTTATCATGTACAACTGCATAAAAAATAACATAATTCTTCTGTAACGCATGGAGATCTCTTGAGAGTACGCAATGCTTGAAGAATGCCAAGAAAGAAGTAAGCATCTAGCTTGCAAAAGAATAGTGGAACCGGAAGGTTCCAGTTTAATTTAGGTTCTACTCGATGGCAACCTTCATGACCATGCAAGCTAAGCAAGCAAGACTTATAAGTTGGAGGACTGCAAGCACTGTGAGAAACTTTCATATCATTCTCTTCTCCCAACTAGAAATGATAAGCTTAAGTGTTTGCATGTATAATGCTATGCAAACAACCTATCCTACCCATCTGCAGTGCATATAGCAAATGGATTTAGGGCTGGTATCTGCATATGCAGCCATATACACCACTTTTTAAATCACCATGAAGGAGAATACCTCAGGTAGCATAATGGAGAGGGAAAGACTTGTAGCATGGATATTATGATGGTTTCCAAAAATCCTGTAGTGCTAGCAGGTGAGGCCTCTAAAACAAACTTGATTTAGTTGTAAGGTAGAGACTGCTAATGGTTGGCATATGACCTAATGCATGATCTAAAGTTTTGTTAGGAACTTCAAAAATAAAAGTGAAACAGTTTAGTTTCAGCTGGATGTTGAATGATTTTGGAGTTCCACAGAAACCAACATATATAAGGCCAAGCTTTTTGCATATTTGGGTTGCTTATGCTAATATTTTTCCATTTCATTTTTCAATGTCAACAAGCATTTCTTTCAATTCAAAAATAGATTTTGAAGTTCTAAAAAGATTTGCAAGGAGATTTCGGTGGAAAGCAATTTTTTTGATATAGGTTTCACTATCCCAGAGTTGAAATCTAATTGTCATTTCTATTAACACATGTTAGGTTTCCATCAACAAGCACGACGATAGAGTACACTCTGAACATAAGTTAAAAAGATGACATTTACGTGAAACCATGTAACCAGTATATTCAACAGAACTGTACTTTAAAATGATGTCTAATTCATCTTCCTGCTTGCCTATTTATTGATATGCTGTTTTTCCTTATTTCGATTAATATCATTTGTTATTTTTGTAATATTCAAAAAAAACTGCCGAAACTAGAGCAAGGGCCACAAAAACTAAAACTCGCCTAGTTTGGTTGAATACGCAAAACCAAAACCATAACGAGTTTTTGAATCTCGACTTGATGGTTTTGGCTACATTAGAGAGTTCATTATTCACTCACTCAAAATATTGACTCGGTTCCTTCATCAAACTCACAGACATGTACATATACACATGCATGTGTATTTATTCAAACATATGTATAAAGAGAGACACTGAGTTAAATCAATAATTAGCAAAAAATTAATGTCAAAACAGGTAGTTAAGTGCAGGACTTATGCAGCCAAATGTAAACTCTCTATCTCTCGCATGTGTGCGAACATAGAGACAAATATAAGTTGCATATCAGAAAGTGCTAGATATGCTGTATGTAAGTTTCTTTTTTGAATGTCTATTTAACCTCCAACAAAAAAAATCTTATAATAAAAATTAAATGACAATGCATGTCAAGAACTCTGTGAGATGAACCTCATATGAACACTTGGAACCAGAAAAAAAAAAGTGAGGAAAGGCTCTGAACATAGCTAAACATGCAAGAAGTTAAAGCTAGCACAGAAACAAATAAGTGTGGAAGAAGAACCAAATAGAAAGGTAAGAACTCTGCCACAAATATAGAGAAACTGGCCATTCTATAAAGTTTCAGTCCTATAGTTCACAGGCCTCACTAATAAATAGGTTTGCAATAGAGGTCGATGAAAGTTTTAAGATAGAGCGCATACTATTCTTAATCATAACATAGTATACATCATTGAGAAGTTTGTTAAGTGCTGACTAAGAAGTCCAATTGAATGCTTCTAGAAAACAAAATCCATAACAGTTTTTAAGCACTAAGTAACATATACAGCCAAGCTAAGTGAAAGTCTGAATCTGCCAACAGATCATTATGCACAAATCTAAGAATTTAATAAGACGTACCAAAATGTGGCTTCATCGGCCGTGCTCACATAAGCTCCTCCAGCTATTGCTAGCCCTATCATGGTTCCACTTAATAACCTTCCCTACAAAAAAAAAAAATAGAATTGCCTTCTAGTATCAACAGAAATCCACAACAAACCCAGAAAGATGCGCGGCACACCTCTCGAAATAATGGGAAAAAAATCCAAAATTGCTAAACGAATCGTGATCAAATAGCAGGTCTCGCAAGCATCAGCTGTTTCATGTAACCTCCCAATATAAATCCAGGAATCGGGAAAGGAAAAAAAACATTTTGTTTCTAGTAAACAAGCATAGTTCGCACTAATTTTAGCATACGAATCCAAGAATCACATAAAAAACCTAGCTTAGGCTATGATCCAGGAACAATAACAAGAAAAAACCTTTTTTGTAGCTAGCAAGAATTACCTAGAAACATCACAACCACTCATACGAAGAGCTAATATCAATCTAAAGAACGAAATAAATGCTGATCAGAAAAAGAGGCTCAAACCTTCTTGGAAGAGGGTGGAATCTTCGGGGCGGCTCCGGCGCCGGTGCTGGCCAGCCTCGGCCCGACAGCTCCGCCAGCAGCCCCAGATTTAGGTTTCTTGAACAGGGCATCCCGGATGGAGCTTCTCCAAACCCTAGTCGCCATCGTCCGGCAACCCTCGCACAGGAAAGGAAGGAGACTTCCAAGAGGCGATCAAGAGAGACGGAGAATATATATTCTCCCGCCTTTCGAGTCCTGTAATAGACGGGAGAAAGGAGAGACAAAAAGGCGACACCTTGTACTTCGTTTACTTTTTACTTTTTAGCTCTCAAAGGGGAAGCTGGTAAATTATTCTAAAAATCACCTTTTATAGTGACTTCGATTAGATTTTTTTTTGTTTTGCCACTTGGATATTTAAGTCATATTAACCTTTTATAGAAAAGAATGAGATTTCCATCTTTCCATGCACAATAAAACTTTCATGCCCTCCAATATCCAAACTCCCACTGATTTATTAATTATAGCAAAATTTAATCTTAACTAAAATTTATGCGTTACAGTTTTTCCGAAATTTATTCTCCATCTAAAATCTTTAATGGAAGCCGCGTATATCACAATTAGTACATGCATGATTATGTTTAAAACTATATGGTAATCATGTGCATAGCATGGTATTGAAATCCATTAATTATGTATAGTAATATAGGGAACGAGAAAACAAAAATTTTACATGTCAAATGCAAAAAGGTTAAAATAATAAAACTATCACAGCGAATTTTTCAATGGCTAAAGAACAAGTTGCATCCAAGGGAGGCAATTAATCAAGGGATAGATAACAAGATGGGTTAGGTAAAATCTGGAATTTGAGTATTTCCTATTTTCATTTAAACATTGCAAGACTAGTCTATATAATGCAATCTAGGATTTAGTTTGCAATAGAGTTGTTTTGATTGTTTAACATGATGGAATGGCTATTGAGTATTT
This sequence comes from Phoenix dactylifera, assembly GCF_009389715.1. Classification (NCBI taxonomy): domain Eukaryota; kingdom Viridiplantae; phylum Streptophyta; class Magnoliopsida; order Arecales; family Arecaceae; genus Phoenix; species Phoenix dactylifera. Next base: position 13,761,840 of record NC_052408.1, on the reverse strand, counting down.
CCTCCTAGCCCCAACATGATGGAATGGCTCCTGTTATCACCAAACATTTGCTGGTATAAGAAATGTAAGAAAAAGTAAAAATAAAATTTTGATTTTTTTCTTTTAAATGACAATTCGATACCAAGCACAACCTAAGAATACTCTCTATCAAGATCGGTGGAAACGGTATGGGCACCGTATCGGTTCTCCGGCAGGACGAGTCAATACAGGCCTGCACCATACCATGCCGATAGTAGAAAAGATAGGGAAGAGGAAGAACGAGAGCGGAAGAGAGACAGATCGAAGGAGGGAGGTAGGGAAGCCGGTGAAGGCCGGCGCCGGGGCAAAAAGGGGAAGTTGCGGTTGATCCCTGTTTCGAATACGGCTTCCACTTTACGCCCCTCCGTCGGCCTCTCTCTCTCAACCTCTCTCTGATTTGGAACGATTCCGCCAATCCTACTCCCTATTTTGCCAAATGCACGGGACTTCGGCTCTAGCTAAGCCACCATGAGAATGAATCCACCTGGAATCAAAGAGGGTGATGTTCTCGCTGTTTGCCTTTGGCATGAAGTCCAAGACCTTGCATCCTGCTGAAAAAAGACCGTGCGCTGAGGTCTCCAGATTACAGAGTAACATATCAGATGTCAGAAAATTATGTCAGTAAAATCACCATATACCCACTAAATTAATCCACGCTATTTCATGCTTAATTTTTCACCACTTCTACAAAGTGATTGATGGCATTCCCCCCATTGTTCTCCACAAAGAGGATAAAAAATATTTCTGCAGGTCAGCATATGCATGTCCTGTTTGCTCATAAGATAAAGCACTAATATTAAATGTTAACGATATCTAAAGCTATGAAAGATGCTTTAAGGTATTACAATCATCTTGTTTTGGTCGTCCATGGATGAAAAGGAATGAGTTTCAAGTAGCTCAATGTTCTGTCCAAGATGGAAATAACTTCAGAGCCATTGAGCAAACTCGAGCAGCTTTTTGAACAAATCGAGCAGTCGCATGGCTCCAGCCATCAAAAAATTGCTTCTTGTAGGCATGCCCAGGGCAATGAGGAAATGGTATAGTTACATACAAGTACAAATAAAATCCAACTCTAACATCCCCTCCTTTAATTGTGTTCATTGTTAATACACGCCCAATGATCCCGTACTAAACTGTAGGCTGTCAACTGGACAAAAATAACTAACAATAATTGAAAAGGCCATTCGAAAAAAATGGCAGATAACATGGCAACAGCCCTGTTATCAACTGAAACTTTTATCCCTTCCCTTGATATTTGCAATGCTGGTCTCCATGGATTTCCAGTATATTCAAAAGAACTGGAGAACTAAAAGGTCCTTGAGTATTTTTTGATTTCAATGCAGCTTTGAGGATCTCCATTCCACACAAAAAATTGCTGAAAGAAGCAATCACATCTTTGTGTATAAGCTCAATTGCAGCCTTCCATCTGCTTGCAAAATCCTTGACCAGTGGTTCAACATCAATGACGATGGGCCTGGCCTCTCTGAGCTGCTACTTTGCGTCCTCAGCTGATATAAATATGTGAAAGTCATAAGGTTTCTCTGACTTTTGATGGAATATATTCGTTACTGAATTAAAATTTTAATATTCCAACTTACAAACATGTCTTGACAAATTTGACGAGGACATTAAAAATGCTCTGCAAGCAATTCTTCCAGCAATATTAGAATGTTTTGAGCATTCCATATATTGGTATGTGCATTCGAAATTTCAAGAGGAGTTGAGATGGTATATTATATCTTATAATTATCTTTGCAGTAACCCACGATGAAGCCCCTATAGCTCAGTGGTAGAGCGTCAGTCTTGTAAACTGAAGGTCTGTAGTTCGATCCTGCATGGGGGCAAAATTCATTTTTGTTGTTTTTAACTTTTTAATACACTTATGTATGGCTACATACTTTTGGTTTGATGGCTATGTATAATTTTTTTGATTTTCTGTACCCACAAAAAGCACGGTTGTGTATGTCTACAATTTTTCTTGTTTCATTTTTCTCCAGGAAAAAATCCTTTGATCTTTACTATTGAAAAAAAATATATATAATATATTAGGTTAGAATATAGTGTAAAATACATAATCAACTAGTGTAGGATTTAAATGGTTGGATCTCATAGTACTTAGTTTCTCTATGGCCAATAATTTCAAACTTCGATTGATTGGATCACATTGGACGCACAAAATCCAAGAACCGCCCACCTTCAGCAGTCAAACGATTCCCGCACGACAGACAAACGCCCAACGCCATCGAGGAGCCCACTCCTCGCCAACCCTAGAGGACTCGAGGCCCGTCGACTTTCCAAAGTCTCGCGGCCGCAAATACGAGTCCATAAAACCAGACGAAGGTGACTATGAAACTGCAAATAAAGAGAGAGAGAGAGAGAGGAACACCATAATGGCTGGCCAAAGCATGAAGGTCATGGCGCTGGTCCTGGGCCTCCTGGCGACGACGGCAGTCGCCAAGGACACATTGTTCGACGGCCAGAGCCTCGAAGTCGGCCAGTATCTGGAGAAGGGGCCGTATCGATTTATCATGCAGGGGGACTGCAACCTGGTGCTGTACGTGAACGGGAACCGGCCGCTGTGGTCGTCGGGGACCGACGGCAAGGGCAGCTCGTGCCGGGCCACGCTGCAGGAAAATGGCAACCTGGTCATCTTCTCCGGGAGCGATGTGGTGTGGACCAGCGGCAGCGCCCCAGGGCCCAACACCTACCGTCTGGTCCTCCAAGGGGACGGGAACGTCGTCATCTATGGCGCAGCACTGTGGGCAACCAACACCGCTCAGAGCCGGAGACTTCTGCTCTGATGAAGGGGCCGGGCGAGGGTGACGACCTCCTCTCTGGTATATCTGGTTTGCTTATCTGCGTGCCATGAACTATAAGAAAGGATTTGCATGAGATTGGAATTATTTGGAAAGCAGTAATTTTCTGTAATCTATCTGTCTGGCCTGTGTGTTCGAACTTGTAGACATGCAAGGCATCCCCAGCACAAGCAGGGAAATTTAAGGAATCTGGAAAGATTCATGAGATTTGTGTTGTTATAGCTATGAAAAATGTTAAATGAACAAGAGGAATCCAAAGAAGCGAAAGACCCTGCACCATGGTTTGCATGGGCTCCCTCCGTAGGGAAAAAAGATTAAAGTAGGCCAACCTTGTTCATCAACTCCATGGGACAGTGATAGGAATAGATTCCAAGTAATGAATTCTGTTTTGTATCCAAGGATTATAAACCCTTCGGCTCAAGGTGGGCATCTAACTTTAAAAGCTCAAAGCTCATTTGCCAAAAAAGAACAAAAAAAGGAATTTCAAAAAAAAAAACAGAAAGTAGTTGACAATAAGTAGTGGGAAGGGACATTATTGAAAAGAGTAGATGATGGTGCGCCAAAAAAAAAAAAAGACAGTGGATGATGATATTTTAAAAGCCAAAGATGGATATTGCTATTATTTATCAAAAGCAACTCAAAAGGTTTGTAAATGATTGTTTAGAAAGGATTCTGATGAGCAACCCAAAAGGCCGTACTGCAACCAACAAAATGCAATTGCAATGGTGCAGGTTAGGGCTGTGGATCAAACCCGCAAATCGGACACCCAATTTAGACCCGACTAAACCACGGCCAGGACCAGATCTGATCTTGTAATGAGTTGGTTGGGTGCGGAATCAAAGTCAAACCATTAAAACTTTCCGATTATATCTACACAAACCTGCATAATTCTCTAGTTTATTTCATAAACACACACTCCCATATGTATACATATGGACATTTATACATGCATCTACATACATATATACACACAATATTAGTTTTATGCACACATCCTTCAATTGAAAAAATATATAAAAGAAATATCAGAACTTTTGTGGCTATTTATACTTAATTTTAAGTAGGGAATTTTTTCAAGTTTTGCTACATTATTTTTATATGATTAACTATCAAGTTCTTGTCATTCATGATTTAATTTTTGTAATATGTATTGGATGTTTCAAACTTCTCAAGCATAGATTTCTTACCCTAATCTCTTCCTAACAAATCCCTCCCCACTCGCTCTCTTTTCTTCTTCTTCTCCGCCTCCAACAACGATTTTCATTTTTATTGCCATAACCATACCGGTAGGCTACCCGTATGGTTCGAAATTGATCAAAACCGTCCGATTTGAGGCAGTTCCACCGACCCTACTCTCTATTGAGCATTCCATATATTGGTATATGTATTTGAAATTTCAATAGTTGTGGTTTTATAGTTGAGATGGAAGATTATATCTTATAGTTCTCTTTGCATTAATTAAAAAGAAAAGTCCCTATATCTCAGTGGCAGAGCGTTAGTCTTGGAAACTGAAGGTGTGTAGTCCGACCCTGCATGGGGACCAAATATGTATGGCTCCATATTTTTGGTTCGATGGCTATGTATAATTCTTTTGATTTTTTATAGCCACAAAAAGCACGTTTGTGCATGTCTGCATTTTTTTTTTTTTTTTGTTTCATTTTTCTCTAGGAAAAAATCCTTTTATCTTTACTGTTGGAAAAAATATTATAATATATTAGGTTAAAATATAGCGTAAAATACATAATCAAGTAGTGTCGGACTTAAATAGTTGGAATTCATATTCTTCTTTATACTTAGTTTCTCATCTGCCTGCTATCCTCAACTCTGCCTTAGAAGCCCACGCAATCTTCATGGGTATGGTCAGTCAATAATCCACCTACGAATTATTCTCCCTCGAGATGTCCAAGACCAAGGCCTTTTTTTCCCGCTAAACCTTCAATCCCGGCTTATCATAGAATTCTTCAATTCAACCAATGCTGAATTGATACAGAGTTGTTCTAGTGGAATGATGCAAGAATTTACCTGTCTCAAAACCCAAGACCAGCTTTCCAGTGTGGGAAAACAGAACCTCCCCTACTTAGAGGAGCTTTGTCAAAGAACCTCTTTTTCTCCTCAACAACTCATACAAGACTATCACCGCTATTCCGAGAAAGGTGACCCCAGACTTCGAGCCCAGTCTATGGGCGGTGCCTCATTTTTTTCCTGGACGTTTGACTCTTTTGAAGCCGTAATCTTTGGCCGACTCCCATCGTAAGTAGTCACAGCCAACACTATATTGCTTTTTTCCGCCAAACCAAAGAACTAGTGCTGCCAATATGGGCTCGTTTGGTTCGCGGGAAAATAAGGAGAAAAAGTATGGTCAACGAAAAAGTAATGAGATGCCTCTTATTTGGTTGGAGTTTTCAAAGGAGAGAGATGGAAAAGTTGTATTCCCATGAAAATATGATTCCCACATTTTATGGAAAAGTCTTTCCCATGAGGCGGAAATCACTCCATTTTTATTTTTTTCTAAAAAGACCCTTCAGCATTAAAGAAGCATTAAAAAGACATTAAATACCTAATTTTTATTAAGGGCATAATAAAAATTATATATATCTTTCCTAGGAAAGTGGATGGCCAACCAAACATAAGCACTTTGAAAATTTGTCACTTTCCCATGGTCAACCAAACATGCCAAAAGTACTTTTCTAGGCATTTTCTTCCTAAAAATTTATTTCTCATGAATCATATTTATAGGAGGGAAAATATTTTCCGCAAACCAAATGAGCCCTATGGAAGTTTCTCAAAGCCGAAGCTTTTTCCCACCAAACCAAGAACCGGTGCTGTCAATGTGAAAGTTGCTCATCCTGCATATCATATCTCAAAGCTGGAATGAATAGGTTGAGCCGACTTTTTCTATGATTAGTTCGATATAGGGCCCCAGTAATCCTCAAAAGTCCACTAGAAAAGACAATAACTAGGTGGAAACAAAAAATTAAAAGAAACCCACTTGATGGGATCACCAACCACAGTACTTGCTGAAACCAGATAAAATAAATAAAAGGCAATTCATAAATAAAGGAATCTAACCAGTTTTCCAAATATTATGGTGGAAAAATTGGTTCCACCCACTGAAATTGTTATGATAAGAACAAATAATCTGAAACTTAAATCTGCTGAAAGCAAAGCTCTCTAGGATCCATGACATACTCTGTTTTGAAGCAATGTTATTTGTTGCCATACTACTGGGGGATGGTCTTGTTAGAGATAGTCTACCATCAAAGAGAAAACTGCAAGATATTTTGTTACTTAACATGCTGAAAACTAAGGTTAAATCTAGATATGCAAGAATATTGACCATGTTGCAAAACATGGACTTATACTACTGCTTGATTTGATTGAGAAAAATACATCCTCTGCCATCAAATGCCCTGGATGTAATAGCCACATTGATGTGCACATAGTTTTGTATTTTATTGAGTTCAAATGAGACTAACTGCAACTTTTTCTCATGAAAATTTTTCCTCTAAAATCAGAAAGGAGAATGAAGAAAGCTACCTTTTATAAACAAACCAACTTCAAGTAACAAAGCTAAAGTAGTTTGTTTGTGCTTGGATGTACAAGAGTAAATGACCATGGCAAACATGCTTGTTTAATATCGTAAGCACAAATAAATACGAACATGGATCGGTCATAGAGGAAGAATGATTTCCTTTGACAATTCATGTGACTATTTTGCAACATCAGAGCACATCAAAGGAGAGACTGGGGTTGGTGGACCACAGGTAGAGGGAGAATGCTTATAACCCTCCACTTTTTCTTTTTCCTTTTCTTTTTCTAAAAGGATAAAATTAGAGGCTGAGAAAATGGTGGTAGAATAAGAAAGGAAACATCTGCTCCAGCACAATTAAAGCCAGCATGTCAAAATACTCTGAAATTAGACCCCAACCCTTCTCCTGCCCATTACATGATACAACAAAAAAAACATATTTTTCAGTCTATACCAAAAGAGTCTAACTGCAATGACAACCCCAGTAATTTCATTGCCTAGAAGGAAATATCTAAACATCAGAATAAATGCTGTGTGGAACTATACTTGAGATTTGAGACTCGCAGCCACCTATTCACCCCAAAATGTTGCAACTTGCGCAAAGGCAACAAAATGAGACTTCTGAAACTAAGACTCTTCCAGCACTTGTAAGACTATAATAGTGTAATGTACATGTGCCCATTTATGCCCTTTTAGTACTTGCTAGTCAAGAACTCCTAAGATCCCTTCGTCCTGAATCACAAAGTCAATCATTGATTGTGCAAGAGGTGATGCTTGTGCCTAGGGAATTATAACAATAACCAGCCAACCTTACCCCAACTCTTTGGGCTCAGCTCTATGGATCCTCATTCACTGCTCATGCCTGTGCGAATACTAGAATCTCTACACAATGGTCTAATCAACTAGTACCGGTGTTCATAATTGCATATTGTTTGCTAAGTCATAATCATAAAATAGATGAATGGTTAAACAATCCAAAAGGTTCTGATAGTGAACAAGTAACTTGTAATATAAACTCCAAATTCAAGTGCAGATGAATGGGAACTTTCAAAGCTGATCCAAATAGTTTGACTGGGCTTAATAATTAAGGTCCAAATGCTCGATGAAATTATCCTTTGCTCCCACATTTGCATCTTAAATAGTAGTTTTAGAGAAGCGAAATACTATAACAGAGAATATTGCAGGTCCTCAAGTTTATTCTAATAATCTCTTTTGCTCTGATTTTACTTTCTCGCAATCATATATAAAACATATGGTTCAGATATTTTAATGATTCTTAACTTATCAAGATGCTTTAAATTTTTCATTCATAGAAGAATTCAACAATTTGAGGGGAAATTAGTGCAATCACTGATTTCGCTCTCCCTTCTCTGAAGTTAAAATCAACCAAAAATGAGCACCCAAGATGAGCAAAAATTGTATCTTTTCAAGTATCACATAGATCCAATTTTTTTTAAAAAAAATCACAAGTAGAAATATTTAGTGTAAATCCTTCAAGTAATGAAACTTTATTACATTTAAAGCAAGAATTCAACACTAATTGTCAGTTTATATAGAACAAAAAGCATTATCTAAGATGATGCCCCTCCCAACCCCGCTGCCCCCACCCCCAAAAAAACCACACACAAAAAAAGAGAGAGAAGAAATGTGAGATAATATTTATTTCTTTGTGAATTAATTAGATAATACGGCACACAAATGCAAGTCCAGGCAGTAGCAAGAACAGGCACATTTTTATTTGCATCATACACTCCAAACAATCCATAAGTACATACATACACTCATTATTTCCTTACTAATAAATCCAGGAAAAATGACTAAGATACAGATGGAAGTTAAATTAACAGAACTTACAGGCTTACAACAGAAGTTTTTCTGCAGCCATTTTCACACTTGACGTAGAGATATATGGAGAGAATGGAGGAAGATACCCCAAGTTTCAGTCACAAATCACGGGGTTCCCAAGCTCTCTTCATTACAAGCACCTCAGATCACTTATTAATCCAAATTCTTCTCTGCAGACGCCAAGATGATAAATTAACCAACTTTTAACATTCCCGTTGCCAATTATTCAATCAAACCGAACTCCGATGCTACTCCTTAAGCTTGTAGACCCATCTATTTCCAGGAAACCTAAATTTCCATTGAAGCCTTTCTTGGGCACACTGGGCGGCTTGTAGGAAGAAGAGAGGAGTGATGAAACCTTCAGTATCCTACATTCTCCTCAGCAGAACAGGAAATAGTGAAGCTCCTATCTTTCACAGACCCGAATTCTCCACTCCTCCTTGAACAAGCCTCACAAACAAAGAAGAAAAAGACACAGGGCGAACTAATTCATTCAATTCCACAAACTCCGACGTTTTCTTGACCCAACTATAAACCTAACAACTATAAGAATCCTAAAACCCTAACCCTAACCCTAAGAACCGGAAACGATCAGCGAGACTCGTCCTCTCTCCTCCCCGCCGCGGCCGCAGTCGTGGGCGCCCCCGACAAGGAGGCGAGCAGGTTGAGGTGCCCCTGGGCGATAGGCAAGTAGTTCCCCACCCTAGCGGCCGAGGCCTCCCCGACCGGCTGGGCGGCGGCGAACCGCCCGGTGACGCCCCCCGCCGCCGGCGGCATGAGGATCTCCGGCCCCGCGAAGCTCCACAGCTGCCCGAAGTCCGGCCTGGCCGGCACCGCCCAGAAGCCCCCAGCCGGCCCGATGACAGGGCCGCTAGCGCCGCCTGCGGCGGCTGCGGAGTCGTCCTTGTCGGCGGAGGAGTCGTCATCGGATCGGAGGCGCTTGCCGAGGATGAAAGGGTGGGGAACGGCCGAGGGGAGGAGGTGGTGGGGGGTCTTGTGGTCGGCGGGGGCGGAGGAGGAGGAGGAGGGGGAGGAGAGGGAGTGGGTGGCCGCGGAGCGGGAAGCGGCGGCGGAGGAGAACGAGGCGGGGGTGGTGCCGGTGCCAGTAGCGGCGATGATGGAGGGCTCGGCCTGGCGGAGGAGCCATTCGATGGTCTGTCCGTCGGACTTGTGTCCGAGCTCGCGGGTCAGCTGGAAAACGCGGGCAGCGCAGACGATGGGCATCCGGATCCGCCGCCCACGCCCGTCCACCTTGCTGTGCCGGTCCTTCGACGGCGGCTTCTTGACTGCCAGCGCCGTGCCGTTTGCGCCCGCCGCGCCCACCGCCATCACTTGCTGCTGTGCCGTCCCGCCCGGGGCCTGCCCGCCGTTAGTGCCCCCGTCGGGCGTCGTCATTGCAGTGGAATAAGCTTAGGATAAGCCTGGAATAACGAGAAAGGGAGAGAGGATAGCGTAACGGAGTTAAGAGAGATAGGAAGGGGGGCAGAGATTTGGAAGGGCCGGTGGGGGTTTGTGCGACGGGGCCAATGATTGAGCGGCAGGAGCCGGTGGAGAGAGAGGGGAAGGGCACATGGGAGGGTGGGGCCCGGTGCTGCTACACCGGGACCACGATATTCGTAAGAGAGAGGGAAAGTCGTTGGCGCGTGTTGATTGATTGGCGCCGGATTTGGGATTGAATTGCCGGGAAACCACCGAGGAGTGAGGCCAGGCTTACCAGGGTTGCCATCAGCTCATGGCCGTTACGGATCCGGACATTGTTAGTGGGTTTAAGTGTTAGACTTAAATCAAATTCTCCTCCTCCTCCTCCTCCTCCTCCTCCTCCTCCTTTGGTACAATAGCTTCTTACCCTACTCTAATATGAATGTAGCCAACAAAATCAAACAATGTGACAAAATAGTAAAGGAGAGTCCCGTGTCCAGAAGTTGCGCTCCTATTTGTCTTCCGATACATATACAATACCTAAAAAGTATTGTAGTCTTCCATCATCCGACGAATGTCACAAAGTAAAAGAAGTCGTTTTTTTATAAATCAAACTATTCTTTATAAACAAAGTAATCCAAAGCTATTCGATTATTCTTTTTTGAATTATACATAAATTTTATAATTTTTTGATGAGTTATTGATAGATAATTCAAGAAATATTCACGTGCTGCAATTCAATAATATCAAATACTATTGCTGCTAGTGATTTTTTTTAAAAGTATCTGTTTTGCTTGCTTGACTGTTCTATATATTTTTTGGAAGTAAATAAATATATAAATATTTTAGAAAGTCTATATTTTTGGTTTTTATTATCTTATTTTATATTTTTAGCTATTTTAATTATTTTCAAATTTTTGACAAAATTTCTTCTATTTTTTTTTCTGAACTCCAAATCTTTATTTTTAATTGATGTGACTATGTTTTCAGATGAGATCTAGAATCGGATAGAAGATATGATGTTTGCAGGTTGCAAGTCAATATAGATAGTGGGGGACCTTGGTCCTATAATAGTACTCCGAAAGTGGGGAGCTATTTTTTATTTGCAAAGTTCGTAGCTCCTACTCATGGTGCATGGGGCTTAACCATTGGATTACACCAGTTCACTTAGAGATTTTGGCTATAGGTAATTATAATGTGAGTGGGTTTTCTTCTTTTTTTTCTCAATATTTCTAAAAAAATCTCTAGCTCCATGCATCAATAATTCGTGGCTGACAAGTATTTTTAATATTTATAAAGAATATCGATTAACTTGGATCCACTGCACGCAAACTTCTGATTTAGCATCCAAACAAATAATAATATTTAGTAAATTCAGCACTTCTCACGCAGTCAAATCTCTCGTGTACTCAAACTGATATATTTATTGATGAAGGTTAGTTCTTCAGTGATTCAAGGTTCGACTAGAGACCCAAACCAAGAATATTTAGTTCTAAACCGCCTGCCATTCATGTATACTGGATCAAGACCTCGCAATATGTAGTCAAAAAGCCCTGCTTAATCATCTATTTTCTTGCAACACGTGAACAACAGATCATTTAGAAGTGAAACTCTCAAATATAATTGCAAACTACAAATTAAAGATCCTGACTTCTAATTACGAGAGTTAAAATTTAACTAAGAAACTATTTAAAAGTCATGAATATAGAACGAAAACATCTATCCTCCATGAAATTCTTAGTCCAGATTGCAGCATAAAAGATAACCATCATTTGCCAGGTTCAGTCTCAGATTGGTATATGGATAAAATAGTATATAGTTCTTAGTCATTATAATAGAAAAGGAATAATAGTGGAGAAATAACAATACTGTTCAATCATGATAACGTTTTGGGTGACAAAAGAAAATACTATAGGGTCTTCGGGTATGCCCTTCAGATGGAGGGCATGTCCTATGAGGTGGGCTTCTACCTCACTGCCAAGGTGACCTGGCACCATCAACAGCACCAGTCCTGCTCTCCAGTTCTCACAGCCATTTGTGGTTCATATGCTTCAAAAATTTGGACTTCTCTTTTTTTTTAATTATTTTTTACTAAATCGTATGATTTATACAATTCTAGCATGGATATATTCAAAAAGATCAAAAAACAAAAAATTACGGAACGTTTTAGGCAACTCCCTCTTTCTAACCCACAGGACATCCCTAGAGTGATTAGCCACGTACGAGATCATCCAATCCACGGCTCCGTCAGTCTTTTGAAACTCGTGCTTGGCCTGAAAAGCCTCGCTGCTGCTAATTATGGCCCGAATATCCTACAGTAAGGGGTGACACCCTCCCACGCCACTGGTGCCACTCCTCGAAGGTTTAATTTCTCCCCCACAATTCCATTCCCCACTTCTAAGGTGTTACAAAAATTCCATGTGTCACCTATGTGACTCGGTGCGTCGCAACAATCCTTGACTGCCGCTAAGACTGGTGCTCTCAAGGGAGAGTAGAGTGATGCTGGAATCATGATTCTATCTCCAAAGGGCTGGGTCCCCTTTTTTAGTTTTTAATTTTTTGAGAAAAAAAAAAATCGTGGATGCAAGACACAGAACAAAGAGTGGCATCTTCTATAATAAGGCATGAGACCGTGTCAATAATATTGCCAATGCTCCAAGAATTAGTCTTCCCTTTATCTTCTAAATTGATCCAAAAATTAGGGTTTGTTAACTGTGTCCCAAGTCCACCATATCCTCCTTCAAAATTCTAATGTATTCGATGTTGTTTTCCCATTGGTGATGCAGTTGATCAAGTGAAAGCTAGGAGAGAGCCAGATAAAAATATGCCGGTTGCATGGACCCACAAATATAGTAGGGTTTGTGCATGGAGCAATGACACCTCATGATCCTTCTGAGTATAGCAAAATAAAATTCTACACGTACGTATGTACATGCAGGTAAATATGGTTGTGTACGTATGGACATGATTATAATCCACTCGCATGCAGCATGAAGAATACATTCCATCTTCATACATAAGGCTTGCACATCATGAAGTCTACAACAGTAAATATATAGTTGGAAAAGGAGAACAACAAGATTAGGTCAAAAGCAGATGCTATTTTGGAGTTTTATCAACAATTTATTTGTATAGGTGGAAATTTGTTATTTTTTTAGTCTTTATATAAGGAACTGCAAAAGAAACTTTTCCAACAAAGATGTGAGGATTGGTCGATGACATATAAACTGAAGACTGAATCATGATATACCTCAGAATAATATATTTTCATTACCATGAGACGTATTGGCTGCTGTGAATCATTCTAGCTCTCCAACAACGAGCTAGATATTTTGAGGAACATTTCTAAACTTGCAATCTTCACAAAAGCTTAGAAAAATAATGTTCATAAGGATTGTTCTATCTGAAAACTCAAGCTAGAATCGGTGGCTGTTTATAAGCAAACTACTTGCTCCTCTCCAATCTCAAGCCAGGTCCAGTGTAAGCCAGTGCACTATCCATGTATTGCAAGATGGATGATGAATATTTAATCACCTACCTTTTTTAAAATCATGGACACTTGATGAGTTATGTGTAGATACTACTTACAATATATATATATATATATATATATATATATATATATATATATATATATATATATATATATATATATATATATATATTATTTTTTTTGGTTAAAAAGAGGAGAGGGGGAGAGGAAATCTCATCCGCATAGCAGTCCCCACTGGGTCTCCCTTCTACCAGAGAATATTCGATACGGGCAGAAATTTTTTCTCATACCTCCTCCGACCCGTGGGTCACCTCACGTGTGAGTATGTCACCCCAGCGCCACCTAAACTAGATAGCATTTCCACCGAGCGTATCCAGGCGGGAGGCATCCGATCCTTAACATTTAATCGATACCCGCGTGTTTCGAATCTAGACCGCGCTAGTGGCACAATTTATATTTTTTGAAACCTAGTATAGACCTAGTCCTATCCTAATGATTTTGGATGGCTACTCCATTGGATTCAAAAGAACTCAAATGATTAGTCCACATTTAGGTAGAGTCGTTAACTAATGAGAAAGGAAACCCCACCAAGGTGGCCATGTTGGGGGCCAGCTTGTCAGAGATTTAAAGCTTTGTTAAAAACAATGGCTGGTGGATAATTTTTTTAATTAACAACAAAACATCGGTCAAGTGGACGGCCCCCACGAAATCACCTTGACATGAACCGGATACCAGATTTTTGTTAGCTAGTACTTTGATTTGCGTGAGTCCTCCTCCCACGCGGCCAATTGCTGCACGTTACCCCATGATTTTTTTAAAAAATGGTACACTATCCGGTAGCGAATTATGGTACATGATCGCTTATCTGTACCGATATTTTTATGAAACTATACAGTATCACTGGTACCATCTGTTTTCACTTTTTTTTTTCCCCAAAAAAATTAAAAATTTTTAAGTAGTAATTTCTTTAAGACCAAGAGACAAGTTGAGAAATGAATAAAATTAAGAAGTTGAATTTTAATGGGATTTCATTAGGATAAAAGTGGATTAGATAATATCTGTGTAGATCCATTTGTATTCGAATCTATCTAGATATGAATAGAAATTTGAGTATCTAACTAATATCCATATTTGTCAAAGAAAAATAGATATGAATATGGATAGACAATTATCCGATTCGTATCCGATTCTATTTATAACCCTAATCAATTTTATGCAGCACTAATATTTTTTTTAAAAAAATAAATGACCACATTAACATGCTATTAATTTTATTTATTATCCACTCAGTAATATATTTGATTTTGTGGTTATAAAGTTTAATTATCTAATTTATATTTATATATTTATATTCAAGCTTTTGGTATTCAATTTGTATCCGTATTCGTTTAAAATAAATATGAATATAAATTTTTGTATCCGACTAACATTCTTATTCATGTTTGTTAAATAAAACAGATATGGATATAAATATACTAGTACCTGACTCGTACTCGATCCGATTTCAACCTCAGATTTTATAGACCTATAGTTGTTGATTATATTTGTAATCTTGATGCTAGCCATTTAAAGATTTGAAATTATTTTTCTTTAGCCGGGACTATGTTTTGTTTGTCCACTTTTGTCAAATGATCTTAGGAACAACCATGCCAATTTTGAGGTGTCCTGAATATTCTATTATACGCATTTGGCTTATTTTAATGGGGTTGTTTTGTCTCCCACATAAATTATTCTATTTCCAGGCAACCATGCATTATGAAAGTTAGATTACTTTATAAACCATGCATTATGACACGTCCCAGTAGCGTCATCCCTGCGCAATCGATTTGAATGATTTTTTTTGGCACTTCTGTTATTTTATTGCATTTGGATTGTGGAAGATTGTTTAATTCAAATCATAAAAGATAAGATAGAGACAACGGGTCGGTATCCATTTTGATTGAGGGAGCTTCTCCACTAAAGCCACCAGAATTTAGTAATGGATATAGCAATCAAAGATGCTATGAGTCTATCTAATTAATTTTTCTTTATCTACTTTACTTGTATAGTTTTATCTTGTAGGTACCATTACAAACATAAAATGAAGATTGCAATCATCATCCATAGATGGAAGAATTAATTTACCGACAAGTAAATTACAAATTGCATCTTACTCCTACCAGAAAAAAATTATTTTGCATGCGAGATAGTAGAAGGAAATCGAACACCATGAGCAATATTATAAGCATGCCTTCCAATTACTACAAAAGACCAAGACAATGATAATGTTCTAGGATTCATCAGACTGAGCCAATTTTCACACTGCTAAGCATATAATGTTCACATTTTAAATACATTCAATTTTTTTGACTGTGTCCCTTGAAGTTTTACTATACATTTTATCTCTAACATTCTCATTTTCACTAGATTTACCTTGCCTTTTTGAACCCTTGTTCCCTGCTTATATTCTTCAACCTTCTTTATCACTTAATATTCTGAAACAAACAACATTACAAACATTTTTCTGTTACATAATTTTTGCACACACCATTTGATGATATGATTTCTCATGAATTTCAAATTCTTCTGTGGAAGGCTGTGACTAGCCTTGACAAACTAAAAAGTTGAAGTTCAAAAGAATCAGATATCAAGCGCTCCATATGATTGTTTCACCCAAATTGAGAAGAAAAAAAGGAGTAAAACAAAAGGAAAGAAAATCGCTCAAGATGGAATACCATCCCAATGGCAATCATACATCGCCCGAATTGATTATTGCTATTTCTTCCACCAAAAATGATCGCCTTAACAAGTCCAAGGAGATCAGTTGACAACATCAACGACCAGTTTGCGCAACTTGAGAACAGACCACCTCAAGCGCCGGCAGTAACCAGCTTGGAGTAGAGCAAGGGGCAGTAGAAAAATTCATTTGAATGCTATCTATGAAAAGAGAAAAAAAATGTATTAAACTTTCTGATTACTGCTAAAAATTAAAATATTAGAGCACAAAAAGTTTACTTTCTCACAATCATAAGCTCATAAATATTATGTCCAAGACACACAATATTTGACTAATTAATAATATACTTTTATTTCGCCATATTTTGAGTTATTCGACCCAAAAAATGTCTAAAGGCATAGGCTTATTGATTTCAATTTTACTTTGAGGTAAAGAGATTTTAGAAGGAATCAAATTACCAACCTGGTATAAGAGATGACACTTGGTCTTCGCTCCGAAACAGCTAAATCCTTTTACTCTTAATAGATGACAATTTAAAGGAGATTGATGATTTGATATTTTGGGGGTTTACTAATGATAGATTGGTCATCTTACATGTCGAAAAATTTGTGGACTTAAAAGATGGATAACCTAAGAAGACCTGGATCTGGATCTTACGATCCAAAGGATCATATGATCCACAATCTGGATCCTACAATCCTGATCTAGAGATCTGATCTGGATCATCGACGGACATTTTAACATGGACCATTTGATATGGATTGTGGATCATAAGATCCTAACAATAATCGCGCACTCTTACTAATTCCATGTCCATCAATCATGAGCTCCCCTCTAGTTTCTGAGGACATCATGATGGCGAGGAATATTCATAATGAGGTCTAAAAGATATTCAAGCAGCTAAGCATGGCACAAGACAGACTGACACAAACAAATTCCATATTTTTAAGGAAAAGCAGCAACCTGGAGTTAAAACTTTAAATGCATGAAATGAGGTTTTGCATATTTATGCATATGGTGAGCATTCTCCTAGGTAAAGTGGATTTATCTGATTAGTATAAATGTGTGACTGGTTGATGATGAAAGTGGTGCATCGAACATAAGCAAAATCCAAAATGGAGGAACTGAGGAATTCATTTGCCTAAGAAAGTATTCACCAAGCATGGTTCCTCAAACAAGGAACTGAACAATTGGAAGGATGCCAAGTATCTGATAACAAAACTTATGCCCATTTGTAAAATGTAAATGGAAAAAATCTTTAGAAAATGGAACTAGCGTGCAGAAGTGCTTCTTAAAAAGTCAATTATTTCACAGGCATTTATGCCACTAGGTATTTGGTGATAAAAAGAAAATCTAAGTACAAAGCAAAGAAGCAACAAATCTTCCAAAAGAAAATCATTAGATAAAAGGAATTAAACAAAAAGGCTCAAGCTGCTTCAGCATCGTCCAAGACATCCCTTATGAACATATGCTTAAAGTTTGAAGTGGTTAAAAAGCATTGATGAAACCTTGACCTTGCTTAATGCTTTATTGGTTAGGACAAAGATAAATTTTTGCTGTCTAATTAAACTATTAGCAGACAACTAATAAAAAATTCAGATTTTAGGAATATGTAAACAGGAGCTGAAATAGACTAATCAGCAGCGGTTTAGGAAATATTCAGAAGAATGCCAGAGAATAGGAAACAAAAAAAATAGTAAAAGAGGATATAAAATTAAGGGCGTCATCTTGATGAATAAATAAAATTTAGAAAATCTTCATAATAATTTGAAAAGTACTTGAGTAAAATGTGCAAAAATCACCAGAAAATCATGACTCATCAATACCATTCTTACCTAATTTCTTGACGGGTTACGTCAACTTCCTATTTTAGCAAGCAACTAGCCAAGCTTGGATAGATGCAACAAATATTGCATTTTCTTGCTACTAAAAATACCACAATTGATGTGCTCTCACCAACACAAGTACACACATGCACAAACATGCACACACACAAGCATGCACACAGTGCACACTACTGAAATATTAAACTTATATTGAAAGGAAGAAGATAGGCAGATAAATGTGCACAGTATCAGTAATCTCAATAAAGTAGTATGTGAAATAACTTGTCTGAGTATCAGAGCCAGGAATTCTAGATACTGCAAGTTCAGAAGGGTAACAACTCAGAAGATTGAATGAGAATGCAAAGCATGACTGTTTAATATATGAAAGCCTCTTATGTGAGACAAGATAAGTACATCAAGAACCAAATCAAAGGTGGATCATATTTTACATGTCACACATATATATCTATTTATCTATCATATGTTTTACATGTAATACAGGCTAGTATAATGTAAAAAAAGCATAACATAAGTTTAGAGACAGAAAAAAAAAACACCAGAACACCAGCAGGAGGATTGTGGTAGCCAGTGAGAAGGGCAAACACAGTTCTGGCCACTGTTTCATGCCTGGAGAGAGAGGAACAGGGGGACAAAGAGATACATGTTAGTTGCTTACAAGCCAAAGGATACAGGTAATCAGAATTCACTCTTAGTTGTATGACCTTGGTAATCAGGCTCAGATCTGGTGGATGTGCCCCACCATTTGCAAACCTAGCTGCTTGCTCATTTGGATACGGCTGAGGAAGGCGATTGCTTAGTCTACCTGGACGAGTAAACATCTCACCTTCATCATTAGGACCATCAACCACCTCAATTTCAGCAGCCATTGCCTTTGTCTCTTCTTCAGTGTAAGCAACACCAACAAGATCCCGATATGAAATCAGAGACATTCAATGACAAGAAGCACAAACTTGTTGGTATACTTGGTGACCACGCCGGATTCCGTTCACAATTCACATCATTATATAGTTACAGCTATCAACAAATGTCTAAATAACAGAATTATCTAAGGAGTGTTTGCCCTTGTAGGCTACTAACTAGTACAATATCTAATAGTTATTTTGCTAGGAGCTTCTTTAAGAACTTGGAGGAACGTTAGACCAATGTATCTCCTCAACTATTAAAAGATAACCAGTCTCCTCAAGTACATAACCCATCTAGCTTATAATCTGAAAGAAAAGCAATTCATATAGAACAATGACAGTTCAAGGAAACATGTAGATAAAAGTGGCGATAGTCTTACGATGCATGATCATAGGAACTAAGAATGCCTTTGTTAGGCCAAGGATAGCTTGGGGGTGGTAGGCCATGCTCTGCTTCGTCAGCAGATGCTATGGTGACAAAGTTTAAAATACCAGATACACCGATGCCGGCTACTACTAATGCCCTGAGTGACTTCAGGCCAGCAGATCCAACAGCCTCTTCCTGCTGCAGCCGAAATGATGCAAGCAAAGGTGGAGACTGCTTCCAAAAGTTGACAAATGTCAGCTATAAACAATGAAGTTTTTCACATAAAAAGTGAGAAGAGATAGGCAACCACCATTGTATAACAAAACATATATTAAACTCAAGAAGGTCCAAACACAACAAATTCTACCATCAAACAAATTATATATCATCTTCCACTCCACAGGATCTTTCAGTTCTCATTTAAGAGTCAAATTGTACAAAATTTTAAGCAGCAATATTCCGACATGTAGATCCTTTCAATTGGTGCTCTCACAAGCTATGAAGCATGGACACTTTCCCAGGACACTTTCCCAAGAGGCTACAGTTTATTAGATGTTGATACAACTTCGATATGGTCCAATGCATGTTTGATACTTTCATAAGCAACCACTTGTTCTCTCAAAAAGAAATAGTACTAGATATAGTGGCGACATAATCTAGTTACTTCTCTCATACATCATGGATAGTTTTATGGTCTGCCAACTTACAGGTCAAATTGGGTCGAGTAAGTCGGACACCAAATCTGAAAAATCTTAAGGCAAATAGAATGCCCTTTGCCTTTCATTCCTGTGTACCATAACTGAGATAAAAAGGGAGAGTCTACTAGAAGAGAGTGGAGCAGATCTAGGACTTAGAATGTTTTCTAAATACACAAATTCATGCACCATTTAAAATATAGTTAATAAATGTTTTTTTTTTGAGAAATATGGAGACTCACCAAAATTTATTCAGAAAAAATAGTGAAGTTACAACATAGCAGAGAGAATATACAAGATTTTCAAAAGAGCTGCAAAAGAGATATTCCAGGCTTCCAGCACACAAGAAGCATTCCTCTTTAGATAGAGAGACAGCGATGAGAAGACTCAGAAGAATTAAATTCTGAAAGCAGTCAAAGTGCAGCAAGGAACCAGATCCCATAAGCGATCAGAAGCTGCAAGTTTCTCCATCATAGTTTCCATTACATACAGTTAATATATGTGAGAAAAATTGTTTATTTATCGATGCATCCTAACTATACCCAAATCTTCTTTTTTTCCCAGATTCTCTGTATTGGCATGGCCATGTTTGTCATGTTATTATTTCGTATCTATTTCCATTCTCCATAGCTGGCAATACAATAGGTTGGTCACTTGTACATTAGTCTCTTTTTATGGGAAAAGCTGATAAACATCATCTTCCACTCATCCTTCGCAAACGCAAATGATAGCCACCATGACACTCAATCTTCTTCGCCCTCCGTTGCCAAATCAGCCTACCTGATCCTCCCGGCTTGCATCTGGGGTCTCAGTGAAGTAGTTCCCAACAAGTGTTCATTGTAACTGATTGTTATTCTTTTCTATCCTTTTGCTTTGTCTTTTCCTTCTCTCTCCAGAGCTCTTTGTTAGCTCTGTCTCGATGTAAATTCTTCATTCTCAAATAAATGCTGGGGGAAGCACTTCGCTTCCTCCATTTCCTATAAAAAATTCCACAATTATCTTAAGAGAGAAGTTTGCAATTATTTATTGGACATATTTCTTTTTAGCATTAGTTTATGCTTTAGATTTCAGATGTATCAGACTATGTCCAAATCACAATACCCTGCAAGATTTCACAATAGCATTGGTTAAGTAATCTTCTACAGATGTTTCCATTAGAAGGCTGTTCACATTATATTCCAAGCATACTTCTGAAAATTTCATCTTTCACTTTTTGTGGGTTCTAACTTCTAACATCCAGTTCCAATGAGAAAGAACAGTGAGACAACATTAATATAAGTTTTCCTTATTCACATTTGGCAAGCATTATCACATGATCTCAACAAAATATACCACCTTAATTTGACTAAAAGCTGTATGAGTTTTCTTTTACAATGTGGATGGTCCCTGTATAAACTGCAAACAAAGTTTGAACAATTATAGCTCAACTACATTTAATCACAACTATGAGCACAAACAGCCTCTTCATGTGGTCGAGCTGAGCCAAACTGTCCAAGCTCAACTCAGCTCTTTCATAACACCAGTTGCTCTGTAACACCAATGACCTCCACCAGGGTCCACGGTACAAGAAATCGGACTATTAAAGGTGTCAGATTTGATAACAGAGTAATGAGAAAAAAAATAGAAATTTGATAACTCAAAAGCTTTAAAGAAAATATTTTTTAATGTATATATAGGAAAGGTTTGCCGAACCGGTACCAGAGGATGTACCAGCCGGCGACCAGTTAGGGATCCATACCGTGCCATTCCGGGGCACACCGAGAACAGTGAGAGGGAGGCGGAGTGGGAGAAAAGGAAAGAGGAAGAGAAAAAGGGGGGAGAGGGAGGGGTGGACGCAGAAAGGGAGGAAGGAAAAAGGAGGGTTAAACCCTAACCCTAGCACAGATAGAGAGGGGGGGAGTGGGAGGGGAAACTAGAGAGAGGGACCTTACCAGTGACGCCGCGCGTTATGTGGAGGTGCTCCGAGTGCAAGAAGGGGATGGGAAGCTGCTCCAAGCACCCTGGCTGTCCTGTTTCATTCTTGTAAGACAAAGAACCAGGATGGGTTTGGAACTCTGGAACTCTTCCACGCAGGGAAAGAAACAAGAAATAGAAAAAAAGAACAAAATAGAAAGAGAGAAAAAAAAGAAGGAAGGAAAGAAGAAGAAAAGGGGAAAAAAAAGAAAGAAAAGGAAGGAATGAGGAAAAGAAGAAGAAGAAGAAAAAAAAGAAAAAACAAACGGAAAAGAAAGAAAGAAAGGATGAAAGGCAAGAAAGAAAAAAATAAAATAAAATAAAAACAAACCAAAGAAAGAAAATAATAAAGATATATATGAAAAAATTATTGGACATATAGACAAAAAGTAAGATACATCATATCAGACCGAACCGAGTGGTATGGAGTGTACAGTATCGTACCGATTTAGTACTAATATCTAGTACAGGTAGCATACCGATACTCAATATGTCAAAAAACTCCATATCATACTGATATTGTGCTAGTATGGTACCGATATGGAGTCTGATACTAAGACGGCGAATAAAAAATATCTTTAGGGCACAATTTTCTTTGTAGTCATTCATCCTTCAAAAATAGAAGGCAAACATTTGTACCTGGTATAAATCTAATTAATAGTGTGTGACTCATCCAATTGTATTGGCTAGATTGGTCCATTTATGTTTTCACGATAGAGGGAAAATAACATTATTATGCAGACAAGATGAGGAAAACATAGTCAACGTCAACTGCCAAAATTCAATGGAGCCTCATGTAGAAACATGAGACGAAAAAATTCATACAAATTCCCAATCAAAATGCACCCAATCACCAAACCTATTCTAACATGACATAGTAGGAACTTAAACATATTTTTATTTAAGAAAAGCACACTTACCGATAATTGGAATTGAAATCTCTTCCTTAGGAGCTGGTTAACACCTCTTCCGGCAGCCCCTAATCTACTCTTTGCCAAAAAGATTTTAAATTTCAGACCAAAAATGAAAAGAAATGGAGATTGAAGGCTAAAAACAATCTATTTTCATGAAATAGATAGTTTAATTCATATTAAGTCATTCATGCTGGAAGTTCAAACTCCGTACAGTTCCAAATACAATCCAAGGCATATAAGATCAATTGGGAGTTTGGGTAAGTGTTGGAAACATCAACTGCCAAAATGCAGTAGGGCCTCATGCAGAAGCATGAGACGAAAAAAAAAAAAATCACACAAATTCCCCATCAAAATGCACCCAATCGCCAAACCTATTCTATATGGCATAGTAGGGAACTTGAACGTTTCTTTAAGAAAAGCCGATGATTGGAATTGAAATCTCTTCCTTACGAGCTGGTTAATACCTCTTCCAGAAGCCATCTAATCTACTCTTTGCCAAAAAAATTTCAAATTTCAGACCAAAAATGAAAAGAAACGAAGATTGAAGACTAAAAAAAATCTATTTTCATATTAAGTTATTCATAGTAGAAGTTCAAACTCCGTACAGGTTCAAATGCAATCCAAGGCATATGAGATCAAGTGGGAGTTTGGGTGAGTGTTGGTGAGACAGAGAAGGGAAGGGGGAAGAGGTGGAGGGGATCTCGCCGCTTAGAGTGAGTGTTTCGGACTAAGAGATGGGTGCTGCAAAGATTAGGGTCATGGAGGAGAAGAGACGGCGGGGATCTAAAGATACAGGAGGGAGGGGGGACGAGGGGTTGGTGCGTACCTGAGGTGATCGGAGAGCCGGATGCGCAGATCGGAATTCCGGGAGCTGAGGTCGGATTGCCGGAGTAGGAGAAGGCGCGATGCTCTGCGGCTCTGCGGAGGAGAGATGGGGATGGAAGAGGAGTGATTCGGGTGCAGGGTCTACGCGGCGGAAAGGGGTTGAAGCGGGAGGCGGTAACGGGTTCAGGTTCATCTTTCGCGCGAAAGAATGATCGATCTTCTTTCGCGACTTGGACTGTTGGATGGCGCTACGCACAGCTCTCAAAGCATTTTGAACTCTCTACCATCAGCTTGTACGGATCTCGAAGCAATTATTCCGCAACCCAATGGTGGATGCGCGCGAAAAAAAAAAAGTTGCACACGCCGAAGGAGCCCATCTAACACGAATCTCAAAGCATCAATGGAAAAAAAGTTACCCACTGCAAGGTTCTTGATTTGTTACAAAAGTCGCGCAACGCGGCTGGCTGGGTGGCTTCATTCGCAGTTCACCATGCTGGAAGCTTCATTTGGGCTGATCATGTAGTGGTGCCCTATGCTTTGGATTATTTTTTTTTCTTCTGACTTCGCTGGCTGCTCCTATGCTTGACAAGGGTGACCTGCCATCGTACCAAAAAAAAAAAAAAAGTGGTGCAATGAATTGGAGCAACTGATTTGAAGCTATCAACCGATCTGAATGTCTGATTAAAAATAAATATAGTTTAGACTCTACTTATAATCAGCTTTATAACAGAGACAATTGAAGTGCTTTTAATCATTTTTTGTATTCCATATTAACACCGCATCATATGGTGAAAGGGGCAAAAAAATATACTGGTAAGTGTATGGCCCATGAAATTATAGATCTTATAAAGTTGGAGGGCATCAAACCAGATGAATTTTTCTATCAACAACATCTAATGCATGTTCTAGCTTAGCTTCTTTGGAAATAAAAGGGAAGAAGACGCGTGGTTTTAGGATTAAGCTAGGAGTCAATGTAGATGAATGAGTTGATGATGCACTTATCGACATGCATGCAAAATGTATAGTTATGGAGATTGTGCATGGAGGTTTTTACGATCAGCGAAAGAACGTTCTTTTATTGCATCGAACACTATGATTATGAGATTTAGACAAAATGGACTTGCTTGGGAAGCTATGGAAGTCTTCTTTTTTTTTTTTTTCTGGTACAAAGCTATGGAAGTCTTTGATAAGATGATCTTAGAGCATGGAAAGCCAAATTATATTACATCCAGTTGTGTTATATATGCATGCAATCAAGGAGTGTTTATTGATAAAGGTTAGAAGTACTCCAACTAGGAGTATATGGTAAATCTCCCTGGCAGGTTAAAATGCAGAAGCTGAAGCTTTAATAATGAGCATGCCTTTCCAACCTGATCGAATGACTTTTCTCCGACTTTATATATATTTTTTTCTTTTCTGCAGTTTAAAAACTAAAATTTTGACTGAATTTGGATAGACACTTAAAAAATGTAAGCTAGATAGGCTCATAAAAAATGGTTATATGTTTCTATTTTAGATCTTCATTTTAATACTTTATAATTTAAAGTTTTAGAAATACAAAAGAAGGCTAAAATAGTTTTATCACTGATATGTATTTGTCAATATTCTGAGATATAATTATGTTTATGACTTTTGACAGTGAGATTGTATTTTATATATCATATATGTTAATACCCTATATTTATAAAGATTGATGTTACTAAAATCTCGCTCTGTTAACCAATATGAAAATCACGGAGGAGGGCATATGGCCCAACTCCTCCCTGTTATCAATTCATTTTCTTGATTTAATGATATAAAACAAAAGTCACTAGAATTAAGACGGGTATTATAAAGCCAATTCTTAATGTGCAACGGTTGCTATAAAAAGCAGCACTTAAAAGTGCATTGCAATGTCCTAATTGGCTTGAGGCCATGGATGAAGAGCTAAAAGCATTATATACTAATTTTAGATGGACTCTAGTTCCTTATTGGCCATCTATGAATGTAGTTGGCTACAAATGTTGATCGAACCAAGTTAAACTTTGATGGTTCACCGTAGCATCTCAATGCTTGTGTTATTGCAAAATGATACAATTAAGTAAAATAAATTGATTTCGAAGAGATGTTCGATCCTATTGTACAGTCATCGGCCATTTGAATAGTTTTCACAATTGTTCTTTTTTTTCAACAGGAGATAAGATAACTAGATGTAAAAAATACTTTCTTGCATGGTCACTTGAAGGACCCAATATGCATGGAGTAGACCCCAAGCTTTCTTGCAGAGCTTGTTTACCTTATATTCAAAGTTAGTTATCTTCTTTATCTAGATTTTATTTGCAGCACACATGATACTTCTCTCTCTCTCTCTCTCTCTCTCTCTCTCTCTCTCTCTCTCTCTTATGTAGTAGTAGACATTCTTTTTTCTCATTTACTTTATATTCATGATAATTCATATTTATTTGTAGTAATCTTGCTCTTCTTGATCATTTTATTACTAGATATTGCCTCTAGGTTTGTTATAAAGGATTTAGGCCCCTTGCATGCTTTTGAGGTATTGAAGTCATACCTAACTCTTGAGGTGTTATTCTTTCACAATTAAATTAGGCATAAAAAAACAACTAGATCATGAACACGTGTCTAGATGTAAATACATTTCTACCCCATTAGCTGCTAAGGTCTCTTAGACCATCCTTTTGCTTATGTGATATTATATCATTTTATTGTCCGTGCCCTTTAATATCTAACACATACTTGTCCTAAATTATTTTATTCTTCGAATCTTGCTTGCCAACATATGCATGCTCCCACCATGTCTCATTTTCAGCTTGTTAAAAGAATTCTTCCTTACGTTTGAGGGACTCTAACTCATGATCTTTACTTGTTTTACAACACTTCTCTTAATTTATATTCATTCTATAGTATTGACTGGTCAAGTTGTCCAATCCCTAGATTATCAACCAAAGGCTACTGCGTGTTTCTGGGATCAAATTTAATCTTTTGGAGCTCAAAGAAAACACATACAATTTTCTATTCAAGTGCTCATCAGTCCACAGCACATGCAACAGTTGAATTGAACAAAAATATTTTACATCATGTTGTTTAGACCGCAAAGTTGTTCTGTGATAACATCAATGTCTTGTACATGACAGTCAATTCCACTTTTTATGCCAGAATTTTCACATTGTATGGCACAAGGATCACTTATTCACGTCGGTCCTCAAATCAATTAACTGATGTTCTTTTTAAGCCAAAGTTCCCAAGGATGCATTCAGGTTGCTATTGGAACAAGCTTGGAGTTCTCGACATTTTCACTCCATAGCTTAAGGAGAAGTAATAAGGAAAGACATCACAATGATTCCTCAAAATATGATTTAAACAATCAATTTAATATACAACATTTCAACCACAAGAATTGTTAACAAGATATTATTGATATGAATTAGCTTGATGTATCATTTAGCTTATGGCAAAGAATTGCCAATGAAATACTCTTATATACATATAAATGGTTCCTCTGTCAGAAAAAGCTAAATAAGGCTCCTGCATATCTGTAAGAAAATATAAAATATATATATAAATAAATCTACTTCATCCTATTAGCTTAAGTTTTTAGAATAAATGGTGATTTCAACCGCAGAGGTAGTTCGAACTATGTCTCCGCATTCTTTAACTTCATTATTAAAAATTTTATATGTTAGGTTTATCCATTAAAAGATTATGCATATATTAAAAAAAAATTTGTCTATCAAAAAGAAAAAAAAAGAGAGCTATATATAGAGACGGTCTCAGAAAAAGAAAAGAAGCAAATCCAGACGAGAATAATTTGATGGCGCGAGAGGCTGCCTCTCTCACCCAAGACAAATGGAAAGTCCGTCCCCAGGCCATTTTGACCATTTTACTGACGGTCATCCCAAACCGCTGACGTGACGTGATGCGCCCCACCTTCCCAATTCCAGAAGCTTCCGAGCCGCGCGGGTCCGGGCCTGCGGCGGCTCTGGGTCCCACCCCGCGATACGGCGGGCGTTTCAGAAAACGCGATGCACCCATCGCTCCCCTCATCGCCTGATATCCAATTCCCCTCTATTTTCCATCCGCCCAGGCCGCCCAAAATCCTCTCCCTCTCCGCCCCCTCTCTCTCTCTCTTTCCCCATGTCCTCCGCCGGAGCCCCAGGCGGCGCCACCGCCCCGCAGCGTTACTTCTGCCACCAGTGCGACCGCACCGTCACCCTTACGCCCTCCCCCGGCGCAGAAATCGCCTGCCCCATCTGCCATGACGGCTTCATCGAGGAATTCGACCTCCCCGACCCTAACCCTAGCCCTCATTCCTTCTTCTCCTTCCGATCCTCCGATCCCTTATTCCTCTCTCCCTCCCCCTTCTCCTTCCTCTTCTCCCCCTCCTCCTCCCCGCCCGCCAGCTTCGACCTCCGCAACCCTAGCGACCTCGCTGGCCTTTTCGACCCCGACGCCTTCCACTCCCACGGCCCCGCCCCCGGCCCCACCCCCGCCCTTGGCGGTGGAGGTGGCGCGGAGCCCTTCAATCCTCTGGCTTTCCTCCAGAATCACATCCAGCAACTCCTTTCCGGCGGCGCCAACATCCAGATCGTCCTCGAGGGCGGCCCCGGCGGCAACCTCGGCGACTACTTCATCGGCCCCGGCCTCGAGCAGCTGATCCAGCAGCTCGCCGAGAACGACCCCAACCGCTACGGCACCCCACCGGCGGCCAAATCCGCCGTTGGCTCCCTGCCGGACATCAAGATCACCGAGGAACTCCTTGCCACCGACGAGGCTCAGTGCGCGGTGTGCAAGGATACTTTCGAGATCGGGGAGGAGGCGAAGCAGATGCCGTGCAAACACATCTACCATAAGGACTGCATCCTGCCGTGGCTTGAGCTGCATAACTCTTGCCCTGTGTGCAGGTACGAGCTGCCCACAGACGATCCGGACTATGAGAACCGGAGGGGGCCGGCGGTTCAGGGGGCACACCCTGTGGGGACCGAAGATCCTGGTGGCGCCGGTGGGTTGGCGGCTGGGGCATCGGGGGATGGGAACACTCAGAGCCCAAGGACGGTAGAGAGGAGGTTTAGGATCTCGCTGCCTTGGCCACTGAGGGGTTTTGGGTCGCAAGCTGAGGCTAGCAATGCTGGAGGTGGTGGGAATGATGGCGGGGGCAGCTCTGGTGGAACTGGTGCAAATTCTGGTAGCCGTGGGAACACTGGGTCGACCCGGCAAGAGGATTTGGATTGAGAATAGTTGGAGGTACAGCTTCTGGATATCGGTGTTTTATCTTGTTGCCTTTTATTTCTATTTTCTTTCTGTGTATTCTTTTTTTTTTTGTGAGATCAGTACCAAGTACCACGATGATAGGAAAATCACGTAAAAGATTTATTTGAACTATAATTGCAACTTCTTGATGCTATTTGTGACTATATCTGCTTGTTAAAGGAAATGTTATCCAGCTGTTTTAATATACATGATTAAGATTTTCGACTAGATCTCTTGCCCAATTTAAAGGTCAAAGGGCGAGGTAAGAAGCCGGTTCCAACTTGTATTGCTTCTTCAGGTTAGCAAATTTTAATGTAAGATGTCCAACTCTTCTCAGATTTAAATGGGTTTTTGAGTACTACATTGCTGTATTGCTGGTTACAATATTTTGAACCTGGCTGAATGCTGGTTAGAAAAGTATTTCATGATTCATCAGTCAGCCCTTGTCTTTTGTACACTATCCTATTAGCAACTGTGTTTGCTAGCAGTGTTTGTTCTGTTTTGTCAGGGTTCATCGTCGCTGTTATCATCTTTTCTTCCTTATCAGTTTAATTTTAGATTAATTAAGCAAAAATTTCAATAAAAATTTCGTTTTTGTTTCTTCTGTCCAGATATTTTTGACATGCTTGTGGCATTTTCTCAGATTAGATTGCATGCCTTTTAGATTTAATTGTTCATGCTGGTTCAGAATGCATCTGCGATGCAGTTGTATGACTTAAACTAGCCCCATTAATATACTCCTTGGTGACCTAGATCCTTTTGCGATATTGTGCCTTTTCTATTCCTGCTACTTGCGATCCAGTTTGGAAATAAAGAAGATCAGTATAAGGAGAGACAGAAAGAAGAAATATATTTTTCTTTTGAGGAAAGGTGAGGTGGTCTCTGAGGATGTCTTTATAAAAATGATGGGGGGTTGTTTTTGGCCACCTCAAGTCCACTTTATACTATGTTTCTTTCTATGAGCACATTGTGAAACAATGCCATTAGATAGTCCGTGGTCTGCATTTTGTTGCTAGAATGTTGTTGATCCCATGATTCTCACCATCCACCCTCATGAACACTTATACTTGCATGCAAACTTTGAAGGTTAGATAATGCCAAGAGTGTGGAATTTGAATATGGATCACCTACACAGCATATAATAGATTGATTAATTAGGGGGGAGGAGCATAGCCGAAATGTAATCGTAGAAATTCAAACATGATTGAGGTGCAGCACCTGCTGGTTGAGCTGAGATAGTGCTTAAAGAAGGATGTCCCATACGTGAATGGTGCATAGAGAAGCTGGTTGGATGCAATAGCACAATAAAGTGAAATCAGAATATGCATCTTTAAATTGAGATGAGATGCATATGTTGTGGTTTGAGGGATGTTATTTCATTTATTTTCTTATGATGTTAGATTTGCTTTGTTTTTTAGACTTCGGAATGATTGGATGTTTTGAGGTTAAGTGACTTGTTATGAGATTTTTTGGGTTTTCAGAATAAGGTTTAAGTTGTTCAAAAGGAAAGGAAATGGGGTTGGACCAGTTGGAATTGTATTTCTGATGGATGTAAGATTTTAAATGTTTTTAGCTGCATTTTACATGCTTTTTTCCAATCTACTCCTTTTCTTTTTCTTCTCCTCCTTCTACTTGTCTATCATCATATATTTTTTTAAAGAAATTCTGCATCCATGTCTGAATTTATATTATAGTTGGAATTGTATCTTGATGGTTTTAAGAAGTAAAATGTTTTTGGCTGCACTTGACATGTTTTTTCCATCAAACTCCTTTTCTTTTTCTCTTCCTCGCCCTGCTCCTCCTACTTGTCAATCATCATGCCTTTTTTTTCCTTGAAGAAATTCTACATTCCATGGCTGAACTTATATTATATTTGCGAGCATAACTATCCTCCTTTTCTTTTTAATTTTCAAATAGTTTCTTTAATTTATCTATTATTTATACATGTCGACAACTGATTATGCATAAAATTTGACTAAAAGGCTTATGTTGGTTTGTTTATTCTTGGTGTTCACCTTCTTTCCCTCTTACTCTATTCTTTTCTCCTTTTTCCTCTTCTTTCCTTGCAGCTAATTTTCTTTTATTTGTCACCTATTTAATTGTCTCCCAGTTGGTATGATTACATCAGATAGTAAGATCGGTTATAGGTATACAATTTAAGGATCTATAAAGGTTTGGAATAATCTCCAATTGCCTGTTTCAGTTTATATTTAGAGCATAGCTGAATATTAAGGCTAAGGTTTGGTGCTAGGAAACAAACTGAGGGTTTGTAAGGATAAGGTAAGTTTTGATTTAATATGAAGATTAAAGGAGCTCATTTGATTCTTGGTTTCAATCATAAGTTTCAGATTTGATCTGTATTTGTTTCTGTGCAAAATGAAATGATAATCATAAGATTTAGTTCTTAGATCTGATGCAGGACTTCTTTGACCAAGGAAGAAGAAATTAGATGATATAGAGGAACTAGTACTTGAGAAGTTGGAGGAAAAGGCAGAAACGGATGGGAGGGTCGTGTTCAGTGCAACCAATCACTTTTGGTTTATAAAATTTCATAAGAAAAAGGACTGAAATTTTGTTCACCTGCTTTCATTTTAGAGCATCTTGAACCCCATTATAAATACCTCGGATCCCTCCTAATAAGATGTATCTAGGGCCAATGGTGTAAATTACGATTTCATCAACTATGACAAATAATTAATCTTTGACCTTTTAGTTACTGCTTAAAACTAACCTAATAGGAATTTTTTATCTCGAGAACACGTGTAAAAGAAAAGTCTTTGAACTACTGTTCAAATTACATTGTGGTTGCATGGTACAATATTTGATATTTGCGGCGCTTGATGTGACTATATAACATAATCTTGTATTATTTCATGCATGTTTTAAAAACCAAATGACTTAACCCTCATTATTAAAACTGAAGGTGTCTTTAATGTTTGACTTAGCTAGGAATAACAAATGAAAATAGTAGCTTAAACAGCTTAACTGAAATAACATCTTTTGAACATTATAATGACTACTCAGAGTCAGTGTAATAGTAAACTGCAAAAAGAATTGAGTAAAAGTTATTTTGTGCTGTCAGATTTTATTTTATTTATTTTTGCCACTTTTTGTGTGCCTATGTTAGGCATGGGGTGTGATAGACAACCATAAAAGTGGCCATGGTTGAAGCTTACAACTAATGTGGTGTAGCCTTCAAAGAAAATATTTGGTAGGGCAACCAGATGATTGAGTGAATTTTCAAATGAGATCAGCAACATAGAATGTCGTGTTAACAAGGCATAAAAGTAAGCTTATAGTCAAGTAAGTTGGGTCCAAATTGAAGATTTGGGATTTTAGGATGGCCTTTTGGCTTTGCACCAAATCTAAGCATATTTAAGGAGCCGAAATTTTTTATATTCTGTTTTGATGGAAGAGGGGCTTGCATGCTTCTCTCAGGAGCAGAGGAGATTGATGCATGAAAGCCTTTTGACTTGCTTTAAGTTAAGCCCATCGGTGAATGGCAAGAAGTTGTGTTTGATAACATAGAGTACTCTTCAAGTCATCATTATCACCATATATCTTACTGAACTTTAGTCATGCTATAGATTTTTCAGATAGAACTCAAATGATTTTGTTGAAGCCTTGAATTTAGACAACACCAAACTGACTCTACGGAAGCTGGATGGATGTTGCCAGCAAAGTTCATGCTCATTTTTGTGTCTTGTTATAGTTTCAGACGTCAAAATAAAATTGGTTAAGAATGGAACATTTTCTTTTGATGTTTATCTTGAAGCTGTGATTATTTTCCTTTATATGGAGTCTAACATGAAGGGGGACCTTATGCCCTTGGCAACATAACAATTGGTACCCAGTTGTTCCATATTGGATATAGGGCTTCTTTGGATGAATATTTGGGTCAGGATCTTAACTATTAAAATCTTTAATAGAGGGGGAATCAGCATCATCAATAGAAAATGCTTCCTTGTTTGATATAGAATCGAATGGGTTGCTTTTTTGTTATGATTATTACTTTGTTATTCTAGATTCAACTTCTATACATGAGAGCATGGTATGCAGTACCGGTCGGTACCGGACGTACTGCATACTGTACCGTACAGACACTTGGTACGTCTATGCTAGTGCGGCACCGGTACGGGGTTCGGTACCGATACGGCGAACCTTGCATGAGAGGCTTTCTGAATGGCTTGTCTTGAAGATATAAATCTTTGGTCAATATGTATCGTGGTGCAAATTATTAAAGGAGAGAAGGTTCCCAAGATCCATGATTTAAAGAAGTAGCGTATCCCATTAGTCTGGGATGGATGATAGGGATCTGCTTACAACGGTATAGTTTTGAGAGCATGAAGGGAATTAAGCTATCAAGGTATTGGTGTCCGCTTGCAATCTGAACTTTGACCCAATCTTTACGAAATTTAATGTAGACTTAGGCATGGCTCCACTATGTACCCAATGCGACTGAACCTGGACTCAATCCTTAGTTGAAGTGATCCCTATCTTATTGAGACAGCTAGACTCGAACTCATTATTTGACCGATTCTTGGATGGGTAGGGTTTGAGTTAGTAGAGACCCTGCCCCACTCCCAAGGTGGGTTCAAGTTGGTTTATAGGTATCCAAACCTGACCCAGTAGCTTCCCTGAAGGGATGGTTTTGATCTCCTGGTTGTTCGCAAATCATTTCCTATTTTGTATGTAAACATGTCTACCCTTTCACTCCTAGCGATTCTTTATTTCTCTGCTTGAAGGGTTGTATGTATTAATATGATAGTGCGTACAAATAGAGGGAGACATGTGAAGAAGGGAGAGAAGGGGGCAGGGGGTAGGTTGTGAGTGGATCCTATGAGGCAATAGGACGGTCAAATTGAGGTAGGCCAAAAGACCCTCAACCCATACCTATTACATTTGTAATCGCATGGAAAAGAATTAACCCATCTCTAGCATAGTCACAAGTTTGGAATTCAGTAATAACTCGACAGGGTTAAGAAATTCTGTATTTGGAAAAAATCTGGTAAATTTGAAAAAAAATGGAAGAAGTTTGGAAGAGAGAGGGTAACTAAGAGGTAGAAGAAAAATGGGGGAGAATAATTATATATTAGAGAATGAGAGAATAGTTGGAGGGGAATGAAGGATAAGAAGAAGCAAACAACTAGAAGAAGGTTGAAGTACAAGAAGACTCAAAGATAAGAGACAATGCGGGAGGTTTGACTTTCTATTTACTTTTTAAGGAAAACAAATTCTAAATCCTCAAGTCCCAAGTCCCGACACCACAACGCTTACCATTTTGGTCCTTTACGCTCGTGGCTTGCCTTAGCGTTTCAAAGTTTGAAGCATGGCTATGGACTATTTCCACTCCAGAATGCACGAACTATTCAATAATACATGAATGAAACATGAATTTGATTAATTTAAGTATATGTAAAATGTTCATGAATAGATGAATTGTTCACATAATAATAGAGATGCTGAACATGAATAATTCATGAATTTACACAAAACTGGTGGATCATGTTACTAGGATATTCATTTTATGTATTTTATATAGACCTATATTAAAGCTGCAAACCCAGTTAAGGCTTTGCTTGCTACTCATATGCTTTAAAAATTTAAAAAATAAAATAGGGCTAAAAGAGGGAAATTAGGGTCAGCTCTCCAAACAAAGTGGGAGAGAAGAAGTTAAAGTGAAAAAGGAAGTCCAATAAATCATGGATATCCACTCTATTTTTCCTTTTTAGATCTGTATTCTTTCTTATCCACTAGCTGCACGGCCTTCCTATCACCCAAACCAAGCATTTATTGTTTCTTTTTTTTTGGCAGAACTTGTTGATCCTTGACCCATCGAATTACCATGTTTTTAAGGGCTCGGGGCTAGGTTTTTAGGGCTCGTCCACAATCCATATGACCCATCATATGCGAGATCAACCTGATCGATACCTATGTAAATTGGATTTGTTTTAGCTTATTCTAACTACCTGATTGTAAAAAGCCCACAATTGTTATTTTGAGGAGGTTCAAGCAGGTTGGCATGTCTAAATTAGAAATTGTCATTTGCAGTGAATATCTTGAGCATATATGAGCAAAATCTTAAGATGTTTCATCTCTCTCACTTTGTCTCCTGTTTAAATTCAAACAAGAGACAACATCCATCCAGTTTCTTTCCTATCAAATAAACTAAAATTAAGGGAAGAGATTACCCCCATGAGAGAAGATTGAGCCCATGATATTTTTCCTTTTTTACTAAAATAAGCAAGTCTCGAGCCCTAACTGATGCAGAAGTCTTCTATTCCAGCCTTGAGTAGCTAGAATTGGAGGATTTCACATTTTATGGAGTAAGATTTTAATTTCTATTAAATGTGGCCTAAAATCCTCACCTCATCTAATCCCATTCTATAATTGCCTTACGACAAATAGTGATGAAATAAATAGTAAATAATATTTTCACTCTTGAACTGCTTTATTTTTGCAAAAGGGGTTGATAACTTGATACCATTCATATATTGACAATATGGTAGGGGAAGTGGGCATATTTCTCTCAGTATACAACAAACTATGTTCGAAAAAAAATTAAGGATTACTGTGCTAGTACCGGGGCTCGTACTGGTTGCCTAGCAGCATGGTTCGGTACGCCCTCGTGCCGTTTTGTGCTGGGCCCATACCAACACAACAAAGAGGGCGGGGGAGAGGAAGAATGGTAGAGAGGAAAAGAGAGAGAGGAGGGAGGGAGGGGGAGGGAGTGTGGCGGATGACCGAGCAGAAGGACGGAGGAAGGTCTTTGCCCTCTGGTTCCATTATTTTAAATGAAACATGGTCCCAAAGGGGCCCTTTTTTTTATTTTGAAGAATTTAAGTGAACTTGGCAACCCTCTTGCCGATTTTAGTTAATTTCATCAAAATTAAAAAACCCTCTTTTCTTCTCTTTCCTTATCTTTCACCCCCTTCCTCGCCGGTTTCTCAATGTAAAGGTTGGAACTGTTCCGATTTGACGCTGATATGGCTTAGGACACCCTGAACCGGGCAGTTTGGGACGAGTCCGCCAACATTCCAAAAATGTTGTTGTTGCTTTTTGTGGGTCGTTGTTTTTGCTGGAATTGGAATTTTACTAGTTTATTTTTTTGTTTTTCTTTTTTAGGTTAGATTTTTTTTGGGGAGGAAATGGATCTCCAACAAAGATCACTGTTGCTTCCCTGGCTGCAATCGTTGATGGGTTTGGTGCATGGGCATTTGGATTTTAGCAAAACAAAGACTTGGAGGATAGCTCAGAAATAGTATTTTTACATGTGCTAAAATGAGCATTGCAAGGGGTGCATAAAAATCTATTGCTGTATGAAGTAAATATCCAAGTAAGACACCGTCAAAAAGCTAGTGATAAAGGCATTGATATGGACTTTTCGAGTATTAGGTGTTTGTTTGTTTATCACATTGTAGCCAGTGAATTTAGAAAACATAGTATATCAGGACATGTAAATGAATATTTAGAAACGAAAGATTTTAGAATTATCGAGACTATGAGCCATTTTAGTAAGTAGAGATTGGAAAAGGTAAGATTAGTTAAAAATAAGAAAGATATAATTAAGCTATTGACATGGTTATTCTCAAAGTTTTGAACCCCATTCCACTTCTGGTTTGGTCCCCTAGGTGGGGTCTTGGTTTCAGTCAAAAGAATCAAAATAAAATCAATAAATAGCACAAAAGAGAAAACAAGTTATTTACATCATTTTTTTTATTTGATATAATTACTTTATTATCAAAATCCAATTTTTTTCCTTTCAGGTTTTTATAAATTGTCACCTGTCCTTCGATTTATAAGTCACTTGATATATTGAGTAAACTTTAGGATATTGTAGTCATCACTTTGCATCGTTTTGTTCTAGTATCTTCAATATCTAGAGAACCTCTCTTACTATTCTCTTGGACTTGGACAAGTATTATTTCTCGCACTTGACTTAATTGTTTTGCAATGGTAGCTTGCACATGTGAAAACTTAACTAGGCTCATGCGCAGGAGATTATTGCTTAAAGTTTAATATAGTACGTTAATTAGATCGTGTCAATATGTTCTCTTTTAATGGCTTTATACCTATTGTGTATGCAAATTTACTAAATCATATTTGTTCATTGTGCATTACCAACAAATTAAACATGTGGCTAGATCATTACCCATTGTTTCTCTAACGCCAACATGTTGGATCCTAAAAGTTCTCTTTCTCCAACTTAGAAACAGACACACATAATTTAGATAATAAGCCAGTCTATTTAATGATTTTAAGCTTTCAAAAACCTTTATTGCTGTTTCTTTTAAATAGACATTTAACATCTTTTTCCAAGAAAAAGCAGTTTTGGTCAATTTTGGTCGAAATCAGCAAATCTGGGTGAAACTAGCGAAACTAACCAAAACCAGCTGAAACCAGGCAAAACCAAAAATTTCAGTCAATTTCAGGTTAGTTTCAGCTGAAACTGAACCGTTTAGACGGAAACTTAAAACCTTGGCCCTTCTAGTGTTTATGCTAACATGCTATGGGAATATTTCTCTTCGAACAAGTTGTTGCTTAAAAAAATTAGGGTGGAAAGGACTCAACTCCCTCCTTTGATATACTATATAGATTTATGCTTTGAGTGGTCTGATAATCTTATTGTTTTTGAGCAAACATGGTAGTCTGAGGTGTTTTGTCTAAGAATATATAACAAGCTGTGTTACATTTTGATGCTTGTCCACAGTCATCTCTTTAGTCTTCCCTTCACGGTGCATTGGTTTCCTTGCAAGTGTAGCTTTTTTGTTTTCAACTTCTGTATTAAAGTTTCTATTTTTGATTCTGCTCATCTTTATATTGTGGCTGCAGCTTTTGTTTTTCTTTGAATGGGCTCGTTGCCTATATCTTCACAGCCAATCTTACGTGTACAAATATAGTAGGAAGTGGCATGCCGCATGCCCAAGCTACCCTCTTCAAGTTTCTAAATCTCATAAAATTCATTATGTGGGGTTTACAATATGTTACTTTGGCTTCTCTTGTGAACTGCTTTATTTGTGATTTGCAGAATGATGTACTGATAGGAGTTTTTTTGTACTGTGCACTAGAGGATGAGTAGGCACTTTTTGGTCTAATTCTCAGTGTCAAACGAATGAACTAACATGGAGGGTCAAGTGCACTGGCAACCTGCACTCGATATCAATAATGTAAAATGTTTTCATGCTTTTGTTTCTAATTGTTTTCATTCATTTCTTGTAGGTTGAACTCTTGGAAGTCTATTCTCCTTGGTACAGAGATCAACATTTGCTGCATCGGAGTTATACATGTTCGAAAATTAAGTCAAGACATGCTCAGAATACTTTCTTTGTTCATGCGGTTATTATTATTATTATTTTTGGTGGTGCTGGTGATGGTGAGAGAGAATGAGGATTTAATTTATACCTGTAGCCATGAACCAGAAGTTGGGAGTCACCAAATCCGAATTCAATAGAAACATGCCTGGGACAGTAAGTATATCCGATTGAGGCTAGCTTTGATATTCAATCAGTTCATCATGAAAGCATGCCTGTGTTGTTTCCATTTTTTTGTACCTTAACCAATAGTGCTTTTTGTTCTCAATGGATCATTGTATAAATATTACTATTTTCTTCTGAAGCTGTTCTAGGCGTTCAATCATCCTTGATGCGTATCTTTTATAGAGTTTAGCCTGTCATATTAACATGGTGCACTGCCATGAGGGCTTTGTTGCACCATAGGTGAGTAATGTTTATTCAAATTCAGTTTCTGTTCTATAATTGGTTTCGCATGGTGGAAGATTATTAACGTTGGGAAGCTTGCTGGGACATTGTTTGGTAACTGCAACCTAAGTAACAGGTAAAATTTGCTTGCGTGTTCTTAGATTTTTCTGTGGATGTATATGCAAGTGAAACCTAAGTACTACCGACCTGCAGGCTGGGAAGCATAATAGATATGGGAAAAAAAATGTTTTTGGAGAACATCAAACAAAATGTTGGAGAAACAAAGGAAGGTGTTGGTGTAGTTATTGCAGGCTGTATGGCAAACAAATACCTATACTTACAGTGAATATTGACTCCTCCTGAGTAATTCTTGAGGGGGTTTTTCCTGCCGGACTGGGAATTCTATTCTAAGCGGAGGCCATGCCTATCACAATGCTTTGTTGAATTTAGGGCTGCTGTACTCCCGGATATCGTCACACGTATATACGATGCGTAGGTTGGTGAATTAATGGTTGAGGTCTAGCAACATTGCGGTGATTATGTTAGGGCCCTTCTGGCCATGGTTTGATGTCACGGTCAAAGACATGCTACTTTCTAACCTACCAAAGCCAACACCAAGTAATCCCAGATTGCGGATTGTTTGAGGCAGGAATTGTAGGGCCTTTAATGGCGGATACATTCATGCTATGGAGTAAATATCCAACTAAAGTACATGACTAAACCGAAAACAAATGACTTTGCTGTTCAGGGTACCTGGCACCATAATGCTCAAGTGCAGGTATGTGGGAAGATTTTCACCAGGTATGGAACATCTATTTTTCAAGTGTAAGCATGCAAGGCTTGCGTGGGAACAATTGAATGGAACTTGGCTGGAACAGTAGCCTTTTTCTTCCTCTCGGCTGCAACTCTAGAGTGAGTGGCTTAAAATTATATCTTCAAATCCTCTCTCAGGTGTGGCTCTTTTTGCTTCTATCTTATGGCAGCTGTGGAAAAATCGCAATGCCAAAGTGTTTCAGCATCCTGTGCGTAACACTCGGCGAGTATTACACGAGAGGCCATTTTGTGTCACGAATATGTAGATACTACTGCACATCCCACACACAGGAATCCTTCTTCGCAGGTTACTTGGCAGTCTCCACACCATGATATATAAAGCCTAGTACTGACGGCTCCACACGTTTGTACTGAAGGCTTCCTAGGAACGGATAAGATATCCAGCTACATCGTGCTTATCATATTGGAAAGTTGGGACCACTTGGACTTCTATAAGCAAGCTTCAGTTTAAAACCAAACCAATAGGGTAAACCACGGATTTGCCAAATTACCTCATGTCATGTTGGGTTCGGAGCCAATTTTTTTTTTTTTTTTTGGATATATCGATTGCTCATACTAATCTCACATGAGCATAGCCAATTGAATCATTAAAAAGTAAACTGTATAGCGGTGGAGGAAGGCACAACACTCTTGTGGCATGTTGGGATTCGTAGCCAGTTTTTAACCGCGTAACAGTTCTCCTTTCACGTGCCAAAACCGCCGAATTACCTCGTGCGGCGTTCGATTGGGAGCCCGTTTTCAACAGCGTAACAGACTAACGATACTCATTTCACGGTCGTGTCATCCTCGAGAGCTTCAACCCCAACTCCTCTCGTTCTCGTCCGCCCTCTTCCTCCTCCATCCCTCTCCCATTCCTGTCCTTCCTCAAGAACGTCTGTACTGCGCTCCAGCTGTCAGGTCGCAGGCGAAGGAGCTCCGATCATCCCTCCAGCGGACCGATCTCGCACTCGCCCATTCGATCTCGGTCGGCCAGCCGGCGTCTCCGATCTCACCTCCGCGCTCCGATCTCACCTCCGCGCTCCGATCGTATGCGTCTACCCCCCGTCCCCCCTTCTTTTTCTGGCTTCGTCTCTCCGACGAGAGCCTTTCCATCTCCTCTCCTCGGTTTTTTCCTAAACCCTTCATGTCTAACCCGAACCCTAACCGACAACAATCATAGTATGATCTCTGGCTGCTGAAAATCCAGCACATCGGTAGTAGTTGTGTTAATTTAGAAATTTATTATGGCTATTGTTTGCTGAATTGTTACTTAATTGTTGTGATTGATTGATATTCCTTAGTGCTCTCAATTTCGTGGATTTTTAGGCAATGTGCTCTTTTTCGTAAATACCTAGATGTATCTATGCATGTGAGTTTTTTGTGTTTCTGCTTGGTTCGCTATAAAATGCTTTTTGATAGCTAAAGTAAGATTGTGGCCTTTATCTAGGTGAGGTTTTGAGGTGGAGGTTATGACTAGACATTGGTTATCGAATATGGCTTTCTTGACATCTTTGAGGATAATGTGTCTCTCTTGTTCGTGTTGCTTAGCTGCTTATCGTCCTTTGTGAGCTTATGAAGGTTAAGGATTTCGGGACTTTGATTTTGTGCTTTTGGATTTTATGGCAATGTTTTCCAATATTAAACTATGGCATTGAGCAGATTTGTTCTGAATTCTGATGCAAACTTGGATGAACCATTTTTTAGCCTTTGTCGGTAGTTAAAAGTTGTGGTCTGTATTTATTCGTATCTGTATCTCCTTAGCACCAAGGGAGTCAAAGGAACGACAGGTTTCAGTATATGATCAGGTGTTAATGCTAAGATTTAATGTCTTTGATGTATTTGAATTGTTTGGCGCCTCTCAATTTTTAATGTGCCCAGTAGTATTCTGCGGTAGTCTGTGTTGGGGAAGGAAAGATAACTTTTCCCAGAAACTTGTATATTTATTGTTACTTAATTTCCTTATTTACTTCATTTCTCATCATTATTGGTTATTGGTTTAGAACACTAGAAAATGGAAATCCATTGTCATATTTGTATATAACTTTTAGCTAAAAAAAAATCTGTGGGCGGACATATATAGTCTCTTAGATCTCAGACAGTTCAAGTTTTTAACATTTGTATCTCTTGGCTATAAATATATGCTCTGACATACCATTCTTCCATTTCAGCCCTTGGTTCATCCACTCAATGAGTTTTTGGCACTCCAATCATTTCTAGCAGTTCTTCAACTCTCTCTAACAACCTCCAGCTTTCGAATTTACATATTTCCTTTTCAGTCTGTTCACTGCAAATTATTCATGCTTGGGGCCATGTATTTCGGGTTCTAACTTCATGTCTTAGTTTTTTGGTCAATCTGGTTCTCTTGCTGGAGAATATTTTATTTTTGCTCGCTTAAATTATGCTTAGATATTCTGATTTACATGTCTTTTTCAATCTGTTGATTGTAGAGTATTCATGCTTGCTTCCATGTATTTCGGGCCTTAACTTCATGTTTTAGTTTTTTGGTCAATATAGTTCTTTTGCTGGAGATATCCTTTTTTTGTTGCTTGCCTAAGTTATGCTTAGCTCTAACCTTTTGTTCATTAATTATGATGCGATGTAGTTTTGGACAGAAGGCAAACAAAAAAAAACTGTCTCATTCTTCAAAAAGAATTCTTGAAGTCATTATTAATAAGTGATTTTTTTATTTTTTTTTGGTTCTACGTTGCATGCCTGATTATTTGGTCATTTAGGTTCCATAAAGCTAATTCAAGATATATAAGAGTATATGTTGTTATCAACTGATTTCACAAGGATACCCTCCTGAAATTTAGACTTAATATGTTGTCATATAAATTCCTTGAAACCAAGAGTCAATTATAAAAAGGAAAAAAGTTCTATAATATATGTATAAAATACATATATACATGTGTTTATGTCTATGTATCAATATATAGTGGTGAATACTGATTGATTCTTGCATTTATTCGGTTAGAATCTTAATTGAGCTAAGTTTATGCTACAGTGCTACATTGTTGCATTTCAGTATTGCCATGAATGATGCTTATACGTGTTACCAATGTTGTTTTCTGGTACTAGTATATACTAGATCGGTGTGCTAAATATTGTCTTGGGCTAGCATGTATTAATATGTTAACATCCCATTGTAATTATTGTACTAATAATATCATAATGTTATTCATTATGTAAGAATGGGGGGCTATGATTATGACTTTTTGGACTTGGAAGTAGAAACTGTAGCAATATTTGTTATGGTTGCTGCCTATGCTGCACTTGTGTGCTATATGAGTTGCTTTTGGATTACCCATGAACTAGTGGTCAGTAGGGAGATGGAGGCAAAGCTACAAGACTAGGCTACACTGTAGTATGGGTGCTAGATGCATCAAAATGATGTGGATGAGAAAGGCTCTCTTCTTTAAGCTACATTCCATATAACATCTGAGGTGTCTTCTAGGGATGCTAAATGTTGGGGTCAAAGAGCAAGTGGTGATGTTCCCCTGCACAGTAGGACACAATGTCATGAATGGAGTTATTGGATACAATTCCATTCAGTCCAGATAGACTATTAGCTGGAAGTAGTTGATTCATGTTGATTCAGTATTGTCAATGTACTGCTGAAGCATCAGCCATTAGATGACTCTATCAGCGTTCTTGATGTAATATAGACATGCTGGTGTTGAGACATGCATAGGCATACACTCTTGCCATTTCTGTAGACACCAATTCCTTCAATATGAAGGATTTTA
This sequence comes from Phoenix dactylifera, assembly GCF_009389715.1. Classification (NCBI taxonomy): domain Eukaryota; kingdom Viridiplantae; phylum Streptophyta; class Magnoliopsida; order Arecales; family Arecaceae; genus Phoenix; species Phoenix dactylifera. The sequence continues at coordinate 13,719,000 of NC_052408.1, read as the reverse complement.
CAGTTGTAAAATTCTGATATGGACATTGTGAGTCAACTTTGTCAAATGCATGAAGAAACTTTTGGTTGTCTCTGGGACCTTTTCTTACCCACATCAAGTTCCATCTTTTAATCGATTAAACATTTTCTTGTCTAGGACACCAAAGCAAACTAAGTATAAATGTATAATGATGGCAGGAAATAATTGGAAGAATGGGATGAGAGGCAAATGTAAAACTAATTTACTGATGTCGGTGGCTGACAACAAAACTAATGCTAGCTGGACTACTAATTGGTAAAGTTTCTGGGCCATCTGGTCGCTGACCCCATAATGGACCGCCCTTTTTCAGAAAATCATGATCCCTAAAGTATTTCAGTTTTGGGGATCTAATGCTGAAAAGCTGCCTTAACTTATAGCTCATTTCCAGTACTCCCATCTGTTGTTTTTTGCTGTTTTAATGAGATATAAATTTAGTGCTGTTTGAGATATCTTTTCACTTCCAAGTCTGAATACTTCATTTTCTAGTATGTACTTATTATCAAGTCATTGCTCTAGCTAAGTTGCTGACCAAGTCTCATATTTTATTTTCCAGTGTAGTTTCAACGATACGGCCAAATGACCTTGGAAGTTAATATAAATTGATTCTGGTGTGTGTAATGGCCTGGTTTTGTTTTCTCTATGTTGAAATTCTTCTCATATCCTTCGTTTTGTTCTGTAAAAACAAAAATCAACATTTTGCACCAACATCTGCAACATTATTTCGGGTAATGCATCATACCTCCATGCCAGACTCTATGCCCAATTTCTACTAGTACTACATTTGATTCTATCCTGGTGATCTAATTCATGAATAATGGTTGATAGGTCGGTCTTAAAATCCTTTTTTTGGCTGCATTTTATGACTGAAATTATTAGACAGCAGAACTGTATTGTTGCACCGAATAAATTGAGGTAGATTTAGACATAAATGTAGTTGCTGAACTAGAAGACTTTGTTTTAAATATTCGCTAGTTTGTTGATTTTTTTGGACAGATGCATTATGTTCAGAATATCAAGGTAAATCTATGGGTCTCATGTGCCTTGCCTGCTTTATTTTTTTCAGTTAGTACTCCCATATGGGTATCTTGTCCAGACCATGACTATGATTAAAAACCACATCCTTCCATTTGCTATGTGCTATTTCATTCCAATATGGTCACAATAACACTGATCTCTACTGATTCCATGTAACATATCTTTCACTTGGTTTCCTTGATTCTAACAATCTGATTAAGATACAATTGATTCCACTGGAGCCTGCTCTCCTAATTAGACTGTCTTTGAACTTCACTGCACATGATTAATCCGTCCAAACCATTCCAAGCATAAAGCTTCTGCAATTACAATATCAGTTTCAATTAATTGCCTTGCATTAATACATACTCGCACACATACGTGCATAATATCTTCCTCTTTTCTTTTTCCTCCTGCTTGAATGAACAAGTTCCTTTTTCTTCCTCCTGGTTGAATGAATATGTTGATTTGAATTTATAAGCCACTTGAAATCGAATTTGTACTGTTGCTACTTAAGGGAAAAGTTGCCTGCAATGTGGTATTTCTAAATAGAGCATGTTTACTTTGCAGGGGAATTGCTAATCCTGCATTGCCTATTCAGTTCAACATCACAAACTTTCGAAACCTTTGACGTCCCTCTGGATTTATTGTAACTTTTGGCTTCTTTCCTGCTTGGTTGTCTTTAAGCAGTCCAGAATGACCAAAGATTGGTCGCATGGTGAAGTTTTAAAGGCACTCTTTCCTCTACTAGATGGTAAAGACCTGGCCTCGTGCATGCTGGTATGCCGTCAGTGGAGAGACATTGCTAAGGAGGACTACGTTTGGAAGTGCATTTGTGCCAAGAGATGGCCTTCTATCTGCAGAAGACCTCTTCCTGCCCTTAGCTACTTCAAGCTTTTCAAAACCTTCTCCGGAAACCAGCGCCCTCAGCCTCTTCTTCCACCAAGGTTATCCTTCAATGATTTAGAATTCTACATCGATCTTTGGTCTGAAAAAAAGCTGATCTTCTCGGAAGCCATCTCAGGCTCTATGCTCCGGACAGGGATAAAAAACCCACCTCCCGGCATATCTGATATCCTCAAGGTACACCTTGATGGCCCTGATTACAAGATGATAGTGCAAGCAGAGCCAAGGTTCACCATTACTTTGGGAAGTACCATCAGTGTGTCCGTTCTTGTGGGTCGAAAGGATACCAATCAGATTGCATGCATCGTAAGAGACTCTTTCTTTGATTATGTTGATGGCAGTGCCTTCAGAGCACTTGCCTATGCCTATCTCAATTTTTCACCCGGACATCCATTCATATCTGAAATTAGAGCTTGGGTGTCCTTGCTATTTGTGGCCAATGGCAATGACAATGCCATTGATGTGTTTGGGATTGAGATAGACTTTTGTGATGCTGCAAGCAAAGAGCACGAAGTATTGTGGCTTCTAGACATGCTTGATTGGAAATGACCGCTGCATTTTGCTGCTGCCCGTATATAGAGACAACCTTTTAATTAAATGGTGTGTTAAGAACGGGATTATATTTATTATTTTGTAACTTATGTTCAAAGATCATTGCTACTTTTGTATCGACAGTTACTTTGTGGAGATAAACTTTTACTTCGGCTGCAGAAAATATGTAGCAAGGCCGGCCTGCTAAACCTGTCCTTGGCACCCAAGCTCGAGAACCCTGGTATGCCCCACTTGCACAGTCTTGCACTTCTATTTCTTGATGTCGTCTCTATTTTTGTGGTTTCCTGGCTATTATGTCTTTAGTTCCTGCAATCTAGCGACCATATAAAAGCTGTTTGCAATTGGCCCACAAAGGTGTTCATTTTATTGCAAGTCGATCTTGTGTTGACAAAGAACTTACAAGGTTTACTGAGGTTCAACTCATTTAGTTAGCTCTCTACACTTGGATACCATCGTCAAAACATTTAACTGTTTGAAATGATGACTATAAAATCTTACTCTGTGTAAAACATGTTTTACAAAAAAAAATGAAGGCGTTTTTGGTAGAAAATAAATGTAAGGCTTTCATGGACTCGTGTATTTGCTTGTAGTTTTTCCAGTAGGTTTTATTAAAACAACCGAACAAGTATTTTAACCGAACCTACTCATTGTGGGTTCTGTCAGAAGCCACTTTAGTAAAACCTGACTACCAAACGATTAGATTTGCTTTGCTGTAAGGTTATGTCGCTCACTGGGGAAAGAAACCAACTTATGTCCCATTCATGAAAACATGATTAGTGTAAAGGTTATTTGGATATAATTTCATCATTTAAAGTTGATTAAGGAGAAGCATCCCCATGACCATCAGGCATTAAGTGTATCGTGATATCATAGAATTAAAAAATTTTGTTGCATGACCAACCACCTGATATTACAAATTATCACTAGCTATTTCAAAATGCATGTAGAATATCTGCAAGAACTCATGACGAGAAATCGTGTCCAAACTTGCTCAGAATATATCAAGAAAAAAAGAAAAGAAAAGTTGGATTACCCATATAGTTTCAGAGAACGCCTTGCCGTCTTCCTCCCATGTCTTTGATGCTTGTTCAGCTTGCGTGGCAATGCTGCATCTTCAGTTCCTCTCCTACTTATGTAAGTTGTCGAACGGCTCGGCACCATGTCCACGGATCATATACATTGACCTCTTCAGGGATGCTGCATGCTTTTCATGGGTGAATCAAGGTTTGCCTCGGTTGGCAGTAGTCCTCTAAGCCCCTAGAACATTTTCAAGAGCTCGTGCGATCTCTTCTTATGGTGCTGTAGAAGATGAAGCATGTGCACATCTGTGACCTTGTCTTCTGTTTTGGCTTTGAACAGAGCTTCTTATCGGGCTGAGCCACTTTCTTGCTAAAGTCAAATTTGGTTTGCAAACGGAATTTCTAGATACTGTTTGAGTTCAAAGCATTTTCTGATTGAGCCCAGCTTAAACTGGCTATTTATCAAGCTGATCACAAGCCGTTCATGAGACAAATGTGTCATTTGGAGACCCCTCTGACCAGGCAGGTCACATATGTAATTTATTTATTTTTACTCACTAGTCACAAAATCATCCGAATCCAAGAAGGAAAAGAAGAGTGTAATTTCCAAGGCTGGAGGTCTGCAGAAAGAAGGATTTGTGAGTGGTCCGTGTCATTGGATATCTTATGCATATACAGCATCTTTTAGGGACGGACTCCCATTAGTTTCTCAATAACTACTCATCCTGATGGCATCGACAACGGTGAAGGAATCCATAGAGGCGACGGCAGTGGAGAAGATGGAGAAAGAGGCGATCGTGCTTGCGGTGACGGCTCCTCGTATGGTGACTAGTGCGACTGCAGATCCCCTCCACAGGGAGAGAGGACGGCGTTGCAATTATCGCTGTTAAAGCCCAGAAAGGTCGAACATTCCCATGGTCGTGTGTTCGTTGTTTGGTTTCTTTTTATCTTGTCAGGGATGTGGTAAGCTATAGGGTGGCCTCATCTCACAGTGGCACACAAATATCATCCGGTTTTGGGACAGGAGATGGATTAAATGATGCACTAATCGATATTTGGAGATGGTACAATCCTCTATAGACATTTACTCATGAGAATTAGAGGCTAACGAGAAGGGCAAATAGGCTGCTTTTTTGTTTTTTCTTGTATTAGAAAGTCGAAACACAAGCCACATGACCACATCCCAGCAGATTAATTTCCTGTTCATGAATTCACTATCATGAACCTACTTAAAGCAAGAGCAAAATCAATGGAACCGACAAAAACGTGCGTCCATTCCATTATCTGAGCTGAAGAACCAATACTGATGGTTAATATTTCCTCCAAAGCGACCTAAATCTGGACTTGAAGCCAAGTTGAGTACACACCTGTAGTCAATCAATTTTCCAATTAATACTGCCTGCCTCAGAAGATGCCAGGGATTCGTGATGCTGAATAAAATTTCACAACGTAAGCAGCCTACCACATATCTAGAGGAGCTTATCAGCATGCTTGCCCAAAAAAACTACCCCCTTCAAGCATTCAGTAATCAAAGTGCTGATCATAGAAGAGAGGGACCGGACTGCACATTGCAAGCACCCAAATTCAGCAGACAATTTTGGAGTCCCCAATATGTTATTATTTCCACAATATCTTGGATTTGTTGCCTCATCTTTTCATTCCTCACCGGGACGACGACTTAATATATGCAGCTTCCCTTGGAGTATATGAAATGTAACAATGCTTCATTAGGAACCAAGTAGTTAAGAAAACTTGATATTTTGGTCACGTACGTTTCTGAGACAACGCTCATAGGTTTTTAAGCAACTTTACAGGCCCCACACCCCAAGAGTACCTTTTTATCAGATAGATGGTCAGCTCTACGCCAGTTGAGCAGGCACCATCACTTGATTCACCAGTTTCCTGGACCTCTTTGCCAAGATATGTCATAATGCATGGGATCCTGCTCAACTTTTTTGTTGATGTTAAATGCTCTCTAACATAGATCTTCTTCAGGTTTCTGGGCTTCAAGGCTAACCCGCACATTCAGCGAAAAGATTTCACATGAAAGATTGCCAAAATGGAGAATTGAACAGAAGGGGGGAAAAAACTTAACCGAGTCATGAAGTCATGCGAGAACAGATTGAGCAGTAAATGATGATACTCTCTCTCCTGATCGACTACTTCAGCTATGCCCCATATTAGTACACGATCAATGATAGTGTGGCACCTTGAGTAGAGGTATCAGTATTCTTCCATCTCCAGCTGATTGCATCACAAGGCCCAGTCTTCATCACTGTCATCCTGAAACAACAAATTGCCAGAGTTGGAGAGGGCAACTCATAATAATGCACAAGTACATGGCACAGCACAAAACATAAGAACAACCTAGACAAAACCAAGGAACAGAAGATGGCCTTGACCATAAAGAGTGGGCATGTGCATAGACTATTTGTTTGAAATATCCTTGAAGAAGCAAGCCTGATAATGTCGGGTGAAGTGCAAGGTATCCATGAACAAATGGTTGGGCATGCTGTTGGTATTTAGATTCCAAGCATGCAGAACAAATCCATAACTTCCAGAAGTGACTGGGATTTGCCAACATTGTCTAGTGAGGAAGATAGTTTAATATCAATAGTTAAAATGTTCAATATCATATCCTAGGTAGTTACTCTTTTAGTAACATCGCAGATTTACTCTCTCTTTTTTAAGCTATAAATGAGGTCACTAACAGGTACATGAATGAGGTAAGTGGCAGCCTCTGGATTTTTAGATTAAGTCCCCATAGCCAGGTCGGGGAAATAGACATTGGAGCATTTAGTAACAGTTTTATGAAGAGGTTAAAAAAAACCTTAAGGAACTCTTACACTAATAGTCAATAACCAGATAATCTTCTTTCACAAACTAGAATGTAGGAGACTCAGGCAGAAGAGTGCTCATTTCAGAATTTAAACGTGATCTGACTTGTTCTGTTTTAACTTTTATCCGATGATGATGTAACTGTAATAATAGGTTCTGTTTGCTTTGCAGAATATCAGTGTCATGGAATCCAAAGAAGAAAGGAGTATGTTGCAGATAAAGAGCAAAATAAACTATTCAGCTGGATGGTCAGTTAAAGAAATTTACTATAATGGCATGCACTGAACTCCAAAGGGTGAAGGGAGGAATTGAAAACTGTTATTTGTAGATAAACTTTCGACTGCTTGAGAAGTAGAGAGGAATTGAAACAATGGCATTGGTCTTACAGATTAATGTCATCTACTAATTCAACAGAATTGTTTCGGACCAAAGGAGTTGAAATCAATTTTAGAAGACACAATGAACTTTAGTTCTTAACATCAGTTGATGGAAAATTTACCATTTATATGAAAAATAGACCCTGTTGATAAATGAAATGAGCACTAACATAATATGCATGGTGAAATAAGGTTATAATTCTATATATGATTGCAGCATGCAGATACGAAGGATAAGCACAGCACATGTACATGCTGAAATTAACAAAAAGAATAAAAAAAAGGGAAAGAAGTTTAGTAATGTCAAACCTGGGATTCACTGGAGATTTCTTCTATCTCATCATCTTGTACCTATTATAGAATCAACAGTGTTAGGAATAGATAAGATTTAAAATAAGTTTATTCAAATTCAACAAATGAAAAAATAGATAAAAAAAGAATGAGACAGCAGCGACAAGCAAATTATCTTGCTTGTTGTGTGGTAACTGAGTTTCTGACTGAAACAGATCCATCCAAAGTGTTTGACATAAACTTCTACCTTCATGTTAGAGTTGGGTTTTCATGCAGATACCAATGAATATGCAGAGTCATTTGTTATAAACCCTTAACATCATCTTATAGAATAAATTGAAATTTCTGATCTGTTGTTTCACCATGTATACTTGGTGTATTCAGGGAGCCTTACGACTGAGGCACGCGCATTTTGTAACTTTAAGAGAAAGGAATCGGGAATATTGCATCTTTAGAATCAGCATACTAACTGGCATTTTCAAATACTGCAGATGTGCAATAGACAAGGAAGAAAAAGAACTGAAATCTGCCCCATATTTGTAAACATGTCACTTGTTCAAAAGTCACTGATGATCCACCGCACAGAATAAGAATGGTTTGGAAGGAATTAGAAGAAAGGTCCCACCTGTACTGAAAATGTGGTCTGAGCTGCTTAAGGTCTAATATTACTAATAATAGGATGGGTACTTCAACATGAATCCCTGGGTAATATTTCTTTCGAACAAAATATTCACGGGAAATTACTTGGTGCATGCAATTTGCTTTCCATACATATAATTCAATTCAATTTACCAAACAAAAAAATTTGCATAGTATAAAGTTTGACAGCAAGGTTTCTGTCAATGATATGATCACACTATTCTAAACAATCAACATATTAAAATACTTATGTCTCCACACGTAAAAAGAACCTTGAGTATGTGCCTTCCAATATGAAGTCACTTCATTTTCATAATTATTCTTGCATTGCACTGCTCATGAAAAAAACATTATTTGGAAATTTGAACAGAAACAACTGAAAGAACAGAAATTTTTATTGATTTTTATTTTCAATCCCACATGAAAATACAAAACTGTGATAACTTAACAGCATACTTTTTATGAAAAAAAGGGAAAATAGCAACAGTAATCATGAAGCAATTTCACATATGAGAGAAGATGAACATCGTTCGAGATGGATCAACAAACATTGGTTCATTAAAATTCGTTTGTCTTCAATAGTACCTCAGACTTCTTCTGCTTTCTCAAAGTCCCAGTCCCTGCATTTTTCATAATCAGACAGTTACATAAGTTCAACTTGCTGGAGTGCCTAGAATGAAGAGCACCAGACAATTATCTCTAATCTAATGTGATTTTGCAACTTAACCCTTTCAAAAATTTACGGCATTTACTTTCCCCAAAATGAAAAAGAGAAGTCGAAAAAAGCATATATTATGTCATTACCATCCTAGAAACTGAAATGTATAACTTATGCTAAACAACTAGTCGAGCAAATGAATTACGATTCAGCTTGCAACTTATAAAAACTTTGATTAATGAGCATGACCGTTATATTATCAGAACAAATACTGACCACTTTTTTTTCCGCCAGACCGTGCCGGTTTCTTACCAGATTGCTTCACCTACAATACAAACAAAATTCCATATAAATGTGTTGTACCTAGCCGTCAAGATGGATTGTGGGCCACAGTATCAACCTTGGCCATTAACGGAACATAGTCATGCCGATTTTAAGATCCTTACCTGCACTTCTTCAGTTATTTGCTTCCGTTGCCTCTTACCAGTAGGACCTGGATAGCAGAATTAGTCATGAAATTAACTTGAGAACAAGTGCACTTGCATTTCGTTGAGCAAAATGAAGATTCAAGCCTATGGTGTAGGAAAAAAGTAGAAACCCAATCAGGAAAATAAACCTTCAGGTCCAGCAGAGTCCTCTGCTTTGCGCTTAGATTTCTGGAAAATGCAAATGCCGCATAAAAAGATCAGGCATAAAATTAGAGCACGAAAAACAAAACAGCAGGCTTTATATCATATCATATAACTGAAATAAAAAAGAAAGAAAGAAAATTTTTGACCCAAAAATGCAAGATAAGATACATGATACCAAAATGACAAGGCAGAACATTCACTCGAATGGCCTAAATAATTGTTTATTGAAAACAGTAAAACTAAATAGGAATGAATTTTAAAATATACAACTGAGTTTGTATGCACATATATATATGTACAGTGATTAACAGAACTGAGTATGCTACATCATACATGTTCCAGTATCATTTCAGAAGAAATCTTCAAAAAGAAAGATTAACTAGACAACTCAAGAAATGATAATGCAAAGCGATGAAACATATGGATGCTGAAATATCTGGTCAAAATATGACAAGGTCATATAAAACATGGGTACAGCATATGGACATGCACAATGACCATATGCAGTCAGTACTATCACCTATAATTAAAATGTGTCGTGTACATCAAAATCATAATTAATTACAGATGGCAAATTTGCTTGGTAGATGCTGAAACTCAGTAGAGTCATCCTTGTGAAAAAGCCTAAGAGCTGCTTCATATGCCAGAGATAGAACATTAATGAAGCATTTTAATATAAACAGCGAATGCAGTGGCAAAGCAATCACAATATACTTGCCCATGCATAAGAAACCAGATTGTTGGCCCTCAAGATGGCAGACCAGTTGCAATATAGTCATAAGAGAGTAAATGTAACATTCACTGTGGATAGAAGACTAGGAAGCCAAACAAGTTTACAAAGATTCTGTGCATGATTACCAATTTGTCCGAGTGTCCCTAAGTTTTTGAAGTCCAAATCTTTCTTTTCTCTATTACCATTTATCCTGTCCAAATGCATGTGACTATGTACATGCCCACATTTGAACATAAATTCAGATCAACATTGCTTAATATCATACTAGTTGACTAGTTAGTGGTAGTTGTTTAAATTTCCATTCCATATCATGTTATATCAAAAGGAGAATGAAAAGAAAGGAAAAGGAAAAAAGTCTTGACACTTCAAACATATGACCAAATGCTTTTGCATATTCTTTTATTGTTGAAATGGTTAAAAAAGTTTAAGCTTGATCACTTGCATCAGATTGTGGTCTGATGGGAGAAAAGAAAGTTAAGCATTGAAATAGGCTCACTCAAGCAAGACACAATTTCTGGGAGCCCAGGAGTGTAATGTTGTGTTATGCCAAAGTTCCCAAAAGTGTTGGCACTCGATAGTTTCTAGAACAAAGAATTGAGGCAACATGGAGAACCAATCTCATTCTCTAGTACTACCTAAGAAAGCAAGCTTTGGATGAATGTACCATATCAAGGGGAATATAATTATATAATATTTTGAAATAGCTATATAATATAAATATAATATGAATACAGGATATGTTCCTGATAAATAGTTCTCTGAGTCTATGCATAAACAAATAATACAGTCTGCATATAGTCATCATTAGACCATACATGTAATTTAACCCACACAGTATTGCAAAATAAAAAGTCTTAGGTTGAGAGGACTAGGAGTTTGATATCTTGATTTTCAGACATGTCCAATATAAATCATTTTCAAAGTTATGACTAAAAATCTTGAACAAGACATCTCCATGCCGCAATATAGGGATACACAAAAAAGATAAAAGGTGCATGAATTTGGGACCATATGGTACAAATATCAAATCAATGAACTCTATAAGCTAGCACATGCACTGCACAAGCAAAACTTTCAGGCTCCCATGCTCATGAACTTTTGTTTGCATGGAAGCTACACTATAACTGTACAATTTTTACCTAACTTCCTGATGACAAGTCAACATGGTTGGATTAGTCGATACAAAATAAAATATGCAGAAGTGAATCTTTTGGAACAAGGGACAGCTGCCTTTGCATTAGTCAATACACAGCGCCTCAACCATGAGCTCAAAATTGCCAATTGAATGCTAATTTAACACATATAACAAGCAAAGGAAGCTAGAGGATGGTTGATAATTCTAACGTTCAGAAATGCCAGCCGCATATTGTGCATACAGATATCATTGCAACCATTTTAGTACAAATAGCAGTCCAGATATTCCTGGAATGCTAAAGGCATGACAAATAATATGTACCTGCAGATGCAATAGAAACAAACAAAAATCTATTAGAAAAACTTGAGAGAATGAAGAAAAATACAAATCAGTAATTCTCCTGGAGCTGGCACTACTTACCTTATCATCTACTTTCTCAAATAAAGTAGACAAAGTAGCTTGAACCAGGGGACCCTTTTTATTCGAGAGAGTTTTCTTCGGCCTTTTCATTGATGAAGAAGACTCCTCTGTTTTTTGCATTGAATCAATCTTTGTTTCAAAAAAGCCATCCTCTGGAGTAAGAACCGTAGAAGTTGCTGGAACATACCCTTCACTCTGTGCTATAACTTAAGGCTATCAACTAGACTATAGAAAAGCAGACATTTTAAATGCACTTACACATGGAAACAAAGAATTTAAGAAAACCATGCAATACTGAAAAGACAAGGTAAAGAATAATATCGACAATACAAAATGGATATTTCCAACTGTGAAGCTTCTAGTTGCATTGTTGATACCAGTATTGACCATCTCACTCATCATTTCTCGTACTGCAGCATCACTAGCAATGGGATCATCTCCAGAAGATGATTCTGCATAACTGAACCAGAAAAGAGGGAAAAGATTCATTGCCTAAGAAAGGTACCAAACACCTGAAAAAATTATCTAGTATACACATATAGAAGTGAATAATATGCTGTTGACTTCATCTTCTTATTTATTAAGAAGAAGAAGAAGAAGGAACGAGTATAGTTCATGTACAGCAGCCAAAATCTTGTATAGAAACTAAAATAAGAAACACCGTCTTCTTGATGTTAATCAGCAAAAACTACAGGCAGAAAAAAGGTGTTTATTAAGTTCACAATATCTTGACATAATAATGATAACAAAAAAAGAGTTCTAACAGATGGAATCATCTTGGAGTGCCTAGCTTCTTCATTTTAATTTAAACAATACTTTGGTATCAGCAACATTTAAGGTGCTTAAACAGGCTCCCCGAAATTAGGATCTTACTGTTTTTACCAAAAGAGAGGGTGTGTGTGTAAATTCCCAATTTGAGCTTCCTAGCTAAACATATTGGTAAAGCTACTGAAAATTATTCACATCAGTCAGAAGTTTATATTTTTCACAATGTCAAAAAACAAGTACATTAGCCAGTTATGTCCTCAATAATCCAAGGCCATCTCATGAATGATACAAGAAGCAAAATTTGCTCATGGAAAAGAGAATACCAGAGTATAAAGGTTGGACCATATATGCAGCCTTCCATAGTAGGAAAAATTCTGACTACTTTATCAATGATACAAGCAGCAACAATAATATCATGTAAATGCAGATGACAGCAATTTACTTCTGTGGAATGCCGATAATAATGGTTAAAAAAAGAATCTTATTGACCGTCCATAACTTTTTGTGTGGATGTCAAGAACTTAAGGTGCAAAGCTGCTGACAAAGTAAATTAAGTTCTCCTCATCAAGTAAACACCAGCACAGTAATATATAAAATGCAAATCAGAATTCATTACTTTAATTGTTTTCCTGCAGTTCTTGCTGATTGTCGAACTGGAGTTGCTTCTGCCAGATTCTTTGTGCTTTCTTCAGTTTTGAAATGGGAATCCTCGGGCGTGTCACCCTCCATATCAGTGTCAGGGGAAAGTGGTTCTACGTAATCCTTTCCAGGTTTGTTAGCTCCCGATAACTCTTCAACTGTTGCACCAGCTCCCCCTTTAAAGTCACAGTCTGCAGCATGTTTGCCCTGATATCTCAAAACTTGAAAAGTAAATGCAAAGCTTCATACCATCAATATAAATTAAAAAAAGTCATAAAATAATTAGATGAAACGAACCTCACTGAGGTTTTTAGGGAATTCAAGCTTGAGTTCTTCTGGGTTTTCCTCCTTTCGCCCAATCCACCAAGCATCAGAAAACACAATCTGCCAAAATATAGAAGGTGGTGACAATATAGGATGGATGAAAGAAATGAAAAAGGGATATCTTCATGGTAATGTAATTTCGTGCTTAGTGTGGTGGACTGAGTATAATGATCCTCCAACATGGTTGCTTTCATAATTACACTCAGTAAGGAACTCCAAGAAGTCAAAAGTTGATAAAGATGCATTCTTATCCCCATATATATGGAAAATCCAGATAATAATATCTCTCCTTTATTTTCAATCCATAATCAGGTTCCTATTTTTCATGGCTCGGTGCTTAATTTGTTCGGTAATTTATTCATTAGCTTAAGAAACAATTGTTAAACTCAAGCAGTAAGGGAGTCAAGCAATGATGATCAACATATCAAAATTGTCCCTAAAGAGTTCATGAGAAAAATGTCACAACTGTTTCAATAACTCTGTAAGACGGTAACCCTAGAACTTTCCTTTTCAGTAAAAACCCAACAACTTCACAGCACAAAATCCACAAGCTACTAATCTGCCAACTACACTAGTTTATCTCTTTTCTTTCTTTTCATTTTTTTATTATTAATCACTTCCAGATCTATATTCAGCATCTAATTTCCATTTATGATGCTCCATGAATTAAATGAAAGCATCTTTTTCAAGTAAAAGAACTGAAGGCAAACCAAGAAAGACTAGGAAAATGGGATAAATTCAGCATCTTTGTTAAGTATACGATGCATTGTGACAGGAGAATCCAGCAATAAAGATCAAAATGGCACTGGATATGTCCCTAAATAATTTGAACAAATTTTCAAGGCTCCTGTTAGTTCTAGTTTCATAAGATAACCCTAGAAATACCCTTCTTGAGTTAACTGGCAATTCTACTACATTATTTCGTCCTTCTTCTATTTATAATCAACTTCTGATCTAAATTCTGCATTTAATTTCCGCCCACAATGCTTCAAGAATAAAATACATACATCTTTTTTCAAGTACGGAGAAAGAGGAAAACCCAAGAAAAGGAAAAGGAATTGCATCAAACACTAACCAAACTGTCGAATGCATCCTCGCAGACCACACCCTTGGATGATTTCGTGAGCTGGAGAGTCAAATACTTGTTCTTTGGGTACACATGCGTGCCGAACAACTTCATCCGACCCTACAAAACCCACCCAGATCCAAGAAAAACAAGAAAATTAGAACATCAAACAAACCCTAGGAATCAAGAACAGGATAGAGGAGAAATTGCACCGATCGACGGACCTGGGGGAACTCTAGGTAGAGGACGGGGTTCTTGGTGCCGAGGTCGGCGAGCTCACCGACACGGCCGCCCGAGAGGGGGGCCAGGAGGCCGGGGAAGGAGAATAGGTAGCGGCTCTTCCGCTGACCCCGCTTAACGACGTCGCGTCCCTGGAGCTTGAGGACGGACTTGGAGGGCTCCAGAGGGGCGGAGGGCTTCGAGGGAGCGCGGCGGAGGAGCTTCTTCGAGAACGCGAGGGATCTCAGCCTCTTCTTCTCCTCCGTCTCAGGATCCGCCGGCCGAGAGTTCTCCTCCTTCTCGCTCTTTTTCCCCATCTTGGCCTTCCGTCAGGCCCCTCTCAATCGACTGTAGTCGGCGGGAGAAAATAGAGAGGAAAAGAAGGATTTTATTTATAGTGTTGGTAAAATTACCACTTGATCCTCAATCAGAATTTTTTTTGTTTTTGTTTTTGTTTGTTTTTGTACCACCGTGGCTCACGTAAGGTGGCGTGAGTACTATCTTCAGCGTAAAAAAAAAAAAGAAAAAAAAAAGTAGATAGAGATAGGAGAATAAAAATAGTTCATGTTCGTAAAATTCCTTTCAAATGGTGAGCAGCAAAAAAGACGACCTACTCTGCTGTCATGTTCGTCTTCTGAAACACATGAGCAATCTGCAACGAGCTACAACTAATTACTAGACTCTAAATGTTCTTGAGTAGAGATGGCTATCATCCTGTTGCCCAACATCACGAATCCACTCGATAATATATTAACCCGGTGCAAGTAGCCAGGCATGACAACCCCACCCCAACCCCTTCCATTTTCGAGACTACTCTTATTTCTCTCCAATAACTCCTAGGTTACTTGCATGTTCATACGCGTCAACTACAGTGGTATTTCTTCAGCTATGTTCTCCACGGCAATCTCCAAACCTCTCCCCATTTATTCTCCCTGCCAACCACCTCCGAGAAGTCTTTCCATCATTCTTCTATCGAATTCTATCATCTGTGAAATACCATCTTCCGCCACTGCCCTCAGACCATGCGGATAAAAAAATAAAAAAAAAACATAAAAAGATCACCATGAAGAAATGATCCCTACCATCTCTTTTCAACAATTATTCTAAAAAAAATTCGGAATGCTATAAGGGCTCGTTTGGTTCGCGGAAAGTATTTTCCCTCCTAGGAATATGATTCCTGGGAATCAGATTTCTAGGAAGAGGATACCTAGGAAAGTACTTTTGACATGTTTGGTTAACCATGGGAAAGTGACTAATTTCCAAAGTGCTTATGTTTGGTTGACCATCCACTTTCCTAGAAAAGTTATGTATAATTCCTATTATGCCCTTAATAAAAATTAGATCTTTAATGCCTCTTTAATGCTTCTTTAATACTGAAGGGTCTTTTTGGGAAAAAATAAAAAAAGAGTGATTCCCACCTCATGGGAAAGTAACTTTCCCATGTTTCTCATGGGAAAGACTTTCCCATGAAATGTGGGAATCATATTCCCATGGGAATACAACTTTCCCATCTCTCTCCTTTGAAAACTCCAACCAAACAAGAGGCATTTCATTACTTTCCCGTTGACCACACTTTCCCCCCTCGTTTTCCTGCGAACCAAACGAGCCCTAAGAGGGTTGATATTATCAGTAAAGGAGGGAAGGCTATTGGCATCAACCTTAGCAATTGACATGACCTATATCCAATTATGTCTCAACAACCACGTTGGGATCATCAGCAATGACCATGTCATCGCACCACCCTATGGTACATTATCTTCACCAAGAAGAAGTGGCTCATTGGTGATGTAGTCGAGAGTTAGGTACCCACAAATTCTGTTAATAATATAAATTAAATTTAAAAAGTTTTAAAGATATTAATGCGAAAGAGTGATAGTGTTCTTTTATACTTAAAATGGCAATCTTTTATTTCATTAGTCAAAAAATCTAACAACCGGGTATCATCACAAAAAAGGATAATTTAAGAGATATATAAGTAGATATTTTAGATGGCAAAATATGATATAATTATGCTCATAAGGGTATATATCTTAAAGAGATACAACCAATATTTGTGTCCATAAGAATATGCTAATATTAGGTGAAATTTTGTATTCACAAATCATTTATCATAATTACAACTTCAAATTAATTCTTACCAATATTTTGAACTAGCAAATCCAATTGAACCATTCTAAGATTCGAATTATGGATGATTGGTTCAACCATGGTTGAACTATAGTTCAACAATATATCCAAATCCTATCTTCTAAGATCTTAATCATATGCGCCCCCTTCTTCTTAAGGGTTTGAGACCTCCATCCATCCCTTCCGTATTCCAAATCCTCTCCCATTCTCAAACATGGCCTCAACTCTGATCAATACCGCTACATGCTTGAACACCATCTTATCCCCCTTTTGGCCTTCTGAGGACTCATGCATATACGTGTTTAAATCTATATTAATTATGCATCAAGCAAATCTTGAATGCTTTTACAGGAATACAGAATCCGAAAAACATCTTTAATGCAATGCCTCGTAATAGTAAAACTTTATTGAATCCTTCAAGTACTCTTAATTCATCTAGAAGAAGACACCCTACCACCAAACTTGGTCGAAGGGTGACAGGATTCTTCTTTCTTTCTGCACCAAAGAGCATCTACCTCCCATTAACCCTCCCTGTTTTCTGCTTCTCCCGTCTCTCCCACTTCTACCCTTTATTTAATAAATTTTGAGGTGAGAGGCGAGCTCAGCCTCCTTCCTGTTTCTAAACGAAAGAAAAGATAAAAAAGGGCCAAAAAGAACCTCATCCCACGTGTCAGCATTCTGTTACAGTCGTCGTCAAGACATTGAATAAATCCTCAAGATAACAAGGGATTATAGAAGACTAAAACATCACGTACTTCAAAAATAAATTTTGATGATATAATAGATTTGAAACACACAAATACTCTCTCTCTTTTTTTCTAAGAGTAAAAGCTGATCGCTAGATGTTGCAAGGTCGCCCCTTTTTCAGAGTATGACATGCTCTACACGTGCTTCACATATGCTCCACTTGTTATATGGGTACAACAGAAAAAATATAGCTTGTGAGACGGATAACCCTTGATTTGAACACACGCCCAGCATGGGTAAGCATTTCAATAGATATTTTAGGCAAGTCATTTTGCAGGTTATAACTTCAGTTGTGCAGTATCAAGTAAAGAAACCATTACAGCTTGAGAAATTTGGAGCAAAATAGATGAAACCTGGAGTAGCAAACTTGAATGTTTAAAAAAATTGTACGCATTAAAACAAATTCAATATCCTCAGCTGGATACAGGATTTGATAAAATTACTCCACTTCAGCCAGGTAATCATCAATCTCAGCTGGAGTAAGTACTCTGCAACATAAAATGAAATTTAATGAGTATGACACCGATTATAAGCTACCACCCTGAACTCATGACCATTCCTTTTGCATGCAGCAAGGTATGACTACCCATAATCCAGATGATTACTGCCTCCCCATACATCAATCACAACTTTTATCAATTTGCAGCTATTCATAATATTACCGTTAAGATTCGTTTCTCTTACTAAATTTATTTATGTTATGTTTGTTGCTAACTGATGAACTGAGAATGCAACTGAGTGAGAATCAGCCAATCATGGCACACTCCACGTAATTTATAACTTTTCCTTGCTCTTTCAGCATCCAAACATAGCTTTGGCAAAGGCTTGATGAATTTCAAATGCACAAGCGCTACAGCATTCAGTGACTTCTTGTTTATAACAGGAATTTTACAGGTAAGTTCAGACAGTAGAATAGGATATGGAGGCATATGTAATAGCATTACAATTGCCAAAACTTTTCTTTTTTTTTTCTTCCTCCTTTTCCTTCTTCTTCTTCTTCTTTTTTGAGACCTGGAGGGGCTAAATCCCCACTTTCTATGCAGACCCCATCCCATAGGGGCCGTAGCAAGCACAATTAGTATCAAACCCCCATCTCGTAGGGGCAAGAGGTAATATCACACAAGCAAGCGCTTCATGGTACCACCTAACTTTTCCATAACTCTACTAGCGCTCAATCAAATTGATGTAGCCTAACCAGTACATCTATGCCAACTGATGCAAAAACTAAGGTTAACCCATTTTACTTAGTTAAACATGCAAACAGTGCAATTCTATGCGTTAGACACGATAAACTGATAACATCACTTAAAACATTGAAACACTTGCTCAACCATTTGCCGAACAGAAATTGAATGAGCATACCTGAATTTACGGTCAGCACCAATAATTCCAATTTCAATGTTCTTGCTTGAAATTTGACCTTCAAACCTACACATTTTGCAACATAATGCATTAGCATCACAGAAGAACTAGGTATACGATGAATGAAAAATGTTTCAAATGAAGCATATGAAAATACCCTTCTTTAAGAGTCAAAATGGCAGTATGGACAGCATCATCAAGCTCCATGTCATCAGTATACCTACAATCAGAAGAAAGGTTTCAACTTGTGATGAAGCAATAAAAGCTGATGCTTGCAACAGCAGATATTCCTCCAGCAAGCAAAAAGCATGGCAACAAACATAGAATTTCAGAGATGAATTAAGGTTTTTTAAGAAAGTGGTGATGGAGGTTGTCTGATAGCTCTAAGGGGGATTATGGATGACATCAGCCAGCACTGGGTACCTCTTTTCAAGAAATGTCTTTGCATTGGAAACATTTTTCCCCATCGCAGATGCTTTCCAAGCAAAATAAGAACCTGATGGGTCAACCTAGAAAACAAGGTTCAAAGAAATAAGAAGTATAAGATTTGAATTGTCACATCATGTTAATGACAGTAGACATAAGAAGGTCAGTAAAAAAAAAGATTGCAAGAAGCTACAAGACTTGCCTGTACCTATTAAAAAAGAACCAGATGCAGATTAAGATCAATTCATGCAAAAAATCATCAATTTAAGATGTACATATACATTATTATATGAAAAAAATAAGTTACATTGACAGCTCCTAACAACAGGGAATGTGCCTGAAAGAAATTATTAGGAATATCATGCACTAAACTCAGAATCCTCTACTGATGATGAAACCAGTAAAAGGGCGAAAAAAAAAGAAGGTAAGATGCCAAAATACCTGATACAGCTGTGGACCATTGTCATCATATCCAGCAACCAGCAAAGAAACTCCAAATGGCCTTACACCACTGCAGGGGTTAAAGAAAGGGGAAAGAAAAGAAAGCATGAATTATAAGAATTATCATAAGGCTTTCTTTGCAATAACCAGACAAGCAGAGTGTCAAGCTGGCATATCTGATTGTGCACCTAAAGTTGGAGGTGAGACATAACATACCCATTTGAAACTTTGGTAAGGGAAGTTTGGTTTTGTTACATACATGAAATACTTATCCATACAAGTGGCAATGGCTATATGAATTTTCCGTGGTTCATCCGAGTTTGAGAGCATAGACCATTGGATCTCAACCTGACAGCGGTCATTTATAGATTCCTGGTTATATCCTGTGTTACCTGGATACTGACCTCCAGCTCCTAGAATCCGTGCCAGATACATATCCGAGTTGGATATGTGTCAGATACTTGGATTCTTGTTAATATTTATTAATCACAGTTTGTGAAAATTGGTGGAGTTAATTCCTCCAACAATAAGTTCAATCCGCTATAATGATGTTCAAAGTGAGCATTCAAAGATTAGTTAAGAATGCAATTATTAAAATAATTTTGTAAACTGTAATTGTCTAAGATCCTTAAGCTAATGGAATTTTTAACAACTAATGTTTTTGATATTTCTTCTATATGATACTCTATATATATATATATATGTATGCATGCATGTGTGTATGTATACGTATATATGTACGTATATATGCATATGTATGCATCTGTATGTATGTAACTATATGCATAAATATATATACTAGTTAAAATTATTTTTCTGCATATCCTTGCATCTCTTTTTTCTCCTCTTGCCAAGTACGACATTGGGACACGTGCCCGAATCCGATTCTCATGCCCGCGTCCATGCAACACTAGTTATGGCAAATTATAGATAAAAGAGAGACCAGCCATGATACCTAAAAGGCAGTCAACAAGTATGGATACAAATGCTATGCAAAATAAGCTTCAGAATCATGAGGAAGCCGATGAAGGTTACCAAAGTCTTGAAGGGAATCTAATCAACATGGAAAGAGGAAACTACATCTAAAAGCAAAAGTCAACTGAAGTTCAACTTTGCTTTCATTCATTTTCAAATAATAAGTCAACATCTAAAAGCAAAACTTAACTGAAGTTTAACTTTGCTTTCATGCATTTCAAATAGCAAGTCAACCAGTTCAATTGACCTGGTTGAAGGTTTGACAAACGACATTGGCAAATCAGAAGAAAGAGGAATTATTCAATTACCACATATAGTGAATCTTGTAGCATTTTTGACAGAGGTAGTATGACCAAAAAAAAGAGATTGCGCCACAGAGAACTAATAAGTATAGACTAATTAAAAATTAAGGCGATAAAGAAGAGGCAAATAAGCAGTTCTGGTGCGGCTTTAAAATTTGAAATTTTTGGTTAACAGTTGATTCATATGTCATTGCCAGCAAAGGAGGAGATATCGTCCATAACTTAATTATAATATATATGTATGGAAAAAATTCATCTTTGACAAATAAATAGGCTTTTTCATTTGCTAACAATTGGTAATTCTGATGTGTATCCTTTAACAAAGCAACTCAAAAAATAACATACCCAGATTGAGTGAACTCCTGCATAACAGCTGCAGTTTCCCTAACAAGTTGGGTAACTGGTATAGGCTCCTGAGATCATGAATTCACAGTAACCATCAGAAAGAATGATAAAACAATATGAAGCAAAGACAAATGCAGAATTATTGGCATTATTATAGAACAAAAGTCCAGAAACGACAATTAAGCAAAGAAACTTTGTACAAACAGGTCCTCACTATCATGTGTCCATTAAAAAACTTGTACTTTTTTCCATCAGACAGCAAGCAAAATGATGCACAAGTCTACGCTAACTGATTGCCTTCAATTTATTTGTTTTCCAAAGTGTAAATTGAAATAAGGACTGTGTTCAGGGAAACTATTTCTCAAATGAGTTGTATAAAAACATATAATATGTGCATTTTTTGTTTTTCTGGTAAGCAGCATATAAAAAATATGCTTTGGGGGGATTTAGTAATAACTATGCTACTACTATGTGTAACGCAAAAAAAAATGCAGAATGTTCATGAATGGGAGGAAGAAAAAACAATAATGGAAGTAGTTAGACAAATCTTGCTGCTAGGTAAATAGAAAACATTTCAGCTGACCAGACCTTATATAGTCGGTAATACTGTTGTGCTTGTTTTCTGCTTTTTCTCACAAGAACGCGGGAATCTGGGCCCATTCCACTGCATATAAATAGACAAACAATTGAGAGAAGAAAATAAAATTAATGACGGCATCTAATAGAAAAGGTGATTCTGAAAAAAGCTGGCAAATACTTAGCAATAGCAAATTATGAGCAATAGCATATTAGAAAGGCGATCAAGGAATCCCCCATTTCAAATGTCAAGGGAAGAGATGTCAGCATTCTGCAGGTGTCAAATTAACCTAATCATAAGAATTTCATCAGGGAATCACACCAATGCGCTAGTTTGCATTCACTGTACTAGGCTTCTGTAATGCCAGTGATGGACAATTTAGAAGGCAAAACCACTAACAAAGTTTCTGACATGCACTTTTCTCACAAACATTTATCGATTCAACAGCTTTTATTGTTTATAAAATTCACAATTACTACAACTATCGCCATGGGAGATAATGACTATATATCTGGAAGCATGCTAAAGGAGTCTATAAACAGTTATCATATTAGAAGTCCCATGATAACGTCATGTATAGAATCAAAGTTCAAAATTAGTTTGGAGGTCACATAATATTTAATATCATAAACACAATATAAGCAACTTAAATAAATAAAGGAATGAACATAGTAAGTGGCACATAACACCTGTAAACAACTCCAATGTTTGTTGTCATCAGCTGAATCTTTTGCACCTACAGTTAAATAAGTTTAAAATCAAGCTTCCATGTTCCAAAGAAAAAGCAAACACAGAGACTTAAGATTGGATAAG
This sequence comes from Phoenix dactylifera, assembly GCF_009389715.1. NCBI lineage: Eukaryota > Viridiplantae > Streptophyta > Magnoliopsida > Arecales > Arecaceae > Phoenix > Phoenix dactylifera. Next base: position 13,696,637 of record NC_052408.1, on the reverse strand, counting down.
TGCCCAGAACTTATTGATAAAGCTGAAGGTTAACTGCAACTCCACAAGGAAATGTGAATGCTAGAAAGAAAATAAAGACAAGGAAAAGAGCCAGACGTTGTAATCAGAAGCTGATCAAATATTACAATGTAAGCAGACGTGAGGAGACTTATCTCAACGAAAAGAAAAAGCTTCGAAGCATATCCTTCATTAGTCAACAAAATATTCAATTCTGAAAGGAAGTGTAAAACAGGACTTCAACTGAACATAGTAGAACCCATATAACTAGATTATCCATATTAATTCATCAAGCATTACTTGACAAACTCAAAAGGAAAAAAATACGTTGACATCTGTATTACTACTTCCAGTCATTATCATTTAGACAAGAAAATTTCAGAAAGGAAATTGAATGTAGTAGAAGTATCGAAATCATGTGCCTCTTGGATCTACAAAAAAGCATGCGTTGACTTGCATGCAGCAAAATTCAAAGGTGACAATCCTAGAGCCAACCAACCATTTCAATGGGAAGCTAAACATCCTCAGACTAATTAGAGTCCTTAAACTTTCAAACTGCCCAAACAGCTCTTGAGGTTGGCCAAAGTACAGCCAGCAAGCATTACCTTCACCAACTGGTGAGCATTTGACTCTTATAGATGTCATAGAAGAGGGTGTTAAGAACATAAGGGTGTCCTTTGAGAGGAACGTGCCATACAAGAGGGAGCAATAGCAAAGACTCAGGATACTGAGGTATCTTGGTCTCGCTAACACAGACCCCTAAGGGATGCTCCAAGGAGTCATGTACATCTTCAGGCTAGCCCGCTCAAACGCCTTAAGGCTCATTAGTAAGACATGTAAAAGTCCAAGGGGGGTTCCCCGGTTATAGGAACTTAAATTTGCAGGCAGTCATAAAATGACTCTTCATGATGAGGTCCAAAATTAAAAATCATGATGCAAGCACACTAAGCAATACGCAATCAAGCAAAGTGAATCCATTGCGTTTCAGTTTTTACTTTTTACTTTCTTTATAAAGAAGTTAGCAAATGATACAAACCAAAAGGATGCATAAAAATAATAAACATGTTTAAACATGAAAAATACTGTCTTCCCAATAAAGAAAGGTTAAAAATATCTAGGGTAAAACAGCTCGGGACAGGGAGAAAATATCAAATGAAGTTAACTTTGCCACAATCACATGAGGACAACACAGGTATTTCCAGAGGTGGAAGTGATGTGTGCTTACAGATGTCTCATCCACTAAGATGGAAGGCAATTTCTTCTCAGTTGCAATAACAACTCCATTGGCAGCTGCAATCACCACCAATACAAATATGAAAGCTTTAGATATGGTGTATAAGAAAATCAAAGATAACAGACTTGTGAAGAAAACATAAGGAATTGCACAAATGATGCTTAACAACTAGTTAACTTTTAACTTTGACCAGTCACTAGGATTCCACCACTGCATCATCTCAATCAATTTAACATCTAAATATATATGCAACATCACTTCCATCAAGTATAATAAAATAATCTAACCCTACTTCTTGTGGAACTAGCGAAACTCAAAGTTGCTTTACATCAAAGACTCATAACTGTTCAGCCATCTTTGGGAAGGAAAGGTCCAACTAGAACTATTGATAGTTATTGCTGCACCAGTCTCTAAGCCCCTCAAATGACAGCATAAGAAGAATAATTAATGTTAATGGCACGACGTGTCGTGTTCAGAAAACAATCAACAGGAAATAACATGACCCTTCGGTCTAACTTTCAAATTATCTCAGATGTTGTCGGGTCCTGGACAGGCATCGGGTTTATCGCGTTGAGATAAAGAATTATGAACTTATCTGGTAAATAAAGAAATAGATTTTTAGGGAAAAAAAAAGATTGATTTAGGAAAACAAGAAGCATCAACAAGAAAAAAAAATTGTGGATAAGTAATGATATCTGCTATCAAAATTTTCACGCTCTGTCATGGCATATATCCACATGAAGATAAGGTCAGCAAAGAAGAGATTAGGAGGCTACAATCTAGATAGCAATATATTAAACAAGAATACGATAAATCTTCGTCAAAAGTTGGAATATTTGAGCACGTCATAATTGCGATGATTTTTAACTACGATAATTATATTGCTCCTATCATGATTCTACAAGCATGTCAAGCACTGCTAGTAGTAAATTATTGCAAATAGGCTATGAAATTCAGGTCGGAATTCACACACACAGAGAGAGAGAGAGAGAGAGAGAGAGAGAGAGAGAGATTTTCATAGCTCAAATAGAAAAAACTAAGTCAGAACGAACCCTAGTTCAGTAGTTGGCACGCTACATAGAACCCAAACTAAGGCTAAAAATGGAGTTTCGTGGGTGAGAAACTTACCAACCCTCGACGCCCAAAAACAAGCAACTCATGTTCACTTTAATATAAACTATCAGACAGAAAGGGGCAAAAAAAAACGTTGGAAAAAGCTATTTTTATATCAAAAGACCATAAAAATAAGAAGAACAACCGAGCAAGAACCGATCTACGCCAATTGGTGTGGTCAAAGCAAGGGGGCGAATTCATCCAAGGAGGTGCAGATTACCCTTGATTCCAAGAGACGTTTGGCCGGATCCGACGGCCGTCAGAGCGTGCTCGATCTGCACCAGCTTCCCCGAAGGGCTGAATCAAGAAACAGGAGTTAGGATCTGGGGATTCGAGGGTTCGGGAGAAGGAACGGAAAGGGGTGGAAGGAACGGTGAGTACCTGAATGTGGTTAGCGAGAAGGAGTATTGAGAGTCTCCCATCGATCTATGGTTAACGACTCTGTGAGTCGAGCGATCGGCGAGAAAGGACTACTGGCGAGGGGGAGAAACCGGGTTATCCGTGAGAGGAGAAAGGGAGGGGAAGAGAACCCTTGCGCACGAAAACCCAGCGGAATGGGGGTTTTGTTCGCTATTCCGTCGTAGGCGATGGCGCAGGTAATGGTCTTTGATCTCGCGTGGACGTGGGTTTCTTGGAGAGAAGGGATAGTTTGATGGATGGCAGAGATTCTTTTGATCAATGTTATTTAAAATAAATTTAGTATTAGAAAATATACCCTGATCTTCAGGAGTTTACATTTTAATTTTATTTTTTAATAAAAGATAATTTTGGGAGACTGGAAACCTCTTTTTCACACTCGAGAAATTTTTCAATGCGGTGGCAAGAAAAAAAATGATGGATCGTTTATCGAAGATAATCTGGTATAAAAAAATAACTTTTGTATTAGATTATCATATTTGACATAAAAAGCAAACGAGAAAAATAGTAAAATAAATGATATATTTTATATCTATTTTTTTTCAAAATGAAGGTAAAACAAATATCACCCCTCCCATGTCGGATCATCGAGTTGGGATAATCTAAAAAGATCATTTATTAACAAAAATTTCCTCTCTTATATTATATTAATATTATATTAATTACATTAATATAATTAATATTAATTATATATATTATACTAATATTATAAATATATTAACATATTGATTAATAATATTTATAGATAATAATATATTTAATGCATTAATATAATTATTAGTAAATATTAATTATTGATAATTAACAAATATTTATTAAATATCAATAAATATAACACAGGATTTATTAATAATTAATATATTTATTTATATACCAAAACATATTAAACATCATTTATAATAAAAATATATATTTTTAATAGAATTTATTAATTTTAAAAATATTTATTAATTTATGTAAATATGTTTGAATATTCAAAATAGTTGATATTGTCGGCGTTTATGTAAGCTAGTCATAGATGGCCAATAAATGTACTGAAAAAAAAATGTTATTACTTGAATTATTTATTTAAATGCATTGTTGAAAATTTGGCAATATTTTCGTATAAGATTACCTACAACCAAATATTGTAATATTTTTTCTATATCGTTTTTCCAAACTATATTTCCACCTATCAAATATGAGAAAATTTATTTCTTCGCAATTATTTTTGTAGATAAATAATTTTCGACAATCATCAAATTACTTTGGCATACCCCAACCAAATGAACCCTTAAGGGCAATTTGGAGCTCAACATATTGGGGTGGCAATCGGATCAAGTCGAATCAGATATGGATCGGGTTGAATACAAGTTGAGTGAAAAAATTGTCAGCTCGAATCCAACTTGTTTATTAAATGGATCAGATTCAACTTTATATCTGGCCTATTTATTAAATAGATAATCTGACTTGACTTACATAAGCCATTTATTAAATAAGGCAAATCAAGTTAAATGGATTAAATAGTTCAAGTAGGTTTTTTTATGGATTATATGGATTTAAACAAATTAAATCGGTCAAGTTGGTTAGGATAAATAGGATAGAAATAGGTTATGCATATTTTATATGAGTTAGATAAATTTTGAATCTTCAGAATAAGTTGGGCTATGGACCGACTTAATTATTAAATAAGTTAAAATGGGTTAAATGGCCCCATTATTTCAGTCAAACTTGAAATGATGGGTTATTTGGGGATTCGAGCTGACAGGCTGCAACATACATTACCATCCGTGGAGCAGTCCGCCTGCGGGGGCTCCATCTCCCCTATTTAGTGGTCGCCAAGGGAAGAAAAGACCAAAAAAAAGGGAGATGGCGAGGGCAAGAGGCAGCAAAGGGCAGCAGGGAATGGACTTCATCTCCGAAGATGGGTTAGGCGGAGGGGGCTGAGGTGAGGGCGACGATGCACCGAGGTCATAGTCGACAGGGGATTCAAATAGAGGGAGGCGAAGAGGGCCTTGGCCCGAGCCCCTTCCTCTAACTTGTAGCAAATTTGGGCCCTAGGTGCGGCAACCATCTTGCGATGGCTGGTGATCAGAGCGCCCATGTCCATGTCCCTTGGCTTGGCGCCCCTCTTACCTTTGCTATGGGGGAGGATGACCATGAATAGCTGTAATAATGGAGGTCGAGGATGATGCATGGTCAACCAACATGTGGCAGTGGGAAGGGGTCTACGGGGAGCTCTGACTCATCCTCACAGTGGCGATGGTATGGAGGTGTTTTTTTTTTTTTTTTTTTTTTTTTTTTTTTTTTTTTTTTTTTTTTTTTGCTGAGACAGATGTCTCATACAAATTGGAAAAAAAAAATCAAAAAAATAACAAGTTCTAATGTGCCCCGAGTAATTTCCTCTCCTCTAGCCACAGGATCTATCCAGAATGGTTAGTTAACCACATATGAGGCTATCTAATATGCTGCCCTGTTGGCCTCAGGATGAGGTGCTCTGCCTGTAAGGCCATCCCGCCACTGATTATAGCCTAGATATTTCTTAGCAGCGGGTGGTGCTTGCCCATCCTCTTCACATCCTGCTGAATCCAACCAATAAGTGTAGCTGAATCGTCCTCGAGTACGACAGCATGGGCTCGCAGCTCGCGCCACACATGGTACACGCTAGTATGGGGTTTTTTTTCTGGCGAGGGAGGTTGGAAAAAAAGGAAATGAATGGAGTTTTCTTTTATTGCAAGCACCATCCATCTTTATTATAATGAAACAATATAATAATTTCATGGAAGCGGATCATATATCCATCAAACTGTTTGATGATCCATGTAAATAGGTCCTTTCTCGGTAATTTGTGAATTATTACAAGAAATGAACTATAGAACCTAGCTAAAATAGTTTGGTAGAAACGGCTAGTTTCTCGATCTATTTAGGGCGATTTACGATGGTTGGTCAGGCTGATTGGGGCATTCATTCAATTGAGTTAAATAGGTTAAAATAGAAAGAGAAAACATGCGTTAATTTGCTTCATAGTTCCAGCCAAGGTCAGGGGAGCAGCAGTGATTAATAATACGGTGGATGATGGTTTGGACTATGATTAGTTTTAACCGGATAAAACCAGTCATAAATTAGGTTTATTAGGAATAATGACAGGTCAAGTCATGGATGGTCCTATAGTGGTTAGTTTAGAATGACTACACCATAAGTTGTGCTCTCAGTAAAGTAATATAAAAAGCCATGACAGCAACAAGCTATTGGAAAGAACTACGACAAGAACAGATGGCAGAAAAGGAAATCGAGGCCAAGATTCGAGTGATAACTGACAAAAATTGAACTTCAAGTCGTATACCTGTCCCTTTGTTCTTTTCCATCTGTTCTTTCTCCTCTGCTGCTGCATTTTTCTCCTAACCAGGTTTGGCATCAACTGAGATAAAGTTAAAAAGAGCTAGATGTCAGAAGTGTGAATGTATATGCTGGTAAAGTTTTTTCCCTCATCAAGGTTCTTTAAAACCAGAGATCTTAGCCATCTCGTTGGGTGGTCAGCGCTGGTCTGAACTGAGATTATGGTTTATCTCGGTCAAAATGAAAAGTTCGGAAAATTCGAAAGATTGACATTTGCAGACTACCAAAGGAGTGTGGCTCCTTCACGGCCACGCATGTCTACAGAGAGGCGAATGGCGTGGCTGACTGGGTTATGTCATTTGCTGCCTACCACTCCGAGGGCTTTATATGGAAAAATCAAGAATTCTTGCTGAAGCTTTATAGTGAGATATTGTTTTTTGATTTTGTTGGCCGCATTCATACCCATTGTATGTGAGCTGCCATTGTACTTAAAAAAAAAAATCGAGAGATCTAAGATATTTCAAGATCTTGGCCGATATCATACGAACCTAGCTATTGAAATATTGGCCAATTTAGAAAATCGAAGATTGCCTACTGTTCTTATTTGCCCTTCATAAATAAGAGGCTCTGCATGTGATTACATAAGCCTTCAAAAATCTAATTTGTGAATTGTTTTGTAGCAGTGACAATTGCAGAACCTCTATCATTGATTTTCACAGAAGCTGCCTTAGTTGTTCATATGACTTATGCTATTGTTGCTGCTGGGAGCTTCAAGAAGGTTGCTTACCTGGTGGTCAGGGGATAGTAATTTTGCCATAGCAAGATAGAGGTAAAGATCATGTGCATGGAGAATCTCCTCATCACATAAAGCAAGATAGAGGTAAAGATCATGTGCATGGAGAATCTCCTCATCACATAAAGAAAGGTCAATAAGTCAGGAGAAAAAAGTCACCAGAGTTCTTTTGACAGGCAGCTTGCTATCTCGTCAGATTATCTGACTCCCATGGAAGAATAGGATGCAAATATTGATGGCAGCATTACTTTACCACCAAAGGAGATTGGGGGCTGTGGTAATAACCTTGGTGGAACTGAAGTGCATGACTTTCCTGAAAAGTTGCTTTATGAAATAGAGGAGAAAGCTGATACAAATCCTAGGAGCAATAAGTTTGCGAGATTTGGGGACATGCCCTGTCGATGCTCCTGTTTCACTTCATCTGGCCATCTAAATGCTGGGAGTGAAATGTTTCAGAAAGCAGCTTGTAGAGAGAATTCTGATGATAACTATTTATACTGTCTGACTGCTAGAGATATTCAACAGGAAGAATTAGAATACTTCCAAAACCATTGGGTAAAGGGCTAGTCAGTAACTGTTCATGATGAGCTTGAAATTACTTATGGCCTAAGCTTGGAGCCAATGGTTATATGGCTTGCCTTGCGAGAGAAGTCAATGTCTAAGGGTGCTTTTGAATTTAAGGAAATTGGTTGTTTGCATTGGGTTGGCGTGAGGTTAGTTTCAATATACTGCGCATGCTTTTAAGTCGAGTTTAAGGCATGTTTCTTAATAGTAAGAGTGAGTGAATGAATCTGTGGCTGTCATTTACTCTCTATTCAGGCTTGGGCCTTGTTCTATTGCAATGCTGTTAAATGCTGCATCTCTTATAGAAAATTGCCTTGGATATTGGCCTCCATAATTTCCAAATATCTTATTTATGTATAAACTGCAAACACATCCTTAAGTGATCATCTTTTATATCGTGTTTAACATGAACTAATACATTGACAGGAGTATGAAATTCGCTCTTCAATCAAATATTGTTTTTTGACTAGTGCATGAGTTTTTCAGGGGTTTTAAGATGAATCATAATATTGCTTTGATATCCATGTGTTAAAATAGATTTCTGTAGGAATGCTGACATGTATATGTACCCCTGGGAACAACGTCTGTGTAAAATCCTATGCATATGCACAGTTATAGTCTATTGTTCTTCTGTTAGTTCTTTGCTTGTCTTAAAAAAGGCCTTGGCAATTAAGGTTACCCAATTATGCAGCTGCCCTCTATGTATGTTTTGTGGCTATTCCTTCCCTGTCCAAGTGCAGTGTTTATATTGTTCATCATCATCTTTTTTTGCATAATTTCCAGCCATTCATTAAATTTGTCTAGAATATATTGGCCAATCCACTGTGCTCTGCTATTCTATGCACTCTAACTTGCGACACTCTGATGCATATTGGATATCCTGTAAGATGAAATAAATGGTCACCAGTTTTTCAGATAATGTACTGTGGGACGAGCTCATAGCAGTCAATGGCCTTAGATGCTTAAACTTAAGGACTGCCCCCCAACCAGTTTTTTTTAGCAGTTGCCACGCCACAAGGCTGAGATTCTCACTGCTTTCCCATTCCCAGAATATACAGATCCTAGGTAAGGTGCTCTTAATCTTTAACTGAAAGTGCCCAAGGATGTTCTGAAGCTAGATCTGGGGCAAAAACATTTATTGCTTATGGACTTCCTGGAGTGTTAGGAAGGGGTGATTCTGTCACAAAGCTTCATTGTGGCATTTCTGATGTGGTAAGTTGTTTGTTATCATAACTGATATTTTCTCTCTATGTGGCTGTGTGTCGATGTGTTTAAAAGTATGCAACTTCTCATGTTGGTAACTGGCATTTGGTGCTCTGTATTAGTGATATCAAACCATACATATCTAGCCTAGCTTGAGAAATTTTTTTCTCCCATTAGTCACCAAATTTAATTTCAGAGTGAATTCAATGATTTTATATCTACAAAAGGGGTTTGTTGTTTTCCTGTATCTTTTCCTTTTTTCTTTTATTTTTATTTTTAATATGTGGCAGAGTTAAAATTAAACAAAAAACTTCTATTTCTTGCGACTTCTTTGTTTTGGTCATTGTTATATCTGCTCCTTCTGGTTTTAGATCTCTTGTGGGCATGTATTAAAAAAAGGTTTATATTTGTTGAACTGAATGATTAGATTTTCATTTTGTAATTATGTGATTATAATGCTTTTAATCTTAAAAAGTTGCATCAACATTTCCTTTTGGTGACTACGTCTATTGTTCATCTAACATGTTGCTCCATTTTAATCTGGAAATTTCATTGTCGTCTGATATTCTACTATTAATTCAAGTGAGTATTATGACACATACAGCAGAGATAGCCTTTCTGACCATCAGCTTTATAGGATAGAGAAGTTGAAAAAGAAATACTGATGAGCAGAAAATAAATTCTGGATGTATATATAAATCTTGCTGTAAGACATAGATGTTAAAGCTGGAAATGCCATGGATGTTCGGAGAGACACCGATGCTGGATTTTCTGATTCTGAAGCTGAAAGAGGTGAAACTGCTTGCTCTTGTGATCCAAATACAGTAACAAGTGTTTTATCTGCTGCTAAAGCTGGGGACAATGAAGACCCTAACGCTTCACCTGGTGAACAAGAGAGACGATGGCTATTCCAAATGACCAGCAGCTTGCTCAGAATGAAGATTTGAAGGAGCAACAAAGAACTAATTGTCATGTACCTGATGAAATTTGTTCAGAGTTGTCTATTAATGAACTTGTGGATGAACCTGTTGCTTTGCAAGCATTAGTTGGTGATTTAGAAGAGAAGGAAATGGGACAAATAATGCTGTAATTTGAATGATTAAAAAGATCTTGGTGGTGAACAAATAGATTGAGGTATTGTTTGCCAATCTCAGCCCGCAATACATGATAGCAATATGCCTGCAATTAGGACTTCTTTTGCAGAGTCTGTGACTTAAGTCTGTTATTGTTTTGGCATATGCCTGATTTTGCTGTGGTATGACTGGTGTAGAGTTTCTTTGTAAATCTCCTTGTATGAAATTATCTTTGTAAATTTTGGATCCACTAGCCATGTTCTGGTCTCTGTATCTTTGTTGGAATGCATTATTGGACAATTCCCAAATGGAAAATTATCACATTCTATTTTGAAATCCATATTTATAGGTATCTATACATATAAATGCCTGCTTACATTAGAAATGTTACTTGTTCTGCATTTTGAAATTCATTTTTCCTACTTGTCCAAACTCCTGAAATAGTTTCTTATCATGGCGAACATGATCCAGGTAAAGAAAATGACTCTCGATGCACTCAATCAAGTCATCAAAGTAAAAAAAAAAAAGACTGTAAATTCGAACCAGTGAGTTGTATATATCTCTACACATTTCCTTTTTATTGTATTAACAAAGTTTGCTGCAATATGAGGTTCCCTTTATAATATTGACCCCTCTAATTAGTTTTTGTTGTTCAGAGCACATGTTGTGACTTTCAAGCTTTCTTGCCCTTTTACATTTTCTTTGATGATTTTCTATATGTTAATTTTAAGGAGCATTCTTGCCTGACTGATTGCTCCCGTGATTCAGATAGAACTCCAAATGCTCCTTGGAGCTGTTAGTAATTAGATTCTTCATATGAAGTAAGCGACGCGCAAGTCTTTTGAAGTTCTTTTTTTTTTTTTGGTATACTGGTAGCTTACACTAGTCTTGCATGAGCATTGTCTACTGAGTTAAGGGACAAAATACTCCACAAGGGTGGAGGGATGGATATAAAGCGGGTCCAGAGACACTCTTCAGAATGATGAGCAGTAAAGGAGGTGACCCAGTCAGCAGCTCTATTCGCCTTCCGGAATACATACACAACCTGGAAGACATCACATTCCTGCAGTAGCTGTCAAGCGTTCTCTAGAAGCAGATGGTCGAATATCCCCGGCCCCTCTTGTAAAATTCACTTAACCACCTCCACTGAGTCCCCCTCTAGGATGATGTATATGGCTTCTAGAACTCTCCTCGCATAGAAGACACCCTCCCAAGCAGCTCTTAGTTTCGTACCCGGAACTAATGACTCGAAGGTGCGCCGCCCTCTCCCCGCAATCAGCTTGGACTCGTGATCCCTAATTACAAAGGCAACATCCGTGCTTCCTTCGCCAACGAACAAACTGACCTTAAGGTGGCCGAGAGCTGAAGGCTCCGAGGATGAGGACATACCTAGGCGCTGTAGCAGCAGAGAGAGAGACCTAGATGTCCCTTGCCAACCTAGATGAAACGGTCATTCTAAAGTTCTGCATTGGGTTGTTAATTTCCTGAACTTGCCATTCTTCATTCTTTTCTCTCTCTCTCTCTCTCTTGCCTATAAACCAAATTACAATCAAGAGAGTGAAGATTATCATTATTAGATTGCATTCAAGTTGCATGAAGACAATGTCTATGATTACGTAAATTCCAGCCAGCAAAATTTTGTTTCTCCACAATCACCATTCTTCTGCGACATGTCTGGTGCGACCGGCGACCCCCCTGCATTTTTACTACAAACTGAATTCCTCTTAAATCCTTATGACCATGGCTAGGCCAAGCCCTCCCCAGTGCCGGCGTCTCATGTCTTCAAGAGACTTGGAAACCTGATGTGCTGCACCATGCTGCCCAAGACTGGCTGTTGCTGACATCTTCTTTGTTATCTTTGTGTACATCACTACCGAGTGTCTCTCTTTTCTTTTTTTTAATTTAGGGGGGCAGTTCATATCACTCGGGTACGAATACACTGAATAAAATTAGAAACAAAACGTTCCGGAGTGCCCTAGCCAACTCCCCCTCAGTCGTCCACAGCGTATCTACCGCATGGTTGGTCGCGTAAGCAGCAACCCAGTCCGCGGCCTCGTTTGTCTCTCTATATATATGTTTCGTCTGGACTACCCAGTGTCCCAGCTTCTCCATCATGCAGTTCGAGCAATTGCTAAGAAATCCGAGTAAAGCAATTGCTGAAACAACCACGTTCAATCTCGAGGCCACTAAAGTGGGTTTCCATATGAAACTGCATGCTAGAGACTGGCAGAAGAGCAAGGGGCCTGGAGAGGTGGCGACTGAGGTGGTAATACTAGACTAGGTGGTTCTGCACAAAGTGGAGATCAAGGGAATAGAAATGCGATGCATGATACATGGAATCAAATCTAGAGTTCTTATTAGTTTAAGTTTTGTTTGATTTGTAGATGATCTTTGCTGTATTTAGAGTGTGGTGGAAGTGAGACATGGATTCTTATTCATGGTAGAAGTTTGTAAACATGGAAAGTTAATGGTTGTTTTAGGAATATATGGATTGTACCAAATAGGAAGAGATTGAATAAATAATTTGGTCTGAGGGTTTTCTGCTATTTTGTCCTGATCTTGATGTCTTGATGGCCTGCTTTCAATTGCTATTTTGTCCATGTCGGATGTTATGACTGCATGGTATGCTAGGGCGACCCCTGTCTACCAAATGGTGCTGTAGTGTGATGTTAAAGTTAATAGGCTGGGCTACATGAGTTTGATGCCTTAACAAAAATTTATCAATTTTTAGTGGCAACAGTGTTAAAAGAAGGGAGAAAGGATAGAATTGATCATGCATTTTGATCTTTATAGGTTTTATGTGTTTATGGTTCTATGATTTTATATTAAAGGAAAAAAAGGGTATGATACCATAGCAAATTCTATGGAGAGAAAAGAAAAGATATATACGATATTCCGGGTAGAACGGCTCAGTAATATTTGATTTTCACTATGTGTTATGGCCAAAACATAACGAGAGCAGCCACGAGTAAACTGAACTTTCATTTTCAAGTGATATTTGGTTGATGCACTAGTGTGGGTAAATCAAAAACAAACCAAACCTTCATCTTTTCGAAATTTAGGGTTTGGACTAGGTGCACTAAAAGGTGATGGTGACTAGAAGAGAAATATTCTCACTCTTTAGAATCTTAAAACATAAATAATTCTTTGCCAATTTGTCCTTATTGGTTTTATAGACATTATTTAAGGATCCTTCAAAATGCTTGAAATGCTTATTAAAATTTGCCGCCTTATCAATTAGGATGCGATCTTCACGAAGTGGTTCTGTGATTATTTTCCATATTAGAACTCGAAAGGTCTAGAGTAATAACTCCTAGTATATAGTTATTAACTTATTTACGAATTTTAGATCGGGTGTAGCCTCCTCCCACATCTTGGCTGCATCTTGAACTTCAGAGCTAGCATCCTAATAATGTGCAACAATCTCCTCCAAATACGATGCATCTTTTTCATGATCGAGAGCTATGCATACTTGTAACATCTAGGAGAGCTCTCTCTCACACACAATCTCTTCTTCTTTTTTTTTGGGGTGAAACGGCTGCTCCCACTACCCTAGCATGAGCACAGCTAGCTACATCAGCATTAAGCAAACAACACAGAACAAAAGGAACAAAGACTGTTGCGTCCAAAGAAGGTCTGAGGAGTGGTGCGCAATGAAGGAGGCGACCCATTTAGCAGCCTGGTTCGACTCCTGCAAGACATGCTTTTGGAGAACCCGGCACTCCTGTAGCATCCGATGAATGCCGCCCAGAAGCGGGTGCTCCACCTCCTCCCGCCCCTCCTCCCTTAGACGCGCCATCAGGGAAGCTGAATCTTCCTCCAAAACGATGCAACCAGCCTGCAGAATATATCTCACATAAGAAAGCCCCTCCCAGGCAGCCCTAAGCTCCGCCCCAAACGTCGAGGCCTTGAAAGAACGGCGTCCACCTGCTGCAATCAGCCTAACGCTACGATCTCTATCTCTTAGCACCATGTGTTTGACAACTATTTTGTTTGTTTGGCATTCCAATACGACATTCCTTGTTTCTACGAATGAGAGCCCTCCATTTCCAAGATGGTAGTATGGTGGGCACATCCAATCATATACTTTGTTTGCTTGCGCCTACATCACAACAATGGTGTTTCTTTCACCATCTCCTCATATCAAATTCCAAATGCATCTCCGCCATCGAACCCTCCCTTTCTCTTTTCTTCTCATGCAACTTCTCTCCAACAACCATGCGTCCAACAATCATCTCCGCTTCTCTTACCACAACTATCTAACATTAGCCTATCTATATAACACAATGCATGTTAGAGAAAGCACGGTTGACGAAGACCCTCCATCTAATTAGATATGCTTCTTATCTTTCTTTATTTTTTAACAAATTCTGCTTCAGATTCTACTCCTCTTTCTCTTTTAAAAATAGAGGAAAAAAGTTCAGCTAAGATGAATCGTAATGGCAAGAAACCATTTCCATACCCTATAATCCGGCAAGAGACGGTATAAAGATAGTAGTCCGCTTCAGTTCAGCCCAGGTTGGTTTCCTTCCAATCAACGAGCTCGGATGTCGGATCCAGCAGTCCGCACTCATCCGACACACGGGCCAAAATTCGCAAACCGCGCCAAGCGCCCACGCGCGCGGCGAGGGACGATAACTCGTACCTCCGGAACACCAAAAAACCCCAGCGGAACACGCAACGCGCGGGCGGGCGGGCGCTCCCCCGAAACCGGCAGCCCCGCCGCTGGTTTTGGCTCTCCTCCCAAAGCCGCGGGCGCCTTCCGCTGTCGTAAACCATCGCGCTCCCCCTCCTCCCCCCCTACCGCCGAACGCCACCCCCTTCCCGAGCCCGTTTCCCATGCATTAAATTTGCGTTTCCTGTGCAAGCCAAGGCGAGAAACTGTTTTGGACCAGACCTTAGTTGTTCCTTTCTCTCTTCTTATATATATTCTCTCGCCATCCATCCAACTCTTTTCTCTAAGTCTCTTTGTACCGTCAGGCAAAGACTCGTCCTTTTCGTTTCCCTTTCCACTGCCACCGGTCTTTTTCCTCTGTGGCGGGACGATCGGGTTTCAAAACCCGGGGTTTTTCGGCGAGAGAACCGGGTTTCTGGGGGAGGGATGGCGGGCGGGGAGCGGGCGGGGACGCCGCCGGCTGAACGGCGGTGCAACCGAAGCGACGGCAAGTCGTGGCGGTGCAAGAACTGGAAGAAGGAAGGCGTGAGCCTCTGCGAGGCTCATTACGAGCAGCTGGTCAAGAAAAGTAGGGTTAGGGTTTCGTCGAGGGATGGGGAGAGCGGGGACGGGCGGAGCGGCCGGCGGAGGAAGAGGAGTGATGATAAGATATTCCGGCCGCCGGCGGCTGTGGTTGGGGGAATGTTCATTGGAAGGGATATCCAGATGAGGGAAAGGAAGCCGGTGAAGCTGATGGTCGTGGACGACTTCGGAAGCGACGAGGAGGACGAGGAAGACGGACTCGCGAAGGTGAGAGAGCGATTTCTTGCAGTTAATCTGCGATCTTTTCGTGGTTTTTCGGCGCAAAATTCGATCTTTTTTGTTTTCCTTTGCTTTCTTTATCTTTTTCGGTTCTGGCGAGCTTTAGGGGCGACTTCTTGCAATGTTTCAAGGTTTTTCTCTTGCTTTATTGGAGAAAGATTTGATCCTTCCCGTTTTCGTTTCTTGCTGTTTTCGGTCTGGAGAAGGCAAGGAGCGATTTCTTGCAGGCTTTCGAAATTTATCGACTGTTTTCTCGTACAAAAATTTATCTTTTTGTTTTTTTTAACATACGGTGGTGTGATGAGGATTAGGGCGACGAAGAAGAGGAAGAAGACAAGGTTTTGAAGGTGGGGAAGAAGCGAAAGAGGAGGCATTGGAAGAAGGAGGGTAGGAAGGGGAGAAAGGCCAAGAAGGAGGATTTGGAAGCCGGGTCCTCTTCTGTTGCTAGGGTTACGAGGAACTCCAACAAGGTTTCAGGTCCTGAGAAAAATTCTGAGGTAATAAATTCTCTCCCCTTTTGGTTGGGCGCACGACTTCATCCCTTTGGTTTGGTTGAATGCAGTTAATTGATGGTATGTATCTTCCTGTTTTAGGGTTCTAAGAGGAAGCCACTGACAGGGGAGGATGCCCTAATGTGCCACCAATGCCAAAGGAATGATAAGGGAAGGGTAGTATGGTGTTTGAAGTGCAAAAGGAAACGCTTTTGTGTACCGTGCATGACTCGCTGGTGAGTGATGATCCTTTCCCCTTCCTTCTTTATCTATTCATTCTTCTTGTAAATGTATGTTTTCTTCTGTAGGTTTTAACCTTTAAAAGCTCTTCATCCCACTTTTACTATAAACCTCAATATTTCTCTTTTGCTCTTTTGCTATTCCATGTTTCATCTGTTTCTTTTTTTAAGCATAGGAGTTTCATCTTCTTCTATAAACTCTAATCACTTTCTTTCTGATAGGGCTGAATTGTTGAAATGTGTAAATTTTATCCTGTTATAATTTGCATCATTAAGGAATATTTTCTATTCTTCCAAATTGTACTGTTTTTTTGACTGTTTAGAAGATTGTATGGAGTTAGCTGATAGATATCTTTTTGCTGCAGTAGTGAGATATTCAGTATTTCATAGCATAAAGTGAAAATTGCAAGCTTGAAAATATAGATGTTGTATTATGTTTATGCATTCTCCTTTTTGATTTTTATCAGGTATCCTCATTTATCAGAGGCTGAATTTGCAAAAGAATGCCCATTTTGCTGCAACAATTGCAATTGCAAGGCATGCTTGCGTATGAAAGGAGTTTCTGAGGTCTGCTTTTGGTATTTGGAATTCTTGATCGTTGTTGCATTCAGTTCTCTACTTATGTAATCGTATCTGATGACACACTCTCTATGTTGACTTTAGCCTCCTAAAAAAAAGATTATGAATGCTGACCGAGTCCAATACAACTGCTATATTGTACGCTTATTGCTGCCATGGTTGAAAGAACTACGACGAGAACAGATGGCAGAAAAGGAAATTGAGGCCAATATTCGAGGTATCATTGCCGTAAATTGGATTTTAAGTTGTATACCTTTCCATCCATTATCTTTCATCTGATCTTTCTCCCCTGCTGCTGCATTTTTCTCCCGACCAGGTTTGGCATCGACTGAGATAAAGTTAAGAAGAGCTAACTGTCAAAAGGATGAACGCGTATACTGGTAAAACTCTTTTGCTCATCAAGGTTTTTTAAAACCATAGATCTCGGCCATCTTGTTGGATGGCCAGTGCCGATCTGAACCTACATTGTGGTTTCTCTTGGCCAAAATGGGACACTTGGAAAAATATATGAGGTTTGGATATTTCCATATCTTGGCTGATACTATGGAACTTAGATATCTAAATATTGGCCAATACTGGTAAATCCATGATTACATACTATTCTTATTGCATAAACTTAAATGTTTAATAATTAAAAATGCGTAATGCTTGGGGCCCTTGTCGGATGGACATGAAGAGTTCTTCCTGCCACGTGGCTTGAGGGGATTGGCATGATTCTCAGGAATTTGCATGATGTGCAGAAGTGGATTAGATTTTAAGTTGCCAAACTAGCAGTAGGTGGGCCTGAAGAACTTTCCATGTACACTAACATATTCCACAAAAGCATTTATGTTAAATGTTAATTTAAGATTGTAAAGATTGATTAGGAAATTTCATCTGCGATATCAGTTATATAGTATCGTTGAGCCTTTAATACTTCCTCTCTGATTTCCCCACTGTGGAAACTTTGCTCTTCATAAGTAGTAGGCTCTGCCTGTGGTTAGGTTAAGCCTTATAAAACCTGATTTCTGAAATTGTTTTGGAGCAGCAACAATTGCAGAACCTCTATTGTTGATTTCCATAGAAGCTGCCGTCGCTGTTCATATGACTTATGCCTTAGTTGCTGCCGGGAGCTACGTGAAGGTCGCATACCTGGTGGTGATGGGACAGTAATTTTGCCATATCCAGACAGGGGTAAAGATTATGTGCATGGGGGTTCTCCTCGTCGTATGAATAAAGGTCAAGGGAAGAGGAAAAAAAGTCAAGAGAGTTCTTTAGACAATCGGGTCGCTATCTCTAGAGATAGCATGGCTCGTATGAGAGAATGGAAAGCAAATAGTGATGGCAGTGTTCCTTGCCCGCCAAAGGAGATTGGGGGCTGCGGTAGCTCCCTCTTGGAGCTGAAGTGCATGTTTCCTGAAAAGTTGCTTTCTCAGTTAGAGGAGAAAGCTGATGCAATTGCTAGGAGCAATAAGTTTGCAAAATTTGGGGACATGTCCAGGTCATGTTCCTGTTTCACTGCATCTGGCAATATTAACACTGGGAGTGAAATGTTGCGGAAAGCAGCCTGTAGGGAGAATTCTGATGATAATTATTTATATTGTCCAACTGCTAGAGATATTCAACAGGGAGAACTGAAGCACTTCCAAAACCACTGGTTAAAGGGAGAACCGGTGATTGTACGTGATGTACTTGAGCTTACTTCTGGCCTGAGCTGGGAGCCAATGGTTATGTGGCGTGCATTACGAGAGAAGACAAAGTCTAAGGCTTCATCTGAGCAGCTTGCAGTAAAGGCAATTGATTGTTTGGATTGGTGTGAGGTTAGTTTTGATATCTCATAGATGTTTTTGATGTTAGGAGATGTTTCTAAAGAAGTTTCATTGAATACACACGACTTTGGTCTTGTCCTTGTTCTATTAAAAGAGTTGTAGAATTGTAGAACGGTGCATATGTTTTTTAATATATTTTCTTTGCATCTCGACTTACAGAGCTTTCCAAACTTCTTAATCATGTATATGTAATTGACTCATCCTTAGTTGAATGACAATTTGTGCCATTGTGTTAAGCATGAGCTAAAACTGCTATGGTTGTAAAATCTACTCACAGTGAAGTATATTTTGAGCAGTGTATGAATTTTGTTGATTAATTTAAATCCTAGAAAACATTTGAATGAATTCTGAAGGAATGTTATTTGGTAATGCTCCATTCAGATGGAAATGTACATGTACTTATTGCAGTAAAGAATCTTTGAAGAAACTTTTGTGGATATGCGGTTGCAATTGTCTGCAGTTAAGGAATGTGTGCTCCTTGGTTGTTCATTGTTTACATAGGATAAAATGGCCTATCTGATGACTATCATGCAAGCAGGCAGTTGCCTATGTCTATTTTTGAGAGCCATGTATTCCTTTGTTTGATGTGTTTTTATCATCCTGTATAATTTTTCATCAGTCTAATGTAAGGAAATGTGTTGGCAGACTTGCCTACTGCATGCCGGTGTTTTATGCTATCTGTCTAACTTGAGAATCCCTGATGCGTATGTTGTCTGTTGTAGGTTGAGATAAATATTCACCAGTTTTTCAGAGGATATACTGAGGGGCGAACTCACAGCAATCAATGGCCTGAGATGCTAAAACTCAAGGATTGGCCTCCAGCCAGTGCCTTTGAGGATCGGTTACCTCGCCATGGTGCTGAGTTTATAACTGCTTTGCCATTCCCAGAATATACAGATCCTAGGTATGGTCCTCTGAATCTTGCAGTGAAGCTGCCTAAGGATGTTCTAAAGCCAGACCTGGGGCCCAAAACATATATTGCTTATGGTCTTCACCAAGAGTTGGGCAGGGGTGATTCCGTAACGAAGCTTCATTGTGATATGTCTGATGCGGTATGTATTTTGTTTCAATAATTAATATCATGTCCATCTGTGGCTCTATTTTTGGTAAGTTGATATAAGTAACCTCATGTTGATAATTGACATTTGGTTTTCTGTATGAGGTGAATACATATATAGCCTAACTCAACCACATGTTTGCACAATAGTCTCAAAATCTGATTTCAGAGCTTTTAAGGATACATTAGTGCCCCTGGCTTTACTGATTTGATATCCCCTGACAGGTTATGCTCCTGCAGTATTAAACATTTTACTTTTTTTGTTTTTTGTTGGGAAAGTGTTGAAAAGCTAAACCAGAAACATCTGTTTGTTGTGACCATCATTTTTTGGTGTCTATTGTTTTTGGCTATCATCTCTTGATCTCCGGAATGACCTACAAAATCATGGGCTCTAATTATTGAATTTAATGATTAGATTTTCTGCTTGCTGTTCTTTAATATTATTAGTACATTAGATTAAACTTTTTCCCATTACGTTTGTTGTTGAGCCTGTGTTCTAGATAATTTCACTAGTTTTTGTCTCGCATATTACTCCATTTTAATCAGGAAATTTTTTTAATGCCTGATATTTAATTGCTTACCCAGGTGAATGTCTTAACACACACAGCAGAGGTGACCCTTTCTGATTATCAGCTTTCTAAGATAGAGAAGTTGAAAAAGAAGCACAGGGATCAAGATTTAAGAGAACAGATTTTTACCACACGAAAAGATCCAGAAGAGAACTCATCGTCATCTCCAGGGAAATCTGTAATGGAACCTCCTGATGATAAGTCATATGTCACCTTAACTGCTGGGGAAAAAGACTTCATGCAAACGTCCAATTTAGAAAATGACCTTCATCATCCTGTTCAAGCCAACAATATGCTATGCAATGATTCTTTTGGGGAGCAAAAAATAAATTCTCTCTCTCTAGCTGAATCTCATGTGAAAGATTCAGATATTAAGATTGGGGATGCAATGGATGTTCAGAAAGATGCTGATGCAAGCTTTTTTGACATTGAAGCTGAAATAGTTGTTACACATGATGAACAAGAGGGACAAAATGGTTGTTTATCAAATAACCAAAAGCTTGCTCAGAATGAAGATTTGAAAGGACGTCAAACAACTGAAGATGATAGTCAAGCAGATGATGGAATTTGTCCGAAGCTTTCTGTGAACAAGTCTGTTCTGGAAAGCATCAAGTTGCATGCATCAGCTAGTGAATTGGAAGAGAAGAAAGTGGGTCAAATGGCTTCTTCTAATTTGAATGATGAAGGAGCTCTTAAAAGTCAAGCGATGGGTCAGGTGAATATATGCCAAAATGAAATCCCGCATTCTGCAAAAATCTGTGATGATCTAAAAGAGACTGTGGAAGCTCATGCTAAGGATCCATCAGTGATTAAATCCACATCCGATTTGGTTGGCATTCAGTCATGTGCTGTTGCTGATGGAGAATTTCCTATATCTGAATCCTCCTTGAAAGAAACTGGTCAGTCGCAGATATTGGCTGTGATAAATGCTGGAAATGGAGTTCGGGAGGAAGGATCTGATCAGGATACTGGTGTCAAAGCTGAAGCAGGTAATGATGCTTGCCAAACTGAGCTGCATGGTAATGGCAATTGCCCTCCATGTGCTGTTAAAACTGAAAGCAATGGAGTCTCTTGCTCTGAAGGAGTCGATCAAGGAGATGATGCTAGTCAGTTTTCCAGTAAAACTGAAAATGATGAAGTGCGTAATTCAAATGTTAAGGATGATGATGAAATGCTTGTGGTTAAGACAAAACGAGGTCAAAAGAAGAGGGGCAAGCCTGCTGATCTTGGAAAGAAGCCGGGCAAGGTAGTACCTGGTCAAACTTCAGGGGAAATTCGGAGCGAGGGAGGAACTGTGATGCTATCTCCTAATCTCTTACCAGAAAACAAATCTGGTAATGATGTGGAGATGCAAGCTGAGAGTAACAATCATAAAGTTTCTGAAGGGCCAGATGAGAGAACAAAAAAAAGAGGTAGGAAGAAAAAGAGGGGGAGAAAGGCTTCCTTTTCTGGTCAACGAATGAAAAGAGAACTTGATTCTATTACTGTCAGCACTGAAACCACTGAAGATCCTGATGGTTGTCGAGTGGGGGAAGTTTCAGATTCAAAAAATGGTGCAGAGGTGAAGGAACCTGGAGGTTCAGATAATGTAAGAGAGCACCAACCTGCTGTGTCTGGTGATAGTGTAGAGCAAAAAGAGCAGAAGCAGCCAGAAGGTGGGGCTTTGTGGGATATTTTTCGAAGAGAAGATGTTACAAAACTACGGGAATATCTTAAAAAACATGCTAGAGAGTTCAGGCATGTCCACTGTTCTCAAGTTGAACAGGTAAAAACAAGCCAGTATGCACAGTATCATGTTGTATTACACTTCATCTTCCTTTTTGCATTGTAAATAACTTCAATTGTCTGTCATAGGTGATTCACCCTATTCATGATCAGTCTTTCTATTTAACCTTGGAGCATAAAAGGAAGCTTAAGGATGAATATGGTCCGTTAATCTTACACTAATTATGGAGACAATGATAGCCTTGTTGGTTATCTGTTATGTATTCGTATTGCTATTTGAAGGCATCTAGATTTAATAATCTTGGATTCATTTAGGAATTGAGCCCTGGACCTTTGAGCAAAAGCTTGGCGAGGCTGTCTTTATCCCAGCAGGATGCCCCCATCAAGTTAGAAATTTGAAGGTATGCTTCTCTTTTATTCACATGACAAGTGGATTATTTTGTTATTTATAAACTATTTATTCTGACCAACTCCAACAGTTCACGCTTGATTCACTGTTAACTGCAATTTGACATTTTTTTTCTCATGAACAGTCATGCATAAAGGTTGCTCTGGACTTTGTGTCTCCTGAGAATGTCCGTGAGTGCATTCGATTAACAGAAGAATTTCGTGTACTTCCAGAAGAGCACAGGGCTAAGGAAGATAAGCTAGAGGTTTAGTAATTCGGTCCTATGTTTCCCAATAAATCCATACTTGTGCTTTTTCATGCTTTTGTTAAATTTGTTTGTTGTTATGCATATTGAAGATTTTGTTCAAGTTCCTGTAATGGTTTCTAACTTTATTGAACATGATCCAGGTTAAGAAAATGGCTCTTCATGCATTCATACATGTTGTCGAGGATTTAAAAGCCTATAATTTTAAACCAGGGTGAGTTTTTCATATCCCTGCATTTTTTGCTTTTAACCAAGGTGAATTTAAATCCGTTCCGGTGCCTTGCATGGATGTCCAATCATGACTAACTTGTGGTTCTTTTGGATCTTGAACATGACCGACATTATGGTTCAATGCTTTGAGCAATTAAATGTGTTGCTTTCAAAAAATCTTGAAAGGATATGGCTTTTTATGGGCACCTTCACTTGTAGCATACTAGGTCATTCTACTGGAAATGGTTACGAAATCTCATAACTTATAATTCGCTGTGCTGTATCAGGCCGAAGGCTGAATCTGAAGAACCTATAGTAGAATCTGAAGATGAAGAGAAACGAATGATGGAAACAGATCCGTCGCAGGAAATTGGAGACCCAACTGGGTCAGCATCGCAGGATTTAAAGTCATCTCAGCCATTGCCAACTTCATCTTCTGATGCTGATGGCTAACTGTAGGACAGTTGTTGACCTGATTTTGATTTATCATTCTGGAAATGGCATTTATGATAGCCCGCACAGCAGTATACTGGTGTTTTGTTGTTAAGTAATCTGGGATGGACATATCCCCTCAATTGGTTCCTCTTCTTTTGCAGTTTGTAGTCTCAGTCTGTTGTTGTTTTGGCCTATGCCACATTTTGCTGTGGGACGACAGATGTAGAGGCTTTTTGTAGAGCTCCTTATATGAAATTATCTTGTAAATTTTGGATCCACCGGCGGCCAGCCATTTGCCTTGTGTGTATGTGTTTATTAAAGCACATCGTTTTGGACCGTTCTCAAATGGAAAATTGGCTTTGAGTTTATTTTGAAGTTCTATTCTGCCAACACTTATCTATAATTTTTGAAGGATCAATCTTTTGATTTGATGATATTCGATGAGGTGCAAAACTGTAATGCCCTTTAGTCTCTGCAAGGGGGTGATGGAAGGTAGCCATCTCTTATTCGGTAACGGCGGACTACAGCACCGGACTTATCCTGTGAGGTACTGACTGTCCGAAGGATCAGAAAAAACAGATTTTACTTTCATTGATGTATGTATTGTGTGAATATGCTTCAGTGTTAACCTTCCTGAAGGTGCCTGAGGGTTTTGTATTGGAAGTGGTTCTGTGTTAATATCTCCCTGGTGAGTGTGGTTTTGGGTCCAGGTTGACCTCAAGGGCATGAAAGTATGTGTTTTTCTGTTTCTGCTCCATTCATTCTATACAATGAGGAAGCTGTTGAAGCTAAGACAATTATTTATGTTGTCTAGCTGTCAGGACTGAACTTTGGTCCGCCGTATTGGTTCGAATCGAGCGGTAGCGTATCGGTATTCAGTATGCTAAAAAAATTTCATACCATTCTGACATACTGTTAGTGTGGCACCCCGCACTGGTACAGAGGCAGTGAATCTTAGTATGATAAAGATAGTTTTTGCCAAACCTTGAGCCTCAGACAATTGACATGTTGAGATGTTTGCACACTCTTCTACATCTCAGCAAATTTGCTTTACTGTGAGAGATTGGTCTTCTATTATTTGTGGCTCAGATATTGATTCGTATTTAAATTGTTCTCTTCAAAGTATCAGTCATCAAAACCCAAAAAACACTTATGTCTGGTCTGATGCGAATTTATATTATCAGCCTAAAGTCAATAATATCATTTTTGCTTTCTTACTTACTTGAGTTCGATCTGATAATAATAAACCAACCTGTGAAGAAATAATTAGATTCAGTTTACTGTATAATCTGGCATTTTGATACTTTAGCCTTCATTCATCAGCTATAATATCTAGAAAAAAACTAACATTTCGAGATGAGAAATACTGCACAGCTGAGTCCTGTTGGCTAAAAGATGCTTTGGTAATTTGGCATGCCACTGGCATTAAAAGATTGGTGAGATTTATCTGATTTATGCGATTAATGGTCTGATTATGTTGTAAAGCAGCAATTCCATCATATCAGGTTGCAAGGGCTGCTCCCCCTGCCATTTTTATCTTGAAATTATAGCTTTCCTTCTTGTCTTAATTTCTACGGTAATATACTAACGTAGAGACCTCATATTGCTTTAAAGGGAGGATTCAAAATATATATTTATTTTATCTATAAGGAAAATTTAATTTTATGTTGATTTTTTCTTCTTTTTTTTTTTGCCCCCACGATTACCATTCAGCACTGTTGATTTTTTTGCGAGTTGGTATAACCAAACTCTGTTCACTCTGTTCTGTTGAACCTTCCCCGATCAAAGGATTTTGGACCGTCTGATCAGTGTGTTCTTATGAAAAATTAAAAAGCAAATAAACAAATTAAGAAAAGGAAAGCAATCCGCTTTTACTTTCCCCTAGCTGTCCTTTTTTACGTTGCACCCTTCGCTCTCCCCTCCTCCTCCTCTTCAACGCATCGAAGCTTCGGCGGGAAGGCTTCCGGTCGCCTTCTTTTTCTCGTCTTTCGGTACGCCGTGGCCTTTTTTTTTCCTCCCCCTTTGCGTCATCTCTTATCTCCAAAATTTGGGCCGACAATGGAAGAAAAGAAACCCTAACCATCGCCATGGATTTGTAATCATTCCCCTCCACTCGATCGTTGGTTTCCATGGAAATGGGAAAGGAGTGGGGGAACGAGAGGTGATTAGGCTTTCGTTCTGGGCATGACGTTGGCTTATCTGGTGCTCGGGTTGCCCCCATCGGGCCCTGGCCTCGGAAATGGCGGTCTGAATGAGAGGCGCAGGGCTTTGGCTTCGCGCGGCGTGGCCTCGCTTGCTTGTAAGGGGAACGGCGGAGTTCACAACGAGGTTGCTCTGGAGGCTAGATCCCGTACCTTCCGGAGGGAGGACTCCGGGAAGGCGAGGGTGAAGGTGATGGAGGGGCCGGCCGTGGCGAATGGCCAGGTTCGATCGGGAGTTGAGATTCCCGTCACTTGTTATCAGGTGAGGACGGTAGTATATTTACTTGGAATATTATCCCATTGCATGTAATGATTTCTTTCCTTTTTTTGGGGGGGGGGATGTGAAGAATTATGGTATTGTGTAATTGAATTCGAAATGAGTTTTTGAATGCCTTTTGATTTGCTTGATCCGAATATGTGCGTCCAAAAGCAGCTCAGGTCCCGTAATCACCATTTCACTTTATGATTTACTAGTTGGTTGAAATCTTCTGCTATGGTTGATTCCCCATGAAGCTCCTTATGGGTGCTTCATTGCCAAGAGGAGGCATTATTAGTTACCATTTAAGACCATACAAACTTTCTGATGTATTTCCTTGCACTCTTAATTTGATTTGTGATGTCTTAGAGTAAGAAATCCCATTAGAGTTGCATCTCCTCAGAGACTCTATTAAATGAGTGGACCCTGGAATTCTGATACTGCAGTTCGTGAGATTATTCTGATTCCTTCTCGTCTGCTTTCTTAGTCTCATTTCTGCAAATAGAACCATGCAATAAAATTGCAATTAACAAAGAAAATGTACAAGACTACGAATAATAAGGGAGGTGATAAGTTTGGAATTTGGGGAACAATTATGTTATTAGTTCTTAAACGGGAGAGCTGTTTGAGAAGTGAGCTGAAGTTATGTGTTTTAGACAAATAAAGGTGAGGTATGTGTTAAAGAGATAAGTGTTGCCTTCGTGATGTTAGATGTTGTGAGATTGGTTACAGGAGAGACTTACAGGTGGTTGGTACATAGGTTCTAGATTGGTTACTTATGATCAGTGGAAGAAAATGCTGTAACCAACTCACTTGGTTCAGGCCATCCCATCTAAATTTTCAGGAAAAAAAGTAAAATAATTTCTATTTCTATATATGATTAGCTTACAACTAACAAATCTATCTACTATATGCAATGGAAACTCCTGGAGTTGGCCATGGAAAGGTGGACTCCAATAGTAAAGCCTCTAGAATCCTAGATGAAAATTACCTAAGGAAAAGAAAGTCTTGCAGGCCCACGTCATTTTGAGAAATCCCGCAATAACTATCCTCCCCATGTTCCTGTTGCTTTTTCCCAGCAAGCTCCCACAGCATCCCTTTTTTAACAAAAAACATGTGCAAAACACATGCTGAATACTAGTAACTAGATAACATCGGTTATAAATCCTAGAAAATACTGCTTGTGGATGCAACACTGCTAATTCATCTGTCAAGCAATCAAAAAAGCTTACCTAGTGCATAATTTGTGAATATGAGTATGCTATCAAAGGAAGGAGATTACTCTTAATAAACTCAGCCCTAGAACCCTAATATTCTTTTTTAACATGAGCAACTAAACCCATGTACTTATTTAGTACACTATTTTTACTGGTCCTTTTGCTAAATTTATTTGTGGCCATCCCAAGAAGATGGTGCACAGTGACCTGTGGTATGATCTATACTGAATCATAATATCTTTAACACATTATCTTCATTATCATGATGGCAGCCTTCCAAATGATTTTGCAGGTTCTTGGCGTACCTGAGCAAGCTGAAAAGGATGAGATTGTGAGAGCAGCAATGGAGCTGAAGAATTCAGAGATCGAAGATGGATACACAGCAGATGTCATTATTTCCCGGCAGGTATTTGACTATGTATTAATATTTCTATGTTATACGTTCTCCTTTATAGGAAAATTCGAAAACATCAGACCTGATGTTTTTCATTGCTGATTCGCAGGATCTCTTGATGGATGTGAGGGATAAACTTCTTTTTGAGCCAGACTATGCTGGCAATATAAAGGAAAAGGTTCCACCAAAATCTATTCTTCATATTCCTTGGAATTGGCTGCCCGGTGCCCTTTGCCTTCTACAGGAGGTATTCTTGCCAAAATTTGTTGTATGCAGATTGTTTTATTTAAATCATCGTGCAATATGGTTAAAGAAGAAGGCAAACATCTGTAGATCTGAATAGTTATGAACTTTTATTTTCCCTAAGATACTGATTTAATGATCTTAATGCTCCTTTTTCATGCTAACGTGCTGATGCATTCATCGAGAAAAGGGGTATAATTTTTCTCACAATCATTTAATAAGTTGATCAGCTAAACAATACTATGTTGAACTAGTGTTAAAAATAGTAGCTGAGGTAAGATCCACCATATTGGCAATGTTTCAAAACATAGCTGCCAATGTTTTGAAATGCATTGCATATTGCCGCATATATGCCTGCATATATTTATGTTGTTCTTTGACGACACCACATTGTCTATATCATGGTCTGTCGTACCATCCTGTACCGCTCGATATGGGGCGTACTGTACCATTCCGGAAGAAAACCAATACAAAGCTTACCTTTAAGTCGGTACAAGCCCCATATCTTTCCGTATCGATTGCTCCAAGGTGCGTACCGGTTTGTACCAAGGTAAAAATTGAGAAGATGGTCAGAGAGTTATTTCGGTACAAAAATGTACCGTACTGATAAGGTACCAATATGGTACCCGATATCGAGATTGCGGAGCTTGGTCTATATGCAGTATTATATGTTGTCATACCACATATGGACCAAAAGGTTGGCCAACTTAGGATTGAACGGCCGTATATGTAGCATGCTTAGTATCATATGACTGCATATGTGAGCCAATTAAACATTCCGGGACTATATATACAACCTACTCTTTTGTGGACCTATGTAGGTGAAGCAGGTTGAAGCTCCTGATTAGGTTTGATATGGATTTTAGGTGGGCCTGATATGAGTATTAGTAGTGATAAAATGTTGATTCTGCTATTGTTATTGCTATTGGATGTTAGATATTAAGTAAGGAGCACCAATTGTTTGTTATTTTTGTTATTAATATTGCTATTATCCATTTAAAAATTATTATTGTTGTTGTTATAATACTTAATATTATATTTATTTTAAAATTGTTAATAAAGAGCAACCATATATGCACTCGCATATGCAGCTCGAATACCATAGTTGCTTCTTAGAACACTGATGGCTGCCTAGGTGGGCTGCATAGATGGAGCTGCCTGGGTTGCCCCCTTAACATTGTGCATCATGTTTGAGTATGAAGATTTAGATTGATTTATAAATTAGTATTACTGTTGCAAGTTAGTAGTTCCCAATGATGTACTGTATTTTATATGATAAGTTATGTTTCATTTATTGTGTCGTATCTGTCTTTTTAGGTTTAAACACCTACCAATGCAACTGCTTGATGCGGAGGCACTAGGCGGCCCCTTGGTTCCCATTTGCTTGCGATGGTTTTGTAACATTGTTTATTGCCTTGGTTTGTTCAAACTTTGATTTCTAGAATTTTGTATAAGAAAAATATATAATTGAAAAGCCATCTTACAGCTGTAATAGAGAAGCTTATGGCATATCCTCAATAATTCCTCTCCATTCAGTCAGAAAGTCGAATTATTAATTAGTACCAACTTTCTGGTTTAAGCTTTAGCAAAATTTAGGTTGAGCTTCTAGCTTGGTTGGTCAAATTTGCTACAACTTTGCCCATGTTGTAAACTCCAACTTAGCAGTGAGGAAGGAAATCTGTCATCTGAATTGAGAGAGCTGTCACAATTATAAGGTTAATATTCTTAAGACATCTAATTTGTGATCCACTTATTTGAATTTACCAGCCCTCCTAATTTAGAGATCTTGGTTTTCTAATCCATTTTTATTGTATTCCATGGGAATGCATAGAGTTTTCGCATGCTTTTGGCCAGCTGAAACAGATCAAGCAGTAACAAATACTTCCTCATAGTTATCCTGGCTTGGGACCTCCAATTCTTAAAAAAGACAGTTCAAGATGTACTAACATGGTTATCAACACAATTACACCTATATGTAGCGATGTTTGTGCCTTGTTATATGATTCAAAGCTCGAATATATATGTTCTGAACCTCTAAGAAGGTTTTCACACTTGAAGCTCGGGACCTCCAATTCTTAAAAAAGGCAGTTCAAGATGTACTAACATGGTTATCGACACAATTACACCTATGTGTAGCGATGTTGGTGCCCTGTATATGATTCAAAGCTTGAATATATATGTTCTGAATCTCTAAGAAGGTTTGCACACTTGAAGCATTTCTTCATCGTAATGACAATTCATTTAATTATATGCCAATTTTGCTTGGAATATTAGAATATAGAAAGGTCCTATGTGGATGTTGCTATATGCATTGATTCTTATTCAAGAAAGGCACCCTGTGAGGCAGGATATGTATACTGATCGATATGCATGGAATATATCTATCATCCTGTGTCAAAATTCAGTTGCCAAATTCTGATACTAATTTGCTACACTAAGGTATTTATGTGTTATAGTTTAAACAAATTAGAGGTGACAGAGGACTAATTATTTAATACAGGTGGGACAGGAAAAACTGGTATTGGATATTGGCCGAGCAGCTCTGCAACTTCCAGATGCTAAACCATATGTTCATGATTTGCTTGTCTCCATGGCACTAGCTGAAGTATTGATAAGTTTTTTTTTTAATTTATTTTAAGCATTGCTTTTTAATTGTATTAATATTTATCATCTCTCTTTCAATTTTTTTTCCCAATGTTGGTATATTTTTTTGATGAAGTGCTCAATTGCAAAGACTGGTTTTGAGAAAAACAATGTATCTGAAGGATTTGAAGCTCTTGCTCGTGCTCAATACCTATTGAGGAGCAAAATTTCTCTAGGAAAAATGCCACTGCTATCACAGGCAAACACCTTACATGTCCATTTCCATTCATCACATGTTCCTTTATGAAATAACTGGATTTGTTGGGTATGCTTCTAGATAGAAGAATCCTTAGAGGAGCTTGCACCTGCTTGCACATCGGAGATATTAGGCATGCCTTGCACTCCGGATAATGCTGAACGTAGGAGAGGAGCAATTGCAGCCTTGCGTGAATTGCTTAGACAGGGTCTTGATGTGGAATCTTCATGTAGAGTTCAAGACTGGTCTTGTTTCTTGAGCCAGGCAATGAATAAGCTAATGGCTACTGAAATAGTAGATCTTCTTTCTTGGGACATCTTGGCTCTTACTCGCAAGAACAAGAAATCTCTAGAATCACAGAATCAGAGAGCTGTAATTGATTTTAATTGTTTTTATATGGCGACGATAGCTCATATTGCTCTCGGATTTTCAACAAGACAAATTGATATGGTATCCTTTTCTTAGCTAAGACAATAATTTTATAGGTCTCAATGCAATGGTCTAACTCTTGGTAATCTGTGATGTAGATCACTAAAGCAAAAATCATCTGTGAGTGCTTGATTGCATCAGACGGTGTGGATTTAAAATTTGAGGAAGCCTTCTGCTCATTTCTTCTTGGGCAGGTAAATTTTTTTGAGGGGCATTTGTATTATATTGCATTTAGATATGTACAAAACTAACTATTGGTGCTCAGGGTGATGCGACAGCAGCTGTTGGAAAACTTCGCCAGCTTGAAGTTAATGGAAATTCTACTTTACAGACTTTTGATCCATCTACAATAAGACAAGACAAAATCAAGGGCACTGTTAACCAGTCGTTGGTATGTCATGTTGCACATTATTTCTTTTTGGTAGGAACAGGTTAGGAAGCCTTTGGATTAGTCTTGCAGCTGGTTTATTCTGACAATTTGTTATGTTTTCTTTCTATATTTTCCATCAAAGTGTTAGCCATTGAAGATCTGAGTGCTGATTGGCGTTCTTGACGGTTCAGCATGTTTCTGCCCCCCCCCCCTCCTTTTCCCTTCTTTTTGTCCTCTTTTTGTCTAAAAATACAAACAAATGTTGAAGGTGTCGATTTATTAGACTCAAGTGTCAATCGATCCGAGGAGATTGTGGACTCTTTTCTCTCAAGTGATATTGAAATTTATGCATTAAACAGCTATTTTCTTTTTGATTACAAGGGAAAGTGTAGAGGTATTAGAATGACTATGCTCATGTCTTCATAGAATGAATTTTGAAAGTGAAAATAGTTGATCCCGGGCACCGAAAAATAGAAGAGATAATGGGAGTAACTAATAAAGAAATACAGATATATATAGTCTTTCAGCTTGTTTTCTCATGTCAATAAAAATATAGTATAAGTTCACTTAAAAACCTTGCATTCACTACATTACATTCATTGAGACAGCTTTCCATGCTGGTGATCTTAGTCCCTTTTTCCCTTTAAGTGGAATATCAATTTATTTAGGCGGTGCTGCTTCTGGTACATGGCCTCTATAAAGCCGTATACTGTATCATTTATGTCTATTCCACTTAGATTGCTAAAATTCATCTACGTCCTTTTGTTTTAGAAACTGATTTCCTGATTCTGGTGATATATTTATAGAACACTTGGGTCTTTGTCTTCTCAGTCAATTTGAGATCCTATTTCACAGCGAGAGAGAGAGAGAGAGAGAGAGAGAGAGAGAGAGAGAGAGAGAGAGAGAGTTGCGAAGGAAGAATATTGTAAGTAAGGCTAATCCTTGTCAATTCTGTCTTCTCCAGTCTGTCTATGTGTTTCATGTCAGCGTAAGATACCTTCAGAGATGATTGAGGAGATTGTACTGGAATTTGACTTCAAAAAAACCCTGCCATCAAAGAATTGTTGAGTTCCTATCAATAGAGAATAGAAAAGAAAGCTGCTAAGTAGGCTTGGTAAATTGCCCGAACTAAGTGGGGCATGTTGTTGACATGAAATGGTCATTAGCATAATGTTATTGTTGTAGTATGTGCAGTAAGGGAGGGGGTGGGCATCCTTCAAGACAAATTGTAGTTTTCACCCTCTCAATTTTGGAATAAAAGATATCCAACATCCAGTCATAAAAAAGTAAGAATACACAAGCTAAGAAGAGCACTCTGTGCCTGAGCTTTGATTCACATATAAGTACCCATAGTTGCAAATACCGCACTTTTGTTCGAAAAATCTAATGCTTCAAAAAGTTTTTCATATGTTTCTGTCAGATGTCTGATCTAATGCTTCAAAAAATTTCTGGTTACAACTCTCGCAACATATTTCATATTGTTGACTTTCAGTTGGCATGTGCCAATTTCTTGAGTTCTATTAGAACCGTCAACAACTGTAAGGGCTTTCACTAATGGCTCGAATAGTGAAATGACACTCTTATCCCTCAGCTTGAGATGCTAATTCAATGCTTTCAGCTACAATCCCGCTTTCCATGCCCGATACTTTGAATGCTCAAATATGTATACCTACTGATTATTCATATACCAACTGATTATTTTGAATGCTTTCAGTAGTGGCTCAAGTGATGAAATGACTCTCATCCCTTGGCTTGGGATGCTCATTCAACACTTCAGCTACAATCCTCTGAGTTCCCAATATTTTGAATGCTTACAAACGCATATGTGCCGTTTAGTTTTGAAGATCTGGTAGAATGTGTATGCAAATATGCTGTGAGAACACTAATACACAATTTTACATTTTTAGAAGACAATAACTTCTTTGAGCACGAAACTATATTTCGCTCCTAAGATTAATAGCATAGAGGGCACATTAAGTTGTTCATTTTGTATTGAAAGATCCACGAGTCATATAATATGATTTAAGCAACAATAAATTGAATGTCACATGCATTTCATTAAGGTAATATTTTATGACTGAACCCACCATACATATATGCATGCACACATATGTACATACATACATACTTACTTACAATAAATTGAATGTTTACTGGACAGTCGGACAGACAAATTTGCACATATGCAATTATAAAATGATATACATGGTATAATAACTTCTTAGGTGCTCAGTCACATGTCATAAATGCATTCTCCTTTGTTGCCCCTGCTATTTCTCCCTCACCTGCCTCCATTCACCTTTTCTGAGATGTGAGAAACTTGTAAGCGATGTGGTTAGGAAATACAGATTGTCTATTGTCTTTGTGTTCAAGAAATTATCCCTCTAGACGCCCTTTATCTTACATGAAATATGTTTTTTTTAGTGAGTAATTACATACCAAAACAAAATTATCATATTTTAATTGATGAACCATGACTGACTTTACAATTCTGTTTTGCAAAGTTGTTCTTGGGTAGTTATTCTCTTTTCTTGGTGCTGCTTACTTCATTGTTGTTTTCTTACTGGTTGTAAATTGTCATAATATGTTTTATGTAAGTCTGCTTGTTGTTAAGTTTCCTTTTTAATAAAGGATAAACAAATAATCTGATGTCAATTCTAAACTTTAGTGGTTGCAGCAATACCTTCAAAAATTAAAAAAACAAAAGAAAAACTCTCTCATTTCATCACAAATTGTGATTTTCATCATTGCAATTCAGCAATTGCTACACAGTTTCATTTTGACTATGAACTCATCACACTGGGAAGTTATAGAAAACCTAAGTTTACCTTCATTGCTGTCCAAGACAAAAGGTGCAATTTGAGCAGGTGGATAACCTAGATTCTTGTTGTGAACATAAGCTATTACTGATCAGAGAACTTCCCTTAAGATTGAAATTGTCTTATGCCAGACGACCTGCTGAAATTTACCAGGAAACGTGGCTGAAGGATGCTGTTCTTTGTCTGTTTCCTGATACACGAGATTGCTCTCCATTATTGGTTAGTACTGTACTGGATGGATAATGTAACAAAGTATGGCTCTTTGGATTGGGAATGTTCTAAATCTTATTTATTGATCTTAGGCCAATTTTTTTGGGGGCCCAAAGCAGATTCTAAGAGTTGGCAAGCAAAAAATTGGAAACATGAAAAGGGTCCCTTCTACTAGTTGTCGACCACCATCCTTTGTTCTTTTTCCTGACCGTGGAGCATCTGCAGAGCAAAAGGCACATATTAATTCAACTAGACATCTGGGTGAAGCTGTCAAGCAACTTGCACCGGCGGACCTTCAGAGCCAAACAGCTTTAGTTAAGGCTCCTGGTAGCACTAGTGGCCCATGTTTTCAGCTGAAGAGAAACCTTGGAATAAATCATACAGAAAGTTCGAAAGACTGGTATTTGGCAGGAGACATAGCAGGGAAAGTTGCATGTACTACTCTTGCGTGTTGTTTTCTACTCGGTGCCTTTAAGCTCTTAAATATGCAATTTATTCACGCTAGGTTTTCACACAAATGGCACTCTGCTCACCCAATGAGCAAAGAAACCCTTGCCTGGACCACGAGTCAACATTCAGGCTTAGAAAGTGCTTCTGGCTTTATTGATGGAAATATTTGGGGCCCAGCTTAGGAACCTGTTGATGCCAATTCAGGAGACACCTTAAGCATCAAAACAGATGCAGGAACTTCGCAAAATTCATGGCCCACTGATGATCTCTCACCTCTACCTGCTCTTGCTGGTAATATGCTACAAACGGAACAGATGGACTGCAGAAGAAGCCGAAGCCCTGGTGAAGCAATGGCAAGACATCAAAGCAGTCGCATTGGGTCCAAGCTATCAAATACAAGCACTCTCAGAGATTCTTGCTGAGTCTATGCTTTCAAAGGTGAATGCATGTTTATATTTGTTTTTTGTCTGGTTTATTGTAACTTCTTGTTCTTTTGCATCCTTCATTGTTCCTCTTTGATGGACAGTGGCAAGATTTAGCCCATTCAGCAAAAGCTAGGTCCTGTTTTTGGAGATTTGTTTTACTAACATCTGTCTATCCTAAGGGCTGAGATAATATCAGATGGAGTTGGTAGTGAGATTGCTGAAATTGAGGCTGTGCTAGAAGAAGCTGCTGAGCTTGTTGATGAGTCTCAGCTGAAAAAACCAAGTTATTACAGGTAATTCCTTTCAATATATTTGTGTCAGTCTCATGCTTGGTATAAAAGTAACTTGGGTTTTCAATTTTATTTGGTGATTGTATTCTTGCAGTACATACAAAGTAAAGTATATTTTGAAAGAGGCAAGATGATGATGGTTCATGGAGATTCTGTCGAGGTGGTATCCAAAATCAAGTATGATTTCCTCATCAAAAATTAGTAGGTTACATGTTTCCATCCGCCAAAAATCTCCTTTCAATCGGATTCAGGATAATAATGAAGAATGTGTCCTGTTGTCTCAGCTGTCTGAAAAGGACTAAAGAATTGAACTTGTGGCGTAGTGTTTTCCTGGTGATTTCAGGCCTACCATTGGTCTTTGCTGATCAACTAGCTGTGCTATTGAATGGTTAAGAAGCTGCTGGTATGGTTCCTAAAAATGATGAAATGTAGCATCTGCAAGATTTAATGGTTTGGTCTTTGCTGATCAACTAGCTGTGTTATTGAATGGTTAAGAAGCTGCTGGTATGGTTCCTAAAAATGATGAAATGTAGCATCTGCAAGATTTAATGGTTTTGAAGCTGTCGGTATGGCTCAGATCAGCGAATCTAAAGTAACCATGATGTTCCTGAATTCTTTCTGTTCTGTGGATAGCAGTGTCTAAAACACATGACCAGGGTGTGTTATTTCTTTCGCTCAGTTGTTGTATTGATTGATGGACTGACCATTCTCTTGATCTGACCCCATTCTTTGTTCCTTTTGAGCTATCTCAGTGGTTTACCCAAGTTTGCTTCATAAAATCCTATTCACCTGCCGCATATTAATTTTCTACCGTCTTCCAGCTCCAAAGTTTCCTGATACCTTGGGAGAAATGTGAGGCAAATGAAAAAATATACAGAATCCTTGTGTAGGATTCATATGGTGTATCTGTTGATAGCTGCATGTTGTAACCTGTAGTTATTAGAAACAGTTCTTGATGCATCTTATTCTGGAGAATATATGTACATTCTTGTTTGAGTTAAAGTAAGTCTCATATCCTTTTCAGATTCTTCAACAGAATCCGGTGTTTTCTTCATTGCTCCACTTCCAAAAACAAAAGCAACAAGAAATGGTAGATTTGCATATAACCGTCTTCTCCATTTTCAAATGAAGAAAAGGAGAATGATGATGTAAAGAAAAGCAGCATATAAAGGAGAGATTTATTTTTTTTTTTGCCTTCAATTTTTGGTTACAATGAGAACTGCATATCAGGAAGATGATTGTTTTGGTGATTACTATCAGATTTTGATCATATCAGTTTTGAATGCTTTTATACCGTGAGGGTATATAGATATTTTGGCATTCATTGTATGGAACCTTGGATTGTTAGCGGGTGCAAGTCTGGCTTTCTTTGTGGTGATTCGCTGTGGCCGTGCATGGTGCTTCCCTCACCTTATGAATGTTTTGGCATGTTTATGCTCGGCCCCTTCTAGGGTGTGGCCTTTCAACATAAATCGAGAAAGGGAAAATTTTCTTAATAAAATATACAGTTTTGATGCCAAACCTTTTGTTTTCTCAAAACATCATCAGATTGACATCAAGATAAAAGTTCACATAGCATTTGACAGTTCTTTTGTTTGCATCGGTCCAGGCAATGGTCTCTCATTGTTTTGACATGCCAAGAAGCACATAATTTCAAAGGAGAACAGAAGCGCTTCGCTTATTGCTTGGAGGAAGAAACAATCACCAACTTCAGAACAACGTAATTGTAACCCCCCAGGATTCAATAAAACTCCGACCGCATACACTTTAAAGAAAGGCAGACACTGGCATGGCACAATCCGATAAGCCTCAATTGAAAGTTCGAAACCTTCCTTGAGGACAGTCTTTTTCCAAGTCTTATCTTCCTAAACAATTCCATCGACACCTTGCTCTCACTCACTCTCGTACTGAAAGAAAGGCAGGTATGCTGCAAAGATGGTTAACGAATTGCAATAAGAAATACAAAAAGAAAAAGGATTCTTGTTCCCTCAAGATCCCATAGCTGACATCATAAAATCAGCAACTGTACATAGAAAGAAGATCTAAATTTCAGACCAAAGTAGTTCCCATCTCTCCACTGTCTTCCTCCACCAATCACACGAAGGGATGCTCTCAGAAGAGGATGACTGGTTCGACGGAATCCATCTCCTCCTCAGGAATCGTGTCCAAGATCTTCGACGCCCGGGGCCTTCACAACGGCTATCAGCTGCGGCGGAGCAACCTCGGTGGCAAATCGGAAGCCTGGAGCTACAGCCATTTTTCGAATCAAAGGTGGTAGAAATGAATCACAGAAGAGGAGGCGAAGCTCGTAGCAATTCGAGAGAGCCGAGTGGAGAAGACGCACAAGAGCAAGGACTGGAGCTCAGCTTGGAGTGGATAACTCTGGCCACCAAGAGAGTCCTTTTATAAGCCACCGCTGAAAGGGTCCCTGTGACTCCCATACATGTACAGGATTTTGCATGAACATTGATCTGGATCGTTCAATCATCAGATCCAATGGGATGACATATGATCGTCCATGGACAGTGCTTATACATATCTTGCAGGTGTGGAGGATGGACACGGAACCGTGCAGGCCACGTTGACCGCATGGGTCTTTAACGCGTTCTGGTGGGAGATGGGGAAGGCGCTCCGCGA
The DNA here is from genome assembly GCF_009389715.1 of Phoenix dactylifera. NCBI lineage: Eukaryota > Viridiplantae > Streptophyta > Magnoliopsida > Arecales > Arecaceae > Phoenix > Phoenix dactylifera. The sequence continues at coordinate 13,658,906 of NC_052408.1, read as the reverse complement.
AATGGATCGCCTTTATGAGGCGGCGTCTGATATTTTAGTTGCTCGTGGGAGCTTCGTCGTGGTATCTTGGCTTGCTGCTTTATTGGTAGGTTAGGTGTCCTTTTCATTTGTCTTACTTTAGAGTTTGGACACTGTTTTGGTTGGCTAGAAATCACATGACTTGGTACAATGATTCCCACGGTTACATCAAATAATTAAATTAGGTTTCCTTCTTTTTGAGTAAAAGATTAGATTTCTTTCGGAGGGTGGGAAATTAATTATCCCAAAATACGGATAATATGTGCGGTCCGGTGTTGGACCGAAACCTAAGAAAAAGTTTCTGTTGACCGGTGGTTTAAACTTCCGGTCCTTTACGATTTTAGAATTATATTTTAGAGACGAAAATACTCTTTACTCCTCCCAAATACATTTGAAGCATATCTTAAATGAATGATAAATTATACTCTTTCAACAGTCATGCAGAACTGCTGTAGAATACGGCAATGGGCTCGGTAGCACATTGAGACTGCATCATGAATTCTTCCCCCCCTCATTATTTGTCGTGGTGATTAGTTTGCAAGGAAGAAGAACAGGAGAGACAGAGTAACTCCGTAAGACAAGGAAGATAGAGTTTTGATTTAGTAGTCTAAAGCTACAAGCTCAAATGCACATCAAAGGAACATTCTTCCTGTAAACTTGCACTCTCTGTAAATACCAATTTTTTAATAAGGTTTTGGGTGGCTTTTGCCTCCCTTAATATAAAAAAAAAAAAGAAAAAAGAAAACAAATGAACAGAAGATATAGAATGGTTACAAAGAAAATTAAATTGTTTCCTTGCTTAGCTTGTATATGTTTGAGCACTTTCATCATTTTTTTTCTTTTTTTCCCCGTTTTTTATGTGTAGCGTTGCAACTCTCAGCCTCTCACCACTGATCTCCCCGAGCCTAGATTTAATACTGGCAGTTAGAACTTTTATTTGGTTGTCTGAAAGAAATAATCACAAAAAATTCTCCTTCACCTCGGACCCTCCTATGATAACTAAAATGCCTTTAGTGTAGTCTACTTGCTTTCAGGCCTTTCAATTTTAAAAAGAGGGGGAAGAGTGATGCTAAGGTTCTTATTGTCCTGTTTTCTCAAAGCATCGGCAAGCCATTCTGGGTACAAATTCTCTAATAAGACCTTTGTATGCTTTGATCGAGGCAATGGTCACTTAATGGACAACGGACGAGTTAATTTCCCAATGTAGTGATCAGAGGTTTGTCATTCTTTAAATAGCAGAAGAATGACTTCAAGTTGCTGATGTCCATGATAATTAACTGCGCTTATTTTGCTTCTTCTCCATGAAGGCTTTGTAGATATTCTTCATGCTTGCATTAAGTTTCCGAATTCCTGGCAATCTTGACAAACCGCATGATCTTGGAACATCAACAAGATTTATCAAAATCCCATCATGATTGATGACATTCTTGTCATGATTCAACAGGATCTGGGCAACATTTGATAGATCTTGTTAGATTGGATTGGATATTGTTGATTCTCAAAAATAGCATGCCTGATAGATATGGTCCAAAAAAGGCTGTACCTCTAAGTTATTGTTTTTGCTTTATAAAACATCTGAGGCAACGTTAGAAGAATGAATGGTCACCAGATTTAGAACGGATGGTTGTACGTGTACCCGCCACAGAATTCAATAAATGATCATGGCAGATTGAATTAGATTGTGTTTCATTTGCCTCAAGAAGAATTAGCTTGTGTTTCACATGCACTATGACACACTGATTTTAATTGCCATGACACAACCCCAAGGACTTGATGAGGACACAAACTTTGATTACATGATAAATCCATTCTCAAAAACAATAATGTCATTCTTGTTCTCTCTACTACAAACCACCTTTCACTAGAAATTCAATGAAAACTTTTTTTTTCAAAGCAAAATTTGATGAGCAAATTGGACGACTCATGTGGAAAGAAGGAAAATGCTCATTCCCATCAAAAACTCGTAGCCAACATCATCGAAATCAGCATCTGTGCGTGGACAAGGAGAGCACAATATTTCGTCATTTCTTGAAGCAAAGGCGAGTACAAATGCACCAAAAAAAAAAAAAGCTCGTTGAAATTCTAGAGAGAGAGAGAGAGAGAGAAAGGAGAGTAAGAGAAATTGTATCCTATACGGTGTCGTCATCATGCATGCCGCTAATCAGAACTATTCGTTTCTGTAGCGATACATCGAGATTAACCGTCGATGAATGGAGCTCACAAAAACAAGTAACTGTGATTGGCAGCATGCATAGCTACATGATGTACACGATAATTTCTTCGAGAGTAGGATATAGAGCTAAAATTATTGGATGAATCAGCTTCATCATGGAGTTGCTATTACACATTAAAATTAAAAAAAAATTAAAAAAAGAGTGATGATATCCTAGATATGATCCATCTGATATTTTTTTTTTTTGGTCAAAACGGCAAATTATATAGCTCTAAAGTGAGTACATCCTGCCAGATCACGATAAAGTAAAGAGTACAATCTGAAGAAATCTCTCCTACAGATGTCCAAAGGAACTCCCCAGAGTGTCGTGCGACGAAGGAGGCGACCCAGTCTGCTGCCCTGTTCGCCTCCCGATATACGTGGGCTACCTGGAAGCCACCGAACTCCTGAGCCAGTCTCCGAATCTCTCTAATGAGGGGATGACCATCCCCATATCTATCCACACCTCGGATCCAATCAACCACCACAGAGGAATCCCCCTCCAGTAGCACCCACTCGGCACCAAGGACTCTCTTCGCAAAAGACAAACCCTCCCATGCAGCTCGAAGCTCAGCCCCAACAACTGAAGACCCATCGTGCGCTGACCCCCTGCTGCCATCCCATCCTACCCCAGGATCCCTGATCACAAATCCAACCCCTCCAAAACACCATCCATCATCATGCTCCCATCGAAATTCACTTTGAGATGACCAAGGGGTGGGGCACCCAAGAGACGAGGGCGAACCTGGGCGCTGTAAAAGCGGGTGAAGTGCCCCAGATGTCCCTAGCCATCTCACTAGTGAATACCGCTGAGGCTGCAATGACCTCCCCAACTGTAATAGAGCTCTATCAACCACCATCCTCGATGAAATCCTCCGACCCTCAAAAATGCCAGCATTCCTGTCCAACCAGATATGGTAAGCCAGATATGCTCTAAGAATACCCTCCTCCCACAAGCTGGGGCTCCGCATAGATCCTCTCAATAAAGAAATCAAGGCCTGAGCCGACTCCACCGACTGGGGCAGGGGAACCGGCGATCTACTCCAATCTCTCTGCCCTCGGGCACTGCACAAGAACATGATCAATAGTCTCCTCCACCTCCGTACACACCATGCACCACTGCGAGATCCGTACTCCTCCCGAACAAGTACGCTTCTGGAAGGTAGGCAACCCCACGCCACCTTCCAGATGAACAAAGCCACACGCGGGTGAACCCGCAACCTCCAAATCCAACCTCCCTCTATCTGCCGACCGGACTCCCTCCTGAATAGGGGAAGAAGATCTCTAGCTCGGACCCGCGTCCGTCCCGACGGCCTCCACACTAGCCTATCTGACTCCTCCCGCAAAAGAGCCGGTAAAGCCAGAATCGCCTCTGCCAGCTGCTCTCCAAAAGTCTCCCGAACCAGCCCTCCCTCCACTGACCCCCAGCCTGGTCATAAAGTCACAACTCTGCATCCACCAATCTCGCCGAGTCCACCAGAGTCGGCAGAAGACTAATCGGCTGCTCAGTCACCCATCTGTCCGCCAGAACATCTATCGACCGACCATCCCCAATAGACCATGTAATCTCCGGAAGCACCTGCACAGCTCTGGCACACATCTCCCTCCAGACCGGCGAATGGTGTCGTCCTGCCCGAATCCCCGGAACTAGGGCCCCATATTTGGCCCTCATCAATGAAGACCACAAACTGTCAGGCTCTAGCATGAATCTAGCTACATGAAGTGCCGCTAACGCCTCCCGTCTCACCACCATGGACTGCAATCCCAATCCTCCAGCCCTGGTCGGCTGGCACACCACCTCCCATGCAACCAGTGTATACCGCCTCTGCCACCACTCCCCCCCCAGATGAAGTCCCTAAAGAGCTGCTCAATAGTCCTCAGGACCTCCATAGGGATAAGAGAGTTAGAGAGGAAGTAAGTCGGAATCGCCGAGAGAACTGACCGAACCAAGGTGATCCTCCCCATCATCGACAGTGTGAGTCTCTGCCAGCCCTCCAGTCTCTGTCTGATACTAAGCTCCAAAAAGGTAAGGTCCCTACTGCGAAGCCGCTGCCCTGAGATCGGATCCCCAAGTATGTCAATATGCCCACCTGCTCCCCCACCCCCAAAATCTCCAGAATGGAATGCTTCGCTGCCACTCTCGTCTTCGGACTGAAACATATTGCTGATTTGGACAAATTAACACACTGCCCTGACACTGCGCAGTAGACACGCAGAATCCTACAGATGACCTGCGCGGCCTGCGGAGTCGACCGAGCCAACAATAAACAATCATCAGCATAAAGAATATGAGAGATCGACACTGCCCCCTCTGCCGGCCTATAGGCCTCTAACTCCTGTGTGGATGTAGCATGTCTAAGAAGCCTGGAGAGCGCATCTGCGCACACCGTGAAGAGCAAAGGAGAAAGAGGGCAACCCTGGCGCAACCCTCGCTAGACTCAAAGAAGCGGGATGGAGTGCCGTTCACCAGGATGGCGAAGGAGGGACACCGCACACAACCATCACCCAACTAATCCAAATCTCGGGAAACCCAAACCCCTGCAAAGACTGCTGCAAAAAATCCCATCTCACCCTGTCATAAGCCCGCTCCATGTCAAGCTTAATCCCCATCAGGCTCCTCCTCATCGGGGCCCTACGAAGATCAAACATAAACTCCTGGCAATAAGCACATTATCTGTAATACTCCGCCCACCCAAAAAGGCTCCCTGCTCCAGACTGATCACCTCGGAAGAATGTCCCTCAATCTGACTGCAAGTATCTTCGTCGTAGCCTTGTACAAAGTCGAGCACAAACTGATCGGCCGAAAATGCCCCGGCTCAGTAGCATCCTGTCGTTTAGGTATCAGTGTGATAAATGTCCTCTGCCAATCCCTCGACATCATAGCTGTACTAAAAACTGCTGAATAGCCTCTGTCACCTTCCTGTCCCACAATCGACCAATACCTCCTGAAAAACACTGGAGGAAAACCATCCGGCCCTGGAGCCTTTCCCCTTGAAGAGACCAAACTGACTCCCTGATCTCCCTCTCTGATACCGGCCTGATCAATGCAGCAGTCTCCTCATCCGACACCTGGATCTGAGGCCTCGGGATATCCACTAGACTCCCAACCTGTGTCTGCTCTGTCCATCTAACTCTGAAGAAACTCTCCAAAATCCTCTGTATCGTGTCCGGGTCCTCCATCATCTGCCCATCCTCACCCTTGATAGCCTTGATCCTATTCTGATGCCTCCTAATCACTGTAGACTGATGAAAGAATCTGGTGTTCCGATCCCCTTCCTGAATCCACTGAACCCTTGACTTCTGTCTCCAAAAAATCTCCTGCTGTCTAAGAAGCGAATCATGTAGAGCCAAGTGTGACCTGAGCTCCCCCAACTCCCCCTCCGATAAGCCTCCACTCTGCACCTCCTGAGACTGTAATCTGGATATGACCTCCTCCAAATCCTCTATCCTCCTAAAAATATTCCCCACCTCCTCACGGTTCCACCTCCTCAACCGTCTAGAGGTCAACTCCAACCTCCGGGAACACGGTACATGGCATCTCCCCGGACGGGCAAACTCCACGCCTCCCTAACCATCTCCCACGACCGAGGGTAGCAGAGCCAGCTTCTCAAATCTAAACGGGGGGCGAACCGGAGTAAATGTATCCATACTCACTAGTAATGGCAATGGTCCGATGCAATCCTCGGCAAATGTCTGACGTGATAATCTGGAAAGCACTGAACCCATCCTGCCGTCGCACAAACTCTGTCCAGTCTCTCCCAAACTCGGGCCTGCCCCTGTTGATTATTACACCAGGTAAACCTCGGGCCAGAGTAGCCCAAGTCAACCAATCCATTCAAGTCAAGGAAATCCCGAAACTCTTTGACTTTCCTTTTAAAGGTGAAGGCCTTACCCCCCATCTTCTCCTGAGAGTTGGTAATGCAATTGAAGTCCCCTGCTACTAACATCGGTTGGCCCTGGCTGATCAATAGAGATGCCTCCTCCCACAAAATCCTCCTCTCCCTATAGTCTGTGCTAGCATATACCGCTGCAAAGACCCATGGCCTCCGGTTGCCATCCGAGATAACCAAGATTACCTCTTGAGTACACACATTGAAAATGTCAATTCTATAATCATTCTGAGCCCAAGTGACAATGATACCTCCTGAAAGACCTTGAGAATCCACTGCGTAGAAACCCCATGACCTCGGCACGGCCCTCCTTGCCTTCTCTAAACTTCTACCAGATAACCGAGTCTCCAATAAAACACAAATATCCGGGTTGTGCTGGAGCATCAACCTGCGAAAAGCCGGGGCAAAGGAAGGTTTCCCGCACCACGACAATTCCAAAGTAGAATCTTCATAAATCACTAGTGGATTGGCGCCCAGCTCCCCGGGCCACACCTACAAGAATCTTCCACAATCATCTCCTGTGCTCACCTCCTCAGTTGTAGACCCTCCCTTAACAGCATTCATAATCTGGGCCAATACCATGTTGTGAGCTTCACTATTTCTGTGCCAAATGGCACGCTGTGGCACCGGATTCCCCGCCACCTCAACCTCCTCTGATGCCCTCCCTCCTCCAAAGCAGTAATTGAATCCCCGGGACGCCTTGTAATCCCCTCCATAGCTGTAACAATCTGGCTCTGTGCCACATAGCCTGGCACACTGTTCATCGGTTGAAGGGGTTCCGACGGGATGAGCACACAGTGGCTGGCACCGACGCAGCCCCCCCGCCCACCATTCCCCTCCACCACCGATCCGCCGCTCGATTCCGACGCCGCCGCAGCCCCCAACTCCGACAAGGAGGCCGCCGCCGATGCCACCCGGAACAGCCGCGCCTTGCCCAAAGCCTTCACTCCCCCGGTGACCGGTAGATGACCGGCCTCTCGGCACACCAGCTCCGCCCGGGGAGGTCTACCGCGTGTCGCCGACAGTGGCGGGGGGAGCTCTTGCTCCTCCGGCGATTACCCCCCACCTGCCCCTCATCGGCCCGGTAGATCCTGAAAGAACCCCGCGGAGCGAGCCGGTCCCTGTGCCGGAAACTTAGTAGGGCTCCTCGACCGCTTCCGTGGGCTGAGGCCCGGTCCGCCCGCGCGCCCCGCAGAATGTTTTTGGGCCCCTCAACGACCCGGCCCGATAACGGTTTGAGCCCACCCACACCGGCCTGGAGCTTGATTTGGCGCCCAGCTCGGTGCACACACTGGTTGACTCAGCCCCCCCTCCGCTTGTGCCCGCTCCAGCCAACGCCACATCCTTCTCCGGCGTTTTCCTCCGTGCAACCTTTGAGGGTTTCTGCCAGCCCTCAAGGTCTATCGGAGAGACAATCGTATCGGCTTGTCACCCTTTGAAACCGGATCTGTGCGGAGGTGTCGGAACGGGTCCTGGCTCACCACCGACTCGTCCGCCACCTTCTTCCTCATGGCCGGCTTGGCTGGCCGCTGCTGCCAAATCCTATTCGTCACCAACCAGGGGCCGAAAACCGGTTGCTCCTCTGGCACAGCTCCTCCACATCCACTTGCTCCGGGACGCCCTCAGCTGGCATTTTCCCCTTCCGTCGCCTCTTTTCTTCCTCCTCCTCCATTGTCACTGGGGCGGACATTCTGCAATCCCCCCAACATGACCAACTCTCCCACAGATGGTGCACGGGGCTGGCAGGTTCTCATAAACGAACCCCTGCCAGAAACTCGCCCACTCCCAGACGATCGGCCCATAACGAAGGTTCCCGGTTTGAGAGGGGCTGAGCAGTCCACCTCCACCTTCACCCTGGCATATCCGAACCGTCGACCCTGTTCCGTGATGCCGTCCACTGCTAATGGGTTGCCCGCCGCCGCTGCAATCCGAAGAATGGTGGTTGGCTTCCAATAGTCCAGCAACCCCGGTAACCGGAGCCAGACTACCACTCTCCCACCCATCCGCACCCGGCACAAAGTTTGGACGCCACGCTCCACGGCGAGCAATTGACCAGCTACTGTCCAGGGACCATTCAGCAGAGCAGCTTCCCGATCCTGTTCCGTCGCAAACCTCGCCGCCACAAGCCTTCCAACAGGGGAAAACATTCCACATCATAATCCAGTTTCCCCACTCTCCGGAACTCCTTCGCCACCCACTCCGCCGGTACGCTCCTCCCCAAGCTTCGCACTAACACTGTCGAGCTCCGCCAAATTGCCCTGGTCCCCTCCAACTCCTCCTCCGGGATCTCCACAACCTCAGTGAAACGCCTCTGAAGCGATGCCAGCTCCCGTGCAGAGATCCGGTGGTTGGTCCAAGCCGGTGTCTCGACATCCCCTCGTCACATCTGCCCACGACGGGGTCTTCGCGGCACCGCCCGGAAAAGGGTTACCCGATCCCCCTCCGTCCCCTGCGATGACTTTCGCCGGTCTTCCTTCACCGGTAGAGGCCATCTCTCAACCTCCTCCCTTCACACTCACACCAACCGTTTGACTGTTTGCGTCTTAGATCCGCGCTGGGCCTGTTCTCTCCTCACAGGCTCAGACCCTCTTCGGATCCCTATCTACTCTCCGATAGTTCGACGGCGATGACCCCCAAGTTTCCGGTGAACGCCGGCGCATCAACCCACCATCTCCCTCAGGACCACCCTCAAAAACACCGCCTCCAGCCTCCGCGGCGGCCTTCTCTGATATTTTTTTCGCTCAGCTAGGTTGGTAATGTCCAGCTACAGGGAAGGGTTCATGCAAGTCTTACACATGGAAAAAAAAATTATATAAGCATAACAGTCGTTGGGTCGTCTTATTCGAAGGATCCCACGAAAATGTTTCGTGAGCTTCGTGGTTGTGGGGATGTACACGTAGTTCATTCGTGGTTTGCTTCCTTGGGGCTTCGGGTGTCGCTTTCATTTCCTCGTGCCTTCGCCGCTGCTGCCGTGATTTAGTGGCTGCAATCATGAATTGGGTAAAACGTCACCACTCCAAAGAAAAAAAAGCAAAAAACAAAAATGATGGAACGGCTTACGCGGATACTCTCTGCTTTATTATATTTCCTTGTCTCAAAAAAAAAATTGATGGAAAAATGGATTAGAGTCATATTTTTTTAAAAAAACCTAATTAATATAGCATAGCACCCTTCTAAACTTACCACAGATATGCATTAGAAATTTTTCTTGTTATTTGTAGCTCACATGACAATTTTGAATCTCATGTAAGCCAACCACATTATTGCTCTTATGTTTTAGCTGCAAAAAGATTGTGATCTAACTAAATGCATAGCATTAAGATTGTCCAACCTTCCTTTAGTTTAGTAATTAAGAAAATATATCGCCTTTTTGATGTGGCTCAAATTAGATGTGTAGGTAGGCTTTGCTACAATATTGGCATCAATTGATTTGATCGGCATCTCGAGACCGAATGCTTGTAAGCTCCTTCATTGAGAAAAAGCTAGGTTGCGATGAAAAGAATTTGCATTCACCTAGAGCAGGATAAAAGTTTTGAGCTTGGTTTAATTGTATCACAAACCTAGTATCATTCCAAGGGTCAACAGGAAGCTGCGTGCTGGAAGCACCTAAATTAGGAGCATAAAAGATTTATTGCAAATTAAAAGAATGAAAGATGTATCCTTTCACTTGCATAAATTCGCGTATGATGTTTTAGCCATTACAACCCTTCCATTCTCACCATTGGTTCTGCTTTTAAGCCTGAGATTTTCTACCACTTCTTAAGAACTTTTATTTGATTTCCTGTGTGATTTTGTAAAGTCAATAATCATAGAATTAGCTTTTTAATTGTAAAGATCTTATGAAAACCTAGAGGATTTCTTTTTTTTAAAAAAACTTCTTTTTAAAAGGTTCTATAGCTTGCTATGTTCTACTATAATTTTGTGCAATTGAACAAGCATTTTCGCAAAACGCATCTATTTTACACTCTGTAGATCTCCCTTGAGCCACTGAGTGATATAAAGAACTTTTATGTCCAGGTAATTTTGCAAAAGCATTAAGAATCATAATTTAAAGCACAAAGAGACACAATGGCTTGGACAATTGGCTCCATCCAAATTTTAATAACAAAATTAGCATGAAAATATTTTGCAAATATATAAGATACAAGTCACTCCTCTGTTCTTGTTTTAAATAAGACCTCAAAGCATAAACATCTTTGGTTCAAACTTCATAGTTGCTGAATATTACTGGATTATTGGAGGATACAACTGAACTTAGTGGAAATTTCACCCTCGGTCATCTCTACAAGACCATTCCATCAACAAATATCTTCTCTTGCTCCCAAAAAACACATCTCTTTACTATATGAAAACAATACTACTGCTTTATGATCAATGAGCTATTTGAGATGACAAATATACAGAAGGGAGGGGGTAAACGATGTCACAAACTTGGCAACTGTACATAGAGGAAAAGAGAAGTAATTTCCATCAAAACTCTCACTTCCTTGCCGTCATACTCCAAAGGAATAGGCTTATATCGGATCGACATCCTCTTCAGGAATCGTCTCCAAGATCTTTGATGGCTTGAACCGCACAAACGAGACCACCTGCGGCGGCGCAACCTCCATTGCAAACTGGAAGATGAGAGCTCTCGCCATGGGATGCTTGCAGGGACTCGAAGAGTAGCAAAACATATGAAAGAGGAGACACTGAAAGTTTCTCAAGGACTGGAGCTTAGATGATTGAATGCCCTTGTGGGACACTGGAAAGATCAAAGGAGTATTTAAAGGCAAGCATTGGAGGAAATTCGTGAAAGTCTTATACATGGAAGAGTGTTTTGTATGAGAAACGATCTGGATCGTTGGATTGTTGGATCCAATGAAGTAGCATACAAGGTGGTGGAGGAAGTTGATACAAAATTAGTGTTCTTGTAGAGGATGCAACTGGATAGTCTGCCCCGGACGAGAGCCACAATTTTTAGCGCGTGGGCGGCTTTCAGTGGACCGCTGGTTTTCATCCACGTGTCGGGCATCGGTTGGAGTTGGAAAAATATATGCCTCGTGGGAGCAGTCCTTGGGTTTAATCAGATTTTTTTTTTTCGTGTCGTAAAGTTGATACAAATCTTTAAGGTGTAGAGAACGTACAAGGCATAATTCCGGTCACGTTGACCACATGGGCGTTTAGCGCGTGAGGTTGGGAACTAGGAAGGTGCTCGGTAAATGGACCGTGTGTTTTAGGCCACGCGTTATTTTTTTATTGGATTATATATAGCACGTGAAGTGTGTCATTTTCAATAGTTTCGTCCTTATGCGGCACGCTAGATTTTTTTGATATTTTTTTTTTATGAAGTTACTTTTTTATTGTTTTACAGCTTCCTATTTTTTTAAGTAATATTTTACTGAAGTAGCAAAATAAGTATTTTTCTGATGTTCGCTTATTTTAGACTCTTTAGATTTTTCATAGATCCATTTTAATAAAATCTGGCAAACAATAAATTTATTTGAAATTTTCAAACAATAAATGAATGAGTAGATCCCCAGCATCAAGTGCGTTGATGGAGTGCGTAAGGCAATCTTAAAAAAAAGAATTCGATCCAAAAAAAAAAAAAATCAGATCATAAAGAGGGTCACAAAGTAGGTTGGTTGGGGAAATTGCCGCTAGGAAAAGTGTAAAAGTAAGACTAGCATTAACGCTTTTTCTTCTTTTTTTTTTTCTTTTTTTTCTTTTTCGAGTAAACAATTGGGCAAAAAATCCATTGTCAGCATAAAAACATCTTAAAAATTTTGGAAAAAAAGATATTGTCCAATCTAAAGCCCGTCACACTCTTGCTGTTGTCCCTAACGAGACCTCTAGGCGCATACATCTTGGGTTTCTTTTTTTTTTCCTCTTTTTTTAAAGACCCCAAATTAGTTAATAAAATAAAAATTATATATTATTAGTTTAAATTATTCCACTGTATATTGATAATATTATGTTGAGATATTTTGTATGCTCATAGAAAGAGTTTTTTATAAATATGCGGCGGTTGCCACGACTTCTGGCTCGTGATCTCGGATCGGAGGCGTGAACTAATCTTATGCTCAACACCAGCATACTCGGGGAACAACTAAAGTCCGTGCAAGATATGTATTGTGCGTGCGATAAAGTTTTCTAACTTAAGACTTTTCGTTTGCAAAAAAAAGAGGAACAAAAGTATGGTCAACAATAAAATAAAAAATATTTATATTTGGTTAGAATTTTTAAAGAAGCGATGGAAAAGTAGTTTTGTCATAAAAATAAGATTCTCGCATTTTAGATTTTCTTTTCTTTATTAAGAGTGCACAACTTTTTTAGGAAAACATATGCTTAATCAAACCTAAGTCATTCTGAGATGTGCACTATTTTCCGTCGTATACCTATACCTTTAGGTATTAGTTTTTTAGAAAAAATATTTCGAAATCAAATAAATCCTAAGTAAAAGCTCCACCTTGGGCCCTCAATCTACTCAGCAATGAGCGCCCATGCCACTTAAGAAATCCAACTCACAATGTGCGTTTTCTTTTTATTGGATAAACTACCTTTGCTTTATAATTGATGAATAATTTAAGATTACAGATACACAAAGGCAAGGAGAGGGAAAAAATCTGTACATAGACGAAAAGAGAAGGAATCTCCATCAAAATTCACATTTCTCCAACGTCATTCCCTAAATGGAAATGCTTAGATGGGATCCAAATCCTCTTCGGGATCGTCTCGAGGATCCTCGATGCCCTCAGCCTCCTAACTGAGACCAGCTGCGGTGGCGCGACCTCCATCGCAAATCGGAAGAAATCAGCTCTCGCCATTTCTTGACAAGAAGGGAAGCTTGCAGAGGACTTCTTGGAGAACTCAAGCTTGGTGATGACCCTGGTGGGTGGGATATCGCAAAGAAGAAGTATTTATAGGCAAGTATAGGAGAGAATTTGTTTCAGTCTTGTATAAGAAAATAGTTTTAGCGCGTGGGCGGTTTACAATGGTCCGTTAGCGTGAGCCCACGTAGTAGGTGTTGGTTGGGCAAATGCGTGTCTCCTGGGATTTCTGGTCGAGTTCATGTATTAAATATAGAAAATGTCTAGAATTTGTTCCTAGTTAGTTTGGGTATGCATAACAAAAGTAATTGAGTATAATTGTTGTTAAAAGGGCAGTTTTTTTTTGGATTTTTTGCATGAATATCCTTCTATAAATTTAAATTTGCATGAATACCCTCTTAAAATTTATATTTATTTATGTAACCTCATAAAATACTATTTTTATACAAATACTACTAATATAAAAATTCTTCTAATATCGTTAATAAAACCATAGTAATTTTAATTAAAAATAAAATAAAATTTTGAAATTACTTTTTTTTTGTCCTCCATCACAATCAATTGCCTTAGAAATATTTCTTTATACACATCTACTCATTAAGAATATTTTAATCATTTTAATTTGAAACTATTAATTTTTTAACGTCGTTAGATGGTGTAGGTACATACTCAAAAATAAGGATAAAAAAAGATAAAATAGTAAAATAAGTGTTTTACGAGGGTATACATGCAAATAATAGTTTTAGGAGGTATTTATGCAAAATTCGATATTTAGAAGGATATTCATGCAGAAATCTTTTTTTTTTTTTGCTTTTTTTTTTTGGTTGGGCAATTTTTTTTATTTCAGGGTCATCATGCCACCAAAAATTTTGGATCATAAAAACTATTCAGTATGGCACAGTACAATAGGGTGCAGAAGACTAAAGCTTGCATAGAAGACACATGAATTCAAGGGAGTGGTATTATTTGGATGCAAATAATATGCGGTATTTGTTTCTAAAAAAGATGGGTCTTTGTCATGTGAAAAGGTACGAAGATTTTATTTTGCTCCACGTTCCTCGTGAAGTCATGATTCTACTTTTACCAAGTTTATATCATTAATCACGGGGCAGCACAATAAGGTTTGCTTTAAACAAGAAGAATATATTATATGTGTTAATCCTTTCCAAGTTTAACCACTATGAACTTTATCCGAACCTGCACGGCATTTCATCAAACTCCTAACACTGCAACAACAACATCACCGCAAGCAATTAAAACTAGAAGATTCAAAGCTGCACCTCATTGTCACTAATATAGCTCGACAAAATAAATGGAATTAAGTAACGAGCACAGCATATTTCTCTAAAATTTTATTGGGCAACTAGGGATTCCTGTATCAGATCACCAAGGGACTAAATTAGAACTTATAGGTCGAGAGATCAAAACAAATACCAAATAAGAAGACCTCATGAGAACACTAGAAGGGAAGCTAAAATGGAGAAGAAGGCAGCTGTTTGTTTGCCAAGAAATGCTCGACAAGTTGTCGTGCTTGCTTCGGTGCAAACGTTGGAACTTGATGCCCGGCGCCACGGACCGTGACAAACGTCAGTCCGTCGTAAACACTTCTCCAGCCACCAACCTAATAGAATGCCAAATAGAATGTAGCAGAGAAGGCAAAGATCGATAAAGCTGATGGATTAAAAAAAGAAGAAGCATACCTGTTGGCTCGTGTACCATGGTGTCCATTCTTGAGTGGTGTTGAGGCCAAGCTTGTTCAATGAGTATCTCGTTGAGGTGACAGGAATTCTTCCATCAGTGTCGCCGCTACGAGTTCATACAAAGATTAGATAAACATATAAATATATAATAATCAAAAGATCTTAACCAAACTTCTGCAAGCCATAGGTGCTTGCAACAGAGAAGTTTTATTAAGCATTTATTTCTGAAAGATTTTCACCTGTATACCCAAACTCTAATTCCTCCATTAATGAGTTTCCGAAGGGTTGGGAGCATGGAAGCTGGGGAGTCATTCCATTCAAGGATCACATCGCTGGCATCACAAAATTTGTAGTCATTAGTCATAACCAAAGAGGATTTGTAGAATTGTGTGCAGAGATTGGTTTTGGCTGCAAAGTCTTTTAGCGTTTTTGGGAGGGAAGGACCTGTGGCTTGAATGAGATATATTGGAAGTAATACTTGCTACTAGCATAAATATTTTAAGGCAAATTTTTCCTCTTAGTTACTCAGATATTGGTACCTGCAATGAGTCCAGTTGTATCCAATCTTTGTGACATTGGCGTGCAGAGCTTTTTGGACATCTGGTCGGTTGAAGTATACTTCGGAGTAGTCAGAGACACAGGGATCATAGCCAGCCAACCTCCCATGCCACAGTTTCTGTAAATTATTAGGAAAAAAGAAAAAAAGAAGGCGAATTCAGTTTTGGTTACAATGAGACCTGAGTATTATCTACCTGCAGCTCTTGATTATTTTATCTTAAACCAAATATAAATTTTTAATCACTCCAAAATATAGGATTGAGAACTCTTTTGGGCTTGCGGGTTGATGTTTGTCACCAAATTCACACCATTAACTTTGTATATTTTCTTTCTACTTCAAGAAAATAAGGGAGTCTTTTAAGTTACCTTAAACAGAGTAGGAAACAACTACATAGAAACTTCTCTGTAGTTTGAGCATGCTTGTTTACAAAACTGTGATTGGTGTTGATCATGGACCATGATCAATTTTTGATAGTGTCTATGTGAAATGAAATGAGAATGTTTGACAGGAAAAGAAATAAAACAAAAGAATAAAAGAAAAAACAAGGGAAACCATCACAATCGAATGAACCATGATCCATCTCAAAACTTACTTAAGACCAGAAAAAAACATCCAATCCATAATCAAAATTCAATTTTGAAATTTTATAAGCTACGATAAAGATAATATGAAAGGAAAAAGAAATGGAAAATGCTTTGGGGCCTAAACCTGACACCGAGAAAAGGTTTGGGAGCCATGTGTCATGAGGAGATTGGTGATTTACCCCACAGACCTGCTCTGTTAGGCATTACTGCCTACAAGCAGCTACTTGTTCCTATAGGCCCCATTCATTAAGCATGCATCTCAGTGCACTACCACATTAACTAGTCGCCAATTTTCGCGCACGGTCATGCTTGTGCACACAGTGTAGGCAATAATTTCTCTATAACCTTGTGGCTTTTCTTTGGAGATCGGGTTGTATCTTTTATACTAAAGTAGGATTCACCTTCCTTCGTACAAATCACCTCCAACTGCACAGAACTCAAAGTATTCAAAACTTTGTCAGTCATCCACCTATACAGATCTCAAAGCGAATAGCGGACGATCCAATGGTGGATTTGTACGAAGAAAAGTGAATTCTTCTTTCGCGCGAAAGATACACCCCCGACCCTTTCTTTGATACCAGGTTTAAGCCTTTTTAGCATTACTCAAGTAAGAGGCTTACATATTTGGAGAACCTGAACTTGCTGCCCCTGATCTTTCCTTGCTGATGAGAAGAGGTGGAATTGTTATCTTCAGCACATGTAGGGGTATATAAGCTGTACATGTCAATGATATCATAAGCTGCATAGAATTCTTCCATTAGACCATTACAAGTCTTGGTTTCTCCTGGATCACTAAAATTACAGCCCTTCTTGATTTTATGGTACAGTTGATCAGAGATGACAGCATGACCCCAGGCATAGTCTATCATTCCCGTCTGATCCGTATCATCATCCAACAATGCATTACCAATCTGCAACAAAGGCTCAATTAAAGGTCAATTTTTCTGAATGGAAATTATTCTTCATGAAAGTTGCATGCTAAAATATACTTTGTGCTTCATGGAGTCTCAATTACCATGAAACCTTTGAAATTGATGTAATTATCCTTATCACCATTCTTGTTTGCATCAAAGATCTTCTCCGCAAGTTGTGGAACATAATGCCCTAATGAAAGGCGACAGTTTAAAGAATGGTCCAAATCTAGAAAATATTTACTATGTAATCACTCAATCATGATATCAGAGATAATAACAGTGATGTTATTATCTACCTGCATAGCTCTCTCCAGCAATGTAGAAGTCATGGGTTTTGAACTGTGGAAACCTCTTGAACCAATTGACAAGAAATGTATATGAATCGTTTGCTTTGAAAAATAACAACAGAAAAAAGGTTAGTGAAATGATAAAACAATTATGTACAAGAAGATTAGAGGTATAAACTTTTTTAGTTAATAGACTTACCAGTGATTTCATCACCAAGCATATTCAAGTCAGAGCTTGTGTTTGTGTAAGAATATCCCACGCCAACAGGTGACTCCAGGAAAAGCAAATTAGCCTCTGAAAATTGAATTGCAGGATATGGTTATCAAGTACTGCATGCTTACTAAGTTGATTGATTAACTCGATGAATTGGGTTAGGCTCGCTCACTCGTTTCTCTAAGATTGATTGTTTTTTTTTTTATAAAAAAAATCAACCATAAAAATCCAAAGAAGTCATGAAAGCATAATGCAAACAATGGGTGTAAACATTAGATCATTACTAGGACAAATGAATTTGAAGCAATTTCTTATCATATTATATTGTTGTTATTTCAGTAAAATTATCTGCCCTATTAACATATATTTTTAACAAATTTCACACGTAAATATAGACATTTATGTACATGCTATGTATGTATGTATGTACATGTGTGTCTACAGAGAGATGTTAAGACATCTTAGAATTTTCTGTAGCGAGTGAGGGTGATCTTGCCTTTGTTCCAGGACTCTCCATTAAATCTGAGCTCTGGCACGCCCTTCTGCATCAAGAAAGGGCCAAGCTCCTCTGCCTCTCCATATCCAATGGAAGAACAGCCAGGTCCTGAAATTAAAAAAATAAAAACAAGTATTAATGACAACTAATTGAGATCAACTTCAGATACACATTGAAACCCGAGTACGAAGAGGCTATAATTTAGGGGGAACAAATAAATTGGTAGGTCCCTAACACCTTGGTTGGAAGCTTCCTTTCTCCTTTCTTTTTAAGAAAAAAAAGAAAAGGAAATTACATATTATGATGCAGGAGATAGCTGTGATGCAATCATAATAAATGAGAACAGTAACATACACCAAGAAGTTGACACAGCTCGATCAACGAGAAATCAATAGAACGGCCCTATCCATACTCTATTGCTTAGTCTTCTTTGGTTATTGTAATCACATAAAATTAAAAGAGGAAAGAAGTCAAGCTACTATTGACAACTAATTGGCCAATATACCAGCATCTTTTTTTTTATTTATGAAGAGGAAGGCAAAGCCACTTTGTCTTTATTAGAAAAGGAGAGTTTACAGAAACTATTTATAAAGAATTTGTAAGAAAGAAAAACACAAAAAAATAATAAATTTTCTTTACAAAAGATAGTGGCCTGTAAGTAGATCTGTTAAACACCAATATACGAGCATCAAGATGTTGAATTGATTGTTTCTTTTGGTTTCGAACGTCGTTGTTATTTTTTCACTGAATAGAGATGATAATTTTTCAAAGTATTCCAAATTAAGTTTTGTTTGGGATATGTTAAGGACACCAATAAACCTGAAACTAACATACTTGAAGTCCATGAAATAGGCTTGGCCACTATTTAGCATAGATAATAATATATAACAAGGAAATCAACTAAATTCTTACATTCTATTCAGTACTGAACCTTACATAGAGGGTATTAGGATCATTCCCCAGTTGCATAAAGAAACATAGTAGTTTATACTTTATAGGGAATCTATCCGTATACTAAATTTGTGGTTAAATAATACAGAAGTTAAGAAGTCAAAGGTCAAAGCAGAAACTTTGCGTAGACTGCAGCCAAAATAGTGCAAATCCCCAAAAGAATATCAGATGGGCAGTGGAATAAGAAGCTGTTGACAGAATGAAAGAAGGCGAACCATGAGTTGATATCATGAGGCTGGCGAGGGAGTTCTCTGTCTTCCTATTTTGAGAGATTTTAAGGAAGATCCGTTATCTTCTTCACATGGTTATACATTAGACAATACGTAGTCAACTTCACAGTGCTTGAGTAAGTTATAAATTAAGTGCTGGTCAAAATTCCAACTGGCAGAAGAAACAAGAGAAACAAAAAGCTACGTCTTGAGGGCTAGAAGAACCACTAAAATATCATGAGTGGAAGAGAAGGTCAATGTTAACTTTATATGATGAATCTGAACCAATGATAACTTGTACAAAAAGTTGAAATATGGGTGCAGTATGGAAGGGATATTACAGAGATTCTTCTCCAATAGTATCATCATCTAAAACTTTATCTAAAGAATGAAATCCAACTCTTTAGATCAGAAGAAACACCAGAAGGTGAAGAAGAAACAAAAAAAAAAAAAGTTGGTTGTAGAAATGACAACAGAAACAAGTTAAGATAGAACAAAAGGCTGGCATGTATTTCCATGATACCTCCATTGAGCCAAAGAAGCACAGGTTTCTTGTCGACGTCCTCAGCGGCCTCGAAGAACCAATAGAAGAGTGCCCTTCCATGGGTCTCATTGACGGTCACATACCCTGCATACTGCCGGAAGTTCACCGCAGGCTGCCCGGGGAGCCGGTCGACGATGTCGGCCAACTGTTGAGATGATTCCTCGCAGTGTAGCAGTTTTCTAGACTCAACAAGGGTCGAGGAGGAGAGGAGGAAGGTAAAGAGAAAGATTGAGGAGAAGGAGAAGATAGCCATTCTCGAGTTGTTTGTATGATGGAGAACAGAATGAATAGTTTGTGGGGGGGGGGGGGGGGGGGGAGAAGAATGAGTTTGGATTTATAGGGGAGCTTCTACGTGGTATTGTGGTGCTTCCTTCCTTCCTACTCCATTTTCTGGGAGTTAGGGACTCTCAGTTATTCTAATCCTAACAGTTTCTAATTAATGCTAACATCCTAACAAACCTAAATAAGAATACTAATATTTTGTTTTTTCAAAATCGTAATCTTTTGCAGTACCAAAATACTCTACTCCCTCTACAACTACTCCTATTGATCTCCTGGATAAGTGAAAATTCTGTAGAGCTCTGTAGAGCGTGAGATTTTTCTCTTCTAATCTTAACAGTTCTATTGAATCCTAACATCTCAACGCAAATACTGATATTTTTCTTTTCAATTTTTCCTAATAATCTTCTAGATAAGTCAAAATTCCGTACTATGTGAGATTTTAAATGTGAAGTATGAAAAGAGGATCATTCTTATCGCCAAACCAAATGATCCCAAGTAACCGTCGAATTGTGTGAGGCCGGGCTTTGTGGAATCCCAATTCCCGTATCCTGATTTCGATTTCGTGAGGCCGAACTGAGAGAAGGATGAGCAGCCCAGGGCCTGCATTCTAACGGCCTACTACCCTCTTTTCTCCTTCTCGGAGGCCCAACATTGTTGCAATTGGATGCAAAGCAAGGGGTCTTGCACCATGGCCAATAATAGTTCTAAAAATCAGGGATGGCATCAACCCCAACCGCTCCCCTCCCCTCCAATTAGAAAAGAAAAAAAAAATCATATCAAGAGGGTCCATAAGCTCTAATAAGCATAGAATGTACATCATATTTAGTTTAATTCTAATTGAAACTATGATAAAAATATGCACCTAGACGCGTGTGTCCATCATAAATCAGTGACCAAAGTGAGCCTACAAGCATTGTGTAAAAATGTATTCAAATTTAAAAATAGATTATCTTCGACAAATTCAAGATTAAAAACTTGCCCCAAACCCAAATTCGTAAACCCTCAACTCGAATCAAACCCCAACCACCTAACCCAACCTAGCCCTGCCCATCGGAAACAAGTCCGGGTTCGTGCAACCCGCACGTGCAAACATGGACATCTCTTACCTTAGTTGCAGGGTGGTGGAGAACGAAGTCGTCATCGCCTCGGGTTTTCAAATGCAGTTCTTCCGCTCTCCTCCTCCTGGGACTCGCTACTGGCGGCGGCCGCTGCTGCCATCTATCTCCGTTCCCTAGGGTTCCTTCCTTCCAAAACCCTAACCGTCTTCCTCCGCCGCCGTCGACCTCACCTATGACGGCATGGATCCCGTCGCCACTGCCGTTCGCCATCCGCACCGCCATCCGCACCCTAGACTTTTTGATCGATGCGATGCACCACGAGACGAGCAGCCGGCGCCGATCCCTCCGCTGCCACGGTATGGCATCCAGCGCCGCCTTCGCTGACGAGGGGCTCCCGTTGCCGGAATCCCACAAAGATACCTCCGGCGACGAGCTCCTCCACCGATTCTCCGAGGTTGCGGGGAAATTCCCCAAAACCAAACCCAATCCAGCTCCTGAATCCGGCGCCAAGCCCCTGGAATCCGATCCGTTCCATTATAACACCTTGATGAAGGTCTTCAGCCGGGCCGGCAATATCAGTGAAGTCCTCAGGCTCTACCATGAGATGAAACAGTCCAGCGCTAAGCCTAACGTTAGGTGCTATACTACAGTGATCAATGCCTTGGTGGCAGCGAATCGGCCAGCAAAGGCAGAAGAGGTGTTTGGGGAAATGATTGATTCAGGAGTGGAACCGGACGCTGCCGCTTATACTATTATGGTAAAGCTCTATTCTTGCTACCTCAAAAGGTTCAATTCGGCCTATGAAGTCATCAGATGGATGGCAAGGCGCGGCTGTGATCCGGATGTCGTTACCTATTCGACGCTGATCACGGGGCTTAGCCGGGCCGGGAGGGTCACTGAGGCATGGGGGGTGTTGGATCAAATGCTCGAGAGGAAATGCACTCCGAATGCTCATTGCTATTCTCCCATCCTTCAGGCTTACTGCTCAGAAGGAAAGATTGGTGCTGCCAAGAGATTAATAGAGTCAATGCAGAATATTGGGTGCTCTGCAGACGCTGTGACTTACAATATACTGATTGATGGGCTTTGCAAGATTGGAAAATTTGATGAGGTCGAGAGTCTTTTGAAAGATAGTGTGTCAAAGGGCTGGAAACCCAATGCTGTTACTTATAACACTTATATGAATGGGCTCTGCAAGGTAAGAAAGGCTGACAAAGCTTTCGAGCAGTTAGATATTATGCTTGGGAAGGGATTATGCCCCACCACTGTGACTTTGAATATTCTTCTTGATAGCTTCTGTCAAGATTCTTCAAAGGTTTGGGATGGTAAGTATACATTGGAAAGGAGCTCAGAATTGGGATTGGAGGTTGATGTTGTCAGCTACAACATTGTGATGAGCAGGCTTTGTGAGAATGAGAAATGGTTAGGTGTTTTGAAGCTCTTCACTGATATGTTGAAGAAGGGAATAAGACCTGATACACAGACTTTTAATATTTTGATTTATAGCCTTTGCAAAGGTGGGAAGTTTCAGAAGGCAATATGTATCTTTAGAAGCAAAGGGTTTGTTGCTGATATCGTGACATGTAACATATTAATTCATGAGTTTTATATGGCGGAAAGAATAAATGAACTTTGCCTTCTGTTCTCAAACCTAGACGTGGAGAAGAATGCCCCAGATACAGTCACCTATAATACGTTAGTTGATTGTCTTTGTAGGAATGGGAAGTTTTTGGAGGCAGTTGATTTCGTTAGATCCCTTGAAGATGGGTTCCCATCAGAGCCAGTTGCACATCTAACTTATTGGTTGGTTAGGGGGGCAAAAATTGGGGAATTGCTAAGGGTGTTTGAAGAAATGTCAAAACAAGGACTGGTTCTTGATGTCCGGATATTCAATTTTTTAATCAAGGCTTTTTGCAGGATTGGCTCTTGTCAAAATGGAGAGATAGCAAAAGTCTCTTTTATTCTGGAAAAAATGCTAGGAATAGGATGACACATGGCTAGCATTTGCAGCCTTTGTACTGATCATAAGTTTGCTTTGAAGAAGCATGCTTATGGCGGGTATTTCCTTTCTTCTACTTAAATCTTTCATGTTTTCTTCATGCAAAGTTTTCATCAGCTGAATTCCATCTGCCTTTTGTTTTGGATATCAGTACAATATAATTGCCATTTCTTTTTTCATATATTCCATATGATTTCCAACATGTATCAATGTTTTGTTCGATAAATGCTCTCCGGTGACCAATTTTTCAAATATAATTCATGTCTGTAACTTTTTTACTGTCTAGTCAGACTTCCAACTTCAATTTGTTACATATTTTTGCTATCCTATGCGGCAAATATGACAAATATATGTAAATTTTTAGTTCTATATGATGAAACTTAGTAATTAAATATCATTAGTAGATGTTGAATGCTTCAAGGCAATAGTTCTATATGGCTATTTTTTTTTCCTTTCATTCTCTGATTAGTACATATAACCTGGAACAACGGTATATTTGTCAGTAGCAATTATCAGCAACATTTGTGTTTGAGATTGTATCCATCTATTCGTCTTCTTTTCATAAACAGCTCTCAAGCATAGCAAAGACATCCTACCTTTACTATTACTGTGACCTAGTAGAAGCACAATTTTATTAACTAAATCAACATTATATAAAGTATAACTTAATGATAGAACCAACACTATGGTCTGAATTTATATTTAATAAATAAATGCACCTAACATTTTATAATTATGATAATATTAGCATTTGTCCTATTATATATGCGTTTGCCCTTTCTATCCCACCGGGCATGCCAAAAAAACTTGTTTGTCCTTTCTATCCTGTCCGAGTGTGCCAAAGAACTTGTTGGCTGATGGAAAAGGGTAACAAGTCCAGTGACAAAGGGAAGATAAGTACGCGGGCATTCCACCGGCATTAGAGCATCCAGAAAGAGGATAATTGAACGGAGGATGCGACAGTAGCATTGGTCCAGATGTCTTGATCTTCAAAGACTTTTGCCACCATCATACCACCATTCACGGAAGATGGATCGGGATAGGTTGTAGCCTAGGTTAAGGTAGAAGAAATCTAAGTTAATACTATTCCTAAGGTAGAGTCTTACTGGTAAGCAAAGTGCAAGATAAAGTAAAACTAAGATAAAATAACATTCATCGATATGTTGGATGTCAAAAGAGGTCCCTATAGAGTATAAATTCTACTTATTTATACTAAGAGATAGTAATTGCCCATTTTGATGGATGCTACCCACGTCTAGCCTCCGCTCTTGGCAATTTTGATAATCGATGTCAATTGTCCTCCCACTACTCCACGTCTGTCAGAATGACCTAACCCCTGTACCACCTGTCAGAGCGATCATCATACTTTATATGCCCTAACTTGTTCTTAACCTCCATTCGGCTTATCTCTTCATGGTTTGTGTTGGTCGTCTCTCTTTAATCTGCCTATAGTACTGTCTTCTGCACTTGAAGGTATCTTTAAGACGGATTCGGTCAGCTTTCCTTATGCAATACTTGTTTACCTCAGCCCATTTCTTTTATCAGCCATTTGGACAACCACACAACTTTAGGCCTTGGTTCAAAGTCTGGGAGCCCCATCTGATTCCACTTTAGAGCCGCCACATGTATGGTGATCCTCCAGAATTAGGATATGGTTCCAACTATAGGTTTTGGATGAAGTGCTATTGATTTCATTTGGAAAATGTGCTCAATACAAAGCTAAACTATTTTTACCTGAAAAAAAGGCCAAAATGGATAGATACTGGCTTCTCATTTTGATTTGGTGGACAAAAGATTGTAAAAGATCAGACAGTTTCATGATCATGAGCACCTGAAGTGCATCTATATCCTCCAATGCATTGTATGGTATGGAGCATAACTTGACTTTCACCTTTTGTATATATATTATTGGACCAGTTTGTGAGTGAGAGCTTTGTATTTGAGTACTTATAGTACGTTTATAGATGCTGCTACTTATTTTATTTCCCTAAGTAAACATTGATAAAATGACCATTTATTGTCTCATGTTGCTTTTAATCAGTCATTCTACTTAACTATTTAATCTGCTCTAATTTCCAATGATGCAGGTCGATGCAGATGCAAGAACACTAATACCACTAATAGTGTTGTGGTTGCCATATCGTAAAGGTATAATGGAGCCCTTCAATAAGATCTCATGGAGTCATAATCATCTAATAGCCGTACAAATGATGGTATTCTCATTACTTAACAAGTCTCAGATGCTGTGTAGATTCGCTGCAGATTAAGGTTTTGTTAAATGAAGCCTGGGCTCAGATGTCCTTAAGAGATATCTGAAGCAATTTCCGTCGTTCGGTCATTATGAAGTCTTAATATTCTGCTTATGCTACCTATGATGGGGCGCATGGAATGGGTTTCTTTCAGAGATGAAAGACAGATATAGACACAGAGGTGCTTTTGGTTGGCCACTAGTGAAATTATATTTCTGTGAGACTGGGGTCTGTATGCCATGGCACCTCATGAGGTATGGGTGATTGGTGCTCTTCTATTTCAATTTTGGTTTTTTGAGTTCTTGCATGTTGTGCTCCAGAACAGGGCCATGACCTAATTTATGTTGATTTGTTGCAGTTGACAATTTAATCAAGATGGTGTTCTTTTTTCTTTTTTCTTTTTTGATTCAAAAGATGGTGTTCCTTCTAATAGAATGTAGTGAAGCTTAGCTTTGTGGATATCCAAATCTGGTCTGGATTTCTGCATTGAAATTTGTCACTTCTCTCCATTTAACAATGTCTTGTCATCAACCTTCTGCTGTCAAGTTAGAAATTGCATGTCACAAAACCTCCTAGCAAATGCATACCCCACGTTTGTTGGGAAAAGGCTTGGATGATGATAAACGCTTCCGAGTAAATCTCATGAGAACTTGCAGCATGATTCTGCTTCATTTTCCAGCAAAGTTTTCTGAGTAATGTTATGCATTTTATTTAAAAAAATGCACATACTGAAGTTTCCATATGGTATAAAAATATGTGGTAGGAAAATGATGCACTTCTCTTAAGAGACATGAGCAATAGGTAGCATAAGCATGCTACGCTGTGGTGACTTTGACATGATTCTCCAGAGGATAAGCCTCTTTGCAATTAGGGAGAATATCCTAGGGAGCAGTCAGCTAGTTCAGATAAGTTATCTGTGGATTTATTCTTCAGAAGAAGGAAAAAAATTGGTGCTTTAGTGGTGGTGACGTGTGTAAAACCTTTTTTGGGGGGTGGGAGGGGGGGAAGCACGTGCATTATAATTATCCATGTCCGTATTTTTGGGGATGAACAGAATTGAACCAGAACCTCTGGTTGCTAAGGAGAGAGGTGTGACGTGCATAGAACCTTCTGTTGTGCAAACATTCATAACATGGAGTGCAGATTTAACCTTTCTTTTTTTTTTTTCCCTTTACATCGTCATTATTATATATTTTAACTTTCTTTTAGTGGATTGTGAATTGCATCTCTATGTCAATGCTTTGCAGGACATCTCTGCTCAAAGATGACATTAAAAACTCCCGTATATTTGAAGTATGGCATTCAGATGGGCACATGAAAAGCCACCATGCTGGAGAGGTAAGATATGCTTATTTTGTTTTCCCCCCAGTGGAGTGTGGATGAGAGTAGATTGTTGGCAATCAGCAAAGGATTGCATCACTCATTCAAAATGCAGGGTTTTTCTTGCATAGTTTGAAAGCGGGGTGGCTGACTTTGATATTCTGTTTACTTGAGCCAAATAAGAAATTTGAACATATTGGTTTGCAGAAGATTAATCTGGATTTTGGAAAACCATACTGGATTTGACACCTCTTCAGATGTTGGCTTGTTACAGCAATTAAGAAGGGTATGTTTGATATTATTTTAAAGTTAGTTTGGCATCATAATATGTTTATGGGTGCCATGTGCTCAGCATGTCAGTTTCTGAATTTTTTACTAGTTGGCCTACTTTCCTTGTAAATAATTGTTATATTTATTTTAGGTTTCTGCAACTTTCTTCTTAAGAGTCGATGGGAGTTGAGAACTTTGGAAGATCATAGATAATTGAATATCTTAGGGGCATCAGTACCATAATTTCGATGCCTCATGGACTTAAGTGGAAGCAGCGCTGGGATACATCATTAGAGATCGCTACTGCACTATGTTATATGCTGGTCCTTTCAAAACTCAAAACAATTTCAGTTCCTCAGGCAGAGCTTCAAGCTGCTTGGACAAACCTGTTTATAGTCACCCAACAGCTAGGATATAGGAGTATTTGGCTAGAATTAGGCTCCCTCACGGTGATCCAATGGCTTGCACTGTATCAACGGATGTTGTCAATGCAGTCTTTTACAGTCTCTCACAACCATCCCCTCCTTTTGGACATTGCTGGATACGCAGCATCTTTACAATTTTTCATGGCCTCCCATGCATCTGGAGAGGCGAACCAGCCTGCTGATGGTTTAGCCAGGCTTTCTGAAACTGTGGTTTTTCATTTGGCTTCCTCCTTACCATTGCAAAAAAGAACTCTACTTATGGCCGACATGGCTCAACAACAACAAAAAAACCCCCTAATTTTCATATGTTCCACAGCGTTTGTTCTTAATGAAGCTCTTGCATTGATGGCAGCTTGGCACATCAGCTATTGGCTATCATTCTGTTTAGTATTCCGTTATTTTTTTCTTCTTGCGACTAATCGCCAGTTAGTTGTAATACTTTGCTTTAGTGATTTTGTTGCTTAATATTTTGCAGGAAGGTACCTGAACTTTGGACAGCCATGCTGAAATACGTTCACTGGAGATTCAGTGATTTTAATGCTTGTGGAATTAGAAATTTTTTTGAGATTTGTTTCCGAGGGTAAGAAAGAGGAGAGCAGGACATAAGAAAACAAAGATGTAGCTCCTGAGGAAATGTGGATGATTCATTCATATAGAGGTAGTAACTTTTATGGCTATCAGTGTGGCTATTTTGGACATAGAAATGGGTTCAACTATTGCCTCCGTGCCCGTGTTAAGTTGTTCAGGCTTTCGTAAAAGCAAAAAGGTGACATGCCTTTGTTCCAACGCCATGATATAGTTGCGTAAAATATATAACCAAAAGAAATCGAGCTGACAATCCAAACATCAACCTTAATTTGGGGATAAGTCTTGCGAGCATTTTTATGTCTTTCTTTGCTACAGGCACAGCCATGTGAATTTGTGTCAAAGGATTAAGACAACGTAAAAGATAGATGAAATCTTAGTACCCAAACCAATCATGGCTCCATCCAAACCGAGCCCATATGACGGCTGGAACAAACAGCCAAACCAAGCTAGGGCTACATTACCGGGTCGGGTTGATCTTCGCCAATCACCACCCTAAATCAAAGGAAAACAAAAGCAAGAAGTAATTCTAAAGCATCTCTACTTTTTAAATCATCATTTATGTCCTTGAGGTTGGATATCTATAAGAAAAAAATATCTCTCAATCCAACAGAAAAAATTGGTATATTTATATATTATATAAATATTATATAATATATACTATATTTATAATATATATTATATTACAATTATTAATTATATTATTATTTAATAATAAGTTTAAATTATAATAGAAATATATTATTGTATTTTATATTTATATAGTAAAAATATTTAATATATCACTTCTATTTATCTTATTTTTTATAATCAAATAAATATTACCTGTTGCCTCCAGCTCGGCGATCCTTTTCTTAGCCGGCTCCAACTGCCGGCTGACCCGCCGGGCCTCTTCCTGGCATCCCTGGGCGATAAACACCAGGGTGTCGAGCTCGTGAACATGCTGTAAAGAAAGAGACAAAATGATCATGAGTTAAAAACATACGGATTCACTAACAACTTTAAGGAAATTGAAAAAAGGACTTACCCGGGCGGTATTGCAGTAAGCACTGTCAACGACCACCTCCAGCGGAATGTTCCGGAACTCGGCCCGGTCCGCCGGAAGCATCGCACGCCGAAGCACGGAGCGTGCGACCTCGGCGTTATGAATGGCCGAGCTCCGCTCGGGAATAGGGGAGTCCGGCTCGACTGACTCCTCCCGGGAAGCTCGGGAAGGGCCCGGCATGCCCGAGCCCGAGGTCCCGGAGCCGCTCGCTTCGGGGCCTCGAGTCGGCTCAGGTCCCGGGCGTTGCTGCCGGATCGTGGACGGCTCCCCCCGCTGGGCAATGGGGGCAGGGCAAGGAGGGGCTGATGGGCCCACGTGGCTGACGACCCGTGCCCGCCTCGGGTTGGCTGTGGAGGCCCCCGCCTCGGGGCCACTCGTCCCGGCCGACGTCGAGGCGCCGTCTGATCTCGCCCTTTTCCGAGGCTGAGGCATAGTTCCGTCGGCCTCGGCCTCTCGCCTCCTCAGGCGGGAAAAAAGCGATGTGTTGTTGGTCGGCATGAGGGGAATGTCTGAACAAAAATTTCACTAAGTGTCAGACCAGTAGCAGTGAAAACAAAGGACAAGGAAATAAAGTAATATGACTACCGTTACCCTCGGGGCGCGCCGAGCTCAGACCCACGCTCGCCAGGGCGCCCTCCCGCAGGAGCTCGGTCAGGTCGTTGCCCCTCCCGAGGGCTCGCAGAGAGTCTAGGGTCCTCAGCTCCCTCCCCGACGGTTCGGAGAGCCTGTTGAGGGCCTTCAACCGAGGGTGTCCCCACCTCGGGTCGAACCCCCAAGGCGCCTCGGACGCCAGGAAGAAAAACTTCCCCTTCCACTCATGAATCGAGGAAGGGGCGCCTTGGAAGAGTGACATACCGCCCCGAAAGGCAAAGTATAGCCACCCTGCGTCCGCCGGGTTCTTCTTCAACAGAAAACACCGGCGGAAAAGACCCACTGAGATCGGGATCCCGTGCCCGAGGCACAGGGACAAAAACTCGATTATCGTCCTCCACGAGTTCGGAGCCAACTGCGCCGGGACGAGCTGGTACTCGGCCAGCAGGATGTTCACGAACTCGTGAACGGGAAACCGCAGACCAGCCCAGAGTGTCTCGCGGTAGACCGCGATCCGACCTGGGGGCGGCTGCGTCACCCTGTCCTCCGGCCCCGCGGTTTCAAGGCGAAACCCGGGCCGGAAGAAGAAGCGGGAGCGGATCAACTCCAGCTCCTCCTCTGACAGGCTGGACCCTACCTCCTCCGGACCAAGACCCATTTTACAAGAGCGAAGTGAAATCGAAAACAGAGAATGAAAACTGGGGAAGGAAAAGGAAGGAGAACCCTAGCAGTTGCAGGGTAGGAACCTACTAGACATTGCCGGAAATCGCTCCGGGCACCGACGGCGAGGTTCGGTTGAAGAAGGAAGCGAGGGAGAAAGACAACAAAAATAAGAGGCAGCCAAATAAAACCTTTAGGGCAACCTCAAGGGGTTTATATAGACCCCCTCGGCGGTCCAGATCGACAGGGTCGGTTTCCGTCCCCCGATCGGATTGCGCCACGTGTTGACCTCGGAGACCGAGGCACCGTATTCACTCCGGATCAATAAATCGGGTACGAAATCGAAGTCCTGTCCCATCGGATCTCGGGGCCTCATTATGGGTCCGCAGAATCGAATCGCCTTGAACAACGAACGGACGGCACCTCCGCTCCCCTCATTTAATAAGGCCCTGGGGCACGTGGAGCCCCGACGTAGCCTTCACCTCGCCGGATCCATGATCCAGTAATACGAGATCGGAAGCGTCCGATCCTAGGTCATGCCGCGTGTCCGTTTTGAACCCCGTAACGGCACGCTCATTGATGAGCGGAGAATTCCGATTACGGGATCGAGGCGTCGCCTCGTCGAGCCCAAGGACCCTCATCATGAGTCCGCCGCACGAAGCGATCTTGGCGATCCAAGAGACGCCACCCCCGTTACACCCGCTCCGAGAAACGTAAAGACACGAGCTCCACCATAAGTTCGCTGAATAAAGCAACCTCGAAACGTCCAAGGGCGCGGGTCTCGCCATAAACACTCCGAGAAACACGAGGGCGCAGACGAGATTTACCCCCCAACTTTAACGATAGACTTTACTTCCCACGTCCAAGCCCGCAAGCCGCTCGAACTCGGAAGTCGGGGGGTAGTGTTGGGGGAATAAGATTTTTCCCCCAAGTGACACAAATGCCCCCAAGAAGCCGCACAATCGCCGACCCTGAACAGCTGAAGTCGGCATCCGACCTCGAGACCTCCAACCTAGGAAAATCCTGACGCTCAAGGTCTACCCTTGTCAGCCATCTACTACGGCCGTACTTCTCCGAGGTCCAACTGAGGACCATGCCCTGCCACTGCTTCAGCATTTATTGCGCATGGCCGCTGTAACCCTCCGGTTCACTCTACAATTAATGTGGATCTCCGGCTTACTCCACCATTAATGCGGATCTCCGGCTTACTCCACCATTAATGCGGATCTCCGGCTTACTCCACCATTAATGCGGATCTCCGGCTTACTCCACAATTAATGCGCATGGCTCCTGACATCTACGGATCCTCGGCTCTCCACGGCAAGTTAGCCCAGCAGAGTCTGGTCAACCATGATAAGTCTCTGATCTTGGCCATACCTCCGACACCAATGCAATGATTCGCCTGGTAGCGTACTGGTTCGGGTCGTACGTCGCTCTCACCGCCGACATCAGCACAATGATTCGCCTGACCGTGCGCCGACCTGAGCCACATGCCGAGCCGTACTATGGCCTCGCCCTGTTACATCACAGGTAAACCGACCCCCACCTATAAAAGGGAGCCTTAGCTTCTCAGGAGGGGGTTGGGAAATTCCGCGCCTTACAAGCACTGTTCATCTCCTCCTTACACTATCCGCCCCCTCCCTGACTTGAGCGTCGGAGGGCCGGCGCCGGAAAACCCGGCCACCGGTTTGTCTGTAGGCACCCAGACGGAGGACGCCGCCCGCTGACGGATCGCTGCCCCGCCGTGAGGATCCCCAGCTCCCTCTCTCCGGCCACCCCAGACGAAGGACGCCGCCCGCCGACTGGTCGCCGCCCCGCCGTGGTGACCCGCAGCTCCCTCTCCCTCGACCGAAGATTGCCCCCGGGTCCAATTTCCAGCAACAGATTGGCGCTAGAGGAAGGGTCGCGCCCCTTGCCGCAGACTACCCCTAGGACTGGGAGGCGCCACAGGAACCTTCCCGCTAGGGGGGCTATGTTGTGGGGGGGTGCACCCGAATTTAGTCCCACATCGGCTAGTAGCGGAAAGGTTCTGTGCCTTAAATGGGGGGTGGAAATCCTTTCCTCTCGAGGGCCCTTTTGTGGGACAAAACCGTGAGGGCACCAGTCTCCCCCCGTCTGCGCTGGACGCGCGGGCCGGAGCGCCCAAAGCGGACAATACCTCGGGAGGAACGCAGTCCTCTTTCTCTGCTAGCTTAATGTGGGCTAACTGTTGCGTGAGGCTCCGGCCAAAGCGTCCGTCCCCGCAACAGATTGGCGCTAGAGGAAGGGCCGCGCCCCTTGCCACAGACTACCCCCGAGGACTGGGAGGCGCCACAGGAACCTTCCCGCTAGGGGGGCTATGTTGTGGGGGGGGGTGCACCCGAATTTAGTCCCACATCGGCTAGTAGCGGAAAGGTTCTGTGCCTTAAATGGGGGGTGGAAATCCTTTCCTCTCGAGGGCCCTTTTGTGGGACAAAACCGTGAGGGCACTAGTCTCCCCCCGTCTGCGCTGGACGCGCGGGCCGGAGCGCCCAAAGCGGACAATACCTTGGGAGGAACGCAGTCCTCTTTCTCTGCTAGCTTAATGTGGGCTAACTGTTGCGTGAGGCTCCGGCCAAAGCGTCCGTCCCCGCAACAGATTGGCGCTAGAGGAAGGGCCGCGCCCCTTGCCGCAGACTACCCCCTAGGACTGGGAGGCGCCACAGGAACCTTCCCGCTAGGGGGGCTATGTTGTGGGGGGGGGGGGGGTGCACCCGAATTTAGTCCCACATCGGCTAGTAGCGGAAAGGTTCTGTGCCTTAAATGGGGGGTGGAAATCCTTTCCTCTCGAGGGCCCTTTTGTGGGACAAAACCGTGAGAGCACCAGTCTCCCCCCGTCTGCGCTGGACGCGCGGGCCGGAGCGCCCAAAGCGGACAATACCTCGGGAGGAACGTAGTCCTCTTTCTCTGCTAGCTTAATGTGGGCTAACTGTTGCGTGAGGCTCCGGCCAAAGCGTCCGTCCCCGCAACATTACCATTAAGAATAATATATTAAAAGTATAAATAAAAATATTAAATCTATAATAATAATTAATATATTTTTATAAGATCAATAACTATATTTTTATGAAATATATTAATAATTAATATATTAATATTTTATTATAAAAATATATATTGTATGATTAATAAATATATTTTATGTAATATAGAAGGAAAAGTTTAGATATTATATGATCAATGACTATGAATTTCTGTGAAACATGATAATTATCTAAAAGTATCAAGCATTCCTTTTTTTTTGTCTTTGTTGTTTTCTCACGACCTTGCAGGTTTTATTTTTTTTTTATTTTTTATTTTTGCTGTGACGGATTGTTCAGACAACACGGGTCCGAATACATCCAAGAAAGTCAAAATACATAATCTCACGAAGTGCCAAAGGCAGCTCCCTCTCTCCTGCCCACAGGGCGTATCCTGAGTGGTGGGCTGCGTATGCAGCCACCCAGTCAGCCGCCCCATTGGCCTCTCTGAATACATGCGTGGCCTGAAAGGCCACGCCATCCCTCACCATCACCCCGATGTCCCGGATCAGAGGGTGGTCTGTGCTCTCACCACTCGTGCCCCTCTGAATCCACCGGATAACTGTAGCCGAATCGCCCTCCAGAATGATCGAGCTAGCCCGCAGCACCTGCCTCGCGTGGCGAAGACCCGCCCAGGCAGCTCGCAACTCCGCCCCTGGGACTGATATGTCGAATAACTGGCAACCGCCTGCTGCCACTACCCTAGAATGAGGGTCCCGTATGACGAAACCTGCCCCGCCTCGCGAACCTCCATCCAACACCGACCCGTCAAAATTGACCTTGAGGAAACTCGGGGGTGGGGGCTCCCAGGTGAAAAACACCGTCCGAGGAGCTGCCTGAGCAGAGAAGGAACCCCAGGTGTCCCGAGCTATCAAAGGTATATCTGAAGGGATGGTGAGTCTGGACTCCACCGCCAGTGCACGAGCAGACTCCGCAACCAACCTCGGCGATATCCTGCGCTCGCTGAAGATACGAGCGTTCCTTGCCAGCCGATCTGATGGGCTGTGCAGGTCGCTCTGATGGCCTCCTGATGTGTCCCGGGACTGGCCAGCCACTGTCGTATCATCTGAAGGAATAATCTCCTCTCCCGCCACGCCACCTCCGGGATACCTGTCCACTGCCATGTCGCCCTCGCCCAAGTGCACCGAAATAGTACATGATCCACAGTCTCGTCTATGCCGCAAGCCCCGCACTCCGCAGGGATCCCCAATCCACGCCTCCTCAGCACTGCACTCGTCGGAAGGCGATCCCACATCACCTTCCACAAGAAGAGAGCTGCCCTCGGTTGGAGACCGGACCTCCATATCCAGGTGTAGTCCGGTCCCCGCTCATGCTCCTGCTGGATGACTCGTGACAGATCACCCAGCCTAACGGTAGCCCTACATGAGGTGCCCCATACTCGGACGTCTGGCCCCTCGCATCCTGGTACTGGGAGGGAGCGAATCCTCTCAGCAAGGTGAACCCCGAACAACTGATGGAGTCTGATCTCATCCCAACCTGTCCTCCCTGGTGCTAGGAGGTCGCATACCCGGTGCCCCTCAGCTGCCTCGGTATCCACCATCGTCGGCCAGTATCGCAAAGGAAGGGTATCCACCCATGGATCACAAATCACATCGATGCTCCGACCATCGCCTATCAGCCACCTGGTGTTAGCCAACACAGTCGGCAAATACTTTCCGATCTCCCGCCACATAAAGGAGGCGCGGCGGCCACTCCGTACCACCTCAGAGCCCCCTCGGCCATATCTAGCTGCCATCACCCGGCTCCAAAGCCCCTGTGGCTCCAACAAAAAGCGGGCTGCGTGTCGAGCGACAAGGGCCTCACGCCTCTCCAAGAGGGACTGTACTCCCAGACCGCCCTCACTGATAGGAAGACAGACCTGCTCCCAGGCCACCAGGTGTACCCCATGGCCCCCACCATGAGACCCCCACAAGAAACTCCTAAGGAGACGTTCAATCTTCAATAGGGTCGTCTTTGGGATCACAGTGTTGGCCATAAGGTATACCGGCATGGATCCTAACACTGATCTGACTAGTGTCAGTCGCCCCATCATGGATAGAGATGATGCCCGCCATCCCTCCAGCCTGCTCTCAACCCGCTGTACCAGCCTCGAGCACTCTGCCACCCGTAGTCTCCGGCCTGTGATGGGAACACCCAGGTAGACCAGTGTCCCCTCCTGCTCTGG
This sequence comes from Phoenix dactylifera, assembly GCF_009389715.1. Classification (NCBI taxonomy): domain Eukaryota; kingdom Viridiplantae; phylum Streptophyta; class Magnoliopsida; order Arecales; family Arecaceae; genus Phoenix; species Phoenix dactylifera. The sequence goes on along the minus strand of NC_052408.1, from coordinate 13,623,812 downwards.
TATCTGCAAGATCCGTCTGATCTCCTGTCTGACTCTGCTCTCCGTGCTAGGGCTGAACTGAATAGCTGACTTCGTGAAGTTCACTCTCTGGCCGGACGCTGCACAGTAATCTACCAGCACCCTGCGAAGAACCCGTGCATCAGAGATCCGCGCCCTAGACAAAAGAAGACAATCGTCAGCAAAGAGTAAGTGAGAGATGGGTCCCGCCCCCGGAGCTGGAACATAGGCCCCTAGCTCCTGGCGAGTGCACGCACTCTGCAAAGCACGGGACAAAATGTCAGAACAAATAATGAACAAATAAGGGGATAAGGGACATCCCTGCCGCAGCCCCATGGTGGACTCGAAGAAAGCTGACGGTGTGCCATTGACCAAGATAGAGAACTTTGGCCCCTGGACACACCCTAGGACCCATCCGATCCATCGCCTATGGAAGCCATAGGCCTCCAGTGCTCTCCGAAGAAAACTCCACCTGATCCTGTCATACGCTCTCTCCATATCCAGCTTGATTGCCATCAAGCTGCGCCGCTTCGGTGCTCGCTGAAGGTCCCACATCATCTCTTGGGCCAGCATAACATTTTGGGAGATGTTCCTCCCCGCTACAAAAGCCCCCTGCTCTTGGCTGATGATGCCCGACAGTAGGGGCTTCATCCTGCCCACCATAATCCTCGCCACAACCTTATACAAGGTAGTGCACAAACTAATGGGCCTGAAGTGACCCGGCTCTACCGCCTCCTGGCGCTTCGGGATGAGCGTGATGAAGGTGGCCTTCCAGTCCTCAAGCATGGCTGCCTGGGTGAAGAAACACTGCACAGCCTCAACCAATGCTCCCCGAACGATACCCCAGTATCTTCGAAAAAAGAACGGGGGGAACCCGTCGGGTCCCGGGGCCTTGTCTGCCGCCAGAGCCCAGACTGCGTCCTGCACCTCCTGTGCCGACACCGGCCGAATCAAGGTTGTGTTCTCGTCATCATCAATGCCCCCATCAACCCTCAGAGGGCGATCGCCATCATCCGGGCCTCCATCTTCCGTCCATCTGGTGCGGAAAAAATCAAATATGACTCGTCTGACGGCAGGCTCACCCTCCACTCGGTCTCCAGACCCATCACGCAATGAGTGGATCATGCTCCGCTGTCTCCGGATAACCGTCGTCCGGTGGAAAAACCTAGTATTGCGATCACCCTCGCGTACCCACTGGACCCGAGACTTCTGTCGCCAAAATATCTCGTGCTGCCGTAGTAAGGAGTGGTGAGTCGCTAGAAGCCCCCGAAGATCGGCCATGTCCCCCTCCGGGAGTTCACCACCTAGGTCTTCTCTCCTCTGCAGTTCAGTAATCGCAGTCTCCACCCCATCCAATCTCCGAAAAATATCGCCCACTACCTCGCGATTCCATCGGCGAAGCCGACGTTTGGTCATCTCGAGTTTGCGTGAGACTCGTTGCATCGCATTCCCCCGCACCGGGACACGCCACGCATCGCGAATAATGTCCCAAGACTGAGGATACGATAACCAAATCTTCTCAAAGCGGAAGGGGCTATGATGGCTAGGTCCCGATGAGGTGGAGATCAGCAAGGGATAGTGGTCTGATGCAATCCGAGGTAAATGACTCACTCGGCTAGTAGGAAATCGAAGGATCCAGTCCGGGGACGCAAAGGCCCTATCTAACCGCTCCCAAACCCTAGCACTGCCAGATTGATTGTTGCACCAGGTAAACCGCGGTCCGGAGAAGCCTAGGTCCACCAGTCCGTTCCGCACTACAAAGTCGCGAAACTCCCTCCTATCAACTCTATCCGTGAATGCTGCACCTCCCCTCTTGTCATTAGCACTCTGGATGCAATTGAAGTCACCAACTAACAGCGTCGGGATACCCTGGGCGGCCAGGTCAGTGATCTCCTGCCAGAGGGCTCTCCTAACCCTGTGATCCGTGCTCGCGTACACACCACACAACACCCACGGACCACTGCAGGGTTCCGATACTACCATGACTACCTGTTGAGAGCAGTTGTGGAAGACATCAATCGTCGCCACCCCTCGCCTCCACAGGACCAAAAGGCCACCAGACATCCCCTGGGAATCGACTGCATAGGTCTCCCAGTCCCTCCCCAGGCGCCGCCTCAGTCTACCAAGCCCATCGCCAGATAACCGTGTCTCGCAAAGGAAGCAGATATCTGGACAGTGGATCTGTACTAGCCGCTTAAAGGAAGACATGAAGGCCGGCTTGGCCGCCCCCCTACAATTCCAAGCTAGAACCTTCATGGATCACAACCGCATGGTCGGGCACAGACTCATCCTCCCCCTGGGCCTCAGGAGCTACCTCAGACTGGCGGCCTAAGTCGTCCTGCTGCTCTACCTCAGCGCATACACCTGGTGCGTCGCGCATGACTGCCGCCCTGATGAGTCGCACAACAGCTGGGTGACCCCCCTCTGCGCTGCCAGCCGTGGCTATGACCCGGTGGCAATCGCCACTGTCACCAACGTCCATGGGTCCCTCACGGGCCCCTCCGAGTGGCACCCCTATCGCACCCTGCAGGCACGGCCCAGGGTGCCCGCCAACCTCGGGCCCATCGAGAGCGACCTCTATGCCCAAGGCAGGGGTCGGAGAGCCAAACCGAAACACCCCATCTGGGCCTCTCCCAGGGCCCTCGTGATCGTCCCAGGATCGCAGCTCTCCCAGCACTTCCCGCATGAGGAGAGTCTGACCTACTGGTAGGGGGGTATCCCGCTCTGAAACCATCTCCTGACAAGGTGGGCAGTATTTGAAAGGGCCTAATGATGCCCCGGGGTCCGAGAGCAGCTCACTCTGGGCCTGCGGGTCTCGCTGGACCTGGGCCCCTAGACCAGGGGCCAACTGCGCTCGTGGGCCCCCCTCAGACTGGGCCTGTGGGCCCCTCATGTGGGGCACCCACAGCCCCTGCTGCCGTATCAGGGCCAGCGGCCCTGTAGCGAATTTTCCCCGCTGCCTCAGCTGGGCCCGCATGCCGCGCGCGCCCGGCTGAGCTTGCGCAGCCCGCGCACCCCATTCAGCCCGCGCAGGTCGCGCTCCCCGAGCGCGCAGGTCAACCCCGGCTCGTCGCGCGCCCTCAACGAGCAGCGGTGCTCCGTGGGCCGCAACCGCCGGCCCCCGCTCCCCTCGCCGAGCCCTAAAAGGTCGGGCTTGCCGGGCCAGCCCAGCGGTGGCCGACTGGGCCACCGTTTCCGAGGCTTGAAGTGGGCCAAGGCCCGCAGGAGGCCTGGGCCGCTTGACACGGGCTTCACTCGGCCCGCTTGGCCCCGGCTCAGCCCGACTGGTGTCTGGACTGACCCGCCCCCGTTCGCGACCGACGCCTGGCTCCGGGTCGGCTGACTCGGCGTCATCGAGGTCGTCGACCGAGTCAACCCAGTGGGGGGCGAGGGTTTCCGTCAAAGCATGGCGAGGCGGTGACCGACGACGGGCGACTTTCGCCGGCTTCTGCCAGCCGTCAGTGTCCGCCGGGGACACCGGCATGGTCGGGCTGGTCGCCGGCAGTGTCGGCTGGGCTTGGGGCACGGGTACCACGGAACCCGGATCAGGCCCTGGCGACTCCGGGCGAGGTGCCGGGGTTGGCGGCCGAGTCGATACCGACTCAGTCCCAGGTTCGGGCCCTTCCGTCTCCCTCCGCCGCGGTCGGTTTTCACGCGGCGGTGGTCTCCGCCGGGTCGCTACCATCCAAGGACCATAAGCAGGTCCTTGGGTGTCCACCCCGGCACCGGGAGGCGGCGAAGCAGGATCGCCCCCCGGGTCCACCGCCACTGAGGGAAACCGGCATGCCGCCTCCAAGTGGCCCATCCGCCCGCACCGGGGACAGATGGCCGGCACACTTTCGAAGACGAAGGGCTGCCACCGCACCTTCGTCTTCCCCTGGATGAGAATCCCCGGTTTAAGGGGTTTGGTGGCGTCAATCGCCACCTTCACGCGGGCGAATCCCATCGCCCGTCGCTGTTCGGTGACCCCATCCACCGCAATCGGCCGGCCTGCCCGGGCTGCGATTTCGAGAATGGTCGCCGTCGACCAGTACTCCGGAGGCAGCCGAGGGAGGCGGAGCCACAGCGTCACCGTAGTTACAGCCTCCTCCCCTGGCTCAAAGTCCGGGACCCAGGGGGCGATGGCGAGAAGCTGTCCCGCCACCACCCATGGCCCCTCGCTAATGGCCCTGTCCCGGTCCTCCGTCGACCGGAAACGCAGAGCCAGGTAGCCGTCCGCTAGTGGGACGGCCACCACCTCCTTCAACCTGGCCCGGGCAGCCACGTCCTTGGCTACCCATTCCGCGGGGACACGGCGGCCAAGGCTACGGACCACGGCCGCCCGGCCGTCCCACTCCCGTCGAGTCTCCTCGATGGGCTCCTCCGAGAGTGTCACCACTTCCGGGAAAAGGCGGCGCAGCCGCTCCACCTCCGCAGCCGTGGGCCAGTGAGTCACCCACGGCGCCGGCCTCGACCAAGCGCCGGAGTGCTCCCCACGACCTCCGCTACGGGCTCCTCCACTGGGGTTAGGCTTACCGTTGCCTCTCGCCGCGCCCTCCCTTTCGGTCCCCACCGGCTGCTTCCCCTTCCGGTGCATGCCGCCTGCAAGGAAGATACTCTGCAAGGAAAGTTAGCGTTAAGGAGAAGGCCGAATGCCCCCCCCCCTGAATCGCCGGGCTGTCAACGGGACCCCAGCTGTCACGCCCCTCCGGATACCAGGCGGGTCCTCGCAATGCCGGTGCGCCCCGCTGCCTCGACCGGCGACGACCTCGCCGAGCTCTCAACGCCGGCGAAAACTAGCCGTTACCTCAGGGGAAAGTTCTCTCCCCAGAGCTCTGCAGGTTTTATTCATATTAGGACTCTATGAAATGAGTAGGCAGTTTCTGAGGAAAAAAAAAAAAAAAATTAAAATATAGTATATCAAATGCGACGATCTGAGTTTCAGAGATCATGATCCAAATTGGATCATTAAAATCCTTCTCCGGATCAAAATATTTAGGTTTCTCTCTCTCCCTTCTCCCAACCTAAATGAACCCCTGAAACCCTAATTCTCTCCCGATCAAGACTGTAGGGTTCCTCCATTCCCCCACCTCCCCTTCCCTTCCCTCCCGATCTCTCCATGGGAGCCAAGGCCGAGAATGGCGTCAAGCCCACTCCCCTCGCCTCGCCTTCCTCCTCCCCTTTCCCTTCCCTGAAAGCCCTAAAGCTCAAAACCAAACAGCAGGAGCTCCTGATCCGCGTCTCCGCCCTCGCCCTCATCTATGTCCTCGCCTTCGCCGTCCGCCTCTTCAGCGTCCTCCGCTACGAGTCCATGATCCACGAGTTCGACCCCTACTTCAACTACCGGACCACCCTCTTCCTCACCAAGAACGGCTTCTACGAGTTTTGGAACTGGTTCGACTCCGAGAGCTGGTACCCCCTTGGCCGGATCATCGGCGGCACCCTCTTCCCCGGCCTCATGGTCACCGCCGCCCTCATCTACCGCGCTCTCCGCTTTCTCACCTTCGCCGTGCACATCCGCGAGGTCTGCGTCCTCACGGCCCCCTTCTTCGCCTCCAACACCACCCTTGTTGCCTACTTCTTCGGCAAGGAGATCTGGGACGCCGGCGCCGGCCTCGCCGCCGCCGCCCTCATCGCCATCTGCCCCGGTTACATCTCCCGGTCCGTCGCCGGGTCCTACGATAACGAGGGGGTCGCCATCTTCGCCTTATTGTTGACCTTTTACCTCTTTGTGAAGGCTGTGAACACGGGATCGCTGGCATGGGGCCTGGCCTCGGCGTTCGGTTACTTCTACATGGTATCGGCGTGGGGCGGGTATGTGTTTATAATCAACTTGGTGCCGCTGTATGTTTTGGTGCTGCTGATCACGGGGAGGTATTCGATGAGGCTTTACGTTGCTTATAATTGCATGTATATTTTGGGGATGCTGCTCGCGATGCAGATCCGGTTCGTCGGATTCCAGCATGTGCAGTCCGGAGAGCACATGGCCGCCTTGGGTGTGTTTTTCTTGATGCAGGTTTGCACCTCCTTTCCTTCTTTGTTTCTACGTGTTATAGTTTGTTCTTTCACTTGGTTCTGATTAGGGGATTTAAAAAAAAAAACAGAACATTTGTCCCTTTTTTAACTATAATTAGTTGTAGAAAAGTGGTTGGCTATCGTGACATATAGCTGCACAGATGGTGACTGATATTTGACTAATTCATAGTGACCTGCTTATGGTTGTCTTTCAGTAAAACATACTCAAATGAACTAATAAACATGAAAATGCCTTCTGATCGTCAAATTCATTGTATCATGTTAAATACATCATCCAGCACGATGTCCATTATGAAAACCAGTGGATGATCAATGAAACATTTTTTTTTTCCCTTCATTGTATATGTATTGAAGTTTCTGTTAGGCTTTATCTGCCATACAATAGTTAGCAGATGCCCGAGTCGTTTAATTTATTGCCACTTTGCGAGCCTAACATATGATCCTTGTTTTCAGGTTTTTTACTTTGTAGACTGGGTGAAATACATAATAAATGATCCTAAATTATTCCATTCCTTCTTGAGAATTACTCTGACATCTGCAATAATTGTGGGTGCTCTTGCTCTTGGAGTTGGCATGGCAACTGGTTATATCTCTCCCTGGGCAGGAAGGTTTTACTCCCTGCTTGATCCGACATATGCAAAGGATCATATACCCATCATTGCATCTGTTTCAGAGCATCAACCGACAGCATGGTCATCATTCATGTTTGACTTCCACATCCTTCTGTTTCTCTTTCCAGCAGGACTCTATTTCTGCTTTAAGCGTCTGTCAGATGCCACGATATTCATAGTTATGTATGGCCTGACAAGCATGTACTTTGCTGGTGTGATGGTTCGGTTAATTCTTGTTGCCACACCTGCTGTATGCCTTATTAGTTCTATTGCTCTCTCTGCCACAATAAAAAATCTGACAACATTGATACGAAAAAAGAGCAAGGCTGCACAGACATTTTCCACCAAAGGGATATCTAGCTTGAAGGCATCAGCTAAGGTAAGGGCTTGCAAAACAAAAAAGCACATATTGTAAAATCTAACTTCTTCTCATGTGACTGTCTTTATGATCTTCTGGTTAGTTTTGGTTTTATTTTTATGAATAATGCATTTAAGAACTCGGTAATGATGGTTCGTCTTCTTTCAAACTTTTCAACATTTTAGATTTTTTAAAAACTAGAATGGAGCATATATAACTAATTTATGTGAAATAGTCGAAGAAATACCAAAGTGATAGTTGGAACGTATTTTCCAAACCAAGGATTGATAGATGAAGACATTTCTAATATGTTGAGTTGATGAAATTGGGATATGGTTGTACTAAAGTGGATTTTAAGTTGCATACATAGATAATGTAAAATTTTAAGAGCCAAACTTGGCTACACTCGAGTGGATTTCCACTCAGATCTGGCCAGGTCTATATTAGATAATGAGGGTCTCATATCTATGATTGGAACCGTTGGATGCGATCTACTATCTCTAAACTACTTACACATCAAAAATTATGTGATTTGGAGACTTCTATCCTATGCATCAAGTGATCAAAAAAAGTATATATGATTCAATATTATTTAGGTTATCCAATTTTTTTGCCTATTTGATGTATAGGCTAAGGATCTCCAAATCACATGATTTTTGGTATGTAAGTAATTTTGAGGTAGTAGATCACATCTAGCAGTTTGGATCATCAATATGGGACTCCATTCATCCAAACTAGATGTGACCGGATTTGATGGGAGATCTACTCGAGTGTAGCCAAGGGTTGCTAAAATTTTAATACCATTCATGGTCATTATATGAATCAAAATGTTAGGAAATAATGCTTGAATTATAAATTAGTGCTTTTCTGGAAGTAGTCATCGCAATAAAGATAGATTCAAGTTTACTGAGATCAAAAAAGACCTCAACAAGGAGATGCATTTTGATTCTTTGATGGCACAGAACAGGGGATAACCTATGAACAAACAGTGTGTATGTGTAAATCTGTGCTCACGTTTTCATTTATGCACATATACATGCGCCGGCATATGTTTTTATGTGAATATTAGATTGGCAGGTAGACTTACAAATACATGTGTGCAGGCATGTATTACTGGAGGGACCATTTACATGTATGGATGTTCCATCTCAATTTTTCAAGATCCTAGCTTCTTTTACAAAAATATTTTCCTACAGAACATGAGCTGGCATATTGACATCAACATTCTTGTATCATTAGTTATATAATTTTAAAGCTATAGTTTAGAAGTACATTGTTTACCGAGTTTATAAATTTGAAGCATGTTTGAACATGTAAATATAGCAGCTTGACATTTCCAAGTTTGAGGTAGTTTAATGATTGAGACATTGATTTGGACAATGATATCAATTAGAAAATTGCATTCCTAAAGCTGACATTTTCTCATTGAAATTATCTTTGAGAAATATAGTTTGAGGTGCAGTACTTGATGAGCCATTGTCTCAAAATTTTCTATCCTTTGCGCTTGTTGCATGCTTGTTAGAGACGAGACCTATAATTATATGATGATGGATCACTATCTTCTTGAAGCATCTTGATGTTGAAAGTTCACAATTTAGATGTGGTGTGCTACTACAATATTTCCTCACAAACCTTTTGCAGTTAAGGAAGATGTTTTATCTGATTAGGATAATTCCTACTTTTTCAATTGGCAGGCATCACTTGATCAAGCTTTGCCTTTCCAAAGAAATGTTGCTATTGCTTTGCTTGTTGGTGCATTTTATTTGCTTGGTAGATATGCTATACACTGCACCTGGGTCACATCCGAGGCATATTCTTCGCCCTCTATTGTCTTGGCTGCAAGGAGCGCTCATGGTGGCAGAGTTATATTTGATGATTACCGTGAGGCATATTTCTGGCTTCGTCAAAATACTCCTCCAGATGCCAAGGTGATGTCATGGTGGGACTATGGATACCAGATCACTGCCATGGGAAATAGAACTGTGATTGTAGACAATAATACTTGGAATAATACACACATTGCTACTGTTGGGCGTGCAATGTCATCATATGAGGATGAAGCATATGAGATAATGCAATCACTGGACGTGGATTATGTGCTTGTTGTATTTGGTGGTGTTACTGGCTATTCTTCTGATGATATTAACAAGTATGGGTTTAACTTACCTAGTACATTTGCATGCATTCTTCTAATTGTTTAGCAAAGTGGCAAAGCCTGTTTCCTAAAGATGCATCAATGAACTGCTTATTCAGTAACCTTTTAAGTTTAGTTACCTGTTTGATCATGTTTACTTATCTGATGATTTTTTGTATGCTGTGACAGATTTCTGTGGATGGTGCGTATCGGTGGTGGAGTTTTTCCTGTGATAAAAGAACCTGATTATCTTGTGAATGGCGAGTATCGCGTTGACAAAGGGGCGGCTCCAAAAATGTTGAACTGTCTCATGTAAGCTTTCCACACACATTGATTAGATTTCAATGATGAAATATGAACCAACCTTGTTCTACTTTCTTTTTTATTTTCTTCTAATGCTGCCTGATTGATTCATTCTTTTTAAGACAATAAGTAGTTGGCCATTTAAATAAAGAAGAAGCATGGTCAATCACATCTACTTACTGGGAATGGGGAAAAGTAAATAAACTTTTGAATAAACAAATTTTACCATGAAAACTGCTTTTGAGAATTAAACATTGTACTTGGGGAAGGGAGCTTAGAAATCCTATGGCTGTATAAATTCTTAACTAATTCTGATTATGTCAATTTCGATTTTTTTTATAGTAGCTATATGATCTAGAATCAACCTGATGGTTCACCGATATTTAAAAATGTGTTGCACCAGCAAGCTTTTAGTCTGGCACCTTCCATCACTTTACATGAGGTTTTAGTCATCGTCATACAGCATTCAAAAGTGTCACAAAGAGCCCTTGGTCAAATCATTTATCTTAGGTGTCAAAAGTAAAAGTTTTAGCTATGATTATATACTAATTCTTGTGATATGTTAGCCAAATCTTAGTTATGCTAGGAGTCCTTGAAGTGGATATATGCCACATAGAGGGTTTTATCCAGGCCTTTTAGACTAATGATATTGTGATAGAATTAATTTTATTCTATTAAATTCCACACCTGTTTCTATTCTTTTCTTGAATTTCTTATTTTCTTTTCTTAGCTTGCCTATATTTGCTTCTATCCCTACAAGCATTCTTCACATTTACATAACTACATCTGATGTCAATTCAAGCACATTGTGTCAGCTGATATGCATCTGAAACACCATTTATTTTATTGGGAAAGGTGTAAAAGACTATCTTCTTTTTATCACATTAGAAATATCTCTTAGTTCTACATTTTCGATAAACTGCATTCATTCAATAAACTTTTTAAGAACTGGAGTTATCCCAATGGAAAAGAGATATATAGGATGAATGGCCAAGGCCAATTGCAGTTTGTGTATCCAATGTTCTTAGGCATGTGTGGTTGTACTTCTGTGGTTTTATGGATGCTTTGTGAATATTCTCAGACTATGTGGATATTTTTATAAGGCCAAGGAAGTTAGATTTGGTGGTGGATGAGAGGTTCTTTCAATCCCACGCAATGTGCTGTGGGGAATCGGGATGCAGAAGAAAAATAATTCTTTTACTCATCATGCTGAGAGTACTAAAAATGAGATTTCAGACATCTATTATGTTTATGTTTGATGTCCAGTTTTTCCTGAAATAAGTTTATCTGGTGATGGACAGGTACAAGCTTTCTTATTATCGGTTTGGGGAGCTGACAACAGAGTATGGAAAACCCACTGGGTAAGTAACTTGCCTTCCATCCTACGTGTCTTTGATCAAACCCATGCAATTTAATTCTATAGTTTGGTCATTTACTCTTCCAAAGGAGATATTACATCCATTAATTTACTTTTTCATGAATTAGCATGTTGTCAATTATTAGGGTCGGCGGAACCGTCCCGAATCGGATGGTTCTGGTCGTACCGAGCCATCCCGGCGGCGGACCGGGACGGCTCCGGCAACGGAAACGAAACCTGTTGCTGGAGCTGGAGAAGGAGAAGGAAAGAGAGGAAAAGAGAGCGAGCGGGGGTGGGAGAGGAAGAGGGAGAGAAAGGAAGAGAGAGGGAGGTGGAGATCGGCTGGCGGAGGGCCAACGAAGGCCGGTGAGCCATGCGGAGGACGCTCCTTCGGGCTCCGCTCCGCCACCCTCCTCTCTCTCTCTCTCTTTTCCTCTCTCCTGTTCGTCCTCTCCTGCCTCGTCTACTATGTCGGTACAGGCCCGGCAGGGCATGGCATGGCACGGCGTGGGCCGTACCGACCTGTGCTGCCGGGTAACCGATGTGCCAGGCAACCCGTCTGGGGCTCGGTGCCGCACAGCAGACCATGTCAGTTACTCTTGTAAAGTCATGATATATGATTCTGTTTTTACTTATAATGGTGCTTCAAAATGTGAAAGAGAAATTGTTCACCTCTTCTCAAGCATAAAATAATTGCATTGATTATACGTTAAGTTGTGTAAACAGATAATAAAAATTCTGAAATGCTTATTTCTTGCATGCAATTTTATTATGAGTGCATCTTTCATAAAACTAATCTAAGTACACTTACCAATATGGTCAAAAGTTACTAATTCACATTTGGAAGATTTATTGGCCAAGAATTTTGCACTGATTTAGAGGATCGACATCAGGACTTCATGTCGTCTTTGGAGTCATTTAGGCACAGAAAGACAAGTCTTGTTGCACTAGGTTTGAGTCTAATAAGTAATTATGTAGTTTATGTACTTAAAACTAACTAAGCTTTGTGTAACTTATACAGATATAAGCTATTAGATATGCCAGTTTAGGTTAATCGATGTGGTTATTAGATTGATTTTATATCTAGGCAGGTGCTTTAGCATTAAGCTGCCCCTATAAATCCATGCGAATTTAATAGGCCTATGACAACCACTTTCCTAGACAATGGATTCTGCTCGAGCACGTAAGTAGCTGCTTGTGACAAACATTTTTTAGGATTTCTAGACTGGCTATACACACACATGCTTGTATAAATCGTCTATGATATATGCATACATACATTTTTTTATTAAAAAAATGCAAGCATGTGTATGTATCTGTATACATTTAAGGGCTTGTTTGGCTATTCCTACAGGATTAGGCTGAAAATCTTGTAGGATTCGTGGACTAGGCCATCTATTTGAGCATGACCCTATAACAATTAAACTCTGGGAAGAAAAAAAATGACCTCCATAGGTCTTTTTTTTTTCTGCAGCCCAAAGGCTAGGATCTAGGCTGAATTTGGACAGACTATTAAAAAATGTAAGCTAGATGGACCAACAGGCCCGATTTCTACAGAATTTTTAGCCCAATTCTCTAGGAATAATCCAAAACAGACCCTAAGGCTATAAGTATTATTGTCGAATTTGGGATAAGTATTTGCGGTTTTTTCTGTTTACTTGTAGCATAATCTTTGTAGGTTTCTCTCTTAAGAAGTCTTGAGACTATCAAATATGCTGCTTAGGTTAAGTTGAAAGCCCAAAGATTATTTAGGAAAGGATATTTTTGATTGTTATCTCATTTATTTTATTACTGAAATCTGATGAGCCCCACATCAATTTTCCTGTAGTCAAATTTACTTAATTAGAAAGATTAATTAGAATTTACTCATGAATTAAATATGAAAGTTAAGGGTTACAAAGTCTGACATGGATTTTTTTTGGTATAATGCCTTTTTCCGTAATTTAAAGCCAGTTCACATAATGAAAATAAATATGAATATTTAATTATTAAATTCATAAAAAGTTGAGGATCCTTCAAGATAAGTTTCTTCAGTTATGTTGATCTATTATCGTATATTTCGACTTAGTTCACATTAGCCAAATACACAGGAATTCTGAAACTTTCTTGTTAAGCAACCTGCTTTTAATTGTGACCCTCCCTGTGAATAGCTTTCTGCACTGAGTGAGTGATGGTGATAAATTGTCCTATGTTAAAGTTTGTTGTTCTAGGCTGCTGGCAAATTGACATAGAATGTTACAGTCATGTGGATTAATATTTGGTAAGTATTTTGGCTTGGGATCTGAAATGCAAACTGGGAAAAATTGTAATGATGCAGTTCTCGATTACTGAAATCAGAGCAACTTTTTTCTTCCTTGTTAAAGTTTCTTAGAAAATCTGCAGTTCCACTCAATATTCAGAGTCATCAGTTCAGACAGTGCAATTAAATGTTCTAGCTATACTGTCTGTTCAGAACTAGTTTTACATTGTTTTTTGCTGGGGTAGCTGCATCTATGTGATGCTAGGATCCATAGTGTAAATTTATTTTGCTGCTTTAGTTATGATTTCATGTTTTAATTCAGACTTATTTTTGGCAGGTATGATCGAGCAAGAGGAGTGGAAATTGGAAATAAAGATATCAAGCTTGAATACTTGGAAGAGGCATTCACAACATCGAACTGGATTGTTCGGATATATAAAGTCAAGCCACCCAAAAACAGGTGGTGAGGTCTCTGAACGTCTTGCCTTTTAGATTAGAGGAACCCCAGATATGAATCACTGTGCTCAATCTGCAGAACATTGCACGATCTTATATACAGTGGAAGGTGAGCCCATGTAATGTAAAACATGGTTTTCATTGGTTGGGGTTCTGTTTTGCAGGAGGGTTGATTTTTCTTGGAGCGTGACAGAATAGCATGTTATTCAATATGCCGAGGCTGGATACCGTCAGTTTGAGTTCTAGGCTTTTCATCCCATCCCCACCCCTTTTATTTATGTTTTAGCTGCAAAGTAAATTTGACAGAACTAGCAATTCTATCTTTTTGGAATCTCTTAGCCATGTTTGCATAATTATTGATACACAGCAACTGGACTTGACACACTGCAAATTTCATGGCATCTGAAGCGCACTCTAAAACGTCAGCAAGTCGTTAAGAAATCACACTGGTGTTCATGCAAATTTTTTGGTAACATAGATTTTCTTGGTTTGCTTAATATGTAAGGTGGTTCTTATGACGGATTACTTGGCCTCCTGAACAGATCTGCAGTGATATTTCCATTCAGAATCTTGTTTGGATCGTCAGAGGTGGTGAGCAGCACATTTGCCAATCTTTGATGGACACCTTGTAAGAGGACGTGGTCTGCGATGTGGAGAGGTACAGGTTGGATAAAAATAGGGAATCATGCATGTAAAGAATAGTATTAGTCTGCCGAGCAGCTTGCAGGCCGTGGCAGTTATCTGGAATTTCTGCCATGGAAGTGAGCTCTTGTTGGTTGTTTCTATTCTTGGGGTTTTGAAGGCTTCAGATGCCCCGGGTATCCCCGGCGTTTTGTAAAGGTGGCCGGTTTTTTTTTGGAGGGTTGGGGGTGCAGTGATGGAGCTAGGCCCCGGGTAGCTTTGAATGGTTACTTGAAATTTTTAAGTTTCAATTAGACCCTAAAGGTTAATTTATTGTATCAACGTATTTATGCTGTTAATGGACATTGATAGAAGATTAAAATTCTATTTTACCAAGAAAACTATTCTATCCGTTATCTGATATCTATTCAGAAAAAAAAATTACCAAGGATTTTTACAGGACTCCCACCATCTCTGGGATCCTCTTCCTTTTTGCCATCTTCCTCATCTACTCCCCAGATGCTCTTCCTCGGCGTTCATCTCGTTCATTGACGTCCGTTCCAATCGATGGGTATTTTAGTATTCTTCCTCATTTGTCAAATTAGTAGACATCCTTTTGTACAAGAAGAAAGAGAAACGGAGAAGAAGATAAAACATATGCTTTTCTTTAAGCAAATGATATCCATGGCCATGGCCAATTTGTTGAGAAGATGAAATGGTAAAATGTATGCCCGCCTTTGCAATGGCCGCCAAGGCGAGAAGGAAAGGATCAAAGGAAAGAGGAGACAGAGAATTCAGAGAAAAAAAAAAAAAAAAAAAAACCCGACTCACTTCTCGAGGCATAAAACACAAACAGTGTTGCTGGAAATTGGACCCGGGGGCAATCTTCGGTCGAGTGAGAGGGAGCAGCGGGTCACCACGGCGGGGCGGCGACCAGTCGGCGGGCGGCGTCCTCCGCTTGGGGTGGCCGGAGAGAGGAGCTGGGGGTCCTCACGGCGCGGCGGCGATCCGTCGGCGAGCGGCGTCCTCCGTTTGGTGTGCCTGCAAACAAGCCGGTGGCCGGGTCTTCCGGCGCCGGCCCTCCGACGCTCAAGTCAGGGAGGGGGCAAATAGTGTTGAAGAGGAGATAAAGTGTTAGTAGAGCGTGTAATTTCCCCCCCCCCCCCGCCTGAGAAGCCAAGGTTCCCTTTTATAGGCGGGGGCGGTGTACCTGTGATGTAACGGGGCGAGGCCGTAGTACGGCTTGGCATGTTGTCCAGGTCGGCGCACGGTCAGGCGAATTATTACATCGATGTCGGCGGTGAGGTCGTCGTACGACCTGAATTGGGGCGCTGCCAGGCGAATTATTGCATCGGTGTCGGAGGTATGGCCGAGATCGGAGACTTATCATGGTTGACTAGACTCTGCTGGGCTAACTTGCCGTGGAGAGCCGAGGATCCGTAGATGTCAGGAGCCATGCGCATTAATTATGGAGTAAGCCGGAGATCCGCATTAATTGTCGAGTAAGCCGGAGATCCGCATTAATGGTGGAGTAAGCCGGAGATTCATATTAATTGTAGAGTGAACCGGAGGGTTGCAGCGGCCATGCGCAATAAATGCTGAAGCAGTGGCAGGATATGGTCCTCAGTTGGACCTCGGAGAAGTACGGCCGTAGTAGGTGGCTGACAAGGGTAGACCTTGAGCATCAAGATTTTTCTAGGTCGGGATATTTTGATCGGGTCGGCGTCCGAGGTTCGGACGCCGACTTCGGCTGTTCAGGTCGGCGATTGTGCGGCTTCTTGGGGCATTCTGTCGGAAGGGAAAAATCTATTCCCAGCAAAACAGAATTAAAGATTTTCACGTATCCCTCTCCATCAATGCGAGTAATTTCTACCATGCAAAGCCAGGTCCAGACCCCCATATCAAAATGATCAGAGAAAAATTGCAGGGAATTATGAGGAGAAGAGACAGAGAAGAAAAGAACCATCTGTTTCTTTCCTTCTTTTTTCCTCTTCTCAGCCCGGCATTGAGCACCGAGGCAGAGCGCGGTTGCATGGAAATTGTCGGTTGAACGAAAGGCGGCAGCTGCGGTAGGCGGACGCGATCTCGCCGTCGTTGACGACGAAGGAGGAGGAGGAGCCGAAGTCGTTGTGGAGTCGCTTCTTTCCTTTCCTTCGTAGGTTGGAGCGATCGAGTGCTCCGCTTCCCGCTTTCTCTGCCATTGAAGATGTGTTGAATAGGTTGAGGTGGTGGAGATCGGAAAGGAGGGAGAAACTCCGACTGCTCTTTAAAGTGGTTGAGTAGGTGGCGGAGGAGGACCACGATGGGGGAGGGAGCTGGAGAGCGTTGAATTAATTTTAAAAAAAAATCTTGTTTTTTCAAAGCTAAACATTTAGTGGTGGTGATTCTATCCTGACTGCATCAACTCTCGCGCTCTCTATCTCGAGATCGGATCCTCCTTCCCCTTGCACCAAGAAACCCCCCCTCTTCTCTCTCCGTCATGGCCAAACACTTGGCCAGATATATACTCCCCATGAACCCATGCCTCCTTCGCTTCTCCAGGCCTGCACCATGGCTCAACTCAAGCAAACCCACGCTCATTCATCGTCGCGGCCTCTCTCTCCAACACGACCAGACCTCCACCAAAATCCTCCACCTCTGCTCCCTCGCACCCCTCCCGACCCCACCTATGCCCGCCTCCTCTTCCACCGAATCCAATCCCCCGACACCTTCTCCTGGAATTGCCTTTCCGAGCCCAAGCCGTTCCCAAGACCCAATACGAACCATCGCCCTCTACAACGAACTTTTGAAGAGAGGCGCCAAGCCAAATGGCATCGCCTTCTCCTTTGTCATCAAGTCATGCTCTAAACTTAAAAATATGCACTTCTTAGTGGGAATTCATGCACAATTGCTAGCCTTAGGATTTCAGTCTGATGCTCTAGTACTGAATTCATTGATCCATGGTTATATTGCTGGTGGATCCCTCAATTCTGCCCGTGCGGTATTTGATGAACTGTCGGAAAGAGATTTGATCTCCTGGACTGAGCTCATCAATGCATATGTTCGTAGCGGCGTGCCAAGGAGGCCGTTGAACTATTTCTTCTTATGGTGGAAGCAAATGTGAGACCTGATGACGTTGCTGCTGTTGCTGTTTTCACGGCATGTGCTCAGTTGGGGGATTTGAATTTGGGCAGGAAGGTAGAGAGCTTAGCTTGCAAGCTTGGAATACGGTACACTACTTATGTGGTTAATTCGTTGATAGATATGTATGGGAAGTGTGGGAGCATTGGTGATGCTTGGAAGTTGTTTGATGGGATGGTGGATAAAGATATTGTATCTTGGAACTCTATGGTTGCCGGATATATTAGATGCGGCAACATGGTGGCTGCAAGGAGACTCTTTGATCAGATTCCAAAGAAGAGTGAAGTCTCTTGGAGTTTGTTGATCAATGGTTATGTGCAAAATCTTTGCTTCAAGGAAGCTTTGATGGTATATCGAGAGATGAGTGACAGAGGTGTTGCACCCAATGAAGCAGCCATCACTGGTACTATTGCTGCTTGTGCACACTTGGGGCTCTTGATTTCGGGCAAGAGATACATGTGAGCTTGGACAAGAGTAAACTCCAATCGGATGTTATTTTGAGCACCGCCCTTGTAGACATGTATGCCAAGTGTGGCTGCCTGGAGATGGCTTGTGGATTGTTTGACAGTATTGTAAAGAAAAATTTAGTGTCGTGGAATGTGATGATAATGGGATTGGCCATTCATGGGAAAGCTTCTGAGTGCCTTGAGCTCTTCTCCAAGATGTTGAAAGATGGTCCGAGACCAAACAGCTTGACCTTTGTCGGGGTCTTGTCAGCGTGTGCTCATGCTGGTTGGTTAAAAGAAGGAAAGGAGTATTTTGATAAGATGACCAGAGTTTATGGAATTGCTGTTCGAGCTGAGCATTGCTCTTGTATGGTCCATCTCATGGGACAGGCAGGACTTCTGACCGAGGCCTTTGAGTTCATCAGAGAATCCCCTGTGGAACCTGATGTCGCTACCTGGGGAGCTCTTTTAAGCGCTTGTAGGGTCCATGGCTGTGCTGAACTTGGAAAGTTTGTTGGGGAGAGGATCCTTGAGTTGGATCCATCTCACAGTGGAGCTTATGTTCAGCTATCAAGTATGTTTGCTGCGCCGGTAAGTGGAGGGAAGTTCTGGAAATCAGGAAGGAAATGAAAGATAGAGGGATCAAGAATCGGCCTGGATGGAGTTATTTTGATCTGAATGGGACGATTCATGAATTCCTCGTGGGGTAAATTCACATCCAAGGATCAAGGATATCCATTCTGTGTTGCATGAAATAGATATCCAGATGAGTTCAATGTGTTGTGCGCAGACTGCACGATGACAATGATGTTTGGAATTTTACTAGCTTTCATCATATTACATCTCTGATCTGAGCGTAAAAGGGGTTATGAAGAAAAATCTTTTAAAAGGGACCAATCAAGCAGATGAAACTTTTGTTTGTCCAGACAGTGGATGTAATTGAAAAATGAATAGAATGACCATGACATAATGGATTTGACCGGGACAGAACTCACTCAGGTGAACTGTGAACAGTGGACGGTAAGAAAGGAGCAAGTGGCTAGGATTTTCATAACATAGTAAGTTTTTGCGGCACTGAATCATAAGCAGATGCATTTATGTGGATTTCTAGAGTGAGCCAGGACAAACTGAAGTGGAAAATGAATATTTCTGGCATTTGCTTGCAACTGTCATGTGCTGGAATCATATGAGATGGTATCTTTAATGATATCAACTCTACAAAGTGCATAGCATAGATAGGATGGTGATCTCATCCTAAGATGTGATGGCCCACTCATTTTTCTTCTGGAATAGTGCATTGGGTGAAGGGTGAAGAGGATGTGAACCAACTGGAGTACTCTTGAATTGCTTGAGCATATCAGCTAGAAGACCTGACAGACGTTAGCATTGAATGGATCTTCTTGAGTTGCAAACAATCACCTAAGTTCCTTCATGTTTTCATGTTTTCTGCAGGAGGTCCGCTTACACCAGAAAGAGATGAGAAAGGCTAGCACAGTCAGTCAAGATAAACAAAATTAAAGTGGTGATACACCATATTCCAAGGCTTCAGAGTTAAGACCAATGCATGGCATGTCATATTCTGTTTTGCTGCTCTGTGCATTGCCATGCTACTCAATGTTGTCTCATGGCATGCATACCAATTTCATCAAGTCCTGAACTCAAATGTCCAGGCATGATATTTTAGTGAGTGAATGCATTATGGAAAAATAGAATATTTTCAAAAGCAACATTGGTTTATTTTACTTTATTTAGTTTACCTTTTAAAGTGCAAAACTTTTGGCATGCAATGTATTTTATCAAATTAAGCAGAAGAGTACTGTGTAAATGATCATGTGAGTTACCAAAACCTCGATTCCAGAATATATCGCCTGTACATGAAGTTTCTGAAATTGCTTATAGTTGAAACACATATTTTGCTAGTCATATACCTGTGAACCAGCTGTGATGGTAGCATCAACTAGAATTCATGTGTCCTGTGCAACTGAAATTTATGAATGCTCCTTCTACATGCCTCTAATGAAAACTTACTGCAACTTTCTTGTTTCCAGTTTACCTATTGAGATAGTATATTGTATGTTATTCTTGATTGATTTTTTGAGATAAATTTTACTCTTAGTTGATATCATGAGGATCTTTTTTTAAAGAAAACTTATTAAAATGACCTTTTCTTGGGGTAAAGAAGGATTGGTTTTGACTGTTAACTTATATCAGTCTTCTTAAATTTGTTTGCTTGCTCTTGTAAGATGAAATTGTAGGTTCATATCTTCAATGATAGCTGATTTGCTCAATGGCTTCTCTCTTTGCATTTCTAAGTTCTCTGCATCATTACTTGAATTGCTATCTTGGCTATAAGAAATCAAACTCATGACTTTGTTTGCCTTAGGGCTTGATCTGTTGATGAGTTTGATGAATTAATCACAAAACTTGATTTATATGTTATTAAAAGACCAGGAATAACATGCCTTGTCTGGATAGATGCTTTCTTAAATTTTCTCTTGATGTGTCTAGAGAGAGGCATACATACATACATCTATCTGTTTTTTTAAGGTCACGAGCTTATTGTCATATGTCCACAGATCGAGCCAAAAGTTTTTGACGTCATAGTTTTTAGTTATGTTTGTTTATAACAAAAAATCAATGAGAATGAAACAGACACTGTATTGCATCAATAGTTCCCGCTACGCCATTTATTTACATAGGAGATGCTGCTCGTAAATGACATGTTCAGTTGTTTTAGGATAATTTGGCAATGTTTTTGACAATCAATATCCTACGGACCATGTAGTGCCTAGAATATCTCAATGCTCATTTCTCCACTTCAATGTTACTCTCTCTCTTGAACTTTACATGCAAAGAATCTGCAATCCATTAAAAATATCTCCAGCTTGACATGGCATGAACCTGCTATTTGCCACTTAAAAATAAAGAAAAAGAATGTTTCAAAGCACCTTAGCATGTTCTCTTGATCTTCATGCAACTTGCAACTTTTTCCATGACATAAATGATTTCTTGCATTAGTCTGAAAAATTGAATGAACCACATATCTTATTTTCAATGGTTTGTGAAATTCATGATTTATTTGGGACTCGTACAATAAATGATTGGCAAAATGTTAATGGTGCTAGCTATTGTTGCTGCAACTGTGTATTCTTCTATGGCTTCCTATCTTTAAACTTCTGCGGTTGTTTTAATTTTTTTTACTAATATAAGACACCAAAATACAATGATAAATTGAACATTCTTATTTATCTTAATTTTCTCCTTGATTTTTGAAAGGTCGACTTCTTTTCAAACTTTTGATGAATTATATTTTTTTTCTTGACTTCAAATTGTTGCCTTAGGGCCAATGTGTTCTTGAACGACAAAATTGTGATCATATGCATTATATAAACATGTCAACTAAGCATCTTTCTTTTTAAATTTTTGACATGCTTATTTGTATCTAATTACATTAGATATTAAAAAAACCAACAAATAGCTAGAGAAAGCTTTGTAGATAAAGCCAATCTTGGATAATGGGGGGGAAGTCTTGATACGATTATGGTAGAGTAATAAGGGCAATAGCAGCATCAAATGCCTTTGGAGCATCTCTTCATGCTATCATTTTATGCAAATCATCATTACTTGTTTGAGAAGCAAACTGAGTCTAATTGAACAAAAAGATGTGTTACTAACATTTACATTTGAAAATCTTGTCTCATCACCTATCATAATATCTTTCCGTGAATCTAGGGTTTTAAATCATCGGAAAGAAAAAGATATGCAAACATCCAAGCAAAGCTAGCCGCAAAAATTGGATGTAGGATCCACATCAATAGAACTTTGTTTGTAGCTTATAAAGAGCTTGAGCTGCAAATTCGTGTGATCATATGTACACCAATCTTCTTGATCACTAATATCATAAATGACGATATACAACTATTTTACTTTATATATTTTAAACATAACTGATGTTATACCATAGGCTCCTTGTTGTCTGCTCTTTCTCAACTTTGCATAAAAATAGCAATCTATGACTCCTTTATCTTACATGAGATTTTAATACAACACCATTGATTATGGTGTGTATGTTTAGCAATCCTCTTAATCATCCTCTTGATCATTAAATTCCATAAAAAACAGCCTGCAACTCCTTTTTTTTTTTTACTAGCAAAAACATAAACATGGGTCTGCACATATGACACAGGGTAGAATTAGATGCCACGTTGGATGGTCTTTGCATCAGGGTTCCATTTTCAAGTCCACTAATGACTCCCAAGACAACAAAAACATAGTCCAGTCATAAGAACCCGGGGATTCCTCCGCAGTGGATTCTATCAGGTGGCCCCCGAGCACGGATAAATACGACCCGCATCGAATCAACGGTGGATACGCTCCGTAGTTGACAGGTGTCCATCAT
Source organism: Phoenix dactylifera (assembly GCF_009389715.1). NCBI lineage: Eukaryota > Viridiplantae > Streptophyta > Magnoliopsida > Arecales > Arecaceae > Phoenix > Phoenix dactylifera. Next base: position 13,601,756 of record NC_052408.1, on the reverse strand, counting down.
TCAATACTAAGAGGATTTTTATTTCTAAAACTAAAATAATATCAGGAACCTTCTTCCGTTTAATCGTACCGTTGAATCCAGATCAGACGGCCAAGAAGTTAGATATGTATAATATTCACCGTATAATCATCGGCTTACAGTGTGATCTCAATCGGTCGGCTAGGATGGTGTTGGCGAGTATGATTTAAAGGCTTCGCCCCTCTCCCTGGTTGTTTCCTTCGCTTCTCTCGCCCTGTACCCAAATCTCGGTCGCTGTAGGACTCTCGTCTTTTGCAGCTTCATCTCGCTCGCCTCTTCGATCCCTTCTCGCCGTCTCCGGCGTTCGAATGCTGAGATTCCTCTCTTCGCCATCCTCCCACGGCCGCTCGATCACGCCGCCGTAGCCGTCCGGCCGCCCGAATACTCGTCTCCGGCATCCGACAGGGCGAGGAGCCGCCTCGGGCTCGGGGAAGCGAGCCGGTGGCAGCGTTCTAGGGTTTCTCTTCCCGATCTTTTTTCTCTGAGCCTGGGTTACTGGAGGACGGGTGGGGGTTAGGGTTTCTTGATCGTTGCCATGGCTCCGGGGCGCAGGAGAGGTGGGCGCGTGGCAAGGCGAATGACCAGTTGAAGCTGGGGGATTTGGTTCTCGCGAAGGTCAAGGGATTCCCGGCGTGGCCGGCGAAGGTGAGTTCGGTTTCTTGGTTGGATTCTGATTTTGTCTCGCAGATGGAATTTTGATTTCGGTACAGTTTTCGGTCCTCTATCTTTTTTCGTCTCAAGGTTTCGTTGCCATCTGATTCGATTTCAATGAAGCACGACCTCTAGGGTTTCGGAACTTTTCTTTAACCAAAATATCTAGGTAGCGTGATTATGTTCTGACTGAAACTTTGTTTGAACCAATTCGCCTAATTCGATGATTATTGCTCCTAATTGTGTATATTTCTCCCTCTTCTGGTTGTTTATTTATGTATCAGGGACCCTTGGAGCTCTCAAACTCCACCTATAGTAAAATTTAGCTGTTGCGTTTCGTTTGTTTCTTGGTGGCTTTTAGATTATTGCCATCTTTGATCCTATGAAAGTGCGTTATATATTTTTTAAAAAAAAAAAGGACCATTATCTTTGTTCCTCAGTTTCTCCTTATTGCGCTTGTATCAAACATTCTTGTTGCTTCTTTGGTTTATATCTAATAGACCTTTGGTTGTTTCTTTTCAGATAAGCAATCCTAAAGATTGGGGGCATTCGCCTGATCCTAAGAAATACTTCGTTCAGTTCTTTGGGACTTCTGAAATGTAAGTGTGATGCATTCCCCATATTTTCTCTATAACCTATATTTTTACACCGGGTGAATGTCCAAGTTACATCCTGCATTATTATACCTTATCCTGTTCTATTGTAATTTAGTTTAATACAACTTGTGCTTTGAACAGTCATACCATTGCATGTTTTCCCTTTCACACCTTTTCAATTAATTTGGTAAAATTTGAAAGTAAATATGGGGACTACCAATTTATGATATAGCTAGAAGATATTTCTAGAACTATTTTATAGTGCAATGTTCATAAAAGGCAAAACTCCTCTTCAAGTCCTTGTAGAGAAAATTCAAGGGGAGATTTTTCTGGTCTTCATACGAGGTTCATAAAGATTAAATTTGGTAGGATTGTGCAGATAAATGCTTTTGGATGAATCCCTTTAGAAAGTGGATCTTCTCTTTTTTATTATATGGAGGTAAATGGTATTTTTTTCATAAATGATTCTCTGTGTCATTAATTATTAGTATTGTCGTACAACATTGTCAACATATTCAGATAGAACTATGTACTCCATGTTAGCTCCTTTTCAATATAGTCAATTGAGGGTGACATTAGAAATTTTTGGGACTTGATTTGAAGTTTCAGAGGATGATGAACTTTGTGTCTAAATCTTAGCTGTGTCATATTTCTCCCATTGATGTTGAGATTATCAATGATAATTCATGTAAGTAATAAATAGTTTGTAGGCATTGTCATAGTGGCAGTTAGGTAGGAAATAATTGAGGAAACTCCTCCATAATCTCTGTGATCGACCTGAAATAATTGTTGAGTGCAGTTTTAGGTGTTTGGGCTTCCATCCGAGTAGAAGACATACCTTAGAATGCTTAAAGTGACTCCCACCTTGATTGCGATGATGTTGATAGGGCTGCAAATTAGCTTGCCAGGCAGGAGATTAAGCTGTTTGGTCTTGGCTGAGGTATATCTAGTCTCAGTTCAAGCTAGAGTCAAGTTCACAGACGTAAGTTCAACCTTGGTTTGAGAGAGTGCTGGCAGATTCAGCTTAGCTTGCAATTGGCTTATTTGTTCTACTAGCCGAGTTCATGTTCAAGCTTGAATTTGGGCTAGAGTGCAAACTTGATCTTAAGACTATCTCATCTAAAATTTGGTAAAATGAGTTTAAATCAGGGAGAAGAACCCAAAAATCAATAAGAACAAGAATTGACTATCTCTTACCAAGTACTTCATATAATTGAATGTTGGCATATAATTTCATAATAATTTAATTGAAGATATTTCTAGTTCAGTATTGTATTTGCTTGTTTCATATAAAGGAAAGCTACTGGGATCATATTAACAGGGAAGAACATGGAGACCATTGTTTGTGGAGTGTTTTTCTTTTTTTTAAAAAAATAAAATTAGGGGTGTGGGTCTTGGTGCTTTGGTGGTTTCATAGAATCCACAACTCACTTATGAAAAGCATGCCTTTTTCTCTATGAGAAGTGGATGTTCCACTACTTAACATGTGACCAAGGTGTGTGCACAAATGTCACACATCTGATATGCATAATTGACCATATGGTTTTCCTCAACAGGAGGTTGATGTGTCCTCTGAAATGGCATGAGACATGCATGTTTCATGTTGGGAATTAAGAGGACTGACTGGTTCTTGGCTTGCATTTGTATCATGCATTTGATGCATGGTTTTTTTCAAGTGTCATTGGTTTACTGAAAACAAAAGTTTGTGAAACAAAACATCAATGCAGAGGTAAGCCTTTTGGAAAAGAGGGAGGGAAGCTGGAAACTGTGGGTTACAAGAAGTCCACAAGTGGTTTCTAGGTTTTCTTTGAATGCAATTTTAATGATGGTATTTTTGGATGCGGTAGATCAAATATCCATAATTTTTTAATTCTATTGTGTTTGGATACCAAAGGAGGGTAGATGATAAAAAAAAGTCGAGGATTTGAGTTTAAGGCCAAAGTGGAGGAGATATTGGATACAATCAACATGCTTTAGATTTAGGGATAGAAGGTTGTTTGGCTATGAGACTGAGGCGAGAAGATGCATGTTTCTAGGCACCAAGTAGTGTAACAAGGTGCTAGGGAGTGGGAGGGACTGATAGTTGGGGTTCTAGGGCAATGGGATTAGAAAAGGGAAAGAGTGATGCAATTTAGTCTTAACTTTCGAATTAGTCTTTGCTTAGTAGGTGATAATTTATAATATTGAGGTGACGACGACATTATCTGTTTCTATTGTTTCTCGACACCCATTTATAGTTCAATCTCTCTCTCTCTCACATTCTCTTTTTCACGATTCTTGATATTGACCATAACACATTTATGAATCTAACTGTACTTCTTTTTAGCCTCATCTCCATCTTTCCCCCTTTCCCCCAATATCATTCGTCTCCCTTTTGGTTTTGTAAGAAGGTGAAGTTGTTACATCAAGAATGATGTCAATGTGCAACTTTGTAATCATGTTTTAGTGCCTCAAAGAAAAAATGGAGTTGTTTAGAGTTGATTTAGTTTAGAATTATTGTGTATCCAATTAATATATTTGTCGTTGTGTCTTTTTACACTCTAATTTGCTCAAGAATATCTTTTCAAGTTTTGAAAATTCTTGTCCTTGACTAGATTGGGGTTCTGCATAATGTGGGACTCTTATCGTATCATGCGCACGTGTAGTAAGATTAGTAAGAATAGAAGTGCAATGCAATTTCTGACCTAGCCAACTGGCAGCTATGACTCCGACAAAAGTTTAAAAAACCTATTATTGGTAATACCCCTTTGTTTGATTTTTTTTGGTCTTCATTCAAAATATAAATTTGAGTACGTTCAAGCAATTACACATTTTCATAGTCCCCGACTGCAAAACCTATATAAATAAGGGATAATCCTGCTAATCCCTGCAATGTAACTTTCATGAATTCATATTAAGCCTAGGGAACCAATATATACTGTGTACTACCATCGTTTATATCTTAGAAACCAAGCTGCCCCTTCCAACAGCTGAAAAATAAGATGGTTTCACAAAAAGGCTTTACAATTGATATTTCTTTGCTATCTAGTTAATCGGACATTTCAGTTGATCTCCTGATGTTATGTTCAAACCCATACTTTACCAATAAGGATGGTGCAGTTCAGATTGTCATTTTTTCAATAGACAAGTGATGTTGGTGATTGCCTTAGTCAGTTTGTCCTTCATAATGGTGTTCTATTACTTTGAATTTTAATTGTGGGATATGGGCACATAAGCTTGAAATTTTAACAAATTAAATATATTTGGGAGTTGTAAATTTTTCTAGGAAGTCAGAATCAGGATAGCTATGATTTAAGATTTATTCTAAATTTATTGATAGTGTATTATATACATGGTGTATACATGACACATGAATGTATATATGGAGGCTTGCATATTCTAGTTTAGGAAATTGGCATTCCAATACCTCATATTGTAAATAGAGGATTAAAAAAAATAGTTTTTTTGTAGATTTTAAAGTTTTTTAAGTTCTTAATCACAAAATGGCTTGGTTCCTTAAAAGTATTAAATATCAGAGACCATTGGTTTTTAAATTATTAGTCATTGAAGGGTCTCCCTTATTATAATAGTTACTACTTAATTAGTTGATGACTCTGCCATCGGTTTATTATGGGTATTTTTACAATTAAGTTCAATATCTATGTGTTGAAAGAGGAGTTTCATATTTCCCTAGCAAAACTCTTTGAAATCCTAAGACACAAAATCCTGTTGGAGATCAGGATCACACTTCAGAAGCACAACGATTTCTCCTTATGACATGGAAGTGGCTCTAAGTTATGCAATCATGAAAAAGGTAATGTTTTTAATTCAAGGGACCGACTGTAAGTAGTTCGACATTTTTCTAGAGCATTATTTTATTGTGGCTTTTATTTTGCAATATTTAACATATGATAATATTCTACTAGATGGTGACAAGATGGAAGAGAATTTTTGTACTTTTTCTCTCTTGGCATGCATGACACTCTCCTAATTAAAAGATGACAAGTGGAACTGTCCTAAAGGGATCAGGAGTTGCATGAACCAGTTCCATGTTATACTGATACAGCAAATATTTGCATTATGGTTTATTTTAGCTGGAAACTGGTTAATGAAACTGAGAAAAACTTGAGGGCTGCTGAACATGGACTATGGTGCCATTTATACTTAAAGAATGCTGTTGTCAAGGATGTTTTACAAACGAGTTCACTGTTAGGCCATTGGGTTGGTGCAATGGTAAAATGCTTAGGCTGACAATCACAATTGCGTGTTTCAAGTTCTAGGGCAGCGATTTTATGCAAAAAAATTGCCAAAGATTAGGTCTGTCCCCTCCAGGACCCTGGATCGCCAGGACCATACCTGGGTTTTAAAAAAAAAGAAATTAGTTGTGTTATAACTAACAAGGCTATGCCAGCTTGTAGATTTTGTTTCATTTATAATTGAGGTGCCCCATTGTGGTATTTTTCTGAGTATAGCCTTCTGATGCATGTACTGAGAAAAATGTGGGTAAGCAACATCAAATAAAATGTCCTTCTTTTCCCTATCTTAGTCTTGTTAATATATGACCATTTATCGAAATATTCCAGTCATTCTTGGTTTCTTTCCTTTCCGTGTTCCATGCAGGTTATTGTTGTTTAATATCATACCCTGATAGATAAATAGTCTTCATATGAAAGTTTGCACCTGTTCTGATGGTGGTACTTAACTTTCGTATACCAATTCTTCTCGTATGTCTTTTGTCCTTGGTATTCTAAATCCTTTCAGAGGGTACTTGAGTCTGGAATAAGAGTGTATCCTGATTATATTCCTGTAAACTGATAATATTTGTTTGCTGCTCTTCTGCAGTGCTTTTGTTGCACCAGCTGATATTCAAGTATTTACTAATGAATCAAAAGGTAAGGTGATAGCTCGCTGCCAGCGTAAAACCGTCAAATGTTTTGCCCATGCTGTGGAGGAGATTTGTGAGGCTTTGAAGAACTGCACAAGAAAAGTTCAGGTGAGCTTGGAGATGATGCCGATGGGACCAGCACTGGTCCTGCATCATCCCAAACTGATTGTTTTGAAGATAGCATGCATCTAGTAGATAATCATGAGATGTCTCCATTAAAAGATCAAGAGGGAAAACTTGAACAGGAGACGGATAGAAATGAGAACTCTAGTGATCAGTTGCATGGGTTGGAGCACTGTTCATGGAGGCATGAGAGGACTGCGATGTCTGACCTGAAGCCTAGTGATTTAAGTGGAACAGAGTCTCTAGTTTTCTCTGAGTTGAGGAGGAAGAAAGCATCAAATAATGTTATACATGAGCCACCACAAAGAAAAGCTTCAGTTTCTAATTCAGCTTCCAGTACTCCTTCCATGAAGGAAGATAATCCAACAAGTCCTTATCCTGATGTCAATCAAGGTAATGGCATGGAAATATGCTCAAAAACTGAAATGGTGAAGGCTCTTCCAAAGAGCTCTGTTGCTACTGGATATCAAGATCTTGGTGATCCTGAGAAAGGCCATGGAGATTTGTCTTGCAATGAACCTCTGGGTTCTCAACCTTTGGCAACATCAGTTCATTCAAAAAATTTATGCAATGCACCGAAAGTTCTAGAGAATGGCAATCTCATAGCGAAGGCGGCCCCTAAACCAAAAAGAGAACTCAACAATGCCCTGAAAGTGAAAAGAAGCCCTCCACTGAAAAAGCAGGAAAAGGATTCTTATACAAAGGGAAACAAACAGCACATAGATGAAAATATTGCTTCACGTGATGGTGTCAGATCCAAAAAAGCTTTGAGATTAGATACTGATGCAAACATTGTAAAGAGATCAAGGGGTTTTGAAAAAATCAGAGGATTCTGGAAAAGAAACATTACAGAGGGGTCTTAGCAAGGAGGAAGAAGAAGATACTACTAAGGGACATGTCTCTGGAGGGTCATTATCTTCTGATGGATCTGGGGAGAAAAGGTCCAAGCTTCATAGTAAAAAGCATAAGCTGGATGACACCGAAGATTCACGACCAGCTAAAAAATCAACATATGCAGACAAGAGTGGTGCAATCACCAAGGGCTCAACAAATAGCGACTTCTCTCAGTTTTCTGCTAAAAGTAGAGAAGATAAAGTCATAGAAAGCAAGAAATCTGCTACATCTCTGAAAGCTGATAGTCATCTGGTTTCTAAAACAGGAACACATAATGATAGGATACCCTTACAAGGTAATGAGGTCATCCTGGCATTATCAAAACGACATTGTCGTGAATTGGAGGCAGTATCAAATTCAGAGGCTAAAAGTGCTAAAGATAAAACCTATTTTCGCCCCAGACGGAGGTCGTGCCGAATTGACGATGACGATGAAGAGGAAGGGCACAGAACTCCAGTTCATAAACAATCTGCTATCAATTTGACTACAGTAAAACCAGACATCTCAGCTCCTATTCAATCACAGCCAGGAAGAGGTAAAGATCCTGTGTCTAGTGTTAACAATGGTATGGTTGAAAATCCAGGTTTTACAAGGGAGGAGAAATCTTCGAATGATAGGATATCACCTGTTGAAATTGAGAATGATTCTGCATCTCCTTGTCCTGGCAAAATTAGGGCAAGAGAGGCTGAAAAACCATCTGGGTTACTTGTATCTCCTAGTCCTGGGAAGCCAGAATATCAGAAATCTTCATCTAATGAGGTTAGGAAAACCATCTTTTCACCCAAAACATCTGTTGGCCCAGGTGAGACAGCCAAGTTGTCAGAGCATAAATCCATCAAACCCCAATCAAAAACTTCATGTTCAGTTTCAGTAAAGAAAGCACAAAGTTCTTCATCTAAACTCTCAAACCAGACTCCTGAGAGCTCATCCCGCGCTCATAATCAAGCTACTACAGAAAAGAATAGGTCATCATCTAAGTCAGAGATGTTGAAGATCAATTCTAAATCCAATATGCAGATGTCTGTGGATGCTGAGAATAGATATGCCATTAATTTTTCAGCTGAGCATAACACTGAGAAGGATGTTCTAGCAGGAGAACGGTATGTAAATTGCTACTTTCCCTTGTTTGATATTGTACGTAGGTTTGGTGAATACTTGCTTTACTTTAATCAATTGGTTTTATTATTGTCTGATCGCAGATCAGAAACTGCTAAACAAGACAAACCAGCAAGTTTATCAACTGATTCCAAATTTACAGATTCGTTCAAGTCAATGAAACATCTAATTGCAGCTGCTCAAGCAAAGAGGAGACAGGCACAGTCTCATTGTCTACCCCAGGAAAATGCTTTTCGTGGTTCAGTCTCGACGCCACCTTTGATACAGGGAAGGAGCCCAAGTCCTGCTTCTTCCATTCCCTTGCCATCAGGGAATTCTGTTCAGAAGGATGCAAAGGGAACATTTGCACCTTCTGATTCTCCATTTGTACTTGCTCGACAACTGTCATCAACAAATCAAGTGGAACTCGAAGAATGCGAGCACAAATTTAGTTCTGAACATAGGCCACCTGGCGGGTCATTGAGTGGTGGTACTGAAGCTGCTGTTGCACGTGATGCTTTGGAAGGAATGCTAGAAACACTTTCGAGGACAAAAGATAGTATTGGACGCGCAACCCGCCTCGCGATTGATTGTGCCAAATATGGCATTGCTGGTGAGGTAGGCAAGCTTGTGTGGTCATGTCTCATTGCAAACATTTTATCTCTCAAACCCTCCCCTTTATCCTCTCTGTATATGTTTTTTTTGTAATAATTTTGAGGGATGGGTGGGGGGGTATAAATGCACATTTGATGAAGCCGACTGCATGCACTAGCTTGCATTTAAGTGTGTTCCACCCTTTATATGATCAATATGCTATCAAGCTCATTATATATTTACTTGCAATTACTAATAAGGATCTTTGTTAGGGTGATAGTTTCTCACTTTCCTTTGAATGGTAATGTTTGATGGCTGCTTTTGTATTTTCTATTTGGATTTTATCAGTGGGACAAGTTTATCAATTTGCTTATTGACAAATTAAGGATGTTTGTTAAGTGCTTTTGAGCTTAAAATTAATTTTAGTCAGGGCTTTCTTTTCAAAATTAAGTTGGGTACCTTTTAGTTTTTTGATTTGATAGTAATGGTTCTTTGTTGAAAGTTGTCTATTAAATATATGCTTTGTCCCTTTTTTGTGGTCTGAAACATTTTAATGTTTACCCACTGTAAAAGTTCATGCCTTCTGCAGATTGTAGAGCTTCTCATTCGGAAGTTGGAGGGTGAAACCAGCTTTCATCGTAGAATTGATCTCTTTTTTCTTGTGGATTCCATCACTCAATGTTCACATAACCAGAAAGGTTGGTGCATCTATGGAAGAACTCCTGTAGCTTCCGTGAAAATGTATTTACACTCAATATAATTTTGGATCAAACCATAATTTGTAATGCAATCCACAACCTTACACTTTGGTGCATGCTTCTGGATCTAATATGATAACCAATGGATGGATTTATTTTTTTTAAAAAAATCTTGAAGCATTTTTAAAATGTTCAGGCATTGCTGGAGCTTCCTATGTTCCTACTGTGCAAGCAGCATTACCACGTCTTTTGGGTGCTGCAGCTCCGCCTGGAGCCAGTGCTCGTGAGAATCGTCGCCAGTGCCTCAAGGTAATTCGGTTGCTAATTAAAAAAGTCATTACCCAGTTATAGCCCCGATAACTGCGGTCTTGGGAGGGGCGGACTGGTGGCAGACCTAGTCTTTGGCAATTTTTTAAAATACACAAAGTGGCCTAATTGGGTTACTAATATTCTGCTAATAAGAGGTTGTGTTTGTTGGAGGAAGTAACTGTTTTCTTTCCCCCAGGTCTTAAGGTTGTGGCTTGAGAGGAAAATTCTACCTGAATCACTACTACGTCAGTACATGGATGACATTGATGTTCCGAATGACGACACGAATGATGGATTTTTTCTCAGACGCCCTTCTCGAGCTGAACGTTCTGTGGATGATCCAATCAGAGAAATGGAAGGAATGCTTGTTGACGAGTATGGAAGGTTGTTATTGTACATATTAATCGAATTCCTTACATTTTAATATGCTAATTCCATATTGTCTAGCCATCTAGTGTATTGGTTTAGTGGCTAAATTTACCATTTGATTGAGTTAGGTCCGGCTGAAATGCTAGTGAGTGATTAGTGATTCCTTTTTTCCTAATAGTAGCAGGTTTGAAAATGGATATATTTTGGAATTTAGTGATTCATAATTTGAACCTAGATTTTAAGTGCTGGCTTGTGCCCATTTGTGCTGGGTTACGGATACTGTGCCAAGAAGTGCCAACACCAGTACTGGGTCATCACAGCAGTCATTTAGTTCTTTCTTTTTATTTTTAATTATAAGAAGTTATCTTCTTGATTATTATGTTTCTTAAACACTTTTGTTCAGCACTTCTTGGCATGTGCCATGCTGGCCAGTAGCCAGCATGCTTGGCAACACTAGTAGCTGAATGTTTGATTTAAATAAAGTGATGCACTAAGTCATCAAAATTAATGTGTATGATTTGGAATGAATTGATTGTACATTTAAACAGAACAAAAATGGATCTAGTGTATATTACTGAGAGCGTAAGACTTTGAGCTGTCTAATTAGACTTTTGATTGCAACTAGGGTTTAGTTTATTCCATGATTACCCAAATCCAAAATTCTTAGAAAAGATGTTGCATCTTTCAGTACTATATTAACTCCCAGTGTTTCTTATATATTTTTTTGCTATCATTTGGGCCATTACCTATGGATCCTTGGCTCTAGATACCTCCATCCATATTGCACAGGCGTTAATTATCTCAGCCAATAACCCAGTGTCTCCTCTGACTCAACTTGATATATGTAGTTGAGGTTATGCTAATGGTGTTAAATTGATAAATGTGATATTGTCTTTACTTTTTATGTAGACACACAATTTTGATGAGAAAAAAAAACCAATGCAAATGGTGTTCCTAATATGCCCCTAACTTAATATTATTTAAACTAAGTTAAACATATGTACATATCTAACATTATACTTGTGTGTGTGTGCGCGTGCTTGCATGCATTCTGGTGTATAGAATACCTTTTCTATGTATATTTAAAAAAAATACTCTGCACCAAAGAAATTTCATAACTTCTGTGCTTTTGCTAGTCACCTCATTATGATAATACCCTTTTCAATTAAGATTCAACATTGGAATGGGATCTAGAATGTGCTGTTAATTTTAAGATCCATTTGGTTTGGAAAAGCCATCAAAACAGACATGTTACTTTTGTGTTATGTTTTTGGCTTTGTATTACAATGTTGCAATTAAGATTTGTATGAAATGTTCCATTTTGTAATGTTCGTAACAAGAACATTGAGCATATCACCTCTTGCCATTCTGTGTTCTTTGGTACTCGTTGCCTGGAATCGACACATTTGTTTGCCCAATACCACATCTTTATATAATGAAGGTTTTTTTTCCCCATCCAGTTGCATTCATGGCATGCACAGATTGGCAATCATGTGTCACTTACTCAAGCTTATGGTTTGATGATAATGAGTAAGATTTATTAAATTAAAGCAAAGATTTAAGACATAAGTTGTGCTTTAATTCAATTAGCAACATTTAGCTTATTAAGTGCACCTTATTGGAATCATGGTAACTATTGTTTCATCACGTGTGATGATTCTTATATGCAATAGATGATTGTGGTCACATGTTTTCCATGACTTTTGTATATATGTGAATTGTGTGGCACATGATTCCATTGATTGCTGTAATCCCATGGTAAGCGATGCACATGGTACTTTAGGTTAGGATGAAAAGTCAATGTTCAATACACCAAAGAAGTGTCAACCTTCCCACAACCTTCCCCCTTTTCCCCTATTCTTTTGTTGTTTACTAAGTTGCCCAACATACACAGACATCGCCAATATGCAAGGGAATTCGAATCCTTTACTTTTCTGCTAGAGAGTCTAAGAACAAGCTAGAGAGAGGAAACAAATATTGGAGGTCATGTTCTTTATGTATGTATATAATAAAGCATAGGCTGCAAACTAGACTGGTAATTGCATGATTACTTAACTTTCTTTGTCATGTTATTATTTTCTTTTTTATGTAATGCTTGTTTCCTAGTACTCAAGAATCTGTTTGTTTCTTTTATCCTTTGATTCCATGTTTTGAATCTTTTTACATGTTCTTGTATTCTGTTCTTTCAGCAATGCAACTTTTCAGTTGCCTGGCCTTTTATCTTCCCATGTTTTTGAAGATGAGGAAGAAGATCTTCCTAGTGGTCCATGCAGGGACCCTGGCAATGAATTGCCGGTTGAAGCTGTTGGTGCTTCAGAAGAGCTAGATACTTGTGCCTGTACTCCAAGTGACAGACATCATCACATTCTGGAGGATGTGGATGGCGAGCTTGAAATGGAAGATGTGTCCATGTTATCTAAAGATGAGAAAAGTATACTAAAGAATGATCGCCTAGAACTGGAATCTCAGCATCATAACTCTGACATAGCTTTTGAACCAGCGTTGGCTGATCAAACTGAGCTTCCCTGTCTACCTGTGGGCCCTCCTCCATTGCCTTTAGATCCACCTCCATTGCCTTTGGATCCTCCACCTCCACTACCACCCTTGCCTCCATCACCGCCGCCGCCGCCGCCACCACCACCACCATTATCACCATCTCCTCCACCGCCACCCCCACCCCCACCATTATCTGCAGCACCACCCTTGCCATCTCTCCCACCACCCCCACCCATGGTGTCTTCATCTCCGACATCATTGTTATATCATCCTTCTATACAAGAATATTGCACGACCTCAAGTGTAAGTGTATTGACTAGTAGCTTGGATTTATGCTTTTTATATAGTATCTTTAACCTCTTTCTTCTGTATGCAGGGCAATCAACTAGCCCAGATGACTGGGAATGCTGCCTTCCACGGCCAGGAAGATGCTGCTTTGAAAAGTGAAGTGGTTCTGCAGCAGCCTGCTAACTTCATGACAAGTGGCATCTGCAACACACAACCTATAACAAACTTTGGTTCCTCAAGGCAATATGAATATGGGCATAATGACATGTATTTAACGTCTCAATCTTCCCATTCCGGTCAGCAGTTTCAACAAGGAAGTGTGCCCTTCCACCAAAGACCTTACCATCCTCTTCCCCCTACACAAACACCCCCAAATCATCCCTTCCCCCTGCACAAACACCACCAAATCATTTCTCACATGTTAACCCTATGAGTCAAAATATGCAGCAGCCATATAATCCTTACACCTTCTCATCCCATCATAGTAGTCGAAGGCATTTTGCTTCTGATGAACAACGGAGAGTGCATTCCAGTGATTTTAGTCCAGATAATCATCATAATGCTTGGGTATCTGGAGGGAGAAGCTCAGCAACTTCTTTTATGCAGGATGGTATGTGGTATAAAATGTTGCTCTTAAAATGAATATCTTGTTTTCACAGTTGAATAAACCTGTTAAATATGACAAGCAAAAGCTTTAATTTAGTAGTTTTAACCATAGGATGGTCAAATTCTGAATATGTTTGACATTCTTCTGGCAGGAATTTTGAGGACTAACATGGAAAGACCATCTTCTAATTCTGTGGGTTTTCAGCTTCATTTGAATTCTCACATGCCTTCTGGAGCTTCAATTCCAGGTTGTTTTGATTTGCAAGTTGGGAATTTGGCAAATTCAATTTTTTATTGTCATCATATTGTGATTGATTTGGTATCTTTTGAATTTATACAGGCCATGGTCTTCCCCAGGTGCTGCCATGCAGGCCTGATGCTCCTGCTCTTAATTGTTGGAGGCCAGCTTAACGGTGAATATGTTAGTGTTTTGTGGTAAGTTTTAATAATATGCAGCTGATGCTTACTTCATTTTCTGAAACTACTGTTGAAATTTGTACATTACCTTTTACAGCAAGAATTTTTTGTAGAAGAATCTCACTTCAAAACATTTTGTGCTTTTTTCTTTTAATTTCATTTCAGCTTACCTGTATGATGTGGAAGTTGGGGACTTGCAATACTGATATTTGTGGAGGTGGTCCTTTCCTTCCGATTGAGTTCTAAAAGGGCACTTGCCATTAAAGATGGTGACCGGACCTAACATTGCCTTTGGCAAAGCTTTGTACATTTTAATTTTTCCCTTGACAATTCATCAAGCAGGCTAATCACTGCTAAACGTAAGCCCATGTTATTTACACAATTAGAGAATGTGATTCTAACCTCTGTATATTTCTGAATTGAATACAGCTCTTGTTTCAATTCAACGTTGTTAATGATAATGTTCAGAAGAATTTTGTTCCTGGTATATTTGTGTCTTAATTGATGAAGCACTTTGTCTTCATTGACTGTTGGAGGCTTTGCAAGTCAAATTCAGTTAACTACAGAGTAGAAATATCTGGGTGGAAGCAAAATAGGCATGAGATGAGGACAAAGTTTGTGATTTTACTTGCAGTGGTCCATTGGGTGTTTTTCTTTCTGATGTTTTTATGCCAACCGATAATATTTGTGGATATTGTTTTGCTTGAGACTGTCCTAATTGGAAACCACTAGGCAGAAGTATCCCCATTATGGATGTCTTTAAATTTCATTTGCCTTTTTATGTTTGAGATAGTTAGATTTGATCTAGACATGCATTAGTTTTTGCTTTGATGTTGGAGCTTCCACTCTTTCTGGGTTAGACCATATCAAATACCAGTCTGTACCAATTTCATGATTAATATACCAATGTCATATGATTAACAGGTTCTAAATTTAGTATCCTATTTGTCCAAACATGTCAATCATCTTGGTTGAAGTTCCATGGGCTTTTTGTAGGTCTTTCCTCAAAGAAATTGTTGTAATATATGTTGATTGCAACCACGCATTCGAATATATGTGTGTGCATGTGTTTTTTGGGGAGTGGAGCATGGTTATTATACAAAGTGTAAAGGAGGGCACCATACACCCATACAAGTACATGATCAATGTGGAAACATGGAAATGTAAACCATTAGATGTGATTTAGAAGATTGAAAATGCTACATACAATAAAGCATGTGTTGGAGACCCCTAGCCGAAGCATGTGTTGGAGACCCCAAGCCGAAGCATGTGTTGGAGACCCCTAGCCTATGCATGAAGTTGTCTTAGAATTATACATTGTATCGTACCATTAGACCTTATAGATCGCATCTAGTGGGAGGAGTGATGCTGGAGTGATGCTGTCCAAAACCTGCCTTTTTGTACGTATGGGCTTAAAACTTATACATTACATCCAATGGTTTATATTTTCATTTTGCAACTTGAATTATTGAACTTTGCAGTTTAGGTAACGAGGTTTGTTGTACTAGTTGGTACCATGCCGCACCGGCGTACCATACCATACCGGCACACATTCTCGTATCGTGCTAAAACTCGGTATGCTTCGCTGTCTCATACTGTACCGTATACCGACATTTATAATAGCATGGTACTAGCATTAAGGGCAAACATAAATGGCTTTAATTGAATGGTCCGTCTTCTTGCTATAATCTAATTATGGTCTATAGATGTTTTGAGATATGTAGATCAAGATCAATGGTGTGAATTTTCAGTTCGTATGACCTCTTTGTATTTTAGGGCTCTAGAATTGTTAGGCATTGTCCATTTTTTCCGCCCACTTGATGCTTAGGTAGGATACTACCAAATTATATGATTGTTAATTTTTAGGTATCTTTAATGGTATAGATCATGATCGATGATGTGAATCTCCAATTTTGATTGATGTACATTATTAAATTAAATTTCAATCTTATACCGAAGATCTATTGTTTTAATGTTTAGTGTAATCCATATTTATTTGTGGTAAGCATACGTGCACACACGTGCATATATATATGTTACCTTGATTTTTGTTCAAATGAATAGTAGTAGGTATTTGTATTGTAAACATATGTATCTTAGTCTTATTGAAAGCCAAATAATCATGTAATTTTGGGTAAGCTGCTGTATATACAATTTTGCACATTTAAAATAAGCCCAAGTAGATAATGATATTATACAAACTAGTTAATGAGACATTTCATATTGTGGGACCAATGCCCTTCTTCATTGTTAGAGACTCTTGATCTCTACCCACTTCTTACACTTATCATATCAGTTCCACTAAATTCATGCAAATATTGATCTCTACCTACTTCTTACCCTTATTATATCAGTTGCCCTTCTGCAGCAGCTGCTATGGAGAATTCATATCTTAGTCCAAGTCAATAAGTCAAAGTACAGTTAAACAGTTTTTTTGTTAGGTACCCTATAGTTCGTGTTTGAGTCGTAAAATGTTTAGGAGATTCATGGTTTAATTTTGGTTTTTCTAGATTTCATTAGTTATGGTTCATGTGTTGTGTCTATAAGAGTTTATGAGGTATTCATTGCATCTCTTATTAGACACTATGGATGTAGTGCAGAAGGAAATAT
The DNA here is from genome assembly GCF_009389715.1 of Phoenix dactylifera. Classification (NCBI taxonomy): domain Eukaryota; kingdom Viridiplantae; phylum Streptophyta; class Magnoliopsida; order Arecales; family Arecaceae; genus Phoenix; species Phoenix dactylifera. The sequence goes on along the minus strand of NC_052408.1, from coordinate 13,585,128 downwards.
CAGTGAAAGTTGGCATGAATTTGAGTCAATATTTGCTTGAATTTAGTGGTAATTCCACTCTTTGTTATCCTTGGAGAAAGATCAATAAAGATTCGGAACTAAATTTGTCTTTATTTCTTCAAAATTTAGTGGCTCCACACTTAGACTTAATATTATTATTCTTGTAGTTTCTTCTTCTCTAGATAAAATATACTTTCTTTGGTGCATGGATTACCTAGACACTTGTAATGGGTGCCAAGTGTCCAAGTTTCAATCACAGGCATGGGACACAATGTGTGCGCGTGTGTGGTGTGTGTGGCGTGTGTTTGTAGCTTTTGATGCTTATTCAGAAAAGCGAAAAAGAAACCTAGAGTTATAGATGCTATTTAGCAAATAAATGAATTAAATAGCCATGAGTTTGCAAGTTTTTGAATTTATTTGCTAGTTGTAAGATGCGTTGAGATACTTAGATTGATAACTTATTGTGATATATTTATATTTAAAATACAATGATATTGCTTAAACTATATATATAATCTTAAATAAACTTTGCTTGAAGTGACCCAAAGAAAAAAAAAAAACTTAAGGACACTTAACTGAAAATTCCAACATTTAGAACTATGAGTTCTCTGCATGGCACTCCAGAAAAAAAGTGCCAAGTGCAGACACTTTTTTGCTACCATTAGCAGGACACTTACAAGTGGAGTGTCCCGTTCCAAAAGTGTTGACACTTCCAGACAACTCAAAAATGAAGCATCCTGGTAGCATACACATGAAAGGCAGAGCCCCGGCCAATCTACCATCAGTAAACTTCATGGAAGGTGCTCTTTAACACAGTGACACGCACTTACATAAACAACTCAAAAATGAAGCATCCTGGTAGCATACACATGAAAGGCAGAGCCCCGGCCAATCTACCATCAGTAAACTTCATGCAAGGTGCTCTTTAACACAGTGACACACACTTACATATGTAAGTGCGTGCATATACATATGTGTGTTGTATGCACACATATATACATATACATACATACATACACACACACACACACACAGAGAGATAGAGAGTGTGTGTGAGAGAGACATTGAAAAGTGAAAACTTCAATGGCATTTGGAAATAAAAGGGACCAATGGACTATTTATCTTGATTGGTATGCATGATTGTTGAGAGCGCTATGACCTAAACTCATGGCAAGATCAAGTTAATGTCTGCAAGAGTTTATAGGAAATGTTGAATTTCTCATCACAAGGTTAGCAGTTTATTACAAGGAAAATGGTGGCATGTTATCATTGGTACTGAGCAATAGTTTTATTATTCCATATTTCATGCAAGTTTACTTTTAGAAGTTGCAAGGCCTCAATTTGGAAGCAAGATAGTATAAATCGATGCAAATGATTATCACGAGGGACAAGCAAAGCCAATACTCATACTTATCAGAAGTGGTTAGTTGCATATTTTACCCTTTATGGTGTATAGGATAATTCTTTGAATGCCTTTGGTTATTTGTAATCTCTATGCTCATTTCCTTGGTAGTAAGTTTTTAATATCTTTGAAATTCTTCTGTCACTTCGATTCATATTCTTTTTGGCCTTTTGCTCGACTTTGTCCCACTTAAAGCCAAAACTGAGCCCTTTTAGCAACTTTTAGTAAATAAATTTGTGTTCATTGAGCTGTTTCTGCTATTCTGATATCTAACATACTTCTGGATTTGATGCATTCCTATAACAGATTTGTTACATTTTTGACGTTTAGGAGCTTTGCCCCTTTACCATTTGAATCATAGTAACATAGCCAAATTGTTACTGTTTAAAAAAAATTATCATTGAGTTCCTTGACAAGTCAAGAATGCAATATAAATTAATATCTTTCTCATCTATGTCTATATAAATACATGAGGAATAATTGCATGCCATCCTTTGTTTCGTATAATAATTTGGCTCATCATCTTGTAATTTGTAAAGATGGTTGAAGTGGTGATTTGATTTTGAGTGTTGTGTAGTTAAACACTATTTTGGCCTGATAACCTTTAGCAGTCCATATCCTTGTACTGGTTTGAAATATTCTGATCAAAAGTGCTTTGAATAAGAGATCTAAAATGCATCTACTAGGGATTCTTTGCACAAGGGGAATATCAGTGGCAGCTGCAATCAATGATTTAAAACTTTCATGTGTATTACGTACTGTGTTGTAGGAAGCAAAATTATGTTGACGACTCATCAATGAATATTAAGTTGGTTGTTACTCTTTCATAATTGCAAAGTATTGATTCATAAGCATGCATAACTGATACACTTAATCTACCTGAACGTATTGGATGCATATATTGTATATTCAGTTTCATTGATGATATCATCTTGCCATTATAATGTCGTTTGTATTAATGTGGCTTATATAATTTCACAGTTTTCAAAAAAATATTGTATCATATGTATGCATGAATATGTATAAATTGTGATGGGTTCGTAGGTTTTGGCATGGTCATAAGAATTAAAAATATATTTAAAGGTTTAAACATGTTTTTACACCTCTATTATTGCTATTTTAACAGTTTAAGATGTAACATTGAGTCTGTCCTAGTTAGCATTTGTTTATCCTTAAATTATTTATTACATATCTCTGCACTAGATGAATGTTACCAAGCATAGGCACAATGTATATCACCCTCCCTGATGCAATGCATGTATGATGTTGGCCTGTCAAGTACTAATTGTTATGGGTATTCTAAGGAAAGTGTGTTTGGTGTGTTTAATGAGGGCATACTATCATGTCCCTTGTTAGAGCTGTATTTGATTCGTTTTGTCAGAGCATACTATTTCGATAGCTTAGGTACTGATTAGCAGCCTAAGTTACATGCTAATCTGGTGGTTGATGGATTCTGTATGTATGCAAGTTTAGCATCTGAGATTTGATGAACATGATTGAATTCTTATCTAAATTGTCTAGGATTATTCTAACAAAGATTGTTTATTCCAGAGTCGCAGCTACACCTATCAAGCATGTCAGTAGTCCATAGAATTTCAGAAATTGATGAGCAGAAATCAAAGGCTTACTTTTTAGCATGTTTTCTTAGCAAATGATGTCAAGTGTCCTAAACTGATCTAATACATGTGGCAAGCCTTGCAAAATAGCTTGCTTTCTAGAACTTTTTACATCTTTCAGACCCGTATCTTATATTTGCCGACATAGAAGATTGATCTTAATCTTCAGCTGAAAAAATACCCGAGTTAAGGTAGTTGAAACAGTCAAACAAATGTATGGAGAATTAGATCTCTATCAACTTTTCTTTGGTGCAAAAATTTACTTTTGCAGCGACAATTTTGTGACCCATGATGGTAATAAAACACCAGCTGCAGTTTTTAGTGATGATTCACATAGCAGTAGCCCGTTAGCATTATAATTCTGCCAAAACCAAAAATCTGAAAAAATTATTACTGAACAAGTTTGAAAACTTCTGAAGCTTCTGGACATCCTTTTAAGGAGAGAGGTCATTTTAATGGTTTTCCTAGATCTGGATCTAGAGATACTATTTGGTGGTCGTAAAAAAATAAAATGTCAAACTTAATATGTGATGATTCAAATAATTTCTCTTTTGTGGTCTCTTGATGAAAATTCAAAATGAATTAGTCAACAAAAGCCCATCAAAAATCGTGCTTCTATAGATTCAAGATGAAAATATCACAACTTACAAGACTTTTGGAGCTGTAAATAATCTTTCTGAAATCAAACATATTAATCCAGTAGTTCTCTTATTATTAACTTCCTCGGTGATGAGTGTTAATGGTCAGGGCAAACACGGCATGTACTGGAGAAAGTTCAGTTGTGATTCGGAAGCATCTGTTGTCTATGTTTTCATTGTTTAATTATACTGTTCTAAACTTTTGTGATTCATAGCACCTGGAAGCTCTGTTGCAGCTGCGGATTGTAGTTTGGGTTGTAAACCTTCGAATTTAAGGATGAGACGTATTCTATCTGCTGTGGATTTTGGATTTTCTTCTAGTATAAATTCACTTATAACATTTGGGAAAAACAAAACAACATTCTGTAAGATTATTAGGCACTGGTTATAATTGTATTAAACTTGTGAGAAAATTCTGTGTATGATATACCTACCAATATACAGGAAGGAGAAAATATTCAGAGGAACAATAATGATGGGGAAAGTATTTAGCATGACTGGCAGTCTGATACTCGACTATCACTTTGAGAATATAGACTCTGAGATCAAGCGGACTGAATGCATTTGTAGAGTTACATTTAAGCTTTAGTAGAAGTATATGTATCTAGTAAGAACATTTGTAATTAAGATTTTTTGGTTGCAGTGAAATGTATATCATGGAATTAGGATTACTCCAATGTCCTCTCTTTGTTTCCCTGCCTTTGTTATGGTAACCGGAAATACAAGCTCTAGCATACTTCTAAGAGCCTCATATTTCTTTAAGAACTGATTATAGCTTTTGATGCGCTGATCCGCAAATTCAAGTTTGGGGAATCAAATCTTGTTTTTTTAATTCAGAAACAAAATACTGGGGGATCTGTTTTGTCTTGAACTATTCTCATAGAAGAGGTCTATGTTTTTTTAACTCGCTGAAAAATCAGTTCTTGAGATGCCTGAAGCAACTCTTCTATGTTTCATGGGATGCAGATGTCATGGGGACATAAGTATCATATGTTGATTTTTTTTTCTCCTTTTTCTGAACCTGATGAAAGAGAATTATGGGACATGTATTTCTGTTTCTACCTTTCTATGTATTTGCCTATGCGGACCTCTCATAGACAAATAAATGATGGCCATTTGAAGGGCCCAAATATCGCAAAGATTCACTCCTCTGCTCGGCTAATTTATTTGTAAGTTGTCTTTCTTCCTCGATACAATTAGCATGGTATATGCATCTGTCTATTTATGTTTTTTATGTTTTTATGTGAAAACATCCTGCTAAATGGATCATCAGCAAGGAGTAGAAAAAAGTTATTTATTATTTTATCGCCATGGTACAAAGATCCCAGAATATGATTTGGTTAAAAGAAAAGGTACTAAGGAAGCCTATGGATTGTAAGTGTTGGCTTGTATTTGAGATTCTTTGTTGTGAAAAAAATCCTAGTATTTGGCAAGAATCTAGGCATTCAGGTGTCTGTCAATCATGGGGGTTATTATGAAGTTTTTATTTCATAATTAAAACTGTGCATTAGCTGATTGTCTTGGGTTATATAACCATTCTAAGTTGCAAGGTCTTCAGGCTATCTTCAAGTTTATATTGGGTAGTTAAGCAACTAGCAGCGTGCTTGTCCTACTACATTTAAATTATTAAAAAATATATTCTGATCCAACCTTTTCACTTTTTTGGCAAATGTGCTCGTAGCATGTGTTTCAAGGTATCATGTATCCATGTTAAGGATTATGTTCACACTATTCCAGTATTTCTAGATGCTATAGTGGAGATAGAAATGCAATAAATTGGAAGAGCAAGAATTATGGTACTGCCTTGTGATGCAGAAAACATAAGGCTAGCAAGAACTAACAATGGTAGCTGTGAAATGAAAGCATGGACAGTTGGAAAATAGTGAACTATAAACACAGTTGACAATCTTGTGTTTGAGCACATTATAGTCTTTCATTGTATCAATCTTGAACATGCTCTAGCTTGATAGTGCTGAAAACCATTGCTTTGTATTGATGGGAATACATTCTAAATACTCTGTGTTGTCTGTTTTATTTTTGCAAAGATTATTGCGACAAGTAGGTTTGGACTTAAAGGCACTTGTTTTTGTTTTTATCTAGTAAAACCCATTTTGTTTTCTCTTGCTTAAAGTTGCTAAAGTAGGAGTTTGCCGGCATCCACACATTATCATTTCACAATTTGTTTTAGTGGTTTACATATGTATTCATACACATTGCTATGCCCCATTTTCCTTTTTTTTTAAGGAGGTTTCTATGTTTGACACCCTTATTGGTTCCCCATGCTTTTCTTGTTCAGGGCCATATGGTAGGTCTATACTTTTTATTACCTATTATAGCACTGCACTTCCTGTCAAAAGAGTAAAAAATTAAGATGATTTTAAGGCACTTTTCCGAACTTGTCATGGTTTTAAGGACAATCTTCATTTTCGTGCTTATGCACTTGAATATAGAAAGTGTTATCTGGTACCATAATGATGTGTAGGATATGCCAAACTTTTGAATTATTCTGTGTTTTCTTTTTCTTTCCTTTTCTTTCTTTTCTTTTTGGTGCTGATCATCTTAGTTTAAATCACAAGGCCATTTCTTGTCAACCAACTAGTAACGTGTATGAGTTCATAGATCATCATATAAATTTTGAAATCTATATTTTTGTGGAACTGTAGGCAGTCAGTTAATTTCAGTATTTTTTTTCACCTTTTCATTTGTAATTTATATGTTGATGTGGTCATAAGTTATATCATTGTGCCCGGGAACTTCATTGAATGCGGATTTCTAAGATCCTAAATCTGAAGTATCTTGTCTTTAGAATGTAAGATGTGAATTGCCATTTTGCAAATATAACTTTTCTTTCCATGAGTCATCTGAGTTTAATCCGAGGGTTTTCTCTTGTCGACCAACAGGTAATATGCTGGATTTCAAAGCACTTCTTATAAATTTTGAAATGCATATTCCTGTCCCACTGTAGGTATTCAGTTTATTTAGTATTTTTTTTCCTCGGGCTTTTTGCAATATATATGTACATGTGTTGGCAAGCTGCATTTATTTACTCAAGAATTTCATTAGATGCGGGGTTCTCAAGATTCTAATTTCTATATTCTTGTGATGTGTATGTCTGGTAGATTTTTGTTATACTTTAAGTTGCTTTGTATGATATAACATTATCTCATAGTTGCTCATTAAACTTCTAGTTGCTGGAATCTTTTGCATTGGTTATACCCCCTCTTAAATTCTGCTCTAGCTCTTGCACCTGCTTTATAATTTTTCCAAATGTATGTAATACTTATGTTGCAGATATATTTTGGCAATGTATTGGTCATGATTGAATCATATGTTTGTTTTGCAATTTTCTCTTGAGTTCTTATGATGTGTATTCCTTAAAAGAAGTAGCAACTGATAAAGTAATTTCTTAATCATTTCATCAGAATTTGCACTGTTTGAGAAGGCGTTCTCTATTTTTGACTTTTAGAGCTTGAGTTGCCCGCTGTCACCCAAGTCTGTTTCTGCAGCTGCTCCTGACATGCAACAATGATCGAATATTTTCAGAGTAAAAAAGAGCTTATTCATGGAGAGTTAACAGTCAAGTGTCTGCCCCTGATTTTTAATTAACCATGCATGGTCGCCATTGTGGTGTTAACCGTGTTATCACTTTTGGTTCTTCATGTGAAATTCGTATAAATGTTATATTTCAAGGAAATGTTGGCATTCACATGCATGTGCTCCAGTTTGCTTCATTTAGGAGGTCAGATATAGTGGTAAAATTAAATTGGTCTCTCTCTCTCTCTCTCTCTCTCTCTCTCTCTCTCTCTGTTCTTTGGGGTGTGCCCTGGTTAATATACTACTCTTCTTGCTTGATTTCTTTATGTATGTGCTAGGGTTAAAATAATAACTATGGACCATAATTTTTTTTTTTGAAATAACTGTGACAGGTTTTTGGCTGCACATATGGTGATCTATGTAAATAGATATCCTATTGGGATCATGCTAGTGACTGATGAAGATGTTAAAGGTTCCTGCCAGATAAAAACTGCTTCAAATGCTGAGATGAAGTTTACACCATAGGTTCTTGGAGAAATGTACAGTTCAATGACTTTCTGCAGAGCATTTTCATAGCACTGGACAGAGGTCATTATTCCTTAACTTCTAAGTTCAGAATTCTGGTTTAATTGTCTTAGTTTTGGCATATGTATTGAGAAGTTCTTGCTGTGATTGAAAGTGGGAAGAGATAATAATAAGCTATAATTTTCTTAATATCAATATTTTGCATGCTTTAATTTGAAGCTGAAACAGAGTGAAATTTACTACATAAATTCTGAACTAATTGTTTTTTGTAGGCTTATCACATATAAATGAGCTATACTTGCTTCTCTGTGCCAAAGTTTATCTGTTATTTTAACATTCAAGAAATGGTGCATTCATCATCTGGACTTTTGTTGTGTGTATATTCTTTGTTAAGCAGATATAAGCTTTGTGCCCTTGCAAATCTGTCAAATCATTTTGCATTAGTCTGAGATAGTGAACAGTATTGATTTGAAGCTCGAATAGACCAAATTTTGGTAGAACCAGTATTTGGACCAACCACAATGGCATAATGAGATTATATGAAACTGTTTAGTGCTATATATGTTCTAGACTTCTTGTCACAAAATATAATAAAAAACAGAGTATGAGAAAGAAGCAATAGGAAGATTATGTTTAGGACCTGATAAACTATCACTTAAAACACTTCTAAAACAACCAATTTTTGTTCATGAACCTTAATAATATAAAGTTTTGCTTGCTTACAGAAAACATTCAGTCTTTGCTAAAGCTCTTTCTAACATGGTATGGTTATGACCATCAATATCAATCCTTGGCTCTATGAAGTCTTATACCAATATTTCTTTTAAGGGCAACCATTTGTTGTTATATTGAGATTTCCTAAATCCTTATGAGCTACTTCCATTCATGCTGGCCCAGGTATTCTCCTCCTCCTGGGTTTTTCAATGGAAAATAGCACCTCTACTAAACTGCACTTTGTCCAATTTCCATGCACTTGTTTATGACATTTTGATCAGTTTTTGATAATTGTCTTGTGCCACTTCTATGTTTTCTACAGTATTTCTCACTTTTCATTCTATGCTTCCTAGTTTTACCAAACCTTCATGTCAACATTCTCTTCACCTTTTTTTTCTTGTTGGGGTTGAGGGGAGGGGAGTGGGGACACACTTTTGACATCTGATGTTGCTTAGCTATACCTTGTTCAAACCAGTCATTATTTTATTCATTTGGAACATTGCAGACTATACTTAACACCTCAAATGACATGTATGGCATTAACTAGAATGGGGAACAATCTTGTCCCCATGCCACAATCCAACTTCCAATTTCGCGAGCAAGGGACATGCCGAACACCTACCTTTCCAACTAAGTCCAACCTGTACAGTGTACACTTGTCTTGAAAGGGTAGCATGTGTAATGTAGCTTTAGTTGATGAAAGGAGAAATATTATTATATGCTAAATTGTGTATGTGAAGATAGCTTGGAGTTAAGGAGTACTGATAGGCCTTGATGTAGGCCAATTTTGATGCTGGCTTGGAACAATCATTATAGAAAGACCTAGTCAAACCTTAAAATTTACTAGGCTCATAGTCTACTTTGTATACACCACACTAAATGGTTTCCAACTATAATTAGTGGCTTAATGTTTGTTCATTATTATCATTTGGATCTCTAAGATATTTCACGCAAAGAAGTGGAAAGGTAAACCAAATAGAGTTTATGGGGTTGAGTTGTGCTTACAGACCATTATTTGATTGCAAAACTTGTACACTTTGAGCAAAAGAAATGTAAAACGTCAATAAGCCATTTTCTTATCTGCCAAACACAAGGCCAATGCAGATGAGAAATTTTGGTGGCAATGTAGTTCGATTACGAAGTACCTAGTTAGAACTAGGTAATTGCATGTTGCTGACTGATTGCATTGGTAGGGGGTTTAGAATGATGGAGGACTCGTGTGCTGGAAAAGGAAGAAAAAGAAGACCTTAACAAGGGATGGCAATAAGTCTTTTCTGTAAAGCTTGAAAACTTAATTTCTCCTAGAAGTATGATGGTTAAAATTTTTGCCCAGAGGGGTTAAGAAATCTTGCATGAACTAAATTTTTAATTTGATATGATTGAATGACTAAGAGCTGGAGCATAGCAAAGTAGGAATAAAACTAGAAGGATAGATGGAGGAGAAGTGTGCTAGAGAAGCTGTAGTAGTTGCATACATGAAGACAAAATGCTAGAGAAGCAGTTAAATTGTCATGGGCATGTATAACGAAGATTTAAGGGGGCTCTAGTATGGAGGGGTACTTAGATTTTGTGTAAAAGGATGTACTGGAGAAGCTCTGGTACTTGCCTTTGTTGCTCTCTTTAAGTTGCTAAAATAATCTGTATGTAGATATCTATTAATTTGAAGAAAAAAATGGCCATCTCTTTTCTTTTCTCAAAATCTCTTTCAGTTGTCTATTAGCATGAAATTTGCTTCTCAAAATTTGTTTTAGCACCTGTTCTCGGCTTCATAGTCTGTCTTGTAGACCTTTACTATTCTTATTAACAAGTGTCCCGATCCTCCTATCATCGCGTAAGGGGCCGTGGAAGGAAGAGTTGGTTTTGGTTCTTATCCCCTTTTTTCATTAAAAAAGGGCTGCAGCCCAAGTATTTTATTGCATTATCAACTCTAGAGTAAACATAAAGCAAATCATTGCTACATATTTGTTACAACTTAAGGGGAAAATCAAATGACTAATAGATTGTTGAAGCAAAGAAAATTGCCTTAGAAGCAAACCACGCTAGGCCACTGTTTCCTTGCATTGATGAGTGCTATGCCACTGTTTCCTTCCATTGATGAGTGCCCCGGGACATCAGCTTTATGCGTAGTTTATTCATAAGCTTCAACGGGCAAAAGAATAAAATAATGAAAAAAAGGGAAAACGATAAGCTGCTTCTATTTTCTTGCTTTTGCTTTCTCCCAAGCTTTAGCAAATAAACATTGATATTTCATCGGCTCATGGTTTCATCGAAATTATTCTTGTTATCATTTTTTTTTCGGAAGAATATTAATTGATCTGGAATCACGGCATCCGATGAAGGTTTACTGAAATTACTCCCAATATTGGGGAAAATGGCGTTCCTTAACTTCCTTTGGAACTCGTAACTATGCATGTTGTGTATTAGGCTTAACCGCCCATATTTTATTCCATTTCCAGCAGCACTTCTCTTTCAAAGGGCCAGTTACCTACTAAGGGCATGCTTGGTGCTTGTTAAAGGGTGACTAATATAAAATTATGCAATTAATGAGTCAAAAATTATTCACAAAGGGGTGTATAAGTTTATTTGGTCAAAAGAAAAAAAAAGTACATCAGTTATAGAAATTTATTTCAAAGGAGGGTGAATTAATTGTAGCCATGCAAAGTTCTCTCTCCCTCTTTATTTTTTTTTTCCATTTTTTTATAATTTTATCCCACTAATCATGGGAGCATCTGCCCTGCCGAACATGTTTTATTTGGTGCTAGATTTTGTTGTCACTGAGGAACAACGGAGCATGTTTTTCAAAACATGAATGTACTGAAAGGATGATTTGCTGAAATTTTATGATAAAAAACAGATTGCCATTGGAACAAATACACCTGAGTATTTAATCAAATGCTGCAAGCATTGCTTTACCAAAAGAAAATGGTGCAAGCATTTGTGCGCCACCGTTTATTGAAAAGGGCGGCAGCCTCGTACATCAACCAACAAACATTTACAGGTTCATATTTACTTCAGACATTTTAATCAATGACATGTTTCCTAGAACAGAGTGGAACTAGGAAAGGATGATGCTTGGATCGAGCTCAGATCTTCTGGACAATTGGAGTACAGGCCGGAGTCTTGTTCACTGAAAGTTTATATTTACTTCTCCTTATAAATGTTACGTATGACTAGGTCTTGATGACTTGAGTCGTAGCTTTACATTGGTTACACACATAACAAAAAAAAAATGATGAGAATGAGTAGACATTATAATAGCATGATTAATCTAGAGCGGCTTTGTTCCAAGCAACAATTGGCTTTGGCAAGCCACCAAAAACTGGTCTGGTACTAGCATCAGATTTCGAAGTCCACTTGGAAGATGACCGTGTCGAGCCAGAATCCGAGTCCTGCAAATTTGAGGTGCTTGTTGATTTCCTTACGGCAGCAAGCCCATTGCCTGTAGGAGTGTCTTCGGCTGAAACGGCATTCTGTCGGACCAAGTCGATATCTACTGGCGTTCCCAACTTCAGCCTTGGAGCCAGACTCTTTCCTATTCTCCCTGCGAGCCCTCCGCCATCCTCCATTAGTATGTCTAGGGTATGCAAAAGAGGATCAGTATCAGCCTTTTGACGTCGCCTTATAGACTTCTCACTCTCTAATTTCTCATCACTACCGTCCCCAGCTTCAGCAACTACTGGTATCTCGACTGCCTCACCATTTTCCCATGGGAACCCATTTGCTAGGCTTGCAGACATCCTACGTTTGTTCGGGTATTCCGGACCAGAAGCTGGTGAGGTTTTAGGGGATTCATCTTCGAAGTAGAGGGAACTACTTATTTTGTAAACGGACATTTCAGTTTCTTCAGCAGCTGGACCCCCTTTAGGGGGCTTGAGACCATAATATCCCTGCAGACTGATCATCGCCGGGGAGATCTTGTGCTGAGGATTTATCAACTTCGGCCTTTGGAGTGAATCTGGAGTATCTCTGCAAGGGTGACGACCAAGAGTCTGTTCTCTGAAATAACGTTATAAAAGATGCTACTGAACGACCTTGGCATATTACAGCTAGTATCAATGACTTTTTTTTTTTTTTGGTATCAAGCTAGTATCAATGATTGCAAGTGGTTATCCAAGAGCAAGCAAAACATGAAACAAATTGATACAATGGTAAACAGCAAACACACCACAGTTCAATAATGTAATTGGAGAAGTGCTAATCAACCATTGTAAACTTCTTTAAAAGAAGTACTCTAAAATCCTTGTTTAACTATTCAAATTTAAATACTACGAAAATAATCAGCAGCAGTTCATTTTGTTTGAAACAACAGAAGAAAGAAAAATCTAAATCAGGTGAAGGTTTCATCAGCGTGCAATCAATTCTATTCTGTCTTATCAGCGGTCATTTATTTGATTTTCTTTGTGGACTTTATATCTATAAACAGCAATTCCAGATGTGAGCTCATGCAAGGAGAAATCATGCCATGCAAGTTGAAATACTAGAACTCAAATAGACAAAGATGGCAGGCTGGCACAAAAAGATACAATCAGTGGTCTGCTCATTCATATACATGGGACTAATCCTAAACCAGCTCCAAGTCAAATAATTTAGGAGTGCCATTTTAAGGAGCTTTAGAGAATGATGAGGTAAACCAGCACATTCCTCATGGCACAAAATAAAATGATTTAAAATTTGGAACTCTGCTCATTCTGAATTCAAAATTTTGCATGTTGTTGCAGGATTATCTTATTCCATGATCCTATACCCAAATGTTCATGTTCGATGGTTAACTTCATTATTCCTCATATTTTTCTTTTTCTTGTTTTACTAAACAAATATCTTTGCCCCACCAAGAGGGGAAAAATGACTTTCGTAACTAATAACCTTGCTCCTTCCAACTGCCATGACTGAACATGGTTCTCAGAGGTAAATCTGAGGCACGCCTGGTCAAATGCTCAAGACTAAACAGATGTCCGACATTATTACAAAAAGTCCAGGTTAAAAAAGGTGTCACTTTTTTCTCGGAAACATACTTTAGCAACGTTCAAAGTTGACCCCCCAGGTAACAGTGACAGAAGAACGCTTGGTTTATGTCATTAATGCTGTAATCAATGTGAGTTTACTTCTTGAGTATAAAAGAAAGACTAATACGTCTAGAATCTAAAATTTTGAAAGGGTCCTACGATCAGGTTATTATGCATGCAGGAGGCCTTATTCAGATCAGATATAAAGAAAGCATCCTAGCAATGTGCAAGGAACTAAAAATCAGCCTTTAACAATGCACTCTTAAGTCTAAGTAGTTGAGTTACCTTCTGCATGCAGAATGTCAATATAATTATACGAGGCCACGTGCAGGCTTGCTGAAGGAGGAGAAAAAATAGTCACTTGGAAGGATTTGATTTTTTCAGTTAACAATGGCAGGGCACTTTGATTTACTCCGGATATTTACAGCTAGTAGACAAAGTCTAAGCATCATGGAAACCTGTTTAACTAGGTGGTTTCTTGTAGTACAAGAAGAAGCATATTCAATAGAACAAATGTTAAAATCATTTACAGTAGAAGGTGGGAACTAGCTCCATGTACTCACTCATCTCAATGATTGCCCTAAAGTACATAGGTGTTTTTATGTACTGATACCATAAAGTCATATATGGTAAAGCAGCTACATCATAAAGTTGTTGTTCTTATAACATATTTGCTCATATTTTATCTTCACCTTATGCCATCTTCAAAATGCACCTTTATCCTAGCCCGAGGTATCATAATAGGAAACAAAATTTCAGCGCACTCAGGATTTCTGTGATATTGCAATATTCCAAGTGTACTAAAAATAATAGAAATGCTGCAATCAAGTTTTTTAGGTCTCCCAATGCTAAGATGCTGTCATCAAAGCATAAGGCTTGTCCTTTCCATCTAGAAGACAAAGCTTTATCTTATACAAGAATATCTGTAAACCAAAAGTAAACCCTCCTCATATTTACATTTAATAACTAAAACAGTGGAAAAAAGCTTCTCAGCTACAAATGTTATCTAGAATACCTGCAATCATGAAATTGCTATCAACATGAAACTAGTTTCCAGATAAGTACCCCATAGTCCCCTGTAGTCAAAGGTTTGTGAGAAGAAAAGTTTTCTGAAACCTCCTATATTTCTGAATTCTTATTTGAAACTTTTTGCAACCAAATGGAAGGTCGAATCAAACCAAAAGATTGATAATAATGTCACAGGCTAGGCATAACTAGAAGTGCACAAAAAAGATGATCACCTTCTAAATTTGAATTAAAATGAGGTCTGACACTTAAATACATCATACTTGAAAAGGATGGACTCTTGCATCTCTCACTTGAACCGAAATTACCACAGCATCAAGAATTTTCTGTGTCCAGGTAATCAATTAGTCATTAAAGATTTTAGAATTTGGCATGCGATTGAAAGATTAAGCAATTGACGAAAAGAACACCAATTTCTTTTGTTTATTGTTATCTCCCATCCATTAGATTCACTGAAGGGTAATTAAAACATTAAAGGAGATAAACAATAATAGACAATAAAAATAGCTTGCAGTCACAGCACTAAGGTGATCCAGCACGTAATAGCATCATTAAACTGAAGTCTTTGATGATGACATCATTCATGATCTTTTGAACAGTACGTATGACGCATGCCTCGAAGCATGCTAATTGGGTAGGCAGACAAACAGCCAATATGGTTCATTATTAAAGACATGACAAAGAATTACCTATAATTGGCTGCACCATTCAAATGGATGGTAGATGGGGAGTGGCGACCTGGCCAAGGAATCCGCAGCGTCCTGTGCGCAAACATCTGGCCATCCGTCGCCAAACCATTCATTCGCTTTATATCTGCAACCTAAATCATTAAAAGAACTTCCTTACCAAGTCTCGTAGCAGTCCATATTGGAAAAGATCAACTTCTACCTTATCCTACTAACAATCAATAGTAGGATAATTACAGATGGGATCAATGGCTGCCAGCATTATCCATAAGTACGATGAAAAGATGACATTTTAGCCACAATATACTTGTCTCTATAAGTCCACTGGTTAAGCTCATGAAAGGGAAAAAAAAAGTAATTGATCAACAAAAAGGCGCTACTTTGCATCAAACTAATCGAAGTGATACTAAAATCCAATACTCAAGTCTGAGAACTCCAATTACCTCAACACCATACATTATCGCAAGGCCAGCAAGAGTGTCCATCTTTGAAACATGGTGCTCGATATACTTAGCACCCGAATAACAAGAAGTCGGCGACGAAGATGCGGAAACGGAGCCATCCAACCGTCCCGCTGAAAGCAGACGAGAGGCCCCGTTCTTCCGGGCTCCCTCGTTCTGCATCTGAAGCGATTGGATGGAAACTAGGGGAACTTAAAATCCCCCAAAAAAATCGACACTTTTCTCGTCTACAACCCTAAAAATCCGATCGAATCTCCCTCGATCGGCCGATGCCGCGACACGGATTCAAGAAACCGGAACCCCATCGAATCAACCAACAGAAAATTCTCAAATCGAAGCGAGATCACCCAAAAGTACCGTAGATCGATAGATCTCGATCTCTGAACCCCGAGCACGGCCGGATCTCGATTGGCTTCGGCCCGGACTGTCTGGAGTTCCCCAAATCCGGGCGCGGGGGTAGCGTTAAAAAGAAAACGGCGTCGGTACCTTGCAGTGGAAGGTGGGAGGAGGAGCTTTTGCCGCTCTGGAAACTTGCCCGAAGCACTTTTACTAGTGCTGACGCCGTTCGCGGAATCGTCGACACGTGGACCGCTTCCAATTTCCGGACTCAGGGTAGTTAGTGCCAGCGCACAAAACGACAAAAAATTATTAGACGGATCAGACGCATTTAAGTGTATAATAACATTTTTTTTTTTCTTCTATTTTTGACACGACCGGACGATTTCATTCCAGAGACGGTCCACCTAATAATTCCTTCGATAATGAGAGCTGATTTCCGTCAGCCACATTCATCAAGTATAACTTTTTTGATGCACCTTTGTAAAAACCGATGGCCGTGATTATCTTGTGCACGATCACTTTTAAAGGAGCGAGAATGATTGGTTCCGCATGCGGACTCCGTGAGATCTGCTGTCCAATTTACTCGGTTGGGGCAGCGGCGCGGCGCCATCGGATTCGGACCACCTGCCGTTCTTACCATAAGCCCTCCAAATAATGCTTTGTTACCGTATTGCCCTACGGTTCCTACCGACGCCGTCTTCTTTGCAATCTATGTTACAAATGCTATCTATGCTCCCATATGGCCATATCTATCATATTTCAACCAGCATTGTTATTCCTCAAAGCATATGCAATGCGGGTCTTAGAGATGGTGTACAAAAAGTGGCAATTTATGATCCAATCCATCATCCCAATCCGTGAACGATCCGTTTTAAGTATGTTTGAGTTTAATATAAATGAATTTAGATCATAAATAGGTCGACTCAGCTAAACTTATTTATTAAATAATTAGATTTAAGTTTAAACTTTTGACCTATTTAATCTATTTTGATCCTTTTAATAATTGAGTCGGATTATAACCCGATCTATGTAATTTATTTAAAACATATTTAACATGTTTTAAATTTGTTTAACATGTTTTTGATTTGTTTAATCCAATCAGCTCAACTTATTTAATCTGTTTAAATCCATTTAATCTATTAAAAATTTGTCTAACCCATTTAATAAATGAATTATGTGGGTCGAATCAAGTTACCTGTTTAATAAAAGGTCGGATTCATATTTGAAATTTTGTCCAGTTTAATAAACAGGTTGGATTTGGATTGATAAACTTTTTATTCGACCTGCATCCAACCCGACCGGTCGGAGGATGCACTTGTTCATCTTGTACGATAACCTTATTGGCCTGCAACTTATGGCTCAATTTGGTTAAAAATTATATGTGTTGCCCTTAAAGTTTTTTTTATTCCTATCCAAATGAGAATAAAATTTCTAGACTTCAGTTTGATCTCACCTTTATTTTTTTTAGTACTTAGCTAGCCCTCCATCCATTTTAGTTCTTTATAAGAAACAAGGAAAATTCTAGTCATCCAAAATTTGATATACTAATAAACCCATAATTGATTATTCCAAAATATATTTCAGGTAGAAGAGAGTCTCTCTAGCAAAGAAAACAACATTAATAAACTTTCTAAAAAAGAAAAATAAAACCATTCGAGAATGTTTATTATCTTTTTATTAAAAAAAATTAGGGGTAACAATTCTTCAATCCTATTAGGTATCCGATCTCATCCAATTTAAATGAGGTAGATTTTACATGATCACAGCATATCCAAAGTGGATGCAAATAATAGTAATATCTGTTCCGTAGATGAATATAACTTTTCACAATTTTTAAAAAAATTAAAAAAATATATAAAAATAATTTTTATAGTTTTATTTGATCTAATTCTGCGTAAATTTTCGGCCAACTAATTGCCTTCTCTGAAAAAAAGAGAGAGACAATACATTTTTGCTAGACCATAAATTATCATGTTTATTTGAATATAATTTTCTGTTGAAGTATTTTCTAACACGCGTTATTAATTTTTTTTTATTTCCGAGTTAAACGTATTTTCCAGAGTTTCCAAATAATTTTCTGCATGGGAAGCTTTCAAATGCGCGGGAAGCGAGATAAGAAAGAACGAAGAGCCGGGGGAGGGCGAAAACCAAGAAACCAAAAACCTCGGAGAAGCCTCTCCGATGGCGAGCCTTCACCTCGCCGATTCAAACCCCCTCCTCCTCAAACCCTCCCTCTTGTCTTCCTCCTCCTCCTCCTACTACTACTCCTATTTGAAATGGCGCAGCCACCGTCTCCTCCCCTCAGTCCCTCCCCTCCCCATCCCCCTCTTCCAAGACTCGCCGCCAGTTCATAGCCGAGACCGCCTCCTTCTCCCTCGCGCTCGCCCCGCTCTGGCCTCCACCCGCCACCGGCGAGGTCCGACGAGCCGGCCCTCTCCGAATGGGAGCGCGTCTACCTCCCCGTCGACGTCGGCGTCGTCCTCCTCGACATTGCCTTCGTCCCCGACGACTTGAACCACGGTCTGTCTCCGATCATCCAATCTCTCCTTTACCGCCTCTCTGTTCCTCCCAACCCGATTTCTTGGAAATCCTTGATTTTTAAAACCTTTTATCAGTTCTTGAAAATTGGCAAATCGCGTTGTTATTTTCTCTAATCTTGAAAGAAATTGAGTGTTAAAACATCGTGTCAAGTAACCCTAGAGTCGCTAGCTATTTTGGTTATAACTATTTGCTGCTTAATTTATTATTCTGTCTTGGAATTTTATTCTAAAGGGACCAAGCAACCAAATCTCAACCAGCATCACTGACTGCAAAATTGTCATGAAGATGCCAACTTGTCAAGCTGGTAAAGTTCTTGGCAGGAAGACTAAGTGACCTGGCATCGTATCCCACCTTTACTAGGTTTGGAGGGTTAGCGGTATTTGGGGAGAGGGCTGCCCCGTTGTGTAGTTTATTGCCTGCAGGCCATTCTATCAGGGAAAAAAAAGAATCATTGGAAACTACTGACTATAAATTTATGGCTTGATAAGCTCCCCACAGCATATCAAATTTAAAAAGTTTTACGCTTCTTGCATGTTGTCCATGTTGGGATCTTGTTTTCCTGTAAGAAAAATTGAGCTTCTTTACATGCTTCCTCATGAGTTCAGCTCTGCTTAGGCTTCCCCTGTTCTTATGGTGAAAAAGATTTAAGATCCATCTCTTGTCTTGTTTGCATCTTACGTGACTTGTTAAATTGATTGTCCTGTACATTCGTCAGTTGTTCCTCAAAGTTTTACAATGCATTGACACAAGCAAACTCATCTTTGCTACAATGAACTTGTAGTTGTGTGGTATCATCTTAGTTATAAAGTCTCCTAATGCCAAGTGATGTTTGTCAACAATATTAAAGCACATTTCCATTTTAGTCCCCCTCCCCAAGTTTTATTAAAATATTATAATCAACGTCCCAGCCTCTAGTTTGTTTCAGCTAAGGTTTTTACGAGTCTTGTGCAATTCTTTAGCCATAGTTCCGAGTTCACTTTAATAAATATTTCTGCAAACTTGTAATGCAAGTATTGATGTCTAGAAGTTCTTTTAGGGGACTATACGGATATCTGGTTACCACATCCTATGATATCTCATAGAGGTATTAGTATATGGTGAAGCATCTGAGAAGGAGGAGGATACTGTGAGGATCAGAGAAATCCTTTCATCCTGCTATTCCACAATTTTTGGGATACTATAATTCGTCATGGTATCCCAAAAATCTTGGAATTGCTGGATCATCTGCCATCACAATACAACTTCTCACTTCCTCTATCTGCTCAAGTTGTTCAAACTTTAATGCTTCATTTGTTTGCTTTCATGGATGATCAAATGTCATTTCGTTCCATTTTTAGTAAAATAATGAAGGATATTCCATTAATAATGCCAAAAGGGGTGGAGGGGGTTGACTTAGTTTGTACAATGTTAATCGCCTTTATGGGTCATGAACCTTTAGTTTAGTTTAGTTGAGTAATGTTAAGGAAGAATTTGATATTACAGGCATACTGTGGTCCTACACCCTTTTCCAACCAAATTTGCATGCACGTTCTTTAAAAATTAAATTAAGAAGGTGTAGTCCATCTCCTTCAGGCTTTCTATTGGGGACAAGGCAAACGATACTGGAGACAAAAGATGGAGGCAACACTTGGTTCCTGTGCTCCATCCCTTCTGCAGAAGATGATGATTTTAACTACAGATTCAATTCCATAAGCTTCAAGGGGAAGGAAGGTTGGATTGTTGGAAAACCTGCAATTTTGTTATATACATCAGATGCTGGAGAAAGCTGGGAAAGAATACCTCTGAGTGCGCAACTTCCTGGAGATATGGTAGCCACACCCTCTGTCATTATTTTTAGGCATTTCCTCTTGTTTTGCATTTCCGGCGGAAATAAGTAACAAAAGGGAGAAAATAATTGGAGAAAGATGTAAGAAGACTTAAGAACAAGAGGAGGTGGGAGAAGAGAGAGAGAATCTAGGATGTTTAAGTGAATCTCGTAGACAATTCAGAATCATGGTGGCCACAGGATCAGGACTTATAAATAATTACAATAGAAACTTCTCTCTCTTTTTCTGTGGAAAGGTAATGCTTAATCTGCTCCATTTTCCTGCTTATTAATCTTGTACAGTTATTTGTTTCCAAGTAGAAGATGGCTTTTGGATTTGATCAGAGGCAGATCTTGATATGTATCTTATCATGTCTATTTCTTTTTTTCTATTTTGTCCCTTCCCTTAACCCTGTTTTTGGAGCATCTTAGCACAACATATTGTGATACATCCGAGATGGCTGTTCATTTTTTTTTCCCGACTTCAACGTTGGTTTTCTTAAAAAAAAAAATTTGGCAAAAAGCATGCAGCATAGTATGTTTTATTATACCAAGTGCTGAATTCTTTCATTTGGATCTTGTTTCCTTTCAATGTATTGCATTCGCACTTGGTCTGTTGAAGAATAACGAATCCTGAAATTCTTCTGCTACCACTGTATCTGTCATAACAGGCCAAGCTAACATGCCATCCACAATTTTTCAACTTGTAGAATGGACATACTTTTTTTGTAGATAACTGAATTTACTATGGTAACCAAGTTTTTTTTCCCCCCTTAATGAGAGAGAGAGAGAGAGAGAGAAAGAGAGAGAGAGAGAGAGAGAGAGAGAGAGAGAGAGAGAGAGAGAGAGAGACTATGGTAACCAAGATGGCATGTATCTTGGTTAAATTCAGTATGATCATTGCCATTAAGAGTGACTGTAATTGTAAAACCTAGCACTCAGTTATAAACAATAATGCCAAGCAGCAATTACCCAGCGGCCCTATGGAACCAACTGCACAATTTAATCTCCTACCATCTAGAATACACCTGATAACTTTAACTTCTCCAGCCTCCTCTAAAAATGTTGCTCTCTGCCTTTGCCATGCTATGTTTGGCACGAGAAACTTCTACTATGTTTGATGTCCTATGAGGATGCTCACTCATATGTGTACAAATCCTGCTGTATGGAAATAATTTTGGTTAAGCGCATATTTTTGTCCTCCAACATTGATGTTGCTCGCATCTTATAATTTACACTTGCCTTTTTGGCTAGGTATGCCCTTGAGGGGATCTTTTGTATGTTCAAACTTCTTCCTCTTTCATTCATTAGGCCATCCTATGTAATAGTTTGCTATAGGAAGGAAAAGGAATAATGAACACAACTGTCTGTCAACTATTCACAAATGCACATTATTGTTATACGTAACAGTAATGGTGTCTTCAGAAGTGTGAGAAGTCTAAACATGCATGTGTGTATGTTAGATATTCTTCTGCAAATATTCATGTTGGATTTATTTAAATTATCAATTTGAATCTTAAACATTGTCCAAATTCAAAAGTGATATCCTTATGATATCTAGCAATCAGGTGATAATGTTCATTGTGAAATGCCCCCCAAAGGACAATATTTTACTTTCTATATTTTCACTGGGGATCCAAAATCTCATGCACCGAATATTGTCTATGTCAAATGCTAAATATTTTCAGACACTCTGTTGGATTTGTGTAAGTTTCAGACATGTGTGAAATAGAGCTGCAAGAGTGTTGGCTAGACTGGAACCTTCTTATCCAGGCAAAGTGACATTCAATCGATGCCTGATCCCAAAAGTTCATATTTGGGGCTTGCCCAAGTATACTTCTAACTGGACTACTGCTAATGAACTTGTCCACTTGCAAATCACAAATCACTATACGTCATGAAGGTTTGGAAGTGCCGAACTCATTCTAGCTCCACTGCAAGTTAATGGAGCCACTGAGATGCATATAGGACATTAGAAATAATTTAATCAATTGGGACCAGCTTCCTAGGTGTTATCAAAATTTAATTAGCATATCTAGCAAGATCATATAACACTATCAATTTAAATCTTGATGCAGGATGAAGCATGGGCAGCCGGGGGAAGTGACATCTTGTTAAGAACAACAAATGGAGGGAAGACTTGGACACGTGATAAAGCTGCAGATAGCATTGCAGCACATCTATATTCTGTAAAGTAATGGTTCTTTGATCTAAACTTGGATGCTGCTCGGCATCCCTTCATGAATAATCCAATGGGTTTGATTTTAAACCTTTTCAACTTACCTTAGACATTGTCATCAAGTTTATGATACACAGACCGACACAGCACACTATTCTTGTATGCACCTTTCTGTGCAGATTTATCACCGATGACAGAGGTTTTGTACTAGGGAATGATGGTCTTGCTGCGATATCTTGCTTGATTCAATGAGCCCATAAGAGAATTCAGTTTTGTGAAGCTGTATGTATTAAATTTGCATTCTTATCTACAATAATCATGATATTCCTATAAGTCCAATTCTCACAGTAAGCTGTTCAGGTATCTGTATCTTTGCTGCAGCTGATTGTAACTTATTTTTACATGAGCTCTATAGACAGATAATATAAATCTGCAGCAAGAAAAAATTAGCAGAGTGAAAATAGTGCTGTTTTTCCAAGCTTCTGCAGACAGCATTTTATCTTCATGGGATGCAACTACTCGTACGATCCTGAAACCTGAGGCAATTTACCAGCAGAAGGAATTTTATGTTGCAAATTATTTAGATCTTGCACCAAACTTCACCACATTAGCCGAGGTCTTTCTAATGTTGACACTGTTCACCATGGCTTCATTAATGCCCTTGTGTTTCATGGCCTAAAAATTTTCATTGTTCTGGAAACCTGGGTACGGCAAAATGGGCACCGTGTAACAGCCGCCGAACATCTATGACACAAAACGTGGCCACAAGGAACGACAGCTATGTTGACCTCAGCATTCAGACAGACACGGCATGACCATGCTGTTTTAGCTGCATCAGCTTCTTTGATTGCTGCATCAGCCTTTTCCTGCAAGGGTCATATTAGGAGTAAACAAGCAGGTACAAAGAAATCAAGGGCTAAGCAATCTGCATGATTTCAAGCACTGCTTAATGGGATTGCAAGCAAGTTTTTATAAAGGGGAAAGGGAAAAAGCAGCAGCAGCACGTAGAAAGCAGAAGAGAGGTGGCATTCTGGTTAGAATGATCATGCAGAGCTTTCTCATTAAACATCACCAAGCTGTTCCAAAAAAAAAGAGAAGAAAAAATAATTGTTTATTTTGCAGATTATACGTTTATCAGGTTATACCACAACATAAACTGTCTCATTATGAGGATTCTTAGTGAACATGTTTCATCTCCATTTGTTCAGGTTCAACTTTATAAAGCTCCTGTTACCTCCTGGAGTTTCCAGGATTTCCTCCACAAGCTTATCAAAACTCTTAATGGCCCTTTTGTCCAAATCTAAGCTCTTCACATGATACCATCCCAAATAGTTATAACCACTCATTGCTCATCCGTATCTTTACGGTATACCACTAGATGTTTTCATCAGCTATATACGATGTAAATAGCCAAGTTTGGCTAGACCTTTGCACACAAACTGTGATGACTGATGATCACCTCTTTTTTAATAAATCGCAAATGTTTGCCAATGAATTAGGCTGCACCAAGCACAATTTTTCATAAAGAAAATGCAAAGTGCATAAACTGAGAAATGGAGCGTACACACGAACTAGCTTTATCAGAGCCAAAGCATGGCTGAACAGACTAGCGAACCACAAAACCACAACTAACTTGGCCCAACTATGTTATATGATTGCCTAAGAGAATCTTCCAGAAAATATACGACCGAACCAATTTTTCGTAGAAATATGCAACATGGCAAATTTTACTAAAATGTCCATGTCAATGGTATTCTAGAAGACCTATCGTCCAACTTCTCAGGCCCTTCTTTAAATATTGAGAACTCTATTATTTTGGTTATACATTTTTTTCTAAGAAAGAAAACCGGATGTGAGAAGATCAGCCAAAGTGTTCAAAGCCTCAAAACTAAAGCCCTAAATGATCAACCTCTCCTAGGCTAGTGGGCTCTAGCAAATGACCCAAGAATTACTTGCCATCAATCAGTATTATATCTATCAATCACCAAACAGTAATTGTCTTCATATGCCCCCGAACTTTCAGCATATTTTGGTGAACAAGCTAAAAGAAAGGCTTGAGATTGCTTTCTTCTCGTACATCCCAACTCCATAAGACAAACAACACTCATCTCTTCACAAATGACATCTTGCTTTTCTCCGCTCAATCACCTCAAAACAAACTTTTCACTCAAATCCAAGGTTTTTAGATCTATATATATCAGTTATCTCGGCGGATGGCGGATAAAAAAATATTCAGGCTCAAAACTCGACTCGAGATCGATCAAGCCTTAATATCCAAGCTTGAGTTCAACTTGATAAAAGAAAAAAAAGCAATACTCGAGATCTATTTGATTTGACTCGAATATCAATCGAGCCATACTCAAACTCGAATTTCAGCCTTGGTCATAATTGAAAATAAAATTAAAATAAAATAAAATATTATATTATATTTTAAAATAATAAATAAATAATATATTGTAAATAAAAATACTATATTAATAAAAATATTTATGCTTAACTAGGCTCACGAGCCTTCAATTCAAGTATTTTGCTACTCAAGCTCGATTTGAAAAACTATTCAAGCTAGTCGAGCTCGATTTGAAAAACTATTCAAGCTACTTGAGCTCACATAGTCGAATCGAGTCAAGCTTGCACCCGTGTCGAGCTCAAGCAGCTTGAGAGCTGTTTGGCTCATTTGGATCCCTAACCAAGACGAACCGAGATCGTTTATCTCGGCTAATATGGTATGTCGAAAAAATTTTGAGGGAATCGAGATTTTCCAAGATTTTAGCTAGTATTTTCAAACTAAGATATTGATGTCTCAACATGTGATATTTAAACTATATTTAAATATTGATTTCAATATTTCTTAAAATTATATTTAAAAAAGTACGAAAGTGATTGAAAAACGTCGCTGATATGATATCTTATTAGTTGATATCTCAGATTTTATTGGTTTATCTCGGCTAAGATAATAGGACCAAAATTTTTACATATATTGTATCAGGAGGTGCCCGACACTTAACACAAATAGAGACCTTAGTAACCTTGCTTAGATCCTTGACCTTTGTTTCCGCATAATATAAAACACAAATGCAGGAATTGGAATAATCTTCCATGGTTGACATAAATTACGATTATAAGATTTTTTTTTTTTTAATTAACTACTACTTTGCAACTTCCCACCATAATCTTGATAAGCAATAATTCCACTCATTTAAATTAATCCCCTAACCTGTGATTCCCCAGAACCCTCATGATTGCCCTTAATATTTTGTAAATCTTTGAAAATAATACTCCTGAAACTATCATCAGCCATTGCCAAATGATTTGAGAATCATTTCAAACAAATAATAGAAATAATTAATAGAACCAGCTTATCAATGGTAAAACATTCATTAGCAAGGAAATAAGAAACAAACCTGCTCAACCAAAAGGCCCACTTGAGATTCTTTAAGCTGTTCTTGCAGATCAAGAGTTGTTTGCAGTAGTGTCTGCTTCTCAGCGTCCATATTGATCCCGGCAGCTGAAAGCATGTCATGAACCGCTTGCACCAATTCTGTAGCAGATACTTTGCCATACTGGAGCTCTTTAGAGACCTGAAATTAGAAAGACCCTTTAGGTATTGATAAATAAATCAAAAATTGGCATTCTATGACACGTTATATAAAAACATGTAATCTAACCTCAATTGCAGCTTTCCCACGCCCAGCATCTTTGGATGCCTGGCCGTGCAACATCTTATTTTCAGGTAGGCCCTTACTGCTCCCAGGTAGGGATGACAAGGAAGATGCATCTGCCACTGAAACACTTCTAAACGAGAAAACTTGAGTAGAGAGTAGTACTTGGGTCTCTCCAGATGCTGTTTCCACAGGAAATCTGTAGAGTGTTTGACCAGCAGATGGCCTTACATCTTCTGGAACTCTGCCATACCTCAGTTTCTCCCCATCTCTTCCCGTCTTCCATGCAACTATTTCTCCTGTGTAAAATGGGCGTAATGGAAGGAACTGCACCTGAAGAGCATCCTGAGGCAACAATTCCTTCCCCACCAAAATTTTGGTCCTGCCTTCATGATTGATAACCCCAATTTCAGACCCTAGTTTGAGCACTTTGAGAACTGTCTTCTCTGAACCATCTGGGCAGGCAAACAGTGGCCCAATGGGCAATATTGCAGGTGCCCCCAACACCTGGCTCACAACATTGGCGACAACATCGTATATCGTCATAAAGCTTGGAGGATCTGCAACTAAAATACGAGTCCTTGATTTGTCCACAAAGTAAATAGTTCGATTCCTTGTACTACCTCCCCATTCTGGAATAGGATAACCCTTCACCACCCGTGTAATATCCAGAAGCTTTGGAAGTAGACAAAATCGAGTGTAAAGGGATTGAACAAATTTCAATCTCTCTGCCATGTGTTCCAGTGAACTTTGTATCTGCAACAAACTCAGACCTTCAAATGAGGGCAAGTGATTGGTTATGCTATTAATTAGAACACACACAGCATCCTGTAGTGACTTGCTTAAAAGCTTATCAATTATTTTATTCACCGGTACATTCCCTATCTGGTGCACAACCTGTAATTGGTGTTCTTCATCTAATTCCTGCAAGGGAGAATATCAATAAGTATAACGACACTGATGGTCATATTTCATGCAAGACCCGCAGAAAATAGAGAAGGATCACATAGCAAATACAGCATACCTCAACAACAATGTCAGAAAGTTTTTTGATTCCCAAGGCCATACATATAGCATCAGGAAGCTCAGGATGAGCAAATCTTAATCTGGAAGTATCTATATTACCAAGGAACTGGGCCCCATAGGGATCAACATATACACATGATCTTGCCAAAACAAGCCTGCAGCCATCATCCGGGACTATTGCATCAGTTATCCAGTCCGGTGCATCAGATATTGCAGTAGCCCCAGAACATATGAAATTCAATATTTCCATCACTGCCCGGAGTTCATTTGGATTGAGACGTTGATACCCACATGCCTTTTGGATACTCAGAAGAAAATCTCTTGCATAGGAAATAGTGAGAACCTCTTGTAGGCCAATTTCCTTGAGGATCCTAACAAATGGGAGGTATAGACTGGGGAGTTCAAATGCAAAAGGCGAGAGGTTAATTGTCAGATGAACAAAGAGAGACTTCACTGTAACCAAACGAGTGCCATTAGCAACCGGCACAAATGCCATTTTCTGCAGTTCTGCCATATCTGCCAAGAAAGGTACATCTGGGATGTAAAATTCAAGCATGGTCTAAATCCTATCTTCTGATTATTATTTTTTTGTTTGCAAATTTGTGTGGGTTGAAACATAGCTTGAATTAAGAGATATGCAACAAAGTCTTTTCTCACATCTCCATAGTTTAATGTCCAGTCTTTTCTCACATTTCCATTAGCTTAATGTCCCCATTCAAGGCAGATGAAAATGAAACTAACATAGATTAACTAGTTCAAGGATGGCTTCCAAAAACATGAAGATATAGACAAACAAAATCTGCTCATAATCCATAGCACATGACAATTAATAAGAAATGGTCTACAACTACATAATCAAAAATATACATAACATGCATTTACCGACCTGAAGAAGAAAGTGTTCCCCAAACCTTGTCCAGGTACTTCAGAATTTCTAGAAAAGCATATTCTACTGTAATCATGCCTGATGAAGTTGGCCAGTGTGCAAGGGTATCTTCGCCATTATCTCTTCCAACAACCTGTGGTCATTTTTCATAAAACCCCTAAATGTAAAACACTTAAAAGCAAATGATACATTGAATAAATTAACTCAAATGTATTCACTATTCTTACCTGCAAATGCTTCAAGACTGGAGAAAAGGCTGGAGGGCTCCTCAGGCGAAATGCTGCCCAAGAATATTCTGGAGGAACAACATTTTGTTTGGCAAGAATGGGAGCAGAACTCCAAGCCAGCGGCCAATCCTTCAACAAAATTGCTTCTCTATATGAAGAAAGGACCCTCTTTCCACCTTTCTTACCACCAACACTTGGAAAACCTTTTTCCGCAGGTACAAATGCAATCTTACCAAGCTTTTCACAGAAAGCATTGTCATAAAGAGTTGCAAAGTTTGTAAATATTGAATCCACAACAGATTCAGCTAAGGACCATATTTCAAAAGGAATTTCATTTTGTGTACTTGAAAATTCTTCCTCAAAATCATCAGGATCTTCTATATGTTCCATCGCTAGGCTTCCAAGTGTTTCTATTTTCTTTGCACATTCAACTATGACATCGTCTTGTGAGGATGTCCGAAGGCCTGTTTTCTTCAAAATGCGAAGCCAGCCATCCGTAGTAAACCTCTCACCAGGAAACTTGTCTCGTTCTCCAGAGAATACTGACATCAATAAAGAATCATACGGATCAAGAAGCTCCCTTGGCTTGAATAACTCAGTACAAAGTTCATTAGCATTATGTACAAAGTTAGTCTCTTTCAAGGTGCTCAATACAGTGGAGTCTAATTGCAGATTTTTCCAATTTGTATATAAATACAATAAAATTTCTTCCTGTTCTCCTGAAGTCTTTCTTTCAAACCTAGGTAAGGCAAATCTCACTAATACTTCTTGATCACTTAATTCACTGACTCCAAGAGCGTGATAAAATAGAATTGAATCAATAGAGTTAGAAAGACATCGTTCATCGCAAGGATGAAAGAATGAAGTTGGAGAAACAATACACAGATCAGGGCCAGACAACCTTGTGTAGGTACCCACAACTGTTTTATATATCGGAAGTTCTCTCAGCACTTCCAACTCCTCCCTTTTGTATACACACCCATTGGCTGATCTAAAATCCAAGGTAAAAAGAGTAAACAATCTATCACAATTTTCATTTGATAAATTCGGTGGCATGGAAAAATAGCCAGCATTTTTAGCTGCAAGTAATTTGGACGCAATCACTTGTCCAAGTGTTTGCCCAGCTGCAGGAAAAAAGTTACATGGTATGTCACAATCCAGGAAGGATATATCGTATAAGGGTATTTTAAACTGACTAAGCAGAGTAAATAACCATGGATATCTTGATTTTGTCAACTGAAATGCAGCATGATACAACTTTTTTAGATCAGATTCTGCAATATCATTGTCAAAAGTATTCAGCAACTCATCTGTTTCCCTATTCGAGTCTGCAACTCCACTGAGAAGAGTTGGATCGGTAATTGGCGGCACAAATACTAGATGATGCTCTTTTACACGACATAAGCCTGGACTATCAAGAAAAGCAGGAATCAAGGGCCAGTCAGCTACAAGTGAAAGTTCCCCATTTGAGGCTCTAAAAATCTTCCAGAACAATCGTATCCATTCAGGAGAAGGTCCATCACCTGGTAATTCTGCCATATTGTCCCATGAAACCCAAGGAGTCTTACTAGTGTCCATTACACGATTTACCCAACGCTCACTAAAGAGATGCCTCAGATGACTTGACAACAAGTGGGGAGAGAAATTTTTTAATTTTAAAAGACTATGAAAAGTCTGGTTAGAGAGAAAGGCAGCCAAGGAAGGTTTTTCTAAGCATTGTGGATGGATAAAGTTATCTGCTAGCGGACGCATAAGTAACTGTTGCTCCTTGCTCCCAATCCAAAGTTCAGTTGTCCCCAGCCTTGTAAGGCACTTTGTTGCAGATGGAAATGGCATGCCATAGAGATCAGCAACTATACATAGAAATGGCTCATCCATGTATATACTGCTACCTGCAGTCGCTCTATGAGCTAGAGGGCCTCCTGCCCTGCCAATGTCCTCAACAACCCCACGTCCGAAATCATATAAAGCCTTGCCAAAATATGTCATCAGATCAAGAGCATCACCACCGGAAGTCCCTGAGCTCTGTCTAAGAGCATGATGAGATATTGTCATGTTTGTGTTCGACGAAGAAGGTGCCATATTTGTAGACATATGGACATTTTCAACCTGCATATCATTAATTGCCACTGATCCAGGAATTCTGGTAAAATTTGATAACTTCTGTAGCTGAATATCAGAGACACAATATTCTAGAACCTCTATGTATGTTTCAATAGACCTAAGTGGAACAGAAGGAGAAGCTTTAAGAAGATTCCGGACCATCTTAGGTCTGATTTCTCTAACCTTGATTCCCACAGCTTGAATTTCCCTGACCAATTCCCATGGTACAGAGAAAACAGGATAAAGTTCCTTGATGAAACTATAAACACCAGATGGTGGCCATTTATCACCTTCACCACTGTCGGACTGAGACAGGAACATACCTTCATCAGCTTTGACAACATTTCCATGGTAAAGCTGCCAGACAGGAAGATCAACAAGACGAACATAGAAAGGCCTTATCACTTGTTCAATTAATAATTCCCAATCTGCTACGGGTGCTTTAATTGAACTAGAATGACGGACAGCAGCATCAAGCTCATTACAGGATGTTGACTGCTGCTTAGATCTTGGCCAAAAGGAGTAAAGTCTATCACCATAAGCTTGTATAACAGAACTCACAGCACGTGCAGAATTTGATTCAATAGTAGAATTCAAGGGGTCCTTCCTCAGCTTTTGAAATTCTAACACCATCTCAACATACGAATCACGAACGCAGAGCATCAATTCCTTGTTCCAAGCATCTATTAATTGATTTCTCGCATCATGTTGCAACTCTGGAAAAGTCATTTCAAGTGGACTGTTAAAAAGATACCGTCCACCATTGTGGCATACAAGGAAATATCCAAGAACAGTGACTGGCATATTAATAGTTCCAGAGAGGGGAAGAGGAGACAATATACAGCTGGATGTATGTGCACTTATAGGCTGTCCATTCTGTGAAATGTGAGCGGCAACTCCAGCAACAGGTGTCAAGTTATAAGCAAGGTACCGCCTGAAATGCAGTACTATGTTTGATGAGGATAATATCAAGCATTAAGAGAATATCAGGAGGAAAACATAATGTGAATTCTATTGGCAGTCTAGATATGTCCTTAACTCTCCATGGGGCAGTCTGCACTAGATTTGCATGAACATAATGGATGCAACACCAGATCAATACCACATTACTGCATCACCTGCTCTCATTATGGAGAAATTCATGATTCAGCATGAAGGCACTTATATAATGGGTCGGTCACATGCTTTAGAGAAAAAGATGAACTTTTTTCTTTCCTCCAAGTTGGAAAAATAATGTTAAATATTTGACTCAAGAAAATCATGATATGACCAAAAGATGCAAGTACTCAAAAGTATATCCTAACTAATCCATCTAAAACAGCTCCGAATCTGATTTTAGTTCCTAATGAAAAAAATGGTTGCTCCAACTAAAAGATGCAAACCACCAATAAGTATACAGTTGCCTAGCTCTTAAATCATCATATGACCACAAGATGAAAGCCAACCAAAAATTTATGCTAACTAAGCACATCTAAAAAAGCTCTAATTTTAATTCTTACTGAAAAAGGAAGTAACTAAAAAATAAAAGTCGTGTAATAGACAAGTCTTGCGCAACCAATGGCCAACATAACCATTTGCACTTTTAATTTTAGTAAATAATACAGCCTGCTAGAGAAAAACTTACGGTACAATATTCCAGGATTCGAAAAACTCATTTTTACAATTCCACACCCGCTAGAGAAAGTCATAGATATACTTAAATCCAAAATAAATTCCTCATTCAAGATAAAATAGCATATTCAAACTATATAATTCATAAATGCACCTAGGTATGTAAGGGGTATACCTATCAAGGGCCATATTTCGAGTCTGCCCAGATCCTAAACAAAGCACAACAAGCCATTTGTCAATCAGTCTGCTCCCACCCTGAATCACGTGAACATCTATAACATGCATTTTTATCACTGCACTTGAACTAGTAAACAATCTTGATAGTTGAAATTTCCTCCATTTCTTTTCTGAAAATGGATTCCTCAATATAGCAAATGATTGGTCAATAGAAACAGCATAATTCAAAGTTGGATGTAGATTCCCCTCTTCCCATGTCAATAATGACACCTGAAATGAAAAAAGAAAAGTTGTATATTGATTTCAAACGAGGATGGAAAAAAAACAAAAAGAATGTAGGAGACACTTCAAGAGTAGGAGAAAAATAACCAATAACTTCCTCTATTGTTTAACAAATTGTTCAGAAATATAAAAGATAAGCAACCTTCCCCAATCAAACTACCATGTAGAAGAAAACAATTTAGAGTATAGAAAGACTTTCAGTTCTCATTTAATAAAGAATGAGCAGTCTCCCAAAACAATATGCCAAGCACAACAAAACATAAAGGAACAAATATAAATTGAATAAACCTTGCATTGATTAATAATACACATCTAGATAGGCAAAGTTTGTCTCTTAATAAATAATGCACCAATTAAAATATAACCCTCCACTCCTCCCAAATGTGCCACATTATCAAACTCCAAAATTATTATGTCCATTTATTATTACCAAATTCAAGGAACATGTAGGTTGAGATTTCCAAATTATCATGTTGTGTATGGCGGGCCCAACATGAAGAAGAAAGAAGAAAGAAGAAGAAGAAGAAGAAGAAGGAATATCAAAAATAGCTAACCTTTCTTTTCCTGAAACATTCTTCTACATGCTTGAAATCATACTTTCAGTTTATTAAAAATCACAAAATTACTCAACAACCACCTTAATTGAACCAGGACTACAAATAAAAGTGCCTTTGAACACTCTGCACATGATTATGAAATGGACAACCAGCAAACTGAGTAAAACTGCCTTGACCTTCAGTCTATATTATATTAAAAAAGATGATATTTCTGAATTTCAAAAAAAATAGTCTGACAAATTTTATGCCCCAATGCTGTTAGCTTCTTCCTAATAAACTTTGTCAAATGCATCTTCTAGAGAGTGTGTTTTGGTATGCATTAGGAAAAGCGAACTTTTCCCTATGTAATATCCATAACCTCTGACTCTCCCACGGTTAGATTGTGTAGATCACATACTCAATATGAACATGTCTGTTTCCCATATAATTCAATGAGTTGATAATAAAAAATTCAATTATAGTACCATGCTCTTCCACATCTACCTTAATTTAGGTATTGTACATAAAGCACAGATCTTAGTCAATTCTACAGCACAGTAAAAGTTATTAAATCACCAGGCATTTGTTGGGTATGCACCTGCAAGATTGACCTTAAGAATAGCAGTGTTGAAGATGCATTCTGCATAAATCGGTCGAAGATCTGGTTTACTCTCTTACAAGCAGTTTCAAGTTCCGCCGTGCATTTTGATGACAAAGGCATGCGTATAACTGTCGAATTAGATGAGGATGATGAAATATCCTGAGTAACAAGCATTGGACTAAATTGATCACGAAATCTCTCAGTCAAGTCAGTGCCTGGAAAACAAAAATTAACTTGAGTAGGATCATTTCTAGCAAGTGATGAACACCATAAATTACAAACTCTAGCAACTCAGAACCTAATGAATTAAGGAAACATATGAATTTTTTAAGGCTACATAGATTTCAACTTAAAAAAAAAAAAACAAGACTGCATTTTGTTATCAGCTATCTTCTTGCTACAAGCTCTGGTTTGAAATACGGGTGCTCTGTGCATGTTTTTTATTATAACATTGGAGACTTGTAAAAGATAATTGGAATTTTGCAGCATGTCATATATTTCAGATAATTCTAGTCAACAGTAAACATAGATAATTAACACTAGTAAGTTTAGGAGACCATGTGGAAACAGCAGTTCCTACTGATTATCAGGGGAACGCAGACCATAACACTTACATGCATGTTAAGTTTCACAATGATAGTTCTCCAAGTATCTACTTGTAGCAATGTGTATAGGTATAA
This sequence comes from Phoenix dactylifera, assembly GCF_009389715.1. Classification (NCBI taxonomy): domain Eukaryota; kingdom Viridiplantae; phylum Streptophyta; class Magnoliopsida; order Arecales; family Arecaceae; genus Phoenix; species Phoenix dactylifera. Next base: position 13,550,872 of record NC_052408.1, on the reverse strand, counting down.
GTACGCGAAGGGGCCATTCAGTTGCAATTGCAGAAAGGGGCCTCGTTTGGTTGTTTATAATTGAAAACCACAGCTGCAATTATAATTGTTTGTTGTTTGACGTGGAAAGAGATATGATTGCCCTATACTTGAGCTGCTAAGGTTACCCCTGAGAGACATGAATTGTTCACAACTTCACATTTTGGAATACAATATAATATCTATCACATTATTTTTATAATTATAATAGAAAAACAATGTTGCTATTATATTATCATTGTATTAGTATAAGAATAATTACTATAGTAATTATATAAATATAAAACAATTTGATATTATAACATCTAGACATATTATTTATCATATGCATTATAATTAACTAATAATTATTATATATCGTTTATTATAGGTAATTATAACTATTATAAATATTATATACAGGCTATAGTATTATCATAACATTATAACAATGGAATCATTATGTTATTTTCTAATATTGTTATAATATTGTAATAATAGTAATACCATAGTATTATAATATTTTAAAAATATCAAATATAATATATTTTAATACTATTGTAATTATAATGTAATATTATTATAATAATTTTATATTATGATAACATAGTATTGCTATAATTTTATTATAATAATTATATGAATATAGAATAATAATATATTATAATGTAATATAATATAATGAAATAATATATTATAAAGATATTATGAGATAAACTAGGACCAGATCAAGTAGATTTACACTCAGATCCAGTTAGGTCATGATTGGATGATAGGCGTCTAACACCAATAATCTGAACTATAGGATGTGATATAGTATCTCTAAATTATTTACACATAAAAAATCGTATGATTTGGAAATCCTAGCCTATGCATCAAATGGTCAAAAAGCATGTATTGTTTCAATTTAAATTGTCTAATTTTGCCCACTTGATGTAAGAGGCTCGAGATCTCCAAATAACATAATTTTTAGTAAGCAACTTAGAGGTAATAGATCATATCCAATAGCTTGGATCATCAATGTTGGACCACTAGCATCCAGTCGAATTTGAGCGAAAATGCACTTGACCAGATCCTAGTCCACGTCTTAATATTATTATAGTATAATAGTAGTATAATATGATATTACTATTATATTTATATGATATTTTATTTAAAGAACTATATTGATCTAGTAATAGTATTATAATATTATAGTATTAATGTAGTAACAATATTACAGTAATAATACTTTACTTAGAAGGATACCATGGAGAAGGAGATGGGCGAACAGTCAAAATGATTCAGATAACTCTTTTTTTGGTAACTAAAGATACCTCTTTCAAAGGGCTTTCTCGACTACAGGACCTTGTAGTTAGAATTGTGACCTTTGTTGCGGTTGAACTACAACCTCCAGTTGCAACTGCAAGCATCCAAACACTTGTTTTGGTTGCCTGCACTTCAATTGCAGCAAACAGCAACTACAAGCTCCCAAATGCAGGCAACCAAACAACTCCATGATGCTATTATATCCAAATGGACCATAAATAGTAACTAGTTTCAGCTGATTTTCACCTGCCACCTCCACAAGCCTTCTCATCCATATTCACCAATATTCAGAACTTTAAGATATACACAGTCGTCATGTAGTTTTATATTTACTTAAAAATGAATATTTTGTCATCATTGCATAAATGGCTTTCAATCATTCCAAACATGGATGAAGGATTGGCAAGCTCAGTTGGTAAGATTACCAAAAAATAAATTTAGGGCATCCATGAGTACAATGGACAGATGATATTGTCATATTGATGAGGTGGACAAAAAAAATCACATGGACCCACAGACTAATATACCAAAAACAAGACCAGGAGAGTGCCAACAGGAATGCATGAATGTGCTAATTATATGTGATGATGAATATCCATGAAACACTCAATTGAATTAATGTATGAGAAACCTCAACTTAGTTATAGATGATCACATTCCTAATTTCTAAAGCAGCTGCAAAGTTAATGTCTAACATCACTAGAAGCCATCAGCATGAGGGACAAAGATTTTTTTTTCCCTCTGTATCTCAAAAGCTTGTCATTATCAGAAACTGAGCTCATAAATTTTGGATCGCATTTGCTTTTTCCTCCTTTTCCTCAGCCCAAAGAGATCTGACCAATCTTTACAGTTTCAACTTAATATACTTCGGCAATCTATAGATCCAAAACATGTTAAAAAAATACCAGGTTCAAGTCGAAATGACTATCCATTTTCAGTCTAATGCAGGAAATGCAATTTCATACATACATTATTGAAAAAGAGGTGTTTCATCTCATTCCTCCAGAGATGTGAGAGAACAAAAATTAGAGGCTAAAAGCCATCGAATAGCTGTGTGAAAAGTGGCAAAATAGTCAAGTTTTCAGCAAATAATATTGAAGTTCTATTAGTAAATCAATCCATCATTTATTTTAGTTATTGGGATTTCAATGCACCTGAAATCCATTGAAATTAATTAATCGACAATTTAGAAATGTGGGGCCCAAGAGGATAGGACAAACTGCACCTGTCAGAGAAAATAACTTTGCAGAGGAACCAGTATTTGAAGGTGCAGCAAGAGCCAAACCAAGAGGATCGAAAATGTAGAAATAACCACCAGAAACAATGGTCAGGAGATCACACACAAAGTAGCTGCTAACCAGTCCTAACCCATAATTAATAGCATTGCCCCGAATCTTCCATGGAGGAGGAAGCTGCAGACCACATATTTCTTCCCTGCTCAAAGTAGTTCCTTCCAACACAACTGTCAAAGCAGACCCTTGAAAGTGACCTACACATTGCAGTTTGAAAGAAAATAATAACAGTAAATATCAAATTCCAGTAAATATCAACTTTCAGAAATACTGAACAGCACACACAGGAAGATATATGAATATCATAGAAGTTTAAGTTCAATCATCCATCAACACATGTCAAACATGTTAAAAGTAGTAGAACAATTACCTAGATTTTGTTGGAGCAAAGATTGACGAGGATGTTCCCGTTTATCATATATCAGGCGGAGCTTCTTTGCATTGCATAAATCAGCCAACTCTAGAAGGTCAAACAGTAAAAAATCACTATCTCTGTAAAAAGCTAGCAGCTCACATATTCTCGCGTAATCCATGCATGGCAAATCCTTCATCATCTCATCATCAACTAAAGACAAACTACGAAGAGATTGTACTCCCAGCCTGTTTGCTAGATCATCACTAATACTTGAGTGTACAAAATGTTTTGTAGTGGGATTATTATTCGTCATCCATGGTGCATCATTGTAGACAAGATTTGAAGCATGCATCAGAACCCCTGAAGAATCAGGAATCAGTAGCGAGTTCAGTGATACATCAGGTCCCTGTTTGTCGGCATAACAGTCGGCAAAAGCTTCCAAGACACGATGAACAAAATTTAACTGCTCAGATGATAGTGGCTCTCCTTTCAAGTCACATTGTAAGCATTGCAGGACATGCAGATAATCCATAGCATCAAAGGTTAATTTCACACCCAATTCTGAAAGCAGAGCTCTGAATTCTGAGAGTTCAGATGGAACGACATACAGATAAGGATGATATTTCACTGGCGAGTCAAATGCAAGTGCCTTAGTAGACACAAAATTGTCGCCTATATATACCCATGGAACACCATCAAGATCTTCTTTTACAACTTTGAAATCATTTGTACCAATAAATTTTTGCAACTTTGAATATATTGATGGGATTTCCCTTCCCAGAACAGAATCAATAGGTGGTTCCTGTTCAACTTGCAACTTAAGCTTGTTATAGAGCTTTGAAAGCTCAATTAATTGAGTGGATAGAACTCTTATGTTTGGCAGATCCATCCAACCAAGTTTCTGTTGGAGGTAGTCTGAGCAGCAATCACCATCAAGAATTCGCATTTTCGATGATACAATCCACATCTGAGATTTAGGCCTTGTAACGTTTGGAGGTGCTATACAATCACCAGATTTGGACCATGGAAGTTCTTTATGTGGTGCAGTAACATAGACAGGACACCAAGCAATGACTTTAATCTGTGACCAAAATTCATCTTCTGATTGATCATGATCAAAGTTGGAAAGAAAAGAGAATACCTCCTGGTCACATTCTTCATGAGTCTTTGATTGTGGATCTCCATCATGAGAACCACCATCAATGGATGACATTATGTTATCAACTCCATGGTTTACTTCTTCAATATTAGCATTTGAAAGCTTAAACCCTAGTGCATTCAAATAAACTAGTAACCTTTTACCATAAATTAGTGCATTTATGCTTCCTGAATCATGCAACATCGAAACTGACCTAGCGCTGTCAAGTAAAGCAGTAAAACTCAAGGTTTTTCTAAGTCCCAGACTTGCTAGTGACTCAAGAATGGCAGCATCTTGAAACTTCTCAGAAGGAAAGAAAACCTCTTTATGCAGTAAATTATGCAAGCTAGGTACACGAGGATCATAAAGCCTAGAGAAAACAAATTAGTTTAGAAAAAATGAAAGCAATTCAAAATTTGGAATCTAGATTAACATACTTCTATAATTAATATGAAAATATACATGCTATAATGTAAACAATGCTTATCATGCAAGTTTTAGATTTGTGTATGTCACTATCAACAGAGTAAAATCGAGCAGAATATAAATTGTGATTGTTTGCATAAGAACCAAGCATCAAAATGCTAATGCACAATCTTTCCTGACACAGATAACATCCTACAGGCATATTGGAAGAGCACATTTAATGCAATAAACATATGCAAGCTAAGCAAAGAAATTACATGCTTTGGTGTTTAGTGCTGAGATTATAAAAATTCATGAATATGCATCTCATATGGTCCTAAATTGTTCTAAATAGTTAGAAGATGTATTTTATAAGTCTATCAGCATAACATTAATATTCGTATCAAATCATTGCCCAGACATAGTTCAGAGAAAACTCTGCAGCATCATACACTTCAAGGCATATTTTCCATAACCTATAGGATCATGGTACAATTTAACAATGCTGCAAACTTACTAGAACTTACAGATTTTACCATAGTAAATTAAAAGGAAGTTCGATGGCAAGGTTTCGCATAAAATACAAGGATTACAACAGTGATATTGAAAGCATAACTCACAAGAAATAGAAGTAAGAAATTTGGATTTATATAAAATGAGATCATCAAAACATTAAAATTAAAACCATGAAAAAGCAACTCCTTGTGATGCAAATGTAAGGGATGCAAGCCAACTTTTCTTTTACAGAGTATGCACATGATCTTTGAAATAAGCAAATGTGCCTGTGTGAACAATGTGCATTCCCTTGTTTGATTATTTTGGATTCAACTCAAAACATCAGAAAAACTAGTTCCACATTGAATAGGAAAGCAGATGTTATCTAAAACCAAATAATGTTTCAAAAGTTGAAAATCATTCGCATGGTATGACCCGCCGGGGATGGCAAAGACTTGGACATGAGCATACCTGGAAGGATGACGCCAGGACCCATTGGCCGCTAAAACAAAATGGGTTTCAGATAGTGCAGTTTTAAAAGCAGTATCCACTTCATTCAGAAACTTCACATCAAGAAGGATTGAAGAAAGAATGCTCGGTTGTGAAAGAAATTCTGGCATACGTTCCAGCACATGTTCCTTGTAAAATTCAGCTTTCGTAGGTTCCTTAATACCTATATAGCAACTTAGAATGCTTTTCTCTTTTTCAGATTCAGTCCAGATAAAATTTTCATTCAACAGATCCTCATGTATGCCCTCTGATTTAAGCCATTTTGTAGGATTAACCAAGCTTGTAAGCTCTCTACTCTTGTAAGATTCAAATATGGGAAGAAGCTTTATCATGTCTATTTGCGACGAAGTCATCTGATTTCCAGAAAACCACTTAGACTGGAAAATAAAACTCCGAAGTTCATGCAACTCTCCTACTGAGGCATTCACAAACAACCCCTTGACATTCTGTGGCTGACTTGCAACTGCGTGCACAGCATTCAAAACACCACATGCTGTTGCATCCTGAACGAAGTTCTTCAATTGGGGATGATCTACTGGTAAATCAGACCACAAAAGGAAACATCCTATTTTCCGCAATAGCATATACATGTTTTCACTCCAGCCATCATCTCTAATTACATTTGAATTTTCAACAAGTTTCATAAGGCAGCCATTCCCAACTGGCAGTATAGGCCACTTGGTAAACATTGAAAGATCCATGCAGGATTCTTTCAAATAACTCCACAGCAACCCGATCCACTCCATACTTGGCTGGCCTTGGTGCCCTGGAGTCCAAGACACCTGCTTAGCATGCTGCCATTCAGTTGGCAGAAGCCTAGGGAACAGTTCGACAAGGGAATAATATGTGAATACATACAAGTTTGACTGCCCAGAATGAGCTATATCATGTAGTTTTGAGAAAATTCCATCTGGGATACAGCAATCTATAAGAAGATGTGGAACTGAATTCTTAAGAAGATCAAATTCCTTTTGAGACACAATGAATATTCTCTCACCCTCCCCTCGCTTGTTGAATGTCGTGAATGATCCATTTGCCAAAGGAACCAAGGGCAATCCCTGCAATTTATCAGAAATGGCAACTCCCTTCAGGTCATTTAAGCAGTACTCTAATGTCAATATCACTGCCTCCTTGTTTTTAAACCCACGCTTACGTCGAATCAACAAAGTCCTCAGTAACTGAGGATTCAAAAAATGCAGTGATGGGCATGCCTCCATAAACCTATCCACAATTTGCTTGGACACCAAGACCATAGGCAGACCAGCTTCAGATAATGCTTCTGCAAGCTCAACTGCTTTTGGAAATGTGAAATCAGGGAAAATAGCTCGTCTTGTTGAGATCCACTGCCCCCCTCTAGCTTTTGTGTACAAGACAGGGAGTCCAAGGTCAGCAATTGATTTATAAAGTTTCTGCACCAATGAAGCCCATGGTTCGACTCCTATAGTAGTCGGCCAAAATGAATAAAACAAATCACATAAACCAATCTGTTCTGCAAGGACAGCAAGCAGGTGACCATAAGCGGGAGCAATGACATCTTCAAGGAGGCAGGTATTCCACTCAGATCGTACTCTTCCACCCCCAGCCATGTCATTTCCAAACCAGATATCTCTTCGATTTGAAGATAACTCGAAATATGCATTAACATGCACCGGAAGACCGGTATTAATTGGTAGAGGCAGGAAGCAGAAGGCTCGGCCCTCAATTTTTTTCCTATCCTGCATGGCTTCAGCAAGAGGCTGATTTTCAAGTGCTGCAAAACCATTAAATTCTCCTTCAGAAATTAGAGCATTGCTTAACTCCTTTACATCCTTTAGATTGGCTGAGTGCAAGTATGCAGCAACACATGCCCAAGGGATAAAATTACGTGATCTATTACGCAATGTTATGGATTTGTTTTTAGCATGCCCCCCACCTATACACTCACTAATTATCCAAAAATGTGACATGTAACCAAAAGGACTTTGCTCCACAACTGCAACTTTCTGACAATCCCATGGCAGATCTCTATCTACAGTCTTATCTAATTTGTGCAAGAATTGATCCCTATCCGTTCCACTTCGCCTGTTTCCATGCATAAAGTTCAGCATAGAATGAAGTGGATGTGGTTCCTTTACAAGCCTGCTAATATTGTGCCTAGAAACATGGTGGATAAGTTGCATCTCATGACCAGTTCCATCTTTGACAAATAAGGTGATCTTTTTGACATTACGAAGGAAAAGCAATGTCTCAGAAACAACTTCAGAAAACGAAGAGAAAAGCAATTCTACATCTTCAGGTGCATACTTTTCTTTCTTTATTTGGCTTCTGGAAGCAGCAGTTTCACCCCTGAGAGGAAAACGAAATAGAGTACCTGGAAATGATTGCTGTAAATCACATCCAAAGTGTAAGAATGGAGTGAATTGATCAGGAAATTGCTCCAAGATCCGTCTTCCAACAAATCTTATCCTCAGTCCTGGGTGAGTTGGAGATATCCCAGGGAGATAACATGCATGAGGATCAAAAATCACAATGTTTTCCCCAGAAACAAAACCAGGGATATCTGTGAAGTGATAAACACAATTGAAACCAAGCCCAAACCTCCCAATTGCAAAAGGCTTTTCAAGTTTGCTGTCTTGACCAATACGTGAGATTGCATAAAGATCTTGCGGGCTAAAAACTGAGTCGTTAAAACAGTAAAGAGCAGGCCCCTGCCATTCAGCCATTTCAGGAGAAAGAATGGATGAAGTCCCATACTGAGTTTTATCCAAGAGGAAAACCACCTCAGAAGCTTGTGCATCTTCTGCATTTTGCACAAGCTCAAAGAGAATTCCTGGTCCATCTGCATACATTTCAACAATGTGTTTGAGCCTGGTTGTCAAGGCCTCGTGCTGTCCAAAGGCTTCAGCAACCCCAGACAAACTCAAGTTCACTGAATCGGAACTCTCAGCAAGCAACAGGCCACGAAGAGAGCGGACACCGAGTTTTTCTGCTACATCATTTGAAATGTTGCCATGAACAAAATTATGAACATTTCTCATTGAATTCAGAGCAACGTTAGATGTATCACCAAATGCACTCTCTCCAACATCCAACAACCATGGAGCATCATTAAAAACTAGATCGCTTGATGGAAGCAGTCTAGACGACACATCTGGTAAGTAAATCTGGACCTGTAAATCCTGAAACTGAGTTTCAGCCAGATGCTGCACAACCAATGCAGTCATTCTGAGCTCTTCCACATCAAGCGGAGTGCTACCTTTTCTCATAGCCATTCGATAAAGAATATTAGTATAATCTGTCGGATTTAAAAATTCTTTTATGCCAAGCTCCAAAAACAATTCCCTAAAGACTGCCAGATCAACAGGAATAACACGTATATAAGGAACCAGATGAAGATGACCATTCAGAACTACTTCATTAACAGTTGCAAATCCATCTCCCACCCAAATCCACCGACACCCCTCTAGAACAGCTTTAACAATATCCATCTCATCTGAACCAATCAAATTAGTTAGCAGAGAGTATACCTTTGGCATCGCTAGGGCTAATTCTTGTCGAAGTGCCTGATCCGTCACAATCTCATTGTTTTTGCCAAGTTCAAGTAGTTGAGCAGCAATTACACTACCACTAGGAGGAGAAGACCAACCCAAGCTAAATGACAAGGCTGATGAAGAGCATTCACCATCAAGTATGCGAGTGCTAGCAGATACAAGCCACATATCCACCTGTAACCTGACTAGCTTCGGGGGAGCAACCATAGATGAAACTGAAGGCCATGGCAAAGCTGGATGGGGTGCAGTAACCAGAACGGGGCACCAGCATATCATTCGTAGGTCACTCCAGAATTTTTCAAGATCAGCTTCAATAGGCATATCACGAGGCCTGAGTGCTGTAGCAACTTTTGAGAACATCCCATTGACCCTACTTTGACTGTCATTTGGCATATTGTGCAACCATTTTACAGGATTGACTTCAAGGTATGATAAAAGCACCTTACCCCGTGAATAGGCTTTCAACTGATCCTTATGCATCAATGATTCAACTTGGCGAGCGCTTTGTATAATAGTGTCAGTCGACACTGATGTTCTAAGGCCTAGAAGCAGCAACATGTCCAGAACACCTGGTTCTTGGAATAAGCCAGATGGAAAACAATCTGATTCTTCCAAAAGAGCAAGAAGTTCATCCACCCGAGGATCATAAAGAGATTGAGGACTCTTTAAGCTCCCATGGATGGTTGGAACAAATGTCAACCTTTTCAAAAGTTCTTTAAAAGAGGAATCTTCCAAGCACAGTTGTGGTAGATCTTGCAGAATGGATAGCATGACTGCATCACGAACTTCTGGTTCCAGCTCAACTACTCTGTCTATCACATTCTGCCTGTAGAAAGTTGTCTTTCTCATACGTTCAATTCCATAATATCTCAATAAAATATCTTCTTCATTCTGAGATGTGCAGAGAATAAATTCACCACCCAATAAGTTCTCAAGTATACCAACAGGTGGTAAGTACTTTTTAAAACATTCCAAGTCAGAAAATTGTGAGGTATGGGTATGCCCTCCAGCATGCACTCGGAAAATGGGCAACTTTTTGCAGTTTTTTATGTCTAGATCAGATAGAGAGCCTCCATGATACCACTTTGGATCCAGAAGAAAGTGGCGGAGCTCATTTTTCTCATCAACAGCAAAATCTTGAAAAAGCAACTGCAATTGATTATCATTTGACGAAACAGCCTCAAAAATTGAGCTCAGAACACCGGCAGCATTACCATCATAAACATAAAGAGATAACTGCTGATGTTCAATTCCATACTTTACATCTAGTATCTTACAACCGACCTTGGTCAGAAGCTCTCTCATCATGCAAGATAAGAATTCTGCATTAATCAACTTTGAGAATTTCGAAGATTTGTGAAGGTGCCCTGTTGTAGATGGCAATATTGGCCACTCTCTGAATATTGACAAATCATAGGACTGATCTTGAAGATACTGCCAGAAAAGCACAAACCAAGCTGCTGTGGGAAATGTAGCACCTGAATCTGGATTCCATAGGACTCTGTTTTCATATTTCCACTCAGTGGGAAAAAAACTAGGGAAGAACTGAAGGAAAGTCTGACCATTGATGTATGAGATATTTGCACCTGAGACCTTGGCAATCTCAGAAAGCCTACAATACAAGTCAGCAGGAATATTTTGGTCAATTATTTTGTCAGGAACTACGCTCAGCAGCTTGTATTCTAGTTCATTGCAGACATAACAAGAAATTCCCTGTGAGGCCTCTGTAATGACTCCAAACTGACCATTTGCTAATGGAAGCAAAGGAAGACCATTTGCATGGTTACCAACATCAGCATCCACTAGATCGCTGACAGAATACTCTAATAAAACCAACTTGAAAGATCTACTTAACATAACCAAGGTTTTGCATTCCTTGAGAAAATGTCGCACTGTTATAGGACTCACAACTCTCAGGTGAAAATTTGCGTAATATTTGAACAACGTATCCACTAGTATACTAGGAAGATGAACAATAGGCATTCCTAACAAAACAAGAGCCTTGCCAAGATCATTGCTTTTAGAGAACTCCTCATCATGAACAAATGCTTCGGCTGGTGGTATCCACCTTTGACCTTCAAAATCTGAATACAAGACTGGAGATGAATAGATAACTTTGTAGATCCGTTCAACTAAAATATGCCAAGGCTCTTCAAATGCTCCACTTGGCCATAAAGAATAGTACCTTTTGGTGGGTCCCAAGAGCTTTCGTAAACCAAGCAATAACTCATTAAAAGCTGGAGCCACCACATCTTCCAACAAAAGCCTGTTCCAGTCAGACCGAAGTTTCCCACCCCTGTCCATATCAGCTCCATACCATATGCTACGTCTGTTGGAGGAGACTTCAAAGTAACCATTCACTTGCACAGGCAATCCCGTTCTTACTGGCAGTGGAAGAAAACAGAATGCCTGGCCTTGTTTAAGAACATTATCCTGTAATTTTCAATTCACAAGAAAGCCGTTATAAGCTCTGATTTTATAGAACTAAGACTCCTTGAGGAAAGGGCACATTAAACGTTATGTTAAGAGCAGGGTATTTAAATATTTTGAGTATCACAAGCATAAGGTTTTGCATTTATTGACATTTGACAAGCTTGAATACATAAAAATTAGGGTGTTTGAAGTTTGAGTATCATAAGCAATAGGCTTTGCATTGATTGAAATTTGACACACTTGAAAACATAAAAATTATAAGGATGGGAGATTGAATGCAAATGCAGGTTTTCAGGTATTGAAAAATAAAAAAGGACAAAGAACATGAATCAGAGTTCTTCAAAAATACATTACAGCATCTCATTTAGTGTCTCATATGCACTGTAATGGTACATGATTACAAAACCAAACACCCACCTGCATATTACAAGCAGGGCATTCTTTTTGGGTGAAATTATGACTGTGAGACTAAACCATTTTCTATGTGGTAGATAACATATGAAAATGATGAATCATTCAGAAGGCATGGCATTCAGGGAAGAGCATCCCACTTCTTTTTCATACCCAAATCCAAATAAAATTTGATGACTTTCACTTCAGTGTCAGAACATGACAGCAAATGATGTTCATGTAGAATTTCCTCCTCTTTAAGTGGTTATGATTCATCAAACCATTCAATAATAAACATTTTTTATGAAATATAGTCAACATACTTGTGCCCATCCATGATAAAGCTGTTTTCATAAATAAAAGGAGCTGAAGAAAAGCATCTGCAGCCATCTTTAATGAACTCATGGAGTCAAAGAACATGACAAAGATGGACAGATTGGTAATAAATAGTTCAAGTTATGGCGCAAACAAACAGCCTTTATATATCAGCATGCATGACTATCTGCTTCAGCTTATATCAAGATGGAAATGCAAGATATAGGGTTACTTCCATAAAAAGGTGAAAGCTTAGTCAAACCTAGTCACTATAGTTGCAAGTAGCTCTAAGTTCATATAAGATTGAAATCAAATAACTATAATTTATTGAACTGGACCCACAAGTATGTTCTACCAAAATACCAACACTATAAGATTTATGTGCCAACTAATAGAAAGCATGTGGAGAAGAATATTACCTCAGGCAAGCCATCGGATATACACGCTGCAACAGATGCCCAAGGCAGCAAATGAAGCTCATAGTCATTGGCAGCGGTGGCTGCAAATGAGCCAATTTTGCTCGATGCTGATGCCATCGCCTGTACTATGAAAAATGAATCAATCCGCTTTCCTGAATTTGCCCCAGAGAAAGTCTCACTCAAAAAATCCAATGAGAAGGAGTCAGTCTGCCAATTAGAAGATTTAGCTGTACTAGAAAACCTCGCAAGTGCCTGGCGATGCCATGCTGTATTTTCATTCGGCAACCTGACAGAGCAAGAATATATTTTTTGTGGCTCCCTTGCACCAGTTTCCCACACATACATCTCAACCGAGATAATGCTTTTAAGAAAAAGCATAGTGAAAACTGCTTCTTTATATAGTTGCGAAAACATGGAAGAGATGTCATCTTCTGAGTATGCTTGCCTTGACAGCCTGCTAATAGCTGCCTGATCTGCATTCCTCAAAGGGAAACGAAATAAAGTCCCAGGGAAAGGCCCTTTCATGTCACATCCAAAAGCACAATATGGCATAAACTGATCTTTATATAGCAATATTGCTGAAGAATTAACATATTCAAGTCGCTTCCCAGGATTTGCAGCTGAAACATTTGGCAGGTATGCACCTTGGGGATCAAATAGGACAACATATTTGTCGCTCACAAAAGATGGCAAGTCGGTTAGATGGTACACTGAGTTAAAGCCCACCCTATTTGAAAATAAATAAATAGACATCAAGCCATGATCAATACAACCATAAACATAGCGAATGAAGATATATTTCAAATTCCCAGGAAACAAGAAGTAGAGACCAATAGCGAGCATAATATATCTAAAAAAAAAAGCTAATTAAAAGATGTTGCAGAAAACACAAAGTCAAAAGAGCCAAACATATTTTCCAAGACAAAAGTGAGTCTAGCTACTGGTAATCGAATTAATTTTCCACAATTATAGCGTTCAGCTATAAGATGATGGAGAAAGAAAGGGAGGGGAAGTGGGGAGCTATAGAGACAAGAAGGAACAAATGGCTCTTGCAAAAATTTATTCTTTAAAGAATTCAAGAGAAAACATTCCTCGAGATTTTTGAAGGACCTAAAAATGATGAATCACTTACAAAAGCTAAAAGCTGAACTCATTCTACCCAAGCAACTAAAGAAGGCATGTCAGGTTCATTATTCTTGGGAAGGTTCCTTGAACTATTTCTCATAATTGTGGATCAATGGCTAAAGTTCTTCCCAGCTATTGTAGATTGTGATGCAAGAAAATTAGTACTAAGAATATATGCAAGAGATCAATCACGTCTGATAAAACTGGCACTAGCATAAATCGAACAAGAACAAAAGGTTATAACTACAAGTACCCACTAAAGAAATTCCCTAATGAGTAACCTGCAAATAATCTCCATTGACCCTAAAGTGAGAGTGGTAGATAAGGAGTGGCCTGCGACAAGGACAAGAAAAGAACCACCTCTCAGATTAATAAACTTGAAAGCCCCACATTGCTGATTTCTGATACTTGCACATACCTATTCATTACTAAGAGCCTGTTTGGCATCGTTGTTGTGTTTGTGTTTTTGTTCCTCTAAAAATTGATGAAATGCCACATGGAGATTGACATGGAAGACAGCATTTGCACAAAACTTATGCAATTTCTTGCTTTTATTTTCACTCTTTTTCCGTAAGTGATAAATATTCGTTACCAAAACCTCTAAAGGTTTTACCAACAGTTCCAGAAAACAGAAGGGTTTCATCATTCATGTTGTTCAATTTAGCTCATTTTTCTTCTTGGATTTTTGAAAACAAAAACAGAAGAGGAAAGAAAAAATAAATTTAGCCCTAAATATCTTATATCGGTCACTAGATTATGCCACAAACCGCTAAAGAACGACGAAACTGACCAAAGATTCTAAATTCCGCAAGCACTTATGGTTAGTTTCCTAAAGGGCAGTATGGCACGCAATGCTATCAGAAAAGAAGCGTTTTCCCATGCGTCAAAGCTATAAATAAAAGGGAAAGGGGTTAAAGATTAGGGTTGTAAGTTGTAACCCAAAACGGCCAGTCTTCCATGCCTGGCTCTGCTTCTTGCTGTCCCCGATCCGGGAGATGCTGGCGAAGTCGTCCTCGGTGAACATGGCGTCATTGTAGGCAAGAAGCGCCGGACCCTGACACTGGGCGAGCTTACCGGAGAGGAGGGAGCCAGCGCCATGGGTGCGGCGGTCGAGGCAGAGGCAGATACGGGTGGCGCCGGCGTCGTCGGCGTTCTGGATCAGCTCCTTGAGGACGGTGGTTCCCTCGGGGTAGTTCACCAGGACCTCCCGGATCCGCCGCGTGAGGTCAACCCGCTGCCCGAAATCCTCCAGCAGCGAGAGGTCCGCGTCGCCTGATGGATCCATCTCGCCGGTCGCAAGACGGGAAAGATCGCTAGATTCCAGAGAGAAACGCCATGGGCGAATCGCAACCCTAGAACTCGAGGGATTTGGGTTTGGTGGAGGCCGAGGGCCAGGACGAGGTCGCCGCGTCTCGAAGGCAAGGAAGAAAGAACCAAAGAACTCGCCTTCGTTTTGGGTCCTGGTTGTAATTTCCACGGGAAGGAAGGAAGAGGAGGGATGTCGCTCTTAGAAGGACCCCACCGGCATGAAGGGAATTATTGATATACGGTCAGGTTGTTTACGGCCGCGCGGCATCTGCCGTCGGTTGGCTTATGATGTCCGGCGGTTGGGCAGATGAGATAATTACGGGGTCCGGATTCCCTACGCTAGATAAATATAATAGGGCAAGAAAAAGATTACCCAATCCCGAAATTCTTGGGCGTTATAATCTTTAAATTTTTAAAAGTAATAGGACTCTAGAATTTTTAAATTTACCAGGAATTCAGGGATATATCTTTTTATCCCCTCAATTGCTTGCCAAACTTGAAAGGCATATCTTGCATTCAAAGAATTTGAAGTGATGCAAAGGTGATTTTCTATTTGGGAATTAAAAAGGAATTCGTTTATTTGTTGAGGAAAAAAAACTTGCAATTCATGCACAACATCATGTATACAAACTCCACCAAGAAAGTCTGCAAAAATGAGCCAATGAAAATGTATCATTATCTTGTCAGCAGCCTTCAAATGAAATTAGTTGGTTTAGATTTTAGGCTGCTCCATAAGCATTTCTGGTGAAGAATTCCCACAAGATGATAACGTCATGGAATTTTTATCGATCATTGGTAGGATTAAAATTTATACCTAGGTATATACTTGATTGACCAAATTGTCGCATGCCATCGATTGGGCGAGGCCAGGCCAGGCTATAAGGAGTTCGAGACAAGTTTATACTAAAACAAATAGAATGTGATCAGGCTAGGTAAGGCTAGAGGTAACATTTTGCTATCCTTTGCCCTAGGTGGGCTTAGAATAAACAAGTTCGTTCTCAAGCGAAATAATTACAAAGAATTATAACACCTCACAGTTGAACTTTTGGCCCATGCCCATCCTACCATGTTTGGCCCATATGCTTACACAGAACATATGTGCGTTTAGATCCAGGTGACCAAGGACCAACCTAAGTTGAGCTTCTTCCATGGCCCCATGCATCACCTGTGCCAACAAAGTAATCCAAACTTCAACCACAATTTACCCAATTACGTTATCTCTTCATCTACATCTGTTGAGGTGATGATAGTAAATGGCTTTAGTATGATATAGACTAATAATTAGTTCCAAGAATACTGAGTGGAACCATGGATATTCTCTATTCCTATTCTTTGTACTTCAAAAACACATGTTCCAGTGGATTGGGCTGGCCTGGAAGTCCCCTACCATTGGAATTGCATCCATGGGCCTTTATATCCATTTCATAATATTAGGTAATAAATTTTCATGCAACAACTTTTTTAATTTTTGTTTGTTTGTAGTCGTTCCTTATGCCATGGGTTTTGTTAGCCAAGACGAGAGGTACCCTAAAAGCTAAAAGCTGTGTCCGATAGAAAATCGGATTTGTTATCCACGACGAGAGGTACCCTAGAGGCTGTGTCTCGTAGAAAATTGGACAAACATAGGCAGCTCCTCCGGCGTGCAAGGGGGCTCGAAAGGAATTCGGGCTCAAGTCGGTTAAAAATATTTTAAGCCCATGCTCGGTCCATCAAACTAGGTCATCCTAGAGCTGGACAGGTTAAGCCAGCCATCTGTTGACCTAGCATGATGCTCACCCTTAACACTTAGCAGGAATCTCAAAGTGCTTGCCATTAAGCCCATGAATGGATGGTTAGTAATTTTATATTTGCAATCTGTTCAGATTCCACACCAAACAGTGCTGATTTGTTAATGGATCTTCTGCTAGGGCCAAGTCATTTATGAGCTAACCTGAAGATTTCACCAGTGACTTCATATGAATATTACTTTTGGATCAAAATAATATAAGTTGCACTATACAGTTGCATAGTCTGCTATATGATAAATATATTATCTAATTAAGATATTGTTGTCGGCATCATGAGTATAATGCTTTATATTTGTGCAGCCTACATGTGACAGATATATTATCTCAAGTGCATGCTAGCATGGGACAAAAACACTACTGCGGTCCAAAACCCTCAGACCTCTCTTCTCCCCCCATGCCTCCCTTACACTCCTCGTGTCGTTCCATGCCGGTGGCCCGTTGCCAACCCACTGATGGTAAAAGATAATTACACTGAAGCCCATACTAATAATAAACATGATCATGTTGAAATCTAGATTATTTTTTTTTTTGTTTTTTGTTTTTTTTGGTACGACGGCGGCTCACACATTATTGATATGGATGCGACCAATAAAATCAGAAAATAGCAAACTACAAAAGCTATTGTCCATTCAGATAAAACCTTCAAAGTGGTGGGCTGCATATACAGCCATTCAGTCGGCGGCTCCGTTTGCCTTCCTATAGACGTGTGAGGTCTGGTGGGAGTCGCACTCCCTCAGCAATCTACATATCTCTTGGATCATCGGCCACTCCTCAACTATGCATTTTCGGTCTTGGATTCACTCAACCACTGTGGTCGAATCGCCCTCAAAGATGATGCAATTTGGGCACGTGCCGCTGTACCTTTTTATTCAGTTGTAAATTGTTGGTAGAAATTATTTTTGCATACCTACAAAATTGTTATCTCAGATGCAAGGGCCTACCGTTAAGTGATGTGCAGGATATCGGTGGTGCAGAATTGGCTATGTCATTGTGTTTCCATGTACAATAAATTTGCCAAGTCCAATGTGGTTTCTAAATAGGGTTTGTGTCTACGCCTTCTCTTGAGCTCCTCTCATATTGTGAGAGAAGTGGCCTGTATCCTTGCTATCTAGTTGAAGTAGTCCCTGCTCATAGAACAAGTTGTGAAGAGGTATTTAATGCATAAAATGGAAAATAGCAAGTGGACAATTTATGGCCAACCAACCTGAGAAGTTGGTGACTCGGAGACTAAATTTCCATCATATCATGTGCAGTACATTAGGAATTGCGAGTCACACTCTAGGTTGCAGCCAAAACCAACATGATAGGCCAAATCCACGTTAGTAATGCATTGTGCTGTAAACAATCCCCTCTAACAGTCATTATTTAAACAGTATTTGGGGCCGAGGATGGGAGCTGTGGAGGTATGGGATTCGCCATCTGAGACCATGGCACTATATTAGTTGCAGCGAGGGGTCGGCGGATCTTCGACTCGTCAGTGGTGTGCGCCGAGCTTAGACTTACCTGGGATGATGTCTTTTTATGCGAGGCGGATACTGGGCACAGATCATATCATTCTCGAGGGAGATTCGGCCACGGTGCTTGAGTGGATCCGAAGTTAGGGACATATAGCGGAGGACTGGCCAGTGATCCACGAGATTCGTAGATTGCTGAGGGAGCTCGACTCTCACGCCACGCACGTTTCCAGAAAGGCAAACGGTGCTACAGATTAGTTTGCTTCCTTTGCGGCTCACCACTCTAGAGATTTCGTCTGGGTGAACAGTGCGTCTATGTCAAGGCTTTTAGCTAGTTTTTTATTTTCTAATTTTGTTGGTTGCATCTACATCTACTGTGTGTGAGACACCATTGTACAAAAAAAATAATATTTAATTTTTTGTATTTAAATCACTGTTGTAATATATATTTAAAACCATTATAATGAAATAATAACCGAGAAAGTAACATTATTAACTTTCCTTTCACTTTGCATCGAAGAGAAATTTTTTTCTTTTTTAACATTACAATCGTTGTTAGGGGAAAAATTGATGACATAATGGCACCGCCGGCATGTTACTTTAATTAAGCATGGGCCACGTATGCAAAATTAGGTGTTGCTGCCATAATTATTGGGACATATATAGTTGGCATGATTTTAAATTTGGATAAACAACATTGATGACGGTGATGTTCGCTAGATTGCTAAGTATAAGTGAGACTGCTTGTCTCACAATTTTAATTTTAAAATATACATCTGATAAGTTAGACGATGTAGCTTAAGGTCTATGTAGTTGCGTTCAATTAGAACTATTGTTGTTCTACTTATTGTGACTAATTCAGAATCCAGTGTTGAGCATTACATATAAAAGAAACAAGTTGTTGCTTCCAAAAATTTAACTATCGATGCTGCATAATCATTCCATATCATCAAGTCAGTAGGATTCATACAAGATGATATACCGGGAACAATACTATGATCAAAACTAGCAATTGCACATATATTTAATTTCTAAATTTGTTCATGTATAGTTATTAAAATTGCTAACGATGTACTCATGTGCATACAAAAGCCACCTACAGAAACATGGATTTTAAACATTATACTTTACGTCCAACTCTTCACCTATGTCTGAATTTAATATATTTTTTAGATTTTTTTTTTGTCCATCAAGCCTATACCATCAAGCTCTTTCTCAACAATTAAGTACACCCTGATGCAAATATTTGGCACTTGTTTAGCGGTTGTATCTCCTTTCACGCGAGACATATTTATTGGGAGACGAACGATGTTGTGGATTGAATAGTTTCGTATGGCAAATCATTTTAGTGAATTCGTCTATTCCTCTCATGCTCATATTCCTATAACTTTTGGGAACATCTTATTTTTCAATTTTTTTTGAAGGAATTTTTTTGTATGAATACCTTCTATAAATTTAAATTTGCATGAATACCTTCTTAAAATTTATATTTATTTGTACCCTTATTGGACACTTTTTTTCTTGCACAAATGCCCCTAATATAACGTTTCTTCTAATACTGTTAATAAAAACCATATTAAAATAAAATAAATAATTGAAATTATTTTTTTGTCCGCTGTGATCGCCTTATAAATATATTTTTTGCATATTTACCTATTAAGAATATTTTAGTTATTTTAATTTGAAACTATTAATTTTTTTAACAGTGTTAAATGTCGTGGATACATATGCAAAAATAAGGATAAAAAATAGGTATAATAGCAAAATAAGTATTTTCTGAGAATATATATATATATAAATATTAATTTTGAAAAGATATTTATGTAAAATTTTATATTTACGAGGATATTTATGTATTTTTCTTTTGGGGGGGGGGGGGGGGATATATTCACGTCTGGCAGTGTGATGCGCCGTCTCAGCTCCTTCCACTGGAGTGGTTATACCATTTTCGGCATAAGCAACTTCGCGATATTAAACTGTTCGCCGACTCATAAAGTTTTTTTTTAATTGGAGATGATTTCGTCATCACACGTGTTTTTTATGAGATTTCGATCGAAGAAACCCAAGAAACTTGCGGTTTCCCGCAGCTCCCCGTAGCCACCATTCCCAACATTTCGGCAGAAGTAAATCCACCCAACCTGCCACCCACTTGATTTGACTGCTACCTTCCCACGATGTAGGTGCAACCAGCGCCACTCATTTAATTGGCGCGCCCCCAAAAAATCCGACGGTTACGGGCACGATTTGATTGGTCGCTCAGCATGGTCCCTTTTTATTTTTTCCTCGGTACCGGCGCAGAATGCTCCGTCCGCACCGGTCTCAGTGGGTCCCACTTCCGGGGCTGGTGACCACGTGCAGCACGCAACGGCTAGCTCGCTATCTGGTATCGATCGGACCGCGGGTGCCTCGTTTCGTAACGTCTTTGTTTTTTATTTTTTTCCTGGTACGGTAACGTCCTTTTTTTTCTTTTTCACAAAAACAGCAGCTCACTCCTACCTGGCAGCTAACCAAAAGCGTGAGACACCACTACACGAATATCCCAAATAAAGCCTCCAATGTGGTGGGCGGCGAATGAAGCCACACAGTTCACCTCTCTATAGACATATGTGGCCTCATACAGACCACACTCAACTAAGAGCCTGCGAATGTCGCATAGCAACCGTCTGAAGCTGGCATCACGACCTCGGCCCCGAATCCACTCAACCACCATGGCCGAATCACCATCGAAAAGGATGTAGTCCGCCCCAAAATCTGCCTCGCATGGGTGACTCCCTTCCATGCTGCTCCGATCTCAGCCCCGATGACCGAGGCGTCAAATATCCTCCGGCCCCATCTGCTATCATCCTGGGTTCGTGGTCTCTAATGATGAAACCCACGCCATTAATGCTCCCATCCTCATCCATACTATTGTCAAAATTTATCTTGAGAATACTAAAAGATGGGAGCTCCCAAGAGACCAAATCTATCGTGGGCACTACTAGGGCAGGAAGGGGGCTCACGTCTCTGTTTTTTTACTAGCAAAAGGATCGAGTCCATTTGCCAAAAAAAAAAAAAGAATTGGGTGTTGGGTCCATCAAGTCATGTCTTGTGGTCCAGCTCCTAGATAAATTAATCAGAAGAGAACGCTGATGGATGATAGGAAAAAAAATTGTGGCATGATTCAGAAATCTACAGTCCGCGTATATATATAATTCGCAGCGATTTGTAGGTGCGATCACGTTTTGCGGTCTATGCGGCGGTTGGACATTGGTGACATACATCGGGGGACATGGGTGCCATGTGATATGCACATGGGGTTTCACTGCATTAGAGCACCTGGTGGTAGGTCTAGCTTTCTTTATTGCATTGTTTAGCGGCGCAGCTTCGGCTTGCTATGTACGAAATAGAAGGACATAGTTGTTGCTTGAGTGTAGGGTTTTGTTTATGATTTACCTTAAAGTTCATGCATAGCATATAATGTAATTAAATTTGTTTCCACCGCCCCATAAATCTAAAAGCGCAACCCAATACTTAGAATTAATAAAAATCCCTTTTATGCTGTTCTCTAGTATTCTCTGAGAGGTGTGTTATGATATGGATTTTTTGTGGGTAACATTAAAACTGTTAGAGTCCATGACATCAATTTTTTAAATAGGATTTATTATACCAATTTAATATAAATATATCTATGGGAACAGAAATATAAAAATATATAAAATATCAGAAGGAATATCTGTTACAACAATCTACAATGTAGTCTTCGTATGATTAGCCACATATGTTGCCATCCAGTTTGCAGGATTATTAGTTTTTCTATAAACATATGTCGCCTCATATGAACGTAGAGTTGTTCTCATTCTCCAGCAATCCAGTATTAAAAGATGAGAATTGGTGTCTATATTTGATGAGCTTGATAGCCACTAAACCACTATTAAAAAGTTCCCCACAAGAATAATATGAGAAGCTTTCAGCTGTTTCATAGCATATGTCAAATTTTTCCATGCAGCATGCAACTCTGCCATTGGTACTGTAACCTCAAATAGCTAATGTTGTTTGTTGCCATCAGCATAGTACTAACACTTTTTATAACAAAGCTAGTCCCACCAAAATTACCTCTGTTATGAACAATGTTATCATAGTTAACTTTGAGAAAACATGGGGAGTGGTGGCATCCAAGAAAAATATATCATCTATGAGAGCATAGAGTCTGTCAGAAGTTTTTTCGAGGCAGCTACTTACATATACTCCTGGGCTAAGGTGGAGGCTCTCATAAGGACCATTTTGAGAATACTTTGGAAGATATGTTTTTCTTGGCCAACCAAATCTAATAAGCAATGCATGACATTAGGACAACCTCAAAATTTCAGTTTTCGGTTACCTCTATAGGATCTATCTTTAATATTCTAGAGGAAAGTATCGATGGAGAGAATTGCAATAATAGCTATGTCTGAGAGAAAGGCCCATCTCCAGATCTAAGTCGCCAATCTGTAATCCAAATAACATGAGAGATAGATTCCTCAATATTAGGACATAAATCACAATGATTCGGAATACAAAGACCATGCTGATGTAAGATACCATGACATGATTATCGATTCTATGCAAATTTTCATATAAACAAAGCAATCATGGGATAAACATCAATTAAGATTTTTTTTGTAATTGGATAGTTTCTCAAAATTTATCATGCATCTAGTAATAAAGGCAATAAATAATATCTAGGTTTCCAAATAAGATGGTCAAAATAAAAAGTTTCATTTTTAGAAAATACTTTTATCATGCATATATCTCAATCCAAAAAAAGTCAGATGAAATGATTACAATTGAAATAGGTAGAAATCTGATCCATATTTTGTAAGAACAGATCTTACCGGTATAAATAAAGATATCGCAATCAATTCTATCATAAAATTAATGAAAAAAATGTTATTAGAATTCTTCAATTTACTATTATTTATTTTGAGAGATCCAAGTCAAACGGTTCAAAATACCCATTTTCTCGTAGGTGCTTTGTATTGGAGGTTTATCTTAGTTCAATCTCCCATTTTGATTGGTGCATCGGCTGACACTAGGTGATAAATACGCATGATTAGACTCTTTGATGTACCCATTTTGTCGGTCTGAATTGCAGATCCAATTGCATCCTCTTATTTGCGGGATGGTTCACTTATTCAAATAACGTAAAATTCACATAAATAAATTCCCTAAATAACGTTAGCTTTCCAAGACTTTTATTCATAAGTAACTCTCCAACAGTCAGTGCACGCAAGTCTTCATGTCTTCATGCACAACTATGATTGTTGAGACCATGGCGATGTTTTAAACGTTATAACGGCTATTATAATCGTTATAATAGTTGTTATAATAGTTTGAACCACCTCCATTATGTTATTCAGATAAATAACATAAAGAATAATATTTATTATTTTTCATTATAGCAAACCGCTATAACACAAATAATAACTACTATTTTCTCTGCAATTTCAATTTAGTAAAATAAATATTTATTTTAAATTTCAATTTCCTAAATTGATTATACATTCCAAATAATCTATTGTTTTATCTAAATAAAACGAGGAAAAAGATTAAACTGTTATTTTTTTCATTATTGAATGCTATGTTCCATTATGGTCCCATCATAACAACCATTATTTGAATAATTATTGTAATATTAAAATTAAAAATGTTACTTTTTGAGATAAATAATGATCGTTATAATTATTATAATAAGCTTCTGTAGCGCAGTAACATATCATTACAGACTATGGTTGAGAGGGTTATCATGCTACTTGAGGATTATTTTTTTTCACTTAAAACAGATGTTTCATACAGTACGTATATGAATACACCCAATAAAGTCAAAATACAAAAGCTCACGGAGTGCCAATGGCAACTCTCTCTCTCCAGACCAAAGGGTATACTTTGAGTGGTAGGCCGCGTAGGTAGCCACCCAGTCAGCCGTCCCATTAATTTTTCTGAATACATGCTTGGCCTGAAAGGCTCCTCCATCTCTCATCGTCATCCCTATGTCTCGGATCAGGAGATGATCATTTGAGAATTATTTTTACTATCAGGCATCTGTACTAAAATTTTTACGCACCCATCAAGCTGGACCCACACTCATTGTCAAACTTGGTCAAGGATGCATCCATTCCAGTATCATCTGCACCTAAATCCAAAAAAAAAAAAGAAAAAAAAGAAGAAAAAGAAAGGGAAGGAGAGTGGTTTGGTAACGCTCAAGCTAAGAACGGCTCACACCTGCCCTCGGGTCAATCATCCAAATTGACCGTCAAGCGTTAGGTGCATTTAGCGGTGTGGCCTGATTCATGGTGGTTGACACGTAGATCGGGTGGTACGCGCGTGCTTCCGTCAGCGATGACGCCGAGGAGCTTAAAATCACTGTCTTCCTACGTTCTTTTCTTCTCGGTTTCTATTTTTTTTTTAACCGAAAACATGCAGCTTCATTCTTGATGGATATTATACAGGTTGTTAACATTGACGACCAGTATTATTAACATAAAAAGAGGTTCATCGTCAAACATTTGGAACACCCATCACATACGGGTGTGCTATATTAGACATTGGCCTTCTCTCGATGACAATCACCACCGTCATATGCTTAGATTTTCTTTGATAATTTAAAAATTTATCCAAAAAAACTAGCCAAAAAAATATTATTTAAATTTTATGATTATGTATAAATATTCAATATTTATCCAGCGAATAATCGATGTAAGGACATTAGGACTTAAACGGAGAGAATATGTGAGGACCTGCATGAGCGTGTATTTAGTCTCACATCAACTTTTTGCTGGATATATCTTGCGTACTTATATAAAATCAAGAACCCCAAAAATACTTTCTGGTTGGCCATTTTTGGTGAGATTTTATGTTGTTACAAATAGTATCAGAGTAGACCTACTTTATAACCTATGTAAATTAGGAAACACTTCAGATGAAATAGGGTTGGGCTGAAAAAGCCCACTGGCATCTCGTAGCACTACCTTTGGTTGAACGCTTGATCCAACTTGGTGAGCGAGAGCTCCCTCTTCGTGGCCCTCTCGGTTGTCTACCTGAGTGACTCCCTGGCAATCCATGGCAGCCCCAAAATCGATGATAGGCTCCTCCTCAGGCTCTTCAACCGAGACCTCAACAAGGAGCTCCTCGTTCAATGCTGGAAGGGAAAAGGGAAAGTTTCAGAGGATTTTTTT
Organism: Phoenix dactylifera; assembly: GCF_009389715.1. Taxonomy (NCBI): domain Eukaryota; kingdom Viridiplantae; phylum Streptophyta; class Magnoliopsida; order Arecales; family Arecaceae; genus Phoenix; species Phoenix dactylifera. Next base: position 13,525,421 of record NC_052408.1, on the reverse strand, counting down.
CTCCTCAATTGAACATGTAACAAAGGTATATTAAAGATTTTCAAAACTTTTAAAGATCATGTGATAGCTATATGAGTCTTTTGCCAAAGCTAGGTTCATGTCTGGTTCATGAAGATGGATGGAAGGGCTAGTTCACAATGGAAGTATAACTTGTATAAGAGATTTAGGATATTTGATCTTGCAATAGAACAAGGCCAACCTTCCTATTTAAGAAAATTAAATCATCTATATTTCTAATACAAGACACAATTCATTGGAAGGTGTATTTATCTGATTTTGGCATATTTGGTTGACTATGAAAATATAACACATTTCAGGGTAGCTTATGTTTGATTAAACATTTATTTTTCTGAAAAAGTTGTGTGAGATATCTAGTATACCCTTAATAAAGAGAAAGATCTTACCTATGAATTTTGATGGCTTAAGAAAAATTTTGAAAAAAAAGGTCTCAATTCTCAACCGGTGGAAAAGTAGTTTTTTCACATTCCTCATAGATTTTTTTTTTAGTGACATATGAGAATCTTAATTTTATAGGAATGCTACTTTCTCATTTTTCTTCTTTGAAAACTCCAACTAAACAAGTGGTCTTTCTTCTTTTTTTCATTAACCATACTTTTCTTTCCCAAGGATAACAACAAAATTTGTACCTAAGTAATCACATATAGAGGTAAGAGTGTGACGAATTTTTGGAAGGATGAACACAGTTTTGTAATTTTTCTTAGTTGTTATTTTGATACTGTGATGCCCTGTATCTGAGCTCGGTCCATTTGACCAACCTAGAGTATTTGGCCCGGCCATTTTTGGGCCATGCTTCACGTGCGATGCACATGTGGAAGGCAGGGAAGAAGACTCTGACCCTATACGCTCCGGAGATTGGAAGTTCATCTTGATCCAAAGATCGGTCGGATAAGGCCAGAGTTATCTATTTAAAGACCTCCTCCTCCTTCGAGTTCACCTGAGATCGAGCCACTGATCTCAAACTCCTCTTTCGATCCTTCTTCTTCCTCAATTTGTCGTCAAAAAAAAGCTGCCATACCACCTCGCCAGATCGAGGTATGTGTTCCTTTTCTTATCTCTCTCCTGGTATTGCAGCTGGGATTCACCCTATTTTGGGTTGGCAAATCACCGAAAAACCGTCCAAAATGGGGGAGCCCTGTTTCAGTCTGTTTTTCCTTGTCGTTGGCCATCGTCGGCCGCCGTCCACACTAGGCAACCATGGGTCCCTAATTGAATCTATTAATTGGATTGCATTCGCAAGATAAGTAATGTAACCCTCTTTTCTAGATTTATTCGGCAAATTATAAATATTTTATGAATCAAATTGTTCTTGATTTATGAATTTGATACATGGTGTCTTATTAATATATATGTCTTTTTCTAGAATATTGTATGATTCTTAATTAAATGTATAGGTTTTGATATAGATTATGTTTGATTGATTTCGATTTCGCATCTTATAATTTGGAACGCTAAACATATTTTGAGAAAAAGAGTTTTGAATGGAAACAGATTTGGACTCATGGCGAGATTATGTTTTGATATCCTGCCAGTGGAGGCTGTATGTTGGCATTTTGATACTTTGCTAGAGGAAGCTGTACATTAGCACTTCGATACCCTGCTAGTAGGAGTTGTACATTTGACACTTCAATATCTTGCCAGTAGGGATTGTATGTTGGCACTTTGATACTCTACCAGTAGGGATTGTTCATTGGCATTTCGATACCCTGCTAGTAAGGATTGTACGTTGGTATTTTGATACCCCGCTATTGAGGGCTATGCGGTGGCACTTTGATGTAATCACAACTCTCGGCTGTCAAGTTAAATTTGATGATTTGAAAGAATATAATTTACAAACTATATTTGGATTTTAAGAAAATTGAATTTAGCATACATAATGTTCCGATAATGCTGCATATCTGGATTTAGATTTAAAGTGATGAAATTCATACGCTTATTTTCATTAAATAATCAATTAATTTATCGTCTGATTTATTTAGCTAAAGTGTCTATTGCGTATTGTGCTATATAGCTTATTATATGATTTCTTATTATTTTTATAGATATGAAGAATTATCTTGAGTTAGAGATTTTTTATGGGAGAGCGATTAGAGACAAAATTTTGATATTTTTATTTAGACTAAATTTTATTTTAGAGTTGATATAAAATTTTGAAATAGTATTAGTTTTGTACGACCTTTAATTTTATTATTTAATTAGAATTTAAATAGTTATTTAATTATGATATCATGATGAAATATTTTGTATGCTAATAATTTTTTTTTTTTTTTTAATGAATGGCAGTTGTTGCCACGCCGTCCGACTCGCGATATGGAGTTAGGTGAGTGAGATACTGTACGTCCGAAGTTCATAGCCGAATGGACCAAGGATACCCTAGCAGGCACAGTCACCTACGCTCTTGCGATACACGACCTTTTTGCATGCGCATAACCGCATAAAGAACCCTTGCACGCCGGTAACCCCGGTCCTCCCCGCTTCCTTTCCACGCGGGCCGTTCGATTTCTGCGACAAAGCCATCATCCGCCCATGAGAAAGTTGGGGCATGCTCCCGCATGAAAACTTTATGCGGCACGAAGGAACCTTAATCTCCAGACGTGACTTTGTAAGACCGGGATTTCGTCTCCGAGCGATGGCATCAAAGTATCCGCGAAGGCATCCTGTCCACCGACCGCATCAGCGGGAAGCCACACTCCGCTGCCTCCAACTGATTTACACGTGTGCTTCACAATTCACGCAATCCGTTGGCCGCCCATCCATCCGCTACACATATCCGCTACACATATTTCCGAATTGTAAGTAGAATTTCCAAATTGCTGCGGATCTCCACTCTCTCAAACTTTTCAGCTCGTATGTCCTCACCCCGTCTTTAATCCCTCTCCACCCAACTTGTGCCTATATAAGAGCTGTTTTCTCAAGACTGGGGATTTTGTTTATGTCGTAAAATCTCTCTCTGGTTTTCCGTCTTCGTCTCTCGTTTTTCTTGGAGATTCGCTCGGCCGATCGCCGAAATAAGCACTCGGGAGACCATCGAAGGCAAAAAGAAAAGGGAGAGGGCGAAAAAAATCGGAAGCAAATTAGAAGCGAAGAGCGCACGGATTTAGGAGAGCCGCACCTTGGCTCGCGAAGGTCTTCTCTCTTTCTTCCCCCTTGTTTCTCCCCGGAAATATATGGGGCTAGGCCGAGGATTCTGCGATCCTTGAGCGGCTCCTATTTTTAGCATAGGTTTCTTGCGATTCCAAAGGATCGAGAGATTTCTTCTCCGTAATCTCCATTTATTGACTTCTCTGTTTGCAGCTCTTGATCCGGTTGTTACTGTTCGTAGTAAAATTTTGCAGCCCGATTTCGTTGTCGGTCTTTCTTCCCTGTTTCTTCTTTGGTCGGCGTATTGTTTGATAGATTAAATTTTATTTTCTTGATTCTGGTATGGTGGTGTTCTCGGAGAACTTTTCTCTGTTTTTGTAGGATCTTGCCCCTCGGTTGTGAAATTTTTAACCCTGTAAGTTTTTTTTTAATGTTTTTTTAGCGATCATGAGAAGTGAATTTTTTGTTTTTCTAGGGGCCAACATGTGAGGAGGTTTTTGGTGGAAATTGTTTTTCTGATCTGAATTGTTATTTTAGTTGGATTTCGGAGGTTTTGGCTTGATATGGCGGTGGGATTTCTTTTTTCTTATGTCTCTACTGCGGTTCCTCAAGTAGGGAATTTTTCAAAAGATGGGATTTTGCTTCAGAAAAAGGACGTTTAGAGAGCGCGTGCGTAAAAGATTAAGCGGAAAAAGGTTCTCAAAGAGTTCTGGACCAGTTTTCTGTTCTTCTTTTGATGTATTTCTGAATTTAGGAGCATAACGATTGATTTTATCACGGAGTTAGGTACAAGGGTGTATATAGCCAAGTGTTTGCCCCTTTGTAATGCTTTGTTATCAGATGAAGAATCCATTTTCCTTTGATTTCTCTCATTTTCTTCGGACTAGTTTTAAGTTGCGCTGATCTGATTGTGAGAATGGGATAGCTGGATTTTGGGAATATATGGCTCTGATTTGGTAGGGATGCCGGTTTCGGAACTTATTTCTTTCTTCGATGGCCATGAGGTACACTGGTTGAGAAATTTTTCGGTGCCATGTTCTCTTCTGCTTGCTTAGCTCTTACCTTTTTCATATGTGTCCAGATTATTCTGCTGTGAGGTTCTACAATTTTGCTCTGCTTTTTGCGCTCTTTTTTGAATATAATTATTACACACTGTTGCTTAAGAAGAAGCATCCTCTTGTTGTGTTCTCTTTTCATATGAATAAATTTATTCCTTGCTAATTATCATTTAGAGTGTTGCTCTGATGATGCTAGTCATTAATTAAATGATATCTTGATCCATGAAGCTGACCCGTATAGACAAGATATGTCTTGTTGGTTAACATGAAGACTTGGAAGAGATCCTAGTCCCAGTGAAGATATTGTGGGAGCGGAAGATTAATGAACATGCATAGATACTGCAAATCTGTTTTTTTTTTTTTTTTTTGCACATGTCTGTGAGGTTATGTGATAATCTTTCCAAAGATCGAGTTATTGTTGGCGAATTCTGGCATTCTACCATGATAAATACTAGCTACAGAGAATTAAAAAAGTTCTAGTGGATGATGCGTCAGTCTGCTAAACATGGTGCTGTTTTGAGTTTAGAACTATAAGGAGGATGGTTCAACTAGCTAGTGAAATTTATCAAAGAGGAACATGCTGATATTCTTTTAGAATTTGTCTTTGCAAGTGATTTCAGGGAAAACAGAGAGATGGAGATAGGTGAAATATATCTGAGGCTGGATGCTGAAGCAGAGAGGTTTTTTTGGGTTTCTGTCCTATAAAATGGTAGGGGGACCCACAGTGTTTCATGATTCCCAATGTTGGGCAATAGAGTCCAAGGACAAAAGGTGAATGCAACATAAATAGGATGTTGAGAAGGATGCATGGTAAAATATGGAAGGATCAAGTAGGGAATGGTAGATTTTGAGTGAAAGCGATGGAGAGTTGATTGAGTCGATAAGGTCATGCAAAATGAAACTTGTGGAGGCTCCTTCAGGTAGAGGTGCTCAAATCTTTGTTGAAGGATTTATGTAGAGGAGTGGAGGACCTAGATACCATGAATAGAAGTAGCGAGAGGATGTGGAAAAGTTTGCAACACCAAAGTTAGCCCTAAGTAGGAATAATTCACGAATAAGTGTTCATAGCCGAGATAGCTAAGACAAATCTTGATGGTTATGGTGATGATTAATTCTGTCAGGATAGAGGGAGTCAAATGAAATGCAAATTAAAGATTAAAACTATGATATGAGAAATATGTTTTTTAAACTTCTGCTAGTTATACATACTATATAAAGTATAAACATTTATCATATGGTTCAAAGTGCCAGATTGGATCTCACACATCCAAAGCTGATATAACAAGAATTTAGGTCCAGTTTCTTGTTTACATATTTGCTTTCCCTTAGATAAGATAACTTTTGTCTTTTTGACTAATATTTTCAGTTGCTTGCTCCTGACACAAGCAACAGTCTGTCTCAAGCTTGAATAACTGCTTTAAGCGATATTATCGGTGATCTGATTCTGAAAATTCTGGTCAGACTTGATCAGCTTATTGTGTCATCAACTACCATTACCATCCTTTTTTCTGGTTAGCTATGTAAATAACAAATTTTCGTTTTTTTCTTAAATTTCTTTTATCTAGTTCTTACTTTATTTTGTCAAGTACCTTCTCTTTTATTTTTTTCTAACTTTGCCTCAATCACAAGCAATATAAATTTGAACTGTTTATAGTTATTCCGTTGTAAGAACTTAAATGACCGACCATGCCTTAATTTTGAGTTCATGTTGACCTCCATGAACAGAGTTCAATTGAGATGTGCTAATTGTAAAATCAAAACTTGAACATGAATTGAGTTAACTAGATATCTATATTGCCATGGACTAAGACAAATTGTTCCTCAGATCCCATTGATGCTTTACCTCCCAGATTTTCTCAAGAAGCCTCTCATTCCATTATGCTTCAAGACTAAATTTAACCAATTTGTCGTTATGTGATGTGAATGTGATAGAGCTTTAGATGATGCCATTACCAATTCGTAGTGAATTTTCTTTTTTGCTCCTTGTTTGTATTCAGATGTTCAAAAGTGTATAACTTGGGCCCATAATGTTGTCTTTTTGTTGCTACATGTGTATTGCATTAGACTAAACATACAGTTTATGGCTAATATCTTATTGTGACTGTTCCAAAACTCTACTACTGCCATCTTCAGTTTAGCATGGCATCTGTGGTTCTGCATCATGATCCACATATCCTTTTAGCAGATTCATCCAATTAGAGAAGCAGATGTAACTGTATGGTTTCATCCTGATAATCATGTATACATCTGATTTAAAACAATGGACTTCCTTTTAATTTATTCAAAACTAGATTGTTGGTACATGGTAGTACTTCCAATCTGGAATAGCAACTCTTCTGTTGTAACTTGTTGACTTTTATGTATTTTCTTACTCATTTATGCATAGACAGGCACGACCTAAGATGCCTTGTGGCCATTCAAGGACCAGTAGCAATGTCGAAAAGGTTGCAGATAGAAGAAGTCGCGCTTTATTCAAAAGATCTCTAGATCATAGCAAGTATAAGTTTTGTTCAAAGGTTAGTTAGTGCAAACTGTTTTTTTTTTCATGGAAATTTTAAAATTCTTCTTCTCTTTTTGAATGCTGATAATGAGGTTTGGTAGTTGCTGAAAATGCATGTCTTCATTCAGGAACGTGAAGCACCTGGACATGCCTTGAGGAATTCTGAGCAGAGGTACTCGTTACTGATTTTATATTATTGTCTACCAGCATACTTTATGCTAATTTCATGGTTTACATAAGCTGAAGAGGAGGTTATTCCTTAACTTTGATGCTAGCAGCAAAACAAACTTTGATTCTGCTGTGTGTCTTTATTGTTATCTGTTATTGTGACCTTTGCTGATCCACCTTTTTTTTCCATTTTTTTTTTTGGTCTTGGATGGCATTTGAATTTCTTTATTTGGATCATATACCTTCTTTCTGCATGCATTTCACCAGATTTGACACTCCTTAATAATTTCACTCCAAAAGGACAGAGGATTCCTGACTATCTTTTTCTTCCTCCTCCTATTTAAATTGTTATTTGGACTTCAATTTTTCTGCAAGGGACTAAAAAGCTGGTTTGTCCTCTCCAAATGATAATGTAGCCAAGTTTATGTCCAATGTGGTTTCTGACTTTGATTCTACATTGGCAATGAAGCACCTTCTGCTCATTTATGTTTCTGTAAACTCACCTTATTCAGTGAATCGGGATGGTTATGATGTATCTCTACTCTACTCCCTCTTTTTGTTTATCAGGTGCATTGTATTCACACTGTTTTTTCCACCGACAATTATTGTCCATCTTGACCTGCCAAAAGAACAGAGTATCAATATGCTTGAACGTACAGATTCTGCAGAGCCGCTTCCAGTGTGCAGCTCTTCTGGAGGAGTTGTTCTGGGAGAATCTCACAACAGGAACAAATCCAAGCCTTTCAATAACTCCTCCAGTACTCCCTCTGGGTGCTCGGTACCAGACAACTTTTCCAGTTCAGTTGACTCAGATTTCTTGGTGAGCGAAATTCCCAAGGGGGACAAGTCTGTGAAAAGAAATTCAAGAAAGAAGGGGAAAAAGAAAGGAAAGCAGTACAAACGAGCAACACGCAAAAAAGTTACTGGCGGACTAGAAATTCAACATGAACAAAGTGTACGTGGTCCTGTTTCTGATGCCACAACCAACAGTGGTCTGGTTTGTTTGGGTGAGCGCACTTCAGAACATAGTGTATCCGAGAAGGCAACCTTCCCTAGTTTGTCCATTGAGGATACTGCTGCGGAGAAGGATGATAGTGAAAACAATAATGGATACGGCGATGAAATTGATGAGTCTGACCAAATAGCTTCTTTGTCTCAGGAATCTGCTGGCAAGGAATCCAGCTACGACAGTGCCGCTTCTGTAAATAATGCATCAAGCACTACTCAAACACCAGAAATAATTTTAACGACCTTTGATGAGAATAATAAAAACATTAATTCAAAAAAAGAGAGCAATTTCTCTGACAGTTCGCCCAGCACTTCCTTGGATTCTTGTAGTACTCCAATGCTAGACTCATATCTAAATGATTGGAATAGTAATATCAGTGAAAACTCCATTGATGATTTTGAAACTCCGTTATTTGTCAAGGATGAAAATGGACTTAGTTCTTCAGGGGGAGGAATGACTTCAGACTCCAGGAATTCTGACACTTCATGTCATACTACAACTGTAAATTTATGTGATATAAATACTGAAATGTTAAATGATGGTTGCATCGGTAACTCTTGTTGGTCAAAGGATGTTGTCAATACTTGTAACGGTACTGAAAGAGCTCAATGTAGTAGCGAGGCCTGTAGCAGCAATGACTTCCTTCCTGTATTATCAGGAAGGAGGGGTAGGCGTGCTAGAAAAATGAGTGGTGGTGCGAGTCAAATTGGGCCTAACAGATTTCATGGTCCCACAGGAAAAGAAAATAATCATTCAGTCTGGCAGAAGGTCCAAAAGATTGACACTGAGGCACCCATTCGTGAAACAGAGGCCATAAATGCTGTAGCTCCCCAGGATAACACTTCATCAAAAGGTTCCAATGCAAGGATTAGATCTGGTACATCTGTGGGGCTGAAACAAAACCAGAGTGGAAAACCCTGCAGAAATTCTTCTTTAAATGAAGTGGTTAAGGCAGATTTGTGCAAAGTAGCCTCTGACACTGTTAGTAGAAGTGACATAGCATCTAATTTGATTGATGGAAACTCAGTGCATAATGTCCGAAAGAAAGCCAGTTCAGCCTTTAAACAGGCATATCACTATTCTAGGAAGGAATCTTATGCAGCTAAAGTTAACGTGAACCGGGCTTCCAAAAACCATGTTCCAAAAAATGAAGGAATGCCGATCTTACCACAGGTGAATCATGGCAAGCACATTAGAACTGGATTAAGATCACCTTGTAGCGCTAATTACCAACAACTTTTGGTTGCACCTACTGACAAAATTGACCATTGTCACCCAGAGCCACAGCAGAAGACAGAGAATTACATAGAGGAAGTAACATCATCAGGATATAGTTGTGGCGCAGTATGTGATACGAGTTCTCCAGCTGCTTATAATGATATAGGTGCCTCACCATCAGATTCTTCGGACCGAGTGTACAATGAAGTGACTTCTGATAGCAGTAGTGCTAAGTACTCAAAAGAAGAGCTTTGCCTTACAGACTCTGAAGGAAACCAATGTTTGAAATTAGAAACTGAAAGTTCACATACAGAATGGAGCAAACCAGAGAGTGGTGCTGGTTCTGTATTGCAGAAGTGGGTCCCTGTGGGAAGGAAAGAATCAACGGTGTTCAATATGAGCCATTTAAATAATATAAAGGTCTCTGTTGCGGAAGATTTGGTTCCTGATAAATTGGACTCAAGGAATGTTAAAACAGAGGTTTCAACTTCAAATACTCCGTACGTCACTCCTTTAACTGCGGGTGGGTTTCCATGCTCAAGTCCCAGAGCTGAAGATAAAAACTTTTGTTCTGTTAAAGCCGATCAAATAAATAGTAAATTGAGAAATCACCCTCATGTGGCTGCAGAGTCAAATGGTGTGCCTGCTGCATCCAACTGTCAAAGTCATGAGGTGAAAATTCAATGCTTTTCTAGATCTGATAGTGATTTGGATAAGATAATAGAGGCTGTTCATGATGCCTACAAATTGCATACTGTAGCAGAAGGTGCTCACCTAGCCTCTGGGAGTCCACTGGCTGACTTTGAGAGATTTCTTTATGCCACCTCGCCAGTTATTGGACAAACACGTTCTATTAGAAGTTGCAGGACTTGCTCCAAAGAACAACTGATCGGCGACTCATTGTGTGCGCATCAGATTCCTAGCATATCTTTGAAGAGCCTCTGGCAGTGGTATGAAGAACCTGGGTGTTTTGGATTGGAAGTAAAGGCACAAGATTATCACAAATCAAAAAGGTTGCATAATGGTTATTCTGAATTCAGTGCATATTTTGTACCTTATCTTTCTGCTGTGCAATTATTTGGGAGATCCAGGAATACCAGAAATGGCAGCCCTGATGAAGTAGCAATAGCTTCTGAGGTGGATAAGAGATTAAAAACCCCATCTAATTTATGCTCCCTCCCAATTTTCTCCATGCTACTGCCGCAGCCTTTTAAAGAAACAGATACGTGCTTACCTGAATCATCTTCTTCTGCCAAAGATGAATTTTGCGATCAGTTGGATAGAAGCACATGTAAGGGTGATGTGGAGCTCATCTTTGAATATTTTGAATCTGACCAACCTCCATGGCGACGTCCATTATTTGAAAAGTTAGTTCTCGTTCCTTGATGATTTCTTTTTGTTTTTTCCTGGTGAATACTGAACTAAAAATTGGCTCAAGTCACTATGTTATGCAAAATTTCTCTATGAGAATTCATGCATTCACACCAACTCCCTTGGATGCATGTCATCATTTCTTTATTTGACCTACAACTATGATGATCTGAAAGATGCATTTTGCAGATATATTTTGTTATCATTTATTACAATCTCTTCATATGTTTTATGTTCCTGCTGTAGAGCTTAAACTAAGTTTCTTATAGGTTATTGCAGAATTTGTTATTCAAAAATGTTTTTCTAAATTATAAATCTATAAAAATGGTTTAAGCACCAATTGGCATGACACAGGCATGATATTCATCATGCCAGCCTTATTGGCATGCAGCACTAGCTTGATTGATGGTACATGCTGGTACATGGCATTCTGTTGTTCTGTTGTGTGCCAAGCACTACCATAAAATGCTATGGCAAGATATGTGCCATGCCACTGGTAGGCCAGCATGCCAGCAGTACTAGGTACCGAATCCTCGCTCTAAACCAATGTGTCAAATGCCAGCCAGCACATTTCATGCTGGGCCTTTCCCAGCACCTGTCGCATGTTGGTGCAGCACCTGTTAATTTATTTTTTTTAATATTTATAATTAAAATGGATATTAACTCTTTTTTTTAAAATTTATTACTTTGGAAAGCTTGGCAGGTGTGCTGTTGTGGGGGCTGGTGACTGGCACGGCAACACTTGAAACCATGCTGTTAACTGTAGCATTTCTCGGTTACACATATATTGAAAGGCTCTTTTCCTTGTAAACAGATTTTTCCCACTCTATTTTTCCGCTTCTAATGCCTGGAAGATGTGCAAAAAAGTTTGGAAATGGAAATGGAGAGTGTTCAGGATTTGTAATGATGAAACAAATCGTATTGATGTTGAAGCTGAGAAAAGCTAACTACCAAAACCATTCACTACACTTAACTCAACATGCACACAAATGTAGTTAAAATTTGTTAAATGTAAATAAGGAGTTAGAATATTACATTCTTGTTTGTTGAAAAAGTACTAAAGCATCTTTATGATGGTCCTGGGGCAAGCATTTTTGGATGCGACAATTAATTGCTCCAATTTTCTTGTAGTAGATCAAATTGTGTATGCATAACCATGTACTAAATTAACTTCAGGAAAAAATAGCATTTGATTGGATAGAGCAGTTATACGCCGTGCTTTGACTTATGTATTTGAGTTGGAATGCTGATTTCTCTGTCGCAATCTACTGTGGCATCAACTACAAAATTTTGTAGATTTACCAATAAACCTTTTTTGGTTGGTCAATTGGTTTCCATATAAGTAGATTGTTGGTGGATTGTTTTTTTGTCCTCCTACACTCTGACTCTGAACTGCTATCATTTGTATATTTTTTTCTTTGAAAAAACTTGTCTTATTCAGACCTTTCTATAATTAGGATAAATGAGCTTATTGGTGGTGACACATTATCTAATTGCCGAGCATTTGGAGATCCGCTGAAGCTGGAAAGCATCAACCTGCATGATCTTCATCCTGCTTCATGGTTTGTCATAATATCCTCATATTCTTTGCCTTTTTAACAGCAAGAAGTTTTTAATTAGATTGGTGTGTCAGATTTTCCTCCCAACTTATGGAGCTTCTTCACAGTTTGATTCATAATTCCAATATTGTGTTTCAGGTATTCTGTTGCATGGTATCCTATATATCGTATACCAGATGGCAATTTTCATGCTGCATTTTTAACTTATCATTCTCTTGGCCATTTTGTTCACCAAAGTTCCTCCTCCAAAGCATCTGACAGCCTCAGCTGCATAGTTTCTCCAGTTGTTGGTTTGCAGACTTACAATGATAAGGTATTTTTTTTCAGTTTATGTTTAAAGAAGTTATATTAGAGTTTACTGAATGAAATGTCAATAGTATCATTGTGTTGGCTTAAGATGAATGCGTAAAAGAAGTTGTTTATAGTTTGCACTACAATTATGAGTCAGAAATAAAGTACAGATAAAATTGAGTTTACACCTGCTTTTCAGGTCTAACTGGATTTGTTTACAATATCCGCTAAATCCATCTGTGCTATAGCAGCCTTGGGTTGTATATGCATAAATTCAACTTTAACCTACTAAATTTAATTCAGGAATTCTGCACTAATCCACTCATAGCAGACTAAGTAACATATTGAAAGTTTCTTTTTTCCTCTCAAAAGGGTACAAACTGAAAACCAAAATAGCAAAGGTCAATAGACGACCTGTAGCACTATAAAGAACCAGTCATAGTGTACAGTTAGCATCAAGTATAGTTGTTTTTGTCCTTCATAGCTCGTAAATGTGAATAGATAAATAGAGAGATGAATATTGGGTACCATGAGATAAAGGTTTAGGGTGGAGGGATCAATGATGTTATGTGTACTCTAAAGTGGTTTAACTGTTTGCTCCTTGATTTATATGAAAACAGCAAAGAAAAAGATGATGTGGAATGGGACAATTAAAAATAAGGACTGGAATGCTAGTTGACTTAAAAAAGGCATATCAAAGTTGGAAGAATTAATGATATAAAAAAATGAGATAAATATATTATTTTTTTTCAGGAGGAAGGGGATATACTGCTCTCTTATCATACCTCTTCATTTAGCACATGATGGATTAAGTTGGGAGGACTGTTGTCATGAACTCAAGAAAAGGCAGGGAAGGGTAGGGGAGAGAGAAGAAAAGGGCAAAGAAGAATAGTAGGATATGACATCTGGCCATGAAGAGTTTTGTGGGGAAAAACTATTTTCCGCCATAGGTATTGGCTGGACACTAGCAAGTGTTGAAAAGATAAAGGAATATCTATTTTAGAAAGGGTGAAAATGCAGCATTTAGTAATATTTAGATGAGCAGCTCCCACCACGGATCTCATCTAGTTGTTTTGTACCTTGCAGTGGACTTGTAGCTAAATCTTTAAGTCACTAAAGTTATTGACCTGTTATTTTCATCCCATTAGCTTCTAACTTATATGTTGCAGACCTATATTTTGGCTTTCCAAATATTATTAACTTTCTATTTTCTTAAAAAAGACATTATTAACTTTCTTGTCTCCCACAAAATTATACTTTGTTTTCAACATTCTCAGTCCTCAATTTGTTTATTCCAATACAAAGTGATGACTTGATCCTGAATGTCAATGTTGACCTTGGTTGAGAATCCAAGAAATAATATGATACTTTTCTCTACATTAGTTGTTAATATTGACAAAGGCCTAACTGATCTTAAGGATGAATATGTATGATTGCAGTTTTCTTGCTTTTAGTTATCAACATTATAAGCATCACAGACTTCCATAATCCCACGTTGGTAAAACTGCTTAATTTTTTCTGAACATAATACTGGTCCATAGATGTTCACTTAATTGAGTGTTCTGTATGTGTGTCCTAGAAAGTAAGGCTTAGGTCCAATTGGGTTCTCAGGTGCATGTTACTAGCTTGGTGTTATCTTTGGATAACCATGTTATGCTTTACAAGGGATTGCATGGATGGAGCATCAGATTTATAATTGAGTTATTACACAATAGATTTCTTTTGTGCTGGAATTGGTTGGAACATAAATATCCAGGCCCACCATTTTATGACCATAACATTTTTTTTATAGTTGATTTGCAGCATGCCAGAAGCATATCCTATTGTGGGACTTTGTTGAGTTAAATGTTTCTGGCAATTTTCAACTTGATGCCCAGATTCTTGCTGGCACCTGAAAGTTTGTTGACAATGTCAATCCTTTTGAAGTTGATAAGTGGATCTAATGCAGGATTACCGAAATCATTCGGGATAGTGGTGATTTGCAAATTGGTACACTCACGGCCAATTCACAACATTATTCACTATAATTCGGAGGGGAGAGAGATTAAAAGCTTTTTATCCTCATGCGTAAGACTGGGAGAGTTGCATTGTAAGATGAGGAGACCAGTAAAAGTAGGACTCTAGATCCAGTAGAGGAAATAAGTTGATAAGGTCACTTCGGCAACATGAAGAACGGTAGAGTTTCTTTTAAAAGAAATAAATCATGGAGAAGTTGCTTTGGCAATGTGGAGAAGGCTGGAGTCTGTGTGTGTGTGTGTGTGTGTGTGTGTGGGTCTCTCTTCAAAAAGGAAAAATCATGGAGAAGTTGGGTGGGGAAGTTTCTTCATTTCTCAAGTAAAATTTTATTTGAATAAAGAATCATATAAGTCCTATAATACTACCAAATGATATATAAACTTGAAACCTCAACATATGTATTATTTGTTTTTGTATTAATAAAACTAAAGTTAATTAAAGAAAGTCTAACATCCATCTACCATAATCAAAGTTAAAATATATGTTTAGTATGTATTTTCTAATCCCACCCCCACATAATAAGATTCATTGGCAGATAATGAATTTTGAACCTGAACCTGTACCAAATGAATCAACGAATCAGCTAACATGGTTCCAATCTCTGTTTGCTACTATTGAGACGGACTTTGTTTTTAAAAAAATGAATGTCAGACAGATGTGTTCCCTTGGAGAAAATGCTGTCTGCCAGAAAGTTCATGCAGTCATTGTTTTTCAAATTATTTCCATTTTATTTCTTGACACAAGTAACTTGTAACTTTCATGGTTTCCTCCCCATTATTAGTGTCATTAAGGTAGTTCTCAAGGTATAATATTGCATGTGCCCCCCACTGCTTTTATTTTAAATGGTATCTAACATGATGTATGATTTTCATGCAGGGAGAGTGTTGGTTTAGACTGAAGGACTCATTTTCAAAGGTCATCCAGAATGAAGTTCGATTTTCCAATCCTTCAGACATCTTGAAAGAGAGACTGAGAACACTCAGGCAAACTGCAAATGTAATGGCTAGGTCTTCAGTTTCTAAGAGCAATCAGAGATCTGTAAACAGGCATCCGGATTATGAGTTCTTCCTATTGCGGAGTCGGTAGGGGGCTGTTTTCTTTCTTTTGAGCAAAAGTTCCTTCTCTCAGTTCTTTCACTAGGCTATGGTCCTTTCATTTGTAACAAATGTAAGAGTAGAGCTAACTTGAAGGCTTTTAATTTATATCAGGGGCAGGAATCTAACCTGAACGAGGAAGTGCAAGCTCTTAACTTACTTCCCCCCCTTTTTTTTTGTACATTGTCTATGTATGGATTATCTTCATAATTTCTCTTATCAAAGCTTTAGTTGTGACTCATCTGCAGTCTCTTCAAACCGTATAACCTTTTTTTTTTTGGGCGAGAACAGACAGTATAACAAGTTAATGTCAGACATCTCATAATGCAAACTCAGGTTTTAGAACTTGAAATCTTTTCCAAAATATTGGCTTCTCAAGTTGGCTAAGGATGAACGTATCTCTTCTATTGCAATCTGTTTTGCCGAGTGTGATGTCTTTTGAAGAATCATATGGTTTATTAAGCTCTGGTGGGGACTGCAGAAGGCTTAGTAATTAGTCAGGTGATGCTGATTGCGAGAGCTGAAATTCTTCCCTGCCTAGGGAAAGTTTTTTCTTCTTAAGTTACCCTGATACATAGATGCTCCGTATTTTACTGTTAGATCCCATTGGCAAGCACAGTTACTGCAACCCAATTGATAAAGAACTGATCAAGTTCCTTTCCGACCTCTGCAATCACCCCTGCGGCATCCCACGACTTGAAGTCGTAGTTGGAACACTTGGAAATATCACTATTAATCTCTTCCTGCTCACACGAAGTAACGTTTTGTTGAGACTTGTGATTTTGGTATCCAAGTACTCCCAAGTTCTATCGTGGTCTCGTGCAAAAATGAACTAATGGAGAATGACGTTACAAAATCATTCCAGTTTAAATCGGTGCTAATCTCTGAAAAAAATAATCAAACAAGGTATGTGATGGGATTGTAATTGAAGGTTTTGATAGGGAAAAAATATCAGTGGGCTTTGATACTATATTAAGATCCTAGTTAAAAAGCTAAGCATTTAGATGGATAAGCTTAAGAGTACATATGCACTACAAGAATGCTTAACATATTCGATGTTGGAGTATTATTCCTCAACACATTCTATTTTTAAATCGAACATCTTTTTCTTTAATAAAAATCCTCCCGCCCTTTCAATCCTCTCCCTCTCACTCAATTGTACTCTCTTAATCTTCCTCTGCCCTCACCCCTCTCTTTGAATGCTCAATCGATGATGATGATGGCTCCATGATGGAGACATCAGCTAGGCCCCTCCCCCCTCTCTCTCTCTCTCAATCTCTTAATTTCCCTCTCCCTCTCCCTTGAGTCTACTCTCCCAATCTTTCTCTCCCCTTGTCCCACTCTCACAATTCTCCGTTGCTGTCGATGATTCTATGATAAGGATATTGGCTAGGATTAGAGCTCTGCAACGATGAGGTATGTCTCTCTTTCTCCTCCCTTTCTTCCTCTCTCCCCCCCTCCTCCTCCTACCTCTCTCTCTCTCTTCCTCTCCAGGTTCTAAGATGTCTCAGCTTGGCATGATATGTAATGGTACTGTAATGAACTAGTAGCAGCCGATACATTTTTTAATACCAATTCAATGAATCTTGGTCTCCCTTATGTAGGGTTAGTCTTAGAGATCCTTAATTGTGCATCATTCCTATTTTTAAGCCATCTATAATATTATTTCAAATTTCTCCAAAATTTTTCTTAAAACTTTTATTCATATTATTTTAAAACTTTCCCACTTTCTCCTACAACATAATATTCAAATTTAAATCTATTTCAAACTCTTCGATATTTTCTACAGCTAGTTGTTCATCTCATGTCAACTTTTACCTTTCTCAACCTACCTTGCCATGTTAATACTCAAAAGCAAAATATTAATGTCATCGAATTATCTTAAATTCTTAGCCAATCATTGAAATTTAATACATAAAACTGAATAGTTTGCACCATTACAAACAATCTCCAAGAAATAATATGAGTTTTTTTTCTTAATTTTTTAAGAAATAATAGAGATGCCGCCGCTAAGGTATGGACCTCTGCAAAGAGGATCTAAGTGGAGGTGTTAATTAGCTGATTGGTAGGGGTACGAGAATTGCCATAAAATTCGGTACCAAACATACTTTCACATAGCATCAAAATTATCCTTCTATGCAATAATGACTTCCGTTAATTATCTTTGCTTGCGATTAGCATACTTCGGATTCGACAATGTTTAACATTTTGACTCTGGACTACCACAACCACATCTCTAGCTCATGTCGGGGCATCAACAATACTAAATTTCTAATCCATAGTGGGGTATTAACAATACTACACTTCCGGCCTGTGGTGGGGAATCAAGTATCCCTTTTGTGGCGGGGCATCAATGAGTACCACATTTTTGGCTTGTGATGGAGCATTAACAACGTGGCTAGTTCAAAGCACCATAACCAACTATCCAAATATACAATTCTCTATTTTTTATAATACTTGTTGAGTAAATATAATTCAAAGCAATATTCCTTACAAAATTTGATGCATGGGAGTACTAAAATCCATACAAACCACAATCAACAACATATGCTACATATACACACACACAAAGAACCATATATCCTCAACAGATAATTATGCAACAAACAATTATACTATGCAAAGCGAAAAACAACAATACATGAAAATAGCATATATACACACACACACATATTTTTCTTATATAGGTGACAATGTCCAAAGATTATTATCTATACTAGTCACAATCTTTACTCGACATGTACCAACCAAACCTTAATTTAAGAACTAAGGGCTCGTTTGGTTCGCGGGAAGTATCTTTCCTCCTCGGAATATGATTCCTGGGAATCAGATTCCTAGGAAGAGGATACCTAGGAAAGTACTTTTGGCATGTTTGGTTAACTATGGGAAAGTGACAAATTTTCAAAGTGCTTATGTTTGGTTGACCATCCACTTTCCTAGGAAAG
The DNA here is from genome assembly GCF_009389715.1 of Phoenix dactylifera. Taxonomy (NCBI): domain Eukaryota; kingdom Viridiplantae; phylum Streptophyta; class Magnoliopsida; order Arecales; family Arecaceae; genus Phoenix; species Phoenix dactylifera. Next base: position 13,507,093 of record NC_052408.1, on the reverse strand, counting down.
TTAAGTATAATTCCTATTATGCCCTTAATAAAAAATAGGTCTTTAATGCCTCTTTAATGCTTCTTTAATGCTGAAGGGTCTTTTTGGGAAAAAATAAAAAAGGAGTGATTCCCACCTCATGGGAAAGTAACTTTCCCATGTTTCTCATGGGAAAGACTTTCCCATGAAATGTGGGAATCATATTCCCATGGGAATACAACTTTCCCATCTCTCTCCTTTGAAAACTCCAACCAAACAAGAGGCATTTCATTACTTTCCCGTTGACCACACTTTCCCCCCTCCTTTTCCTGCGAACCAAACGAGCCCTAAAGTGTATAATATCTTTCTCAATGCTTTCTTGCACAGACGATTGCTCCTTGCATAATTAAATTCAAACATCAACCATAAAAGGTATAATTGGCAGCCTAGTATCCTATACTAGGTCACCAGATGCTCACTCAGCGAAAACTTGGAACCACCCACTAGGTCAACTTGACTGGTTAGAGAGAGAGAGAGAGAGAGAGAGAGAGGGAGAGAGAGAGAGAGAGGAGGGGTGGCAATGTGAACCATAGGTATCTCCCTCTCTCAAAACAAAAAGGGAAGCTATAGAGGCAAGGGTGGTGGTGGTCCATGGCAATGAACAATGGCGGCGGTGACAGTGGTCAGCCGATGGAAAAGAAGAAGAAAAAGAGATAACCGATGAGACTATATTCTACGGAATCCGGCGATTGGTCGAGTCAAAACAACCCTCCAATGGTTGCTTTAGACAAAAAAAAGAGAAGAAATGAAATTTAGGCTTTCACCTCGACTTTGACAAGATCTTGCAGCTAGGTCAATGGAAAAACCCCAAGAAATCTCTAAGGGAAAAGCTCAAAATCAACAGCGATGAAAAAATGGGTGTGATTTCATGATGGATTTTCTAGAAGATAGGGGGGATCGGTATTATAGGTCTTTCCTCTTCCGCCTCATGCACGAACCTGCACAGACCACGCATACTCGGGTGGTCAATTGACCAGACCTTTACAGGTGGTGTCGTGGGATGGTGTCCTATGGAAAAAGCAGTATAAGCCTCTGCAAAGTGTTGGCTCTAGAAAACACTAGAGGAGAGCTTTTGGATTTCTAGACCATTATGGTAGTTCGACTGAGTTTATTTATTTTGGTATTTCCTAGAGATTTTGTCGAACATATTCATAAGCTATCTAAACTAATACATTAGATTAGGTGATGCCCGTATCCATAGGAATTCGGGTCTCTCCAGTTTCACTGATATCATAAGTTCTAAATTTTTGCATGAATCAAAATTTTTGATAGAACCTTAAGTAAAGAAAAACGTCAATAAAACTCTTACTAGAACGAAGAAAAGCAAAAATTGATACTTAGAAGTTAAGCTTAGAGTGTGAAATCTCCCTCTATGGACGTAACCATTTCTTCTTATTTTGGTTTTCACATTGTTCATAATATGTTATACATTCTGCAGCTCGTGTTGGGTTGGTTCTACTTTGGATTGTCACGGCTGGTGCAACGGATGCTGATGCATCGAAGTAATGAATAAAAGTTTAATGCAGAGCTGTTGCATGAAAATAATCTAATAAAAAATTCATCGGTTAATGCTTATTGCTGTTGTTTGCAGCTATATCCTGATTTCATTCATTAACCTTCAAGAGAATTAGGAAAATAAATATTTGATTCGTCACCTGAAAATTCCATCAGCAAATTCGTCTTATTCATTCACACATAACTTCATGCAGCATGTTACAGTTCATATTTCTTTCCTAAGCTGTGATATCTGGAAACAAGACTAGTTCACAGCCCTACAGTTGGTCCTTATCTCACCATTCCCTCCAGTGAGCACACCTATGTTGGCCATCTTCAGCATGGATGCCCCAAAGTCCCGGAAGAACAAGTAGGGGTATATGCTATAGTTACTGACCATGGAGGCAGTATCAGAGTCGTCCAGGAGAGCTTGGTCTGACTGGAGAAGGCCAGAACTGTTCATGAGGTTCTTGTAATAGATATTATCAAACCTGCTTGTCGTCACGGGGTCCAGAGGAGCAAGATTGCTGTCGGAACTGACATTGTTTGGGCACAGGCTCTGTAGGTTCTTGAGCAGAGAGACGTCGAGCTCTAGGTCTGGTCCACCCGAGCTGTTAAAGTTGAAGAGCCTGTTCTTAAAGGTGAAGCACTGCGCAAAGCCGATGGTATGTGCCCCTGCATGTTACGTGCATGGAACCATAACCATAAGCGATTTGATATTTAAGTAGTTGAGAAAGTATGGGCAAGGAAGCGATATATATGAGCACTGTGGCATAGCTTTATATGCGTGTAAGACCAAGGAATAATGAGGGGGACACCTGAGAGGACAACAACATCTTTAGCGTCAAGGCCCTTGGCAGCAAATTTAGCAGTAATGGTTGTTAGATCATCTAAAGGTGACGGTAATTGTTCGTTGGCTGCGGTCCTGTTGGCTGTTGTCCCATCTCTCCTGCCCAGTGCAACGAACCAGTAAGGCCCTCCTGACTGAAAAAGAAAAAGATGTCACAAGAATTTGAGAAATAAATGCCACCTTCTGTTCATATAAACGAGACAACCCTCTGCGATAAGTAGCTACTATTGCTCGGGGAAGAATGAACATAAGCAGTAATTAGTATGAGTTCCTAACCAGGAAGACGGCTTCGCGTGCTGCAATCGTTACAATATCTGCACAAGAAACTGTTGATGGGCAAGCTTTCTCCACATCAGCCTTAATGCTGTCTATTACCTCGTAACCTCTGACCGAGTTACGGTTTGGCGATGCACTCTTTTCACTGATGATATCGTTGGAGTCATCAAGTAGTAGCGATGCATCACACCCCTTGATATCGATGGAAGAGAAGATTTGTCAGTTAAATTCTAGTTTGAATCATGAAAAGATGGTGAAGGAATGAAGATGATTGAGCTGTGGTGATTTTTGATCGCGTACATCGACAAAGCAGTCATGAAAGTGCAGGCGAAGAAGAGAGGCCGCCATTCTGGTTTCATTGCGCATGGCTGACCACACTCCATTCCTCACAATTCTGGTTAAACTGGGGCATGATGTATCATAAAAGCTGTAATCAAGTTGGCTGTGGATTAGAGGACTTAAGATTAGGAGGCAGACCAAGGAAAAGATGATACGGCTAGCAGGTTTCTGATCCATGAGATGCATAGAACAAATGTACTGTTGTTAACTCTTCAATAAACCAGTTTGGTGATTTAGGATATCTTGGGTTTGTGATTTACATAGGCAAGGCACAGGGACAAATAATGCACCTCTCCTTATAAAGTCTCATGGAGAGTGCCGCGAGCACTAGGGTTGTGACCAACGAGTACAAAGATAAGGTTGACCTTGCAGTCCAAACTGGTGTTCTCTATCTTGTTGAAAAGAAAAGACTTGGCTTGGACATCTCCTCAACCATGAAAAGAAGGGAACAGAAAAGGACCAATGGATGATGGGAACTTCTCACACGACTTCTTTAGTGCTTATGTGGAAAGTTGAGGACAACTCGTGAGGTGGTTAGTGTCCCTTCTCGCATGCTTCTTGGCAAGTCTTAGAGGAAGGCAAACTGAGAGCAAATTCCTTTGACAAGCTTCTAATGGATTAAAAGAGAGGCACTTCTGAACACAGTTGTTGGAGTTGGGTGCAGACTTACAATATGCATTAGAAATGCATTATTCGATGAATAAGATCTCTTTAAACTGACGCTAGTAACTTTCGGTGTTAATGAATAGCAGTCAACTATGATCTGTGAAAGGTGGCACCACCTGAAGGCGATTGCGCATGGGGTGGTGGGCACTGCATTGTTGTTCTAATAGGTTACTGCTCAAATTAGGTATTAGACAATGGAGCAATCCACTAGTTGTAATTTAATTGAAATGATCAATACATGTGATCAAATTGGGTAAATCGTGTTAGTTTGTGCTCCAGCAGGACATCCATTATGGAGAGTAATGCTTGAGTAGGTGGTTCAAACTTGTCATTTAAGATAGTGGATTAGGAAGTGGAGCAATGCTTTTTTATATAGAAAGCTATAGATGCATTGCATGGTTGAAGAGAGTCATGATATCAAACTAACAATTCAAAAAATTAACTTTTAGTGTAATATAATTGGAACTCCAGTTTTGGTCTCTCTCATCCGACAAAACTTTTTGTTATACTGATAACGTTGGGTCTCCATGTAACTCTAGTGGACTGCTCGCCATGACGTTAGTTCTCAAGTTGTTAGGTCTATAGGAGCCAATCAGGTTTTGAAACATCCTAAATTGTAAGAGGTTCTCGTCAATGCATTTGCAGTTATACAAAGAATTGCAGTTTCACCAGAAAAGCATGAGTACTATGTATTGACAACAACTCCAATCCGAACGTTTAACTGCTCACAGGCACCCCTCTAACGAATAAGGGTACTGAGTCTATACGCAAGGCCTTGGAAGAGAGGAAGAGAGATGTTCTCGTGAATGTTTGCGTGAGAGAAAATCTTCTGGCCCCCATTATTTGTGAGGCTGACAGTCCAATCTGCCACCTGGTTCACTTCATGGATAGGATCGATATTCCAAGTGCACGTCTGGAACCATAGACTAACTATTGGAGGAGGAGATGTTTTTGAGACTTCGATCAAAACTATTTAGCAGCAGAGTGGATACAATTTTTTTGACAGAGGAAGTTTAAGGAGGTCCATTATGGAGTGAGTATGCTGAAAAATCTGATTGCGTTTACATCTTCCTCAATTCTCTGCTTGTTCTTATCTTTGAACCCTGTCCCTGTTAGAGGTTTTGCTTTGGGACTGTTCCTTGTCTCCATCAATATGGTTGGACCTTCTCTAACTAATTCTTACAAAAGAAAAAGAAAAAAAAAAAAGAAAAGTACAAATTGTTGATAGACAAACATATGATGCCTGTTAGCAGCAGGGCTCATTAACGAGTGCTAAAAGTTGAAGTCTTGAGTTATGTTTGTCATGAGAGAGCTGATCCACTTTTGTTTTCTTTTTTTGAGGAAATATTTCATTGTTCGGAGGAAGAGAGAGCTGATACACTCAATGTTCAGTAAATGGCTGTCTTTTTTTAAAATATATGTATATACATAGAGACACACATATACATTCGAGTCCCCCTTCTACCAGAGTGTTAGGGAAGGATTATTTTCTTAAACCTAAGAATTATTTTTTTTAGAACAATAATAACTAAAAGAACATAAATTAATTAGTTGAATATAGCTAAATCTCATGGTTATTTTTACAAGGCCACTCCAATATTTAGAAAACCCGGGTCCCTATCCGCCATTTGAAAGTTCGTTAGGTGATCCTCATTTCCAACGGCTACTCTCCCGCTGGTCCGCTCATTTGTATATTGGAACCAAGCCCCAAACCATCACCTCCCCTCTTCCCTTCTCTCTACTAGAGCGTGGCATCGAAGAGAGAAGAAAAGAATAGGAAGGAATAGACCCTCCGTTTCGAAAATTTCAGGTGGTTTGATAGCATTATATATTCTTGTTTCTGACCAAAGTTGCAGAGTGCTGTTTGCAGCCATGGCCTCCTCTGATAAACCAGAGAGGAAGGAAGGGAAAGGTGATGAGGAGAAGGGAGGGTTCTTAGATAAGGTCAAGGACTTCATCCATGATGTCGGCGAGAAGATCGAAGAGACTGTGGGGTTCGGCAAGCCCACAGCCGATGTCACAGCAGTCCACATTGATTCCATTGACCTGGAAAGGGCCGACCTTGTCGTCGACGTCCTCGTCGCAAACCCGAACCCAATTCCAATTCCTCTTGTTGACATCAACTACCTGATAGAGAGCGGTGGTAGGAAGCTCGTTTCTGGTAAAATCCCAGATGCCGGTACCATCCATGCCCATGGATCTGAAACCATAAAGGTCTCACTCACTTTGATCTATGATGATATCAAGTCCAGCTATGATGACATAGAACCAGGCAGTGTGATTCCCTACAAGGTGAGGGTGGAGCTTACTGTGGATTTGCCGGTGTTCGGGAACATCACCCTTCCAATGGAGAAGAATGGGGAGATGCCCGTGCCTTACAAGCCGGAAATAGACCTGCAAAAGATCAAGTTTGATAGCTTCTCGTTTGAGGAAACAAGTGCAACCCTTTTCCTGAAGGTGGAAAACATGAATGATTTCGACCTGGGCTTGAACTCATTGGAATATGAGATGTGCCTTGGGGAAGTAAGCATTGGTGGTGCTCGCCTCTCCAAGTCTGCAGTCATTGCGAAGAAGGGCAATGGGGTTGTCGAGCTGCCCATCTCCTTCAGGCCCAAGGAATTCGGGTCTGCGCTGTGGGATATGATAAGAGGCAAGGGGACAGGGTACTCCATGAAGGGGAGCCTTGATGTGAACACTCCATTCGGTCCAATGAAGCTGCCATTCCATCGGGAAGGTGGAAGCACGAAACTTAAGAAAGCAGACGACGATGATAGCGGCAATGAGGTATGTTGGTACAGCAGAGTCGTTTAGCTATTCTTCAGTGTTGTTTATTTGGCTACAAACAAATGAGTTGATGTCTTATTCCTTATTACATGTTAAGAGTCATTATAGAAGTGCAGATATTGTTATGAAGGGAAAACACTGTTTGCCATCCTAGATATATAGTTTGGAAAACAAAAAAAAGGGAAAAGAAGAATAGATGGGCTCTTCATAGTGCATGGCAATGAACGCAAAAAAACATAGTGCCTTATTAGAAAGCTCTGATTTAATATTTTGATTTTTCAATGCTTTTTGATCTTCAAAGTTTCTTTTTGGGTCCTAGTTGCTGTGATCCTTAGTGATGGTGACCATCTGGTGAAATGATGGGATTCCAATCTTTGCATCAAAAGACATCCCCTCAAACTCACACACACAGAGAGACAGAGAGATGGTGATAATCTGGTGGACAGAAATAGATCGTTGCAACAGAGAAATGCATAAAACGCGCAACAATTCGACACTTACTAAGGTTCCTAGTTTACAGTTACTTCGATCAAAACCCTGAATTTTGACCTCGTAGCCCGACCTTTTGCCTAGTGCCTAGAGACAACTCATAACATTTGATTCAAAGAGCAACTCTTCTTATGTGAGGAGGATGTAGACTGATATAAATTTCAAAACAAATCTGTGATCCTTATGCGAAGATATCCAGTGCTTGAGGAAAGAATTAGGAAGACTTATGCCAGTTATGGTCGCATCACTACCATTAGCAGCAAAAATATTATTGTTCTTGTTTATTATCTTTAATGTTTGGAAATTTGTTGCAAGGTTGTTGAAGGAGAGATCTAAGTGTGAGAGTGCTTCTTTTACCAATGCTGCGGCTAATTACTCTATGCTTCTTATCATGCAGGACTGATGGAATCCATCTACTAAAAGTGCTGCAGAATTCAACTTCAATCATTCTAAAATTTTCCCTGCTATGTAGTTCTTTGGGAATGCAACATCCCTAGATCTTTACTGGATCAGTTTTGTAATTGGCATTAATAAATGTTCTGAAGACTGTAATCTAAATTGAATCATAATTTATTGTCAGCCACATGGTTGAAGAAATCACATATATCATCCCAGCATCATCTTATTCACTACCATCTTCAAAACGAAGAATGCTAATCATTCTAGCAGAAATATGGCTGGTACCACCATGTTTCATATTTCAAAGAGTAAAAACTAAGCATCTCTTCACAAATGTCTGGTATCATGCTAAGTTCTTCTATTTCGTGTCTATATTTTTCCCATGCTTTTCTGCGAATGATTTCGTGGATCTGAAACTTCCAAAGTCTAAAAACCTGGTTATGCTACCAAAGGAGGGAGCAGCAGATGAAATCAAAGCAACATTTCCATGCATTCATAACAGCAAGAACAGCTGAAACATGAGATATTTCACATGTAATCAGACTTAAATGTATGGATAAAAAGAAGAAGAAGAAAAAGAATGAAGGGAAAAAGAAAGAAAGATTGATCAAATATATAAACTAAACAACTGAATAATGATTGTAAAGAAGATTGGTGCACTTGCCACTCATTGACAATCCGATCTTTAGAGTCCTCCATGCTGGAAATTACTTGAGAAGATGGCGGTCTCATCTCTCTCTCTCTCACACACACACATTATTTTCACTACCTAATGGAATCTGCGACAAAGTTCAGGGCAGAGATGACGAGTGGTCTTTCCACCGTTGCGAGCTTTGAGTGTTCTCGTACTAGGACTCGACCTTGCGCGAAGATTTGAACTAGCACAAATCAGACGGCAGAGGATTGGTTTCCGGAAATGGGTCGACTTAGAATCCATTAAATCCTGACCCGGACAATCCTAATTACCAATCCAATACCTAATAGTAGGTCCAGTTTGCCTCAAGACTCGAACTTTAAGGCCCAAATTGGGACTAAAGAGAAATTATTAAGTGAACCAGATTTATCGTGGATCTAAGATAAAATGAAGTCACTTAATAATTTTATCTTAATATAATTTTACTCTAGATCCACGATAGATCCGATCCACCTAATAATTAGCCATAAATCTACACTAGACTTGATCCATCTAATAATTAGCCGAAAGGCTCGGCCGCAATGTGTCACGCCGATATTGGTGGTTCGTAATCGACTGCACCAATTACCATATTCCATATGTGGTGAAGATATCTTTGATCCCCATAACATTTCTCCTGGCTGAATTGACCTGGTTCTTATCCATAAGCCTGTATGAGAGTATATTGACGTTTAAACCCTTATAGGGCTATAAATTGAATCCAAGATAGGTGGCCTGCTTTTGTGAATTTTTTTTTCATTTTATCTTCTCTAAATTATCAAGATACAAGGAAAGAATTACCTGGGAACTCAAAGCAGAGTGAGACATACGTGGAGCGCCAAATTTAGATAAAACCAACTTGGTAGAACCTTAAAAATTTGAATTAAAAATGATTAATTTTATCATAAAAATTAGAGATCCTTTTTAAGGCTCATAAAACAAAAAGCCTGTCATAAAATATATTTTTTTTAAAAAAATAGCAGGAACTCTGAATCCAGAAATCTCTATCTCATGAACGAAAGCACCAGAACTTCTCGTGTCATCCCCTTTGCTCCCTGTGAATGAACGGACGACATTGACTACTAACACGTGAAAACAGCAAAAGACTAAGTAAATTTTGGCAGCCGCATATACCTCCGTAAAATAATATTGTACTTTGAATTCATTAGTGCCTAATAAAGGATATGGCTTTCTTGTGATCATTGTTTCCTTTGTGTAAATTTGCATTGTTATGATATAGAAGGAATAATGATACCACAAGACACAACCTGAAGATTTTTCTTCCCTTGAAGGCAAACAATTTGAAGAAAATTAATGGAGGAGTATTATCCAACAATAGGGAAATTCTTGATTCAAAATGGATAGACTGGATCGAGTGATAGAATGGGTCAGTTTCTTTGTTTTTTGAAGGAATAGGAGCAGCAAGCTCCAACTCTGTTTATTAGCTAGTGATGCACGCCACATCAAGTATCTCGATAGATTCTATTGCTGTTTGCAGGTGTGCTGCATGGAAGAAAATTGCAGAAGTATAGGTGACATTTTTGTTTAATCTTTGACATAGTATAAATGATTACTTGAATCAAAATGCAACGAATATATTTATATCTAAGCTTTTACTCTCTCTTAACATTGTTCGCCTAGCTAAACACGGACAAGACCGTCGTACATTAGGTTCTCAGCGGCTGTTAAACTTACTTATAGGTAAATGGTTTAATTTCTTTTTTTACAGAATAGCGGTGAGAGTGTCATTTATCATGTCATTAAAATGGTGAAAAAATTATCTCTATCAAACACTTCGAAAGCACCTCTCAAAGTTTAAACATAGAATCTTCCCCTAATGGAATAGATGTAAATGACATTCTGATCACCACCAGTTTTAAGCACAATAGGAAGACATATGGCCAGTACACTGCACCGCAAAAAAAAAAAAAAAAAAAAAAAAAAAAAAAAAAAAAAAAAAAAAAAAAAAAAAAAACGCATTGGCTTCTCTACATATAATATATAGCTACAAATTAACAATCGCAATGTGATTCATTTTCTGCACCTAGTGAAAGTTCCATATCATTAGTTTCCTTATGCTGCTATGCATACAAAATCAGAACCTAAAAGTGACAAAAAATATTCTGAACTAACATCAACCCTTACAAACAACTTCGGAAATCTACATTTAGTTTCTTAGGGTTGACACTATAAGCTTAAATTTAGATTTGGAATTTTGGAATTGAATACCAGGGAGCCGACCCAAACCAGACCAGTCAGAACCCCTAGTTAGTTGGCTGGCACCTCACATCATCTCCTGCCACCTATCTCCCAACGTGCATGGCTCTAATTCATCTCAGCTCTCGACGTGCATAACACCTAATTCTCACCGGAGAATACTATATATCCTGTTTTCTTCCTACCCTTGTACTAGTATAAAACACCATGGCCACACCAATATTCTCCATTGCCAAATAGCTGAACCCAACTCGGACTGCCGGTAGAGCCATGGCGAGATCCATAGTGTCGTTCAGCATTGCGGCGATGCTGGTAGTGTGTTCACTTGCCTCGAAGCCAACTGCGGCCATGGCAAACGCGTTCGACTACAGGCAAGCCTTGGAGAAGAGCTTGTTGTTCTTTGAGGCCCAGAGATCCGGCAAGCTACCACCTGATCAGCGTGTCAAATGGCGTGGCGATTCTGGCCTGAAAGATGGGTTCGACCAAGGGGTGAGTCCGGCTTAATTATCTTCTTGAGCTGATGGATACTGAGTCAACATTATTTAAAATTGCCCCCTTACATGATAGGTTATCATGTATTGTCTACTTCAGCAGCCACTATTTTTTCTACATATACTTCTTGCGACATATTTGGTCGAGTCCTACTCTCATCGTGTTGAGTGATACGATTCACCAACCAGCATAATACATGAATTTCTGAAATAATATTCATATATTTCCTTTAATTTATAATAGAAGTGATAAAGTTTATCTAATAAACTATTGCATTATTAGTGTCAAAACACAATATAGATATGTGGAGATGTCGTTCAAATGCAAAACAATGTTACAATGTCAGATCATTATTTGTTCATAGATATGTACATGCATAATTGTTTGCCTACTAGTTTCTAAATGTAAGTGACAAATATAGAGGATGGATATCGGGTATGTAGTTTTTCATTTTTGTGAATGAAATAAGAAAAATGCAATTATGTTTCTAGTAGCTAGCTAGGCCTTTTAGCTGGTATATGTAGGTCAAAGACGTAGGAAGCTAACATGAATGCCCATGCATGCCAAAGTTCTCCTGACCTAACTATAGAAATAACTAGTGGAATGTATCCTCAGGTGGATTTGGTAGGAGGATACTATGACGCCGGCGATCATGTTAAGTTTGGGCTGCCCATGGCGTTTGCTGTGACAATGCTTTCATGGGGCACCATCGAGTTCGAGAAAGAGATTGCCGCTGCTAACCAATTAGAGTATGCTCTGGATGCAATCCGATGGGGAACTGATTACTTCATGAAAGCACACAAACAACCCGATACCTTTTGGGCACAGGTAAAGATATTTATTTATGCTTGTAACTCCATTTTTCTCTTCTTCTTCTGTTTTTTTTTTTTGATTTCTGGGGCAAATTATGAAGGTTGGTGATGGAGATAGCGACCATTACTGCTGGACGAGGGCGGAGGATATGGCAACTCCGAGGACTGCATACAACGTCGATTCCGATCGTCCAGGTTCGGACGTTGCAGCCGAGACTGCTGCAGCGATGGCTGCAGCTTCTATAGCTTTTAAGCCATACAATTCTTCGTACTCCAAGCTCCTCCTCTTGCATGCAAAGCAGGTGAGGCACCATAGTTACAGCGAGACAGCCTTACACCAACACAAGCCTAACAGAGACCAATCCAAACTCCATGACATCAAATTACTAGCGGCCTAACTACTGGATCCACATCTGTTGTTGCTGCAGCTGTTCGCCTTTGCTGATACTTTCCGAGGCCGATATGATGACTCCATCGACGCCGTTCGAAAGTACTACCCTTCATCATCTGGTTATCATGTAAGGAAAAAAATATTTTTTCAGAAAACATGTAAGAAAAAAATTCATTTCTTATCAAATTCTTTGCTGATGCAAATCCAAGCTCTTTAATATTTGAAATGTCCTTCTGATATTTTTCTTACTGAGGCTACCCTAATGTTCAAACAAATTCTTTGGTGTAGGATGAATTGCTGTGGGCTGCTTCTTGGCTTTTTGAGGCGACTGATGACCAATACTACCTAAAATATGTTGCTGATAATGCTGTCTCCCTTGGTGGAACTGGGTGGGCTGTCAGGGAATTCTCTTGGGACAACAAATATGCGGGTGTGCAGGTCCTTTTAACAAAGGTAGATGTCATATCTAATTTCTCTTTTGCCTTCTTAATCTTCGATCTCCTTTAATTAACCTGCAAGTGGCGCGGCCCTGAAGTGATGAGGCTTGCCTAGGACAGATTATTTACAGCAACTGTATGCTTTCAGGTGCTAATGGAGGGAGGCAGCGAAGCCTACAGTTCTACGCTAAAGCAATATCAGGCCAAAGCTGAGTACTTCCTATGTGCATGCCTTCAAAAGAACATGGACTACAATGTCGAGATGACTCCAGGTTTTCCCACTCAATGACAAGCTTGTCCCATAGCATAAGATATCTGATTATAACATAATCGCTTCTCATTTGGGTTGCTTCCTTGTCTGATCAGGAGGTTTGCTATATTTTGATGAGTGGAACAACATGCAATATGTTGTGACGGCATCATTCCTTTTGGCAGTTTACTCAGATTTATTATCAATGAAACATGCTAAACTTGAATGCCCAGATGGCCAGGTTCAACCTTCAGAACTGCTCAAGTTTGCACAATCTCAGGTAAAGAAGGATTGCTTATATATTGGCCTTGCTTGCTAGTCACTGTATGATGAGTGATGATGACCTTAATCCCTTTCTTGTCAAGGAGATCTATGGCAATACGCTCCCTGAAACCATACCTTACCTCAATCATCTATTTGAAAACAGATCCTTTCTGAACTTGGATATTTATGTTAGCATTGTCTCCATATCTTCCAAATTACTTATTTGTGGCGTTCCTTTTGTATTGCTGAAAACATCAGGCTGACTACATTCTTGGAAAGAATCCGAAGTCCATGAGCTACTTGGTTGGTTACCAATGGAATTACCCAACTCATGTGCACCACAGGGGTGCTTCAATGCCATCCATTTTCGTTCTACCATCCCCCATCGGATGCATTGAAGGATTTGATAAGTGGTACCACCGTCAAGAGGGCAATCCCAACGCGATTGTGGGAGCTCTTCTTGGTGGTCCTGATCGACAAGACCAGTTTTATGATGATAGGTCTAAGTACGAGCAAACAGAGCCCACCGTTGTTGGAAATGCTCCTCTAATCGGGCTTTTTGCGAGGTTAGCCGGTGAACCAGGATATTCAGGTAAACTGTTGCATTAGTCTGATGTTTAATAATTTATAGATTTGCATAACATGCTCTGATTGGTTTAAGGACAGGTCTTGTTTGGCATTCACTTGGAAAACTTCCCGCATCACGTACAATTATATAGATTGAAGTTCATCTAATTATATAGTAAGAATGTGACAGCTAACTCTAAGTGCATTAAAATCTTGTAGGTTATCTTCCCAGATATTCAACAGCAGCACCATCAGAAGCAACTGGTGAGTAATATTACAGCGATATTGGAACTTTCCTTTCATAGCCAGATAAAGTTCCGAAGCAAAACAATGATAGATAAGAAAACCATACACAAATATATATATATATATATATTCACTCTCAAGAACAAAGTGCTCGCAACAAACTGGCTTTGGTGATTCAATTGAATTGGATCATCAAGATGAGGGATCCCTCAAAATGAGCCTCCCGCCTCTTCCACATCAAATATAGATGGCAAGGAGACCGACATAATCAGCTTCTTCTAATGCATGTACAACTTTGTTTCAAAATAGGGCTGCCCTCCCTACTATATATATAGAGGGAGAGAGAGAGAGAGAGAGGGGGAGAGAGAGAGGACTTGATTAAAGATTAAGATGAATTAGGTATATATATATACAGATACACGGACACACACACACACACACACACACACACAGAGACAGAGGGAGAGAGAGGAATTGATTAAAGATTAAGATAAATTAGGTATCCCACATTACCATTAAGATAATCATATTATTTACTAAATAATCTATTCTCAGAGTTTCCCTAATTAGTAAGCATTTCTACAAACATAAGAACTAGGTGGACTGATGTTGCATTATATTTTCATCTGATTTTTTAGCAGAGGTGCCTTTTGAATTCCTCCATACAATAACCAATTCATGGAAAGAAAAAGGTGTCAATTACTACCGCCACCGGGTGACTGTCAAGAATACAGGCAGCAAGCCAATAGCTGGCCTCAAGCTGCACATAGAGAATCTCTCAGGCCCTCTGTGGGGTCTGTCACCAACAACAGAGAAGAATATCTATGAGCTTCCTCCATGGCTCCAAGTAGTGAAGCCTGGCACACCATTTGATTTTGTTTATATCCAAGAGGGGCCACAAGCTAAGGTTTCAGTTGTTAGCTACCACTAAAACCATGTGAGAAACATCAATATTTCAGAGAGCTGAAAAGAATTTATTCGAGGACGTGAGAAAATTTTCCCTGTTTATGAAGAGAGTTCATGAAAAAAAAACTTGTAATCCCATGCTGTTTTGGTCCATTTCCTCCTTTACCTTTTGAAATAGCACAAGACAAAATCGGTAAAAAATTAAATATGGGCAACTTTCCTCCAATTTATTAGCCATGACTGTCACTGTTGGTTGGCAGCAATCGACAGAAAAAGAATGAGTAGTTCAAAGTCTGATCTATGCTGCAAACCAAGCAGTTATATAAAATAATTTTAATGGTCAAGTTGGGAATTGATTCGATTTCACAAGTATAGCACCTCAATCACCGCAACTACTTTGACAACTATTAAAATAGTGCAAGAAATGAAGACACTTTATGTAGTTTATCTGAAGTTTGTCATATAATGGAACTTATGAAGCCATATAACAAGTTGATATCCACATAAAAGAAAATTTAGCCTAGCACTCAAACCGAATCTTCACAATATTATCACATAATATCATAGACAACAACTCCTTGTAAAACAGAAAGCTCGGAGGCTGACAATTTTTTTCTCTACTCTACTAAGATGCCAATGATTCCATGCATCTTTACAATCCATCATTCACCAGCTTGCCGAAACTTCGAAAAACAATCTCTAGTAATTTTGCCAGTAAATTACATAGCTTGTTCAGCAAGACCATTATCTTAACATCACATATGAGATATGATATTTTATCATAAAAGTAATATATATATATAATACCCTTATTCATGTCACCAAATTAAACAAAAGCCACTGGGTAAGATTCCACCCAAAATTAGGGTATGTGATATCCTTAGACCCACAGCAGCCTGTTTCTGATTGCCGACTATTTCAAGACAGTGTCGTACAAAAGCCTGCCATTGCTACGAAAACAAATAAACACTGGGGCAGACGTACCAGCCCTATAACCAACCAATCAAGCATAAAAAGAGTCATACTTATCTTTCAGTTGGTTGTTGCAATCCTAGCATCAAATTTGGTGTTCATAGTGACACTCAAAAACATAAAAGAAACTTCAGCTCCTTTGGCATTTTTCGTGCAAGTTCAAATTTTCTATAGATAGAGAATTATGCTTTGGTGAAAAGCAAGTTGGGAATTAAAGCTATAGTAGCAATACAAACAAGGAAAAGCCATTTAAGTGCAACAAATCCATCATGATACTAGTTTAGCATGAGTAGCAATAAAGCGTTCTTCTACTAATTATTTATAACACAAGCAATCACAGAATCATGATTCCAAATAACAAATATCCATCAATCCATGTTCTTGAGATGCATTACAAAACAATTTTTAAGAAGTAGAGGACCACTACGAGAAGGCAATCAACAAAGATATAGATCCGAGTCCGACAGGAATCATTTAAGATTGTGTATGCATAAGTCAGTCTGCTGGCCATCACGGCTTCCAAAGAATGGTGGTCTCCGCAATCATTGAGGTCACCACATAAGGATCCATGTTAGATGCTGGCCTTCTGTCCTCAAAGTAACCTACACATCAGAGCAGAATTGAATAACTATGACTAATGAAACCACTGAGGTCTTAAGCTTTTACTTCTTTACAACATTATTCGGGGAAAAAAATCTTAAACAGTTCTTTTTCCATTTTTTTCCAATTATATTGGTTTTAGAATACACTAAAAACAAGCTTCAACTTGACATGATGTTTGATGCATTGACATCCAAGTCTTGGGGGGCAAGTGAACTCTACAAAACTTCTCATCAAAGCAAAATCATGAAAAGAAAAATGAAGTCCAACAAATGCATTTGCAAGCATGAGGCACCATGACGGGAATGCCACTATAGATCCTGGGGGTGTGCATGCATGTGCGTAGGAATGGGAAGGGGAAGGGGTGGTTGTGTTCCCCTGGAAACTAAAACCAGACCAAAAAAAGAGAGAGAAATATGACAAATTCATCTGGAACCAAGCTATGAACACACCAGGGAAATACTTATTGAACACTGAAGAATACTTATGAAATATTGTATCAACCTGTGGTCATGGCACAATCTAGAAAGACTGTTATTATAGAGTCTGTACCAAATGGTCTATAAATTGTTTTTTTCAAGGGGAGCAAATTAACAATAAATTGAAGAAACATTGTCATACCTTTGCCATTCTTTTCAGTTTCACGGCCAACACGAACAGAGGCACCACGATTTGCAACTCCCTGCAATTTCAGGTATTACAAGTATATCAGATAATTATCCATGCCATGCAATTAATTTAAGAAGCTCTAAGGTGTTATGGGTCCTCAAGAATTCTATAATATTATGCATTGAAAGTTAAAATGAGGCACAATGCATGAGGCTCTTGCTACTGGGGTGTCTGGGGAGGGTTAGATGTACATAGCCTTACCTCAGCATATAGAGAGGCAATTTTTATGCTTCAAACTCATGACCTCAAGGTAACAATAGGGCAACTTTATCATTGCACCAAAGCTCACTCTAGAATAAGGATGACCCCAAATAGAGAATATTTTATCAAATATTCTTTATTATTCATTTATAAGTATTTTCTTGATGAAGTCTCGTTATAGGTTGTCTAGCTGGCTACATTGTAAGGTGGCTCACACTCGTCCCTAGGTGGATGCAAGTAACAAGCCATTTCTAGCAAAAATAAACCAAACTTTGTCGGTTATAATATTTCTTAAACAAAATATAAATCTACGGCATTCCTTACCCATGAAAATGTGTTGATATCAGCAGTTTCATGGTGACCTGTTAATCTCCTTTCATTGCCCTCACCATATGCAGCAATATGTTCCTTGTGCCTCAGGCCAAGTTTCTCAATTGCCTTCTTGATCACATCAATTCCACCATCACTTCTCATGGACTTGGTGCTGTTTAAATGTTTAAAAAAAATAATCAACAGCACTAGAAATTTTCAGCAATTTCAAAAAGTATTGAGATTTTGTAGACTAATAAAATTGTATATGCTGTAC
Source organism: Phoenix dactylifera (assembly GCF_009389715.1). Classification (NCBI taxonomy): domain Eukaryota; kingdom Viridiplantae; phylum Streptophyta; class Magnoliopsida; order Arecales; family Arecaceae; genus Phoenix; species Phoenix dactylifera. Next base: position 13,489,495 of record NC_052408.1, on the reverse strand, counting down.
ATGTATGTGAAATTAGCAGGGGGAGAGAAAATGCTCACCTGTAGTTAGCATGCGCACCAGCACCATTCCAATCACCCTGATTCCATTTAAAAATTACAAATGAAGAGACATCCTTGGCTAGTTGTAATTGAAGGAATTAACAACACTAATAAAACTAAAAATATGCTTGCTTGGGAGTATTTAGGAAGGAAAAAACATAGCAGCACACCTGGATAGGTTTGGGGTCAAAGGACAAAACAACTCCTGCAATTTCGGCAATCCTCTGCATATTATTAAAATTAAGCTTTAGAAATTCATAAAAAAGCAGATGGAAAGTCCTTCAATTTAAATGAAACATTCATTTTATGATGAATTTGCTATATTCACCTCAAGAATATAGCGGGCCACCCATAACTCATCACCTGCAGAAATTCCAACGGCAGGACCCACTTGAAACTCCCACTGTCAAATACAATAAATTCCATCAGGAAAACTGCTAGTTAGGTCGAAGCTTAGACTTTCAGAATGCCATCAAGGCATCCATTTATTAGTCTCATTTTTAAAAAGAACAATAAAAATTTAATTAAGATAATTTTCTATGTATTATAAAAGAGGAGAAAGTCCAAAAGCAATCTTCTAGATAAGCCACATAGTAGTTATTTGCTGAATCATCTAAAACCATCATTTCTTTTGTTACCAGAAAAAGCATCATCTCTTTTGAGAAAAGATATGGAATACATAGGCAAAATTAAAGAAATTCATGACCAAGGAAACAAATGATACAAGAGTAATTCATTGGGATAAACAGATAAAATTCACATTGTGGCCTACAAAACAAATAGGAAAATTTTACCTGCCCGGGCATAACTTCACCATTGATTCCACTTATGTTAATTCCAGCATAAAGGCATGCCTTGTAATGAGAATTTACAATGTCACGGCCAAATGCCTTATCAGCTCCAGTACCACAGTAGTACGGGCCCTACACACAAATGAATAATTCAGAGATATAGGTGACTTTGGAAAAAATAAGGACATCTCTTCTGTGCTGTAGAAGACAATTCATGTGATAAATTTGGTTAATTTAGGAAACCAATGGCATCGACAAAAGCTAGAAGCGGGACTATAATTTATAAGTGAGCAAATAAGAAGCTATCAGACATGTAGTTTTGCAACAATCAGCCAATTAGAAGTGTATTAACATGGCAATTAAAGAGGTTTACTAGAGTTTCAAACTCCCAGGAAAAGTGCCCTTGGACAATGTTATCTTACAATTATGTTACTGGGCATATGCTTCATACTTACTGCCTTAAGTTTATGATTCATAATTTGCACAAAGTTGAGAACCAATAATTGGCTATTGACATACTACATGGAAAGCCAAATTGAACACTGACATATACGGTTATATTGCCATTTAGACATATTATGTTGCTCATAAGTATAACTTAGGCACCATTATTCATTTTGCCTTCTACATGTGATGAGGCAAGTTTCTTCCTCTTCTTGGAATCACAAATCTTGTAATATTAACAAACAAGTAATACATTTTAAAATAAGCATTTCAACAAATTACAGCATAATATTAGTGTTATGATCCATATGAAAACTAATTAAACAAATGTTTATTTCTACTGGTTCTATTCACCCTGCATATTGCCAAATATCTGGACTCTTTGGCTCAGATAAGTAAAAATTGTTAGCAGGCTGCTAATTTGGAAATATAAATATGAAGGAATAATTAGATAAAAACCTGAGGGCCTGGGTAGCCACCAACTGGCCATCCAAGAGGCCACTGGACATCCTTCTGAAGCAGAGTATACTCCTGCTCAATGCCATACCTGATCCCAAAACAAAGTATCAGTTAACATATAACCTATGTAATTTGTAATCCCCCCTCCTCCGATGCCATCCCGCCCCCCCCAACCGCCCAAAACCAAAAAAAAAAAAAAATCAAAAAAAGGTTTAAATGCCAAATGGGTTTAATTCAGCGGAAGTCAAGGTCACTTGGTGTGACCTACGTGAAGGCAAGCAAAAGCAAAGTCCAAGAACAATGAAGTTAACCCAGGATTAAGCATATATTTAAGACAAATAGAAGAGTACTAAACAATAGTTGCAACTAATGACGAGAAAAAGGCCTCCTAACATTTGTTCATTCTGAACATTGTCCAGAAAAGCCCATCAGCTTGTACTTGACCAGGAGAAAAGGTGTGATGTTGTAGGTCAGATTTATAGGCTCATTTCATTAGAAGTAATCAACTCTGAGAAAAATTAATTAATAGTATATATGAGTTAAGATGATACCAGTCTAAGATATATCCTTTCTTGGAAAATCATGGCATCTATGAGATAGAAAATATGCATAATTTCTTGGAAATCAATGGCTCCTTTGAGATAGATGCTAGTTTCAATCTATTGATAGATGTACTTAAAGTCTGTAATTGTATAATGTATTAGGGTGTTTGTGGCAGAAAGATCAGAAAATAAAAGAAAGCCAAAAATTGCAATGATGTTAAACTTTTGTAAGTGGCTCTGTCATCAATTTATTAAAAAACTGCTGCAAATTTTCTAACAAGCAATACTACTTATTTTAATATACAGCAATATGCCAAGTAAAATGATGGTGCGAAATGCTGATGATGAACAATCTCATAGAAGAACCCCAGTGACCATCATTAAGGGCCTAATATTTATTACCAACCAATGGAAGGGTCTGCAGAGTCTTATTCCAGGAAAGACTATCGATCTAATATGTCTGATCCATCATGAGGGATCACTTCAACAAATAAAAATATGAAGACAGAAACTAATTATACATAAACAAGCCCCAATTTCAGATGCCCAGGTGCACTACTTAAGACCAATAAAAACATTATTTCTAGCCTATCATTTCTAACTTTCTTTAAAATATAATTCATAAATCAAGTTTGTGCCACGAAACAACCAGGCAACAATGATGAAATTTGTTGTTAGACAGGGCTCGGCCGGCTTCAAATATTTTACTCCTTACAGCATTTTAAAGCACCAGAAGCTAAACTGCCTGAGAATAAAGAAACCGATTTATATTTTTGTATTGACAATAATAGAGGCAGCTCTAAATTAAGAGAGAGAAGTAAGAGAGCTATAATTTAAAAAATTTCAAGATAGTAAAAGGGTCAGAACACGAAATGAAGGCAGAGAAGAGGAGGTAAAAACAAATGGGGAAAAAAAAGAGAGGGAAAGGGTGGTTAAATAGGTGAGAGACAAACATAACAAGCATCTCCTGGGGGACCACTTAATTACCCAGTCTTCTATGGCAAAATATTTTATTCTTGGTTCTAAAATCTAAATAACGGGCCTCACTTCAGTGATCATGATAAAATAAGAAAGATCCAGATGGATTTATCCACTGCCACTATTCACTTAGGAAAGGAATATGACCAATTTGATTGGCTATAAGCCTATAAACAAAAAGAAAATAGAGAGAGAGAGATTGATCTCCATGCTTGCTGGAAATATTAGATCCATTCCACCACCTAGAACAAATATTTTTTTAAGTAAATCAAGCAGAACTTTATTTACATTTGGGGGGCTTCTTCCAATTAAATTAATAAAAAAAAGTTGTATCTAATTTAATCACTTATATAAAGGAAAAAAACAAATTAGGGGACAAAAATTATGAAAAATTATAAAATACTTTGAAAAAAATAATACCATGGTTCCTCGGCGACGACATCTGGATGGCTGAAGATCTTGGCCGCGTTGAACCGCTTGTTGGTAGGAATCGGCTCCCCAGCAGGCGTGTAAGTATCGCACATAACCTACAAAAATTATTATAGAAAAAGATCATTTAAAAAAAAAAAACCCACCGATCTAGCCAAAGATCACAAAAAAAAGAGAGTAAATTGAATATTAATACCAAGATATTGTTGCCTCTCCTGAATGGATCCTTGAAAATAGCCTGAGGACTAAAAATAACAAAAAGAAGGTCATAAATTTCACACAGAACCAATACTAATAAAATCTAAAAAAACAAATCCAACTCACTATAAGATCACTTCACTGTCGTCTCCTGGAGCCTGGCCAGTGCTGGATCCATCGTAGTTCCACTTGGGTAACCTGGACGGATCGGATACCGGCCCCGGAAGAGTCTATACCAACCCAAGGATAAACATTTCCATTCCGTCAACTGCCGCAAAAAAAAGAAGCCGAGAACCGAAAAAGAAAAAGATCAAGAAGTAAAAAAACGATCACTAACCCTTGCTTTGCTCCTCATATCCATCCCAGATCCACCGATCCTGGAGAGGGTCAAAAATAAAAAAAGATAGAGAGAAAAGAATAACACCAAAAGCAAATCAGAAATCACTACGAAGAATAAAATTATCTTCCAAGAATAACGATGGAATATGCACAGTTTGCTAACCATATGTACTCGGCGATGATTTTTTCAGTCGAGTCGGAGAGGTTGATGTTGACGAGATCTTCGAGCAGAGACATGGCGGCAGGCCGTCAGAATAAGGAGAGGAGCGAGTACAAAGCTGGGTGATGGTCGGGTTATTTAAAGGCCGGGGCGATTAGAAGAAGAGGTGGAGGTGGGGACTGGGGAGTCGGAGAAGTGGGAGGGGTGAGCTAACCGCGAGTGATCGGATCGCGACCCGGACTTCGGGCCGAGCGGGTTTGTTGGGGGTCAAATCCTGCCAAGCCACGGGAGTACCGCTTTTCGGAAACACGGAACGAGATTAATACGATGTTGGCGACATTACGTGCGAATAGGGGCAGTTTGGGTAATTTCATTTCGAACGAGCCGTCCCAATGGACCGTACGATGGGAAGCGGGCTTGAGAGGTACGGCTGATGATGTACCAACCTACGCGTCGCGAAAAGTGGATCCCGTTATTGTCGGGATTCTCGAAGGTCTTCGTAGATAAATCCGCCGCGATACGAGCCGTTGATCTGGCGATTGGTAGACGACAAGAGAGCGCGTGGGCGTTATCGGTGAAGTTTATCTCCAGCCATGGAGAGGGAGGGAAGCCAGCTCACAAAATAACGGCCGTTATAACGTCGAAGAATGAATAAATACTAAGAAAAATAGAATTCAAATTTTTATTAATAATCGAATTAGAGATTCTTGTTCGATTAAACATAAATTTTTATTGGGGCATCTCCTTTGTGGCCCAGCATTCGGATGGATTGATTTAGACTAGGGTCGGAGGTATACCCCACCTTCTGAATCATTTTTCTTTTTTTTGATTTGGCAAGCTGTACTTATGTGAGAACTCTATAAATGGTGCTTTTTAACCCAAAAAAAAAGAATTAATATAAGATTTTAGATCCATTGACCGTAAACATTAAGATGTACATCAAGATTGCATGTAGTGTTATTTTTCACTTTTAAATTAGAATCCTTTGTCATGCATATTATATTCAAATTCTCATTAAAATTAAAAAAGAAAGAAAAAGAGAAAAAGAAAAAGCTAGTTATCTAGGTTACGAAGGCCTATCGAATAGTTTAATTTTCTTCCTTTTTTTATTTGTAATCGATATATCAAATGAAATAGTTTAGCTCAATTGATAATTTAATCAACATAGAATTTTTTATATATTAATAGCTGCACGATTCTCAAGAAGTTAAAGAAATCTGAACTATACTTTAGATAATAATTGAAGGAGATATTAATATGACAAACATACTGAATATATGATTTCATGCAAAGTAAATCGAATTCAAAAAGCATGGAATATTTTTAAGGAATCATGAGAATATGTAAGATTGCATTGGTACCACTTAACCAATACATCCGAATTGAATGATAAAAAGGAGCTTGGAATATGGAGTGAAAAAAATAAAGTATACTCCTGATATTGGTATCTACATTGCCCTCATTTACAGAAAATCCTAAATTATAGTAATTTAATCCACTGTTATATCGATTGTTACATAATTTCGTGAAAATCAATTAGATGAGGATTGTATAAATATAGATGTTGTTATAGGCACACGAACTTTGTAACAACTACATTAATAGATGATAATTGCAAATAAAGATATTATTAGAGCTAAATAAACTTTGTAACAATTATAATATTTAATAAAAAAGAATAGGGACCGATCTTAGAGCAATGGTGAGAGAAAGTTGCAAGGGACAAAGTTCATAGATGGAATTTTTTTAATTAGATAGACCTTAAAAAATAAAAAGCAAGGGTAAAGACACTTTTTAATATTTCTGATCAGAAGTTCACAACACGTCTCTATGGGGCTTCTCTGTTCTTGTTTCCTAATTAAACCAAACTTCTCTTTTAGTCTTTCTTTTATTAATTTCAGATTCATAGAATATGTTGGACTTCTCTAATTTCTATGCCTATTAATACGTTATTTCTCAAAGCGGCTTAGAGCGAGGAGTCATTCGACTTCCCTCCTCCTTTTTCTTTCCTCAATAAAAGCCCGAATACCAACATGTGAGAGTAGATTGAAATTCTCTACTCCAAGTCTCCATCAGAAGTTTATACCTTTAATAGAATAGTTAATATTTTCATAACTAATTTCCATAATTAGAGTCATAATTAAGGTTAGAAACCAGCTAGGACTCTAATAACTAAAACTAAAAACTAAACCATCTAAGGCTGTAACTAAAAATAAAGACCAGCTAGGCGAATTCCATACCTTTAATAGCATAGTCAATTATTTTATTTCCATAATAAGAGTCATTATTGAAGTTAAAAACCAGCTATGACTCAACTAAAAATAAAGACTAGCTCGGTGAATGATGTGTCTCTGGAATTAGGTGGCCTGGGGATTCTTCTCAGATTTACTTGAATTTTTTTTCCCTAAATTTCGGAGAGGTTAGGACGTTCTCTCCCCTAACTGTTTAATATATAGATATAGAGATAGAGATACAATGGGGATGATAACAAATTATCTGCATTGTTCATCTAATTAAAATATTTTTTATATATAAATATTATATGTTTTGAAAACGTAATAATTTATTGCAAGACAAATGATGTAATCAAATAATGTTGATGTTATTCTTTTATACTCATTTGTATGTTTGAATGTTCTTGTGCTGCCGAACGAAAGGAGTTAAACAGATAAATAAGTACCACAAGCATCAAAGATATTACTAGCACAACTTGCTGAACAAAAAACTATAGTATGTTTCTAGTCGCTCGCACCTTAGCTTACTAATTATTTGTAGGCTATCTATAAGGAAAAACGAGTGTTATCAGTGTTGTTCTTACCAATAGTCATTTGGGCACGTACGTGATCACAATACTATCTAATGCATTTCCCACTTGGACGTATTGTATTATATGTTGTCAAATCTATTGAATCATGTCGGATGAGAATTGAGTCATGGATCTAAAAACAGAATATCAGATTTAGGTAAAAGAAGATGAGAAGAATAGGTAATGGAAGTGTGACGTTGGCCCCCTAAACAAAGACGAAAAGGAAAATGATTATAAGTTGATCCTCACTTGATTTTTTTTTAAAAAAATTATTTGTCCCTTCACTCTCTCCCTTGTCCTTTCTTATTTTGTATTTCCCTTTTCCTGTCCCTTTCCTTCCTCCTCTCGAGCTTCCCATAGTTTTAAAAAACAAATCATGTCATCTAATTTATACAGATATAACTGAAGAAGATGACTGTTCTCCCTATCGCTTTTTTTCCATAATTCAGGAGATTATATTCCCCAATCCCCAAGCTGGACATGGGGCACCAACATTTATAAACAAAAATCAATTAAGAAAACAATGCCACCTAAACGCCTTGTTACACCTTAAACCATTGAATCAACTCGAGAGCCTATGACCCACCACTCAGGAAGGCATCCACCATCGCCTTATCAGCTCGGGACAAGAACCCCATGCATATGGGCGGGTTGACCTTCGCCAGGGCCAGCAAAGACGCCGGAAGCGACCATATCCCATCCCCACATATCAATCCCGATGCCAGTGCCGGTGCGAAGATATCAGCATGTCTCTTGTTCATCCTCTCCCATACGAACAGTATCAAACTCCCTACGCACATATCGATCGTAAAGTATGATCCCAAGTAGAATGGTATCGCCATCCCCATGGCACTTGGCACGTACCTACTTATCCGCCATTTCTTATGCCCGGCCACCTCCTTCAGTGCATTAATCGCAATAGCCAAAGAGAAGAAGATGACGCACAAGTTCATGCAGTTCTTGGGGAGGGAAGAGAAGCCCTCGACTCCGAGCAGAGCTATCCCTCGGTAGACCTTGGCATATGGCGCTGGGTACTCCGATCCCTCGCTCCCGACCGGAAAGGCCGTGTAGAAGATCCAGAAGACTATCGGAGAGATGACGCACCCCATGGCGGTGCCCACAACCTGGCTGACGAACATGGACCGCGGCGACGCCAGTGTGAGGTAGCCGGTCTTGAAGTCCTGCATGAGGTCCGACGCCGTCGACACGATGCCCATCATCACACCGCAGGCCGCCAGGCCGGCCATGATGCCACCATGGCTTAGACCGACCCATGCACCAAAGATGAAAATGGCGAGCTTGGCATAGCTGGATGCCAGGGACCAGTCGGTGAGGCCGGTGCCGTAGGAGTTGCAGAAGGCGAGGACGGGGGCAATGAGGTACGCGACGATGACGTGGTAGAATTTGAGCTGGGGGAAGATTATGGGGACGACGATGACGGCGATGGCCGCGAGGATGATGTAGCCTGCGACCACGAATACGATGGGGATCTGGTCCTTGAGGAAGGACATGGCGCGGCGGCGATCATCGAAGCTGCGGGGTTGGTCGGGGATTGCGTTATCGTCGGTGCAGGGTGTGATAACCTCCTTTCGTCGTCGGCACTTGTTGTAGATGTCATAGGAGCTTCTGAAGAAGACGAGGAGATAGTGGAAGAGGCCGTCGCCAAGGATCATGGCAATGGAGATGAACACCTGTTATAAAATGCATCGAATGGAAGTGAGGGTGATCAGATAGAACTGGAGGACAATGGGAATATGGAGGAGAAGAGTGGTGTGGTTGGTTACCTTGTATCCAGTCAGGCCATGCATGCTGCTGGAGGGGACTGATGCGTCATACCAGACTCCCTTCTTGCTATCGATGTAAGGCCACAGGATGCCCCAAGAGATGATGGACCCAAGAAGCAATGAGATATTTATCATGTAAGGGCAAATCATTCCCACTCCAACGTAGGTTGCCGAGAAATCAAAGTAAAATCTGAGAAATTTGGAGTATAAATCACGATCATGTTTTATATTCATCGAAGATATTATACACTAATTCTTTTGGCCTTCTTTTCTTTCTTTTTAAAGTCTGATTGAACACACTTCCGGAAAAGTATACTTTGCATGATATTTAGTGAACAAATGCTATTAAGAAATTTTTGGTCTATATATAATATAATTATATGTGCTTGTTTACACGCATTTTATAATCTTCCTAGATTATAATGCATGATATGTTATCCAAAAAATTCCACATAAAAATCTCAGGACATCCTAAAATGAGAAAGCACTAGTCTTGAATCTCTCTGAAAACACATGTAGGCATGTAACCTTGCACATATGCATGCATAAATGCCTACATTGTATTATACATAATTGTGGACAACTGCATGTGCAAATAAATTTTTATACATGGAGACATACAAATGTTCGCATGTACAAAATATTTGCCTTTGCATGTTGTATGCATATTCATGTATAAGCCATATTGTATGCACCAAACTTATTGCATAGCTATGTTTATAAGTTGACTGATACGTACAACATATATTTTGTACCATATTTTCAACATACAGACGTATGAATTAGTATGGCATGAAAAGTCATCAACTATTTCTATACATTATCAAATTTAAACATACTCCAGAAAAATACAATTTTGATGAAGTCAAAAACATTCCTCAAAAAAAATGAAGCAGAAAGTATAATGAGTACAGGCAGAGCAAAAGCAATTGTTCTTCAGCAAGAAGATACGCGGTTAATGTCACAATTATTTATACCTTCGGTCATAAGCTTTAAGCCCGAAGGTTGGGAAAGCAGCGAACCCACAACCATCACCTGCTGTGTAAAACCACTGGAAGAAAGCCCACAAGAAGCTAGCAACAAAGGTTTTGAACAGAAACGTGACTTGTTTCCTGAAAGAAGATGGTTGAGATTCCAATGAGTAAGCCACGAAGAATTAATAATAAGATTTACAAGCTGGAAGGCTTTTTCAGAAATAAACTTAGAAGGTTTTAAAAAAAAAGTCTGGAGGTTAATGCCATCCATATTACTTTGCTTGCATAGCTCCTTGAGGAGTGTGGAAGCTGTTGATAAGGTAGGCCGTGGCTGTGCCGCTTGGGTATGTTAGCTTGTATCCAAGGATCATGATCTGAGAAATTACATTTGAATGACTTAGAAAGTTCAAATAATATTACCAAGAAATATCATTAGTTATAGAATTCTTTCTCAAATAAACATATGTTAAACAATAGGTTTGACAATTATCTATGTATACCTTCCTTAGAGGCACAATAGTAAACAAGCCGACGAAGCTAACTGTGAAGAGGAAGCCGATCATCCAACCTAGAGAAGGTTCCTTCGTGTATCTTGCAGTGTAGCCCTCATTGAGGTCATTTGCCACATTCTTGCTCATCCCAAGTATGTAACTCCCAAAACCACCTGATGAAATTAAAATTTTATGACGAAGCCTCACAATAAACTACTATGAAATGTCAAACGCCTACTCCTCGTTGCTTAGGAAAAACGTCCAGTGGAAGCCCCGAGTGGTTCTCCGTTTGATAGAAAATCCAAAGCATTAAGTAATAAACTCCATTCTTTGTGTAATGTTGAAAGATTAGTCCCAAATCATCAAAAAGCCAGTTCTATCCAGATATAAAATTTCTTTTCAAGGCCCTAGTCTAAAGCAATGCAGGATAGCTGGACTATGGTCTATGGCTATACTGTGTATATTGTTTGCATTATAAAAATTCAATACTTTCTTCTTATGTTTTTGATGGAATAAGTAACTAAAATGTGAAGTGCTAACTGTTCTGTATTTTAGGCAAAAAAAAAAAAGAAGCCAGACTACCCATTCTTGAAAGTGATAGTAAAAAATTAGATATATGCATGCGTTCTCATGCATGCATGTGTACACATAAACGCAATTTAGGTTTTATTTCTTCAAAAATTTTGGAGTTGGATTTCAATGACACACTAAATATTAGATTTTTTAAATCAGTTAAGTGTCCACGTAAGTCATCATCTTCATTGGATGAGGTATTGGCATGTACCGGTATTGGTATCAGTCACAGATATACTCAAAATCTCGCCGTTTTTATTTTAAATGATTTGTCATCAATCAATAAAATGTCGATTTCAGCCAAAGTTTTTCGGCCAGATCTTAAATTACTTTTTAATCAATAAATATCCAAATGAATACCTTAAAAATCATCAAAAATCTCAGATTCACCATACTGGCCGATATATCAACTAAGATACTTCGTTCCGGTGGCAACACGATTGAAAGTTAACAACGGGATACTATTCATGCTCTTTTATACCATGACATTTATGAATCAACTGAGTCTTCCCCTTGCACAAAATATATCTTAAAGATAATTAGCATTACCGCTGAAGGCGATGCCGGAGAGAGCGACGACACTAGTCTGGATGACAGTGTTCTCCTGGCGGGTGAAAGGTTGCTTAAGGAGACCGGCCTTCTCGAGAATCTTAGTCCACGTCTTCACGAAGAAGAACCCCAATAACCCGGCGGAGACGTTAAGGGAGGGAATAATGCCGGTTGTGAGACTAAGCTTGATGACGATAAAGCTAAAGAAGAACCCTAGCATCAGGCTAACTGCGAAAGCCCTGAAGGTGAGCTGATCCGTCCATGAGGGCACCTCCTTGCTCTCGAAATGCTGCTCCAACGACATCTCCCCGGCGCCCTGCCGACTCTCTCCCTCACCGGCGTTCGCCATTTCCCCGGAGAGCGAACGCCGAGGGACGGCGTGGATGCAAAGGGGAGCAAGGGCTAGGGATGATGATACGAGAGGTTTGGTGAATATATTGGCGATAAGAATCCATGGGCATTACGGTGATACAGCTGGATTCCATGTACGAGAGAAATGCTTGCCGTGGAAAGAGGGGGTGGTGAGTAAGACTCTTGAGAAACTCCTGCCTCTTTTAGCGGCCCTTGGGAGGATTCCACGAGTTGCGATCTTCTGCGTTGCGTGTTTTACACCGCAGGGGGCGGTGCATGTCTCCACCGTCTTTGGTATGTTCCGAGATCGTCGACGTACCCTCAATCCAACCATGCTCCAGCCTGCCGCACAAATTGCCGGTTATCATTTATATTTATAATGGTGGTTCACTTTGACAGGCTAATCTGATTGGATTTGAGTAGGATTCAGGAAACTAAAACAATAGATTACCACAGAAGCACGTCTGCTGTTTTGAATATAGAGAGATCCCCGCTGTCACGGTGCCCACGTTCGCCCGAGGATCTGAACTCTTTATCCAGAGAAATTATTAGTTAAACTGGGTCTACCAGCTCAGCGGTAGACCGGTCTTATCAGGAAAAACCATGCAATCTAAATGTCGCAGATCCACGTAAGCTGAGAGAGAGAAATGGAGTTCGAATTCTCTCCGCCCTCTCTCATTCTCCTCTGCTGTCGTCTCTAGAGAAACCCTAGGGTTTCGCATGCGCCGCCAGCCTCCGGCTCTCATGCACCGGAATCGTTCTCCCGAGTCCAAAGGAGAGGCAGACGGAGTTTGAGCTTCATGGACCACCGGCTATCGAAGATCTTCTCCAGTGACATCAAGATCCGTCGTGTGGCGACGGTGCTCGATCGACTCGGAGAGATCGGATTGCAAGAGCTTAATTTGCTCCCCAAGCTTGTCGTGGTCAATCGAGTCCATCCCTAGGGCGCGGGTGAGATCCGTAATGATGGCGCTCTGCACTGCCTTGTTGCTCTGTCGCAACTCGGCCTCCTTCTGGAGCATTGTTAGAAATGGATTCACAGCACCTTGGATTGACAGAGGAAGAGAAGAAACAGAGTAAGAGAAGAGAGACGAATGATGGCAATACTTTTCTCTCGAAGGTACTCAGCCACCTAAGACTGTAGTCACCTCCTCTATTTATATTGAAAAAAAAAGGTCTACAAGGCTTTTAAAAAAAAATAACTAGAAGGATGAAATCACGGCAGAAGTTTCTGCCAAAGATTGTAACTACGCAACTATCTACCCGTTCAAGCAAAAGATCCGGTAACAGCTTGGATTTGAAATTTAAATTACACCCTACTTTTTATCACACCCCCTTAATTTAAATTAGTGAAACTCCAAGTTGTCTTCGAAAGTTGCAAAAAATTTTTTTTCCCAGAGCTTTAGTGAAAATATCTGCCAATTGATCATTGGTGCTGCAGTACTCCATTTGAATTTCTCCTTTGTCCACCAGCTCTCGGATGAAATGGTGCCGAACTTCGATATGCTTGGTGCGACCATGGAACACAGGATTTTTTGTCATTGCAATGGTGGATTTGTTGTCGCAGTAGATTTGGGTTGCTCCATCTTGCCTTTCTTGGAGATCTGCTAGAATTCGCCGAAGCCAAATTGTTTGACATGCTGCACTTGTAGCTGCTATGTATTCTGCTTCTGAACTTGAAAGAGTAACAGATTCCTGCTTCTTTGTCGCCCAAGATATTACTCCAGAGCCAAGACTGTGCACAAATCCAGAAGTGCTTTTCCTGCTATCAGCACAACCAGCCCAATCACTATCAGTATAAGAATATAATTTAAAAACATCCACCTGTCCATAGCGAATACCATAACTAAGAGTCCCTTTGATATATCTAAGAACTCTTTTTGCTGCTCCATAGTGATGCTTGCTTGGATTGTGCATGAATCTGGACAACAGACTAACTGAAAACATAATATCTGGCCTAGAATGAGTCAGATAAATTAATCCTCCAATTAAACTTCTGTATTGCTTTTCATCTGTTTTTTCAACACCATCATCTAAAACAAGCTTATCATTGGAATTCATCGGAATGTTTACCGGCTTACAAGCAGACATATGAAATCTTTTCAATAAATCTTTGGCATATTTTTCTTGACACAGAAAAATTCCATTAGAATCTTGAATAATTTCCATCCCTAAAAAATAATGCAAAAGTCCCAAATCTGTCATTTCAAATTCTGACATCATGCATTTTTTAAACTCTTTAAGCAAACTCATAGAATTTCCGGTATAAATCATATCATCCACATATAGACAAACAATGATAATTTCCATACCTTGGGTCTTTATATATAGAGTGGGCTCACTTGCACTTTTTTGAAAATTGTGTTGAAGAAAATAGTTATTAATTCTACTGTACCAAGCCCTTGGAGCTTGTTTCAGTCCATACAAAGCTTTCTCCAATTTGTAAACTTTTTCTTCTTGGTCTTTTACTTCAAATCCTTGAGGTTGTTTTACATATACCTCCTCTTGCAATTTTCCATTAAGAAAAGCGGATTTCACATCAAATTGAAAAACCTGCCATTTTTTCTGAGCTGCCAGGGCTAAAACTGTTCTGATAGTATCAATTCTAGCAACAGGAGAAAAAATTTCTGAGAAATCAATACCTGGAATCTGAGCATAACCTTTGGCAACTAACCGAGCTTTATGCTTTTGCAGTGTACCATCAGCATTGAACTTGGACTTGTAGATCCATTTGAGTCCAATTACTTCTTTTTCTGGGGGTAGATCAACTAGCTTCCACGTCTTATTTTTTTCAATGGCTTGCATTTCTTCTTTCATAGCCTGAACCCATTCTGTTTTCTGTACTGCATCTTCAAAACAAGTAGGCTCAAACATAAAACATGCAAAATCAACAGATCGGTAAATATCTGAAATCCTTCGAAATTTTGGTGGAGGTGAGTCAGAATCACATCTTTCATATGCATCTGAATCATCAGAATCACTTGTATGCATATCAGAATCACTAGGTATGTTATGCAGACTAGGAGATGTAAGTGAGGTATTTTCATCAAACAATGCGGGCGGGGTGTTGACATCAGGCAAAACTTTATTACCTTCTTCCATTAGAACTATAGGAATTTCAGCCACATTAAAATTCCAAGTTCTGTTTTCATCAAAAATCACATCACGACTAATGATCATTTTTTTAGTTACAGGATCATATAGTCGATAACCTTTTGTTTCATTACTATACCCCACAAATATGCATTTAATACTTTTGTCATCTAGTTTGCTTCTTTTTTCAGTTGGAACATGAGCATATGCAACACAGCCAAATATTTTCAAATAACTCACATTAGGCTTTCTTCCATACCATGCTTCATAAGGTGTTTTACCTTGTACTGCTTTGGTGGGAAAACGGTTCAGCAAATGAACTGTAGTAGCCACAGCTTCTGCCCAGAACACCTTTGGTACAGCCTTTTCTTTTAGCATACATCTGGCTATCTCAACCACAACTCGATTTTTCCGCTCTGCTACTCCATTTTGTTGGGGAGTGTAACTTGCAGTTAATTCTCTATGGATACCTGCATTTCTGCAAAAAATAGTGAATTCTTTGGAAGTGAATTCACCCCCTCTATCAGTACGTAGAGTTTTAATAAAGCATCCACTCTCCTTTTCCACAAAAGCTTTGAAAGTTTTGAAAACAGAAAATGTGTCAGACTTTGCTTTTAAAAAATGCACCCACATCATCCTTGTGCAGTCATCTGTAAACAGTAAAAAATATTTGCTACCACCCTGTGAGGTTGTCTGCATAGGCCCACAAATATCTGCATGTACAAGTGCTAGGCACTCTTGGGCTCTCCAAGAATTCCCTGTCTGAAAAGAATTCCTATGATGTTTTCCAAACACACAGGATTCACAAATACTGCCATCATTTTGAATTTTTGGTAAGCCAACTACCATGTTTTTTTGACTCATCAGTTCTAATCCTCCATAATTCAAATGACCATATCTTTTATGCCATAAGGAAGATTCATCGGAGGCTGTAACAGTTAATGCGTGCAAGGATAATTCAGAAAACTGTAAAGGAAACATTTTATTTTTTGTTATTTTTACTTCAACTACCATTTTTCCAGTTTTCTTGTCATAAACCTCACATTTGTCATCATCAAAAATAGCAGAATAACCTTTTCTCATTAGTTGTCCAACACTAATAAGATTTTGTTTTAAACCAGGAATAAACATCACATCATGAATAAGTTTTTTACCATTCTTTGTGTCTACAGCAACTGTTCCTTTTCCTTGCACCTCCACTTCACTATTATTCCCCATCCGAACTGTGGATCTGACTGAAGTATCAATCTGTTGAAATATCTTTCTGTCACCTGTCATATGGTTACTGCATCCACTATCCAAAAACCAAACACAACTTGAACAATCATCAGCAGAGGCCAAGAAAAAAATATTTTCCTCATCTTTCTTTTCACTGCTACTCTCTTCATGGTAATTAGCTTGATTTTTGTGCCAGCAATTTTTATCAAGATGACCATATTTTTTACAGTGAGAGCAGAAAGGAACATTGGGATTTTTATTTTTGTACCAACAGTCTTTTTCAATGTGTCCAACCTTTTTGCAAAGAAAACATTGTCTAGTTTCTTTGTTACCTTCATTGAAATTCCTCTGGCTGTCATTTGATCGGCCTCGACCCCTTCCTCGAGTGCCGAATCGACCACGGCCTCTGCCGCCATTTTGACCTCTGCCATGAGATCGGTTCTCTTGAATTTTTGGTTGTTCTTTTTTCTGCTCTGTCCTCATTTGTAAAGCATGTTCTAATATTTCACCTGAAGATCTGTTAATTCTTTGTTCATGAACCAAAAGCGAGCCCATTAATTCATTCATAGACAAGGTACTTAAATCTTTAGACTCTTCAATAGCAGTAGCAACAATATCAAATTTTGTAGTCAGACTTCTCAAAATTTTTTCTATCACTGTTTGTTCTCTTAAATTTTCACCCAGAGATCTAATTTGATTTACAATAGAAGAAACTCTTGTGAAGAAATTAGTGATAGACTCAGAATCTTTCATGAAAAAAGTTTCAAACTCACGTCGAAGAATTTGAAGCTTAACAGTGATTACCTTGTCTGTTCCTTTGAATCCACTTTTTAGGATATCCCAGGCCTCTTTTGATGTTTTAGCTGACATGATGCGAGGGAACAAGGTCTCATCCATTGCTTGCTGTAGATACAAGAGCGCCTTCGCATCCTTCAGTTGGTTTTCTTTCATTTCAGTTTTCTGGTCATCTGATATTGCTGGGTCCTCAAGATTATATTCTACAAAACCATGTTCTACCAAATTCCATAGATCTTGTGAAACAAATAAAGTCCTCATTTTAACAGACCAAAACTGATAATTGTCACCTTTGAAAATAGGAAGAAGTGGACTTACACCAATACCTGCCATCCTTTTGTTTTTTTGTTTTTTTTGTCTCCCAGATCGCTTGATCTCTACTCTTTAATCAACTTTGGAGACGATCTCTTCCTTTGCTCTGACCGTTTGCACTTCTAACCTTGCTCTGATACCACTCTGTTAGAAATGGATTCACAGCACCTTGGATTGACAGAGGAAGAGAAGAAACAGAGTAAGAGAAGAGAGACGAATGATGGCAATACTTTTCTCTCGAAGGTACTCAGCCACCTAAGACTGTAGTCACCTCCTCTATTTATATTGAAAAAAAAAGGTCTACAAGGCTTTTAAAAAAAAATAACTAGAAGGATGAAATCACGGCAGAAGTTTCTGCCAAAGATTGTAACTACGCAACTATCTACCCGTTCAAGCAAAAGATCCGGTAACAGCTTGGATTTGAAATTTAAATTACACCCTACTTTTTATCAAGCATCGTGTACACCATCTCCTCGTTCTCCGTCACCTTCTTGCTGCCCAAATTGAACCAATGAAACAAAGATAATATTTTTCAGTAAAAATTCGAGGAAAAGGAGATCGAGTTGAATCGAGGAGGGGAGGATTACTCGGAGGTCAGCTTGCTGCATGTCCCGGGAAAGATCGATGGTCTTCTTGCAGAGATCAGGGATGGACGTAGATCAGGCTCCAAGAGTGGTTGGTGGAGAGGGCGGCGGCGGCTGCTTTGAGATCGCTAGCGACGCCGCGGAGGGCGGTGTGGATGGCAGGGGAGGAGGAGAGGAGGTCCGGCGGGGAGCGGGGGAGGTGGTAGGCTATGGGGATATAATTTCTCCGCTTCAAGTGCATTGGCTGGGGTTGGCTTCTATTCGACCTCCAGATGATGGCTAGCATCCCATTGTATGACCCATCAATATGGTGGTGGAGCTCGACCCGACCTCCCCTACCTCCGCTGCAAACTAGGCTCATGCATGGGTCACCAGATCGGGCATAGGTGGGGTTTGGGCCATAAATATATTATATAAATTTTGAACTTGGGCTAGGCCCGCTTGATGCAAACCAAAGTTCGGCTTGTTTAATAGACGGGCTCAAATTTTAGGCTAGGCCGGCCCATCTGGCTCAAAATCTAAGAGCAACTCTGTCCAATGGGCTAGGCGGGCCATTCCGAATTTGAATAGGTCTAATTCTGTCCTTGAGGAAACTCTTGTTGGTGTGTTGGCAATCATCAAAGAAGAGGACATCAATAGACCTATTGAGTTGAGGAAAGGGCATGATGCCTTGCTTTTCTCATTGGCACTTGTCATAGATGCTGCGATAACAGAGGACAATAGAGCATGATATGTATGTATGTATGTATGTATGTATGTATGTATGTAGATACACACACCTAATAACTATTGAGGCCATTCAAGCTGCTAGGGGTGATTGTTGCTGCATGACAGTCTCCCTTTTTGCTTTCAATGAAGGGCCGCGACGTACACCAGGAAATGAGGGCCCCGACAAGCAATGAGGAATTTATACCGTTGAGGGCTAAGCATCCCGAGAAATTGAAGTAAAATCTAAGACATTTGAATGTGGAGCATTATTATTAGTAAGTTGGTGCATTGCAACCAATTACTCATATTTTCTATGCTAGACTTGTCAGTCAATTTTATAATAAATATCTCATTTAATATGTTTCTTTAAATTTTTGTACAGTAATATCCACATTCATGATACGACCAAATTATACATAATTTTTCACATTATGAGGAAAAATAGGAACGGCATGCTTTTCCTATTTCAAAAGATTATGGACATATTTTTTACCAATAGAAATATCAAATTCGAAAATAAAAGCACAATCTCCGCTAAGAATGTAAATGTGCATGGCAATTATTTTGACTTGGCTTTGATCATATACTTAGTGCATGATCAGAGTATATCAAGGATCTCGGATATGGTCCAAAGCCAAGTACTTTGAGGTCCACTCAAAAATCACTATTGGAGACTCAATTGTTACAATTAATAACGGCTCAAAATATAAAGAAACAATCTAAGCAACCAAAGATAGATAATTTGAGGTCACAACTGAACTTAATATTAGTTAATCCAACTGAGATATTGTAGGATTTGCTCAATAACCAATCTATCTCATGGTTAGTCACAGACAACATATATATATATATATATATATATATATATATATATATATATATATATATATATATATATATATATATATATTACTTTTATGATAAAATATTTTTTTGTTGAATGTTCTGAAAATATTATTTATTTTTTGTTTATTTGTTTATTAAATGAGAGATATAGTCTATGACTTTACCCTATTGACTAATTACACATTATGTTTATTTTTGTACAGATTAATTTGGATCACAATTTTTTATATCAAGAGAATACGAAACATTTTGTTGGATTCTAGACCAATTATACTTATGGTTATTATTGGAATATTTTTATTTAGCGGGCTTCAATTTTATTATGGGGATATTACATTAGTAAATGTTGATAAAATGTGTGGATGATTGATGTCTTTGAATTATTTTTGAATTGATTTGTTATTTCATATATTCCATGATTTTAGGTTCAAATATATTGTTGGTAGATGATATTTATAAAATATGGACCTTATATTTAACAATTATATCTCATAAATATAATTTACATTGAAAACTAAAATTATTTTCTAACAACAAATTATTTTTAGCAATATAATAATTTTTATCTGTAAAAGTTGTTGAAGATAAGCTGACGAATACCAATCTCATAGTGAAAAAGGTTTTCATTATTGAAGAATACCTATTAGTGATGAATAACCTCTCATTACTAATTTAAAAAATTTTGCAACGAAAACTATTTTACAATAAATAATAAGCTATTCATGGGGAAGATATATTCATCGCCAATAATTTACAATTTGCAACAAAATATTCCATCCCTAATATCTGAGTTTGGGTGATAGCATATATATTCGTCATTAGAAGCCATCTTTTTTAATGAAAAATTTTGTTACCAAAACAATTAGCAATAAAAGTGCTTCATCATCGAAAACAACAAATTATAGAAGTATAATCAACAATATTGATTTGGTCACAAATGCTGAGTATGTTGTGATGGCTATGAATCTGGAAACAAAATAGTTTCCATCACTAGACACATTAGGTGATAAAATTTATATTTTACCAAGGAATTTATATTTTACCAACAAATTTATATTATCGCAGGCTTGTAACTAATTCCATTTTGTTCAACCTTGAAGAGCTACTTCGGGTTTGTTGCCAGCTACTACTAGTTGGGGGGACAATCAGGTTCGGTCGGATCAAAAATTTATCCACCCAAATCCAGCTTGTTTATTAAATAGATCAAAAATTTAGGCTTGAACATGACATGTTTCTTAAACAAGTAAAATAGGCTGATTCAAGTTAAATGGATTTTGAATGGATTAAAGGGATTTAAATAGGTTAAAAAATTAAGCGCATCGAGTTAAACAAGACAGAAACAGGTTAAGTAGATTTTAAACACATAAAACATATCCTAAATAGGTTCAATAGGTCAGGTTATGATCCGACCCAATTACAAAATGGGTTAAAACGGGTTAAAAGTCGAAACCTAAACCCAACGCATGTAATAAACAGGTCTATATAGGTTGACCCATTTATGGTCCAAACCTATTTATGGCAAACTCGAACATGCTTAAAGCGGATCGGTTATGAATCAGGTTGATGGGTCGGATCATAAATTATCATCCTTAACTACTAAAAAAATCTTTGCATACCACACCGCCAATTTTGCCTTTAAAAAAATAACTGCATTAGCTAAGGAACTTTGGATTCGTTGGCTTTTATTTGATTTCAGCTTGAGAGTTCCATGGTCCAGCTCAAATATTCTTGCAGCGAATGGTCACATGCACCTTGGATCATTGTTTCGGAACTCCTAACTCTACCATCCGCATAACTGCACTAAAACAAAGGATTTTCTAGCAGCCAAGGCGTCTATATTCCAAAACCCATCATTAGGTATACGCAATGTCCATAGATATAGTCAATTTTGTTTTCTTACATAAGATTTACTTAGTCAAATGACTCCTGCAGATTAATTGCTGTCTGCAAGCCGGAGCAGCAAAAAAATAATGAAAGAAAAGTTCCAGACTAAGATTTAAGCCAATTTGTAGATATGGCAAACCAATCTCTCTCAACGGTTGTTGGATGCCTTTTTCAAGTACTTGCGCTGCCTAACAATGGTTTGCAAATGAATCGTACCCACTCCTTCAAATTCTCATGGCACGAATAAGTCGTCATATGAAGGGAGTCAATTCATCTCATTGTTAT
Source organism: Phoenix dactylifera (assembly GCF_009389715.1). Taxonomy (NCBI): domain Eukaryota; kingdom Viridiplantae; phylum Streptophyta; class Magnoliopsida; order Arecales; family Arecaceae; genus Phoenix; species Phoenix dactylifera. The sequence goes on along the minus strand of NC_052408.1, from coordinate 13,467,864 downwards.
TTCTTTTTCATAAACTAGCATTATATATTGCGAAGTGGTGACAAACTAATGATAAATTAGGGTTCTCCAGGAGGAGGAGATAAACTACTCCATGGTCTGCACCAACCCCATATCTGCATGGTGGACTGGATCCCAAGCTCACCTACCTACTCGTGTTATTTGTGGAGCCGGACGAAGTCACAAATTCCTTGTTTATATGAGATAAGCATTGTTTTTTGTACTTGGTCTAACGTCATGTCGCTCCACAAGGCACTGACAAGAAGCCACCTAACTCCGATGGATGATCATTTGACAGAGCCCATGCAGTGATCTGGATATATATCCATCCACCAATGCCACTTGGGCATTGTTTTTTTTTTTTGAAAGATCAAACAAAGCTCGAATATTATTTTTTTAAACAAATCCTTGTACTCAAATATTTGTTCGCACCCCAAGTCAATACTGTTGGTGGTGTCCGTTTTGGTAGTAGATAATAAGTTGCTGTCCTGTACAAAATTTTAGTGTTAAGCAACCTCCCTCAGATAGGATTTTAATCATTTTGTTTTAATTTTGGTGAATGTCGAAACGGTCGTACAGCTGCTGCATTTGTCCCTCTCGGTATTGCTAAGCACCACCATAACAAATCTAGGCCAATAAATAATCTATAGGCTCTTGTATAAAAAAATATAAAATATATAAATAAATCTATCTCATTTTATTAATTTAAGTTTTTGAGACAATTAGTGGTTTCAACATAGCATTAGAGTAGAGTTTCTGAGTTCAAATCCTGTCTTTGCACTTTTTAACTTCATTATTAAAAATTTCATATATTTGGCTCATCCATTAAAAGAAAAATTCGGTCTACATCTTGGAGGAAATTTTAGATGCATTCACTTAATTAGGGATAATCTGATCGACCAAATATATCAAATGTCAAACTATATTTAAACAACATATTATCCAAGCTCAAACACTTGAGATTACGCCACGTAAAAGTTGAATATAAAAGCTCTTTTGCTTCCAATCATTTGGTGTGAAGTCTCGAGAGATAGGATGACGACCTCCTATGGGAACGAAGTTAGGGTGTGAAACAGACATTTTTGATAACCAGCTAGCTTTCGAAAACCCGGCAACCACTCTGGTACTGGAGATGACTTTCAAAATTGTCCAAATTCCACCATGGGATATGTGTCTAGTACGCCTATTTTGCCGTGCTCAGCAGGCCAAACATCCATTCGATTACAGATAATATGTCAAAGTCCGGATGTTTTGGATATATTTAACCATTCTATGCTAACATTCATCCACAAACCTAACACCATCTACATTATTTTACCTAACTAATGTTGAAAGAACATCTACTGGGTCAGCATCACTGAATAAAGAGCAATGACATGGCAACTCGGGAAAATCACTCAAAACAGTCACTCTACGAACTCGATTTCACCATACGATATACGGGCTTTCACTTGGTGCAAACTTCATTTGATAGGGTGGAAAATTTTTTTGCACCATTTTGAAGTTTGGTGGAGCTTTATTGCACCATTCACTTTGCCTTATTTCGCAGCACATTTCAATATGCCATGTCAAAGAGAGCAATGGAGATGCACTACGTACAGGAGCTGTTAGGCTTCTTGACATTTTGAGTCACATTTCCAAGTTACTAAAGCATTTTGCCGTTGCTCAAGTAATTCCGCATGGCATCACTAAGATTATTTAAACGTTAACAAACACAACAACTTAGGTTTATTATTAAATCATACCCAGTAATAAGACAAACAGCTGCGTCTTGACATCATTTTCGAAGCATGCTTTAAGATATAAGCATTTTTCTTGTCCACCAAATTCAAATAAAGAAATAAAATAGCATACCAACCTCCTACCAACCTCAACTCGCCCGTCTTACCGATTCCCTACATCCGACTCGGCCGAGGGGTTCCCATGGCCCTGGCCATCTCCCTCAATACGTACTTCTGAATCTTCCCCGTTGATGTCTTCGGAAGTTCCGGCTTGAGCACCACCGTCTTCGGCGCCATGTAGTGAGGCATCCTCTCCCGGCACCAAGCAATCACCTCCGCCTCCGTCGGCGGCGCCAACACCCCTTCCTTCATGCTAACAAACGCGCACGTGGTCTCCCCCCAGTACTCGTCCGGCCGCGCCACCACCGCCGCCTCGTTCACCGCCGGGTGGTCATATAGCACCGACTCCACCTCCACCGAGCTCACATTCTCCCCGCCGCTTATGATCACGTCCTTGGATCGGTCCTTGATCTCCACGTACCCGTCCGCATGCATGACCCCTACGTCGCCAGTGTAGAACCACCCGTCCGGCCGCACTGCCCGCTTAGTCCCCACCTCGTCTTTTAAGTAACCAAGCATCACGTACCCGCCACGGAGAACTATCTCCCCCATTGTAGCACCGTCTCGCCGGACGCTCTGGCCGGTGGCGCCGTCGATGACGTCGAAATCTGTCATTGCCAAAGTTCGAACCCCTTGTCGCGCTTTTAGTCTGGCCCGTTCCGCCGGCGGCAGCCGGTCCCATTCCGCCTTCCACGCGCAGAACAACGCCGTTCCGCCCGTCTCGGTGAGCCCGTACCCGTGGCTAACAGAGAAGCCGAGCGCCTCCACTCGGTGGAGCACCGCTGCTGGTGGCGGAGCGCCGGCGGTCAAGATCTGGACCGGGCCGGGGAGGGGCTTGCGGGCGGAGTCCGGGACGTTGGCGAGCATGTTGAGGACGATGGGGGCGCAGCACATATGGGTGACGCGGTGGGTGGCGATGGCGGCGTAGATGGTGGCGGCGTCGAAGCGGCGGAGGCAGACGTTGGTGCCCCCGGCGGCAGCGATGCCCCAGGGGTAGCTCCAGCCGTTGGCGTGGAACATGGGGAGGGTCCAGAGATAGACCGGTTGCTTGGGAACCGACCACTCGATGAGGGAGTCGACGGTGACGATGTAAAGGCCGCGATGGCAGTGGACGACGCCTTTAGGGGCGGAGGTGGTGCCGGACGTGTAGTTGAGAACCATGGGGTCCCACTCGCTCTTGGGGCGGACCCAGTTGAACTCCGGGTCGCCCATCTCGATCAATTTCTCATAGGTGAGGCCGCCATCGCCGACGGCGGAAAGGTCGGAGGTTTTGCCGTTCTCCTCGTAGGGGTCTTCGATGGGGACCACTCGGGGGAGTTGGTGGGAGTGGGGAAGGAGGCGGAGGGCGTCGCGGAGGAGGGGGAGGGACAGGGGATCGACGAAGACGAGTTTGGAACCGCCGTGGTGGAGGAGGACGGAGATGGTGCGGGCGTCGAGGCGGATGTTGATGGTGTTGAGGACGGCGCCGCTCATGGGGACGCCGAAGTGCATCTCGTACATGGCCGGCACGTTCGGGGCCAGCACCGAGACCTGAAAAAAGATCATACTTTTAGCAGCCAGATCGAATTTTAATTTGAGCAGAGATTATGATCGATGGAGAGAAAATTTAGAATCCGTTTCTGGATGGGAATGGGATTGGATGGGAGCCATACGACGTCGCCGCGGGAGATGCCGAGGGAGGAGAGGGAGGAGGCGAGGCGGAGGCAGCGTCGGAGGGTCTGGGACCAGGTGAAGACGGTGCGGTTGTAGATGACGGAAGGGCAGTCACCGTAGACAGTGGCGGTGCGCTCGAGGAAGCCCAGAGGAGTCAGCGGGCAGCTGTTGGCGGCGTTGGGCCTCATCCGGTCCATGGCGTCGTCTCCGTCTATGTTCTCCGTCTCAGAGAGAGAGAGAGTGGCGGGAGAAGGAGAGTTGGCCAGGCTTTTAATAACCACGGAGCTTTTTTTTTTATAGCAAATAGTGGCCACGAGATTTGACTTTGACAAGTAAAAACGCTCTGCCAACGAACTCTCTTTGCGTTTACCAAAAAAAAAAGTTATGCCAGTGGGCCGTTGGTGAGAAGCAATAGTTATAATTCTTGGTGAAACCTCTTTTCCCCCCTCGTTTGGTTCAGTATAAATTGGCTGAGCGAGGGAATACTCCCTCCCTCCCTCCCTCCCTGGCATCATTTTTCTCGGAGTTTAAATATTTATATAATACTCCGGCGCCATAGTCCAAGCACACCGAGACGAAAAATGTCATAAAATTATGTTCAGTTCCAACAGACCAAATAAGCGTAAGAGTCTTGTATCAAAAAAAAAAAAAAAAAACCCCGAAAGAGCCGTGTACAAAATATTAAGGATTCTTTTGATTTGCGAGCAAAAGAAGAAAAAAAAATCTAGCCAATAAAAAAATAAAAAAATATTTTCATTTGGTTAGAATTTTTTTAAAAAATAGTATTTTTATAGAAATAAATGTTTTTTTTGCTAAAATGGAGGTATCATACAAAACGCGTACGGATACAATCAAAAAAGTCAAAAAAAAGTACATTCCAGAGCGCACAAGGCAGCTCCATCTCCCCCACCCAAAGGTGATCCCCTGAAAGGTTAGCGACAAACAACGCCACCCAATCGGCCGCCCCATTGGCCTCGCGAAATACATGCTGCGCCTGAATACTCATCCCACCACAAATCATAGCCCGGATATCCCTCAGCAGCGGATGGTAGTCGCCGACGCCCCCCCCCCCCAGCGGCCTGCTGGATCCAACTAATGATCGTCATAGAATCCCCCTCCAGGAGAACCTCTCTCGCCTGCAAAAACATGCCGCGCATATCATAGATCCGACCAGGCCGCTCGCAGCTCCGCCCCGGGCATCGAGATGTCGAACAGCAGGCAACCCCCAGCAGTAATCATCCTGGAGTCCGAACCTCTGATCACAAAGCCTGCACCTCCCCTCGTACCTCCCTACAGGACGCAACCATCAAAATTGACTTTGAGGAAACTCGGGAGTGGGGGCTCCCAGATGAAAAACACCATACGGAGCGCTCTACGAGCAGAGGTGAAGCTCCAGGTATCCCGAGCTATCAAAAGTCTATCCGACTGCACCGCCTATAGGATCTCCACTGCTAGCAGACGAGCCCTCTCCACCACCTCTTTCGGAGGGGGGCACCTCTCCCCGAACGTAGAAGCATTCCTCGCAAGCCCGCACTGATTCCAGTCTCGACTGCGAGGAACTAGCCAACCATCTAAGAATCTGCCCACAGGCACTGAAAGATGGCATGGTCCAATGACTCCAGAGTCTGACACTCCGCGCACGGTGGGGGAATGGCTATACCCCTCTCCAACAGCAGGAGTCTCGTCAGTAGCCGACCTCAAGTGACCTTCCAAAGGAATAAAGCCACCCTGGGGTGCAGCCCAAACTGCCATATCAAGCCGAAGTCCACCGCCAGCTGCCCCCCTCCCTGGAAGACATCACAGACATCGGCCACTCTGACTGTAGATCTACAGGACGTGCTCCAAACTTTGACGTCAGGGGATGGATGAATCGGAAGTAGGATCGCCCGATTCCGCTCCACAAGAGGCTCACCAAGCAATCGTCTGATCCGGACAATATCTCACCCCTCCCCACTGGGAAGGAGGAGGTCGCACACCCGGAGCCCTCTCCTGCCTCAACACTGACTAAGGTCGGCCAACGCCTCAGCAGGAGCTCTCCACCCAGGCATCCTCCACCACGTCAACTCTATGGTCGTCACCAATCAGCCATCTGCATCTCGACAGGACCATAGGCACATATCTGCATATCTGACGCCAAATCAGCGATACTCTCCGACCCTCGGGTAGGACCGCGCCGCTCCCAAACTGGCCATATCGGGCGATCATCATCTGACTTTAAAAACACTGCGGCTCCAATATGACCCTGGCTGCGTGCCGAGCAATCAGTGTCATGAGAAATAAAAATTAATTAGAAACATAAATAAGCTATTTTTCCACCAATTGAAAATTAAATTTTTTAAAAAAAAATTATTCTTTAGTCATCAAAATTTATGGATAAATTTTTTTATTAAGAATATAAAAGATATTTTGCACAACCTTTCCAAACAAAAAGATGTTCGACCAAATATAAGCCACTCCAAATTGTACCACTTCTCATGATCAACTAAACATATCAAAATCATTTTTTTAGATATTATTTTCTTAAGAATCAGCTTTCCAAAAAAATTATTCCAGCAAGAAAAAATTCTTCCTACGAACCAAATGAGTTCTAAGAAAGAAACCATCTAGGTCTCATAGAGTCTATCCAAACAATTCTCTTATCAAGTAGCAAATAGGATTGGTGCAACTTCCAAATTTATTATCAAACATTAGATCAATTCACTACAAAGTTAGCTAATCAGTATTTTTTTACCCCATAAACTGCCCGAGTAACTTTTGGAGCAACTAGGATTTAAATAATAGAATTTAACCAACATCATTGAAAGCGTCATAGATTGTGTGCAGCGGACCAATTCTCCTTAACCATATTTGATCTAGGGTCAGTTTATCACACCTATATACAAAAGATAAGGGACTTGTATCTCTAGGCACCAAGTTACAAACATTACAGCCATGAGCTCAATTGGGAGAAAGGAGGAAGGAAGATGGAGGAGGAGAAGAAAAGAAAGGAGAAGGAGGTGGTGGATCGGGAGTTTTTATAACCCTCCTCCGGAAGGGATAAGGGTGCCGAACGGCCGTAACGGCCATACTGGCCAACCATTGGACGGTTGTAACCGCTTCCAACAGCCGCAACCTCCTCCGGCCAGCCTCCATGACGGTCGTTCGAAAGCTCATACAGGGGATTGTGCACCCCCCCCCCCTCTCTCTTTTATCTTCTAAATCAGAAGCCGGGCGAGCCTACCGATTTTGGTCCAAGTCAAGCCCAGCTAGCTTGGTTCTTATAGCTAGCGACACCGCGGAGGGAGGTGAGGATGGTAGGTGAGGAGGAGAGGAGGTCGGGCGAGGTGGTGGGCCACGAGCTAGAGCTATAGGAGCGGCCCAATGTATTTGGAGGTCTAAGGCCGTTCTGTTTTTGAGGCCTTTCTTGCAGTAGTCCGATCTAAGGCAAACTCACAGGAGAGCCTTTTTTTCTTTCCATTTTGTCTTCGAGGTCTTTCATACCGTGGAGCTTCTTTGAGCCGGGGCCTTAGGCGACCGTCTCAGTCGCCTAAGGGTTGGGCCGGCCCTAGCCAGAGGCATCGGCAAATCCAACAAACCACTAGCACGGGTCCAGGGAAGTTGTCCTCTCCGCTGCTAGTGGGCCCTAAAATCTCAGAGATGGTGCGGGATATGGAGTCCAGCGCGGCCGTCGGTGAATCATCGGCAAGGAGGGTCTTGTTTGCTTTTTTAATTATTTTATTTGATGAACATGCCGCAAGCTATGGTTAACTTTCTTTTTTTTCAAAACAAAAACAGAAACAAAGAAAAAAAGCAATACCAAACGGGTTTTATAATTTTTGTCTTTTGTTCGATAGAGAGCTCAGAAAGGGAGAGAGACCTACTCACCGTATACTACTTCAGTGCAAAATTTTTGTGAATGCATTGCTCAAGAATCAAACCCAAAGGTTCTCGTTACTAAAGGGATGCATGAACAATAAGGATAGTCCCAGTTCACAGTTTGGCTTTTGCTTAAAAAAAAAAAATATAAATAAACCAGCTAAAAAGAAGAGTGTGTTTATCAGGGATGACATCATACCCACCCTTAAGATCAACAGTCATCCATGCTTCCCTTCAGCCAGAGTCCCGGTTAAGACCATTGTACCAAAACTTCTGCAACTTGAGGTTTTATATTACAAGCATCATCAAACTCCCAACGCACATATCGTTCGTAAATTAAGTAGGATCCCAAGTAGAATGGTATCCCCACCCCCATGGCACTCGGAATGTTGTTATAGGCCCACCAGCCCTAGCCACCTCCCTCACCACAAAGGCAAAGGCTAAGAGAAGAAACTGAGGCAGAAGCTGATACAGTTCTTTCGTTGTGTCGAGAATCCCATCACCCCGAGCAGCGCATTTCCTGGGTAGATTGACCTTGGCGTGTAGCGCCGGGTACTCGGAATCCTCTGCTCCTCGAGGGAATGGTTTGGAGAACATCCAGATGACCGATGGAGAATTACGCATTTAAGTTTTTAGAAAAAATGATAATTTTAACATGGTATCAGAACAGAGGTCTTGAGTTCGAACCCTGTCTCCACACTCTTTAACCCCATTATTAAAAAATTTCATATGTTAGGCTCACCCATTAAAGAAAAGTCCTGCCAGATTGGCGAGCACGAGGTGAGGATGGGGTATGATGTACGCGACGGTGATGTGGTAGAAATTGAACTAGGTAAAGATGACAGGGATGGTGACCATGGAGATGGTGCCGAGCATGCCGGCGAGCAAAAGATAGCCTCCGATCAACATAAGTCGGCCCATCTGTCTCAAAATCTAGGACCAAGTCTCTTTGTGCTTGATGGGCTAGGCGGGCCATTTGAGTTTTGAACAGGACTAATTTTGTCCTTAAGGAGACTCTTGGTGGGCTGGCAACCATCACAACTGAGGACATCAATAGTCGTATTGAGCTGAAGAAAGGGCATGATGCCTTGCTTTTCGCATTGGCACTTGTCAGAGATGCTGTGATAACATAGGACTATAAAGTATGATATGTATGTATGTATATATGTATATAGACACAAACACCTGATAACTATTGAGGCCATTCAAGCTGCTAGGGGTGATTGTTGCTGCATGACAATCTCCCTTTTTGCTTTCAATGGAGGGCCGCAAGAAACACCAGGAAATGAGGGCCCCGACAAGCAATAAGAAATTTATCATGTTAAGGGCTAAGCATTCCCATTACATCATAGGTTCCCGAGAAATCGAAGTAAAATCTAAGACATTTGAATATGGATCATTATTATTAGTAATTGGGCGCATTGCAACCAATTACTCATATTTTCTATGCTAGACTTGTCATTCAATTTTATAATAAATATCTCATTTAATATGTTTCTTTAATTTATTTTAACAGTAATATCCGCATTCATGATACGAGCAAATTATATATAATTTTTCGCATTATGAGGGAAAAAAATAGGAATCACATGGTTTTCCTATTTCAAAAGCTTATGGACATAATTTTTGCCAACATAAATATTAAATTCCAACCTTCAACCAACAAATGGAAAATAAAAGCACAATCTCCGCTAAGAATGTAAATGTGCGTGGCAATTATTTTGACTTGGCCTTGATCATATACTTAGTACAAGATCAGAGTATATCAAGGATCTCAAATATGGTCCAAAGCCAAGTACTTCGAGGGCCACTCAAAAATAACTATTGGAGACTCAATTGTTATAAATAATGGCTCAAAATATAAAGATACAATCTAAGCAACCAGAGATATATAATTTGAGGTCACAATTGAACTTAATATTAGTTAATCCAACTGAGATATCGTAGGATTTACTCAATAACCAATCTATCTCATGGTTAGTCACAGATAACCTGCATACATACATACATACATACATACATACATACATACATACATATATATATATATATATATATATATATATATATATATATATATATATATATATATATATATATATATATATATATATATATATATATATATATATATATATATATATATATATTACTTTTATGATAAAATATCATTTTGTTGAATGTTCTAAAAATATTATTTATTTTTGTTTACTTGTTTATTAAATGAAAGATATAGTATATGACTTTAACCTATTGACTAATTTCGCATTATGCTTAATTTTGTACAGATAAATTTGGATCATGAATTTTTATATCAAGAGAATATGAAACATTCTGTTGGATTCTAGACCAATTATACTTATGGTTGCTATTGGAATATTTTTATTTAGTGGCCTTCAATTTTATTATGGGGATATTATGTTAGTAAATGTTGAAAAAAGTGTGCAGGTGATTGATGTCTTTGAATTATTTTTGAATTGATTTGTTATTGCATATATTCCATGATTTTAGGTTCCATGACTTTCGCTTGGTCCAACCTTCATTTGATAGGGCGGAAAATTTTTTTGCACCATTTTGAAGTTTGGTGGAGCTTCTCTCCTCCGTTGGGGGGCGAAAGCTCTATTGCACCATGCACTATGCCTTACTTCGTAGCACATTTCAATATGCCATGTCAAAGAGGGCAATGGGCATGCACTACGTACAGGAGCTGTCTGGCTTCTTGACATTTTGAGTCACATTTCTATAAGTTACTAAAGCATTTTTTCGTTGCTCAAATAATTCCCCATGGCATCACTAAGATTATTTAAACATTAACAAACACAACAGCTTAGATTTATTATTAAACCATAGCCAGTAATAGGACAAACAGTTGCGTCTTGACATCATTTTCGTTTACGATATCAGCTGGGAAGCAAGCTTTAAGATATAAGCATCAATTTTTCGCGGCCAAGCAACGTAGACGTGTCCACCAAATTGAAATAAAAAAAATAAAATGACATACAAACCTCCTACCAACCTCAACTCGCCCGTCTTACCGATTCCCTACATCCGACTCGGCCGAGGGGTTCCCATGGCCCTGGCCATCTCCCTCAGAACGTACTTCTGAATCTTCCCGGTTGATGTCTTCGGAAGTTCCGGCTTGAAAACCACCGTCTTCGGCGCCATGTAGTGAGGCATCCTCTCCCGGCACCAAGCAATCACCTCCTCCTCCGTCGGCGGCGCCAACACCCCTTCCTTCATGCTAACAAACGCGCACGTGGTCTCCCCCCAGTAGTCGTCCGGCCGCGCCACCACCGCCGCCTCGTTCACCGCCGGGTGTTCATATAGCACCGACTCCACCTCCACCGAGCTCACATTCTCGCCGCCGCTTATGATCACGTCCTTGGACCGGTCCTTGATCTCCACGTACCCGTCCGCATGCATGACCCCTACGTCGCCGGTGTAGAACCAACCGTCCGGCCGCACTGCCTGCTTAGTACCCTCCTCGTCTTTTAAGTAACCAAGCATCACGTACCCGCCGCGGAGAACTATCTCCCCCATTGTAGCACCGTCTCGCCGGACGCTCTGGCCGGTGGCGCCGTCGATGACGTCGATATCTGTCATTGCCAAAGTACGAACCCCTTGTCGCGCTTTGAGTCTGGCCCGTTCCGCCGGCGGCAGCCGGTCCCATTCCGCCTTCCACGCGCAGGACAACGCCATTCCGCCCGTCTCGGTGAGCCCGTACCCGTGGCTAACAGAGAAGCCGAGCGCCTCCACTCGGTGGAGCACCGATGCTGGTGGCGGAGCGCCGGCGGTCAAGATCTGAACCGGGCCGGGGAGGGGCTTGCGGGCGGAGTCCGGGGCGTTGGCGAGCATGTTGAGGACGACGGGGGCGCCGCACATGTGGGTGACTCGGTGGGTGGCGATGGCGGCGTAGATGGTGGCGGCGTCGAAGCGGCGGAGGCAGACGTTGGTGCCGCCGGCGGCAGCGATGCCCCAGGGGTAGCTCCAACCGTTGCCGTGGAACATGGGGAGGGTCCAGAGATAGACCGGTTGCTTGGGGACGGACCACTCGATGAGGGAGTCGACGGTGACGATGTAGAGGCCGCGATGGAAGTGGACGACGCCTTTAGGGGCGGAGGTAGTGCCGGACGTGTAGTTGAGAACCATGGGGTCCCACTCGCTCTTGGGCCGGACCCAGTTGAACTCCGGGTCGCCCACCTCGATTAATTTCTCATAGGTGAGGCCGCCATCGCCGCCGGCGGAAACGTCGGTGGTTTTGCCGTTCTCCTCGTAGGGATCTTCGATGGGGACCACTCGGGGGGGTTGGTGAGAGTGGGGGAGGAGTCGGAGGGCGTCGCGGAGGAGGGGGAGGGACAGGGGATCGACGAAGACGAGTTTTGAACCGCCGTGGTGGAGGAGGACGGAGATGGTGCGGGCGTCGAGGCGGATGTTGATGGTGTTGAGGACGGCGCCGCTCATCGGGACGCCGAAGTGCATCTCGTAAATGGCCGGCACATTCGGGGCCAGCACCGAGACCTGCAAAAAGATCGTACTTTTAGCAGCAAGATCGAATTTTAATTTGAGCAGAGATTATGATCGATGGAGAGAAAATTTAAAATCCGTTTCTGGATGGGAATGGGATTGGATGGGAGCCATGCATACGACGTCGCCGCGAGAGATGCCGAGGGAGGAGAGGGAGGAGGCGAGGCGGAGGCAGCGTCGGAGGGTCTGGGACCAGGTGAAGACGGTGCGGTGGTAGATGACGGAAGGGCAGTCACCGTAGACAGTGGTGGTGCGCTCGAGGAAGCCCAGAGGAGTCAGCGGGCAGCTGTTGGCGGCGTTAGGCTTCATCCGGTCCATGGCGTCGTCTCCGTCTATGTTCTCTGTCTGAGAGTGAGAGTGAGAGAGAGAGAGAGAGAGAGAGAGAGGGGCGGGAGCCGGGAGGAGGAGAGTTGGCTTGGCTCGGAGCTTTTTCTAAATATTTTCATTTGGTTAGAATTTTTTTAAAATATAGTATTTTTTTTAGAAATAAAATTTTTATATGTTATGGAAAAGAAAAGTGAATTAGAGACATGAATAAACTATTTTTCTACATATTGAAAATTGAATTTTTTTTTCCAAAATTATCTTGTAGCCATTAAAATTGCATAAGATCTTTTTTTATATATTAAGAGTATAATAGATATTTTTTATAATTTTTTTTAAAAAATAAATGCTCAACAAAATATAAGCTACTTCTGAATGTACCACTTCTTATGATCAACCAAATATGTCAAAACTAGGCATCATATTTTTAAGAATTAGCTTTCCAAAAACATATTCCAACAAAGAAAAATTCTTCCTACGATTCAAATGAGTCCTAAGAAAGATATGCTAGGTCTCATAGAGTACATGCAAACAATTCTCTGACATATAGGGCTCGTTTGGTTCGCAGGAAAAGGAGGGGGGAAAGTGTGGTCAACGGGAAAGTAATGAAATGCCTCTTGTTTGGTTGGAGTTTTCAAAGGAGAGAGATGGGAAAGTTGTATTCCCATGGGAATATGATTCCCACATTTCATGGAAAAGTCTTTCCCATGAGAAACATGGGAAAGTTACTTTCCCATGAGGTGGGAATCACTCCTTTTTTATTTTTTTTCCAAAAAGACCCTTCAGCATTAAAGAAGCATTAAAGAGGCATTAAAGACCTAATTTTTATTAAGGGCATAATAGGAATTATACATAACTTTCCTAGGAAAGTGGATGGTCAACCAAACATAAGCACTTTGGAAATTTGTCACTTTCCCATGGTTAACCAAACATGCCAAAAGTACTTTCCTAGGTATCCTCTTCCTAGGAATCTGATTCCCAGGAATCATATTCCTAGGAGGGAAAATACTTCCCGCAAACCAAACGAGCCCATAGGATTGGTGCAACTTCCTAATTTATTATCAAACATTAGATCAATTCACTACAAAGTTAGCAAATCAGTATTTTCTTACCCCATAAACTGCTGGAGTAACTTTTGGAGCAACTAGGATTTAAATAATAGAATTTAACCAGCATCATTGGAGGCGTCATAGATTGTCGGCAGAGGACCAATTCGTCCTTAACTATATTTGATCTAGGATCAGTCCATCTCACCTATATACAAATAAGGGACTCGTATCTTTGGGCACTAAGTTACAAACGTTACACGTAGGAGTAGGGCCTAGCTACAAATGTAAAGCCAAAGGTGAGCACGCAACCTTGCCCAAGCCATCTTTCACAAGAAAATTCTAATATGAGGAGGCACATCGAGTTTCCATATGCGGAACTATTTCGGCCAAATTCTGCTAGATTAGGAAGTTTTTTGCCCAGAATTAATACTAGTTCAGAGTGGGCTTGGGTTGGAATGTTAGGGTTCAAAAAATTGACGGAACCCATTTGAAGCCCAAGAGGGCCTGAAAATATATACCTGGTCAAGTCAACCCAGTCAGACTTGAGCTTCATGTTCGCATTTTGGGCTTGCTTCGGGTTGACTCGGTCCATCGACGCTCCTCCAAATAACTCGGTATCACAAGATTGGAATTACCTTTGCTTTCCTGCTGGTTGTAATGCTGTGATAGGATTTCAGTGCATGATTAAATCGCAAAATAAACTGCAATTGAAGCTCTAGAACGTATAATAATATCATCTGCATAAAAGTAAAAGAAGAATTATAGTTTTTTTTTTTTTTTTTGGTAAAAACGGCAATTCTTATAGCTCTAAGATGAATACATCTTGCCAAGTCAAGAGAAAGTAAAATGTACAAGGGTTGGGGTATGCTCCCCGCCGATGTCCACAAAAACTCTCGGGAGTGTCAAGGGACAAAAGAGGTGACTCAGTCTGCAACACTGTTCGCATCCCTGAACACATATGATATCTGAACCTTCCTAAACTCCCGGACCAGTCTGCAACACTCTCGGATGAAAGGATGGCCATCACTGTACTTATCCACTCCCCGAAAGAATTATAGTATCTTTGGCACTCACCAATATCGATGCCTTTTCACAGAGCAATCATGTATGTGAGAGTTGGGAATATTAGTGAAGGTTTGAGAACAAAGAATAAACAGTAAGGAGATAAAGTTATCTCCCTGCTTGATATCTTTTGCAGACATAATTCTATCTAGTATGCTGATCATCAATGACTGCTGAAAGAACATGCGAGTTACAGGCCCAAATCCAGTTGATCCTCCTAGTTGGAAAATATAATTCGGTCATAACATGAGTAATGGCTTCCAAGTTAAGTTTATGATAGGTCTATTTCATGTCTAGCTTATAATTCATACTAGAATCCCCATCTTTTAAGATAAAAAAATGCAACTCCTCCTGAAAATTTAAAATATTCACACTGATATCCCTGCCAGCTACAAAGGTGTAACTAATTCGAAACCAATCAATGCAGATAGCAAGGATTCAAGATTGTTTACCAACACCCGCACTGTAATGGGGTTCCCATTAATAGAATTGAACAAATCATGAATTTGGCAGAGGATGACATAGCAGCTCTATTTTCTTGCATTGGCAACCACATATTTTTTCAGCAATTTCAGAAATTCTCAGGATTATTTTTCATGGAACCTGGTTCACACTCCCTAGCATGATCCATGTAGCACTATTTATTTTGTATGAACATTGGATGTTCTGATTTACATTTTTTATATGAATTATGGATAGTCTTTCTGTGGGGTGATATATAGAAGGATAAATTTTGGAGAGGTTTATATCATAAGCAACTTTTGGATCTTGCAGAAGCTCTCTGAAGTAGAACGTTTCTGTGTTCTGTACTTTCCAATTCTCCCTTCCATCTCTGGATGATGGATGAACCACTCTCAAGCTTCTATATCTATCTTACTTCGATCACATTGGAAGAATATATGTTTCAAATCAAATGCAGGCAAGGGCCATATTCCTTGCGTGAAAGAAAGATTTCATTTTTTTCATATGAATCTACCATTGGATGGTGCAGTAATTATTTTAGGGTTTGCGGAGGCAGATGAACAAAAAAAAAATGGTGTGCTTTGAAATCTATGCAAATTGTGTTAATGAAGAATAATTATTTTTTCATGCCAAAGATACACTTATGGACATAATGGATTGAATATTAACATTTATTTGGCACTTCTTAGGCACGATAATTTTACAAACTATTTTATATTTTTATTTAAAAGATATGGGAAGTATTATCTCATCTACAAAGATAAGAAAGAGAATTTCATTTTTTTTTTCTTCTCCGTTCAAGGGTGAAGTATAGCCAATCAGAGAAACTCCCCATATCTCTTAAATTATTTTAATCTCCAAACTTTTGATGAGTTCATTGTTAGGATCGTTCCACCAAAACCCCGCAATAATTGAACATAGTATGCTCCACCTCCTCCAAGATACCAATCCCAGACCCCCAGCTCGCCGTCCAACCGGCTTCCTACATCCGACTTGGCCGAGGGGACGCCATGGCCTTGGCCATCTCCCTCAACACATACTTCTGAATCTTCCCCGTTGAAGTCTTCGGCAATTCCGGCTTGAACACCACCGTCTTGGGCACCATGTAGCGCGGCATCCTCTCCCGGCACCAAGCAATCACCTCCGCCTCCGTCGGCGGCGCCGCCATTCCTTCCTTTATGCTCACAAAAGCGCACGGCGTTTCCCCCCAGTATTCGTCCGGCCGCGCCACCACCGCCGCCTCGTTCACCGCCGGGTGGCCATACAACACCGACTCCACCTCCACCGAGCTCAAATTCTCGCCGCCGCTGATGATCACGTCCTTTGATCTGTCCTTGATCTCCACGTACCCGTCTGCATGCATGACCCCGACGTCCCCGGTGTAGAACCATCCGTCCTGCCGCACCGCCCGGCTCGTCGCCTCCTCGTCTTTTAGATAGCCGAGCATCACGCACCCGCCGCGGAGGACTATCTCGCCCAAGGTGGCGCCGTCCCGCTTGACGCTCTCGCCGGTGGAGCCGTCGATGACGTCGATCTCGGCCATGGCCAAAGTTCGAACACCTTGTCGCGCCTTGAGTCTGGCCCGCTCCGCCGCCGGCAGCCGGTCCCACTCCCCCTTCCATGCGCAGGACACCGCCAGCCCCGCCGTCTCGGTGAGCCCGTACCCATGGCTGATGGAGAAGCCGAGCGCCTCCGCGCGGTGGAGCACCGCCGCCGGCGGCGGCGCGCCGGCTGTGAGGATTTGGACCGGGCCGGGGAGCGGCTTTCTCGCGGAGTCCGGAGCGTTGGCGAGCATGTTGAGGACGACGGGGGCGCCGCACATGTGGGTCACGCGGTGGGTGGCGAGGGCGGCGTAGATGGTGGCGGAGTCGAAGCGGCGGAGGCAGATGTTGGTGCCGCCGGCGGCGGCGATGCCCCAGGGGTAGCTCCAACCGTTGGCATGGAACATAGGGAGGGTCCAGAGATAGACGGGGCGCTTGGGGACGGACCAGTCGATGAGGGAGTCGACGGTGATGATGAAGAGACCGCGGTGGCAGTGGACGACGCCTTTTGGAGCGGAGGTGGTGCCGGAGGTGTAATTGAGGACCATGGGGTCCCACTCGCTCTTGGGGCGGACCCAATTGAACTCCGGGTCGCCCATCTCGATCAATTTCTCATAGGTGAGGCCGCCGCCCGCGGCGAAAAGATCGGAGCTTTTGGCGTTCTCTTCGTCGGGGTCTTCGATGGGGACTACTCGGGGGGGTTGGTGGGAGTGAGGGAGGAAGCGCAGGGCGTCGCGGAGGAGGGGGAGGGACAGGGGATCGACGAAGACGAGCTTGGAGCCGCTGTGGTGGAGGAGGACGGAGATGGTGCGGGCGTCGAGGCGGATGTTGATGGTGTTGAGGACGGCGCCGCTCATCGGGACGCCGAAGTGCATCTCGTACATTGCCGGCACGTTGGGCGCCAGCACCGAGACCTGGAAAATGTTGTATGTTTTTAAGCAACAAGATCAAATTTCTAGCCAAAAGATCGAACTTTTAGCAGATATTTGGAGATTGATTTGAGGAAAAAGACGGGATCTTGGACGGGAATTGGAGGAGGTTGGATTGATACCACGTCGCCGCGGGAGATGCCGAGGGAACAGAGGGAGGAGGCGAGACGGAGGCAGCGGCGGAGGGTCTGGGACCAGGTGTAGACGGTGCGGTGGTAGACAACGGAGGGGCAGTCGCCATAGACGGTGGCGGTGCGCTCGAGGAAGCCCAGTGGGGTGAGGGGACTGCGGTTGGCGGCATTGGGTCTCATTCGATCCATGGCGTCGTCTCTACTTCGATTTCTCCTTCTCTGCTCTGTGTGGAGAGAGAGAGAGAGAGAGAGAGAGAGAGAGAGAGAGAGAGAGCGAGTGATAGGTGGAAGGAAGTCGGCCATGTCCATTCGTCTTTAATGGCGTGTAGTCAAGGATGGCTGGATGGGTGTTGACTTGCGATGTAACGGGAATCATATGGGAGGCCACTAAACAAACAGATCGGCGGACTTCTTATCCCGTCATATTTTTTGGCATATCCATTATTTAAAAAAATAAAAATTAATATTTTTTTCTAATAGAGCACTCAACTTTATGATTAAAAAAATATACTTCCTAATTGTTAGATGTTTTTCACCGGTCACTAGATGGCGTTAATCATCTCGCAAGTTAACACATCCTTAAATAAATCCATATATAGTTTCTAGAACATAATGTTCAGAATTACACAATACATAATCATATAATATATACTTAATAAATTAGATAAAATTAGAAAACTATGTACTGTGTATTGATACTGATGAACACTATTCTAAAAAGATATGTGTTAATTTATCTAGAGGTGTATATTGGATTACTATTGGGTGTATATCAAAAAGTCTTGCATTATATATAAGAAAGTCAATGCATATGTATCATCCAGTCATATAGTGTGTAATGGTGAATATGATGTTCTCGAAACTATGTAATAATTTGTTTAGCGATATGTATTAGTTTACTAGATATCTAATTTGCTAGGTGCGTATTATCTGGTCATATATAGTATATTGGTGAACACCATAATCTATAAATTGTGTATCGTTATATCTAGAAGTGTGTATTAGCTTGCTGAATAATTAATTTGCACAAGATATATATCATCTAGCCATGTCATGGATATTGGTAAAAAATGAGGAAGAAAAAGGATGTGGCATTTCTTTTGTAGTCACGAGATTGAGGACTTTGTTAATAAGAGAATCTTTAGCTTTTAGGTTTTTTTTCAAAACGGTCGCTAGGAGGAAATATGGCAAGATAAAAAGTTGGTCCTATATTTCTTTTTTCGTTGCCCATCGCATATGATTTTTGTTAGGTAATTGATTTTAATATGGCCAAGTATACTAATATCAGTAGTTATATGGGGAGAACTACGCAAAAATAAACCACCAGCTTAGATAATAAATAGTTGCTAGCATTTGCGCGCGCGCGCGTATACATATATATATATATATATTGAATAATGGGGCACTCCATATAGATAACCCGATCTATTGAATGTAATCTATTATCAAAAATTATGTAATTTGGAGATCTATAACTTATTATTAATTGATTTAAAAATTAAACAATTTAAATAATATAAAGCAATACATATTTTTTTTTGACTCTTTGTTGCATATATTGAGGATTTTTAAATCATATGATTTTTTTCGACAAAATGATCTATTCTATTCCATTAGTAGATTCTATATACTTTAGAACAATTCATATACTATTTGACTATAGAACGGCAAGATTATTTACGAAATAAGATTGGCTAGTCCAGAATCACAAAATTAAATACCAAATTTTATCCATATGCAAAAAAAAAGTAAATATTAGAGAGAGAAGAACAGATAATTGATCAAGAGAATATTTTTTTTAAAAAATCGAATATAAAAATCAAGTGACCTACCCGGCTCTCTTTATCGTTCTAAGTCTCTCTCCCCTCTAACACTTAAAAATGCCTCCTCTCCCATTTTTCTAAAAGATGCCTCTCTCTCTTCCCTGTGAGGAACAATCTGGAATGAGGGCCGGCAATCCGAGACAAGGACATAATAAATAAAGTCCATAAAAATAAGGACGAGATAATAAGACGAGATAAATGGCAAAATAAAACTATGCCGACCGGAGCCTTGTTGTATGTTGAGCCTGAGGCTCAACTAAGCTAACCTATACCAACACTAAATCCAAAATTTAGATTATAATACAAGGCTAGACAAATTTCCAATAAAATAGAAATTTAGGAATGGCATTTTTCAGGCTATCAGAAACATGAACGTGGCAGAGAATAATAGAATGGCATTATTTCGTTGCATCGATAAAAACCACAAATCACCTCATTTTCTTCAACGTTTGTTTTCTATTTATTTATGATCATGCCTCGTGAAGCATGGCTGATGATAAGAAAACTCTTCATCTAGAAGCACACAGTCGTCCCCTCCCCTTGTCAACT
The DNA here is from genome assembly GCF_009389715.1 of Phoenix dactylifera. Taxonomy (NCBI): domain Eukaryota; kingdom Viridiplantae; phylum Streptophyta; class Magnoliopsida; order Arecales; family Arecaceae; genus Phoenix; species Phoenix dactylifera. Next base: position 13,448,124 of record NC_052408.1, on the reverse strand, counting down.
ATATCGCGACACGGAAAAGGATCGATCTTGGAAAAATCTATTAGAAATTTCTCTGTTTGCGGGCCAGGATTTTGTACTTCTATTCCACATTAAAAAAAAAAGATTTTGTCCTTTAGAAAAATTTCCAATTGAGGCGGGGTCAAAGCATTGAGGAACGCTACTTTAAAATATGAACCCCAAGCAACAGGGTCCACAACTGAGATAATATTTTGGCAAATGAGAAATAATTGAAGTACACCACATGAGCCTTTTCTTGAAGTTAAATGTCCACACATTTTTAGTCTTAAAATTTCTCATAAGAGCCTATGCTAGTGGCCCATTTTGGGAGTCCTTGCATGGCAAATTCACTTGGGTTTCGCATTGTTATAATATTTTTCATTTTCTATAGTTTTAGATAGATATTGTTATAACGGTTAGTGTTCACATTGTACCAAGGTGGAAAGAAATGCGATCATTAGTGGAGCTGTGTCCAATTCGTCTCAAGATGTTACATATCAGGACAGGAAAGCCGGCCAGCTACTCACACAAATCAAAATTGTCTTTTTTTTTTTTTTATGTAAGCTCTCTTTCATAGCCATTGTGTCCGACACTTCATCAACATCATCAAGAATTTGTGAGACAAAAACAACTGAGCCTAACTATATTTACTTAATCGATGTAAAATTTACTTGCATATAAGGATATGTACAATACACACACATATATGATAATAACTCTATTATTATTATTATTATAAGTTGGGTTGGATATATTAACAGTGCCCATAAAAAAAAATACGGCTAACATAGGATGAGGCATGCCATGAAGTCATATCGCTGATGCTAGCAGTGACACATGCAGCTCCTCTAGAAGCTGAAATTAGTTTACAAAGCATTCACAATGACTTCTCTCAGACCCTCATCTTCTGCATCCAAGAAAAGTAATAAAACTTCTGAGCGTATGACAGAGCTATCTACCTACCTGAGTCCTGACTCCTGAGATATATATATATATATATATATATATATATATATATTGACCTCCTTGCATTGTTGACTAAGAGTCGGTCTTTCTCTAAGCAACCATCCTTGATCGGTTGCTCTGGCGGCCGGTAGGATGCATAAAAATAGAAGTTCAGTAACAAGTGGACATCATGTACCTGAAATCACGGATCTCTGCTGTAGTGAAATTAATTGCATAGAGAAGGAGGCTAATTCTTTTGATGGGGACAAATGAGAGAGATATTAAACATCAAAAAACAAAAACTCCGTGCTGTAGTGGAATTAATTGTAACATTGACAGCAAAACTACCTTTTTTTTTCCTTATTTTTTATTTTTTTTTAACAACCTCAACAGATTATTATGTTTTTAATGATCTTTCTCGAACCGAGGTGGGCAAAAGGTTATGGCAACTCGAAATTTTTTCTTCCAAATTTTGTTTTTTTGAAAGAGAAGCCATATTGTTTGGTCAAAATGACATTTCATAAAGAAATGACGTATAGATTCCAACTCAAAAGAATAAAAGACACAAGCTAAGATATGAGGCCAGCATCCGCATTAATCTCTTACATCTCGAGATATGGACGTTTGTAACCAAAAATGGCCGCCGACATAATTTCACCAAAGTCGGGAAGCTTGCAGGAGGAGTTAAAAAATTTAAAAAAAGGATCAAGGCAATGACTGATGCCATTTGATTTATAGGATGTTTCATGAATCTGTACAGTATTACTCGAAACTTTATAACAACACTTTCTTTCTTGCTATGTTTTAATGACTCACAGTCCTATCACTTCAATTGACTATCCAACTTACTATGCGGGGGCCCAATCCAACAGACCTAGCCAGCTTGCTCCACTTGACCTGCTAGACCCACTGTGGCCCAGCCCAGTGGGAGCCGAGCGTGCTTCGCACATGACGGGTGGAAGACTCTCATCGGGAATCTTCTATTCATCTGCAAACCCCGATACTCCAGTTAGAAATCGGAGACCTAGGGGCTGCTAGAAGCCTGATACCCACTCCCCTCCATGACCCTCCATCATCGAGCATAGCCCCACTTTCTCCTTCTTTTCTTCCTTCGAGTTCGTCGTTTCCTAATATTGTGCCCGTCGAAAACCGGGGTCGCAATGCTCACGAAAGCCAAGGTAAGATTCCGATCTCCTCCCTTATCCTTCTTGTCATCTTCCCTTGTGTTGGTGCTTGTTGCCGATTGAGAAATCTGCCGATTTTCTGATTGTGTCTACCACCGGTATTCGTCGCCGAAAGCCTCGGCCTCTCCTTTACATCATCGGCCAATGCCAGGAGCCCCATCCATCGGCAAATGAGTTGGAACATGAAAGCCACCTAGTAAAAAATGTCCCCTGTTTAACCCCCTCTTTCCTTTTCTGTGCCGGTCGCCATCGCCAACCGCTGATTGCAGGACCTCCGATTGCACCATCGTCCCCCTCTATTGCTGGCCCTCCGGTACACTCTTCCTTCTATTTTCGCGTCTCTTCCCCGAGTCCCTAATCTCTCTCCGTCTCGAGCTCCAGTGTCTTCTCCCATGGCGGCGGCCGCAACGGCGGCCCCTTTGGGTTGGCAACCGCAGGGCCAAGGGGTCGACGACGAGAACCTAGTCTTTGAGACGAGCCCCGGGTGGAGGCCATCACGAGCTTCGACCAGATGGGGATCCACGACGACCTCCTCCGGGGGATCTACGCCTACGGCTTCGAGAAACCCTCCGCCATTCAGCAGTGGGCTGTCATTCCTATCATCCACGGCCGCGACGTCATCGCCCAGGGCACAGTTCGCATAGACGTGCTATGCGGAAACCGTCCGCATAGCAGGTCGATGCGGAACGTGTCCGCATGGACTTGCTATGCGGAACGTTCCCGCATGGAATGTCTATGGGGGACCGTTCCCGCATGGAATGTCTATGCGGCTTTGTTTCGCATAGACATTCTATGCGGACTGTTACGATAAACTTTATGCGGACAGTTGCCACATAAATATTGTATGCGGACTTTCTGATAGCCTAGTTATGCGGACTGTATCCGCATAATAACTATGTAGAACCAGCGTGCTGTTTCCGCATAGGATCTTTATGCGGTTTGTCCCGCCTCCATGGGGTCTACTAGTCGCCGCTCGATCAAGATCAGATGGCTTACGTTTAGGATAGGCCCCAAGGTGTGCAAGATTGCTTCTCCTCGCCCCCGCGGGCACCTCCACCGCTCCGCCGAGCCCTTCATTGACCACTCCACCGCTCCGCCGAGCCCCAAGGACGCCTCGACACCTCTCTCCGCCGTCGATCTCGACCCATGGCACACTCTCCCTCCGAAGGTAAAGTTAGGCTACCGTTCAGGATTTTCGGAGGGGGTACTACACGGCATTGGACCCGAGGTTGAGGAGAAGAACACGAAGGAGAAGCGAAGCAGGACGAAGACGAGAAGGAGCACAAGGGGATTGCATGATTAACTTAATTACTTTAGTTGAAATTAAAAATAATCAAAAGAAATTGAACATATTTTATTTCGAAGATTGCCTGGTTGCCAACATCCAGTACAAATGCTCTCAACTCTTTATCTTATTTTTTTTGTTCATATATAATATTTAGCAGCCATATTATCTTAAAATTTCGAGGAGACGAGAGGAATGGCATCTAAGGACACTTGAGCTGGCCTTCAAAAGAAATTAAACATATTTTATTTCGAAGATTGCCTGGTTGCCAACATCCAGTACAAATGCTCTCAACTCTCTATCTTATTTTTTTTGGTTCATATATAATATTTAGCAGCCATATTATCTTAAAATTTCGAGAGGAGAGGAGAGGAATGGCATCTAAGGACACTTGAGCTGGCCTTTAGGATTCCTCATGTTGGCGTAGCAAGGGCACATGGCACGAGTTTCCGCAGAAGTGCCAGGAGGGACGCAGCTGCACTTGCCGCAGCAAACCCCACACATCTTCTTGCACATCTTTTGCTTCCAAGACTTGCTGCACCGCACCGCACACGCTTCTCCACAGTCTGCAAAACAAGAAACAAGCGCTTTCAGCCCTGCTTTATGTTTGGAATTCCAATCAATCTTGCCATGGGCTATATCTAAGTTAAAAGATTAAGGAGTGGGGTAGTACGTACTTATTGTAGGCTTAGGCGCCTGAAGGAGAGATCTCCCATTGGTCGTCATCACCTGCACACAAATCATCAAAGGTTAGCATGATGATACTACATTATATAAATTAAAGCATCCAACTTGCAAGGTTGTTTTGAAGGCTGGTAGAGAAAATATTGAAGGGAACCCAACAAGAGCTCGCTACTGGATAGACTTATGGATCGAAGTCATTTTACAAGCAAGGTGAACTAAAAAGGACAAATATAAACTTGGAGTGAACTATTATTAGATATTTTATTTGTTGATGATTCCATAGATGTACTTATGCTCGTTTGGTTTAATTCATCTGATTTATCCAAGAAAAAAAAAAACGGAGTGAACAAGAAGTCTTTTATTTGCTAGTTCACCTAAAAGATAGCTTCATCTCTTATTATAAGAGAGAAAAAAAGACCCCTCTACTACTTAGGATGAGTTACATTATTTCCAGCCGGATTTCCTGTCCTTTGAACTCATTTTTAGAGGTCTGAAGCATTGCTCTGAAGAATGAATGAATAAATAAATAAAGATAGATGCAAACATTTATGCATAAAGAAACACAAGGCTTTGCTACACATTGCACGACCTTACCAAATCATGATCAAGTGTGGGGCGAGAATCGACAAGATGAACTGAAAGGATGAAAAGGAGCAGAAGAAATGGCAGAAAAGAATTGGAGAGCGCCATGAAAGGCAATGGCTGGTAAGTAAAAGATGCAAGAGGCACTCCGATTGAGCTCTTAAAATGATGGCAAAGGCTGAGAGAGACCGCTTCAATTTATAGGGAGGAAGCCGAGCATTCCAGAGGAGCAGGTAAACACAGAGCGTGGGATGATAACATCATGTCATGGGCGGGCACAGAGCACAGCTAAGACTCCAGCTGTATTACATCCTACTCTCTTTTGCTCGGCACCTTGCATCCGAGCCAGCTGTTATCACCACCAGGTAAGAATAAGCTTCGACTTTCTCTATTTTAGCTCCTGTTTTGTGCCAATTGGATTTGGAGATGGGATTTCAAGGTGAGCGGGAGGAGTTGAACTCACTTCACGCGTATATGTTTAAAAGGACGCGCTTCATGTGGCAGACCGATTTCAATTTCCGAGGCATTTTGGAGGGCTCAGGGAGCTTCCTGCCAACCTCTCCATCAAACCCCAATTGCCTCCGGCGAGTTGTTTGACTCCAGTGGAGTTTGTTAATTAGATTTTGCCCCAGATTGGACTTTCTACTGAAAGATTCGAATGCGGAAAAAAAAAAAAGTCAGTCATAATTCTTACTAGTGGCGCGGGTCATGGAGGCTCATTCGATTTAAGGCATCCCACATATTTAGTGGGTTGAATGCATATGAATCCAGACCTCTCATACGAAGATAAGAAGCTTTACCAACTCAACCAGTATTATTATTACAGTTAATTTGAAAGAGTATGAGCTGTAAACTTCTTTGTAGTACAACTTGACCTAGCTGGCCTTTAGATGCCTAATGCTATGAGTGCGCTCAAATATTAATCATTGCCCATCATTTTGAAAGTTCAAGCTATAGCAAATGTAGTAGTGCGATCTTATTCCTTTTGACAAACCTCATCAATATCATCATTAGCGAGCCTTTCACTTTCATCAAATACAAACGCAAAACGCTTGGTTCATTGGACGGTTTTTTGGAATTACTTAACTTAGGTCATATTTGTATTTTGTGGACCATAGCAAGTGACACTCCTTTAAACAGATGCTCAAGCAAAAGAAATAAAAAAAAAATCCGACACTTTTTAATGCATATACACACGTTTATATTATCAATGCTTTTTAAAACGTCGCAAAAACGTCGGCAATTTGGATAGCGAAATTTCATTTAGTGACGCTTTGTAGAAGTGTCAGCAATTACCGATGCTTTTAAATGTTAGAAACTGTCGACGCTAATTTTTAGATAAGTTGCTGATATAAAGTTTGAGAGTTATTCGACATATTTCTTAGTATTTTGATTTCATAATCTTAGCAGATGGCTTGCCCTCAAATATTTCTTCTGCCTTGCATGCAGAACAATGGGCTAAAATCCACTGAGGTCACCAAGATATAAAAATAACATAAATGTCTTCGACATTTATATTCAATGCTAGATAAAGCAGAGATCTGGCCGCCTTCGCAGCATGACCTAGTCTCTTTTCGCACCCCCTCAAGCTTCAGAACATCAAAGATGGTTTTCGACTTATATACGAAGAGAGAGGTCTGGCAACAAAGGGGACTGAATTCTAGGTACGTAGAGACTTCGTTACTGTGTGCGGACAAGACTGATCTCCCTGTGGCTGTGAGATGCGTGCCAGAGATATTGATCATGCACTTAATCAAAAAGCCATGCACGCTGTAAAGGAAGGTGCTGGGTTGTGCGTCCATCCCAAGCGCGTGATATTTTCTCAGCTGAGTCCATCTAGTCCCGCAAAGGTTCAACTGGCACGTGAGAAGCCCCATGAGTCAAAGGCAAGGAATTCCAAGTCAAGCTTCTAGCAACAAATAGTCTTATTTTATAGATTTCAACATATTAAAGTTTAATTTAATAAATCAGTAAGGTAGCGTGTCGGTTCGGTTCAAGCCGGTGTGACATATGGTTTGATCTGATAAAGCATAGGGTAGTGTAATTTGGCACGGTCTGACTGGGTTTGAGTGCCAACTAGCATGAACCAAATTGAGGCTAAGAAAGACTGGAAACATGCTCGGAGTCTTCATTCTTATTATATTTTTCTATTAGTATTTGGCATTCACGGAGCACGTATGTAGAAGCTTTGAGTCAAATAATTACTGTTACATGAAAGAAAATTGACAAGATTTACCGGATATGCTCGAAAGATAAATAACATTTTGTTACTTTTGTTGCAGTGTATAATATTTCATTGTTTTTGTGTGCAAATTTTACATCGAGAGAAACTGGAGGGCTTTGAAGTTTAGCATGTACATATTGAACTGCAAACATTCTGCAGAACCCAACAAACTGGTCCGGTCCACTTGACTAGCCCAGTTATCTTGGCCCAAAATGAGAGAAATAAAAAAAATATTTATTGATATTGATATTTTTATTGATTGTCCTATCACAGGCGACAATGTGGCACTATCAATTGCCTCGTCATGGACGAAAAATGTGATCGAAATTTGGCCTAAAGTCGAAAAGATTATTGATCTTGGATCCAGATCAAGTTAAAAAAAAATAGAATAAAAAGCTGCTTTACAATACTATTGAAGATTTATGAGATATTATATGATATATCACTCTCGAGTAGTTAGATTTTTATTAATATTTGATGTACATATCTATATTGCTTATTCAAGCATTATTGATAGTTGGTTTGTGATTTCATAATGTGTATAATAATTTTTGATTTCTTACTATTTTTAAACTTATATTATTATGTTGATATAGATTTGTGGAGATTCTTACTATCGTTTGGTATTTAGCTATAGTTGGGATCACGGATGATAGAATGAATAGGTAGACCACCATTAATACTAGTTAAATGATTAAATTTTATAATTATACTACTTTTGTTGTTCGTTATGAATTGATATCATTATTATTTAGTAATATTGATGCTGTAATAAATTTTTAAGCCTTGCAAATTTTCTAATCGTCACTAAGAAATATGCGCTGTGTTACGTAGCCGATCCGGATATTAAATTTAAGGTGTGACACTTTCCACAATATTAAAACAAGACATATGCAATGCCATTCTCTGTTCTGCAAAGCAGGGATCGCATTCCATATCCTCAAAGATGATAGAGGCCAAAAAAAAAAAAGAAAAAAAAGACAAATCACACAAAACTCAAAAGGCAATTCAATAATTATAGAAAAGGTAAGAATCAATAGAAAAACTAGAATGCTAAATTGAGAATTTTCATTATACAAGTAGAGGTACACAGAGATTACATACTATGGTAGCACTCAGGGGTGGCACTCCAACCCCAAATGCCGCTCCACCTTCTTATTATATATATATTCCGAAACTATGTTACAACCTTTTATTCCACGTAAAAACGCCGTTCCTGATTACGTAATTACTATAAGCGCTACCACAAGGGCAAGCCACCAACCCAAGCCATCATCTCAAGGGCATTTGCGCGCGCCACCATGGGTGGTCAAGGCAGCATAGCAAGGGCAAGTCTCATAGTTGCCATAGGTGCCAGGAGGAACACAGTTGCACCTCGAGCAGCAAGTCCCACAAGCCCTCTTGCAAAGGTTAGGCCTCGACGACAGCCGGCACCTCGCTGAACATGCCTCTCCACAGTCTGATCATGGGAAGCAACAATAGAGATAAAAACGTTAGAACGGTGGCTTCTTCCTAGTCTTTTGTTTATGGTAATTAAAACCTATATGCTCGACCAAAGATTAGTACGAGGGTATTACTTATGGAAACGTTAGAGAGAAGAGACCTTCCCGACCCTTCGCTCGCCAACTGCAAGCAAGAAATTTCATCAGAAAACGATCAAGAATAATATAAAGGAAGAAGGCCAACAAGAGTTTCTGCATGCAGTGGATATACCATTTCAGATTCAGACACCAGACGCGGCTCCGCGAGATAAAACGCAAACAGAAGTAGGAGGAGGGAAGCAATGAGAAAACGAGAAGGAGCCATTAAGAGAAGGTGAGGGAATGCCAAGGTTGAAAGGGTCCTCTAGGAGAGAAGATGTTTGTGTGATGCCTGCGAACCGTGCTGAGCTTCTAAGATTGTTCACGAGCTGAGAAGCCAAAAGAGGAGCACTATTTATAGGAAAAGTTGTAGAGGAGGCAGCAGAAAAAAGATATCTCTCATTGATACACAGGTTGGGACTAAGAGATGAGGTTGACCGATTTCTTTATGTGTGCTTTGGTTTCATAATAAAAGGGGCTCACGTATCCTTCCGGAGTTTGGACCGTTGGTCTCATTGCTTTCAAAGGTATATCTGGGGGTTCATGGTTGGCAGGCCGGATGAGCCTTGGGGTACAGCTAAGTCATAGCTGGATGAATAGTTGTTCTCTTTTCTCTCGAAGCCTCCATCATTGAACCATGTAATCATATCATGTCTCCATACTTTCCACCTGCCCGCCAACCCTCAGTCCTCACCCTCCTGAGCCCTGTACGCGAGCAGGAAGCTTCTTGCTGGCATTTAGGTCCCATCCGACCCAGCTGCTTTTTTATTTTTTTATTTTTTTTTTAATGATAAAAATCTAATCAAATGTTCGCTGAACCGATATCGAGACTCGTACCACTTGGTATCCGATACGAGCCAGTACCAGTTCAACTTCGAACTAGACAAAACCATCTGATTTCGGCCGATTTTGGCATGTTCCAATCAAATTTTGGTCTCTAAAGGGCCAGAATCGGTTTATACTACCCAGTCGACCTGGTCGGTTGGCTCAGTTCGAGTCGGGTTCCGCCCGGTTCAATGGAATCCGAAGAGCAGCTGGGTTGCCGACCATGAGATAAAATATCGAAGCAGCTTAAACTGGTCATCGCGGGACAACTGGGACAAATGGACAAGCATGAGCAGGCTTAAGCTCGAAATGCACCATATCTTGATATCAGTGGTACCCAAGGGATTTGGCTGAGGCTTGCATCCTTCCATTACCATGGGCTGGTCGGATCCAAAACCCAAGGTACCCAACCGGTATTTCCAACCCAAGTCACTCTTAATTGACCCACCGGCGCCTCCAGAAAAATGCTGCAAGGGAAGTTAGGAGGGGCGGCAGCGAACAACATTCATGATAACGCCATCCACCAGTAAAGTTGCATCGGAATTATAAACGAGCATGCTACCGCTTCTCCCAGGAGATAATTATGACCATAGATGACAAAGTTGGCTTTAGATTTGCCATCCACCCACTCACCAGTCACCACAGCAATTAATTAATCTTTCTTCTTTTATTAGCGAGTTTCACTTTAGCCCGGTTTGCACCCAAGTGTTCCCAAAAGAGTCCAATCCCGCTAAAGAGATCCCAACGAAGAAAGAAACGAAAATGATGGCCCTTGAGAGCTCGGTGCCAGCTGGGTATGGCATGGGTCATATTCCTGTGATGTGATGTCATTTAGGATGCCTTTTACTCATAGACCACACAATCTGGTTGGGACTTGGGAGGTTAGATGTCCTGACCTGTTTCTAAAACCTTTTCTCAAGAAAATTGAGTGAGAAACTGTATGCGGGTGAGCACAAACACGGGCCAAACGGGCTCCAGTCGTGCTAGCAACCAAATCTTGCCTTCCACAAATTGGCATTCGACGCAGGAGTAAGAGAGGTTGCAGTAACCCAATTCCTCTCCATGGGTTATCGGTCAGCTAAATGTGGAAGGTTACTTGTTCCTAATAGCATAAAAAACTTCTCTGGAATTGCCATGCTGGAAACCAACTTTAGATAAACTCATGATATGTTGTACTACACCGAATCGGATAGTACCAGACGTATTGTACCGTACTAGTTCAGTATCAATAATGTACCGATCTTCGGTATGCTAAAAAAACTTCGTACCGTACTAATATAATAAATCTTGGATAAACTTAATATCAAATAGCTCTACAATCTCTTTTGGAGACACCCGATAAAATATCAAATAGCTCTATGAATACCTATCAATAAAAATGTTGGTCAAATCCAGATTAAGTCACCAGACAATCTAAAACTTCCCTGAAACAACGAACTACTTCTTTTAAGCAGGTTATTTAATTCACACTCCTTTAAATTATCAAAAAGAATTTATAAAGGCAACTTGGCAGTGCTTGTCATAAAATAATTCAAAAAACGATCATCACTGTCAACAGTCTAAATCCAATAAATATGATAAGATTTTTCAGATTATGCAAGAGGGATATCGTCATTACGTGCAAGGAGAAAAATTATTAAGGTTTGTCTATGTACTATCAACCAATTTTTTATTTTCCAACAAATTTATATTTTTCTCTTTTTCCAGAAAAAAATATGAACCCAATATAGGATTTCACCAAAGATCGCTTATGCAAGTGACTGGAAGTCGGTTTAGTGAAAATTTGTTGTCGATCATCGGTCTAGAAAACCATGCAAACATTTCAAAATAACAACACAACGTGCACTTGTATTCAAATTAGTTTCAAATGCTATTCAAAATTATGAATCAGTTGATTAAAGAATGTTCACATGCACGGGCATGTCTTGCCTCTGCGGCATGTTGTGTGTACATTTAGTGCAACAAGAATTATGTAATTTGTGAGAGCATAGTAACTCTGGTGCATTCGTTTGAAAAACCTAGAGTGTCAATTAGTAAAAGTTTTAGCTTACATACATGATCGAATGCCAAAGAATATTATTCTAACATATTCTGATTGTTTTTCCCTGTAAGACCCTTACATGTCCTTCAGAGTCACTAGTAAGCTCATAAAATACATAATCAAGGATGAACTGCCTACTTGCATAAGAAAATAATTGAGAAAGAATCGATGACAGGTGCATACAAGTTATTGACACGGTCGGGAGTAATATTCCAGCTTGGAATGAGTATTGAAATTTGTACATCTCTGTAGCCTTTTACTATTTCTGAGAAGGTAAATGTTCCTCAAGGCCAAGACTTAATGGTCGTGAAGAGTGATATCTGCAGAAACGTCAACCAGAAATATATATATATATATATATATATATATATATATATATATATATATATATATATATATATATATATATATATATATATATTATTTTTCTGGTAAACGAACAAGCCAGAATCTTTCTTTTGAAAAAAAAAAAAAAGTGAATCAGAACTATATCATTCAAAAGAAGGCCAAAGTTTTTCCGTAAAGGAAGACAAAATGTAAGACACTTCCAATAAATGATTATCAGATCACATACAACTTACAAGAAAATCGATGATTCCAAAATTTCATCAGATTGGGAACATTCTTTTGGTCACACTTTTAATCCACTCCTCCTGCATGCCATGAGAAGATCGTTGGAAGTCTTCTAAGATTCTCATAAAGAAGCAAACAAAAGGGGGCTCGGCTGATATATGGAGTACCTTTAGGATGCAAGCCGACCAAACAAGATTCCACTGAATACCAAAGCACCAAACCACTTGTTGGAAACAAACCTGTCAAAAACAAATGTAAGGATCCAATTTAAATATAGAATATAAAAGATGTGAACCCCCAAATGCATCAAAACCACCAAGCCCAGGCCATACCTCTGCCAGAATCCAAAAAAAAAAAGGCTCATGGTTACCACAATGCCTGAACCAGAATGGGTATAAGAGTTTCATCAAGTTGGTCCAACCATTGGATCAGACCTAACTTTGGAATCTTTGAACCTCCATGTAAATATAAATCTTTCCCATAATCCCAGGTGTTGATCTTATGATTCCACCTTTCCACAGCATCCCAAAACTGATGGGCACCATAATTTCTTAATATTCAAGTATGAACCTAGGTAAGTAACATCAAACTTGTACATGAGACACAGTTATCTAATATCTTGTAGCTTTTCTGCATCATTAAAACCTCCACTACAATATCTGCATCTTAACATAATTATTGTTCTATGCTTGGTGGCACTATAGACTGGACATTCCAACATAACCATCAAACAACTCTTGAAGGCTCATATTTTTCTAACCTTCCTATCAAAAAAAATTTTGTATGTTGCTAGTTTAGCACCTGATTCATGGCCTCTCCCTTAAAGGTTTGATGAAGTCTCAAGCCTCCTAGGGTACTCATTGAGACACTTCTAATAACCAACCGTCACAACCTGGACATAAGGACATTCAAATTGTTGGAATTTCCTCTTCAGCATCAATATTGCTGAAGTACTTCTTTCACAATAAGAAATATGCGCACAAAACAAATTGAAGGATAAAGTTAAAGTAGATGTTATAAATATACACTCCCACACATACACAGAAGCAAATCTTTCTGCAATTAAAAGGTCACGGTATGATAATCTAGAACACCAAACAAATTTGAAAATAAAATTGTTTTGAATGTCCGCTAAGAAATCTTAACCCAGTCACTTAACCCAGTCATTGCACCATATTCAACCAAACACTCATCGGAACACTTGGGTTAAACCACATTTTTAGAAGGGAAAAATAGGTATTGCTGAAAAGTTGTTACACAACTTTTTGCCTTCCAAACTCATTTACCCTACTTAACCCAAGAATAAATTACTCCACCATATAGGATGTTTATTCTAGAGAAAAGAGGAGTAGAAGTAAGGTAACCCATTTATTCTGGTTAACTTATCTGCTTCCAAACGCAGCTTTAGAATTGTAATACAATTCCATATTTTCGAATGCATGTCTATAATGCCTATGTTTGTGTTCTGGATTTGGGATCTACTTTGCTGTTCATGTAAAGGAGAGTGGAGTTGGAAATGAAACAAAGTAGCCAAAAGATATAAAACATTGCGTATGTTCACAACAGGCACTTGAACACATTGCTAGTCCTTAGAATTGCTAAATGAAGGAGACTTGTTTATCATAATAGAATGCTAAGGGGGACACTGGGATATTTCCAGCATAACCCAGACCCAGCACAACTGTCTTTGGTCTGAATCTTTTGCAGAACTTCACATAGACTGTCACTTAAGAAAATATACAATTCAAATCAACCAGGGCATGCTGTGCTACCATAGGTGGAGACAAACAGGGCTGCCCTTGAATTAATTTGGTGATTATATCTGATCAGATTAACCTTTGCTCTCTCTTTCTCTCTCTCTATCTATCTATCTATCTCTCGCACTTGCTTTCGCTCTCTGTTCTTAATCTGCAATCAGGACTATGCTAAGGTCTTTGGTTCAGGCTCGTTGGTCAGTCCAAAATGTCATCAGGATAACAGACATTATAATTAACAAGTTACAGACTATTGCCTACCTCTGACCAAATAAAACTCCCACAGATAAACATTGAGAACATAAAAGATAAAAGGAAGGATAGTTGGTAGAGAAAAGATAGCCAATCAACAATAAGAAAATCAATACATGACACCCCGGAAAAATACAGGCAGGCAAAATTATGCAAAGCTTAGCTCCTTCAAATTCTGTATCATGATTAACACCAAAACAATCCCAAATGTGAGGAAACCCAACTTGTGTGAATGATGCAAAAGAATGATATTACCAAGTACTCACTTTCTATTGCACTCGGCACGGTTAGGCAAGTCAACAGTCAAAATCTGCCATCCTAATTGTGCAGCTGCGGCAGTCAGAAATGGATAGTATGGCCATGCTGCCATGGGAATTGAAGCCAAGCAATCAGTAAGACAAGAATACGAGACGGTTCACAATAGTACATAAAATACAGACGAGGCAACAGGTCTAAATACTTACCAAGCTCTGCATTGTATCCACTAAGTGCTAGGCTACCAATACATGCTGTCCCAAAGCCAGAAATCCAAGTCTTTGTCAAACTTGCAAACCTCAATGCTGTGGATTTGACACCAACTTTTAGGTCGTCTTCTTTATCCTGAGTATTCAGTTATTATTACTATTATTAGCAATAGTAGAAAATGGACCAAACAAAAAATTGCTACATTCAAGAAAGTATGTACAGAAGAAAAAAAATGCCACGAGCAATCAATGTCATGAGATGCACCTGATGTGCATATATTGTATCATATACAAGAGTCCAGCATACACCAGAGCTGTACAATGGGAGAATAATTGCAGGATCCAAGCTTTCTTTTACAGCAGCCCATCCTAATAAAGCTCCCCAATTAAAGGTCAAACCTAGATATACTTGAGGCTGTTATGATAACATTAACAAACACATGGTCATCACTTTTAATCGCCTAAAGAAATTACAGAATAACTCAATTACAGATATTGTTCGAAAAGATATACCCAAAAAGTGTATCTCTTCATAAGGGGATATGAGAAAACCAACAGCAATGATGATGCCCCCAGAATACGGCTACATTAAAAAAGTAAAATGACATTAGATCTGTAAATGTTTAATGCAGAAGAAATATAAAATTATTATCTAAGCAGAAAACATTCCGGCAACATATGCATGTAACTCCAAAGAAGCTTAAAGGAAAGTTCATGCCTATAAACATGTACATACTTTATCTAAAAAATGTCGTGCAACATAACTCCAACAGAAGCATGGAATATCAATCATGTTCACATTAAGAAAAAGAAACCAAGCCAAAGAAACCAAGTCTTTCATAGGAAAGATGCAGAAGAATACTTATACCACCCAATGATTATGTACTAATATGTAATGGAAAAGGCTCTGAGGCCAGCTTCAGAGCCTCAAGCCATGCTTTAGAGCTTCCCATCAAAATCCCATGCACCTTTCGCTGAAAAAAAAAAACTAGAGCATGTTTCCCAATATTTCTCATTTCCCATGCACCCACCGCTCAAAAAATAAAATGGGTCCTAACTTCTCCTGTTTCCCATGCGTCTCTCCCCAGAGACAAAATGAAAAACTAAGTCCCTTGCACGTGCTTCACATATGCTGGACTCTAGTCTAAGATAATCTAGATTTCTAGAACTAGAATTTCGATAACCACAATGAAGTATCCTTTTTCAAATGCTTCATAATGGCTTTGTAACACAGAAACTAGACGAATTAGCTTTCAAAAAAGATGGATGTGTGATATAATAAGTCTCAGACTAGCAGCCAAGACTTAATAGTTTGTGGTTCAGTTCTTCATCAAGTAACAGACATCCATACCACTATAGATAGTCCCCCTCACATATTTACTTCTGTTATACTTTGAAGTTTCCTCCAATTTATCCATTTATAACCCTTAACTTCCTAGTCTTATCACACATTCACCTCAACTATACAAAACATTTTATCATTCAATTATTATATACTACAGTCATTTGCTTCGGCATTTTAGCATCTTTTTTGTCACGAGGTAGTCTCTACACAAATAAATACTGTTCATTCTTGACTTTCAGATCAAGGTTGGACCATCTTGTCACATTCTATTAGCTTATTGTCTGGATCTCCTTGAGGTAAAGTACGGCAATGTTGAATTTCACAAATAAAGACATGACCATGAAAACCAGTACAGCATGTTGTTCACCGAATTCTACAATTGTACCTCATATATGAAGCAAATAAGTTCAATGCTCAGTTCTAGATGCATATGTAGAAGTTTGTCTTGGTATTCAACCTTCTGCCACAGATTCCTAGTGAAACATGCCAGTCCACTTGAGCATGGAATCGTGCATAAAGAAGAAGAGCACTCACGCACAAAAGTCATATGAACATGTGAAGATGTACTTTGGGCATCCTAAATGGCAGATCAGACATCTGAGGTGAATTTTCTGAACTTCCAATAATAAATTCAACCCCTTCTTGCCCCTATAATTATCAGAGACGAGAAATGTAAAGTACCTATAATTGTTTAGTTGGAGAAGGATTCCTAAACCCAATAGAAGCTGAAATCCAAGAAAACAGAGCCCTTGAAATTGTGTCAGAATACCAGATGCAACAGGCCTGTACTTGGTGCGCTCAACCTGAAGCATCAAAGAAATATCATATAAGTCAACAGACAATGGTCCGTCAGTCACTGAGAAGCAAATGTTCCATGATTACAAACCCTAATGCTTGACACCAACTACATTTTACTTGTTAACCAATGCTTAACGTGGCAATAAGTATCACTTAATCTGATCACTAGTAAATTTGCAGCATATGAAGCCCCTATTTGAAACTTGAAGGAATACAGATGCTACATTAATAGAATCGCATAAACCGGACAACTGAAACAAAAATTCTGTTTCCTTTTATCACTAAATTCATCTCACCAATTGAATACAAGTAGGTACTATCTTTTATCTATTAAATATGACAGTCAGAAAGCTCCATAGGTCACTAGGATAACATAAAAGAATGAAGCAAAAGATTTCTTTTCCTGTTCCTTTCCTCTGTGTATTTCATATATTTTTCACTTTAGAACAAACTTAAGGAAAACAAGAACTTTTAAAAAAGGCACCTTTTTATCAATGTCACAATCAATAAGGTCATTCACAGTGCAACCAGCCCCTCGGAGAAGCACAGCTCCACATCCAAACAATGCTAACATTTTCAAATCAGGAAGCTCTCCTGGATTAGCTGCCATTGTAATTGACCTAGATATCACAGAGATTGAAAACCGCATTAGCGTTCTTTTTTTCACCTTCTTAAATTTACATTACAAATTCCACATTCTGAAGTCAAAAAAAAAAAAAAATCATTTCAAAGCAGAGAACATGAGTGCCGGACTTACTAGCAAAAGTTGGCCCGAACTACATGTCAGAGATTATGGGAATTTCGTATTAATTGTTTTTTTCACATATACTGGACTAATATAGCGGAGATTTTCTAGGTTAGAGGAATTGAATAGTTAATCTAAAGCATATACTTATTGAATTAACGAGAGAATTCAGAATCTAGCATTCAAATCAACTAAAGATAAGAATTTCCTTTTAAAGAACTAAGAAAAAGTAAAATTTAATACCACATGCACGGCCAAGCAAGCAGCCAGGTCCCGATAGGCTTATCCAACCGAGCGAGGAGCGCATACGGACGCACCGATTCCGGCAAATAGAGATCGACCCAAGAGCGCGAGGAACTCTCCGGCGGCGATCGCTCCCCACCATCCAGCCGCCGGTTCTCATGGTCCTCGGCGGTGCCCGGGGAGCTGGAAATGGAGGCGAGGGAGAGACCGTGGCGGAATCTGTCGAGGATCCTCGAACGCCGCCGCGACCCGATCCAAGGGTGACGCCATGGCGCGAGAGGGGAGCCCAAGGTTTGGGGACGGGCGGGAGGAGGGGTGATTGGATTAGGGCTTGGAGGGCGAGAAGGGAGGGAGAGGAGGGAAAGGGGAAGAGGCGATCGCGAGCAAAGCTTGCGACCGGCGCGCAAGAAATACAGCGCCATTTCGGTTTCGTGTTTCTCCGGACCCTCGTGTCGTGCGATCGATTAAAACCCGGTTATAATAGTCACAGGATATCGGCCGGACTTGACATGCAGCCCAACAAACTTCTTAAGGCGAGGTTTGAGGTACAAAAATTCCGGCTCATGTTTTAGCATGTTAATTATATTATTATATAAAAATATAAGATTTAAATTTTACTATAATCAATTAATTGTGGAGGAAAGATATGTTATCAAACTTTATTTCCATGTATTGATCATTGAATTGTTTTTTGGGGTTATATAATCAGTAAACTATAAAGGATCTATTATCTTATTTTGTTTTTCATATGTCATATAATGACTCCAAAACACCATTTTTGTCGCTATACACAAACATGAGATTTTAAACTTATTATAATTAATTATTTACTAAGAAAATTATGATCAAATTTTATTTTCCATGTTCCATATAGTGGCCATGGAGTGGTTTATGATTATCATATTTGTTTACCATATAGACACAAATTTTGGGTTAACTTTGGAGTGATCCATCACTAAATTTTATTTTCTATGTTTCGTAATGTAATTTACAGTATGGCTGCATAATTACTCTATAGTCACTGCAAGAAATGAAATCTATGTCCTGAGTGAGTCATATAGAAGCTACGATGAAATTGCATTTCTAATATTTATATAACAACCGTAAAATGGTTGTGTTCACCAAGTAAAAACCATGTTTTTATATGGTTATGTGTTCACATTAATAAATATATAAGGACTTATCAACTAGTTTATTCTTGTACCTTCATCACATATGTATATATAATAGAACTTAAAATAATTAATGAGTCATAAAAGTATACATTTAAATTTTATGTTGCATAGAATGATCTAGAATGGTTCCATGGTTGCTATGTATAAATACAAAAAAATGGGCTTTATTACAATCGGTGAGCTAGAGTGGGACTAGTCATCCAATTTTACTTTCCATATTTTATATAGCGACTGCAAAAAATAGAACTGTAAAATTTAGATCCTAATATAATTAATGGATCATAGAGAGGCCGTCACATTTTTTTCGCTATTGTTGTATAGTAAAGCTAGGATAGTTTTGTATTCACTGTATATATGAACATTATATACAAAATTTATGAGCCATTATATTTTGTTTTTCATATTATATATAGTAACAACACAATTGTTCTATGGTTATTATATGGGATAGGACACTTTTATTGCATTTTGAGTGAAAATGAGATCTAATATATTGTGCGTGTGTGCAGGGAGAAAAAAATAAATAATACAAATCTAGTAATAAGTACATCCAAAATAATAAAAAAATAAAATATCATAAACAAAAAAATATTATTATAGTTGGTCGATAAGATACTATCTAAATACTATACCACATATGATATAATTTAATCCAATATTCTGTTTCCCTTGCGATAAATATGGTCGGCACGGAAAGTGATGCACCTTTTCATCAATCTGCTGATGTCCTGCAATTGTAGATATCTACGATCTGCATTAGCCTGAAACTGAATCCACCCAATCATCCTAACTGAGTCATCATGAGGAAGAATAAGACCAGCTCTAAGGATGAGACCCGTTTTTAACCGGGCTGACCCCTGTCTGGTACCCTCGTAGAACCCTGAAGGACCCGCTTTTAAACCTCAGGGGAAATCTCCAGTAGGGGTACGGGCTTTACTCGTTGTCCTCCCTTGCAATAGAATTTCCATCGCGATGAAACGCATCATACTCCCTCAGGTGGCGTTCCAACAGTCATCACGGCCGTCCAATCTCCACCAAGCATCGCATGCTCCCTTGCAAGCACCCATCCTTTGGCCTTCTCGAACCTCCCCCATTTTCGACCTTAGCCTGTGTCACCAGAGAGATTCTCGAGGAGGAAAGCCCGGCGAGACTCAGGAGGCGGAGGAACTGGAGATGGAAGCGGCGGCGGAGGAGAGCAGCCACCAGCTACTGCTGCGGAAGGCGGAAGAGGAGGAGGCGCTGTCGATAGAGAGGCAGTTCGACGGGAAGCGGGTGCCCGCGCGGCGGGAGCAGCTGACGGTGCGGGCCTTCGCGGCGAGCGGACTCCTCGGGGTGATGTGAAGCATCATTGTCATGAAGCTTAATCTCACCACCGGTACGATCCCCTCCCTCCACGTCTCCGCCGGCTTGTTGGGGTTCTTCTTCGTGTGGAGTCGAGGGTCAAGGTTTTGGAGAGCGCCGGTTTTCTTAAGCATCCTCTCACCGCCAGGAGAATACCGTCATCCAGAGTCCAGACCTGCGTCCTCGCCACCTCTGGGGTAGTTCTATATACACCCCCCCTATTGCTCAGGACACCCCCCAAAAACCAAAAAAAAAATACCCAAACTAACCTTTAGTGTAATTACCATATTGCCCTTGAAATTTTCTCATACACCCCCTTCCTCCTCCTCCGTTTCATTTTGAAAAGAAAAAAAAAACCCCCCCTCAAACCCCCCTTAAACCCCTCGATCCATTTACATCGTTTAGGCGATCTTTGAAGGAGATTTAAGCCCCATTCGAAGCATGGACAAGCAACTAGTGATTTGGGACGAAGAATCGGCCGCAAAGGTACGTGTTCCACCTTGTTTCGAAATTTTTTTTTTTTCACGGTTCGTGCTCCGTTCGGCACTGGATCGCCGAACAAAAGGCTTCTGTTCGGCAACCCTCAACCGAACAGATCTGTTCGGCTGCACAGTGCCGAACAGAAGGCTTCTGTCCGGCACTGTTCAACCGAACAGAAGCCTTTTGTTCGGCGATCTAGTGCCGAACGGAGCACGAACCGTGAAAAAAAAAAATTTCGGGAGAAGCCGGCGAGGTGGTTCCGGAAGAAGCCGGCGAGGTGGTCGGAGATCGGGAGAATACCGGCGACGAGAGGGAGAAGGGGGAACGGGGGGGTTTTGGGCGTTGGCGAGGTGTTTTGGAGGGGAAGAGCGGGGTGGGGGGGGTTTGGGGGGTGTAGAGAGCAATTTAGGTGAGGGGGTGGGGAGGGTGGGGGGTAATTTAGGAATTTTTAATTTTTTATGGGTGTCCTTAGCAAATGGGGGGGGGTGTAGAGAGTATTTAATTTTTTTTTAATTTTTGAGGGGTGTCCTGAGCAATAGGGGGGGTGTATATAGAACCACCCCCACCTCTGGCATCGCCTTTGGTGGTAACATTACCCATTTACCCCCATTTCTAATTTTTTTCACCGTTTAGGATTTTTGCATATGAGCCTCTGTAGATTTTGATAATTGCATATGGATCACTACTTCTGATGGCTCTATCAGTAAGTCGTAAAGCTGCAAAAGGAGTTGGATAAAATAAAGATTTTTGGCCCGTGACCAATGCATATTGGATGGGTAGCATGTTCCAGCTAGAGTTGGATTGGTCCACTTTATTTAGCTGTTTTCCTTCTTTATATCCTAGGCTGGTATTTAGGGGTCAGCTAACCTCAGATTCAGTTTGTTCAATTAAATAACAGTGAAGAGATTGGACTTTCCTCTTGTAACTAATTTAATTGGAGACATGTCATTTTGAATTCGTCCAAGTCTTTGATTGGTTTTGGGTTAATCTACTTCATTAACAGCATGATATATTGATATATAATGCTGCTAGATCATGTTTTAGCTAATCTTGATTGGACCCAGCCTGTCTGTATTGGTAAATGAGAAAAGAAGACATGGTAACATGTAGAATCTTCCAAATCATTTTGACCTTCAGATAGTACCAGAAAACTAGAGCATTGAAATTGTCATGTTATTGCAGTACTAATTAGTCTTATTAAGCACTTGCATGTTCTTCTAATTAGTAGCAGAATTACTTAAGTTGTTTGAACAATATGGAAATCAACAGGAGGCTTTGGAAGTTATCTTTTTGCTACGATGGACACAATTGCCAAGCAAGCTACAGAAGCGAATGTTGCACAAAAACATCGGGAACTCAAAATTAGGATTGGTGATTGGATTTCTCTTCATTGTTAGTTACCTTGACTGTTCTCACTTGTGCGCCTTTGAAAGGTATGCCCTCTGAACTTTTACAATCGGAAGAAAAATGAGAACATTAAAATGCGCAGTGATCACCAAAACATTAATAGGATAGCTGAGTGAATTAGCAGATAAAATTCTTACTATGAGTTTGTTTTCAGATCATGATCACTGACTAGAAGCTAATACATTCCAGTGGCACTGCAACAGCTCATCTGATCAACAGTTTCCACACTCCTCAGGGTGCCAAACTAGCAATGTAACTTCAAACAATCTCAAGAACCAAACATGTATTTTCTTTATTTTCTTCTTCCCCTAGTGGCATTAGACAAAAGACTTGTTGTTGTTTGCCTCCTTTTGATATCTTTCAGGAAACAAGTTAGAACATTGGCAAGTTCTTCATACTCAAGCTTCTTGTGGGTATTTTTCCAATGGTTTTACACTGGTGGGGATGATTGTGGATTCGCAGCCTTTCCGACGTTAGATCTCCAAGCCTGTCAACATAAGTATGCATTCATTGTGTTCAAACCTTCTATTCCAAATATTTCTCTATCCGCCTAGAGTATAGGTCCTCTTATTCCTGAAAGTGAGACATTAATTTGACACAAAAGAACTGAAAATCTCAATTCCGTTATGTGTTCATGAATGTTTTAGGTTTGCCATTATTCTTCTAGCTTGATTTCAACGTGTTGCCAAAATACATTACTTTCATTCTTTTTTTGATGAAGAGGGAGGCAAAGCCACCCGACCTTTATTAGAAAAGGGAGTTTACAGAAACTAGTTATAAAGGATTTGCAATAAAGAAAAATACAAAAGAGCAATAAAATTTTTTTACAAAAGATAGTGGTCTGTAAGTAGACTTGTTAAAAAAACATTACTTTCATTCAGGTTCTGTTTTTTGATCTTTCAGGGACTTATGTTGGGGTTGGGCTGATTTGCGCTAAACATCTCTGTCGTCTTGTGTGGCACTCTGTCACGGGGAATCATGTGGCCCTACTTGATGTGAGAAAAGGCGACCGGTGCTCAGCAGATCTACCAGATACCAGTCTTCATGGTTTGCAAGGATACAGGGTAACAGCCACCTCCTCTCCTCATAAATTTTTCCCATGTAGTTTAATCAGAGTTTCAAAATCATTGCAGGCCCTTAAACAGAAATAAAGTCCTCCTCTTGTTGTCATAGGTGCCATAAAACTACCCAAACCAACTTTAATCATGAGACAGTTGGAACATATATTGTATTCACCAAATTAGGAGCTTAAAGCTAGTTTTTGAGTTATTCCAAACTACTTTGAATTATAAGAAGTGCATTAAAATATATAATAATAACATTCATTCATGTCTTCTCTGTTCCAGGTCTTTGTAGCTATTGCCTTGATTCTTGGGGATGACATTTACAACTTCTTTTAAAGGTTTTGTGCCTTTATATCGCAAGTGCAGAGCCAAGGCTCCTCGGCAATTATCATCTCAGGCTGACAGTAGTCCCATCGACGCATCCCACATTTCGTCTGATGACAAGCTTTACCCGAACTTTGGCAAGGGATCAAATCCTGAAACCGCTGGTATTTGGAGGTTATATCATTGTTGCTGCTGTCTCCACTGCCACCCTTCCTCACATCTTGGTGCCATGTCTTGGTTGCCTAGATCATTGCACCAGGACTCGCCTTCTGCAATCCCTACAATGCTGGCCTCACAGACTGGTCTCTTGCCTCCACCCACAGTTAGCTCACAATTTTCACCATTGCAGCAGCGGCGGAGGCCTCCTATTGTGCCATCCTTGCAGGTCTCGCAACCTGTGGTATCATGATGAGCTTCATGTCTACTGCTTCAAACTTATGCAGGATTTCAAGACAGGGTACCTGACTTTGGCCTCTCCGAGGTCCATGTTCATTTGCCAGGTGATTGGCACTGCCATGGGTTGTGTCGCTGCACCATCAGTCTTCTGGCTATTCCTCAAGGCCTCCAAAGACATTGATGTTCCTGGATCAGAATACCCATCACCTCATGCACTTATTTACCGTAACATGGCGATACTTGGAGTTGATGGATTCTCATCATTGCCAAAGCACCGCCTCGCATTATGCTATGAGCGACGCTGCCATTCTCATCAATTTGCTGAGAGATGCTGTTGGAAAAAAGGTGGCAAGGTTTATACCACTCCCTATGCCAATGGCAATGCCGTCTATCTGGGATCATAGGCATATGACATGTGAGTGTGGAGCCTGGTATAATTGTATGGGAGAGGATTGAAAAGGCTAAGGCTAGTGCATTTGGGCCCACCATGACTTCTGCTCTGATTTGTGTTGATGGGATATGGACTCTGCCCCTTTCTCCAGTGAAGTCATCCGTATGCATGAAGTTTCTGTCATGGAGCATGAAAGCACAGGTGGATACCTGCATTGCAGCCTTATCTTAATTCTCATGGTTGAAGGCGAAAGGTCATATAGAAAATCTTTTAAGCAGATTTAGGAGATTTACAGGCAGTGAAGATAAACGGTAAAAGAGGGAAGCAGGTTTATAATACAATTTTACTTCATCCTGTATATCAGCTTAGCTTTGTGGGCAGCCTTTAAATGTTGCTGCATCCCATTCATGTGAAATGTACTGAAATTAGAGAGAACAACTTCAGAATAAATTTAAGAATCAAACACAGGCGTTTGTTCTGTATCTTTCTCCTCCTCATAGATTCTCAGAATCCCATAAAAAGAGCTTCTTTTTCCTTCAGAGGATGGAGTCTCCTTTCACAAATGAGATCCTCGGACTGCGCTCATCATCTCCATTTCAATCCAGATTTGGTGCAGAAACCCCTTACCTGAAGTGATGCATTACTTTTCATTTTTCAAACTAATGGAATTTCTTTAGTTCTGTGTTCTGAGATAACCTGCTCTCTCTCTCTCTCTCTCTCTCTCTGAGTTCTGTTTTCGTTGTAAACTTTAGTAGGTCCCAGTTCCCTCTTCCACTTGCTGGATCTTCTAATACACTATATTTCTACAGCGAAATGATGATGGGCGTCGGTGTCCCTTCCCATCAAATCTAAACTGGATGCAGGTCTGATCAGCATCCCTCTCCAAGTTCCACTTTGTTCCATGTGTTAGGTATTAAGGATTTGAGGTGGTGGTTCCATCCAAGTTGGCCCACAAGGCTGAGAAACTTCAAATAACCCATCAAAAAGGAGCAACAACTGTACCAAAGCTTGCTTATGCCAGCAATATTAAGTTAGCAATGGAGCACAATTCTATAAAAGAGTTCCACAACATGATCATAAAGAACACCCATGTTTTGTCAAATAATGGAAATAATAACAAATAAAGAAAAAAAAATAATTGTATGAATAAAAGGATTGCCAATACCATGCAGCTTATCCAAATTTATAATGAGAACCTCCACAAGCTTTGTTTTGAGCTCTTTTTTCTCATGTCATGAATCGTCCAATCTGCATGTCTCTGCTTGTGAGTCCTGAAAGTCTCTCTTTTTAAGAGAGGACTCACATGTATTACCTCCTCTTTATCTCACATTCTTCCCCTTTCTCTAACCTTTTAGTTCTCTGGCTGTACCTGCTGCAGCTATCAGAGAACCAAAAGCTGAGCACTTTCCACGTCTGGAGAGAACAAACCCCCAGAGCTCCCAAGCGATATTTAGTAAGTCTCTTTTGGCAGTGAAAGGAGAGAAGGGATAAAACCTTGAACTTATTCTATGTCACCGCGTCCATGCACCGGAAACCTTATTCTTAGGCTCTTAGCCTTGGGAACACCTCAATTCTACTCACTCAATCTTCAACGATAGTGCATTAGCTGAAAATAATGTTATAAAATGAAACCTCCAATCAAGAAAAAACATAAACGATGGATATGGAAATTCCTCAAAAATAAGGAAACTTCGTCGCCGCCGCGAAGATGCTAAAAAGTTAGAAAAGTTTCCATAGTTTAAACATAAAATTCAAGAATAATGTTTTACTTATTCAGAAGGAATGGTGCTAAAACAGCAAAAACAACAGAACTCCAACAGGAAGTAGTGCACTTTAATTGTGAGGAAGTCCTGAACAGTAATTCAGAGAATATTTCCCAAGGGAGAAGCCTCGAACAGTTCAGAGAATTTTCAGTGAAAAAGAAACTACAAAGTAAGCAACATATGAACGCAAAACATGGCACACATTTTGAAGACATTTTAAGACGAAATTTTACCGAACAGACGTAGTGCCCAATTAAGATACACCACTGAACCGTGAGACACATCTCAACATCGTAGTTAGGCTAGAGTTGGCTGTCATGAGATCACTTGCTGATTTTATAATTTATCTCAATTGAATAAATTTTGGGCGGCTAAGCATCCCTTCACCTGGAAAAAGAGAGAGAGAGAGAGAGAGAGATCACCGGTTCACTTCGTCGATCGAATTCTCATCCTTCAAACCAAAATCCATTTCATGCTCAAAAAATCCAATTTTTATATTCCTTTTTTTGTTTGTCTTGTCTAGAACTGTAAGCAAATGACAACGCTGAACGCCAAATTTGGAATTATTTGAAACAACATACTAATTCCTGGTCTGGATACAGCTAATTTAGACTGGAAGAAACAAGAAAAAAGGTTCAAAAAAAAAAAAGATAGAGAGAGAGAGAGAGAGAGAGAGAGAGAGAGAGAGAGAGAGAGAGAGAGAGAGAAATCACTTCAAAGTAGGCAATTTACAACTAAAACCATTCAGACATGAAATACTTTTCCAGATCTACGCAGGAGACATTAAAAAGATGGGGGGCAACCCATCTTTTCCTCAAAGAAAAGAAGAAGAAGAAGAAGAAAAAGAATATATATAAAGATAGAAGATCACTTAAAACCAGCTACTTTACAATCAAAATCGTTCGTATTTGATATATTTCACGGAAGCATGTCAAATTCTGGTCTGAAACAAAACGCCAGAAAAAAAAAATCACTCAACAGGAGGTAATTTACAGGGAAAATCCATCTCTCTCTATTTATTTCAATAGATCATGTCAAATCCTGATCTGAGAACACATAATTCAGATTGAAAAAAAAAGAGACAGAGATGGAAGATCGCAACAGGTAATCAAAATTGAAATCATTCAGACTTGATCAATTTCAAATCAGCATGTCAAAACCTGATATGGGAACGGAATAAAATTCAGACCAAAGGAAACAAAAGACAAAGAAGATCACTACACATGGCAACACAGCACCCAATATAAAATTGAAATCTCTCAGACTTGAGAGAGAGAGAGAGAGAGAGAGAGAGAGAGAGAGATCATACCTCATCTGGAAGCTGGAAAGGAATTCTCATGAAGATCTGTCATGTCTTCCACTGACTTTCTTGAACTATCAACCATTGGTGCGGTTCTTGCGATAAACCCAAACAAGTTCATAGTTCAAGAAAGCCTGTGAAGACATGTCCAGAATCTTGTTATTATCCCCATTCTTCACATATAAGCAAGAATTGTTGAACTTGAGAGATAGAGGAATTCAGATATGACTAATACCTCACGTGGAAGCTAGAATTCTCATAAAGATCTGTCATGTCTTCCACGGACTTTCTTGAACTATCAACCCTTAATTTGGTTCTCTTTTGAGAAATCCAAACAAGTTCACAGTTCAAGAAAGCCTGTGGAAGACATATCCAAAATCTTGTTATCATCTCCTCCATCATTTCTTCACATAAGCAAACATTTATAGAGAGAGAGAGAGAGAGAGATTCGGATATCACCAATACCAATGACTCGATGTGGAACCTATATTAAAATTCTCATAAAGATCTGTCATGTCTTCCATGGAAACTTTCTTAAATTATCAACCATATTGGTTCATTCTTGATGTTCCATCTCGCACTTGTTTTTTGCAGGAAAAGAAGGAACCTAAACAATTCACAGTTCAAAAAAGCCTGTGGAAGGTATGTTCATAATCTTGGTATCATCTCCTCCAATAATTCTTCACATGGTCGATCATGTGTAAGAGAGAGAGAGAGGAATTCAAAGCTCACTAATTACTAATGTCGAAGCTACATAAGTAAAGATCTATCTTCTTCTCCAACAGCTTTCATGCAGTTTTTTTCCCACAGGAAAGAAAGAATAAGAACTAAACCTCAATGAGTTCACATTTCAAGACAGCCTGTGCAAAACTTATCTCTCCTCCATAATTCCTCACATGTAAACAAGAATTGTCGAACCATGTTGGCTAACAAAGATCATTAAATTTTTTTAAAAAAAGAGAGACTCACCAAAAAATCATAAGGTCACAAAAGAGAAGACCATAATATCAAAAACCCTGACAAATCCTCATCAAAAAAGAAAATTGAAAAAAAGGAATAAAATGAAAACAAGTAATATGGAAGCAAAAGAAAAAAGAAAAAAAAAACTAGAAGCCATAACATAGATTGACAACAGCTAGAAAATGAAAACCTAGATCCAACTTAGTATGCAGTAATAAAATGATAAACCATCAACAATAGAAGAGTAGATCTAGAGAGAGATGGAGGAAAAGAAAAGTAGGCAGCCAGCCAACAACCAAAACCAAAAGCAACAGAAGCAAACAACCAACATAAAGAGAGAAAAAGAGAGAAAGAAAGGGAGGGGGGGAGGAAGGAGAGATGTAAAGAAAGAACAGTTCGGAGTTGTGAGCTGAAACGAGGCCCACCCAAGGCTTTAAATAGATCGGAAAAGCCTCAAAAAACCAGCCACTTGACCCACGGGAACCGGCCACATCCAGTGCAGTAACCGAAACAGATTCTTCCGTGCGAGCAACGTTCCTAATTCCGCCCCCCACACATGCGGCTTGCCAATGGCCAGGCGACGCGTGTCCTTCTCAATCAGTCGTACGTGACGATTTCCGAGGCGAGCGTGTGGAGTTGGAGGGGAACCGATGGCCTGCCGTTTCAGGTTTTCTCTCCAGGTTCTCCGAACTGTTCGCCGGCGTGGGTCGGAGTGGGCGCGGCCAGCCCCGATCCATCCATGATCGATGAGATGAGTTGTGACAAAGTTTGGACCCCACAAGTGAGTACGCTGATTTGTTTGATTTGGATTGTGGGACCTGCAGGCCACTGTAACTTGCTGTCACTTATCCATGGTGGCCATGATGGATGCGCACCATATACCGTAGGAGGCCATGAGCATGAGCTTTCCAATTTTCCCACTCTTAGGGCTCGTTTGGTTCGCGGGAAGTATTTTCCCTCCTAGGAATATGATTCCTGGGAATCAGATTCCTAGGAAGAGGATACCTAGGAAAGTACTTTTGATATGTTTGGTTAAACATGGAAAAGTGACTAATTTCCAAAGTGCTTATGTTTGGTTGACCATCCACTTTCCTAGGAAAGTTATGTATAATTCCTATTATGCCCTTAATAAAAATTAGGTCTTTAATGCCTCTTTAATGCTTCTTTAATGCTGAAGGGTCTTTTTGGAAAAAAATAAAAAAGGAGTGATTCCCACCTCATGGGAAAGTAACTTTCCCATGTTTCTCATGGGAAAGACTTTCCCATGAAATGTGGGAATCATATTCCCATGGGAATACAACTTTCCCATCTCTCTCCTTTGAAAACTCCAACCAAACAAGAGGCATTTCATTACTTTTCCGTTGACCACACTTTCCCCCCTCGTTTTCCTGCGAACCAAACGAGCCCTTAAAGCAAGCATATGTTGGGCAACTCTCTGAACATATCACTAATCCGGATGAAGTTTACCTTTTAATCTTCGCAAAATAAATTTTTAGATACTCGCATAATTTTGAAATTTTAGATTTGCTGTTGGCATCTATGCTTTTTGATTGGGTTAAAACTATATGGAGTCAAATTAATAATAGTTTTATCTGGTTAAAAAGAAAAAAAGTAAATGAATTTATGCGGATTAAAGTACTATTTTAGTTTTTTAAAAAATGTAGATGTTGTGGTTGTCTAATGCTCCCTCTTTTACTTGTATTGTACTAGTTACTAGTATATATTCGAAATTTTCCACTTATAAATTGGTCTGCAAGTATGGTGGTTTTCCATTACTCCTTCATTCGATAGAGATTCTTGTTGTATCTTACGCACATATGCACCATAAAATTGCCCTAACTAGATATAATAATATACCATCTCTTCTTTATTCATTTTTGTATCCTGGACATTTCACTGAAAAACTTCGTTTAGCTCCCAAACAAATCTAAATGAAGTTCACTTATCTAGATAGCAATATTATTTTCTTGAGATTTAAAAGACAAAAAAATAGAGACGAGAAATTTTGAAAATGTCATGTTAGCTTAAGAAGCATGTATGAATATTTATTCTTCAACCGGAGAATTTTGAAAATTTTAGGTTAGCTTAAAAACAATGTATCGATACATATTCTTCAACTGAGTCAAAACTATTTTATAAAGGAAGGTCGAACCATCAAATAAAGTTTATGCAAGAATCAAGTAGATATGGCAATTCACGATTCCTCTTTTGCTCATTAGCAATATATTAGTGGCTAATGCATCTTTGGTATCTTCCGCACAAAAAAAAGGGTCAACAAATATAGTGCCTTGTCATTTTTCCATCCATTGCATATTAGAGGTTGCTAGTATACTTTATATACATACACTAAATAAAACTATTCAATGTGGCAATTTCCCATTACTTCATTCATTTGGCAAATGTGGAATACTAGCATATCTTAGACAATTCCCCAATAGGCCCTATTTAGTCACAAACAAATGTAAATAAAGTTTTGTTATTCAAGTCAGCAAAATTACTTTCTCGATGCTTGAAGAATATAGATATAAAGAAAGGCAATTTCATCATGTTAGCTGAAAAGGTATCTAACGATGTATACTCTTCTCCAACCAATTTAAGACTATTTCATAATGAGGGATCAGATAATTGAATAGTTTTATCTTATCAAATAGGAATATTTAAATAAATTTTGCAAGTTAAAGTTTTTTCCTAATAAATTTATGCAAGAATCAAATAAACCCAAATTAGGTATGTCAACTTGTTGCTTGTTCGTTCCTTAGCACCATAGAAGTCACTATCATATCTAGATACCTTGCAATTGAAAGAAACTAGCGAGCAAGTATGGTCGTTTCATTTGTTTCTTGATCCATTGGTATAAAAAAGGTTGCTAGTATATCTTATGTATATATATATATATATATATATATATATATATATATAAACTCAATAAAATCACTCAACAAATATGGTTGTTTCCTGTTATTTCTTCATTCGATGTCACCATACATATACTATCATAACTTAGAAATTTCTAGGAAAATATACTCAAACATGATTACTCCTCATTGCTCCATGTATTGACAAGCAATAGATCTTCTACAACGCTGATTGTATGGAAAATTTGTACAACTGATATAGAGTATTTTGGAAGGCCAAACAAAAGTCAAGGTTAGATTCTCTCTTCATTCAAAGCCAACCACCCTAATTGTAGAGAATTTTCAGTCTCATTGAGACCTTGAGTGAGTTCTTAAATAAAACTTTTGAACTATTCAGTTTTTTTTTTATTCATAAATATTTATTATTTTCAAAAGAAAAAAGTGTAACTTAAAGAATCTAATAGAAACAATATTTTAATATGAAGTAGCACTCTTCCACTACTTCTATTATAGAGTAAGGTGCTAAGCAAGTAAAGAAAGAAATAGATTAGCTTGACGACCCTCAAGATTATAACATTTTGAGACTCGATATCTACAGACACTATTTGTCACTCAAATGTACGATTTAATTATGCTCAATGGAAAATATTGCCCTAACACATGTTTCTAAGATCCATGTAGGGGACCATGATCTCCTATTAGTGGTTTTTATTTGGTAACACAGTAATTGACCCCCACATAAACTCTAGGGCAGAACTAAGATCAGATTTTTTTTTTTTTTTGATGTAAAGGGAAGGTATCAAAACCCACTCAGGTTTTATTTGTACAGAAGTTACTTACAATATCAAGGTGAAAGGAAAGGTGATTGTTCTACATGTAAGGTGATTGGTTTCAACTTCTCCTTGAGGTGAGGATGTGAGGTGTGACCACATAACAATGTTTGTCCCTCATATGTGAAGTTATCCAGGAGACCAAAATGTGAACCTCGCCAGAGTCGCATATTCCCATATGATGAGTGAGAAAAGTGATAAGAATCACACTCTCATTTGCTTAATAAGCACCTCTTTGTATCTATGTTAGTAATTTTTGGGATCCCCACCCAGCTTTCCATTGGCAAAATGTCCAAGCCAAGTAACCTTGATGCATTTCTCATTGGCCATGCAGTGTTTACTCGCGGTTACGTATGAATTAATGCCAGTCCCAAGCTAACATGAACGAGCATTTGAAGACTGCATCCTCGCACATTAATTGCCACTTTCTCTCACTTAGCAATATCAATCATAAGAACGATGGTGCAGCATCCACGTTAAGCCCAGTTACAAGCATGAATGATGGTTAAACATCTGTGTTAAGATCAGTCACAACATGATGGTGCAAACAAATGCATCAAGTAAGAATGGTTAACAAAATAATGGCACAAAGGTATGTGTTCATTAAGATCGGTAGCATGTAATGATGTATCTCTATATAGCAAGAGGCCTCGACACATGCTAACACTGGCAATTCTGCAAGTCCTTTCCATCAAAGAATGTGAGCAGGTGTATCTTCTGCATGTAATAGCTCAAAACTAAAAGCCTTATAATTTAAGAAAGTGGACAGCTTTTCTTCTTTTTTTTTGGTTCATCAGCTTTCAAAATCTGGTATTCACTAAAATCCGCAAAAACCTATGTATTCACTACTTACACAACTACCATCATGAAATGACTCCATAAAGTTACAAGTCATTTCTCATGGCATAAAGGCAAACCTATCTATTTCCAGTTTCCCATCAGACACCCCCTGTTATATTTAAAACTTACTGAATCCCACTTCCAATGTACTTTCTTCTATTGACATCCAAACTTGCCCATAAGCTGTGATTAGAAAAGGAAAATAAATATGTCTGCGTATAAAATACATCTGAAAGACCTTGCATGCAGATCCCTTGGATCTTATTGTTCATGGGATAGACGTGGATTAATTGTGAGCAGTTTTCAAGCACTTTCTCTTCTCTTCGTTTTTTGCTCATTATTGTAAAGGCCACATATACGTCCACCTTCCTTCCTTTCATGTCTTGTGTGCTTCTGAGTTGTAAAGTCCCCTCTTGCACAGGAACTCACATGAGTTTCTTCTTTCCTTTCCCCACATTCTTCCTTTTGTACCTTTCGCTTTCTGATATTTCCTCTGCCTACTGCCCAGTGCTGCAGCTATCAGAGACCGCCAAAAGCTGATCGCTTTCCTCATAGCTGTTAAAGAATAATTCGTAGAATCCCCCAATGGCCATCCACTTCTTGCTTCAATTTGGAAATGAAGGGGAAAATAGAAATAAAAATTGAAGAAAAGCCTATGACCATCGCTTTCCAATTTCCATGACCAGTTCCATGCACTCAGATGCTTTTCTTCTCCAGGCCCATTCACAAAAAAGCATGTCAGAACTCATAAAAAAAATTGAAAGAAAAAATGTATGAGCACAAGCATATCATAACATCTAGTGTTATATTTCTTCATCGAGATGATCACATTCTCTTCATCAACCAAAAAAAAAAACAGCTAGCCAAGTTATGGATGCTACTCGTATGCAAGGAGGAGATGAAAGAAACAGTCGTTTCTTTGCACCATATGTATCAAATAAATCTCACAAATTTCTACGACATAATTGCATGAATATTTTCTTTTTCTTTTCATTTTTTTTCTCTTGGGAAAATGGTGGGGGAAGGATCTTTGCTATGTATAGCACTCACAATTTGATCAAAATGAGATTTTGGTGAGGTAACAAAAGCTCGGCCTTTGAAGAACTTCTGTGCCAATTTCTGATAGTTCTGCTGCTTGGTGGGAGGGTCGAGATTCACGCTACCAGGTCACTTCATTTTTTTTTTTCTCGAGCTCTTTCTTTAATGGGACAAGTGAAGCTTCATCAAACTATTCAAGGACCTAATTAGACAAAATCTGCTTGAGACAAGCATAAAACAAGCAATATCATTATCTACTGCCAAATTTAGAAAATTAAAAATCTTTTTTTTAAGAAAAGAGAAAATTAAATTAAATCATCCTTTTTGTTGAAAACATAAAGTCTCATAAAATAGATGAAACATGGAGAAGAACTTGCTCTACGATGCACACATACCAAAGTCTGCGCCAATTCCCTGATATTTGGCTTCACACCAAGATATTTAGAATTCAGAGCTGCAACAGTAAAAAAAGCTTCTTGAATTTGCAGAGGAATGGAGGTTATTACCAACTATACGAGTAGTGGGATTCGGAGACCTGTTATGTTTTCCCACGTCTTTCTTGAACTTTGCACTAAACGGTCTTCCCCTTTCGTCTCTCATCTCTTGAAATCTTCCTTATAAAAGAAGAGGTAAAGAAGAAATCCAAACAAGTCCATAGTTCAAGAAAGCCGTGGAAAAGCATATCCATAATCTCATTATCTTCTTGCCCAACAAAAACAAATGGATAGACGCTATGAATCTAAGATCTCTATGGAATCAAATCTCAAAAACCATTATAAACAAACTACTGTAAGTCACAACATGACAAAGAAAGCGAGCATTTTCCTCAATCAATAGCTCATATCAAAATGAGTGAACATACGTAGGAGTTGATATAAGAAAAGAAATTATATTGTATGCAATTGGCAGGGAAAAAGGAGTAAATCTAAGAAAAATGAAGTCAAAAGTATAACCATGAAAAGAAAAGCATAGAAGGTATGGAAATTTTAGAAGTTAAAGTATAATTTGAAAACGAATGGATTCAAGAAGGAAATTTGAATGTCGAGCAACAAATTAGACGATCATTAGGAATCCAAGAGCAAATGGATTGGACAAGGAGAATAAAAGTTTAGCATAAAGAATTATAGAAACTTATCTAAGTAGTGGGAGAATTGGAAAAGAGGTCTCAAGGGAGAGTAGAAGAAATATAGAAGTTTAGGAAAATAAGAGAGAAAATGGGAAAGAAAGAAGGAAAACAGGGGCGAAGAGGAGGTTGAAGGAAAAACAAGAGAAGCGCTTGGTGAGTGGAAAAAAGCCGTCCCACCCGGGCTTTTTAAGTAAAGCAAGCGGACAACCGTAAGGAGTCACCAAAACCAGCGGTCCAGATCCCCCACGTGCGCATGCGCCCTTCCGGTTCCACTCGCACGTTCCTCGAGCGAATAGTAACTCCACGCGTGTCCTTCTCGTCGTACGCCACGGTTGTCGTGCGGGGAGGGTGGCCGGGTTCGGCGAACCGCCTGCCGGCTCCTGTGGGTCGTCCATCACGGATTGGACGGTCGTCCGGCCCACGCTCCGGATTAACCGCCGAACCGTTCCAATAAAAAAAGCTTAGAACGTAAGGCTTTAAAAGAGAGCGACCGAAAGAAACGCCACCCATTTCATACGCTGGCGGCCGACGCTTGAGTTTTTAGCGTTGGAAGTCCATTTTTTCGGTCTCTTTTGCGTTTCTCTGCGGAGACTTAAATAGAAGCGGGTTCCGGCGCACCGGATTCTTCCGGAATAAGTGTTCTGAGCTCTGAAACAGCTGTGGTGTAAGCCACAAAAGAGGTGCAGACTGGCGATGGGTCCCAGTGATTGGCCACGAGCATGGGGTTAACGCTTCTTTCTAGCTCTGAGAAGCGAGGTTGGCCTGCATGGAAGTAAATAAAAGAATAAAAAAGAGGAGCAGGCGTGCCATTGTTGCCTTGGGGCCCACTCACATGGAAATGATCTTTCATTGCCGATGGGAGCATAGTGTAACTAACGGGCCACCTTTGTCTCCTCTTATTTAGGAAGAAGATGGATGCTTGTTGGGATTTTCTTTTTCTTTTTTTTTTAAAGATTCAAATTTTTGAATGAAAATGATGACATTGTTTTTCCTTGAAAAGATTCAAATTTTTAAAAATCCATTCTCAATAATTTTATATTACATATTTAAATGCGAGTACAAGCATTTATTGATGTCCAATGATTCCAAACCCAATTAAATTTTGGGGATGATAGGTCAGTAACCAAACGCATACACTCACTTAGCTCGATCTAGCATACCATACATATGACAAGATGTCACATATGCATCAAATTTGAATTTGAATTGAGTTACAACTAATACCTACAGTTCTGATTTGACACACTCTCTACTTTCTGTAACTCATTGTCTTTGTAATTACCAATTCTTTTAATAAAGTCTTAGGTGGCTTTTGCCTCCTTTAGTATATAAAAAAAGGGGCTAAACAATGGAAACTTAAAAAACCAAGTAATCCAAGTTTTTCTTACATTCTCACTTGATGTGGCACGAGAGGATTGGTGTGATTCTAAGCAGTCACCTAGGATGGAAATGACAAAGAACTCAATTAGGCATCTGAACTTTTTTAAAATTTTTTTTTTCCATAATGAAATATGTGGTCCTCTTTTACCTTAAGAGCTAGGTAGAGGGTTTCTCTCATGGTAGGAGATAGACATTGAGATTTATATTGACATCATGTGAAGTTGTCCAATAGTATAATAAAAAGATGCTCATGCCCAAACATCTTTTCAGTTTATCAATAATAAGTTAGGTGACAACAAAGAAAGAAACTCATTGGATGACAAGGTCTTAGCAACAAACCTACTCATAGTGCAATTAGAAAAATAAACCTGAAGTGGGGCTTCCATGTCCCACTGTAAAGAGGGCTCCGAGATAAAGAAAAAGTTTTAAATCACAAAAGCTTTGCTACATTGCCTTTGCCATGAATGCAAAGCAAGTAGCTATCAAGAGGCCTATATAATTTGCGCAAGCTTGTAGATTTCCCACAGGACAATTTGTACCTACCACTATGAATCCGTGACACTGGAGGCATAGCTTACCACCACTTCGAATCCGTGATGTTAGTGATCGTATCTTAATAGGATTTAAACGACATCCAATTCTACGATATGGATATCGTGGACCACATCATAGATGATGGACCACTGTGGAAAATTAATTCATGACAACTAAAGCGAGGCCTCGTCTACCATAAGGCTTTGCATGGTCTAGTAGTCTGTCCGCTACCTTTTGTTTTTAGATGGCATCTGCACAAAGGTGCAAGAATAAGGCCATCGCTGGAACTCACCCGTATAGCATCCACAACTATCAAAAAAAATCATCATAAAAGGACTGATTTTTGACACATGAAATCATGAAAAGAAGCATGAATAGTCGAAATCATGCAAATGAAATAGTTCATGGTGAGTGTATGCATTTGCTGCATGTATACCCTCTTCAATGTTTGAATTTATATGATTTCTATTTGCATGTATATCCTCATAAAATATTTATTTTTTATGTGTGTGTATATATATATATATATTTGCATACGTACCAATGTCATCTAATACTATTAAGAAATGAGTGCTTTAAAATTTAAATGATCGAAATATTCTCAATAGGTAACATACAAGAAAAAATTTCTCAGGATATACATGCAAATAGTAACTTTGTATGGTTATTCATGCAAATTCGAATATTTAGAATGAGATATAAGCAAACTATCTACTTTTTTTTTTTTGACCGCTTGTTTAAGAACAACATTAGTAGTACATTTCAGGACATCAGAAATGTCATACTTTTTTTAAATGACCTACTTGAATTTTGTAATTACTCGCATATGTCTGTAATGACACTGCTGTTTATGTTTAATGCCTGAATACTGCAATTAAAGTTAGGATTTATGACACCCACACAATGCTCAAAGTGCCTACTTTTGATAATACAGGTACTCATACTTCCATGGATCAGGCTTCTCACGACAGTGGATGTACTCCAAGGTGAAAGCTCTTGAATTCTCCGTTCTGGTCAGCTCTTTTCTTTTAAACAGATGGTGCAGGTCAACCTGACCCTAGAGCAGCTTCATTTCTTCTCTGCCTTGTTCCAGCTGTTAGGTGTCGTGATGGTAATGTTGCAAATTATAAAGCTGCTAGATTTTCATGATTAGTAATGTTTGCAAATTATAAAGCTGCTAGATTTCATGATAGTAATGTTGCAAAAATTATATAGCCGCCTAGGTTTCATGATGGTAATGTTGCAAACTACATAGCTGCTAGGTTTCATGATGGTAATGTCGAAAATTATAAAAGCTGTTAGGTTTATGATATCAATGCTGCAAATTCTGAAGGTGTTTGGTTTTATGATGTAATGCTGTAAGTTATAAAGCTGTTAGGTTTCATGAAAGTAATGACGGCCGACCAAAATATTAACCCATCAGGATCCCCCCAACAACATTTGTCGTACATGTTTCAGAGTCCAACTTGATGCCATACAGAGATTCAATACACTAGCTACAAATCATGCAATTATAACACCCTAAGTAGCACGTACTGCTTTAAGAGCAATACTTCAGTAGGACACTCATTTCTATGGGACCAAAACCCTCAACTCTTATATAGCTTGCATGTAAGAGGTTGGAATGTCTCCTATTAGACCACATTCAGTTGATGTTCTTCAGTTGATGTCTCCTATTATATAGCTGAGAATTTTTGTATACACATAACAAAATATCACTAATAATAAGATTACATTACCATTTATGAATTTACTCATGAACCATGATCCTAGATTGCCATGATGTTAAAGATAAGGTAATAGCGATCTTGTTAACTTCTTTATCGATTAGTCACAAGAAAAGAAACGTATTTGAAGTATGCTAAACCTACTTCTTTGGCTGTATTAGAGCATGACTAGACTAAACAAAATATTAATCCTTACCCAAACTCTGCTTACATGTATGAGGACAAAACGAATATAGTTTTAAAGTTCTTCGCAACTGGATCTGTAAACAAATAGTTCTTATATAAATCTCAACATGCATGTTGCTTGGACTGCTGCAGTATTCCACAGCATTATCCATCTCATTGCATGTGGATCGGTTCGATGCCTATCATATCTTATTTGGACATGGCCCTACATGGCTACATGAAGTTTAACAGCAATGTTTCAGCTGAAAGCTGTCTTGCCTCCAATCTATTATTAGATGTAAGTCTTATTCTTATGTCCCATATCTGGGCATACGTATTCGATATGTTCTTATTTCTCTAATAATATCTTGCAGGGAATGCTGTATTACTTGACTGTTGCCACAAGGGTGCACGCTTGGAGCAAGTGGCAGCCAAATGGGTCCTTAGTACGACTTTGTTCTGAAATAGACTAATATTTGATGAGGCTCCTTTTAAAAGAGGTAAGAGACTTTGCCTAATATCTGAAGCAAACCACCCGGAAAAATAGGATTTGATTCCTCTTGTAAGTTTTGGCTTGCAGAATTTATTTGTTAAGGAAGATTCTCTTTTGCAAGCAAGCCATAATTCCAAGAGAGAAGGATGGGTAGGCTGTCCCACCCACCTCGTGGCTTCTTCTTGATGCATTCGATTCCCTATCAAATTGTGTTAAGGCATGGTGCATAGTGTCATTGCTTGCTAACTTTCCTGTTTGATAGTCACGTATAAAAAGTTTTCTTGTTCAGTTCTCCGGTATCGTTCCAGATTTCGAATCGTAAAGCTTGTAACCCTGTTCCTCTGGGCCTTGTTGAGGCACCCTTGATTTCATCATAACACTATATAAAAAGGACTTAATTTCTCAACTTTTCGATTTCCATACCGACCTAATTAGTTATAATCTCGCTTAAAATGTTTAAACAATACTATCCTAAGTCCAAGGGGAAATCTCACATTGCTGACGTCCAAGAAATAGTCCAAAGAGGAGCACTGCTTGAGTTAGGAGTTTCTTGGTTGTAGTTCCATATCGATAATCTAAATCATTGATATTTATTGGCTATAGCAAAACTTAGATTATACAGATTAAGAATGCAAAATACCAAATAAATTCTAAGTAGTTTTATGAATAAGTAAATATTAGCATCTAAATTATGTTAAAAACTTATGAAATTTTATTATAATATCTACAAACTTCAGTGGCAGCCACACGTAACTTGCATTCGTATCAAAACTAGTATCTAATAAAATGAGAGATGGTTTTCCATCATTCTGAATTATAAATAAATAAACAGAAAAAACATAACCTTCATGTGGTTCTTGCTTCGCGAAGTGGAGTTCACTTTGCGTTCAACTACATAAATAGGAAGGTTTGCTTACATTTACAAGGACAGAATCTAAAAATTTGGATGAGATTCCAATAAACTCATATAATTAGCTTCCAAGCATGAATACTCAACTACTTTGGCAAAAAGAATGCCTTAAAAAAATTTGCACATAAAAAATGAATCAATCCGACGTGGATCCAACATCAAATGGTTTATTGTTTTCCTTGTCTCCTTTTGAGGAAAACCGTACTTTTTTTAAATTTGAAAGGTGACAAACCTTCAAGCTCCATTGACCTTTGAGAATGAGATCAATGTACTCCCACACGAAGCAAAATACTGCTGATTCCTCTATTTTGCCTTGCATACAAGAGCCCTCCATCAACTGTAGGTGATTGTTCAAAGTTTACAGTATGTACCAGCTCTATCGAATGGCTTCATTTTTATTTTTTATTTTGAAGTAAATATCGAATGGCTTCATTGCATGTCATGTGTACTAGCTACTTCCTAGCAGGGGAGAATTCCTGGGCTTGTACTGATAAGATGGCATTCCTGCTCTTAAAACTCAGAAACTGATACTAACGTAGGAGAGAATATTTGAAAAACTTGGTTACAATAGGTTACCAAAAATTCAGCCATCCGTGACAAAGCGTAATGGCAGTCCATTTCCCCCGGGTTGCGGATGAAATCCCAATGGAAGCAGGCAGAGGGTGCTTTTAAGAATAGTTTAGGTTTTTGCGGATGAAAAAAAAATCTACTCTGACTAAAAAAAGAAAAAAAAAAGAAAGATGAAGTTTGGCGGTAGCTTCGAGGCTCGATATCACCGGCCTAGAAAATAAAAAATAACGTAGCTTTGATCTTGGAAAAAAAAAAGTTGTTTTCAGGTTAAATGCAGACGTGCCCATTTGTACATATATGTGGGCTAGTGGGTTTGGACTTTAGATTGCTTATTCCAATGGTGCTAAGGGAGGCCCATATCTCAAGATACCTACTAGGTGACTGGGCTTAATTGGGTGGATAATTCTTTGCGGCCCATACCTCGAGTCGGCCATGGACATATTTAGAGACATCGAAGAACCAGCCATTGAAGGCTGACTGAAACATTTGTCGGTTTCAGTTTCAAAGTAATGAAATCCGCTATGATATGTATCAAATAATTAATTGCTCTTATTTTGAATGCTATCATATTAAGCAATATTGTTGTATAATAAGCAATCACTGGTATTTGCCACTAATATATTTTTATATGCAACATAATATCTTCCAATTTAAATGTTTGTATTTTAGCTGAAAGAATATCTCTTTTTTTTCACTTAATAGAAACTAACAAAGCTGAACATATCTTTATTTTCTATTGTTGTCTGTTACTTATAATTTGAGTTGAAATGAAGCAATTAAGAAAGAATTAGGTAAACAAGGTTTTTCTTTCTTTTTTTTTTTTTTGATGAAGACGGAGGCAAAGCCATCCGGCCTTTATTAGAATAGTTGCGTTAAAGAAACTATTTATAAAAAGTTTGCAAAAAAAATATAAAAAGGTACTAAAATTTTTTTTACAAAAGATGGTGGTCGGTACATGACATGTTAAAAGATCCAACAAGCTGAAAATTTCATAAGTAATTTGAAGGATCTATGTATCTTCAATATGCAACTATATAACCCTGTATTCAAATCTTGATAAACTTTTTAAAAATATTTTCAAAAACAAGTTACTTAATTAAAAGAACGGCCGTATTCCCTTTTTTTTTCATCTTAATTAAGATTGGCTTTTATAAGAGGATGGAATTGTGCCGTATTGTGCAATGTAAATGCCACCATTGCCTTTTGAGAAGCAAATGAAAAAATGAAGCAAGAATGAAATGTTATATCACCATCCTAATTCTAGGATTGATGATATTTTGTTATCTTTCAAGTGGGAGCCATGATATTAATGACTCCAAAGATGCATCAAGCTCACATCATTAATCACATCGATAATCAATTTTCAACATAAGATCAACTTTAATCTCCTGGTGCTTAAACTGTCGTTTTTTCCTTGATTTTTTTAATTATTATGATATTATATTTTACCCAATCAAAAAACTTATGATATTATATTTTGCTGTCGCCATTTCAACTCCAAAATGGAGAAGCCCACCAATGGCGCCACCAGTCCCCGCAAGCAGCAGCCATCTGGCCGCCGCCGACGATGACCTCGACTCCGCCCTGACCCCCTCTCCGCCTCCACTGGGCAGGTCGTCACCTGCTTCGAGAACAGGTACCGCGTCGTCCACGGTCTCGTCAACACCATCTACGTCCTCGGCATCAGCACGTACCGTCAACCAGGCCGTCAGCGTCGTCCCCTCCAACGGCGATGCCGCCACGCCTAGCAACAGCAACATCAGAGGACGGAGCAGAGGGAGTTGAGGGAGAGGAGGAAGATGAAGAGGCGGGCGTGAGGAAGGGGAGGAGGCGAGAGGGGTTTCGTGGGAGTCGACGATCGATGGCTCCCAAGATGGTGGTGATGAAGGGAGCTTGGTGTGAGAAGGAGGAGGACAGAACAATGGGAAACCATGAGGACCGCGAGGAGAAGGGAAAAGGGCACTTTAGTATTTTTATGCCTGCTCGTCAATGATATTGGGAGCCACCTAAAGAGCTGTATCATATTGATACATGAAAATAGTTTGATGGTCTTCATTGCAAATTGTTTAAATATTTTAGGACTCAAGTGTGATTTGTTGAAACTTGGGGGATCAAAATATTTTTTTTTTCGAATAAGAAAAGCCAGCTTTATTGTTGCAATCCTCTCTTATTAAAGGTTCAATGACAAAATATTAGAATTTAACCTTTTTTACTTTGCCAGCAAGATTTCAATCCTCTACTTTTAAATATTGATTAAAATAATTCCCAATCCAAAAGAAAAGGATGAGATGAAATTTTTGAAC
The DNA here is from genome assembly GCF_009389715.1 of Phoenix dactylifera. Lineage (NCBI taxonomy): Eukaryota > Viridiplantae > Streptophyta > Magnoliopsida > Arecales > Arecaceae > Phoenix > Phoenix dactylifera. Next base: position 13,405,231 of record NC_052408.1, on the reverse strand, counting down.
GGAGAAAAGAAAAAAAAGATTTTAAAGCTTGCAACGAACAGAACCTTGCAAGCAAAGAATTTTGATATCTTTTTTTTTTTTTTGGCTAAACAGGAGTCAAACTACATAAGTACGAACACATTAATAAAATCAAAAAATAGAATATCACAAAATATCCTAGGTAAATCCTTTTCGGATCCACAAGGTGCCACCGGAGTGATTAGCCGCATAAGCGACCACCTAGTCTTTAGCATATTGATCTCCTTAAAGACACACTTGGCTAAAAGTCATTCCCGTCCCCCCCATCACCAAATATCCCGAAGCAGAGGGGTGTCTCTACTCTAGCCACTTGGCTCCCCTGAATCCAACTCACTAGTGACTGAGTCACCATCATGATGATAAAGTGGCCAGCATCACCTGTCGAGCATAACAAATACCTGCCCAAGCCGCTCGCAGTTCAGCTCTGAGAACAATTGTGTCCGACAACTGACAGCCACCAGCCGTCACCACCCTCGAGCGCGAGTCTCTAATAACAAAGCCCGCGCCTTCTTGTACCCTCCATCCAGTACTGACCCATCGAAGTTAACCTTAAAAAACTCGGGGTGAAGGCTTCGAGGTGAAGAACACCATCCGTAGCGTTACTTGAGCATAATAAGAGTCCCAAATATTTTGAGCTATTAAAGGCCCGCCTACAGAGGTACCCCGAGAAAACTCCACTGCTGTACTCGGCCCGCTCTACCGCGAACTACGGAGATAGGCTGTGTTCGCGAAAGTTCAAGTATCAGACCTAGCGGGCATTACATAGTCGCTCCAAAAGTCATATGACGTAGTTGGGGCTGCTAGACCATCGCGTGATGGTCTGCACCAATTGGTCCTTTTGCTTTCACTTCTCTTAGCATCCATTCGAAACTAATTTTATAAAGATTAGAAAATAAATAACATAGGAGTTATCTTTTTATTATGAATTTGTAATTGTTCGCTAAAAGCTAGTGCGTCCTTTTAGAGAAAAGTTTTGAAGGACGTTTCATAACTCAAGGAAGACCGGTGAATCCAAGAGATTGTCTCTGTGCATGAAAAAAGTATAAAATATTGCACTACAGCATGAAAGGTGCCAAAATCTCTTAGGATACGAAAACTATAATATCCAAGATTTTCAATAGGGCTAACCAAAAGATTTGTTTGGAACTGTTAAAAAAATCGGTCTAGAGGCACCCTAATTTAAATTGGCCCATCAGCCATATAATATTTGATTATTTATATTGCAACGATAATGCCACTTACATAGCCAAATTACCATATTAGTAATAAAATATTAGAAAGGTGTTACAGTAATTAAGACTTAACCACGTCCCCGATAGAGATTTCATAAATAAAAATAAAATGTTCAAATCAATGATGTCTTTGTTCTAGTCCGAAGAAGAAAAGATTAAAGTAATGGCTAAGGAGAGAAAATGGGCTACTGTCAAAAAAACTAAAGATTATATAGAGTAAATGCATGTCGCTTTTCAACGCGGTGTCGTGGTGTAGTTGGTTATCACGTCAGTCTAACACACTGAAGGTCTCCGGTTCGAGTCCGGGCGACGCCACGGTTTTTTTTTTTATATTATCTTACGTAAGCATTCCTCTTTTAATTCTTTTTCAAATTACTTAAGCACTTCTCTTCAAGTATTCATAAAGCTCTCTGCTTTATAGATGGGCCTTTCACCATGGCAGACTCTTTCCAAAAAGCTTCTCCTACTTTACAGCCCACACCTCCAAGTAAAAAAGAAAAAAAGCTTCTCCCTCCTACTTTACAACCCACACCTCCAAGTAAAAAAAGAAGAAAACGATGGCTCTTCCCTCTGACGCCAGAAAGGACACCAGAAACCAAACCAAGAATTTTATTTTTTGTTAAGACCAAATGCATGGCCGCTTCTGCTTAAAGGTTCGATCAACTTGACTAATGATGCAAGAGATTTTCCTCCTTTTCCCAAAGTTTCCTATGCCCATATTCCCTGTCCCACTCAAATTTTCCTTGGACGCTGATGTTTGGGGTCCACCGGCAAGCAAAATTCAAGCTAGAGTCCAAAGAGAGATCTAGAAAAAAAGATCTTTGAACTAAGAGTGTAGTTCAAACATGAGACCATTCTCCAGGATTGCCTGAGACTACACTCTATGAAGGGAAACTAATGTATGACAGTGGATTAATGGGTGGAGAGACGCATGGAGGCGGACGGATGTCGGAGATGCAACAATGGGTCAGTTTGCCTGCAAATGATCCCGTAGTTTGCACATCCTCAACATCGTTTCTTGAGACCGGTGATCCTTCAAGAGCTTGGAACAATGAGATTTTGTGAGTATCATTGATGATCTTCCCACTTTTTTACCTTCCAACAACATGTTATGTTCTGCGTGATAACTGGATTCACGTCCATGTAAGTTTGGTCCCTTAATCGAGAAAGAGGAATCCAAGGTTGAGCTTATGTTGTCCAGCCTTTTCTTAATTTGCCTCGCACTGATCATTTGATTTCTTTGTGTAGTTAGTGTACTTTTCTTCTAGGGAAAAAGGGAGGAAAACACGACTTGTAGTTGCTAATTACTTTACGTATACGTTGAGCTAGAAAAATAGGCCAATATGACTTCTTTCTTTCCGCTTTCTTTCCTCCAATTTGTAGCGGCCGAAGCAGCTCTTATATGAGCGATTGGATTGCAGAAGCAGCACCTGTCCAAGCCATCAAAGAAGACAACCATCGGCAGCATTCAGTGCAACCACTTCATCGTTTTTCCGCAAAGATTCCATTTTCGTTGCTTAAGAACACTGAAGGAGGAGCGTGCCCACCTTTTCCTCTGCTGAATCAGAGCGGCCATCCATTATTACGCGATAACATCGAATTAAGAAGCCATCTCCTGATAACTGCAGCTTTTCTTTTCGACAAAAGCAGTTGGAAAAACCCATAACCTCCCGTATTACACCACTTAAGGTAAGTCTACAAACAATCATGCGCGTAGAAAGCCGAAGAACTCATAACTATACCATGCTATATTTCGGTCTTCCAGGTTCGAAAAGAGAACTTGGTGACAGAATCGCCGCGCTGCAGCAGCTGGTTTCACCATTCGGGAAGGTGCAAATATTCAGAACTGATGACTGTTTACGTGCTCAAAAACTAGATGATAAGCTGAATACCAAAATGATCACTCCTGTTCCTTCCTGCCACTAAACTAAAATCCTTATTCAATTCATTCTTTGGATATATGCATCTTTTCAGACTGACACGGCCTCCGTGTTGTTGGATGCAATTGAATACATCAAATGTCTTCATGAGCAGTTGACTGTATGTTATTGGACCCCAGAAAGCTTTTAGAAACTGCCATTTTGTTATAGATAGATTATGTTGTTCATAAATGATGAATCTTACATTTTTCAATTCTAATTTCAGGTACTATGCTCTCCATATGTGAAGATGGTTTGTATCTTTTCTGTATTAATTAGCCATCAAATTCTAATTAATATCACCTAGAGACTTGAATGTTATTGATTTACAGCAAAATATGTGATAAAAGTTAACCAAGGTGATGATATGGCTCGGTTAGCTGGTGTTGCTGCTGTTAAGCAAACTAGAGCTTCACATAATCATGGAACGAAACTAAAACTAACCAAATTGTGATCATTGACACATGAACATTGCATTAATTTGAGGTCAAAAGTCTTTCAAATTTCCGAAAGAAATTTCTTGAATTTTTCTCTTCGTTCCTAGCAATCCTTGATGGCAAATTTCAATTTTCAGTTATGAATATTTTTTCTTATGCTTTCCAGAGCTATGAAATTACGGAAATGGGAGGTAAAGAGGACTTGAGAAATAGAGGACTGTGTTTGGCTCCCATCTCCACCATTTGCAATGTAGGGAAGGACACCTCCATCAACTCTTGGGCTCCCATGACTGGCAGAAGCTATTGGTAAGTACTCATACTTGCTTGAGGATGTCTAGAGGGAGTCGAGTCTCATGCCTAACCACTGGTAATGTTTACTTAGAATAGAGAGCGTCTTTTAATGCTTTCCAAAAGAAATTAATACATCTACTCAAGATGTGTTTAATTGTATACATTAGATCAAAACAGGTGTTGGTTATTCATGAACACCATAGCTTTTCTTTCCTTCTCTCTCTCTCTCTCTCTCTCTCTCTCTTTGTTGACGGTGAATTTTGTAGCTTTTGTCAATTGCGAAAATGCTGAAATGGAATTTTGTAGTTGGCTTTTTGGGAACTTCTGTTATTTTCTCCATGAGACCAATAGGGAGAAGACTAGCCTACCATTGGACAAAATGGAAAGAACATAAATATCTAAATTACTGTGTAGGATTACAGTTGTATCACTAATTAATTAGCTTAAATAAATTACAGAAAACGTGCAAGCTGTGGGTGCAAATTAGCTTGTTACACTTGCGGGTATATATATATATATATATATATGCCGTATGTTGCGTGCAAGTAATCATATTCTTAAAGTATCTTTCAAGTTTCAACTTTTGTCAACATATCCAAGGAATGTTACTAACGTGATCATTCAGGTCGCAGACCCTTTTTCTCACTGATTCTGTGAGAGTTTTTTTTTAAAGAAAAAATTATTTTATTTCTTGAGAAGAATTCTGAGAGTGATCATGTTCATTCGTGCTTAATTCCTTCTGGATGCAAGAGATGGGTGGTCCAAACTGCGTTCTTTTTAAGCTTGCATGCGTTCTAAACATGTAGGCAATCATGATCCATCCAATCCTTCGATCTTAATCAACACATTGCCAATGAGTTCCTCAGGAATCATTCAGATAGAGCAGCAAAACAGCTTTCTAGCATTAAAGAGAAATAGAAGCATGCAGTTCCATCAAAATTTTGTTATTTTTCAACTTAAGTTTTTTTTTTTTTGAGGCAGATTTTTCAACGTAACTTTTTATTTTAAAAGAGCTACATAAGTAGCACATTGGCGACCAAACAAATCAAAACAACCCAAACCTTCAGGTCTCCTCCACCTAATAAGCACTAAAATTCTCCATGGCCTTCTCACCAGCTTTCTCTGCGACGTACTGAATCAAGCGTGTCATGCTCAAATAGGAGGACCCACCCTCCTCCATAGCCTTCTTTGCTTTCTCCCCTAACTCCTTTGCTCTCCTCCTCCTCTCATCCCCTTCCTCCCCTTCATCCATCAGCCTCTCTACAGCCTTAGTCAGCTGCTCTCTCTTCACCATCGCTCCACCCTCCTCCCCCGTTTTCCCCCACTCGGTCGGCATTTCGGCTCCGACCGCCACGCCGATCCCCAAAAGCTCCACGATCAACTTCTCATTAAGGAACTGCTCGGCGAAGAGCGGCCAGGTTGCCATTGGCACGCCTGCGCACACGCCCTCCAGCGTCGAGTTCCACCCACAGTGAGTCACAAACCCTCCGACCGCCGGGTGCGACAGGATCATCACCTGTGGCGCCCACCCCTTGATCAAAAGACACCTTGAATCCACCCTCCCTTCGATCCTTTCCAGAAGCCACCTCTCCACCTCCTCCAAAAGCTTCTGCCCCGCCTTGATCATCCAAATAAAAGGCCTGTTCGAAGCGAGCAGGCCGGCGCCCGTCTCTCTCAGCTGCGAGGATGAGAAGCTGCCCATGCTGCCAAAGCTAACGTAGATCACCGACTTCGGTTTCTTCGAATCTAGCCAATCTAAGCACTGTCCTTGTCGACCGATGACTTATTCCCCCTCTCTGCCATGTCCAACCTTCCTTTGTTGCGAAGGGAGACTGACCCAATTGTCCACGCCTTTTTCCCCGGTCGCCTTCTCGAGGCATTCCGTATATCCTGGCTCCAACTCATCAAAGCTGTTCACGATCACTCCATCTGCCATCACTTCAGCATCTCTGACCTCCTTGTAGATCTCCAGGTGCGGGTTGTCCTCATGGAACTGCCTCGGTAACTTCCACCTCGTCATCTCGATCCGATGAGGCAATCCGGCAGGATGAAAGAATGCGACATCGAGGGCATGGTCTCATGTGTTCTGTAATGGTACAGTTGTGCAAGCTCAAGAGGGTGAGGCAAGAGTAGCCATTGAAGGCGAGGCGAGGGACTCCGAGCTCTCGAGCAACTCCATGAGCCCATGCCTGCCCGACGTCGATGATCATGCAGCTCGGAGCGAGTGACGAGCGGCTACGAAGATATTGCAGCAGAGGCCCTCGTAGATACTTGGTTGCTCGGAAGAAATTGGGGATCAAGTCACGGAAGGGATGCTGTCGACGTTCTCGCAGCCCTCCGGAAGGCCAAATTCGGCCGCGGGGAAGCGGAGGGTAACGAAATGGACCAGGAGGCCGGAGGCGGAGGTGCGGTCGATGGTGGATTGGATGCGGGCCCGCATTGACGGGGTGGTGATGACGGAGACCGTCACGCCATGCTCGGCGAGTAGGCGGGCGATGTCACACCATGGGGATCATGTGGCCTTGCCCAGCCATGGGATTAGAACAAAGTGGGGCTGGCCATGTGTTGGAGAAAATGCTTGAAATTGTCTAAAGATCTCTCTTTTTTGTCTCAAAGGAGGGAGGGTTAGAACTTAGAACTTGGCCCCAGTCGTCCCAATGGAATTTTACTGAATAAATCTTATAAGCACAAGAAAGAAGAGACAAAAGAAACATTAGAGTCGGAGAAATAAGCAAACTGGAAGCAAAAAAAAAAGACGGAAGAAGAAGAGGAGACCGGAAGGACGGGGAAAGGAGGAGGGAAACAGAGCCCTTCTCGGACGACGAATACCAGACTAAAAGAGATGTTCGCAAGCTACAGAAGAGTGGACATGGAGGTGCGCTCTTGGAAAAATAGCAGCCCATTCCTTGAAGTCGGATACATGGAGCACTCCTCAGTCCTCGTAGGGCCAGCCACAATGGGTAGAAAATATATTCTTGGTGGCTGGACTTGAGGTGACGAATGTGCATACGTTATTTTTGCTATAACGGGTGTCCCGTTGCACGTCGAAATTCTTGCTCAATGTGCGCGCGTTTAGCGTGGGGCGGTAGAGAAGAGTTGACACGCATCTATTTTAAATTGGACCATTACGTGAATGGGGTACACGTCATGTCTTCTCCCCCTAACCAGACCAACAAGAGGTGCAGAGAGGTACTGCGTCAGTGCTCTTTCCATTTTTATCCTCGATTAGGTCTTTAAAGCTTCACGATTCTGTCCTGCAGAGCCAAAGAAGGCTAGCTCCCTTTTGATCTAATCCGTATTAAAGAACAAAATTATATTAATTCTACACCTGATGTACAAATTTAACGATACATCAGACCAATAACACCGCACCATGTGAACATCCAGATCAAGAATATATACACACACATCTTCCAAAATATTTAAAATTATTTTTTTTAATATATATTCCTAAATATATATATATATATATATATATATATATATATATATATATATATATATATATACATCTTTCTAAATATTTAGATTCTTTTAATACATATCCTTCTTAATATTAAAATTTACATAATATCCTTTCAAAATTGATATTTGCATGTGTACCCTTATAAAATATTTGTTTTACATGTCTGCTCTTTTTTTCTTTTTTTCTTACATATGTGCCCCATACCATCTGACGTTGTCAAAAAATTAGCGGTTTAAAAATTAAAAATGAACTGAATATCCTTAATGGATACACATGCAAAAAAAAAATTATAAAGGTATACATCACAATTTATCTGATATCTGCTCCTCAATGTTCTGTGAACTATTGACTCAAGAAATAGATTCATTCAACAATTAGATAATCAAAAAATTTATGGAAGTTCTTTCACTAATTATGGAATTATTTTATTTTTCTTTAGAGATTCAATTTTCTAGAAAAAGAAAAAATCTAGTGTATGGAGCCTATCTTGTCACGGTAATATTAAATCAACGACCAGCCTGCACACAAAATTTTTTTGGCTTAAAAAATAATACTAAAAATCTCATACACTAAAAGATAAATATGCAAATCTTTCATAACAGTTTCTTTAAATATTTCATAAAGCTAAAGATAGAACTTGGCCATCATGATATAAAAAATGATACAGTAAAAGGCTGTCTATATGGTGGAGAAGGGAGTTGGAGGAATGATTTTGAGTTCGGATAGAAACGTGAAGAGAGGATCGAGAGAGATAAGAAAATTTGTAAAGAAGGTAGAGATATTAATTTCCAATGAGACTCATTAACCTGTTACCCGCTTCAAGGGTAAAAGATATTTTCATAATTTTAACTAATTTTTGATTTAAATAAATATAATTTTGGCTAATCACGTTAGCTAAATCACTATGTCAAAAATATTCATATAAAAATAGTATTTTATGAGGGCATGCATGTATATATCGATTTAGAGGGTATTCATGCAAATTCATATATTTAGAAAGGTATTTATGCAAAAATTCAAAAAAAATTATGTGTATACCCTCCTAGATATGTGAAATTGCACGAATATTCTCAAAAATTGCTATTTGCATGTATACCCTTATAAATGTTTCTTATTATATGTTTATTCGTTAAAGGTATTTTAATCATTTCAATTTCAAACCGCTAACTTCTTAATAACGTTCAATGGCATGGGTACACATATAAAAAAGAAGGATATGCATACAAGACAAGTGTTTGATGAGGTTATACATGCAAATATCAATTTTGGCAGGATATTTACACAAATTTGAATATTTAGGAGCATATGTACGCAGAAAACCCTTACAATTATTTTAATTACTCTTATAAATTACTATTTGCGTATATATTTTCATAAAACATCGATTTTGCATATATATATATATATATATATATATATTTAGCACATATATTTATACCATGTAACATCATTAAAAAAATAAATAGTTTCAAGTTAAAATGATTGAAATATCCTTATAAGTAAACATACAAACAAAAATTTCATAAAGGTACATGCATAAATAGTAACATACAAGGGTATTTATGCAATTTCTCATATTTAGAAGGATAAACACTTTAAAAAAATCTATTAAAAAATGATAAAAACTTAGTTGATACTTGCCAAGTTTTTTATGGCTTGGTCGAATGACAAGTCCAAATAAAAATTAAATAGCATTTTCAATTTTTCTTTGTTTAAGATTTTAGCTTAGTCAAATTGATATTGGATGATCATTTTGATAACTCTATTCTTTCAGTTGATTTTCATGCGATGATTTTTAGTGGATCTATACAGCTATATATTCTTCATTATTTTTGAAATATTTAAGCATATTAAATTTAAATTATTTATAGAAGTTTAGAACAGTGAAATAGCTTTAGTGATTTATAAACGGTGAATTGTTCATTTATTGAGACGAAAATTTTACAAAGACATCATGACTTTTTCTATAAAAATTGATGTCAACATGGGCAGCATTATAATATTAATTCTTTTATCACCCTCTTCAATCAAGAGTAACTGAATTATCTTTACTAAAATTGATTTCTACTATCCGTGTATATATCCCAAAGCTTGTGATTGAATTATATTCAATTTGGGGCACATGCTCAAACGGTAAAGGTGAAATTCAATTAAGAGTGATAAAAAATATCGGTATTATCATGCATTCTATATTAATTTCAATTTTTATAGAATAAATCATGTCGCCTTTTCAAAACTTCTTCCTCAACGAATAAACAACTAACCACTTATAAATCACTAAAAAATGGAGTTCAGGTTATTTTTTACTAGATTTTCTTGAATGCATGCCCTTTAAATATGAGTGTGTGTGTCTATATATATATATATATATATATATATATATTATATATATATATATAAAGCCGAGTGCTCGGGTCTCTCCCACCTCATCTCCAACCACAACCCTTTTCCCCACCCCGCCGTCCTCCGCCGGGTCCACCTCGCATCCGACCACCACCACCAGCCCGCGGCCTCCTGCTTCCTCCCCACCTGCATCATACCCGCCGTCTCCCACTTCCGCCCCAGGCATCGCCGCTGCTGGAAGCTTGGCTGCCACGGCCACGCCAGCAGCCTTGAGCTCGTCGTCGAGCCTGTGGACGTTCGCTCCGTGTCCTTCATCGGCACAGACGAGTATCTCGCCCTTGAGAACATCTCCGGCGAGGGCCAACTGACTTGGTGTGCCCTCGGCGTCTTCATCGAGCTCCTCTACGGCGTCACGCCTTTCAAAGGCTCCAACAACGAGCTAACTCTCTTCAACATCATCGCCCGGGTGCTTGAGTTCCTAAAGAACGCCTCTCCTCCTTCCCCTTCCGCCTCGACCTCAGCCTCCGCATCCCCTCAAAGCTTTCTCCACCTCCGCCATGGACGACACCGCCACCGCCGCCCCAAGGCCTCATGTACCGTGCCGCTCCCAGTCCCTCCGCTTCGCATCCGATCCTCTCCCGAGACCATCACCTCCGTTGACGTACGCGGTCCACCCCTTTTGCCCCGAGCCTCTCCACGGCCGACTCCGTCTCCTGCCGCCTCCCCTTCCCCGATAGCGCCCCTATCTTGCGAAAACACACCATCCCAAGTCAGGGCTTGTTTGATTTTTATTATTTTACTCACGGACACGTAGGCAGGTTATATTTAACTCGGTACCGTTGAGCTGGTATACTCGGCATAAGATACAAGTATACAACCTAACTTCCATATGCCCAAGTTGATCCAAGATCCGGAACGGATAACATAATCTTGGAAGAAGACTCAGTTCCCGTGGATTGGAGAAGGGAAAGCTATTAGAGTATTCTGAAATTTATTATTTTTTTTGATATTTTGGATATATTTCCTACTAGGCTTGTATGGATATTTATTTTAGTAAAAAAAATAAAAATAGTAATTTTTTTTTTGGATAACTAGTTAAAAAAAATTATGAGGATGCACACCCATTTTATCCTAGGCTTATTTTATTGCTCGGCCTTCTATAAAGCCAACATATTTACAGGAGCGAAAGAATTGCTGCCAACTAGGTTGCCACTTATGGGGTCTAAGCAATATGAAGTGCTGGTTCGCCGTGGCAGTTTACGATTTACTTTTTCTGTGAACAGTTGGTAATATTTGGGTGAGTGACACGAGTGGCTGGCTACCATTTATACTAGGTGACTGTGTTTATAGGCCGGTCCTCGACATACCACAAAAAAAAAAAAAGGCCCATTGCATGCGTGGGCATCTAACATAGCTAGTGCTAGTAAAGGGTTTCGAGCTGACATGGACCATGTTTGTAGTTGATGCGTTTCTTCTAGGCAAAGGAAGAAAGAGCCAAAGGACATAGTTTCTGGCCTGGTCCGGTTTTTCAAATCCCTCGCTCCAAGATTCTAATTTTGTTGCTAGGAATTACTGGAACAAGCAGCGAAAATCCATCATCATATGTTCATGTTTGAAGTTCTATGAGGATGTACCATCCGAAAATTGAATCTAGGACTTCTAGTTGCTAAATTGTAGTCATAGGGACGAGCTAATAAGAATGTAGGATATCCAGAAGGCTCAACCATTAACATCAAATAAGTGGAAGCCACTACCACTCCCATAGCCCAATACAGCTAGGTTTTACCATAAAAGCTTATTGAGCTATATCAATGGCCAATAGGACCAATCACAAACTAACAAGGGCGATAACGATTGCAACCTTTTGAAGGACAACAAAAGAGGGACCCTTCGTGGTTCTTTTTATGCATCATACGAGGGTTGTGCATGCCTGGATTGCCATCACAACACCCATCTCGGAAACCAAAGTCTCTCTAGCACAAATCTCCCCACTTGGAGTGCTTGCAAACTCAAAGATGACAGTTCAATTTCAAAAGCAGTGAGAGCCTTCCGTTTCCATGACGGATGGCTTAGCGGCCGGCAATCCATGCATGCACAGCTCCGAGGTGCAAAAGATGCATGCAAGAGATCCAAACTTGAAGAAGAAGGCATATAATCTCATGAATTCTTAAAAGGATACTCCCAACTATATGCGAATTCTCTAATCTTGTAGAAAAGCGAAAAAAAGGGTCATCGCTCACTAAAAAACCTTTTGGACAAAGCTTTTATTTCCTTTCATGGCTCTTCCTAGACTCACCTAACTAGAGGTTATTTCTGAGCGTTGAGATGGTTGTTTGTCGCATATTGTTCTCGGAGCCACTGTCGGTTTCCACAAACTCCTAGTTCGACTATCATTCTTCAAACATTGCTAAACCGATCAAATTCTAATCATAGAAACCACTATTGGCCATCGCCCAACACCTGTCTAATGGTTCAAATGAATCTTGCCTTGCATTTAGTAAATCGTTTTTAAAGATCTTTTGATTTCATATCATTGCTCTTGCTTCAAGAACCTACTGCACAAATCAATAGAAAGAGGGTTATGAAATGTGATTTTTCTAACTTTTCAATAGAAGTTTATTTTATTAAAAAAATTGACACATCAAATATCTATAAGAGATAAAGAAATAAAATAGATAACTAAAATAACCCCTGAGACCTTGCTTATATAATTGAGCACCGCACATCTTTAAAAAAAAAAAAAACACTAAGCCTCCATATACTCAGCACTCTTTGCAGCATATTCTGCTACGTACTGATTAAGTTTGTTATGTTCACGTAAGAAGAGCCACCCTTCTCAAATAAGCATCCAAAACTTCTTATATTAATATCATGCAGTTTACGACAATAATTCATAGGTCTATTGATGGTCGAACATAGCCACAGCCTACATGTAAATAATGTCGAGGACTTGTACAACAAGAATCTAGGAGTGAAAATCGAGTTTTTTGCATTTAAAGTATTTAATTTTAGCAACAGAAAGACCTTACACTGATGAAGACAGTAAGCACAGTAATAACTAAGCCTGGTTAGATTGCAATATTACGGGAAAGAAAATAGAAAAAATTTCCAGCTAGATGCCAAATCCGTTCAGTTTTCTCTATACCAGAATGCCCTCAAACTCAGTTGAAAGTATCTCGCTACCTGGTTAGCCTATCGAACAGCATAAGAGACTGCTGTGGTTCTGGCATTTGACATCTTGGTAAGCAGGGTATGCCACCAACGCAAACTCCAAAAGTGACATCATTTAGAATATCTAAGTATCATTCTGCAAATCAGCATCACCATGTTTTAGTTAAAAATGTATAAGAAGAAATTCTTTAGAGCAAAGTTTTGCATTAAGGTCCATGGGAAAAAGAAGGCTCCTTGGCATTGGTTGTGGAAATAATTAAAACAGAATACATACACCAATAACCAACACATAAAAAATAAGATGTCAGATATAAAAGTTATCCCATTAATTATGGATGGCCAGTGCATATAACTAATACACAGTATGCAATCATAACTCTAGGCCGAAAGGGTATAAATTATTATGCCACTAAGGATGGTCACTTTGTAACATTATACAGAGGCAACTCATAAGGAATGATTTAACTGTGTTATCTACAATTGAAAAAATATAGAATAGTTTTCAGTTACCTCGTACAAGATCTTGGAGCTTGATGTGTCCTGAAACTTTCCAGCATTTTGCAGGACCCAGTGATACCCTCAAAACTGAATATGGACAAACGAAAAAAACGCAAAAGGTTTTGAACCCCTTTTCTCCATGCCAAACATTCTGTGAATTTATGCGGTTGATGAAAGTTCTACTTCATAGATGTAATAGAGCTGCTGCCACAACATGCACTTAAACCAATCTCCACAGACAGGCATGCAAATGCCAAATAAATAAGAACAAGGCCTCTTGCTGACAAGCGCAGTGCTGAGCTAGCTAAGGCCGCGATGATCTCCTTTGCTAACTCGGTTACCACTCACATTGTGGAAGCCAGTTTGAGCCAAGTGTTCTAAACTCCAAAGGAGGCCAGGTATGAAACCCAGCAAATAGTGTTATCAGGACAACGTAAGTGCAACTAATGATGCAGAGATAAGGAATGCAATGAAAAACAGGTGGTTTTGCTGCTCCAACGCAATTGCCTATCTGAAGAGAAAGTAAGACCGTATAAATGAATCTGCTGAACTTCCCAACAGATGTTCTTATCATGCTTACAGGAGTGATGTAGTTTACTAGATTAATGGTTCTTCACTGCATTGTTACATGCATTTTTAATTTATACATGAACATGTAATCTTAAAACATACAGTTAAGCAATCTAAATAATAAAATGCTACCACAATTATTCGATAACCAATAACCATAATTAAAAAGTCCATCTGTTCAATGAAAAAAAAATCTTACAGATCAAGATCAGCTCCAATCAAATGTTGCATGCTCTATCAAGGAATGCCTTTCTCAATCTCTTATTAGGAGATTCATTCTAGGTTAGTAAGATTTTCTCTACCATGGGAAACTAGAGGAGAAAATGGGATTCAGGTACTTATCCATCGGATTTGTTTCCATTTTCCCAATCTATCTGGATATCAATTCAAATAGCACCAAACTAATATCCATATCTTTATTTCTATCAATAAAAGAAAAGTGGATGATATACAATTATCATATCTGTACCCAAATTTCCCATTCCATTTGCAATTCTATTTATTCTCATATAGCTCTCATAAACTTTCCAAGGGGAAATGAATGACAAAATCAACACCTTTGTTTCAATTTATTCCATATAGTGACATTTTTATTTGACGACTCATAAAATTTTAACCGTCCAATTTATATCAGCATTTACATCCATGTTGCCAATATTCAATTTGTATCGATATCTGTTTAAAATAATTATGGATATAAATTTTAGGATACAATTAATGTCCATATCCATATTGTATTTGCCAAATAAAAATGCACATTGATATGGATATATTGTTGGTCGATCCATTTTCAACCTACAAGAAATGAAATCTTCCACATAATGTTGTCTCTCTTTGCATGTCATAACAATAAGTTTTATCACTTGGTAACAACTCCTAAACTTCCTTTCTTGCACAAATATTAAAACTATCCAACTGAGTTATAAGCATCTATAACAATATCTGACAAAAAACAATACAGAACACCAATAGATGCTCTTCCTCGTACATGATAACACCTTATGGATCTTATCCACTGAATTTAAAACATTCCCAACCTAGGTTTGTTTAGTGCAGAGAAGTCCCATATCTTGCGGATGACCAAGTGGCAATCTAATTAACGTGTTGAGTTCTTAAAGAGTAAGTCAACCCTTAAAGAAACTACTAGCAACTACTATGTAAATATTCCAGAGTCTGATAGAAATTTGAGCAGCATTAGATTTGCAAGTCTGATCTTTAAAGAAAGTTGCCAGAGTTAATCCCTTTCATGTATCCATTGAAATGACATAGTAATCACATTCCCACTTCAAAAGTCCCTTTTCACTAATTTTGTTATTCACCTCAGGGCCCATGCACTGCAACACATGTCATGATTGTCTTTCTTCTGTCTGTCCTACAATAAAAGCTTGCACCTTTGGCATTCCTTTTAAAAGCAGCCTCTATTTCAAGCAGTATATTTTGAGTCTGTCTTCCATGCACTAATCTGTGCCTAACCTAACAGCCTCCAAATATCCGCATGATCTATAAATGCACCTGTCCAAGCAAAGTTATAAGATTATAAGTTTATAATTATAAGGTGAGCAAGATGGGAAAGGACTAGTTGGTCATGGTTAGATCAACCCATATCTTTCTGTTACGATTCAGAAAAATTCAGTCCAATAAATTTCAACAGTGGAAGAAGGGGCAGTAAGTAACCATTTCACTTACAAATGGGCAATGATGATCCATATCCAACACACACATTCTACATGAACGGCAATGATGTGCTCTTGGGGGCTTTGGCTTTGCACAGTAAATGCAAAAGGTGTAGTTCTCTAGGTCACCTTTTGCCACAACTGGATAACTACCCAGAGTATGTTTCGTGGTGAGCCAGCAGACCTAAAGGCTGCCAGGCAGAAGCTAGATATGGTACTGACAGACAAAATGGCCGTTAATGTGGAGTGGAAAATCCCACAAAAATAGCTGATTGAGAAAACAACTGGGTATACGCCCCAAACACCAGCACCTGTCATGAGTCAAAATAGAAGACAAAAAAATATATATGAAACAGCTTAATGCAAAAACTGGATGCAGCATCATGATGTTAAAAAAAATGCAAACAAGAATTTACTGATCAAACATGTAAAGTAAGTCCAGAAAGAAATGAGTTTGCAACTTACATATCACAAATAACACAAAGAAGAGAAGAATAGTAACAAAGAATCGGTCCCGCACAAACTCTCCAACGAGAAAAGCATATACTGTCAGGTTTTCTCAAAGCTTTGTTTCGGTGGGTTATTGCTCCGCACCATCCACACTTGAATATAGTTGAATCAGTTTCAAGAAGAAGGTGCAACCCACAGCCCCAACATGTTGTCTCATGATCCTCAGATATGGATGCAATACAGTGGCTCTTCCTACATACAAATACAATGAATGTTCGAAAATAAGTTCCATCATATGAATGTGCTTGTCATCATACATAAAAGAACTAACATATTGAGCCTTGGAAGGCAATTCTTCATTGAAGGACATTAAAAGACAATCCAGCTAATGGTCAAGCAAGAATCAGCATCAAGTCTGTTGCTAGCTAATCCATATGCCAAGCAATTGGTTGTGCAGAGTAATGAGGAGAAAATCCCGCAGTCTAGTGAAAAAGTCAATACACTTTAGTAATCCGAACATGCAAATTTGGTTAAAAACAGATAAAAAAGCAAAAACTTGATTCATGCCTGGTTGGGACCAATTAGCTAACGAGACCACATGGTAACTAGAACGACACAATCTATTTTGTATTAGTTATCGTTCAATGCTATTATTTTTCTTTGTTTAATGCAGTGAAGTCCCCATGTTATTGATTCTCTGATGAGACTTAAGGTTTGCCCCTTTGTCATGGATCACAACCTTTCTTTTTCCTATACATATTTTCGCCTTATTATGATATTAATTGCATAATTTTTTTGGTGGCTCGGAACAGATCAGTAATAGAATATTCCAATATGATCAAATCTAAATATTATGTCTAGATTCCAAAACCATTTCAAAACCAAATCTTGAATTTTGCTGCAGTAAGGCCTATGGAATAGAAGCCATGAAACACAAACTGTTTGTGCGTGCTACCAAGTTACAAGGGCCGATAACCAACATTTACACATTAGGCTGTAGAGGCCAACTCAAAGTGGAAACTACTAGATGAAGCCCCTAAAAATATGGCATTCATCGAAGAAAAAAAAAAGTGTCTAAAGCCCACACCAGTCAGCAATCCTAGTGCCAAATACTAAATGAGGCCCGCGAACAAGACAATCCCATGTTCAGAAACAACAGCAATGGAAAGTCAGCATGAGATTAGGTTGCTTGAAGGCAGGTTGCTTGATTATACCAGTGAAACTAAAAATAGGTTACATTAGTGTGGCTCTGGTCAAGTCAACAGAACTTGGTTAAAACCTTTACCAGTTTGATAGGCCGTATCTTGTTATTATGACCTCCCTTGTTCCTATGCATGATATCATGTTTGTCCCAAACGTTCTTCGATATAGAATACAGTTATTCAGACATTATAATCTATGCAATGCTCATTCAATATGTCCTACTCTTCTTCTGTCACCTCGCATTCTGAAACTTCATACAACATCAGCAGCCTTGCTCATGTCAACTCTCTAGCATCAAAGCTCCACTTCATTCATACACTCAAATTACGTTGAATGTCTTCATCAATTCCATTCTTCATAGCGAAATATATGAGTTCTAATTAATTACGAACTGTATTCCACATGTTAAAGCTTTTAACAATAACTCACTTAAGAGCTTGTCAGTTGTTACTCTTGCAGAAATTTCATAGAAAAGAAAAGGAACACAATTGGAGTCCTAGGCATGCCTTCCATAATCATGAAAACAAGATAAAAGAAATGAAATTAGTAGAAGAAATAGTTCAAAAGGAATTTATAGAGAACAGATTATATAGGATCCAGAAGAGATTCTTATCGGCTCAAGAATCAAAAAGAAAGAAGGAAAGAAATCAGAAAATAATTGCAGGAGGGCAAAAACTGCACAAAACTTGGATCGCAACGCCCAATTTCACAGCGAACACTGTGGATTGCAACTTTATGAAGAGAACAAGCAAAGTCCAAATTCCAATGGTTTTTCCATCACTGCGCATATATAATATAAAGGCAAGGAAACCATCAAGAGAGAAATGTACACAACCAAAAGCCACAGCCTAGCTAATTAAATTCTCGATCCTCAAATTAGCAGAGAATTCAGAATAATCCAGTACCAATAGAACCCTAAAAGGAAGACAAGAATAGAATCCGCAAACAGAACTTCAGAGAAGGAGCGAGAGAGATGATACCTTGACCCGTATGCTCACCGTCCATTGGATGTTTTAGGGAAGAGATTCTCTCGCCGTTCTTCTGGTAGCTGGAATTCCTCCTACGGGGAGTACAAGGCAGGAGAGAAGGGGAAAGGGGAGGGTAATACGAGGGAAGTCTCCAAGGACATTTGCCGGCGTCTTGGCCTTTCGGAGCTCCGTTTTCCGATGAGTCGGATCTTTCCGCCCCTCTTCCTCTCCCGGGGAATGCGATGTCTACTGTTTCGGCTAAGCAGCACAATGTATGTCTCGGTCCGAAGTCCGAACTTTGAATTTGGACCTGGCTTGTTTGGGTCAACACGGTTTCGTAAAATATTTTATATTTATTAGATCATTTGAGTCGAACAGGTCATATGTGATCCAAATCCACCCGTCCATTCTTCTACCGTTACACCGGAAAATGATAAAAATAGAACTTTAACAAACAGTCATATCACTTCTCAAACACATTTACCGAAAAATAAAATTAAAAATAATAAATTTTATCAAGGTTTTAATTTTTATAGGACGAAATGCCCTAATTTCTCCACCCACTTGGCTCTCTCTACTTTTTTCTTTCTTTCTTTCTTTCTTTATTTTTTTTTAACCCATTCTTTTTTTTTTCTTTTTTTTTTTCTTTCTTCTTTCTTTTTCTTTCATCAGGATAACGTTTTGAAATCCTATTTTCTTACGAGACAAGGCAGACAGAGCATCCGTATCTCATTTTTCTTTTAAGATAAAAGTCTCAGAAAAATTTAAAACATTGAATTTTATCCTTAAAAACAACCATAAAAATATAATTTAAGCACATTGATTAACTCTTTTCTCGTGCCCTATAAATCTAAATTAAATGGCATATAATTTTGGCATGTAAAGGTCCATGATCAGCACACCATTGCATTTTTCAGACCCTGTTTGATCTACAAATCAACTCAAATTGGACAGGGCACAGTTCAATTTCCATCTGATTTTTCAGGAATCAAGTTCCGGAGCAGGTCGGATCCCAGATGGACCCGATCCATTTGCACCCCATCTCCACCCGATTGATTATTTATCGGGTGCGGCTCAGAAGAAGGGTCGAGCGGAAAATATCTAGCGGAAAATCTCTCCTTCCTTGGAGATTGGATAAGGGAAAAGATACGGAACTTCTCTCTCCCCATGGCGCTTCCCTACACCTCGGTCCCTCGTTTCCAACTTAATCGTCTCCAAACAAAGGGTTGCCCTCTCTCTTCTCTTTATGGTTGCCCCACTAATTTTCTATTCTCTTGTTCTTATTCTTATGATGCCATCCTCTTTTACTTCCTCTAAACTTTTTTTCTTTCCTTTTTTCAGGATTCTTGCATGGAATCAGCTCAGTAAGACTTTCCAGTAAGTGTTCATTCTTGATTCCAACTCACGTAACATTCGATCTCTCGGAAGTTATAATATTTGGTTGTTCTATGAAACTTCTTATTATTGAGCTAAAAGTTGGAATTTTTGCACACAGAGCCTTAAGACTGCTGTAGATGATTGCAGTTATCGGGATTAGATTTCCATATTAATATCACTCAATATTGAGTTGCTGAATAGATTTGCTATGAACTTGAAAGCTTCCATTGCTTTTTAGTTTATCTTGCAAATTCTTGAGATAAGGTTCCATTTTAAGGTCAAAGCCAACGCAAGCTTGGAAATGGCGTTGAGTCCTCTCAGAAAACCTGAAAAACATAAAGAATTTATCGACAAAATGGGTTTACAACTTGAACGATTTCCAACGAGTGGTGGATATTGTCGATCTTGCAAAAACTTACAACTGTGTGGATTGGGATTTCAACACCTTCTGATGTTTAAACCGGGTTAAGAGAAAGGTTGATAGGTTGGACAAGAGGGTTCTCTCCCCATGTCATATTTCATCAAGGAAATTTCACCTTGGTTCTTTCCTTTCTTGTTTAAGCTTTTAAAGATGCTTGCTCAGTGGCCTAGTTAGCATAGCCATTCATGGATGAATTAGATGGGGCCTTTCATGCAGGTTATTTTTCCATGCTTGAGATAATTCCGGGTTTAAATTATATCTCAGGGCCTTCAATAATTGGCAATCAACCATGTCTTTGTTTTATTTAGCAGAGCCACTGGATCTTCCTGATGTTTCATCTGTTATTTTTTGCACTTATCTTCTTTTGCCTGAAGATTATATTTATATTAGATTACAATGAAAATATTGTTTTTTCCTTTAACTTGACATGATATTGAACTCGGGGATTCTCAATTGAATGAATATTGAGAATAGTATTGCCACCACCATCACTAAGATCATGTCCACATACTTAAGTAAAATATCATCAAAAAAAAAAAAGAGAGAGAGAGGAGAGTTTTTCTAAGTTTAAGACTATAATAATCTTTATAAGCTTTTTCAGCCCCTGGAATTATGCTGATATTGTTATTCTGTCTAGTGCATCTCCATGAGAAACAAGTTTGGGTATTTATGAATAGAAAAGAAATCTTTAAAGAATCATACAAGGAAAATCACAGGTGAAACATCAAAATGTTACATATCATTTTACAAATCTATACTAAATTATTTTGGAACCTGGTGGAGCTGTGATGTTGATGGAAAACAGATGTGTTGGAAGGATGGTGACTGAGAACTTCACCATGAAATTCATCTTCCTCATTGGTGATCAATTGTTTCAAAAACTGATTCCAAATCCAAAGAACCCTTGAAAAACTCATGTTCTCCTGACCGGTCATCTTCATGAGGATCCCTACAGAGGAAAACCTTCATATATGGAGTTGGGTGTTCCAAGAAAGGTTTGACCTGTGCTATGAGAAATCTGAAAGCAATTCTCCTTTTCGAAAGTAAGCCGAAAGCAATTCTTCATTTTCTGATTCGGTGCAGGACAAGTGTTTGGTTGTGGGTTTGAGCATGGAGTGCTTTGGTATACTTGCTGAGACTTAGAAACTTGTCCATCCCACTTTTCTGAATAGAAGCAAGTTCAGACTATATAAAATGCATGATTAAGTGGGTCTTTTTTCTTTTTACAGTTAATGGTTTTGAAGTGAGAAATATTAAGATTTCCAAGACAGTTGATTGAAAGGAAGCTAATTTCAATTATTAGTAGAAAGAAGGTGGATTTTAGGGGCTCTGTCTTACTCCATAATTTGTTTGAAAGTTCGGGTCTGCAGTCAACCCTTACCTCTTGCTGTATGCGTATGGTCTGCAGCAATTCCAAATGGTCCCTTTTCAGATCACCTAGCTTTGTATCGTAGGAATTTATTTTTCTGAATTGCTGAAATTTAGTTTAGGAACATATACTGGTAAATTGCTAACATTATGATCGACAGGTATTTACAGAAGGCTTAAGAAGAAGCAAATTATGGCGCACTTCAAGGAAAACCAGTGCCTGCTGCCTGTTTGGCACCACAACGTTCAGTGGAATCCGATCATCTTTTAATGCTCCGGCTGGTCCAGATTTATCCAGATGCCTGCAAACACCTGAACTGCTTATACCTCAGAGCTTACAAACAGCCATCTCCAACTACTCGCAGGCTTTGGTAGTAGCAGATCTGGACCCATCTACAGTAAAGTTGGCAATTGGGATCACAGGCCCTTTCTTTTCAGCGTTTGGCTTTTTATTTGTCCTGCGGATAGTTATGTCTTGGTATCCAAAGCTCCCAGTTGGGAAGTTCCCATATGTCATTGGCCTATTGCACCTACAGAACCACTCCTCAGAGTCACAAGGAAGCTGATACCTCCTCTTGGTGGGGTGGATGTAACCCCTGTGGTCTGGTTTGGATTGATTAGCTTCTTAAACGAAATATTAGTCGGCCCTCAAGGGTTACTTGTGCTCTTATCTCAACAAGTTTAGGCAGTAGATGTGTATGCAAAGAAGTAATTGAAAATTGTTCACAGAGAGTGACAAACACAAAACATTGTAAACTGAATGAACCGAGATTTGATTATCTTCATTCATCAAGAACAAAAAGTCTGTCCAAATCAAATCTTTTCTATCAGTTTGATTCTTCTTTCAGTGCAAGACCAACAATCAAGGATCTAACAGTGAGAACAAAAAAGAAATGGTGACAAAGAACATCAACCTACTTCAATGCTGGCTCTTCTCAACCATCATATATCAGCCACAAGAAAGTTACCAGGTAAGGAAACCTGCAATCAAGAACATGCATTAGCCAAGCATAACCTCCAAACAAGCTGTTTTGCATCTCTACGAATGCACAACCCAAATATAAATGTATAAATGGACCCATAATTGGTTGTTACCTTTTCGCCCAACTTGAATGGAGGAAGACCTTTGTAAGGGCAGCCACCGCACCGGAATGCATCCCCGAGCCCACACTGCAAGATTAACATCACAAAGCAAGATTGTATTGATACACCAGACACCAAGGGGATGCCATTATCAGCAATTATAACTCAGATGGTCATCACTACTTACGTTGCCGCATGCAGACTGAGGATTGTTGATCTGCTCTGCGGTCGGCCCCAGTTTCTGCACCTTCTCCTCTGCCTCAGCTCGACCACAAACGCAGTTCTTGCAAGCTTTCCTTGTGCTTCCAACTTCACAATCTCCAACTGCACAGGATCAAATAACTGCTAAGTCTTCTTTAAACAAAAAGAATCATCTGAAGAAATGGAACCAGAAATACTGGGATTTTGAATTGAACCAGGTGGTAGCTGTGGTTTCATCAAGTCTTCCTCAGTCAAGAGACTGTCTTCATCAATCAGATCTGATTCATCATCAATTTGAATCTTGGGAACAGTCTTTACTGCTCTTTTAATGGGGAAAGATGACCCCAACGACCAAGATGCCTTTTTGCCTTCAATCTGCAAAAAATATTGGAAGAATTCGAGGTTTCAGGTATATCACAACAGGCATAACTAGGAAATAAAACTCGCTTTATTTTTTTGGTGTAGAAGTTTTGCTTTGCTCACCGTTACAGATTGAACATCCTCATGAGATAATAAAGACTTCAACTCTAAAGCTTGCACTTCCAAGAATCCTGATACGAGTAATTTGCGCTTGAGTGTAGAATTCAGCTGCAAGAAAATCATTTTTTATCATCTTAAGAGTGGCATCAAATATTCATCAATCAACAAACAGAACGAAGTCAACCATGAAACATGGAGATATTACCTTATCCTGCTCTGCAGAAGGCAGAGGGGTCTGTATTAAGATCCTCCCACCAGGCTTCAACACTCTGCTGATCTCTTCAAGCCACTGCTCTCCAACAAGTTCAGGTGCCTTCCAGACCGAAACAACAACATCCAAAGACCCTGACTCCATTGGCAACTTTTCTCCTGTTGCCAAAACACCAAAGTTTACATGTAGAACAACGTGATAGCAATTAAACAAGCAAAATATCTTAAAACTCAGATGCTTAGAAGAAGAATTAATATCTTTTATCAACCATATGATCAGAATCCACATTTCCTCTCAACTAGAAAAACAATAAATTACAAAATTTACACAAAAAAGGGGTAAAACATAGCCAACAAGCCTTATCATCTCAATTCAAAATTTCAATTACAGAACTGACAAAAGTGGTCCCTGTCTATGCCTTAATTTCTAAAAAATTTTAACATGCATATAAGTTGTTGCCTAATGGTTGACATGTTTCTTGAATCTAATTGGAAAATTAGTTCCAGATAGCTACTTCCCCAACAAATCTCAGGTCCAAAAATTAAAATTATTCATAATTTCCATCGACTTCATTATCATGATATAGCAAAACACGAACTTTTAACGATTGCAGCTGGAAAAAAAAAACAGAGAAACGAAGCAAATATTACCTAGGGAACCGCATTGAGTAATAACAACGACATCATCATCTTCCACAACCACTTCGCTCGCAAGATTCTTGATCGCGGACAGACCCGCGAGGACGGGGAAGATCGCATCATCCGTCAAAAGGAGCGCTCCGCTCTTCGCCGCCATGGCGTCCTACAGATCACAAGATTCGCTGAAATCGAACGAAATCTCCATAAAAATTAGGGACACAAATATCAAACCACAAATTCCCAAAAGAACAGATCCTCGGGAAATCCGGAGACGAGTCAAATCTGCTCACCTGAAACGATTTCAACGATTGAAGCCCTAGAGTTCACAAGAGATTTCTTGTCGTGCCCACGGGGAGATGCCCGATCCCAACCACCCTGACCGACAAAGAGAGAGAAACCCTAGAAAGCTTTCCTAATAATTTAAATGAGAGAGAGAGAGAGAGAGAAATGGAGAAGAACAGCTACGGCTGCTGTGGGGGCCGGTTCGGCCTCCCCCATTTATTTATTTATTTAGGACGGTGGCGTCCGTGACGGGGTCGTGCTAACCGCCTTCTTTGGGTCAAATCCGGCGGTGAAGATTGCGACCAGGGGAGGAGGGCGGCGATCCAACGGTGCAGACTCGCTGTGGACCACGGGATCCGGAAGGAGCACGTGGAAGGACTGGACGCGTGTTGGACTTAGGGATCGCGTGTGCACCAGCGTGGTCCGCGCACAGGAGAGCCAGTTAAAGCCTGACACGTGATGGCGACGGAAACTACAGGGATGCTTTCCGTGCGACCAAACGGTGCCGCATAGAAGGTGTCTTTTGAGACGGGGAATGCGTGAAGAAAAGCTCTCCCTGGACTCTATGACGCTTTCTAAGCCTCACATAATTTGAATTTCTCTGACATTCTACGTTTCCAATAAATCCTAATCCATCAGTGCCGTAGATAAATGGGTCATTAGAAGGATTTACTCGGTAAAGCTTTTTCAACTAGGTGATACATTTTCAGATATTATTTTTATGTTAAAAGTCATCCGATAAAAGTTTGACTTTAAGGCAGATATAATCGGATCAAATTTAACCCACTTTAAAACTCATTTTTTTAGAGGAAATCCACGCTTAAAAAAAGAAGTGAAGTGAGGCTTTTCAAGCCGAACGAAACCAGCAATTTTCAGACTCGAGAGCGGACTCTGGCCTGGATTCAACGCCATCGACACCAAGAATAGCGACGCTTGGGGAGTTTCGAGGCCTGAGATAAGAGACTCGAGTCGACACGCCAACGTCGGCGATTTTTGAATAAAAATTCCGTATAGAGTTCTACCGGGTGCATCGTACGGACCCTTTATATGATGTCATGCAAGCATGAGCGGCAAAAAGAAGAAAAAAAAAGTACGGGATGCATCCTTCTGCTTTTTTTTTTTTTTTTTTTTTTTTTTTGCTGAAACGGGTGCTTCGTACAAACCGTGTGTGAATACACCCAATAAAGTCAAAATACAATATCTCGCGGAGTGCCAGTGGCAACTCCCCCTCCCCTGACCAAAGGGCGTAACCCGAATGGTGGGCCGCATAGGCGGCCACCCAATCAGCCGCCCCATTGGCCTCCCGGAATACATGCTTGGCCTGGATGGCCCCCCATCTCTCATCATCCTGACTATATCACGGATCAAGGGGTGGTCTGAGCTCTCACCCCTCAACCCCTTCTGAATCCATCCAATAACAGTAGCTGAGTCGCCCTCCAAAATAATCGAGCTGGTCCGCGTCATCGTCCGTGCATGTCGCAGCCCCGCCCAGGCAGCGCGCAGCTCTGCTCCCGGGACTGATGTAGCAAACAACTGGCAACCACCTGCGGCCACAACCCTGGAATGCAGGTCCCGTATGACAAAACCTGCACCACCTCGCGAGCCGCCATCCAACACAGACCCATCAAAGTTGACCTTGAGGAAACTCGGGGGTGGGGGCTCCCAGGTGAAGAAACACCATCTGAGGAGTTGCCGGAGCAAGGGGGGAACCCCAGGTGTCCCGAGCTGTCAAAGGTCTAACTGAGGAAGGGATATGGCTGATCTCCGTGGCCTGTGCTCGAGCAAACTCTGCTGCAAACCTCGGTGATACCCTGCGCTGGCCGAGGGTACGAGCATTCCTTGCCAGCCAAATCTGAAGGGCTGTGCAGGTCGCTCGGATGCCCTCCTCATGAGTCTGCGGACTAGCTAGCCACTGCCGCGTCGCACCAAGGAACTGTGTCCGCGCACATCGGGCCCCCTGCGGGATCCCTGTCCACTGCCATGTCGACATCGCCCAAGTACACTGAAAGAGCATGTGGTCCACTGTCTCCTCAGCTCCACACGTCCCGCACTCCGCAGGGATCCCCCAGCCACGCCTGCTCAATACTGCTCTCGTCGGAAGGCGGTCCCAGAACACCTTCCACAAAAAGAGAGCTGCCCTCGGGTGGAGACCGGACCTCCAGATCCAAGCGCAATCTGGCCCCGGCTCGTGCTCTGGCTGAATGGCGCGGGGAGAGGTCTCCCAGTCTAACACCGGCCCTGCTCGAAGTGCCCCAAACTCTAACATCCGGCCCCCCACATCCTGGAAGCGGGAGGGACCGAATCCTCACAGCTAGGTGTACCCCGAAGAGCAGTCGTAACCGGGCCTCATCCCACTCGGCCCCTCCTGGTGCTAGGAGATCGCACACCCGTAGCCCCTCCACTGCCTCTGTATCAACCATGGTCGGCCAGCGACTCAGGGGAAGGGTGTCCACCCACGAGTCACTGGTCACATCAATACTCCGGCCGTCGCCGATCAACCACCTGGTATGTGCTGCAACTGATGGTAGGTACCTCCCGATCTCGCGCCACATGAAAGAGACTCGACGACCGGTCCGTGCTGCTGCTGAAGCCCCCTGACCATATCTAGCTGCCATCACCTGACTCCAGAAGCTGTGTGGCACTAACATGAACTGGGCCGCGTGCCGGGCAATAAGTGCCTCTCGCCTCTCAATGAGGGACTGCACCCCTAGACCACCCTCGCTAGTGGGAAGGCAAACCTGCTCCCAAGCTACCAGGTGCACTCCATGGCCTCCACCATATGACCCCCACAGAAAGCACCGAAGAAGGCGCTCGATCCTCAGCAGAATCGTCTTCGGTACTACTGTGTTGGCCATAAGGTACACCGGAATAGATCCCAGCACTGCTCTGACCAAAGTCACTCTCCCCATCATGGATAGGGAGGATGCCCTCCATCCCTCCAGCCTGCTCTGAACCTGCTGCACCAAGCCCAAGCACTCGGCCACCCGTAGCCTCCGACCAGTGATAGGGACGCCAAGGTAGGTCAGCGTCCCCTCCTGCTCCGGTACCTGCAGTATCCCTCTGATCTCCTGTCTGACTCCGGTCTCAGTGCTGGGGCTGAAGAAGACGGCAGACTTAAGGAAATTCACTCTTTGACCGGATGCCACGCAGTAGTCTGCCACCACCCTGCGTAGGACCCGTGCCTCTGGAATCCGTGCCCTGGCCAAGAGAAGACAGTCGTCAGCAAAGAGTAAATGGGAGATAGGGCGGGCCCCCGGGGCTGGCACATAGGCCTCCAGCTCCCGGCTGGCACACGCTCCCTGCAAAGCACGGGATAAAATATCGGCACAGATAATAAACAAATAAGGGGATAAGGGACATCCCTGTCGTAATCCCATCGTGGACTCGAAAGAAAATTGATGGAGTACCGTTGACCAAGATAGAGAACTTTGGCCCCCGGACACACCCCCATAATCCACCCAATCCACTGCCTGGGGAAACCGTGCACCTCCAGTACCCGCTGGAGAAAACTCCACCTGATCCTGTCGTAAGGCCCGCTCCATGTCCAGCTTGACTGCCATCAAGCTGTGCCGCTTCGAAGCCCGCCGAAGATCCCACATCATTCCCTGGGCTAACATAACATTATGAGAAATATTTTCTACCAGCAACAAAGGCCCCCTGTTCCTGACTAATGATGCCAGGTAAGAGGGGCTTCATCCTGCCCACCAGAATCCTTGCCACAACCTTGTATAAGGTTGTGCATAGGCTAATGGGCCTTAAAGTGACAAGGCTCAGCCGCATCCTGGCGCTTAGGTATGAGCGTGATGAAGGTGGCCTTCCAATCTTCAGGCATCGCTGCCTGGGTGAAAAAGCACTGGATGGCCTCCACCACTGCTGGTCGGATAATACCCCAATACCGCCGGAAGAAGAAGGGGGGGAAACCATCGGGTCCCGGGGCCTTGTCAGCTGCCAAGGCCCAGACCGCCTCATGCACCTCCTGTGCCATAACCGGCCGGATCAAGGAAGCACACTCAACCTCACCAATACCCACGTCCACCCTGAGAGGGTTAGTGACCATCATGGGCCCCCTCATCCTCTGTCCATCTAGCGCGGAAGAAATCAAGCAAGACCTGCCGAATGGCAGGCTCACCCTCCACCCGATGGCCGGACCCATCGCGCAGGGAATGGATCAAGCTCCGTCGTCTCCGGATGACTGTCGTCCGATAGAAGAAGCTAGTATTACGATCACCCTCGCTTACCCACTGCACACGAGATTTCTGTCTCCAGAAGACCTCATGTTGCCGTAGCAGCGAATGGTGAGTCGCAAGTAGGCCCCGAAGGTCAACCATATCATCCTCCGGAAGCACGCCCCCTAGGTCTTCCTTCCTTTGCAGCTCAGCGATCGAGGTCTCTATCCCCTCCAAACGCCGGAAAATGTTACCCACAATCTCACGGTTCCAACGGCGCAAGCGCCTCTTAGTCAACTCAAGTTTGCGCGAGACCCGCTGCATGGCATCCCCGTGCACCGGGATCCGCCACGCGTCGCGACAATATCCCAAGACTGGGGGTATGACAGCCAAACCTTCTCAAAGCGGAAGGGGCTATGGTGGGTGGGACTCGATGAGGTAGAAAGTAGCAGAGGGCAATGATCCGAGGCAATCCGAGGGAGATGAGTGACCCTACTAGTGGGGAAACGAAGGATCCAATCTGGGGACGCAAAGGCCCTATCTAATCTCTCCCAGACCCTAGCACTGCCACGCTGATTATTACACCAAGTAAACTGTGGTCCCGAAAAACCTAAGTCTACCAGGCCATTCCGTGACACAAAATCACGGAACTCCCTCCTATCCACTCTATCAGTAAAGACAGCGCCCCCCCGCTTCTCATTCTCACTCAGAATGCAATTGAAATCACCAACCACGACCGTCGGGATACCCTGAGCGGCCAGGTTGGTGATCTCCCGCCAAAGGACTCTCCTTACCCTGTGGTCCGTGCTCACATACACACCGCATAGCACCCACGGGGCAACATCAGGTCTCGACACAACCATGACTACCTGTTGGGGGCAGTTGTGAAAAACATCAACTGTCGTCACTCCACGCCTCCACAGGACCAAAATACCTCCCGACAGCCCCCGAGAGTCGATCGCATAGGTCTGCCAGTCCCTCTCAAGGCGCCGCCTCAAACGTCCGAGCCCCTCGCCAGATAATCGGGTCTCACAGAGGAAACAGATCTCTGGACAATGGACCTGCACTAACCGTTTGAAGGAAGTCATGAAGGACGGCTTAGCCGCCCCCCTACAATTCCAAACGAGAATCATCATGGGTCACAGTCCACATAGTCGGCCTCAGACTCCTCCTCTCCTAGAGTCGCGGAAACATCCACAGGCTCGACGCCCAGGATGCCTCGCTCCTCCTCCGTATCGCCAGTCGTGGGTACAACCCCCATAACTGCCGCCCTAGCATGCTGCAAGGCAGTAGAGTGATCCATGCCCCCTCCCGCAGCTGCCGTACTCTCCTCCAGGTGTGGGGTGGGGTGGTCCCCCACACAACCACCTGGGGTGGTGTCCTCCAGCACACCCGGGGTCAGGGGTGTAAGGCCAAAACGAACGACCCCATCTAGGCCCGCACCCAGCATAGGAAGGTCCTGGCTAGCAGCCAGGGGGACCCTCAGCCGCGAATCCAGCTCCCGACAGGGTGGGCTGTACTGGAAAGGCCCTGTGAGTGTCTCAGGGCCCCTGACCAAAGTACGCTCGTCCTGGGCCAAAGTGTCCAGCTCAGGGGGACCCAGGCTACACGTGCCCTGGCCCTGTAGGCCCCCGATATTGTGGACCAGAGGGATCTGGGCTCGCAGGCCGTCCCCTTGGCCCAATACAGGGTCAAGAGGCTGCCCCATCGCCGAATGGGCCTGTTGGCCCCGCGCATCCGAAAGCCCCCCGGCCCGGTCGCAAGGCGCGGGCCCATCCCCACGCGCGCCCTCGACGCGGGCCTGAGGCGCTCCTCCGCTCGCCTCCCCAACGCGTGGCGCATCACCGACTTGGAGCGCGCCGGCCGCGCGGGGCGCGCCACCGGCTCGGAGCGCGCCGTCCGTGCGTGGCGCGCCACCGGCTCGAGGCGCGCCCTGGGCTACACCAGCCAGCCCACAGCCCCGACGCCCGGCCCTCTGGGCCCGGCCGCGCTGGGCCAGTGTACGATTGGCCTGCTGGGCCAATTGGGTCACCGCGCCCGGGCCCCCTTGTGGGCCAAGGCCCGCTGGGGGCCTGGGCCTTTTTTGAGTTGGGCCCCGGGCCTTGCCCACCCCACTAGGCCCCGGGTCGGCCCGCGGAGGGGGCGAGTCACCTCGCTGGGTCAGCTCCGGGTCCCCGGACTCGGCCGAGCCGACTCCCGGTTCATCGACCAGGGCAAGTCGATGGTAGCCCATGGGAAGTTCCGGGGGCAGCCCGTCCCCTCCTCCGGCCAGCGGCGACCGGCGGCGTGCGACCTTCGTCGGCTTTTGCCAGCCATCAGTGTCCGCCGGGGATGCCGGCGAGGTCGGGCGGGCCGCCGGGGGTGGCGGCCGAGGCAAGGATGACCCAGAACCCGGATCGGTGCGTTCATCTCCCCCGGCCGCGGCGGACGGTTCTCCCGCGGAATTTTCCTCCGCGTCGCCACCATCCAAGGGCCATAAATTGGCCCTTGGTTCTCCACCGAACCAGTCGGTGGCGACTGGTCCGACCCGCCCCCCGGGGCCGCAGCCCCCGAAGCCGGGCCCTCCGCAGCACGGCCGGCCACCGGGAAGCGACAGGTCGCCTCCCCATGGCCCATCCGCCCGCAACGAGGACAGAGCGCGGCTATATTTTCGAAGACGAAGGGCTGCCAACGCACCTTCGTCTCCCCTTGGATCAGAACCCCCGGTAGCAAGGGTTCATTGACATCGACCTCCACCTTGATCCGGGCAAACCCCATAGACTCCTGTTGCTCAGTGACCCCGTCAACCGCTATCGGCCGGCCCGCCCGCGCCGCAATCTGGAGAATGGTCGAGGTCGACCAGTACTCCGGCGGCAATCGGGGCAGACGAAGCCAGACCAGGGCCGTCTTCACAGTGCCGTCGTCGGGCTCGAAGTCGGGGACCCATGGGCTCATGGCGAGGAGCTGCCCCGCCACTACCCACGGACCCTCGCTCAGGGCTCGATCCCGGTCCTCCGTCGACCGGAATCGCAGAGCAAGGTGGTCGTCCGCGAGCGGGACGGCCACCACATCCTTCAGTTTTGCCCGGGCCGCCACGTCTTTGGCCACCCACTCCGCCGGGACGCGGCGGCCAAAACTACGAGCCAGCAACGCCCGCCCTTGCCATTCACGCCGGGCCGCCGCTATCGGTTCCTCCGGGAGTCGGAGGACGTCCGGGAAGCGGCGGCTCAGCCGTTCCACCTCCGCGGCCGTGGGCCATTGAGTCACCCACGGCCCCGGCCGCGACCAAGCGCCAGTGCGCTCCCCTCGACCATGGTCAGGAACCTTACCAGGTCCTCTCGCCGCTCCCTCCGGTGTCTTCCCCATCGGTAGCTTGCCCTTCCGGTCCATTGCACCTGTAAGAAAGGGGGTTAGCCAAACAGAGCGGATCAGAGTTAACCTCGCCAGCCACGGGTTGTCTCCTGCTCACACCACCGGGACGCAGGCTGCCAGAGGCACCGACCCCCTGCCCTCCGGCTTCAGAGCCAGGTGGCCCGCCTCTTACCTCCTCCGTGCACCCGAGCTAAACGCCGACTGCACCGAGGGTCCTCCCAAAACCGCAATGCTATCACACTGCCCAGGCCGCCGTGGTCACGCGTCACACACCGGACAGCCGGAGCACAGACTTCCCGCTGGCCAACTAGCCGTTGTCTCTCTCTCAAGAACCAGAGCTTCTCGCTCTAACTAGCCCGATGTCTTGCTTTGGTTTTTCTTTCTTTTGATTTTTGAGTTTACCTTTTTGACACAACATCCTTCTGCTTTCGCAGACGATATTTGGGGCCTACAAATTTTCCGTAAAGCGACTGAATAACTATTTATATCGCCAGTCGCTGAAAATAAAAAACTGTCTCCAATATTTTAAGATATTTTATTTTTTAATTTTATTAGATACATCCATATTGGTTAAATATAATCCACCGGCTTTAATAAAAAAAATTAAAAAAAAAAGAAAAAAAAGAAGAGTACGTGCCATACATGAGCTCTGTATATAAGGAACTATATAAAATTTTTATTCGCCTCTTTGAGGGCATCGGAGTTTCCGAAGTTTTTAGGAGCAACCCTCGTCTGCGCTTTATGCAAAAAGTTTTGCTTTTAAGCCAACCATCACAAATGGGGGAAAAGGACTTTTTAGCTCGTTAATAACAATAGAACAGACTTTGCTCCATTCTGAATGACATTTTCATTTGCTGGTACCAACCATTCTACCTGTTTGAATTATCAGTAAACTACTTGTTTTGGATCATAAATTCCAATAGATCAAGAGATAGAATTAAATATTAAGCACACACCTAACGCAAAGTAAAGTGCCAGACGAACACTTCAAGTCCA
Organism: Phoenix dactylifera; assembly: GCF_009389715.1. NCBI lineage: Eukaryota > Viridiplantae > Streptophyta > Magnoliopsida > Arecales > Arecaceae > Phoenix > Phoenix dactylifera. The sequence continues at coordinate 13,372,418 of NC_052408.1, read as the reverse complement.
TTTCGATTTACAATATCTATATATTCTTAAGAAGTTCTATAATTCAACTGCAACAACAGAATTTTTATGGAAGATAGCTGAAGCATCAAGTTCACTGGCTAGCAAAAGAAGGGATACTTTCTTACAATAAAATCTTTCGTTGCACCGCATCATGAACATGGAGATTAATAAGGTCTTAGTCGGTGAATGCAGACTTGAAGTGGTAGTCATCAATCGTAGAGTAAATATGGCCGACATCAACATGGTAATCAATAGCTTCCCTGCACCACAAACAATAGGAAGATTAAGAGCAAATTCATTTGTTTGTGTGTGTGAGAGAGAGAGACAAGAAAGAGAGAGAGAGAGAGAGAGAGAGACTTGATCTGATTGATTGGTATCCCCAGTCGCCTGGCAACTTCATCCATGTGCAATCCATGTTCGCTAGCACTGAAGAAAGAATGGCATGTCATACACTAGAAAGGGCATCAGTTACTGTACTTAGTCCAAGAATTTTGCTTGCCAAAAACCATATTACTGAATGAAAAGGCAGGCACAAGGTAACCGTGCATCCAACATGGTTTGACAAGAGCATATGGCAACTACTAATAGAGGTAAAATGACAAGTCATTCAGGAAAATGAAGGCATCAGTGATGAAGAAACCATATGGATTAATCTCCCCTAGAATGGATCCCTCCACTTAACATTGGTAGTAGTCGGGCCTTGGGCAGGTGGCTCACCAGAATCCAAAAGGACTTTGTTTGTTGGGTTGGAAAAATATGACCTAAACCTAAGCATAGTTTTCCAATACAGATATAGAAATTAGAAGGCAACGGTGCTTCTTTAATGAATTTATCTACTTTTTCAGACATAAGCAATCTTGCTTCCATATCCGTATATGGTCCAGACAAATAATGGATGAATCTGTAGCAATGCTAAAATTATCGTGGTTAAATAACACCAACCAGATTTTATGCGAATATAAATAATGTACTATTTTCATATTGATATATTACAAGGGGATTCAGATTGCTTGCCTTTTGTCCTATGTTACACTTGTGCCAAGAAACAACTGGGAGGTACAGAAAGATATCACAAGAAACTTACAGGCTCGCAGGTTCCTGGAAAACATTCAAGACCAATTTGTAGATGTCCTTCTCTGATCCATTCATGATTTTGGGCCCTGATATCTAGAAGAAAAGGAGCATACTGCATGAGTTTGTCTTCTTGTTTTGAGTTGTACCACATGAAGAAATGTGGGGAGGAAATTAGAAATCTTAATTAGCATACTTGATTGGCAGGAGTTTGAGGTTCTTTTGGTCCAGTCACAAAAGAGGTTCCCATGACTGGATTTGCCTGGGTTTGGGTAGGACCTCCAACCTGTCAAATGTATGGTGACTTAGAAGATCAAGAGTTTATGCCCACAGGCGCGCATCTGGTAGCATACTTGTGGCCAAGTGCATAGAACCAGAAATGCAATGTTTTTGAAAATGCCAGTACCTTCATTCTGGTGTTCTCTAGATGAATATGAATACATTGAATGAAGTGGAATGCAATCTCATTATAGTCAGTGACAGGCCTGGAAAAAGAACAAATCTAGTTAAGCCCCAGAGACATCAACATTTGCTGAACTATTTAAAAAAAATCGCCCAGTATCATTCAAATTCTACTCTCATGTTTTCCACATATGTTTAAATAATTGCTAATTGCAAATAGAGCAGATATCAAGCTAACAGCCAACCCAGACTCAAGTCCAGATACGTCAGATCAAGTTCGATAATACAGCAACAACAAGGACTAGGAAGGAAAAGGGGCAGAAATCCCTGTCATTAGATCACATCACTTCCAGTCGAACTAGAAAAACTTAACAGGTTCGACGTCTGCTAGCGAGCTTCAAGATCAAGATAACCGTCCACCTTAAAACCATAGTTATCACCAAAAGAAACACATGTAAGAAATGTTATACGCAGGGCAACAGATAGGAAACAAGTTCAGAAATTTTCGACAAACTGATAGATAAGCTTGCATTTTCCAGCTGGTTTCTCTATAATTGATTATAGACTTTTGAACACATCTTCTTGTTTCCCTTGTGTCTTGCATTTTGTCTGACGTCAATTTTCCGCATATTCACAAACAGTCATATCACTTCTCAAACGCATTACCTGAAATACACTGGGTTGTGTGTGAAATATATATCTGAATTCCCGCTTTGTGTATTTATGACCATATGGGCTCCAGAAGTTTTGCCAAATATGACCATCATTTTTGCTCACCAATAAAGGGAAGCTGCAAAGTGTCATTCTTTCCATCACAAGCTTCATTGATCGCATAATAAGAAGAAGCTGACAGAAAAATTTATATCACACATTGGGGATGGAATACCAATTAGAGAGATGGATCAACCAAATCTAGGCAAAGCATGAAGTCTAGAGCAATATCAGCAGTTCCTTAACTGGTATAACAAAAACAGGACATAGACAGAAAGTTGGTGCTTCATTACCTAGATACAAGTAAGTCCTGAACTTAAGCCCAAAAAAACACCAGAAATGCAGGCAAAGTAACAAATAGGCTAAGCTATTAAGCCACCTTAGTATACAAATCACAGTAACCATTCTTATTGGCTAAAGAATTCGGCTCAAAATGATCTAACCCATTATTGAGGGGGAGCTACAACAGCCTCGATTGGTAGTATTTCATAGTGCACATATCAATTTAAAGTTACAATATTGAACTGGATCTGGTGGATAATTTCATCATTAAGACAGGTATTAGGATAGGAATCGATGCTGTAACTCTGAAAAAAATCTCATTCTTCATGGCCTTCCACCAAACCCTCCATGGCTCTTAACTAGACTTTTATATTAAACTATGAAAACACAGGGAATTACGGAGGAAATAACAAATGTTAACTAATTTCAGGTACTCTGCCTTCTTCTTTGGTGGAAAAGAAAGAGTTTTGTCCCCATAAGCAATATTTGGCAATGGCCCTATTTAGGTGAATTCCCCTGACTATAAAAGTGAAAGAAAAGGAGGATGAGATCCTCACCACGATCTTGCATACTTGAGTAACCACACTCCGAGAATCGTAAACATATATGTCTGTTCCTTGTGCATTTTCTTCCCCAGTTCAAATAATTTCTGGAGAAAGAATTTCCAACACAGCACCCAAGACTCCCCACTATGCTATGGAGATGTCCATTATCAAATATCAGTCCTCTATAGGGCCACACAACAAGTTTAGTGACAGTCCTAACCATCATCCTCATCTAACTACTAGATATTGAATTTTATTCTCAATAGAATCCAAATAGGCAAATGGCATTTTATGTAATAATCAACTGGGTGTACTCGTCATAAATAATGCATAGCAAGTCTTACAAAAATGTCCACTATTTAGCTGTTAAACAATACCAAGAACAATTTTTTGACACTTACATTGGTCATCGGATTAAAGATTTTAAATTTTAAATTTTAAATCTTAATGCAAATTGAAAACTAAAACTTTTGTTCTGTGAACAATGGCCTTTTCAAATGATGATGTTGTTGTTATTACTCTTGCCACCTTGTGCTGCAACAGGTGGCAGTGAACTAGTTTAACAGATGCAGATGTGGTTAATCCTTCAGTTTCTCCCCAAGTATGCTCCCTTTTAAATAGCAGTATCTTGAGAGGTACTAGACTCTTTTATTATTCTTGAAATAGATACCATGATGTAGAATAACCATAACATTACTTTAGATGTTTCAACCATATGGATTGTTCCATCATGTCCTTCACTTCAAATCCACATTGCACAAGACTCCCTTGCATACCTTGCCAAGCTAATCATTTGCACCATGAAACACGCCAAAGATCTGCATAATTATTGCGTATCTATAGGTCTAAGTTACATGCGAATCAGTTTGGTTTCTCATGTTTGTCCTTTTGATAACCCATACAGCACCCTTATGATGGTCATGATTCTGTGAAGTTGAGTTCTGTTACATTTGATGCATTTACATAAGACTCTTCACCACTCCTGCTATTTTTAACTTAACACCTTGCCTCTTATCTAAAGCATTTTCATGTCTTTCTCCACCATCTTTGCTCTTTCTGTTTTATATGCCATTGCTTCTCAGTATAATCTAAAGGATTCTCATGTCTTTCCCCACCATTTTTGCTCCTTTTTCTTTTACAAACAATCACTTAATCTATATAAGAGACACAGAGACACAGCATTGTGATCGAGGATCAAACACAGGTCCCAGAGACTTGGGCTAGGCACAGCTTCATCTTGCACATAACTCCAATCATGGAAAAGAATAAAAAAGCTCCAGACAAGTATTTGCCAACAAACTGCAATAGGTTTGAAACTAATTCTCAAGATCGCTTAACCTTAACCACTCATCACTAATAGACGTGAATACTGCATCAACCACTACAGAGTGATGCACTCATGGCAGGCTTTGCCAGTCACCGAAACCCAACAACCAGCCACGGAAAAGTGGATAAGTTTGAGTAATATTGCAGGATTTGGCACAACCTGGTTTCATGACAACAGATGAAGTGTCTACCAAGACAGCAGAACAAGGACCGTTCATACAAATGGATGTAACAGAGATAAGAAACACAGCCAGTCAACCAAGAAACTAAAAGTATCATCAATCAACAATCAGTAACTTAGCACAGAGTCTAACAATTATGTGTTAGTAAAAAGGCATTATATAGCTCACCGGATGGAGAAGGCAACAGCACGCTTCTTGTCTTGAAATCCTTTGAGGCTGCCACTGACGCTGACATACATACCATTCCTTCATCAGAAAAAAAAGGAAATAAGTCATTGGCCGGTGGCTTCTTTAAGAAATAAAAAGGAAGAATCAATAGAGATTTTGGACATTTACTGAAGAATAGCTGTTTCATTTGCATCTGAAGCTTCATTCACCCTATAAATAGTACCAAAATAGAATTTTAATAAATGGAACTTTTCATAGAATCAGATCAAGAATGATGCTTGCAAAATTAAAACAAAAGAAACAAAAAGATAAAGAAAAAGAAATTACCATCTGATGATGTCGATCCGGCCAGTGCCATCGTCGAGGGTGAAGGTGACATCCGTAGTCCTCTCCACCTTGTTCGACACCATTCCTAGGAGCCTAAACTGCGATCACCCAAATAAAAACACCAATTACATTCCACAGAAACAAATTACGGCTTAGGAGTAGAACGTTACGAAGAATCAACGCAACAAAAAAGAGCAAAATTTAATTTCTGTTTTACGTTGGTGGCATCGACCCCGTCAATTACGAAACTGGACTTGTCATCGCTTGAGTGATACGCGTCGCTGATCTGCTTCACAGTCGCTGAGAATACCCCCGGCGCACCGCGATTCTGAAAAAGAGATCTAGATCAGGAGAAAGGGAAACGAGATCAAGATCAAGAGATAGACGAACCGGTTTGTTGATTTACCTTGGAGAGGCTAGAATCCGGGGCTTGGGCGGCCTGGGACGCCATGAAACCGCTGCCGGAGAAGAGAGAGGCTCCGCCGTCGAGCTGGCTGGAAAACATTTTTCTCGTCGGAATTGCGAAGGAAAACCCTAACCCTAGAACTTCCTGGAAACTGGGGGAAAACTTGGGAGCAAAGTTGAGGGGGCGCGGGAAATTTATGCATCAGTGGGTGCCTTCTTAATCGATTCCCGCCAAAGGGATGTCTTTTTCCGTGAGCCATGCAGGCCAGCCTACGCTTAGGTGGGCTGGTCACGGTATTAACTAGTTGGGCCAAATGTGAATCCAAATTTATGGTACAATTTGGGTACGGGAAGAGCATAATTGGGAAGCCCACGAGCCCAGAATTTTGGAGTGCATGTGTCCCTTTAGTCTTTGCATGGGCATCTTTGCGCAGCATTAACGTAGTAAGGAATGGATTGCAATTCAATATGATATAAGGTAAACCACAACATTTTTCCATCGCCCAAATGGCCTTTTAGAACTATTTATGTTTATGCTTGGTTGACTGAAAGCAACCAAGGTTTTAGATAATGGTCTTGTTAACACCGTTATCTGGTTTTACAAATATTTCAACACATATTTTTGTGTTATGATGTATACGATGGCAATTAGATAATGGTTATATCTGAGAACCTCATTTCTTAAGCTGAATTGGATATCAGTCAATCTCTCTTATGAAGCCAGTCCCACGACATGTTATTGCAACAGTCTCCCCATCAAGAATGATAATTCCGGGATGGAAAAATCGCGTTGCCGAGGTAGTTTTTCCTTGGAATCGCCCTTACTTTCTTGAGAACCAAATCATCCATCCAGGGTAACATAAGGCAGCCACGAGCATCGCCTGTCAGCTTACCGGTCGTTAGTTGCAATATTCCATCAAGAGAGTCCCCGAAACCAGCCGGTCGGGAAAGGGAATGAATGGCACAGCCACTATTAAAACCTGTGAAACCATTCCATAAGCGGAGGCGGCCTAATACATTTAGAAGCTTAAGACGTACTCATTTAGAAAGATTTTTTTAAGAAAATGATGAAAAAATTTTAATAAGTGCAAAATACTTTAACAATTTATTTAAAAATAATTCGTCTAGCTTTAAATAATTATTTGTCTGTGACAACAAATCTATTTAAAACTCCCTTTTGAGGTTGAATCAGTTTTTTCGATTTTTTTTTTTTGAGTTTTTCAATCCCACATTTATATTTTCTATTAGACATTTAAATCTAAAAATAATATTATCAAACAGAAGGCTAGTCGGTTCCCACCCGATGCTTGTTTTATTTATTAAGCAAATGGAAGTGTTGAAGAGCCCGTGTTATTATTACGTACAGGAATATGTTAACTATTAAAGTAAAATGAATCAAGCTTAGATGTCATGCCCATAATTATATCTAAGAGTCATGTCAGAGTACTTTGGGTTAAACAGAAGGGATCATGTAATACAGCCTCCGCTGAAGCATCATTTTGCTGTTATAACCTATCTTTGCACTTGTGCAGTCTCAGTAACTCGGTTCAAGATCTATAAAACCATGAACATTCATTCTCTATGATTACTCAATACAAAAGATGGTGTTGTGTTTGAGCAACCCATTACGGAGCACCTTTGGAGAAATCTGAGAATCCAACAAAGAGAGCTGGTCCTCGCACATCTGGTTATCAAGTCTTGCAACAGCAGAAGTTCAAAATACCATAGCCTATGGAAGAGATGAGCAGTTACTTATATATCTATGTCATACACACCTAAGTCTATGCTATATCAAAAAAAATTTCCCACCCTTGTACTAGGGTTGGATTTTCGATGGCTTATTTCACGGTGTGTTTGGCATTCTGACAAATATGTATTCCACAAATTAATTTGAGCAGGCATTGAATGGCACCACCATCCTGCTTTGCTGTTTTCCTCTGGAGCCCGGTAAATAGTATATTATCAAAGAAATATATTTGATGACAGCCAAATCACCAGTCAAAGGTCCAGAAACAGGTCAAATTATATTAGATTAGATAATAGAATATCTAAATTCAGCAAAAGCATAGTGCTGATTGAGAGAGAGAACAAAAAGAAGAAGAACGGAAGGCGAAAAAAAGAAAAAGAGAACAACCAAAGAATCACCAACCTGCAGAGAAACTTATATCCTTAGGTTTTCGCTTAGTTTCAAGAACCAACATTAAGTTAGGAGTGACGAAGTGAAGATCAATTGCATACTTCTTGAAAAATTACTGAAGCAAGAAAGCTACTGCTTAAATGTTGTCCGAGAATCCCATGGCAAATGAAGAAGCGGCGCAGCTCGACAAACGAAGGCCTTCCTCTAGGCGAGGCCCTAGGCGACCGCCTAATGCTTGGGCAGCCCTGTGCACGAGGAAATGTAGATTGAATTTTGCAAACAACCCAATCTCTGTTCTGGTTGAGGAGCTCAGAAACCTTGAGAATTTCATTAACATCAGCAGTGTTTGGCGGCACGGGCCAAAGATAGAGGGGCAGGGAAGATGAGAAGAGGGATAATGTTGAGTAAAGACGCATACCTGATGACCTGTCCCGGTAAGCCAACGGAAATGGCCCTCAGTAGTTAAGAGCTTGCCGACAGACAGACGGCCCTCCATAATGCAGAATAGTCCATCGCCATTAATGCAATTCATGTTTCATCCTCTCCTGCATTAACTGCAAGCGAGATGCAAAACACCTGCCGATTGGGACACTGATTTTGGGATCTAAGTTATTCTGATTCAAGAATAATTGTAGGATAGCAGATCATGCCCCCAAATGGCACAACAGCTGCTTCAGACACCTGAGAACCCTCAAAAAGTAAACCGAATCTTAAGATGCGTATTTTAAGCTTATCAGATAGCTGCAAACTCAAACTCCATCCGGAGACAATTAGCCGAGCAATGAGTTGTCTCAGAAAAACGTTAATTTGGTTCAGGTAGTTAACTAATAGAACAAAAAAATGATTGCAAACAAGAAGCTGCCTCACATATCAATGATGGAGACGAGTGATAAGTAACTAATCAAACACTGATCAATAGTGGCATCGGAATCCAAAGAGTTGAATTCCCGTCATGCTAAATTACTAGAAAAACATCAGGGATTAACAAACAATCAGGGAAAGCCACAGATTACAACCTCAATAAGTAATCAAAGCAGTGTTTCAGACAATTCATGGGATTGGAAAAATCCTACCGAATCCAAATTCAAACAAGTTGATCTGATCAAGTTTCCTCAGCATAGGCTGGTTCAAGGATGGCTGCCTCGGCTTCCTGCACCTCCTTCTCTGTCTTTTTCCCTTTCTTGGACTTGTAGTAGACACTCATAAAGGTGCCAATGGCTCCATACTTCCGGCGGCAGTGCTCATAGTGAGCCCCGTCAAACATCCTCCAGAAGTTCTTCTCAGTGAGCTCAGAAACTGCATACTGCGGCTGGAAACCATGATTTTGGATCATCCACTCCTCAAGCTGGCGGACGGCTTCGGAACCATTGAATTCCTCACCCCTTAGGACAGCTGCAGGAGCATAATACACGCCAACGTCTGTGAACATTTGAGCATAGCTTGTGTCTCCCTGCCTGTGGTGCAGCTCAAAGCCTGGTTCAGGGTACACCATAGGTTTGACAGGAAGCTTGAAAAGACGGTGGGGGCAGAGCCAGATTGGATATACCTGAAAAATAACATAAGAATCCCTACCATCGCTTGAGCAGAAAATATCTTGTTTCTTCTGTTTTAGTATGTGGAAAAGAAAACAATTGAAATTCCTTTTTTTGTGTTTGTACTTTCTAATTATAAGACATGGCAATCAAGATATGAACGAGCCAGCATGCTAAACCTTTTTCCTTTCACAAGTCCAAAACTTATTTGGAAAGTAATGCACACATATAACAGGGAAACAGTATGGCAATTGAAAAAAGCTAGCACAAAAAAAATGCAAGGAATAATAATTTCCAGAAGGAACATCAGATATATGTGGTGACGTTGGTAATCAAGACATGCAAACAGTGACTTCCCATGAAGAGAAAATTAGGCAGCATAAGAGCTATTAGTCAGATCAAAAGACAGATATACCTCCATTGCTTGGTGCACATACTCGAGAGCATCCCCAACTTTGTAAAGAGGAACCAGCAAATCCTGGATCACATGCTTATCATGGTAATAATTCCTGACAGCTTCACCTTGGGTAGCCTTAAGGAGAGAAACCTTTGGAGGCATCAACCACCCAAAAAACCACCTGAACCACCACTGGTCCCCAAATGGCAGAATCAGCTTTCCTTCCCAATACAAAGACCTTGTATGCCTGTGGTGATATTCTCTGGTGGGAATGTATTCCACAAACTCACCTCTCTTTAGCGCTTTCTGAGCATGCTGGTAAAACCACGTCTTAAACCACCATCCAACGCTGTTGATGACATTGCCCTTCTTCTCTGCCTCTTCCTTGGAAGCATATCTCCCAGTCATCATGACACCTTCAGTTGGTGTGTAGATCATTGCCTCAACAAAATCTGGAACTTTTGATGTGTCCCCATCTCTAGGTGCAAAAGAATCAGCATAAGCCTGAGCAAGTTCCTTCAAGTTACCTCTCACTGGGGTGTATGTTAGCCTCATATACTCCTTAACAGGTATGAGTTTAATCTCCGCAGAAACCAATAGTCCAAGTGTTCCTTGAGACCAGGGAATCCCGTAGAAAAGGTCTGAGTACTCATTATCCTTAGTAGCCCTAACAACCCGTCCATCTGCAAGCACAACTTCCATGGCAACTACTGTATCAGAGAAAAGGCCATAAATGTGAGAGCTTCCCTCAATTCCATAGCCATTGATTAATCCTCCAACTGTGAGATCATCAAGCTCTGCAACAACAGCAAGGACAAGATTCATAGGAACAGTAGCTCTGGTAATCTGACCCATATTAACAAGAGGCTCCACTTTTGCAATCATTCTTTCTTTATCAATCTCAACAATGTTTCTGAATGCTGAAAGATCCACCTCAAAATGTCTTGCACGTTTATAATCAACATTACGCAAGCCAACAGCAATGTATGGCTTCCTTGCTGTGCAGACAAGACCATCCTTCTTTGGATTCCTCTGCTTGAGGCGATTAACAACTTTTTTAACATTTTCTTCATGTTCCTTCTGACGGCGCTTTTCTGATTTCATTGCAGACTTCACATCTCCTAGATATGTAAGGAAGTAGATTGTGAAAGAGATTGGAAGGGCAACAAAGATAACAACAACCCATCGGAACATGACCAAGTAGTCCACCCAATCCTTCTTCTTTTTTGGACGCAGAGGAGTTTGTAGGTCCGACATGGTTGAAAGCAGAAGGCTGAAAAGAAAAATAAAGAATTACAATCACAAGGCAAAATTTCAAACTATTTATTTGTTTCACAGTTCAAAATTTACAATCATAAATATGATCAACACAATTCCCTCAATTCAGATATTATGGATCATCTGACCTGGGACCAAATTTCTAACTGTAGAGACTAGAAGACTTGATATATTCAAAGAGAGCATGTTGCCATATGAACCTTGGGATGATTAAACGAAGTTAAAAATTCAATTAAATTTTTTAGAGACAAAAAATCCAGTACAACCTGTACCGAACCGGTCCGGTCTCTGACCGATTCAGTTCGGTGTTAAAAAATGGTACCGGCCTGAATCTTCTAAGTTTTTTTGGACTTTTGGATGCATGAACCTGGCCAAACCAATGGTACCGGTTCGGTTCGGTCCGAACCGCTACCGAACCAGTCCGATGGCCGACCGGTATGCCTACTGGTACCGGTTCGGCAATCCTTGATTCCATCTACCCACATGTCGTACCACATCTAGAATCATTTTACTTGGTTGTGACAATACAAACAAGCAAAGAAGATGGCTTCATAATGGCAGGTTAAGCAACTGACCCGCAACTTTATATAAAAACCATGTGAATATACGAACATAGCAATTTTCATTTGAAAGATTGATGTACTTGCACAATGCATAACAATGTTTTAAATCCTGTAGGGGTGTCCCATTTTCTCCATAGAACAGAATGCCCCTCTGTTGATGGCCCTCGTCATGCATCCTAATAGATATCATCTGTCTCTCTCTCCTTCTTCTTTCATTCCATTATTTCTTTATTTTTCTTCTACCTTCCTTCTATCCTTTCTTTCTTTTTCTTCTACCTTCCTTTCTTTCCTTTCCTTTTTCTTTTTTTTCCTATCCCTTTCTTTATTTGTTTTTTCCTTTTCCTTCTTTTCTCTTTCATTTCTTTCTTTTCCTTCTCCCTTCATTTCTTTTCCTTTTCTTCTTCTTTCCTTTCACCTTTTCTTCAGCTTTCCTTCCCTTCTTTCTTTCCTCTTTCTTCTTCTCTTCCCATGTGGATGGGTTTTGGAGTCCCAACCCTATCCCAATCACGTTTTCTCATATGAACCGGATGAGATGGCTGGGACACCCCCCATCTACATATCAACACTGAGGAACAGAGAACATGCAGGCCAAAACAACATGATCTAATGCAAAGGCAGGACCAAAAACTCTCTAACGAACGCACAGCATCGTCCATGTCCAAGTGAAGCTCGTTATATTTACCAAAAAAAGTCCACATCAAGGGCATCTCGCATGGACTAAAAATCATGAATAACAAGTCTAAGCTACAAGTGATACCCTGTTTGAGGACTGATGACAGCTCCACTAAACCAATCTAAGTTGCAAGAGTAATCTAAAAGGACCTAACTATATGATAGCAATCACAAAAATAATGGATCGATTATTGTTTGTCGTAGTACACGGATTACAGCACAGAAATATAAAAGTCACAACAATGCAGCTTGATTGGTAAATTATTTGTTAGCCAGGCTTTGTTCGCCCAAACAAGGATTTTATGTAAAGGTGCAACAAAAGAAAGCATGGGCATCCCATTTGATACAATTCTCGCTAAATAAACAGGGAATGACTGCATGAAACCTGAAACCAGGGTCAATAATTCCTTAACATAGATGGCTTATAGAAGACGATACCGAGACAGATACTAGAAAACAAAGGTGAACAGTTCATAAAAACAGTACATATGGATGAACCAAAAAGGCCAAAGAAAAGAGCATTATTGGCACTATGGATGCTCCCCAAGAAGGCGAACATATTCGATGCAAAATTTGTTCAAGAACGACTCTGATCCAGCAACCAATTAAATTAGGAAAAAAAAATCCTGATCCCTTAAATGGATACACATTAAGGTATATATGTCCAATTATCGCATGAAAAAAAAAAGGAATCCGTACCTGAAATAAGAAACCAACAACTAGCGACCAAAATCTCAGAAGGTGAAATTGTAACAATGAAGATTATTGTGTCCGTGACTCTGATACAAACTTCCATCGGTACTTTCAAAAACAGAAAGGCAACCAAAAAAGAGAACGCAGGGCATTATGCTAAATAAAAGAGAAGAAGCAAACAACATGATAGTTCTTATTCTACAAAAAGAGCAAGAGAAAACTTCCGGAATAAGCTTAAAAAAAAAAAAAATCAGAGAATATCTTAAGCATGGAGACAAAAGCAAAACAAGTAGCACCAACAGTTCCGGATCTACTGCATTTCCAACATGCAAGAAGAGATAAGCTTAAGAGCCAAAGAATGTCTGAAAAGTATTACCATGGAAAGTATAAGATCAGTTCAAAAGATCAACAAGAAGCGCAGAGGTCCAGAAAACGAACACAGAACTCGATCGCCGCACGGAAAGAATCAGAACCAAAAGCATCTAAAAATAGGGGGGGAATATGGGCGCGGATCGCGATTACCTCTATAGATGTAGATCAGAACCGATCGGACGAGTCCAGAAAGAGTTCCGGCTCCGCCTCACGGAGAAGAAAGGCGGATCAGAGCTAATTCCAACTATATATTAATCTCAAGAGACACGGCAAAAGGCGAGATATAAAGCGACGGACCGGAAAGATTCCCAATAATCCGATCAAATCTCAGATAACCACGTGATCGATTAAAGAAAACAAGAAAGAAAGAAGCCAACGAAATCAGAAATACCGACCAGTTGAGCTCTCGAAAACAGCGAAGAATTCATTACTCCATCCACCAAAAACAAACCTCAAATATACTTAAAAAATCGAAAAACAAAACCAAGAATAATCGACTCCAGAGTTCACAATCCGCCATTAAAGAATCAAACTAAAGCTCCGACTCTTTACCTCAACGGAAAACACAAGGCAAGAGAGAGCCCTCTCTCTCGCTCGCTCTCTCGTCCTCTTCCCTCGCCCTGGCGATCTCCACAACTTCGGACTACTGAAGTAGAGTATGAGAGCGGGGTTTCAAATAGTAGCGAGGGATTGATGAGAAAATAGGCGGTCATGCCCCTACACGAGGACAGTACACTGTGGAATCCCGTACGCTGACGACCATGTGCTGAGCTGGAGAATCTCGGCCGTCGAGTCTTGATCGGATAGTCGAGGTCGCACGGGACAACTGTCCAAAGCCTGTCTCCCACCAGGTGGCAGCGTCAGCCCGGCGAGCCAAAATATTTTTTTTCATACTCCGTATCTCAGCCGTCCGTCCGAGCACAGAAGAAAGATAAATCCAGAGCGAAAATATCAACGTCGAGACTCGAGAGTCATATTTTTCAATAAATATAAATATAAAAAAACAATAAATATAAAAATTAATATATATTAATTATAAATATATGTGGATAATAATTATATATTAAATATATTTATATTTTTTATCCAAATAAGGAAGGATAATTTTTGGATATTAATCATAAAATTTAATGACAACAACTAAAAATAAAGACATGATCATACAGGAAAAAATTCAATAAAAAAATATAATTTTAACAAATATTTATCAATAATAAAAAACTAATAATTTCGTAAGTGATATATTCCTCAGGATTGCTCGTCACCAAAGTAAACGCAATCTATGGCACCTACAAGGCATCTCACAACTGTCGTCGGTTACAATCATCAGGTAGAAACTAAAAAATAGAATGAACGGAATCTTTAAAACTCCATTTGCTTAAAGACGATGAAGAGAAAAAAAAAAAAAAGGACCAACGAGAGGTTTGTGGGTGATCTAAAGGATTTTATTCTAATCGAATATTTTATATTACAATCACTTAATATCTAGATTCTTTTTAGTTTATATTTGATTAATTATTTAATTAATTTTCTGATTTAATTTTTTTTTACTAATTTTTGTTATATGAATATCTAAATTCGGATACAAGAAAATTAAGTGTATCCGTAGAAGAGTTTTAAACAGACTATCCATATCGAAATTGGATCGAACTCAAAAAGTAGTATCTAAATTAGGGAAAAGATACAGCGGGATATCATCCACACCCCACATTCTAAGTGGGTGCAAGGCTACCGGCCGGAATTGGGAATCAGATATTGGCTTGAAATAGCATTTCGTATGTCGTATTCGCTGGCATTGGGCGTGAATCTCGATAGTTCGTACAATGGAGGACGTCCGCGTGGGAGATGTCTCAGTTCCGTGCGATTTGGGTTGGATTCGGGTTGGGGGAACACGTCCCGTACGTTTTTAATATTGGATTAGCGATGCTTCGTTATTATGTACTTATTGATGTATTTATTTATTTATTAATAGTTTTTGAATGCTTCGTGTTTATCATGATTATACTCTAAAATTATTTTTCAGCTGTAGTTACATTAAACAGCAAAGTTACTAAGAGAAATTAGATTGTAAAATTACAATTTGTGGCTTTGGAAAGGCATCATAACATTTAAAAGTATCAATTTTAAAGGTTGGAATTATGTCATGCTGCTATCGGACAACACTATTATCAATGGAAGCCGGCCAAATCGGGTATATTAAAAATTTATTGATTTAAAACAATGCATTTAGACTTAGTGCAATACCTAAAAACACTCATGCTTGCTCACCCTTGTCAAGTAATAAAAGTCTATGTAGAAATACAATGAATAGAGCCAAACTACTTTGAAATGGTTCACAAATGCATTGTCTGACATTGCCATCTATGGCTTTGGGTTCGTCGTAATGCATATATACTCCTCAAACAAAAGGCCATTTTTCCGTATAAGATGCATATATTCAAAGGGCAAATCCATGACTGAATCTCGCAATGAATGAAATTCTATATATAGTTTTGGTGCATTTTAATATTAAAGTTTAATATTTATATTATTTATAAGGTTCGTGTATTTAATGAAATGGTTCATGTATTTGAGGAGATGAAAGATTCATGTATTTGGAGAGATGAAGGATTCATGGAAAATAAATGAGAATAATTCATGAACTACTTTTGAAAAATGGGAATCAATGTCTATTTGGTGGAAAAATTTTTCTTAGAATTTTTAAGTGCATTTATGTTCTTTTTATTTTCATAAATTTAAAGTTTCAAACTCTCTATATAAATTCTTCCCTTTCTTCATTCCAAAAAATATATAATATTATTTTATTTTACTTATCAAAATATTTTAAGAGAGTTTTTGACAAAGAAGGATGTTTTTTTTGGTGGAGCTTTAGGCTTGGCTATTTGTACAGAGTTATTTTTGCTATATGCCGGTCGTCCGACTATTATACTCTGAAGAATATAAGTTATAGTATTTATGCTGCACCATGTTTTAGACTTTGCCAACCCCAGAAGGTTTAATATGCGGCTGGATTGTGCTCTTCGATAGTCGTGCCACCGTCCCGTTGTTGTCATGTAGTGGGAGAAAGATTTTGTTTCCTAAGACTGGATTGCAATTTAATATTGTCACCATTTCAGGTGAAGCACGGAGTCTGAACCTTAAACAAAGGGAAAACGCTATCAAATCAATGTTATTTTACGAACTTCCATAAATTCAGTTAATTTTGATATCTCCATGCATGACAACCTAAAACAGTAATAGCAAGCTACACGCTTGGGAAAAACAAAGTTAATAGCAAATTACTCTTTCATAAACTTGATTAATAGAATAGTCATTTAACAATAATAGTCCCATATAATTTCATCTCTTAGATGGAAAAAGAAAAACTAATAACAATAAGTTTTCTACAGATTACTGAATTTTTTTAAATTTTACGGATAATTCATCAAAAGTTCATACATGGTAATGACATTTGTGTAGGTTAATTATCAAAAAAATAATTTTCTTTTGCAGCTAAGCTCCTGTTAACATGTAAATTTGTGACAGTGGATTCTTGCTAAGGTTAAGTAGAATTTTATAAGGCGATCGAAGCATCTCAGAGGGAAATGATATTATGCTAATGATCTGATAGCTTTTTAAAAAAGAAGAATTCTGCGGACAACGAGGCGTGAGGCATTTGGATCTTTCCGTACGTATTTAGTCCGGCCATTGATCGAAAGAATCAAATAAATATTTCGCAATCTACAACTTGCATCATCGTATCTACATATAAATAATCTCCAACATCAAACTCACCCTACCCGACTATCACTTATAAATTAGATAAACATAGCATGCGCTGCCGTCCTGGACACGTACCGCCAGGGTCCCAGAAACAAGACGCGTGAGTCCAAATGAAAGGGTTGGCAAATTGCCTCACGGATCCGGTTGTCCGAACCCAGAACATTGCTATTATCATAGATGCGTTGTATGGGCCCAAAGACCACCTCTGTTAGAGCAGCGGGTGATCGTCGTATGTCTGATCATATTGTAATTGGTACCAAGCTATGGACGACTTAGAAGGGCATCTTCTTTACGAGGCGGATACCGGGTGTTGAGTGTATATGCCTCGAGGGGACTTTTCAGTAGTGATTGATTGGGTGTGGAGAGTAGACAGATATGGTAATGATCATCCTCTTATCCATAACACCTGTAGACTGATTCAGAAGCTGAGCTCTTTTCAGGCACTACATATATTCCGGGAGACGAACAGTGCTGCAGATTGGGCCGCCTTCTTTGTTGTCCAGCATTTCGGAAAAATCATCCGGACTTTCTTGGGAGATATTTCTCCTCCTTTTTACTCTCTACTTTCTTTTGATCTAGCTGAATATACTCACGTAAAAGCTATATAAATTACCGTTTTCCAAAAAAAAAAAAAAAATTGCCGTATCACATGGATTTAATGTCAATATCTAATATAGAGAGCATATCGGCGTTTGATATGTAAAAAAAATTATATTATATTATACTGATACTGTGGCAAAGAAAAGAAATAAGTGATTTGAGCAAGAGAGATGTACATTGTTCTCGTCCTTGGAACATTTTAAATTGGAGACCTGGCACATTAACAACATAAAAGTTAACGTAACTATTTGGCAAATATACCGGGTTACATGGACGGGAGAGAGAGACAGAGGTGGGAGACGTCATGCTGGTCCCTTGAATACGATGGGATATGACTTGGATTGAGCTAAGAGCATATGGGAAAGATGGAGTTGGATCCACGGATTTGAATGAATGGGGCCTGATATGGCTTTTGCTGAAACCTCGTGCAGCATTGCTCCTCTCGTTAGCTTAAGCTGTCTCGTACAGCAACCAGTGTTTTATAGGATGACTTGCATCGTGCCCCAGTTGATTGATTAAATAGGGTCCTTTAGAAACATCAGTACCACGCTCTAAAAAAAAAAAAATCATGCACTTCAGTCTTTAGATGGCATGAAAAAAAAAAAGATGAGCCTATGTTGCATTTCGTTGCAATGGAGTGGTGGCATGATTCCCACAGTTGATCCAACCATCTTAGTTGCCCTGTGCCGTTTCTAGCTGCACCGGCCGAACCGACGACGAATGCCCTAGGCATTTTTGATTGGGCATTGTCATGAAGAGTAATGCAAGTACCAAACTGGTTCCAGTTCGTTAAGTCAAGAAGGATTGGTATGATTCATGATTAAGTTGTATTTTATTTTTCTAAATTATGCTATCATTAATGATTGCAATAAGGGGGGTAACATCTCTAAGCAATTATTAGCTCAGCTGATTAGCACCTATTTTTTGTGTTGAGAAATGTTCGGGGTTTTAATTCTAGTGGTAGCTCACGAGCCGCTACTCTATTCAAAACAGAGAAGTTGACATCCATTTAATGCCCCAAAGCTTAAGCCTAGATGTTTCTAGCATCCAATCCATCATTTATTCCTGTACCATGCATCAACCCTAGCTTACCCTGATTATGGGAGTTTTTTACCATCCAATCCATTATTTATTCATGTACCTTGCATCAACCTTGGCTTACCCTGATCATGGGAGTTTTCTACTATCCAATCCATCATTTATTCATGTACCATGCATCAACCCCTAGCTTACCATGACCATGGGTGTTTCGATGGTAAAACTCTAATGCCAGAATAGTTTCGATAGTAGAATTTTATAGTAAAACCTTCGGATGATGATAGAACCCTGCCATCGGAAGCTATTTTTAGATTTCCCGGCTTGGAGTCGTAATAACAGTTTTCTGACGTCTGAACCTTATGATGCCAAGTCTCGTCACCATACTCCGATTTTGAAAAATGGCACTTTTGGAATTATTGTGGATACTGCTTTGCTACTGCTGCTCCTGCAGCTTCTTCTTCTTTCCAAGGCGGATGAATTTTATCTGATGAGTACAGATGCACTCAATAAAATTATAAAATAAAATACTTCAGAGTGCCAGAAGTAACTTTTCATTTCTAGCCTACAGAATACCATCGGAGTGATTGGCTACATAAGCAACCACCCAGTCCACAGCTCCATTAGTTTCACGGAAAACATGCTTGGCCTAAAATGCCCCTCCATCCCTCACTATTGCCTGGATATCTAGGAGCAAAGGGTGGATGCAAACCATTACCCTTTGAGCCCTCTTGGTCCAACTGATGATCGTGGCTGATTCCCCCTCCAGAACAATAGTCCGTAAAATACACCAGGTGTGACAAAGATTCGCCCAAGCGGCCCTCAACTCTGCACCTGGAATCAATATGTCAAAGCGTTGATTGCCCTATGCAGCCACGACCTAGGCAGACGGGTCTCGAATAACAAAATTCGCACTGCCTCTCGTACTTCCGTCCAAGATAGACCCATCAAAGTTGCAAAACTCGAAGATGAAAACTCTCAAATAAAAAAGACCATCTAGCTGTGAATAACCTGAGCTTATCCACCCCTGAGGCCTCTATAAATAGCCCTACACCGTCTACTCTCGGCGCATGATCAATAATTGGTTTTCCACCCAATTCTTAAATAACAAGAGGCTCCAAGAGAGGGTCAAGCTCCATTGCTTGGAGAAGCGGAGCTAAGAAAGGCTATTTTTTATGGAGGTGCTCCGAAGCCATGCTGGTTTCATCTCATTCTAGACTACGTTTCATCTCTCTTTCACACCGTTCTCTTTCATCGATTATTTCCTTTTATTCATTTATTGTTATGCGCACGAATTAAAATAGAACATTTAGCCTCCCCACTACCTTTCGAATATCGAGACAAGTATCTCATACTTTTTTCCTCCCCCATGATCCTAGGTATGTATTAATGTATGCTAATGTTACTTTTAAAGCATGCATTGATTTGGTTACCGCACCATCAAAGTCTAATCCCGAATCCTTTTTTATTCCTTGCAGTCGTTTATCCTTGAAATCAAATCTCAGATGACTTAGGTGATCACTTAAGGCTCCGGCCCAAAGACGGCCTATCGCAGAAAAAACCTAAAAAACAAAATGAAAAGAAAAAAGGGCGCCCCTGTGAGTTTGCCTTAGATCGGCCTACTGTAAGAAAAACCTCAAAGATAAAATAGTCTTAGACCTCCAAATATATTGGGCCGCTCCTGCCAAACAGGTAGTAACCCTCCATCAAGAATGAAGGGCAGCGCATAATTAGGCTCTACAAGAAGGAGCATCCAGTTTAAATTACCCATCATCCTCATCCTTGGGTTTGTTAGAGAATGGTGACAGAAAGGACATGTAAATTTATGCCTATCTGATTATCCATTATTGGCTGATTAATGAGCACAGGGTGTTATTGCAAAGTGTCTAAAACTCCAATATTGTTTATCCACGTCCCCGTTTGCATGCACATAATAACATGGAGCCTTCGTTGCATGGTAACCAAGACGCGCGAGAAACCAGTGGACGCGGAATGCTGCTCTCCCCGCACGGGACCTAGTAGGTCAACAAGGATCGATTATAAAAAACGTTACATGAACCTTGCGATTGCGGTCCAAATGCACTTTGAGGACATGTTGATATGACCTAGAAGTTGCAAGCAATCCTTCAGCCTTTTTTCCTTTCTTTTCTCCCCTAAGCCCTTGGAATAGGAATCTTTTATATTTGAAAAGTATGATAAGAAGCTATACCCCGGGTACATGACTTCACTTTTATCGCAGGAATAGAGGCGTGTAAATCGCTGGACCTCCATCAAGCTAATTTGTTGGGACTAATGCTAATATATACCCTTAAGATGAACTTCACCAGATGTACCAGGATAGACCTATCTCGAAAATTAGGACTGCTGCCTCCTTCATTTACTGCCCCTGATATATTTGACAACCTCAATTTGGGCATCTGAAATCAGCACCGTCCATTTACCAGCCCATTTATTCATTATGTTCTACATCTTGACAAAAACCTACATTTGTGAAAGAAACCATATGAAAATAGGAAAAATGAATACTAGATGGGTAGATTTTTTTTTTTGATAAGATGGATAATTCACACAGATCTCAGTTTTTACAGGATGTTGACGATAAACAGCATCCTGAAGCAGAAGACATCCATGAAATGAGATTTCGACCATTTGATACAACTTCGCAGAAAAGGTCCATCTGCTAAGTAAATCACCGGGTCGAGGTACCGTGCAAACAGAGAAAAAACTTGGAAAATATACGCATGGCTATATTTAGGAATGCCATCTTAGAATAAATTGGAGTACATAAATTAGGCCTATGCACAAAAACAACAACCCATGAAGTAGTCGCAAGTGCACTTCACTTAAGCCTTGACGGAGCGAAGAAAATTCAGAAATACAAGTGTCAAGGCATATCAACATAAGGTGCATATGGACATAAGGTATGGGACGACCGCTATAAATATCAGGGGAAATAAGTGGGGAAAAAAGGCCGCATGAACATGTTCCTCTGCTGGTAAGCTGAATTTACACCAGAAATGAATACAGATTGCAGGTACCAGAAAGAACTGTATAGTTGATTATTACTCTACCTTGAAATGTTGTCACTGTTTGCAGATAAAACATGACCTGGCATGAAACGTCTACATTAGAGCCAGCAAATTCAAACAAAATGCTGAATTGAAAACCAACAAAATTAGATCAGCAGTTTAGCACATTATATGTGCAAGCTCCTAAAAATAGATTAGAGCAATCCATCCATTAGTTGGACCCCACAAAAAAAAAAGATTCCAATCTTCTCAATCAGTAGAATCTCAAACAGCTAACAGATCAGGTGCTGAGTAACACTGAAATCAAGATTAATTCCACAACTAATAGCTCATGCTTTACTAGACTTTTTGCATATATAGCCCTATAAAAATATGGCTGATTACACATTTATCCTCCAAAAATCACTATCTATCTATATACACCCCTCAAATCATCCTGTTGTTGTAATGATACCTGCCCTGGAGGATTTTTGACAAGCTGTTTAAAAAGTAACTTAAGTGTAAAAGGACACTATTACCGTTTTGAATTAATAACCTTGAAAATTATAGCATTTAATTCATATGGTAAAGAGCTATATGTTTGCAAAAAAATTAATCTAAAAGGGTAATAAAATTATTTTGTACCTAAAACAGTTATTTATTAACACCATCAGTCAAAAATTTAATGGGAGGCATATCTTTGCAAACACAGGAAGATTTGAGAGGTATACATGCAAACAGTGACTTTTTAAGGATAAATATACAATAAGCCATATTTGCAAGGTTATACATGGAAAAAAGGAAAAAACCCTACTTTATTTTCCTCACATAGTTTTTACAAGGTTTATTATACAAGCAAAGCAGGTACAGGAGTTTTCCTACATCGGAGAACCACCCAAAAGCTTCAAAAATTTCGGACCATTTTTGTGCATTTATGTTATGGGAATCATTAGCCAAAGACTCTGGAATATACTATATGTACAGTTGAATGGCTGATTATAGTAGATCATCAAGTCAAACACGACCTCTTCTTATTCTGAATGCAGTATAATTATTTGAATAAGAAAAGAACAATTAAAAGAAACTTCTTTAAGAAACATCCAAAGTCGGGCTATTCATTTTTAAGATTGAATTGTGTGGATAGGCATCAGGGTCCGGTTAATACATCTCCATAGCAGTAAGCGGCTAAGAACAAAGCAAACATATCTTCTGACAAAAAATGAGGTCATGAACATTACTGAAAATGAATAAACTGCCATCTTACTCCATCAATCTCTAAGAATAGCTCAAGAGTGTCCTGTTAACTTTCAAGCCATGTATGCAGGAAGAAAATAAAAGGGAGTTTAAAAGTATAAACCAAAAGTGAAAGCAATAAGTTTATTGACAACTTTCAACCATGACCATATGTATGGCATTCACCCTCGGCACAACGGCCAGAACCAAAACGTTTTCCAGCATACAAAGATCCGGGTACACTGGCTGGGTACTCTTGTGACTAGTTCATAACTTGATTTCGTAAGGAAAAATGCATAGTTGATCACAAAATAATACAAAACTTTATGCTATTTCATAGCCTTTAAATTGGTGATATAGGCTTTCTAATGATAAACAAACAGCTAGGCAAAGGTAACTTCCTCAGGATTTTAAAGAATCTAAGTTCAAGAAGATGAATTTTTAAGAATTACTTGATTTAATCAAAGTAAGATGCTTCAGCCACTCACAGGTATGGTGAATGGTATCATGGATTGAAGAAACTTGAACCACCGACATTAATAGAAATCAGCACACCTATACTTGTTATCACAGCAAGCCATATCAATGTTGAGTCTGCAAAAAATGAAACAAAGTCAAATCACAATAGTCAAACTTTATGAAGTTTGTTGTTTAGAACATATACCACCTATTAATACGAAAGAAATTGGCATTACCTCTGGCACCGCTTGAAACACTATCAGGTTCAAGAGGTGATGTCTCAGCATTACGACCACGGGCTCTTGATATCGTTGATTCTGGATACTTGGACTCCTCAGAAACTTTCACATTTCCTGTTTCAGATGCCACTATGCCTTGAAATTCCTCACTTACGAGCAGAGCTGTTAGGACGTCCATAAATGATTCTCTTTGTTTTTCTTCAGGGTCACTTTTACTTTGTCCAGATGTGCTGTTCGCTTGTTCATAGTCAAGTATCTCATCATCAGATGCATCAACATACCCAAACTCTGGTTCTACACTATCATCATCTTCATCCTCAACATATGCCTTGTATGTGAGGCGTAGTAGTATTTCCCCAGAAGATCGGTTCCCAAACAATCCCCAACCTCCTTGTAAAGCTACAATTCTATCCGTTGGTACTGTATCTTGAAGAGATCCTAGCTCAACCTAGTAAACAATGAAAGTCTTAATGAATAAGAATTACAGATGACTAGCAAGATACATAAATGTAAAACTAAAGAAAGAATGGAAAGCCTAAAACATAGATTCAGAGCCCAACCTTATCTGTTCAATTTCAAAGCTACTCCATATACTTATCACTTTTCCATCATACATGTACTTAATGATTTCAAAGTACCATTTATGCACACTCTTCCTTCTCAAAACCACAAAATTACCTTCCTCAGTATTGTAACATAAGCTTTCCTCAAGTCAATGAAGATGCTATGTAGACAATCATGACATAAACCATCCATATTCTTTTAAGGATTAAGAGTAGCCCATTTGATGGTATCAGTTCTCGGCGTTCCACATGATAATTTCAGATAATCGGAGCAGGGTAGTTAAGGTAAGATTCAAATGCAAAGTTCAAGACTAGTTGCTCGAACATATAGCAAGCATTCTCAAAATAAAATGTTATAATAGACTTCTGAAGCAGCTATTAATGGAAACACCTTCACTTCGAGCATATTAATCTTATATTACAGGACAAGACATCTCACAGAATTTCTAATTAAATTCAGGATCCAATAACAGTTTTACATGACATTTATTGAGGTTGGTTTTGCAGATGCATTAAGCATGAATAACAATGTGAATGATACATACTCAACTTTACTAATTAACCACTTTTGCATGGATCAACTATGCAAGATAGCAATACTTTACCTCGCCTGTGCCGATAGTGAAATCTGGAAATCCAAAGGAGTCCTTTACTTGGACATATAATTTCTGCTTCCTAGGGTTCACAACAAGCATATGAAAATCCTGCCCATATGCCAAAATATACATCACCTAAAGAGTTTAGACTTTGGCTGAACAATACTTACAATAAAGAAGTCTTACCTGATTCCAGATTGGCTCTCCAGGTGGCCCAATGACAGTTGTCTGGCTATTTTTCTTACTTCGAATTACCTGATCACCCAAACTTAGAACAACATATGGATCTGTCTTTCCTGTCCATGCATGAATAGGTATATCAGCTTTTGTTAAATAATTAAATAAAAATGACTACAAAACAAAAAATATAAACCATTTTAAAACAAAGTTACATCTGAAAACATGATACCACCTGAGAATGAATGCTTCCTGAAACTACCAAGATAAAAGAACTATAGGTAAATGCTGGTTTCTGCAGAGGTTCTCAGAATTGGAATCACAATCAGCAGGTCAACGAAAAAAAAGGGGCTAAATATCAAAAATTTCCATAAAATACTATATTTTTTTAATTGAATGTTATAAAACCAGAGACAGGCCCCTTTTTATTTGAAGTAGCAAATCAATGGCAAAGAAACTAAAGAAAATGTAAGAAGAGATACCAAATATAAAATAAGCAAGTTTCCGAGCATCAACTAGAGTCACTGATAACTCTCCAACAAAATCTTTATTTCCTTCCTGAACTGCATTTGATTTAAAAAAATCTGAAACAGGGCCCAGTGCTTCCCCTTTCTGAAAGTCAAGGACAGTTTTTTTTGGACGAACAAAGAGTCGAGGCAAATCTTCAGTTAGAAGCTTCGTCAGGAACCTAGAAAGATGAAAGTAAAGATTTCAGTTCACAGCAAAACATTACAAACCAAAGTAATATATCCATCAGACAATGGCAATAATAATCGACAATTATTATTTTGGCAGCAAATTGCATAAAAAGAGGAGACTTGTCATATTTGCATACTCGAAGAAAGCACAACACAGGAAATAATTTAAAGCATAGAGCCTGATAAAACATAAGATTCTTTTTTTGTCAAAAAAAAAAAAAAAAAATCCACTGAAAGACGATGAGTTCACCCCTCATACAAGGTGCCACTCCATGGTCTCTACCATTCACCTATCGTACAAAAGTCACCCTCCTCCCCAACTAAATTTTATATGCAAGTTGCAGAGTATGTTGTGTCCTAAAAGAAGTGTTTAGGATATAAAACATATCAAGCAATTTTGCATGCAGGCAATGGGCTGAAAATCATTAGTTGGTTTGAAGGTAAAAATGCTGCCTTTTAAGTTCCATTTGAAACCAAAT
This sequence comes from Phoenix dactylifera, assembly GCF_009389715.1. NCBI lineage: Eukaryota > Viridiplantae > Streptophyta > Magnoliopsida > Arecales > Arecaceae > Phoenix > Phoenix dactylifera. The sequence goes on along the minus strand of NC_052408.1, from coordinate 13,346,506 downwards.
GCTTCGTATAGTGAAATTGTTTCTTAATGCGTATTAAGAGATGACAACCATGTAAGAAGCATGGCCATGAATATGAAAAATAGATATTAGATGTTTCCCACATGTCGATATGGCCAATCCAGAAAAAAAGGACACAGATATGATGGCACACGCCACAGCAGAAAGATGTATTCAAGTTGGGACTATCATGCTTTATGCCCATATATGTGAAATGGTATGAATGAGGCATTTTTTGGCTCTAGAGATGTGCTTATTTCCACCCTCAGTTAAAGCAGAGCCAGGTGATTCCTCTAGAGCAAGGTTGAGTGAATTTCTAGGTTGCAGGTAATTCCAACACAATTAGGTAAGGCAATACCCAAGTTGTTCCTAAATGATGCACTAGTCACTAGCCTGCAAAAACAACCAACACAAAGCATCGAAAAAATGTCCAACAAGACAACAAAATCTGTTGGCATGCTTTTAAAGTTATGATATATTTCCTGAGCCCTGTTCAACCTTGATTGACAACATAACACAAGTTCATATTACCATGAGAGCAAGAAATACCACACAGGATAGTGGTATACTTGATGTGCTGATGATAATGAAGTCAAGTTTCTTTACAATTTGGATACACATTAGATGTAAATGGTATTACTTAAACAAAAGCAATAGAATATAGCCTACAAAGAAAACTTCTGAAATCAAAGATGTTAATGGCTTCAGCCACTTCTAGATTCAGAATTTATCCAGAAAAGGGCCTGGCTGTGTGGATTTCTACATAGTGTGAATAAAAATAAAAATAGTGATAATAGAAACACTGGCATGTAGTAAGATATGTGACTTAGAGTAAAGGAACAACAAATATGCAAATGAGTTATAGATAGATCATAGACAGAGAAACAGGGAAGAGGAATGATTTTACTCACATTGATAGAACAGGGATTGCTGATGGAGAACAGCCAATTCCATGCAATGAACATTTAAGCTAGCATTAGTAACACATCAAAGTAATTGTGCAATATGAAGATCATATATACATTTCAATCCCTTAGACTAGGATGTATCAGAATAAATTGCATGTAGTGATAAACCCAGAAATTGTAATGCTTAGCAGCATATGACTACCTCAAAAAATTGGGACAACGGAGAAATCTGAAAAGGGTTTCAAATACGAAGGCAACAAAACTCAATGCAAACTATCTCAGTTGCTCTACCTATCCTCTTCATGAAGAAGTCTGATTCACAGAAATAATTAGCAAACTTGTGAAAGCTATGAAAGCACCAAAATCAACTCCCCTTATAATAATTGATATTCACTCCTACAGCATATATTAACTTTTCCATCAGTTGGAGCTGTTAAATTTACAGAGCCACCAGCCCAACTAAATCTTGTGGAGATCTTCAGAAGTTTTTTGAAATAGAATGGTATAGCTCTCTTATTGCTTCATTGGCCAAACACAACCAACATAGAACTGTAGAACCACAGACTAAGTATGCCACTCAGCTTCACAATAGCTCAACTGTGCCTACTGCCTTCCCAGTATGTTGGATTGGCTCCAATCTTGCAAGGATTCTCATTCAAAATAAACCTTAAATATCTGCATGGTGATGATAACATTATGGGGCTGATCAATTGTGGTTGTCTTGTGTGACAGTTTCAAATCTGCATCAGGCCAAACAATTAACTTACTGGTCATACTACTTCTAGATTTATTCAATGGAATCAGAAGCCCTATCAAATCTCTATCTCAATCTACATCCTACATTGTTATCTTCATTTTAAGGGCGAAACAATCTTCCAGAAAGTCTTCTACTTCTCAACATCAGCATCTTCTGAATATATAATGGGAACTCTTTGGGGGTGCATCTCGACCCCCCAAGTTCAACTCTGCCTTTCTGTTTATTTTTAACTTTTCAAGAACAAATCTATCTCTTTCTCCTTTCCCAAGAGCGACTTGTGCTTTTGGTGTCCAGAGTCTTATTTTTTCTTTTATTTCTGCTCCACTCCCCAAGGCACATGAATTGCACATGCCCAAAACTATTTATAACAATCAATTTCTCAAGTAGCCCAAGACCACTCAAAGCGAAGCCTATTATACACTCACATGGGTGTTACAAATCTTGGAAAAACCAACTTTCAGCAAATCTGATTCCAAAAATCTCATGAACTTGCAGTGCAAACAATGTGGATTAATAGTTAATCAACACATGCTGCCTTTGCTAGTCTCAAGTTCATTGCTAAAATATGTAACATGTAATTATTATGGATTACAGTCATCCATACCACCCCAATTTAGATTAATTCCATCCCTCTTCTTTACTCCCTGCTCCCTTTTACGATTGTATGTTCTTCTTCCCTCTCCCTCTCTCTTTCTCTCCCCCCTCCCCCTCTTTTTAATTTATTGTGCCTTTGGTAGTTTTTATTAGCCTGGAAACTATCTCCTGTCAACAAGTTCAAACTGGCCCATTGAGATCAGAATGAAACATCCGGGTTCGATGCGAAGTTCCAACTTTCTGGATACTGCTTGCCGTTAATAAATAATGCCTCGCCATATGATTAATTGAGGCAGACAATAATGACCATTTAATCAAATTATGTACAAGATTATGTCTATATATGTTTCTATTCAATGCCCATGCATTCAAAAATGGGTAAACATATGCAATATACCTTCCAGTGAATTAACTTACAGACATGTTGAACAATAATATTTCAAAGTGGAAACTGTTCAATGAAAAAAAAATTATGCTAAAATAATGAATGCACGAAAATAAGATGTAGTCATAAGAAAATTAAAACATACCCATAAGATTGAATAAACGAAATGGTGACAGCTCGAATTTAATCTTTGGAAGGGAGACAAAAGCCCATGACACAGCACCTACCCAAGGCTCTGTAGGTATTAAACGTAACTTAACCCAAAGCTCCCCATCAATATCAAAATCACGAACTCCAACAGGTACAACAATGGGGATAACGCCAAATTTTAAGGAGAGGGACAACAACATGCGAGCACCACCTGTATAACGAAGGCCAATCTGATACCTGACATAGGGGTGGAAGGGCTAATCAGACATGAAAAATATATTATATCTCCACTATTGGGTTGTTTTCTCAAATAAACCATGGCTTAAATTTTCAATTAAGGCATGTTTGGATCCGCCAAGCATGTAGAACCATTGGCCAAGGATTCCAATATTAACATTTGAGACTCTACATGCAAGTATCAGACAGATTATGGATGGAAACAATTTATATCATATAATCAGGTTATGTTTTATCCACATAATAAAACTACTAGCAAAACTTGTGTTTTACACTGCAAAGAAAAACTTACTGCAAGTCGTTGACACGGCGTGAAGTCCTTCGTTCGACATTCCTAACAGACAATGGTTCATCTCCTAGCGAGAACTGCTTAATTTCAACCCTCTGCACATAATCAGGCTTCCTGAGGTCATCTATCACCGGCTGGACCAATCCGATGATCCAATTTTCAAGTCCAGACCTGTAAACCTTCCATAGCTTCCCCAAAACCATGTTGACCCATTCAACTGACTCTTTCCTCTGAAGATCTTTTTCCAGAAACAGAGAGAAGCTGGTTGGCACCTGAGGCCAGGTACCATTCCGAACATCCTGAATTGATTTATTCCTCTTCCTAAAAGTCCAAATCTTGTCAAAAATAACTCCAACAAAGAAAAAAAAGACAAAGAAGCCAGCAATGCTCCTGTTAATGGGGGGAGAAGGGATGGGATGGATCACTCCAAGCTGAGTCCTCAATTTATCCACCAACGGATCATCTTGGTAGTTTGTAAAGCTGGAAGCAATCTGCATCGGCTCGGATTCCGCATAATCCAGTTCACTGGACAACTGTTTCGCAACAATTTGCTTCTGGGCTCTCACACTTCTCTTGGCAGATTTCAAGAACTCAACGTCCAAATTCGAATTTTTATTCTCGGCTGGAAGCATGCACGCGCCGCATCGCCATCTGCTCCTCCGAAACTCACTCCAAAAGATCCCAAAACTCAATCCTTTTTTTCTTCTTCTTCTTCTTCTACAACCGATGCCTCCATCTCCGAATTCACCCGGGCAAACAATAGGCGAACGCCCACAAACCTGCGAGAGAGCCAACCCCAAAGAATCCCGCGGCACCAACATTCCAGGAACAAGAAACGCCGGCCCCAATCCAACGTTGGGCACCGCAATTCACATCAACAACAGCGGAAAACATAGATCCCAAGCCAGAATACCCACTGCTCGAGAAGCTCGAACTCAAGCGGATTTGCCTCTATAAAGACCGCAATCTCGAGAGCTTGGGGTTAGGCTTTCCCAAGTCCCGCTCAAGGGACGCAGAAACCTCCATGGCCTGAAGCCGAAATCTTGAAGAAATCGTGTCGACGATGGTAGAACCAAGAAGGAAATCTTCGATCGGGGTTAGGGTTCAGCGGGGTTTCGAAGGTGAAGAGGAGGAAGAGGCGGTGGCGAGAGCGAGTGCGGGGTTTCGTGGACCGGGCAGGGGCGGTTGGGGGGCGAAATAGAAGGGGAGTCCGGGCGTGAAAGGAATGGGCGGCTGGAGGAGAGCCTCGGCCAATCGGGGGAAATCTTGCAGGGCCTCTCCCGCCTCGGGTGGGGGACGCGTGGCTCCACCCTTCGGGCGCACGTGACCGTTGGAGTCTTAGAGGGGGTCATGCCCGCGTGACAGGGCCGCGGTCGGCGAACGGACGCGTCCCGGTGCGGAACTCGGTAGCTATACCGAGATGTCGGCGAACGACCGAAGAAAAATAACGACTTTCGTGGAGAGCTCGAAGTTGGAGTTGCTCATCTTTGATGCCTTGGCAGAGTTGCTTGACATGAACCCAAGGTTGTTTAAAACGTGGATGACAGAGACGGGGATGTGGTTTCAATGGATGGGCTTCATGATAATAAAAAAAAATAAGGGAAGAAGAGCAACTCCTGTTGATGTTTATTAATATTATAAGTATGGGTTTTGTGCATTCTTTGATGCACTAGGAGACAATCTAAATAAAGCCTTTGTCTTACTACAAGGGGATGGTAGGGTCTATTTACATCAAAATGAGAGCAAGGTTCTTGCTTTGAATACCATTGTCCCATTCTTATCAAAAAGCTATGCTGTTGTCGCATGTGGGATCATGGTTTATTCATGCAGGATTCTTTCTTGGGATTACTTCATTGCCATAAGCCAGTCTTGACATAGAAGCTATTCATTAACATCGCAAGACTCAATATACTGTGCAGGCTCTCAGTATCTTCTCTTTACATTGACAACATTATCGTCATATACATATCCAACCTACCTAATGAAAAAAAAAATCCTAACCGTTTTTATGAACAACTTAGGTAGGATGTGCACCTCAAAATTATTGAAAGTTTGTTTAGGCTGCGAACCCGAAATTCAAAACTACTTATGAATGTAGTTGTAAGGTATCAGTATTGATATGTTGGATGAAAGGAATGAAACGCCTTTTATTTTCCTTCAAACATTCAAATCTTAAAGTAAATTGCAAGACAACCATGATCACATACACTAGACCGTTTAATTATCTCTATAAGAATTTAATTTTTAATACAAAAGCATATTATAACCCAACATCTATGCAGGATATTTCATAATCATCTGACATGCATAACTTAGAAAAGTCTTTGGATGTTTGTATGAATAACGAACGCCACTGAAATGAAACAATGTTAGGAAAAAATTTAGATATATTTTTTTGAGATTATCTTGTTGTTATAGGATGAAAGTTGAAATATCTTTCTTATTTTTTTTCGATCTTTCTCATTTCCCTTGCAGCCATTTTTCCTCAGGAGATCCACAACAAGGGACGGGGTGTTGTTGAAGCTTTTTTTTTTTTTGGTATTTGATGATTTAAATTAAAAATATATCCATGGGAATTAAAATAAAATATTGTACAACTGAAAAGGAAGATCAGCCAAGAATACTCAAGTTTGAATAATTTGTGATGTGATCCAATCGACAATACTGTTTGCTCCCTATAACTACGTGAGATCTCAAAAGATAGTATTGATATCGATAATCTCCAGCAATTGCGTAAAAAAGTGTGAAGCCTACTCTCATTAACAAGCGACTCAAAAAGGCATTTGATAACCTCTGCCTCTCATCTGAATCACTTATTTGTAGTACACTGTCATCAAAATTGATCTTGGGCTCGTTTGGTTCGCAGGAAGCATTTTTCCTCCTAGGAATATGATTCCTGGGAAGCAGACTCATAGGAAGAGGATGATTAGGAAAGTACTTTTGGCATGTTTGGTTGATCATGGGAAAGTGATAAATTTCCAAAGTACTTATGTTTGGTTGACCATCTACTTTCCTGAAAAAGTTATGTATAATTCCTATTATACCCTTAATAAAAATTAGGTCTTTAATATCTCTTTAATGCTTCTTTAATGCATTAGGATTTTTTTGGAAAAAAATAAAAATGGAGTGATTCTCGCCTCATGGGAAAGACCTTCTCATGTTTCTTATGGGAAAGACTTTTCCATGAAATGTGGAAATCATATTCCTATGGGAATATAACTTTTCCATCTTTTTTCTTTGAAAACTCCAACCAGACAAGAGGCATCACATTACTCTCCCGTTGACCATACTTTCCCCCTTCTTTTTCCGCGAACCAAACGAGAGGTGGCAGTTCCCAAGTAAAATATGTTACTCGAGGAGATGCAGAGACCGTAAAAGGAGAGCCATAGAATGCTTTTGTTAGCAAAGATCTTTCAACGACAACCTAAAGAAACTCTTGGGCCTAGGCAAAGGTTTTCATAATAATTAATCGAGCACTCTGCCTCACATTTTGAAAATATATTTATTCCTTGCCAACCAAATATGATAAGTAATATAACAAGCCAATATTGCTTCCACTTTTTTCTTTTGATGAGCACCCAAAAAATTCTCCTTAACAATGCATAGATACTCCTCCACAGACAGGCAAAGAAGAGGCTGAATTTTGTATTGGAGCTTATCTCCATACCTAAGCCACCACCAAAGCATCATATGAGATATTTAGACAAAAGACTCTTCAATATCTAGGCATAGATCACAATGTCTTAGGATGTGATTGATGTAATATACTTCTACATGGAAGTTGAAGCCACACCAATTTCCACATGAATTTCTAGCTTCTAAACATGAGCAATATTCTCAACTGATAGGTGTTTAAAGAGAAATAGATAGTAGAAATCAAAAACCTTGGTAGTCATGCCAAAAGGACCCCAACCCAACCCATCACCACAGTCGCCAATAGAATTTGGAATCGGCATAACTTTGTTCCATAACTCTTTCAAGAAATATTGAGCAATAAGTGGTTGATTTCATTTCCTTTCCTCAGATATTATAAGTTCTCAACTTCAATATCTTGAAGTGAAGAAATATCAATAAAAGTCGGCTATTGTGAAAGTGGTAAAAATGACAGTCGAGGACCTTGGAGAATATTATTAGATTCACCATCATCTATGCACCATTTAATGCTAGAATAAAATAACTGAAGTATAAGATCAAATGTTTTTTTAAACCAGTGAGGCACTCTATGAGTCTATGTACAAGTCCGATAAGATACCAAATACCACAAGCCAAATTTCGTCTCCCTAAAAGAGCTCTAAAAACCATCTTGCATCAATAAATACCTTGCTGCATGTTTAGCCATAAGAGCTTCGCTTTTGATAATCAAAGAGGAAATGCCCAACCCACCACCCCAAACAAGTTGACATACATAATATAAAGAAATGAAATGCACCCTCTTAGAATTATTATCTGAACCCTACAGAAAATTCCTAATGATACTCTCCAATTTCAAAAGAACTCCTTAGGAATAAAACACAAAATCAAGGAAGAAAGGCCGGTTAATAAAGATCAAAATGAAAGAATAAGATCAAAAAGATGTCACGATTATCCTATCAAAGTTGGTCTCCATGTTTCAAAAATTCAATTAATAGATTTTTTTTCTTTTTTTGAGGATTAAAAGGGCCTAATCTCTATCTTTACCTTTGTTCCTACCCTACTCGTTGAGGGCCACTCCAAATAGATACTGACCACTCCCTTTACATAATAATTGCGGCAATTTCAATATGTCTCTAATATTTAGTGCCACTGATTCAAGAAATCATCTTGTACTTTGCCGAGCACTAGAGACTCGTTTGATTCGCGGAAAGCATTTTTCTTCATAAGAATACGATTCATGGGAAGAAAATTTCTAGAAAGAGAATGCCTCCGAATGTACTTTTGACATGTTTGGTTAAATAGAGAAAAGTGACAGAAGAACTTTTTTTGGAGTGATTTTTGCTTCATGGAAAAGTAACTTTTCCATATTTTTCATGGAAAAGATTTTTCCATTGAATGTGAGAATCATATTCCAATGAGAATACAACTTTTTTATCTTTCTCCTTTAAAAACTCCAACCAAATAAAAGCCATATCATTACTTTTTCATTGATCATATTTTTTTTCCTTCTTTTTCCGCGAACCAAACGAGCCCTAGAGCTTAAAGACAACCTTTCACTACTTCCTCTCGTGAAAAAATGTGACAATAAAAATGGCAATCCAACCACACAGATCTGATCAGATCTACTAATGTGGGAGCCGAACCTATCAGTAAAACCAAGCTACGGAATCAATAGTTATCTTGTCTGGTGCTCCGATATCCATATCCTACTTGGGTCATTTCCGCCTTTCTTTGGCGCTCTTCCGATCTGTAGTCCCGGAATCTTTTCCGTCGCGAAGACCCCCTCAATTTTCACGGTTCCATCTCTAATAACGCCTCAAACCCTCACCCATCTTCTCTTCCCCCAGTCTATCATACCGGAATCCATGAGGAACCCTCCGTCCTCCCGAATCTACGGTCAGGGTTATTAGTGTTTCCGAACCCCGATGGAGAAGCAGGCCTCCGGCCGGCACCCGCCAGCGGGGGCGCCGCCGCCGCTGCAGCTCTCCCCACAGGACTGGGAGACCCTCATCGACGACTTCCAGTCCGGCGTCCATGGCCGCTTCGCACGCTGGCTCTCCCTCCCCCTCCTCGATCTCGCCCTCCACGCCCTCCTCCGCCGCGACTTCCCCTCCGCCCTCAAGCCCCACCTCCTCATCTTCCTCGAGGACTCGTTCCCCCTCCTCCCCCTCCCGTCCCCCGCCGCGGCCCTCCCCCCACTCCTTGACGCCCTCCGCGCCCTCCTCCAATCCCCATCCCCCGACGCCGCCGCCGTCCGCGACCAGGCCATCCTCTCCGCCACCGCCGTCGCCGTCGCCGCCCTCCCCTCTCCCCTCCCCCCCTCCGCCGCCTCCCACCTCGAGTCCCTCACCGAGGTCCTCCTCGCCGTCGCCAACCGCCCCAACCACGGCCCCGACCGCCTCTCCCGCGCCCTCGCCTGCGAGTCCCTCCGCGAGCTCGAGCGTGCCAATCCCCTCCTCCTCTCCGACGTCGCCGGACACCTCTGGGTGCTCGCCCAGGCCGAGCGCACCCACGCCGCCCAGAGCTATCTCCTCCTCCTCGCTGCCGTCGTCCGGAACATCGCCCTTCACGGTCTCCTCTCCTCCCCCTCTTCCGTCCTTTCCACCTCCACCCCCCTCGTCCCCTTCTCCGCCCCCCAATCCCTCTTCTCCCCTCCCGACCCCTATCGCGAGCCCTCTGATCTCAATGTGAGGGAGATCCGGCGGGTGATGGCATTCCTCTTGGAGCGGCCGCACGCCCTCACCCCGCCGGCGACCATGGAGCTTGTGTCGATGCTCACGAGCATCGCCGGCGTGCTGGAGCAGAGCGTGCCGGTGGTGACGGCGCTCCTGAAGGTGCAGTTCTCTGGCCTGCTTTACTCCTATGACCCTATCCTCTGCCATGTTGTTCTCATGCTGTATTCCCGCTTCTCAGATGCTTTCACCGGGGAGGACGAGCGGGGCATCACCCGCCGCCTTGCCCTCGTTGCCAGGGAGACCCACCATCCCCTCATCTTCCGTCTTCTTGCTCTCCATTGGCTCCTTGGCTTGCCCCGGCTTGGCCATGGGAGGGCCTCCCTTGCCCCCCTGGCACCCAACTTTTACCCGACCGTGTTTGATCCCCTCGCGCTGAAAGCTAAGAAATTGGATGTCCTCTCATGCATTGCTGCCAGTCTTGATGTTTCCAAAGGGGAGGGGAAGGGGGAGGAGGAGGAGAAGGAGGGTCGAAGGCCGGAAGTGGTGAAGCTCTTTGAGGATGGATTGGTTTGTGTCTCAGCGTTCAAATGGCTACCACCAAGGAGCACCGAGACCTCGGTGGCCTTTCGCACTCTTCACACGTTCTTAATTGGAGTCGCCCCACATCCTAGCGGCAGCTCAGAGAATTCTGAAATAGGAGTTTTGATGCAGTCTACCATCTTCCACACGGTTCAGGTAAAGATATGATACTAGCATGCTATGTTTTACAGAAGGATTGTGTTTTTGTGTGCGAGCTCTTAACTTGGCCATCTTTGATTCTCTGTTAACTGCAGAGTATGTTGGTGAGTTTGGCATTGGAGCATCATGGATTAGTTCCGGTGATTGCTACTTTTGTCGACCGGTTGTTGGCATGCAAGGCCCATAGGCAAGTAGGTGAATGGCTGCTTCAGACACTCGACGAGCATTTGCTCCCAAAACTTGAATCGGGCTACCGATTAGCTTCATACTTCCCAATTTTTGAAAGGATTGCTGAGAGTGATATGATACCACCTCGTGGTTTGTTAGAATTGCTTACCAGGCATATGGTTACTCTTTCGGATAAACATGGCCCTGATACTTGGTTGAGATCATGGTCTCAGGGAAGCAAGGTATTGGGCATTTGCAGGACGATGCTTAAGCATCATCACAGCTCCAGAGTGTTCCTTGCTCTGTCACACCTCCTGGCATTCACTTGTCAGTTCTTTCCGGACTTGGAGGTTCGTGACAATGCTAGGTAATGATTGATGATCTTGTGGCTTTATTTTTTTTTTTCTTGTGACTTTAATAATTAATGTTGCAACCTATTCAGGATTTACTTGCGGATGCTTCTCTGCATTCCTGGGAAGAAGTTGAGGCACATAATGAATCTCGGTGAACAGCCTTCAGGAGTCTCTCCTTCTCCTCACCCTGGCTCACTCTTTCAAGTTCCATCACCCCGTCACTCACAAGATCTCAAGAAATCAGTTGGAGTGTCTTCTTATATTCATCTTGAAAGAGTCATTCCATTGCTTGTTAAACAGTCGTGGTCACTAACACTACCTAATTTGAGTAATGGAGACACTAAATCCAGTCACGTTGAAGGAATTAAGGACACCAGCGCCACACCTTCTACAGAACTGGAGGGGGAGGGTGAAGTGAATATCGAGAGGATCATTTTGCCAAAGGAACCATTGCGTGTGATGGATTCTAAGGTTGCAGAAATATTAGGAGTCCTGCGAAGGCATTTTGCATGCATTCCGGACTACCGGCACATGCCTGCGATTAAGATAAGGATAGCCTGTAGACTGAGGTTTGATTCTGAGCCATTCACTCGTGTGTGGGGAGCTGCTTCATTTGCTTTGGATTCGGAAGAGGTAGATGGATTGCCTGCTCTATATGCAACTACAATCACTTTTTCATCAACATCAAAATATGGTTCTATTCCACCTTGCCGTGTACCGTTTCTTTTAGGTGAACCTTCAAGAACTGGATTTGATATTGTGCCTGTGGACAATAGTTGTGAGGAGGAAGATTCAAGCTTTTGTGCCTCGGTAATGATAGAATTGGAACCTCGAGAGCCAGTTCCTGGTCTTATTGATGTAGCCATCAAAGCAAATGCAGAAAATGGGCAAATTATCTCTGGCTCACTTCAAAGTATTACAGTTGGTATTGAAGACATGTTCCTCAAGGCTGGCATACCACCTGATATTACAGAAGATGGGGTTCCAGAATACTGCATGGATCTGTTTCATGCTTTGTGGGAGGCTTGTGGTAATTCTGCTAACACAGGACGGGAGACCTTTCCTCTGAGTGGAGGTAAAGGGGCTGTGGCCATTAATGGGACACAATCAGTTAAGCTTCTGGAAGTACTCGCAGATTCTTTGATTAGAGCTATTGAAAGGTATCTGGCTCCCTTTGTTGTAAGTGTCATTGGCAGCCCCCTAGTGAATGTCGTGAAGGGTAATGAGGTTATCAGAGATGTTGTCTGGGGAGAGGATTCTGAGAATTTTGCTGGCAGTAACGTTGGTGCCCTGGTACCATATTCAGACAACGTACTTCTTGGGCTTCCATATGCTGAGGAAGAAAGTGATGCAGATAATCCTCCACAAGTCAGTAAGAGGAACATGGGTACTTTTCTTGTTTTAATATTCCTGCCTCCGCGGTTCCATCTCCTTTTCCAGATGGAAGTAAGTGATGCTTCGACATTAGTTCGAATAAGAACTGACCACTGGCCATGTCTTGCTTATGTGGATGAATACTTGGAAGCTTTGTTTCTAACATAGTACTCACATTGAAGGCCAGATTTACATCTGCTGCATGGCAGGACTTTGACGTTTCTGCTGAAGGTCTGTTCTGTACTGCAAACATCTTGTTCTTTTTTATATTCTTTTATATTGCGGACTGTCTTTTTTCTACAAATCCCTCCAATATGTCAAAATTCATACTTGTCTTTTGGAAGAATGCAGATCATGCAATATCCCATTCATATTCTAAAGTATCTTTTTTGCCCCAGATTTTTTTTTGGGTGGGGGTTCTTGGTTCCATATCCATCCCAAATTTAACTCTTACTATCAGCTTAGCTGTTCATATTTTATTTCAATATGTTTAACCATGTACTCCAAATAGATTTGAAGGGATACCTGGTTAATCTTAAGGCTTGTGGAACCTAACCAAGGTATCAAATACCATTGTGAAGGTGAGGCGTCCCACTGTCCTGAGTGTCGGGATGTGATGAGTTGGGAAATGGAGAGGAAAGATGGGAGATTCACCATCCTAAATGCCGAGATATAGGGCATTGTCCCGTCCCATGGTGTTTAAACCTTGAACCTAAGTGTCAAAAAAACCTTGAACTGGTCAGGTTAGAATCAAGCAGAACTGGTCAGTGTTGTAGTTACAAGTATTCTAGGTTAAGTTTCTGGCATTATCTAATCCATGAATATGCTATTCATCATTGGCATTATATTGTTTTGCAAGTATGATCAGGTTAGAATCAAAGAGTCCTCATCAAGGAGACTGTATATTGTTGACGTCATAATACTTTTGCTTCCTGATCTATTAGTTTGTAGCAAAAGTGTGGCCTACAAGGCATGCCGTAGTTGACAAGGTGCATCTAAACTCGTGGACATTGAATCATCTGTATTTAAGAACTCCGTAACTCTAGGCATGTATTTTATTGTTTCAGTTCTTGCTATATTGTGAGAAAAACCTTCAAAGATATAATGTAAGAATAATCAAGTCCAAAAAGGTTTTCTTGTTTGTGTGCACTTGAGTTATGGCATTGAATAGTCAGATTTGAAGCAAGTTGGTCATTTCTTTGCCAGATGGCAAGAGTAGTTCCAAGCCAACATACAGAGCGCTTTAGAAGGTAGTTTCCTAGTTGAGATTTGAGAAAGGTGAAAAATATAAGTTTTGGAGCAACTTTGGATTAGATGCAGCTGTTTTCTTTTTTTAATTATTTTATCTGAAGATTGTTCATGTTGGAGGAGTCATTTAATTTTTGTTTTTATGAGAACCAAAGACTCTCCAAGGAAAACAGGGAGTAAATCTCTTTTCTTTATCTGCTACGGCCTACGGCCTACCTTTCTCACAAAGGTCATGGCATGCGGTTTTAAAGTTTTTCTTTTTATCAACAGTGGACATTTGCTTGGTTGATGACAACCTTGCTTTTTTAGACTTTAATAAATCTTTGTTGCATTACCATAACTAGTAATGCCATTTTAATTGTACTAATCCAGCAATCTTGCTGGTGGTGCATTCCATAAAGTAAACCTCTAGTCTGAATCCCTATTTGCAAAAATGATGAGAGAATAGATAATATATACTTGTTGATCCTGACATGGCATTGTGATATTCATTGTTGTTCTTTATATGATCTTCTAGGTATCCATCATATATATAAAGCAATGACTGGAATCTTTCATTGATCTGGAAGTGAAATTTCAAATGCTCTTTCTAGGGTTAAAATTCAGGATTATTCAGGAAGAATGGATGCATATTTTAGATTCTCACTGATAAAGAAGATATTCGGGAATCTCATTGATAAAGAAGATGAGTGAAGGATTAGAAAATTATATGCGTTCGAATCTTGTATTATAAAGAAGTGAGTTTAACTTTTGCTCAGCAAAAAAAGAAAGACATGAATTCAATTTTTCATTTTGTGTGGCTGATCGGAACTTTGGGCAGTTCATCAGGACCTATATAAATACCTTTAGAAGTTTATCTCACTCTTAGTGGCATCTGAGGGTTGGTTAAGTGAGTTATGTCCTTAACCATCCTTCTTTTTACTGGAACAGCAGAATGCATAGCCTCTACAAAGGCGGAGACTCGAAGAGGCTGAAACTTGCAACTATTTGGCATCACCTGATAATCACCTTTCCCTGGGGAGACCAGGGATGCAGTCTCTCTATGTGCACTGTTTTCAAATAGATTTTTGTTTTATATCAAACCAAGAGCTTGTGTGATCTTGAGGATTGAGGTGTCGCAATTTGGTATGGATTCTTGTTAAGTGATTATTACGACTTCCCTTGATTCAGATGCACACTGCAGAGCCTCGCTTCCGATCACCATGCAAAGGACTATCTGAAATCCAAGATTGTATAATATGAAACTTAAATCGATAAAAGTGATCGATAACTACTGCAGTGTCTGGCTAATGTGCTGGAGAGATTGGTGGTGTGATCCTCTTGAACCTCACGGACTTGTTCTAGGATGCTGATAACTTTGTTCGTCATAGCTGAGATCATTCACACCTGCAAAGATCTACTTTATTTTCATTTTCAATAAATAAATATTTTTTCCTTTGTGAAAATTGTTCTTATGGATTTGATCATTATGCCTCCTATCCTTAAACGAATGCTCATTTAACTTTATTGATTACTCTACATGTCAAAAAGCTGATATAGAAGTGAGGAGAGCAATGTGGTTTGTAATTATATAAAAACTAGAATGTGAACATCACTAGTAAAATGCTGAGATGTATGACAGAAAACATGGATGGTTAAACATGCCCCATCCAAGAGAATTCGCATTACATGTCCTTATTATATCAAACATGTTAAGATAAACTCTCTACAAATTAACACCAACTCTTTCATGGTAAGCAAATTGATATATAATATGAAAAATCCAAGAAAAACGGATCTAGAGTCCATCCAAACATAGAAACTTTTTTGTAGAACCTTGAGCCTTTTCAATACTGATCGCAATCAGCTCAATTTTTTTGATCAACTTTCCCTTTAATTAAAGATAGCCCTTGGACAACAAGGATCATATGCAACATATCATTGCCCAATTCCGAGCTTTTGTTATTTTGTTTGTTAACGTTATACAGCTACTAATCTAAAGTTTTACGGTTAGTTTTCTAGTCGTTTCCCGGATCCGATTCTATTACCACTATTAAACTAAAAGCTCGCACCCCGCGGTGACGCCTTTTTACTCTCTTGGCTCTCTCGTCCACCCATAAACCCTCTCCCCACCTCTTCCAATGGCGGCGGCGGCGCTTCGTCGGAACGCTAGATTCCTCCTCCCTCGCCCCCGCAGCTCCTCCCTCTCCACTGCCTCCTCCGAGGCCAAACCCTCGATCTCCGTCTCCCGCGCCAAGTCCGCCATCCGCGCCGAGTCCGACCCGGACCGCCTCGCTGACCTCTTCCTCTCCGCCACCCACTCCCCGGCCTTCCACGGCGACCGCCCCCTCTACCGCCTCTCCATTCGCCGACTCGCCGCCGCCCGTCGACCCGACCTCATCGAGCGCCTCCTCGAGCACCAGAAGTCCGACCCTGCCGCGCCCAAGTCTGAGGGCTTCCTTATCCGCCTCCTTTCTCTCTACTCCGACGCGGGCATGCTCGACCACGCCGTCCGCACCTTCGACCACATCGCCTCCGCCGGCTGTCCGCGCTCCGAACGCTCCCTCTGCGCCCTCCTCTCCGCCTTCCTCCGCCACGGCCGCCTCGACCGCCTCCACGAGGCCTTCGATCGTGTCCCCAAGGAGCTCGGCATCGCCCCGGGCATCTCCTGCTATAACGTGCTCCTTGATGCTCTGTGCTCTGGTGGTGAGGTCCACAAAGCTCACAAGTTGCTCGAGGAAATGCCCGAGAAAGGGGTGAATCCCGACATAATTTCCTACAATACGGTCTTGAGTGGGTTTCTAAAGAAAGGTGATGAAACTGGGTTTGAAGGGGTGCTGAAAAAGATTACCAAGGAAGGATTGAGCCCCAACGTGGTCACCTATAATTGTCGGATCTCGGAGCTCTGTGGGAAAGGTAAGAACTCTGAGGCTGAGGAGTTGTTGGATGTGATGATTTCGAAGGGGGTATATCCCAACAGGCTTAGCTTCAATACCTTAATTGATGCCTTCTCCAAAGAAGGGGATGTGGATTCAGCTATGAGGGTCTTCAAGAGGATGCAGGATATGAAGAGGGATGATGGCAGCGGCGTGTCGCCTAATTTCGAGGTGTATATTGTCTTGCTTCGTGGCTTGGTCGGGAAAGGAAAGTTTGGTCCTGGGGTGGAGGTCTTCAAGGAGTGTTTGGAGAGAAAGTGGGCGCCACCATTTGAGGCTGTGAAAGGATTGGTTGATGGCTTGATAGAGAATTCTCAGGTGGATGAGGCAAAGGACATTGTTGCGAAGATGAGGAAGGTGCTTAAGGGGGATGCTGTTGATGCATGGAAGAAAGTTGAAGGTGAATTTGCTTTGTAGGGCAGTGCGCGTTCTTCGGCATAAATGAATTGCAGGGAATGGTAGAAGTGTTGTGAGAGAAGGTACCCAAGATAATTAATCTGCTATTCACTATAGGGATTTTTGCTGGATTTGTAGCTTGCATTTAGGCAGTCAAATTTACTTTTTGTCGCAAACTATTTCTTTCTTATTGATTGTGTGACTTGGATATTCATCACCAGTGGGGAATTAGCTGTTTGATTTCATTTACAGTAGATGAATACTAATTTTTGCACAGTTTTAACCTTAGAATGGTAAAAGAGATATAACAAAATGTAGGCATACATTTATATATCCTAGATTCCTAGGTATGGGAAGGAAGGTTGCAGGAGATGTTTTGAGCTGGATTTCTTTCCAACTTGAATCAGTTTTGAATTAGTTCAGTGCTCATTGGAGTCCCATAGGCATGAATATGGATTTTTTTGTTGTTGTTGTTGTATAAAAAAAGATTGTATCTGAAAATTTTAATTTATCACATACTTCGGAAACATACCCTAGGTCAGTGTAACTGTTGCACAATTTCAGCTGCTTTTGTGGTGTCTGTTTGTTTAGTCTGTGTGATGGCAAGCCAATTAACAGTGTTGGGCTCTCGAAAACTACCTGGCTTGTGGGCATGACCAAGAAAGTATCCTTCAGCCAATGTTAATCTTCGAGAATGGGTAGATTGTGAACTTTTGGACTTCAGCCATCTGCCTGCATGTTCATTGGGAATTTGTGATCTGAGTAGTGGATTGCAGGGCAGTGGTCTGTCTTTCCACTGAAGCTGATACAAAGAAGCTAATAAGGAAGGGTTCCTGTGAGCATTGTCTTCATTTCTGCTGGGAGTTTACCCCAATGGAACTCATCCCGAAGACAAGGGACAACTTGCCTGATAATGGAGAACCAGATCGAACTTCAAACATGTTTTGGATGGCAGCATTCCATACAAATTTCAGCTTGAAGAGTTTGATCAGGCTTCCTGTGCAACTTTATGCTGCCTATGTTTGTTCTTATAATTCTTTTGTGTCAATGCCAAGTGGTTACATTAGCAAGCCACAAGCAATTATCTCAAGATTGATAAGCTCTTTGAACTTGTTTGTAATTCATATATCATTTCTTCTCCCCCGAACTCTAGCTTCGCACCAGACATATCTTGAAGATCTCTGATTCTCTTTGATTCTCAAAACCTAAACACCCATTGCGCATCTTCGTGGTGGGATTTGAACTCGGGTCTCTGGTACAACCATGCACTGTAATCTTAGAACCCATCAGGACTTGGCTTAGGAGTTGGGTTTCAATTCTATACAAGCATTCGACTCCACTCTATGGAACTTTATGTTTTACTTTTCGGAAGGATCTCGTTAACTCAAAATTTTAGAAAGAAAGATTTAACGGTGCCAATGCATAGCCTGGAATCTGACAGCTAATACACGATCTCGGAAAGCCGTGATGCGGGGTTGCAGTGCCTCTGTAATGTTGGGTCCGAGCCAGGCCCCGCCCCACAAGGGACTCATTCCTCGAGTCCATGTCTTAAACCCTAGAGCCATCACAATTTCCGGAGGCTTGTTCGGAAGGAGGAAAAAAGCTCCGTAGACCCCTCGCGGAGAGTACGGCAATGGCGGTCATCGCTCCCTCCCGCCGCCACCGCTCGTTCCTCCTCCTCCGCCACCACCTCCGCCTCCTCTCATCCACCCCGTCTCCACCTCCTACCGCCGCCGCAGCCCCTCTCCTCTCCAGTTGCCACGCCTTCGACCCCGCCATCCACCGCCTCGCCCGCGCCCGCCGCTTCTCCGACATCGAGGCCCTCCTCGAGCCCCTCAAGAGGGACCCGCGCGCCTCCAGCGAGCCCTTCCTCGCCGCCGTTGTCACCTCTTACTCTGCCGCCGGCATGCTCGAACACGCCCTCCGCACCCTAGACGAGATCCCCTCCATCGGCGCTCCCCGGACCGCCCTCTCCCTCAATGCCCTCCTCTCCGCCCTCAACCACTCCCCTCTCCCCTCCTCCCGGCGCCGCGTCCCCGAACTCTTCGCCGACCTCTCCCGTCGCCTCTCCATCGTCCCCGACAAGGTCTCCTACGGCATCCTCGTCAAGTCCCACTGCCTCGCCGGCGACGCCAAGAAGGCCCTCGCCGTCCTCAAGGAGATGGAGGAGAAAAAGGTCGAGGTCACCACCGTCACCTACACTACCCTTCTCGATTCCTTCTATAAAGAGCGTAGGCCGGAGGAGGCCGAGAGATTGTGGAAGGAGATGGAGAAGAAGGGATGCAAGCCCGATTTGCCGGCTTATAATGTCCGAGTCATGTACCGAGCCCTCGAGGGAAAACCGCAAGACGTGCTTGATTTGATCAGAGAGATTGAGGCAGCCGGATTGAAGCCCGACACCATTACTTACAATTATCTCATAAGCTGTTACTGTAGTCATGGCCGGTTTGAGGAGGCGAAGAAACTGTACAAGGAGTTGGAGGAGAAGGGATGTGTTCCAAATACTGCAACCTTTAGGAATTTGTTGGCTTCTTTATGTAAAAATGAGGATTTTGATGGCGGTTTGGAGGTGTTCATGGATAGTATAAAGCAGAGCAAGTTGCCGGATTTGGGCTCGGTTAAGCTTCTGGTTGAGGGGTTGATGAAGAATTCGAAGGTTAGAGCTGCGAAGAGGGTGGTTAGTGGGCTGAAGAAGAAGTTCCCGGAAGATTTCACAGGGGACTGGAAGAAGCTTGAGAAGGTAGTTGGTGTGAATGTGGATGGAGAAGGATCTGAGCAAGCAGTAGCTGCTTGAATTCAGGAATAGTCTTGAGGAATTCAGCTGGCGCCTATGAGGATTCGTTTGCTGCTTGTTCAATTAATCATTTAGGAGCAAACAAAGGAGCAAATTGCCAATGAAATTTAATCCCCCACAACCCCCCGTGCCGATGAGGATTCGTTTGCTGCTTGTTCAATTAATCATTTAGGAGCAAACAAATGAGCAAATTGCATATGGTGTGTGAAGGTGGGAGTGTTTGAGTGCAAGCATGGCTTCTTCTTCGAGCAGCTTGAAGGCTGAAGTACTGAATAAAATTGTCTCTGGCACTTTTGATGGCAATTGCATATGATCTGCTTGGATGAGGTTTATTTTATAAGGTGCATTTATCAATTCTGATATCTGACATCCTTGTAGTTGCTTTCATGATACACATTGTTAGTTATGCATGAAATCACTGAGTCGTTCTGCCATTGGTGCTTTGTTATGTTTATATCTTATTTTTCTACACAGAATTTCCATGGTAACTACCTTTCATTTGAAAAAGCTGTACTGTTTCATACTGTATTGTTGAGCAGCTATGGTTTGATTTAGTTGTACTGTATTGCCTTCATGATGCAGTAATGATTTGGTCATTTTATTTTGGAGAATGAATAATGGAATGCTCTGATGTATGTTTATCTATTTGAAAGATGATTTACAATTAATGTATCTCAGCTTTGAGACCTCTCATGTTTTGCTAATAGGCACCTTGCTATTCTGCCAAAAGTTAAGAAAAATAATGAATAATAGAAATTGTTACACCCCTGCCCACCTATTCTAGGTAGAATTAGAGTTAGGTTTGCTAGCAAGGGGAGTTTAAGGGTCTGCTAACTTTCCTAATAAGGTTCAAAACTTGGTAACTGAAAAGTTCAGCAATCTATTCTTGAAACTTTGACAATGCGTTCGTGGATTTAGTCAATATGTAAGAGAGGTGTTGTGCAATGCGTTCGTGGATTTAGTCAATATGTGCCAGAAGCTCGTTAAACCCCTAAACAGGAATATTCCATTGGACAGAGGACTTGCAACTATTCTGAACCAATTTGATCTTGAATAAAATTGCAACAGGGCCGAGAATTGCATTCTAGATGTATGGAGCAGGACCTTTAGAAGTCAGATTGAAGAAATATCAAATTAGGAAATAAATCAATTTTGCAAGTTGGTCTGCCTGCTTGCGAATGCTGTTTAATATATGTAAAGGTATCTTTTCTTCTTAGTTGTATTAAAATGATAGTTCTGTAATTCGTCAATCTTGTCGGCATCTTTGTTTGTTCATCCATTGGTATTTCTGTTGTAAATATTGCTGGTCTTGACTTGAGCTGGTTTTTGTATGAGGATTCTATATGGTTGCTTTCTTCATTATCATCTTCCATGGCATGCATCTTGATGGCCACTTTTCTCTGGCTCTTATGTTGTACAAAATAATGATGTTTTCTTTTTTTGATAAATCAGATAAATCATACCATTTTAGTATGAATACATTCAAGAAAGTCAAAAAAAAAGAAGGTGACGTTGGGGGTGGGAGGTGGTAATCTCATCCCAAAGAAAGCCACTGGAGTGTTGGGCTATATATAAGGCAACAAAGTCAGTTGTTCTGTTAACCTCTCGATATACATGAGTGACTCGGAAAGCAACATGGTCCCTCGACAAGCCGTAGATGTCCTGCAGCAGCGGGTGCCCATCGCCCGCCCTAGATTATCTCTGGATCCACCATTGTAGCTGAGTCTGCTTCAAGATGAATACAATCCGCCCCAGGGTAAGCCTCATATAGATGATACCCTTCTAGGCAGCCCTTAGCTTAGCTCCGAGGATAGAAGTGTCGTAGATATGGCTACCCCCAACAACAACAACTATGGAGTTAGGGTTCTTGATCAGAAAACTAGCACCACCCCTACCTCTGGCATCAGTCATGCTATCATTGAAATTCACCTTGAGAAAGTTCGGGGGCTCCTAGAAGAGGAAAATCGTCCAGATCGCTGCAAGAGCTGAATGGGAGATCCAGATGTTCCTTGCAATTCTAGATTCTTTGGCGGTCTGAGTCTGGATGATCTCGGCTGCATGGAGAAGAGCCTTGTCGACAACAAGCTTCAAATGTTGCTTTCTATGCTCAAAAACCCTAGCAATCTTATCTAGCTAGATATGGTAAACAACATAGACGAACCTGATGCCCATGGAATAGTAGTAGATCTCCTCAAGGTACCCTTCAAATGAGCGAGGAAGGCTTCAATAGGGGTTGTTGAATGTAGGAAACTCCGGCCAACCTTCACACTAGAGCCACCCTCGAGCATCCAAACAAGACATGCACTACGGACACCACCTTGTTTGGACATCCATCACAAGCAGGATGAAGCCTCAACCCCCTTCTACACAGTACACCCTTGGTCGAGAGACAATCTCACGCTACCTTCCATAAGAACAGGACAATATGAAGGTGAATGCGTAGCTTCCAAATCCAAGCTCTATCTATCATCCGAGTGGCCTTGACTATGTATAATTCACCAAGGTTGGTGGTTCTCACCTTCGACCTACAGGCCGAACTTCAGACCCTCCTATCAAACTCCAACCCCCCCTCTCCTCACTTGGGAATTGGCACAACAAAAATCCTCTCCGCTAGATGATCCCCAAGGATATGTTGAACAGATGTTGCATCCTATCTCTTCCCCTCTGGAGTGAAGAGGTCGCAGATCTTGAGGCCATCTGAGCTTTCCACATTAACCATGGTAGGCCATAACCATAGTGGTAGATCAGATACTCAAATATCATTCATCACATCAATCAATTGGCCATCTCCGGCTGACCATCTGATACTAGAAAGCAGTAATCTGAGGGTAGAATTGTTATGCATCCCCATCTTATAGGTTACACTGCTTATAACATTTAACCTTCCCTGAAGATGATCATCACATTATATTCTTTAAGATGCTCCATTGCACTGGTCTAGATTGCAATTACTTTGCTGGTGAATAGGTAAGATATAAACAAATGATGAATCATCAACTAGCTTAGCATCTATTTATGGACCTCTGCTGCTTGCTCTGCTCAGGTAAGAACTATGCTGCCGCTAGCAGTGTTACCATCATGCGATTAATCTTAGAGCCGGTAAATGTAGAGTTTCCTTCTCACCAATCCCATGGATGTCTCTCTTTGCCCTTAGTATCACCTCTAGCATTCTGCCACCTCATCATTCGGATGTATCCAAAGATCAGACAAAGAAGATTGCAGGTATCAGAGCTCGTGATTTTGTTACCTTTCTGGATAATAGTTTACTAAATGTCTTGCTAAATCTAAAAAGAAGTTCTATCAGTTCTTAATTAATTTTTTCTCACGATCGATCCAATGGAATGCTTTGGACGGACTTGATTGTCATCACATTTGTTAATAGTTTTATGTCTGGCATTCTTCCTGGGCCTGTTAATCTTGCAGGACTATAAATATAGACTATGGGCCGCTTATCAAAAAATTTATATTAGTGAATTTATATTATGTCAGTCTGTGACCATGGCATATAGGACTACTCCGAGCATAACAAAGGCCACAAAACTAGGGGCGTGCTGCCGTTATGACGAATCCATCTCGGCATCTGTGTTACCTGACTCATCAAACATACCATCTCATCTCCCAAGTTGTTCCTCCACCCCTCAAGAGGAATCTATGTTCTTATTTCAAGGGACACATTCTCCCAGCAGCAGAAACCCATTTTCTCCAACGTTAGCGTCCAAATGATGTGAAGCTCCATTCCATATGCTTATTTGAGTGGTAACTGATTCGTCAAACCTACGTGGATCATCACTCCTTTATTTGTAGACTACTCGGTGCACCAATCCAACTGGTGGAGCTCGTTTGACGATTTATTTATTACTTCTGGAACTTGGGTGTTTGTTCTATTGTGATATGGATTATAGCATTGTTCAAGAGACCCAATTTACCCAAGTACATCTAACACAGGATTCTTGGCAGATATCATGTTTGTTCTGGATAAAAAATGAGTTAACCACTTGGTTAGTAGAATTTAGCTTTATCTCTTTGCAGGTATGTGGTCCCATGAAAGCTGACGTCTTTCGCTGCACTTTTGCCACTCTTTTGGATGCTTTTTTACACCTCAAAAATCTCAGGTATTCCTCTCGTTCTTTCCTTTATTTTGCAATGTGTCATTCCAGATCCACCGGAGATGCCGCCGTCATGCAAAGCCATCTTAATTTTGTCCTAATGGTATTGTCTTGAAGTCTCTTTCTCTTCCTTGATTGGCCTCCAGAGCAAAAATATGGTAAATACTTCATATCCATTTTATTTCTACTCTGTTCAGTTATTTTGTGATGCAATTTGCGAGCCAATGACTACGAACTTTTTGTCTGTTGCCGAAGGCTTTTTTAGAAATGGCTTGCCAACCTTCATCATAACTCAGAAGGAAGAATCCAGAGATTAAAATCAAGCAGAAATTATGAAAGCTGTTGCGTAGAGAACCTTCAGAACATCTTTTTCCTGGTCAAGAAATGCACCTGGTGGAAGAATCAAAAGCCTCCTTAAAATCAAGCAACCTTTCATCAACTCACACGGTGAAAAGCTTTACAAACTCCTCAAATGCTCTTCGATCACAATGATCTCACAAGTGATACAATGCAACTCAACTGAATTCAAGACACCACTAAGGCTGGAAGGAGAAAAGAATAAGAGTGAAAAGAAAGGATGTATCACCTAGAAATTTACAGACCCCGCCCTCTGTTGCTTCCCTTGCTAGTCCTTCACAAAAAAAAAAAGATACGGATAAAGAAAAATGCATAGAGAGGAGTGAGAAGAATGAGGTGAATCAACACAGCCTAGGCATTCCCCTAGTACTGTGGTGGTAGGTGCTGTCGATGGTCTTGGTCCTCACCATCTTAGACATCTGGCCCTTCATCTCCCTACACACTTTCTCCAGCTCCATCACCCTGTTCTGCATTCTCTGTAGGTTGAGCTTCAGCTTTTCCTTCTCATCCAACAGCTCTGGAGAGATCCTCTCGGCCTCGGCCCCTGCGGTGCACCGGGCCAACCTTGGGGTTGCAGCAGGATCGAGCCCATCTGCGATGTAACTCTTGATTCGAAGCTTGGATTGCTGCGCAGCCAATGCTTGGACAGCAACCCCTGGAGGGATCCTCCTATTCTTGGCAAGGTCTTTGCAGGCCTCCAGGGTGAGCTTCTCATAGTTTAAGCATTGGCATAGTCTCATGCACTCCTCAGATGTCAGCTTTGGGTGTGACTGACAAATTGAACAACAAGGCAGCTGTTATATCAGACAAGGCAATGCAGATACTCCATAGATACATAAGTAAATGGATAGAGCAGGAGCTGAATGAATTGGGGCTACGAAAACCAAGAATCATGATTTTAAGTTTTATGCAGACACAAAAAATATCTGTGGAATGTATTATTTGGGGTATACTTGTAGGAAGCATCATGTGAGGAGTTCCAATATCATTCTACCAATTAGCCACAAATCTTATGCACAAAATAAGATATTCACTGCTTTTCAGATACTTAAATTCAGTGTACAAGGCACAAAGGCACAAGAGTGGTTCTGAGAAATGTCCATATTTGTGATTATTGCAAGGGATCACCATATTGGAATCTCTAGTTGTAGCTGGCAACTGCCAATCATATGAAGTAGATGATAGCAATTGCAAGAACTTTTGGAACAAATTTAAAAGGTGTTCTCCCAAAAATCATCAAAAATCTAGGGATAAATTAGAAAAAAGAGGGGGATTTATATGACAATCTGGAAAACTTCTTGAATTTTCTGAGAATCTAGGGCAGCATTGGAATGTTTCGAAGTAGTGCAACTCTTTTGAACGTAAGTACAGCAGGGTTGGGTTGCCCGGTGCCACCCACGGGATATGTGCCCTCCAGTCATTTTATATAGGGAGACACAAGTTTGTACCCTTGTCTTCCCCCCCCCCCCCCCGGCCCATCCTACTAGATCTCGCCGGATCCAACTGGGATTTTTGGAATCCAACTGGGATTTTCCCAAACAGGACCTAAGAGGAAGCATCATACAGAAGGCACAAATGATCTTCTAAACAAATAAAGGCATGTATGTTTCAACTGCTACCATTTAGGGAAAGGAAGGATACAATCTTTAGTACTTTATGTAAACTATGTCCGCTCCATATCTGAGCCAAAAAGTGAGAAACCAAAAGATCACAAGAGGAAAACAGAGATGACTGCAGGAAAAAACTTTTGCTTGGTACAAAAAGGCAACAAGATTTAGGAAATTTCCAACCTCCCACCAATTATATACACATGAGATTAATCACACACATTACGGAATCAGTCAAAATCATACAAAACTTGCTAATTAGGCTTGAGCAGAATCTTTCTAGCTTGCATGGATTAATGCTTAATAAACTGAAAATGAGGAAAAACAGAAAATAAGAAACAAGTTTGATCCAAAATCAGGAAGATTAAAGTAAAATTATATGAATTTAATCACTTAATTTAATAAAAAAACGCATTGCTAATGATATATATAGTTTGTAAAGTACCAATCCAGGTAGCAGTACTTTGTGGTTTGCATCCCAACAAAAACGAAAAAAAATCCTTGGGAAGCGAAGCACAAAGTACTGCTGTCCATTTTCAGATTACCATGTCTAATACTCATATGACCACCAAGCATAAAGTGGAAGAAATTTAGAACTAGACAATCATACTCCTGCCAATCTATCCACCCATAAAAGATGATGGTATTTCAATCTTACCTCAAGATAGATGTCCAAAGCTCTATAGACCCCATCAAAGCAGTCCCTGGCGGAATCTGGCAGGCTCTCAGCCACCCCAAGAAACCTAGACACCTTCAAGCTCGGGTCAGGGGAGATCTCACCCAAGTACTTGTCTACCAACCTCCCAACCTTCTTCATCCTCTGCAAGGACAACCCACCCTCTCTTTCACTCACAAAGACTCTAACCAACCTAAGCACCAGATTCACATCATAGACAACCCCATCATACCCTGATACCAAGAGGTCATCCAAAGTGGCCTGGTCAAGCATCAGACCTATCAGCCTTTCCAACTTACACCTGCATTCCTTGCTCAGGCCCAGGCCAGAGACCAGCCTCAGAACCCAAAGCAATCCCCTGCAAGAGAAGGCTGACCTCCCCATTAGCACCACCCCGTAGATTGCAGTGTCTGCAAGGCCACCATACCCCAACTTGTCAAAGCTTGGTTTTTTGGCCGCTGCTTTGAGGTAGTGCAATAGGAACCTGGTCAGTATGAGGTTCTTGTTATCAGTTCCATAGGCTTCAAGGTTCCTCATGAACTTTTCTATAATGTTTGGTCCAAGAATAGTCAGGTCATCGAACCACCACTCTTTAGCGAAGCAAGGCTTTATGGTTTCAATTCTCAGAAGCAGAGGCTTTATGGTTTCAGGGGTCTTCGTGGAAGAGGAGCACCTGAACCCGGAAGTATCAGGAGAGGAGCATGAGGAGGACGAGGAAGGCAGCTGGGTGGCCACTGTCAATGGAACCTCCGAATTGGCCGAGATCTTCGCGAGGAGCGAGGCGATGAGCTTCAGGAGCAGGCCAGAGGAGTCGGCAATGGGCAAGCAAGTCTCGCAAATCTTCAAGGCAGTCAAGATGTCGCCCCAGGTCCAGTAGAAGAGACCATCCAAGAAAGTCTCAGTCTGCCTCAGAAGATTGCAGGTGGAGAACTCTTCGGTCATCTCGAGGAAGATGGCGCCGCAGTGGAGCAGGCTCACATTGGCCGGGCTCATGGGAATTCTCCCATTGCTGTAGCAGAATCTTGATATCAGCTCAAACCCCTCCGGGCCTCCAGGGAACTCCGTTATCTTTAGCCCCGAGCCCTTCGGTTGGCTTCTCTTCCTCTCTTGCTTTACCATCTTCTTCAGTCTCCCCGAGAATGAACAGAGAATCCTCTGCAGGAAAGAAGACGAGTGAAGAAGACCACATACAGAAGCCTTATATTTTCTTGAAAGAATCAATGGAGATGTGAAGGAGATAAGGATTTTACTTGGGCTTTGGGTTTCAAGATTACCTGATGGAGGAGGAAGGTGTGCTGCCCATTGATGTGAACCTTGAGATCACAGAGATCCTTCATGGCTGTTTGGAGTTGAATGAATGATATCAAGAAATGTGATGATAGGGGATAAGAAAGAAATGGAGATAGAAGGGGAAAAGAAGATAAGGGATGGGAAAGAGATAGAGCTAAGGTTTGTAATACGTTTGGTCGCTTCGCATATTACATTTGCTTTGATGGCCATGCGGGTAAATCGATAACGCATGCATGTAGAAATAGCGGTTCGGTTACCTATTTATGCTTCGCAATTCCTAACAAACAAAATGGTGCATTTCTATGGGCTGCTTCTCTTATGTAAATGGGGTTCTTTATTACTGCCCTCTTTTTGTTTTTGTAGATAAAATTGTTGGATTTTGTCTGGAGCTGGTGACAGCCACTGGAAGTCAAGCATCATTTTGGTTTAGCATTTTTGAGTGGCTTTGTCACCTTTATGGGTTTAAGACCATTGATGGCTTTGGAGCTACATGGGACTTGCAACTTAGGCCATGTGGAAGTTGGAGGGAGAAGGCCCTCAGGATGTATGAATTAAGTGAATCAAAGGGCTCATCAGAAGGGCTAGGGACCATCTTTTAGAAATCATAAAAAACACTCTCTGGTGACAGAGAACCAAGGGCAAAGCAGAAACATCCTTTCTTTCATTAGGGGATGCCTTTATTTTTTCTTTTTGAGGAAAATAGGGAGCTAGAAGAACACCCAAAGCTTATTGAAAGAAAATACTTACAAGTCTGACTACAAGCTGAATAGTTGACAACTCATAGAAGAAAGAACATAAAGCACAAGATATCGGGCAGTAGAGTGGTTAGAGGTTATCTTTCTAACTCTACCCAAATTTTTCGAAAATCAGGTAGGTGGTTGTGGTCACAAAGAGTAGATCAATCATTGAACAAATGCAATCCATCCAAAGCCACCGAGATGATTGAGCGCCTCTTGTTGAGGAATAGCCTGGCATTTCCGTCCTTGTAGCACACCCATGCAAAAGCAGTATACAACATGAGAATTATAAGTCAGCACCTTTTTAGAGGATGCCTTTGTAGCCCCTTCACTCTTGTTACCACAGTTGGTAGGTTTGGGGAAATTTTTGATTATTTGAGAGGAAGAATGGCACCAATGGAGAAATGGCTATCTTTTGAGCCTTGTTTGGGTGGGATGAGACAAGGTGTGGTGTCATCTCATTTGGCATGAAATTGAGAGCAACTCAAGCCCTGCAACAAGTGGAGAAGAAATGGGCAACCCAAATCATTCTGAAATTCTAGGCCTATAACTTGGCCCCCAGATGACAACAGTGTTCGGTTTGCAGCCAGGGAGCTCATGTTTAATCCTTGATCTTGAGTGAAAAATAGTCATGGGATAGCCCTACTTAGACCCCTCCAAAGCAGTAGCCAAGCTTTAAAATTAATTCACTAATGACAAATATCCCTTTGGTCTGGGTTTCTCAATGCCTTGGGCAATGCAATCAAGATCTATTCTCCTAATACCGCCACCAAGTAGATCCAACCACACACCATTAAACAAAAGATCACCTAGAAACTAGGTTGCAAGTTGGTCCGGGAAAGGTTATGACCCAAACTGTCTATGGTTCTAGGACTGGGAGCCCCTTGAGATGAAATTAATTAGTGGATTTATAATCAAATTAGACTGAAACTTAGAATTTTTTTTGGAGCAAAATACTATTGTTTTTTACTGCATCTCTTCAAGTCTGGTCCAATCTAATAGTGTCTATTTAGGTTGGTCCAATGTAGGTGGAATCAAATTATTCTGACGAGAAAATCTAAGCAATTACATGACACTGGTTCGAGTGGGTATCTACTTGGCATTTACATTTTGAACCTGGTACGAATGACCGTGCATTGAAGCCGATAAAAAAAAAAAGAGCTGAACAGAAAGCATTGTGATTTTGAGGTGAAAAATTAGACAGAATTATAGTTTGATATAAACAATCATTGTAACGACTGTTTTAATAACTTTTTAAGGCACCCATAGCTCAAGCAACAACACCCACCTTTTCCTGATGCTGTGGCCAGAAGGATTCTAACAAAGACTTGCATATGATAGGATTAACAAGAGTGGTATATGCTTTCAATGACATTATTTTGTCATTCATTACTTTCCTTTATATGGCTACGCAACAACTATATTAGCATCCATTTTTTTTATTCGCATAATATTTTGGTCATGGCTAAATTAGGTAATTATTGGCAGTTATATTGTTATTAATGGTGAATAATAATCACAGAGGAGTAATAAATTTTTGAACAAAATTCTTTAGAAAAATGTTAAAGCAGTGTACACCTATTGCACAAAACCCTTAAACAACAGGATTAGTTACATATAATATAATTAGGGGTTTAGAAGTGAAGGCCATGTGGTAGGCTCTCAATAAGCAGAAATTTCAAGAATTTCAAGATGGTTATGATGGTGTTTCTTACAAAGGTTATCATCTTTGTAATGTCAGTTGATGAGACTTTGTTCCACTAATTGACACTTCTTTTTCCAATAATTTCAAACTTAGAAAGACGGGTGTGGATATATATATTAAGAGAGAGAGAGAGAGAGAGAAGTTAGACTTGACTATACTCGAACGGATCACCACTCAGATTCGATCAGATCTACATTGAATGATGAAAGTACACATTGATGACCCAAACTGTTGGATATGATCTCATACCTCTAAATTGTTTGAACACTAAAAATCCTATATTTTAGAGATCCTTAGCTTATACATTTAGTGGTCAAAATATATATATATATATATAATTTAATATTATTTAGATTGTCTATTTTTTTAATTATTTGATAAATAGGCTAGATGTATCTAAACTATATGACTTTAATATGTAAGCAATTTTGAGGCAGTTAATTACATCCAAATTATATGATTTTCATCATTCAACCTATCCAAGTCTAGCTCTCCCTCTCTCCACATATACACACACACGCACGCACCAATGGTAAAAATTTGAATGCCAAAAAGAGGGGAAAAAGAATCAGGGATTCTCCACTCCTTACGAGATAATTCAAATGGAGGGTTGCCGAGGGGAATGTCTTCCATTTGATGGGCCCATTTTTAGCACCTTGGGGTTCACGGTTGCTCAGAATATCTTTTGATTTAAGAGAATCCGCATCAGACTCCCAGGGAAGCATCTCACATCCGAGAGCGATCCCGCTTGACCTATGCCGCCATGGGTTGGCTTTTTTTATTGCAAAGCCACATGGCCGTGAGAGGGAGACTCGTTCTTTGGGTCAGCTTTCAGGAACCGAGATTGAGACGGGAGAGAACTTTTTGGCTGCAGAGAACCAAACAGCAAACCTGAGTCCACTTAGTGCATCGAGCACCAATCTACCATTTCATCCATAGTCGGAAAGTATTATTTGAATTTCTTGATCCTATATAAGCACCTAATATTTGTCCAGCGAATAACTGATATAGGATTAACACACATCCGTACGGATCCTCACATACTTCCTCCGTTTAAATCTTAATCTTTTTGTCAGGCTAAAAGTTCAAATTCAATCCAATCTAATGACAAGCACCATAATCGGCATGTAATCATCTCCAATAAATCTGTGTTATAGTGTCCCCTAGAGTCAAATCCACTTTGATACTGTTTATAACAATTCAAGATCTCATCCAAAAAAACTATCTGAAAAATATTATTTGGATTTTTTGATCCTGTATAAATATCCAAAATCTACCCAGCGAATAACTAATATAAAACTAAATATACGCCTGCATTGATCCTTACATATAGTTTAATCTTTTTATATGAGCCTGAAATCAAGCCTATTTTGTTGCTTCACATTCACCTTGCCTTTTGATTTATACGACGATCTTTTATTTTCTTCCCCGGCGCCCACCACCCAAAAAAAAAAAAAAATAACAAAAAAAAGCTCAACCAGATTGAACCCTTCTTGCCAAAAAAAAAAAAAAATCTACATTGAATCCGATTCAAATTTTAAAATCATGCATTGCATGGGAGACTCGAGAAAACACGACAAACTAATGCTGCGTACTCGCATTGCTCCTTTGGCTGGTAGTAGGTACCATGCCAGGAATAGTGCCACCCGTATTTTATAAGAATCTTAACTCACAACTGAAACATAGCATGTCTGTACCTATAATTGGAAGCCCTAGAATTCACTGGTGTGCTTGGAATCTTAAGCCTGTGCAGTGCGTCACCTTTCCTAATATTTTGTGACAAAGTGAAAATAGTTAATTCATGAACCTAGCTAACAATTGGAGCCTACATCAATGAAACTCCGATTTTAAGCAAAAACACATGCATAGCGTATGCCAAACATGGATAATATCTCGGAGTGTTACCACTCACAACTACTAAAAAAATTTCTACTGAGAGCATCAATCTTCCATGGTAGACAAGGATTTGTGCGGCAAACAAAGATCACATGGGCGACGCGAGGGTGCCATGTACCATCCCACCGATCACAATACTCAAGTGCTGTTACGTATTTTCTTTATACCTCACTATATATCTACCCTTTTTATTAGCAAATTTTAGTTTTTTTTTTTTTTTCCTCTTCTTTCCCTCCCCTTGAGGCATCCAAACTAATCTAATTCTCTTTCACTTTCTAGAAGAGAAATGAAGAAAATTACACCAATAAAAAGCCGGAGTACATTTATTAATTCTTGAAATAAGATTGCGATGGCAGCCCCTGTTTTTTTTTTTGGCAGTAAAATCGGCATTTTCATATAGCTCTCACATGGGAACAACCAGCCAAGTCAAAAAAAAAGAAGAAAAAAATGGTATAAGGAAAGAGGAATATCATCAACCCTAGTCCAGACAAAGTCTCTGGAGTGCCGAGTAACGAAGGAGGCAACCCAATCTACAGCTCCGTTTGCCTCCCGAAACACATGTGCTGTATGGAATAACTCCATCTTCCTAACCAGTCTGCGAGTCTCACCAATCAACAGGGGGCCATCCTCGTAACGGTCCACTCCTCGTATCCAATCAATCACCGTGGAGTAGTCCCCTTCGAGGTATAACTTATCAGCTCCAAGTACTCTCCTCGTATAGGAGATGCCCTTCCAGGCTGTCCGAAGCTCCGCCTCAATAGCGGTTAGGCTGAGGGTGCGCTGACCCCCCGCTACAACCAGTATCCATGATGGTCTCTGATCACAAATTCCACTCCTCTATAGACTCTATCCGCCGACACGCCGCCATCGAAATTAATTTTAAGATGATCAAGGGGTGGGGGTACCCAAAAAAAGAGGACAAACCTAGGTACTGTGACAGCGCAACGGGTATCCTAGATGTTCCTGACTATCCTAGAGGATCTCGACGCGATAGCCGTGTTGATCTCCGCAGCATGACGAAAGTTCTGTCCACCACCATCCTCGGTGCTGACCTACTACCTTCAAAGACTCGGGCATTTCTGGCCAACTAAATGTGATAGGCCAGATATGCCCTCCCGATCTCTTCCTCAACAGAGCTCGGTCTTCTCATGGCAGATGCTGTCTAAGCAAGGACTAAGATCACTAGTAATGCCCATAGGGCCAAATCTTTTCAATTCCAACATACTAGAATACCGCAGAAATCCGACAAAATCGAACAGTGAATAGCGGACTCATTGAAAGGGGTAGAGACAAAGCTTTGTTTGCGAGCACTCAGATGCCAGGCCATGCCAGTCTAAAGCATCCAATAAGCAGAGGACTGACTCAGCATCCGGGTACATCCAAGTTGGCAGCCGGACGCACGCTTGCACACTGCAAGCCACCTACATGACGCAGGGCCAGAGGGGCCTCACTTGTTCCCTTCCGTGGCCGAGGGGGCCAGAGATTAGAATACAAAACGTCATCATCAAACACCTACTGTGGCCTTGTGTAACCTTTATGAGTCCTCTGCAGCTTCCATGGCACTCACTCTTCCCTCAAGTTGCCTCACTGTGGAGAAAGCTAAAACAGTTATACGGAGCTGCTTGATTCCTTGGCCCAGGATCCAAACGCATGCAGGAAAATGTGGAATAAAAACTTCATGAAATCCTCTTCACACACTTTCTACCGCCCAAATCTTTAGCAACAAAGGAGGCCAGATTTGTGCTCGGTCATTCCTCTTAACTAGCTAGGATAAAACTATCAATTTAACTGCAATGATTGAGTACATTTATTCCAATTCATATATATATATTCCTTCCTTTTTGTGTTGAAATTATTCTACCTTTTCCACTAAGCTGGAATAAGACTACGATCGGATCAGCTACGGCCTGAGAGATTCTAGTATATATAATTGAAGTTACTCATAGACTGCCCCGCTAAGCTTGATCTTGATCTTGATCTTGATGCTTGAATTTGATTGATCAGGAAACAAGCCGAGTTCGAGCATTTGTAAATAAGCTTGGCTAACACGAAGCATTACCGGGACTCGGTTGTTTCGAAACCTTAGCTAATTGATTGTTTGGCTCGGACCAGCTTCTTAGCCTCATCAAGGTTGCAAGATCTATAATTCAAGACATAATGAATCCAATCTACATGGACGATTATTCCAGTCCCCGGCGATATTCATCTCTGACTTGTTCACGTGATTCCTGTCTGATGCCTAACTCAATCTCCTCATTCAATACTAACATTTCATTGCCGTGCCATGCTATACTCTCATGAATTGCACCAATCTTGATGAATCATACGAATCCCCTCCGACCACATCAGCCGAGAGAACTCGGTATAGGGTCACTTGAAGGAGAATTGCACCAGTCTCGCTTTGGATTTTAGCTTGGCGCGCCTGCAGTGGATGGATATTAAGGCAGTCTTGCGGACTATCCACTATGAGAGATGGTACATGTATTCAGTGTTAAATATAAAAATAATAACATGCTAAGATTAGAATCACAATAAATAGCGTATTCAAGTTTGAGAGATATACCTGCGGAAGACATATTGAATACGTTCTTTAATCACCTGGAATAATAGCGGCTGGATCTTTCCTTCCTTGCTCCTCACAAAGGATAGCCGTCAATGGGGCAAGCTATCAACCATCTCGAGAGGAGAGGGGGACCTAGCCTATATATAGGAAACATAGAGGAGCCTTCCCATTAAAGGCTCCAAAACTCTAATTGGATTTCCTGGCCTACATTCCAAAATTACCACAATAAATAGGACTCAATCCTATACATCCAAGGTGCACAAAGCCCATAAACAAAAATAATCACATATCATATTGGGCTTAACCATAGTACCATTCTGAGCCATACGTCTGACCCATTTTATAAAACAAAAATACGCAATCAGTGTAAGCCCATATTTTAAAATTATTCTAACATTCAGCTGAAAGCATCCTTTGCATATAGGTGGTTGGCAATAGGTGCCATTTAAACAGATCACCAGCGAGCGGCTCCTCCCATTGTGTCGCCTGAACATGGCCCACTTCCAGTCCTACGGTGCTGCAATTCTCCAACAAGGGCCTTCAGTAGGCCATTCTAGCTCGTACCAAGTTTTTTAAAATTCAGAGACAGGCACCATGTCTCAGAATCTAACCATACTCCTTGAACTGAGTCTTGGAATTTTTGGTTTCGATTGCATCGGAGAGCATATTTGATTTTTTTTTTTCTTTTGTGTTTGTTTTGGTGCGTGTACGTTATGATGTTTGAATTTTTTTTTACATCACTTAAAAGATGCTCCTTGAGAATGTTTTAGGAAAAATTAATATCTGCCGTACTGATCCTAAATGGACGGTATAGAATGTACCATATATTATATTAGTTCGGTACCAGTATCCGATATGGATGGCATACAGATATTCGATACATTAAAAAAATTTCGTAGAGTACCGTACAGACACTATGTTAGCGGTAAAAATCGATATAGAAGGTCATGAGCGAAATCATAAGCCAACTTATGTAATAAGTCGGAACTTATATTGGTAGTTTGCTGGTAAGAAACTAGCTTTCTATTAGGATAAACAAAATACGGGGTTCTTGATTCCTCTCTTGCCTAATTCAAAGCAAGGCCTTGGGAGGAACCCTAATCTTGCTTGTGATGGCTGAAAGGTGAGGAGAGAGAAGATTAATGGATTGATTTATTCTTTCGTAGGTAGATTGTGCAGTGGCCTTGTATGGTTTGAAAGTGTACGATATGATAAATGGTAAAAGTGCGTGCATGTTTTTGTGTCGGTAAATTGCAGCATGATTGCAGAAACAACCATCTTTTGTACCCAACATCTTCATCTATTGCATGTAATCGCATGTGACGTATTGCTGGAAAAAATAATGTCAAGACCTCATTGATTAGTATAAGGTATGTAATTTCATTCGTCATCATCTTCTAAAATAAAATATTTAACTTGCTAGACAGTACATGAACAGCATGTTAAATGCAAACAAGATAGCTTATGGATTTGTAATTTTGTATCCATCCACAGGAACTGAGCTGTGAAGATGAACTATGCGATGCCTTTGTCTCGACCCTTAGGAAAGTAAACTTTACCGTAAAATAATAATATTAAGAATTTTTTACATGAATACTTTTCTAAAAATTTAAATTCAAAAATATTTATGCAAAATTTAATATTTTAAAAAATATTCATTCAAAAAATTATAGTAAGAATTTTTAATTAAAAATAAAATATAATTTTGAAATTATTATTTTGTCCTTCATTGTGTTCGTCTTATAAATATTTCGTTTTGCACATTTACTCATTAAAAATATTTTAATCATTTTAATTTGAAATCGTTAATTTTTTAAAGGCGTTAGATGACATGGATACATATACAAAAACAAGAATAAAAAAGGGTAAAATAGCAAAACAAGTGTTTTACGAGGGTATATATGCAAATATCACTTTTGGAAGGATTTATGCAAAATTCGATATTTAGAAGATATTCATGCAAAAAAAATTCTAATAGTAAAAAAAATCTTAACTTCACGCTATTTTATTTGCATATCATGTGGCTCTATGATGTGATCTGTCTCTATTGGTTAGGCTCAAACTTTGCTCCAAAATAATAATAGTAAGATGGAAGAAGTATTTGGTGGCCATCAAGGTTCGATTAAGTGTGAGAGGGAGGCGGATGAACTTGCACCGCCTGTAGACCAAATGAATAGGCAGTAACCGAAGAGAGCAGAGGACCAATTATTTGCTTCATTTTATTGGAAAATTTGATAACAGAGGCATGCAAGGATTTTCCTTCGAAAGAGTTATTCCATATATTTAATCCTCTAAAATATTCTTTATACTTTTCACTTGTGGGAGCATCTCTGTGCCTTGAAAGGGAACAAGCTTGAATCTTTGATGCCATCAGTGACCAGCTAAGTCCCTACTTGGCATTTTTGTGGTATTTGTTGTCTTGATTCTTTTGATTGTACTACTCATTCTTCTCTTCTTCACCCATGCAAATAATTCTTTCCTATAATTAATAATTTTTAGAGGATGCACTATCCAAGAATAAAACTCAAAATCTTTAGTTGCTAAGCAGAGTGAGATGACCATCGATCAGGGCTAGTAATTATTGACGAGCAAAATAGCATATATCTAATTAGGCTATATTTTTGGATTTTGTAGATGACAATGGACATTGCGCATTATCCTATTTCAACCATGCTAATTTTACATCTGAATCCAAAAGAATGGATCTTTGGATTCTCATGTCCAACTCAATTATATTGTCGAGCTAGCCGAGCAACATCAAAAAAATTAGGTTGAAAGAGGACCTTTTTTGGATCTTTGGAATCTCATGTCCAACTCAATTATATTGTCGAGCTAGTCGAGCAACATCAAAAAAATTAGGTTGAAAGAGGACCTCTTTTGGATCTTTGGATTCTCATGTCCAACTCAATTATATTGCCGAGCTAGTCGAGCAATATAAAAAAAAATAGGTTGAAAGAGGACCTAGAACATGCTCTTTTGACTCACACTAGCAACAATGCACGCCAGGGTGTTTTCATTTCTTGAGGTGCTAATTAGCTTGCTGGTTATATCTTTCTTCTTCTCCTTCTTCTTCTTTTTTTTTTTTGGTAAAAGATAGGAGGAGAGGGAGAGGGGTAGAATCCCATCCGCGTAGCAGCCCCCACTGCCCCCCCTTCCACCAGAAAATGTTCGATGCGAGTCGCAAGTTTCCGCATGCCCTCCCCCATACGTAGAAAATCTCACTGGGCTATCCACGTGAGTAAGTCACCCCAGCGCCACCTCAGTACTGATGGAAGAAAAGCATATCCACACAGAGCCATCCGAGCGTAGGGCATGCAGTCCCCTAATTTAATTGACGTCCTTGCATTTCGAATCTGGACAACTCGGATGGAGTCCAAACCCCTTACCACCAGGCAACCATCTTGATGGCCTGGTAATATCTCTTTCGAGATCTATCATGAGGCCATGAGGGGATTAGGTGTCTCTATCGGTGCAGTAGATGGGTGCAGCTCACTACACGTGCGAACATGCGCGCACACAAAAAGTGCCGGTTCTCACACGTGTAACTTACACGTGCCAATAGTAAGAGACCCGCCTCCGAATCATGAGGATGAAAGGGTCGGACCTAGTAGACCCGACCCGCTTGCAGCCCTAGATAATTTCCTGTTCTTCGCCGGAACTAGTTTCCCCTCGACTCGCTCCATCGCCGGTGGGCTTGCGAGCGATTTCCGCCTTACGATTGACGGCGCGCTCTCGAGGTAAGCAAAAGATCCTTTTTCCTAATTAATTCCATTTGATCTAATTTTAGTTCTTCTGCGTTCGCTGGCAATGGTACGAGATTTCTAATCTTTTCGAAAAATATTATGTTAGATTTGTTCTTCGTTGTCGATGTTCTACGACCGAGTAAGAGTGATTCTAATCTAAATTATAGAACCTTAATAGTTTTTTATTTTTCGGTTTTTCTGGCTTTTGAGGAGTTCTACAGGGTCTTTTGTGATATTGTTGTGCTTTTAGGGTTTGCAAAGGATTTCTTCCAGGTCTAGTTCTTTGGAGTTGATTGAATTGAGTTTTCGATTACTAATTTACAATTTTTTTTCTTGCGTTTTTTGTTATTATTTGAAGAAAAAATGGTGCCTGGGTCAAAGATTTGGTGGTGTATCAATTGGTACTTGAATACCCGTTATCTATGCGAATGCAAAGAATATTTTTATTTGTAATTTTATTATATGGTGCTTCTGATGAGCAAAACGCGGTTGTGATGGCTTAATTAAAGCTTTAATAAGCAGTTCTGTTGTTGATAGGAACTAAATAAGGAAAGACTTAAAACAAATATTTTTTGGGGCACGATATTGCTTTTATAATTATAATGAATGATTGTGGACCTAAAGAACCATCAAGTTACTCTTAGGAAAAGGCTGCAAGCTTTGGATACCCTAAATTCTTGAATTTATCATGCAGCACTAACTATGAGGAGGCCTTTTCCTGTAAAGAAGAGAGAAATGAAGATGCAGATTTTTTTCTTGCTTTAGTACTGAATTAAGATGGAATTATCCATGTCTGCTTGGAAGTCACTGCCCTGAAGGATCAAAACAATCCTATCAAAAGAGAGAAAAAAAAAGATCAAAGCAAGCTTTTGGGTTGAAATAGGGTCTGTCCAGCTTGCAAGTGCTCAAGAACTTACACACATGTTTTCTGCCTTCCTATCAATGTTCCCCTGCAAATGTCTTTTTAGGTTTCTCTGAAGATCAACTTGGACTATCACTAGGCTTCCGATGCTGACCTTTATTGACCTTCGTTTGAAATTAACTTCGATGTTGAAACTTGAGATCAAGTTCGATTTGTTTACCACTATTTCAAGCTAGTTTGAGCTTAAATTTGAACTGGGTTTTCCTAATTGATCAGCTTGAAAATCCTAAATCGAGTGGAAAATTAACTTAAGCTTGATTCAAGCCTGATTTAAGCTTAATTTCAAGCTTGATTTAAAATTTGAATTAACATTTAATGAATTAAAAATAAATTAATATTTAGTGGACCACAGATCTAAAATCCAACAACCACTAACTTATATATATAAGATATATTTTCGAGTTTAACTTGAGCCGAGCTTGATCGAGCCTAGATCGCTAGTTCAATCTTGGTTCATTTAGCATCAAAGAAAGCTTGAACTGAGCTTCTTCCGAGCCAAGCTCAAGTGAAGCTCAAGCTATTCAAATCGTTTACCATCCCTAACTGCCATTTCATTTGCGCTCTTTTTGATACACGAGTTTCTTTTTCAAAGGAAAAACATTATTAAAACCTCTTGGAGCATATTGCTCTACTTGTTCATTGCTATGTCATGAAGTGTTCCAATGGGCACCATGTAAATGATGCTTAAGAGGCTAGAGAATTTCCCTTTAATTGTTGTAGTAATTTTTAAAAGTTACATTTAATTGTAGTTGTGTTTAATTGCATGGCCTTTTTGTAGGTGTTGGGACAAGAACATTTTACCTTTATTATTTCTTCCATCGAGACCTAATTTATATGATCTGTTCTAACAGATGTTTGTACACGCTTATTTTTACCATTATTGAGATAGAGTATAAAAATCAGAGTGTCTGTTTGCCACAATGCAATCAATATCGAGTTCTCTCAGGAATATGTACTTTTTATTTTAAATATCTTTACCTATAGCAATTTAAAAGGTCAAAACAATCTAACTTTTCCACTTCTTTAGGGAATGCAGTTAATGGAAAGGAAATGAAGGATTCGCCTCTGCATCCCCTTCATTGGCACTGCTTTGATTAGTGAATTACCTAAGTTAGATCAGAGATTAGACATGCAACTGATAGTAGCTAGAAGGAGCAATAGTAATAAGAGATAACAAAAAAAAACTAGATGATTTGAGCACTATCGGCAGCCAAACGTCAAGTGCATGACATTGTGTCTTTTGTTTTTGAAACATGCACTTGGTAATTAGTATACAACATGTCTTCTGTTCTTTATCATACACAACTAATTATGTTGAGAGTATCCCGTATTTTGCTTTTTTTCTAAAATGATTTCAATCTTTGTTGCAAAAAAAAGCACGTGATTAGTATCGTTGATCAGAAAGGATTACATAGATTTGATGGTTTCCAAGTTAAACGACATTCTCTTCAGGACCTTCCGTCCTCACATGTTCACTTATTGTTACGGTCTCCATCAAATAAAAAGGAAGTCCATAAAATTTCACTTCTCAAGAGATGAAGAAATTATGTTCTCATCAAGTCCCAGATTTCTACACTAGCAACCATGTTTTAACTATTCTGAGAAAACAATAAGGTAATTGTTCAAACAGATCATCACCTCCTCTCCCCCTACCCTTTTAAAAAGAAAAGAAAAAACGAAGCCTTACGGTTAAACCTAGGGCTTTCTTGTGAATCCTTTTTCTCATGTCTCTAGCACATAGTAATTTGATTGGAAAAGAAATGAATACACTGACCTCTATGTCGATGTTTTTCCAATGCAATCTTGGGCAATTTTTTATGTCTTGATATCGGGTCTTGG
Source organism: Phoenix dactylifera (assembly GCF_009389715.1). Lineage (NCBI taxonomy): Eukaryota > Viridiplantae > Streptophyta > Magnoliopsida > Arecales > Arecaceae > Phoenix > Phoenix dactylifera. Next base: position 13,305,454 of record NC_052408.1, on the reverse strand, counting down.
ACTGATATCTTGCAAGTGTGCTATTGTATTGCTCTGTATTGACACATCGTACTAAGCGCAGTATCGTACCATGTGATCGTAAAAGAGTGCACCTAGTCCATGTACCCTACTGGTGCCGATACAGGGTGGTAATGTAGGACCCATTCCCTCATATGGGTCAGCACTTAAAATGATGATCTTATGCTTTACTATTTTAGGTAGTGTAAATGCAACAAGATGCAGTCACCAAATGTGATATTGAGACAGCTTGTGTTCCGAAACCGTGCTGTTAATAAATTATTTTTCTTTTGCATATTATTTTAGTTCTGGAATGAGCTTGATGAGGGCTTAATATTACTCTGTGTTACGACTATCATAGCTCTGGACCTTTGTCTGATTGTCTCTCAGGCCAATTAGTTGGTGAAAAGAGCTGGTTTAATTTTCTTGTGCTCAACAAGATTTCTTTCATGAAGGAAGAAGAATCTTCTATTGATGCTTTACTTTTCCAAACAAATTATGCTTGACATTATTTAGTAATGGCCTGTTGGTTTATTGTGAAGTCTAGGATATTTTTGAATATATCTTCTATACTGTATATTGCTATTGTGATATTATGACAGGGGAAATTGGAAGTCAGATAAGAGATGGCTACAAAAGTCAATCCTTCATCTTCTGCTGAATCTCACCATCTGCAGTCTACTACATCTACAGTTTCAGCAAGTACACATAAGGTCTCCATGTTGGGGGCAAAATCTGGATTTGTCATACCAAAAAATAAATTATCTGGTTCTTTGGTTCCTATCATCCGAGGTGGTGGAAAAGTAGAAGCCGGCAGTACTGCCAAAGAAGAAAGTACCAAACAAGTTCAGAGGAAAACAAAATGGAGTGCTGATCTAACACTAGATGCTGCTGTCAGGAAAGGAAGAGCTTTAGCATATCAGGTGCACTGCACATAAACTAAGAAATATCTTCTTTCCATCTTGACCGCTGATATCAGTTGTTCCATATTAAGCTATTTGGTACATCACAAGTTTCATATAACTAGTTTATGTTCTATAGCACTTTGTGGTTTAAGATTTAAGAAATTAACAGAGAGCCAGAGATGTGCAATTTGTGAGCCTGTTTTGTCGAGGCTTGAAAATTTTAACAAATAACAGGCTTCACTCTGGTTCATGGGAAAGAAAACATTTCCTTCACCTGTGTCAATGGGAGAGTTCCCATTCCTTCTAGGCAATAAAATGCCAGCACTTTCCTTGTGAATTTCTCACATAGGAAGCTTCCAATTCCAGGTGGCATTAAATGATATTACTGACTGAGCAGACTCGACTGGAGCAAATAACCCAACAACTGAAATCTGGAGCTCTGGAGATTGTAGATGATCAAGGTTCTCAGTCACCAAAGCATGCTTCAAACCATGATTCTGCTAGCCACCAGGTTGACAAATGAGTTACTGTTATTGTAGTTGATGTACTACTGTAGCAGTAAATGTTCTTTTCATACTTCTTGTCTTGGTCAAAATCTTATCATTCTTTGAATCATCTGTAGAGGACAGTCTCTGACGTTTCATTTGTTAATAAATAGAAAGTCTCATCTATCTGTTTTCTACTGTGATTCCTAATTGTCTAAGTGTTTACCTTTGAACTCTGCAGTCCCAGAAGCTTGAGCTCTTGGAGTTGGAAAGACGAGAAGTTATTGGTAGACATTATTCAAAATTACTTTATTGTTTTAGTTGTTCAGGACCAATCTTGTCCCATTTTAGTTAAAAAGAAATCTTAAATCTCTGATTACAAGTTATTGGTTTTCAGGCGAAATATTACGTCTAAATCCTAGCTACAAAGCTCCAGCAGATTATAAACCATTGCTGAAAGAAGCCAAAGTTCCTATTCCTGTAAGTATGATAATGGTGCACTATCCTTGCTTTATATTTCTTGCTTTCTTAGTGTATTGAATGTTGTGTTTGACTCGATTTTATACATGCGGTAAAATATTTTGATCAGTGATTAAATTTTATGCGTTCAATATAATTCTTTTTAGTGGCATTAACCCCTACTATATAGGTCATGGATGCACCATGTCACATTAGTTTACATGCTCCTAGGTTCTCCCGAAACTTTCAATTGATTTGAAAATCATCTCTAAACATTCATCAGTTCTCTTGTTCCTTTCTGTGTTAACATCACGCAAAGGCCACCATGAATACCTTTACATGGTGACACAATTTACCTCCATTGGCAATGTAGAAATGTTAATCTTCTTTGTTGCATGACTTTCCAAATTTCGAAACAAAGAAATCCACCATGAACATATTCCATGGCATACTTTTCTCGGTGACATCATCTAACTTTTTAGGTCACATTCAATATCTAACTTTTGCATAACCCATGTGTTGCTCTATTTTTCACATTAGATTTGCTTAGAAAATATTTTCTAGTTTTGACCTATGCAAATATCAGAATAAAAACACTACCTGGTTCAACAAGCTTTATTTCATTTATATGGAGTCAGCTTTATGGATCAATTTCTAATCCATCAGATTCTTGATTTTTTTGCTTGATTCTCAATATGATATCAACTTTTTTCCAATCTTGGAGCTGATGTCTTGGCAAAGGCAACTTTAGGCAAAAGATGGGCCAGCATAAAACTTAAGGGGACTGTGTAAATGATGGAAAACTTGCAGTAAGATCGTGGCATTTGAAGCTCATGCAACTGTGGAGCAACCTTCTAAAATCTCTTGGACTTAAGAAACTTAAAGACTAAACAGATGGAAGGAAGCAAGTGTTTGTATAGAATTGCATCCATGAGGAGTCATGCGATAGCTTCCTTCTGCTGATATTTATGTCTTTAATTTTACAAAGGCTTTGTTCTTGCTCTATTGTTTTGCATTATTTTCTCGAACTTCTTTTTAGGCTTGCTGAGATTTTCTTGCTGGCTGTTAATTTTGATTAATGTTTTTGCTTTCTTCTAATGATGTTTAATCATTTGTTTGATTTGCAAGTTGATTGTGCATCCATTGTTCTAACATTCAAGTTTTGTATATTAACAAACTTGAGGTTTGGGTTTGTCCTATTAAGCACGAGGACGTTTGTGTTATGCATGTTTTTGTACTTCCATTGCCATTAGTATTATATCCCCAAATGAGTCTCTTCGTTTTGTGATAGCATTAGTGTTAGTATTTAAATGAGAATATAGCATTAGTTCATATACTTTTGCATTAGCATCAGCTTAAGTAGTAAACCTGGAACTACTGTCATTGTAAAGTTGTAGCTAGTATTGTTGTGATCATGGAGATTTTCCCGTGTAGTGTTGTAAATGTAGAACTAGGATGAATCGGATTTAAATTAGCACAGATTAAAGAATATGAGCATTCATTTGGAACAATAGCAGTAAATGAAGGTAGCTTGGACATGCATAACGTCTACATATTATTGGCTCATTGAGGATGGAAACTGGAGTTTGGTTAAAGGGTTCTAAGACAAGGGTAGTCCCGAAAAGACTAAAATAAGTTGGTGAGCTTATAATCCATAGGACACTTTCTATACAGGGAAATTAACCTTGATTTAAACAATGACAAAGAATAATCCATAAGATTAACCATAACATGATGAGATCATGCTTGTTTTTTTATTTATTTTAAGTTTAGCTTTAATTTTGTTTATTATGTAAATATAAAATGTCAGCATTTGTATTAGTAGTAGAAAGAAGGTGATGTGGCAATTCATTGCAAATATTTGTGTATGGAACAGTACAACCATTAAAGAAATTTATTATCATTTTACGTTAATGATTATAAGATATCTATCCCTTCTTACATTTTATTTGTCGAGATACAGAGTTCTGATGGAAACCAGGCGAAGTATTTGTCTTGTCACTAGCTAGACAACTTGACTACCTCAGCACGAGAAGAACCTTGAAGAACCTTATCTGGATATGTCTCTATCTTATATAATTCCATTTTTTTTATCGCATTTACAGATTAAAGCATATCCAGGATACAATTTTATTGGACTACTATTGGGGCCCGAAAGCAATACACAGAAGCGGTTAGAAGAGGTATGGACTGCTTCCCAGCAGTATTTGTGCTTTTTTCATGGCACTTAGAGGACTGACACATGATAAAATTCTAACAGTGTATCTTCTTGGTTCTGATACTTATGTCTTTCATGTATGCCAGGAAACGGGAGCTAAAATATCAGTATATGGAGCAAAAAAGGATACAGGAGAGAAGGTAAGTCACATACATGAGTAAGATTATTTCCAGATGCTAAAGCAAGATATACAAGAAATGTTAATAAGGAGAGTATGAATATGCTCCTGCTTTGTTGTTCATCTGGTGGTCTGCTAAACTATGTGCCACTTTCTGGAGCAATGTTTAAAATTGTAAAATTTTTGCACTACGTGTTGGAGGTTTTCAATAGGTGGATGACCAATTATGATAATGTCTACAGGATGCAATTTCCAGAAAGAAACTTATAAGAGTTTTTGAGTGTATCTTCATTCATTCGTTCTCATTTGGATCTTCATTTTCCTTCTTGCCCTGCAAAAATTGTTTTTTTAAATTTGAGACATCAAGCAATCTAAATTCTAAGACATAGAGCAGGTATAAATTTATATCTTTGGCTTAGGAAACTTCCATTTACTTGGGGGCAGAACTTTCAACCAAAATATGTGCTTCAAAAATTTGTTCTCTGCCTCTCTTCTACTCTGGTGGTCTTCCTGCCTTGTTTATGTACAATTCAAATCACTGTTCTTACTGCTGATGTGTCTTTGCTCAGCGTCAAATTACTCAGTCAGACTTACCTGAAGCCCAGGGTGCTTATGAGGAGCTGTACGTCAATGTCTCAGCAGACACATATGAGAAAGTTGATGCTGCTGTTGCACTGATTGAGCTGCTACTTACTCCTGTATCTGTGAGTTTCACTATTTTGAAGATTTTTTATATTATAAAGATTTTCAATTACTATATCCATATGAACTGCATTTTCATGTTCTTCTCAGGGTAGCTCAGCAGTTTCTTCAATAAATTCCACCTCTATTGCTGGATGCCAGGAGGAGACAGCTTCTGTTTATATGATTTCGCCCGTGGCTGATGTCAATCAGGGTATTCCGCAGCCGGTGCTGGTGACTGCTCAGCCTGCTCTACCACAGTATCCACCATATCCTGCACCTTGGTATCCAGTTGCCTCATTCAATACTCCACGTCCACCCTCTGGATTCATGCCTCCTTTGCCCAACTATTCCATTCGCTTTCCTCAATCTCCTGCCGGTCCTCATAGTGTTGGTCCTTTAATTGGACAAAACCCTCCCTTTGGCTCAACTCTGGGGTCCTCTTCAGCTGTTGCCTCTAGACCTCAGTTACCTATGCAAGCTATGCCACAGCCTCTGAACCAGGCTACTCCACCTCGAAGCCTTCCCATGCCAGCTCAGCAGCCCCCACCGGCATATACGGTTACACAATCCCAGCCTAGTTCCACTGCACCTCCATTCACGGCTTCTCAATCAATGCCTTATGGAACAATGCCAGCACCAAGACCACCTGTGCCTGTGAATCCACAGTCGGTATCCATGGCTCCTGCAGTCCAACTTCCCAACAGGCCATTAACATCGCCTGCTATTCCTGGTAGTTCTGGATGGCCCACTGCACCTCCATTTGTTCCACCAATGCAAAGGCCACCTCAGATGGCTCCTCCCTCGATGGCTCCACCTATGAGGCCTCAGCCAGCTGTTTCTGCAATGCCCATTGCTTCAGCCTCTTCTGCGTTGAATATGTCTTCTGGTGTAGCCAGTTGGCCTCCAGCGGTTGCTTCTGCACCTTCCCGACCAAATATGCCTGCTGATGTTACCAATAGGCCTCCACCAGCAAATTTTGCCCTATCAGCTGTGTTTCCTTCCCGGCCTTCTTCTGCTCCACCTTTTTCTTCAATGCCTCCCCCAGGTGGACCTGTTTCAACACCAGTAATGATTCCATCTACTTCTGGAGCACCATTACGTGCACCTATTCCCGCATTGGCTCCGAAACCTCCACCAATTCCTTCACCAGCACAGAGACCACCACCTATGCTGGCGTCAGCATCATCTCCCATGCTTGGTCCTCCACCTTTTGTTCCTCAAACTGCTGCATTAGTTAGCCCATCTGCCCCTATTCTGGCTCAAGCATCAGCTCCTTCCCAATCTGTGCCGCCAGTAATGGCGCGGCCACCTATTCCCCTTCAATCAGTAGCTACTGGACAAGCACCAAGACCAGCTCAGCCACCAATGCCATCACCACAACCACCACCTGCAGCACCTGTTTCCAATTCTGTGAGCACGCCTAGTTTCACTCCTGTAACACCAGCAACATCCACCGTCAATACTACACCCATTGCAGCTCCAAGGCCCCCCCGCCCGGTGTCCCGGTGATTTTACCTTTCAACCTGTCAGAGCTCAAGTTCCAGCTTCTCCAACCACTCCAGGGCCCAGTAGTCAGTCTGTACCCCAGACTTCCATTCGACTTGCTCCACCTCAAGCACCATTCTTCCGGCCGGCTATGCAAAACCCAACATCCCCAGTTAGCACTCAAGGATTTTCTACATATCTGGCTGCTAACCAAACAGGTCTATCTCAAGCTCCCATTCCACCAACACCATCATCTGTTGCCCCCTTCTCCGTGAATCCAGCTGTCTTCCAACCAGCACCAAGGCTTCCAGTATTTCGAAGCACAAATCCTGGCCCACCATTGGCTCCAGCAACTCAAATGGGTCCACCAAGCTTTTCTACAGCACCTGAAGCATCCAATCTGCCCAGTAACATGTCTGCCCATCCAGTTAATTTTATGCAACCGCATCAGAATCCATTGCCTCCAGTAAACAGACCCAGCAGTATTATGATTCCACACCACCAATTAGGTGGTAACTCTCCTGTTCTCATGGCTGGTAAAATCTCTTCAAGTTCTGGAGGGGGTAAAATCTCTTCAGGTCCTGGAGGGAGTCAAATCTATGATCCCTTCTCTCCCACATCAATTTCATCAGCACAGGCAATGCAGAGAGGTGATCCTATGAAGATGAGAAAACCGGAGCCAGATGCAGAGTATGAGGATCTAATGGCATCTGTAGGCGTGAAGTGATTCATCCTGTAATTTTGTAGGTTTCAAACAAGGTTTCAACAGAGAGATGATTACATGTCATGCGGGGGTTAGAATGTTATGTCTTGGAGTGCGCTCGGACTTGATGTCAGAGAAGAGGGGCCAAATTATCAGTTTTATTGCATGGCTAAGTGCGCTAGAAGTTAAACACACTAGCAGAGAGATGGTTAATGGACAGTATCATTATTGAAGCCTTGCTGTTCACCTCATGTATCATGTTGGATTTTTTTCTTTTCTTTTTGCTAGGTTATCATTTTGGATTTTCATATTATTAAGTGATCTTCTATATTTGGTGGTTTCATGAGCATTAGTGATATTGCTTCTGTTTTTTGTTTCCTTATGTAAATAACATAAAATTCCGACAGAGCCATCCAACTATAAACCTGGAGCTGTTGCAAGTTAATTCCTCTTCATTATGTTGGTTTTCTTTGTTCGTTTTTTCCCTTAAGTTTGCTTTACCTTCTTTGGTTACAGAAACTCAGCTTGAACAGATTTTTCTTTACTCTGTTATCCTGTAACTGAGTGAACACATCATGCAAAGGTGTGAGTTGCTGTTCTCGTACGACCGAGGTGTTAGTTACTTGCTCATGCGGAAGTTGGACACCGATCGAGCTAGCAGCATTGATAAACATACAAAAGTTGGACAGAGAACCAGGTTAATGATACCTTTTGCAGATCTTTTATATTTAGATCTTGATATAGTTAGTTGCATATTGCCACCTGCATTAATTCATGTCTACAGTTCTTTCCCAGTTTGATCACTTTGGGACATCCTCATATGGTTATAATCATGCAGACACTTGGAAATCAATTACTGATGACAGATAACAAGGGTGCTAGGAACCAGTGTGAGGGGATCAACATGTTCGCAATTGATGAAATGTTTGGATGGTAATTCAGACAGGAGCCCCTGTTGGAAAAAAGTTAACAGGAAAACGTATGGTCGCCATGTAAGCGAGCTGTTTCAATAGCAGGTACCAGTTTGATAAGCATTTTAACATGTAGAGCGTGCCATGTGAAATGCTTGATGTTGGCAAACCATGGAGAAGGCAAGATGGTCCTCGCAGGCGAAGCACGCAGAGCAGTGACATGCTTGGGCAAGTTCTGAAGCCTATGCTTCTGGGATGGTGTTGGGTTGAGGTGGTAGCAGATCGAAGCCTCGGTCAAGAACTATAGACTGATGTATATTTTGTTAATGAGAAGACAACTCCACTATTTTATCCTTAAAGTACATCAAGAAGGGCTCAAAGAGGGTGGCCGAGGAAACTCCTGGGAAACCTCACAGAGATTTTATAAGTTGGTACAGGTAGATGACATTCCTAGCATCTTAATCTTTGCCAACGTTTTTTCAGATTATTATATGCTTCCTCATGCACCTTTGCTAGATAATGTGTCACTTGATCACCAGATCAATTGCACTTGACCTTCATTATTTTGCATGGTATCCCCCAGGTCCCAACTGTAATCTTGGACGGCACTAAATGTACAAGGGTTCGTAGTAACAAGATTTTATGCGGTTGGGAACTTTTGTGGTATTATTCATAAATTAATTATCAAGATTTTTCACTATTAAATAATAAATGAATTTAAGAATCAAATAAGTGGAGCAAAAGTGGCTGTCAAGTTGCAAGGCAACTTCCCTTTCAAGGTTGATAAGAGTTATTCTATTATATAGACTCTCTCACTGTAACCATAATTAACGATCAGAGTAGCAATTATTTATTCCATATTCTACATGATTTAGAGTTATCTAATACGCAGTGGCTGCTATAAATACCATTATAACATAATAAAAAAGTAACAGATATTATTATCCAATCACCATTTCTTAACAAATTTTTTATGGTAATTTTTTAAATGTTTTTGACAAAATATTTTTGATTAATAAGGGAACACTGCAAATGCCAAAGAACAGTTGTTAATTTCGTTACAATGCTTTTGCTGATACTAAATATTTTATTACAATAGTCATTATTTTTTCCACTATTATATATAATGTAACATAAAAAAAGATGGCCTCGTATCGATTATAAGAGCTAATGATTATTATTTTAAATTAAAACATGCTAGGATCTAATTCAATCTAGTGAGTTTTTTTTTCCTCCTCCCTTAAGAGTACATATTTTTAAATTAGTAGAATCTAGTGAGCCTAGCTTGGCGCCTGAACCCGAGCCTATTTCCTTTCCACCGGTTTATCAGAAAATTCCGCGAGAGCACCAGAAAACCAACTCATGCTAATAAACCGCTGATAAGGGAAGTCGACGGAGCTGCCCGTTTGGAAGAACCAGCGAATGTTTGAAGCGACAACCGACCCGAGCTCCCTATTTTCGAAAAAGGTGAAGAGCAAAAATCAAGAAGAGGAGGAAAGCAAAACAGTGCCATCGTCGGAAACTTGCCCCACAGATCTCGCCGGCGATCATGGCCTCCGAGTCCGAGAACGGCGCTGACGGAGACGACGAGAAAGAAGAAGAAGACGACGAGGTGGAAGAGGAGGAGGAGGTGGAAACCGAGGCTCAAGTACCAGAGATTAGGAGGAGCGTGCCGTCTCCTCCTCTCGACCGATGCCGCGTCCTTCATCGCCATCGCGGAGCGGATGGTCGCTCTTCGGAACCCATGATGGCGCCGTCCATATACTTGATTTCCAGGGCAATCAGGTCTCTCCTTCTCTCTCTTTCTCTTTGCTTTTGAATTTCCCTTTCTTTAGGCGTTGGTGATGTTTTGATTGGAACAGTTCTTGGTTGAATACCCTGTCTTGGGAAATTTAACTAAGAAGTTTGTTAGCGATCAAAATTCGAATCCTTATCAACTGGATCCGTCTAGAATTTTGTTTCATAATGATCGCCAGATCAATTTTCAACAAGTCATTTAGAATTTTATTTACTCAATTTTTTTGCAAAGTCTTTTTTATTTCGTATTGAAGTTCTTGTATATCTATTTTTTCTTGATTGTAGTTTCAACAAGTGTCCAAGCGAAAGTATATGCGCTTTAGTTGTTTGATTTCTGGACACTGGGTAACGATTGGTTATCGAGAGATGAAGACCAACAATAAGTGTGTTTTCAGGTTTTGCTTTGCAATGTTTTTGGGTCTTGTTTTCACTACTCGTGTGGATGTAAAGTTTCGATTTGGTCATATGCTGAGCTTTAGGGAATCTTAGGGTCACAAAAATTGTGTTCTATCCTATTTAAGTTTCTTTCCATGTGAATTCGATATGACTTGATGACTCTTCTTCATAGCTATCTCACCTATTTCAATTCTTGTTTCGAATGGGCCATACCTTCTTTCAGAAATGAAGGTACCGCCCCTTTTTCTACCACTTTTATCAATGACCTGCCTTAATTTCAGAAATAATAAGACAGTCACTATTTTACATAAATGCTTCTTAGGTGTTTCTTTACCCCCCGCCAACCACCCCAACTTTTTTAATGTTGTTTGAGAGCTCATCATTCTTTCTGTTACCAATCTATATTCATTGTTTTGCTTTAGTACTTATCTTTGTTCGCGACTTTAACAAAACCCCCGACCAGAATCTTGGTTAACAAATTCATAGACCTAAAAGTAGGGTAGGTTGTCAAGAAGCCTGACCCTCTGGGCCTAGTTTTATACTGTTCGGGCTAGGTTACCAAGTTGTGCCTCTTTAAAATTGTGACTGCCCCTGAGCGGACTCAGCTAGACATTCCTACCCAAAAGTGACTGCTTTTGTGAATTAAGGAGACCCCTTTAGGACTTAAAAACTTAGGTTGGCTATCCTATCCTAGGCTTTTCAATACAGACCAGGCTTGTTTGGATGGGTAAGAGATCTTATTGGTTAGATAAGATCTCCACAGGAAGACTTTGTTTGAAAATATGATGAAAGTGGAGAAAAAAATGAAGGGGTTTAGAGAGGATGGAGGGCAATCGAGAACACAGCTAATCTGTACTTCTTATGATAATATAAATTGTCTTTTAAAAGAGGTTAAGTATCCTTAAAATAGGAGTAAGAGCTCCCTTTCACGATATTTTCAAGAGAAGAACTTTTCCAAGAAGATCTTGTTAATATGATAAGATCTCCGCGACATCCAAACCTGGAGCCTGAAGGGTATTGAAGCCTGAAGGGTCATAAATTTTCATCAAGCTAGTTTTTTATCCCTTGTCTTTGTTCTTTATCTTGCATTTATTTGTTCTTTGTGGAGATGCAACATTTTTTTTCTTTTTCCAAATCCAGGAAAAGAAAAATGTTGCAGAAATGTGCTTTTAATATCCTTAAAATTTGTAAAAGGTTGAGTCAGTGGATTTGTTAAGAAGTTTTTCATGAACATGCATACTCCATAAAACATAATTTTATGGATTTTTTTTCAGCTTCAAAACCAATTTAGGTTTGCACTAAGATAAAAATTGGCTTTCTTTTTCGTTTTCTTTTTGTGTTTTTTTTTTCAAATGAAGCAGTTAATGTTTTAGAGAGGTTTTTTGAGAAAAAAGGCAAAGAAAAATGGTTTCAGACAGTTCAAAGCAGGGTACGCCGTACCAGTCCGTACCCGGCCGATACGAACCGATCTGGGCTGGGACCGGTATCGGATCAGCGTGGGATCCGGTACCGGGAGCTTTTTATTGGAAAACTGCCTGGTAGGACTGCCGTACCGTACGGACCAATACGGGACCGGTACGACTGGTCCGGCCTGCCACAGTACAGTACGCCGACCGGTACCAGTACGGCGGACCTTTAAGTTCAAAACCTTGTTTCCTTCAAGAGCTTTTCTTATCATTTCTTGTAACAAGTTTAACTAAACGATTGCTTGTCTTCTGCCACTGTGCCTTGTTTCCTTCAAGAGCACTTCCTATCATTTCTTGTAAACAAGTTGAACTAAAATGATTACGTTGTCTTCTGCCATTGTGCCTTGTTTTAAATAATTACTGTGTTATATATTTAATCCACATGTTGCCTTTTTTTTGTTCAGGTTAAAGAATTTGCTGATCATACTGCTACTGTCAAATGACCTTTGCTTTGATGTAAAAGGTGAATATATTGGCAGCTCAGATGATGGATCTGTGGTTATAAACAGTCTTTTTAGTGATGAAAGATTAAAGTTTGAGTATCATCGTCCGATGAAAACCATAGCACTAGACCCTGATTATTCAAGAAAATCCTCAGAAATTTGTTGCTGGTGGTTTAGCTGGTCAACTTTTTTTAAATACAAAGAACTGGCTTAGGCTACAACAAAACAGGTTTGTCTGGTTTTCTAAGTTCATATACAGGAAATATGGTAATTTTTAGAATTTTAGTTATCCAGTACTGTAATGTTTATACAATTTACCCTTTCCTTTTTGCAGGTTCTGCATGATTTGAAGGTCCAATACATGCTGCGAAGTGGAGGACAAGTCTTATTGCTTGGGCTAATGATGCAGGGGTGAAGGTTTTGACATGGCAAACAATCAATGCATCACATTTATTGAGAGGGCACGAGGAAGCCCACGCCCTGAGCTTTTACTTCCTCACTTAGTTTGGCAGGTCAGTCGGATAGTAGCCATATGAACTGACTCAGTTCAGCATTCTTATATGTCCAATTCGAGTACTTCATGTGAAAAAAAAATGAAGGATGCAATCCATTTTACTATTCTCAAACATTTGGACCCATTTAAACATATGGATTTGATGCAAGGTTCAAGAATTTTTGAATAATTATAGGTACAATTAACATGGAAATTTTTGAGTAATTGTAAGTTCTTGCTGAAATTAGCTCAATACTAATTCTGAAATATAGTTTATTGGTCTATCATAAATTTGGTAGAATTGTTGGTAATTTGGGTCAGAACTAGCTTGATGCAAAAACTCAACTAATATGTGAAGATTGGTGTAAATTGGTCTGTATTTTCTTGATGGACCCCTAAAGTATCTTAAAGTTACAATACCATACAGAAAAAAAGTTTGAGAAATTTATATTAGGTAGAGTATGATTTCTATTACTTTTGGTGTTCTAATTAATGAAATCACACTGCAAATTCTAAAAGTGATGTGGTTTTTTACTTCAACAAATGTGGGTTTTTTTTTTTTTGAGGGGTAATAAATTATGGTTGCTTGCAGCAATAGGAATGTATGCTGTTCTTCTTTAGTCCTTTTTGCTACATTGTTACGAAGATGTCTATGTTATTTTTCTTGTAAGAAGAATTCATTAGAGAAGTTTATAACAGTTTTTTCCTCCTTTCTGTTCTCTTTTATCTATACATCTACAGGATTGCTGTATTAATGTGGTAACAATTGCTCTAACCTATTTAGGATGACACTCTCTTGGTGATTGGCTGGGGAACAGTGTAAAGATTGCAGCTATTAGAACCAATCCGCCTCATCGAACCAATGGAATACAAAAGAACATGTCCATATCAAATACAAAGTACATGGATATTGTTGGCATCTTTCCAGACTAAGTACCATATATCTGTATTGGTCCCTATGGTGGATGCTTTAGTTATACTGGCCTACATTCCTTTGGAGGAGAATGGAGAGAGAGATTTTAGTAGCACTATCGCATCACACAAGGTAACTTCCTATAAACTTAAAAGAATGATCCCGAGATTGAGAGGGATAACAGCCTAATTTGACACTAGTATTATAATTTGCTCAATTTTTTTAAAACTAGATACTGCCTATTTTTCAGTGTATTGTGGCTTTGTGATGTACATTAACAGCACACTGAGATTCATATATGATGCAAAATTTGGATGATGTGGAGTTTACATTTATTATATTCAAATCAGTCTGTTATACCGTCATGTTAGAGCTCTTGCTTTCTCTATTTTGAGTGCATCTTTTTATTTGGGCAAAGTGCATCCCTGTTGAGGCCTAATCTTGTTATTTGTTTTATGCTTTAGTTGGGTTGAAATTACAGATAGGTACTAGTGGTAGCCTTGTAAATTTGAAAATAATGAATTTGGTGGATTCATCATTTCAAATTGAAGCTGATTTCATTCTTATCTTGATAAATTACATGTATGATCTCTATGGAGTACTGTATTGTCAAGTGTCAACTAAAATAGCAGAATGACTATAGATTGTGAAGTGTAGCAAACAAATACATTCTGACCTTGATCTGGCCAGTTTTTTAACTTTCCAGCAGCTTCTCAAATCCAAGCTATTGGGCTTGTTTGAAATGTACTAGGTGAACTGCAAGCATTGAACTAGAATGATGAAAGATGACATGATTTGTTCAGTAGGTTGTGCGGTATGCTCTTAATGTATATTGCTGTAACAGAGTATAGCTAGAAGAAGTATTGGATACCTGAAAAGCGAAACAATGTATTTAAAATATTAAATGTCAAATGGATCTGACCATATCTATGATCAGTCTATTGGATATCTGCAAACTAAACAATGTATTTAAACTATAAAATGTCAAATGGATCTGATCATAGCAATGATCAGTCTCCATATTTAGATCAAACGGCTCTCCTGAATCATTGTAGGACATTCTCTTTTATGTTTTCCCAGTCTCTCGTAAGGTAAGTCTAGCTTTTGGTAAAAGGGTTTGGTACTGTTGGAACTGGTCCTAGAACCATTAATACCTTCATAATTGCAAGGGCCAAAACCAGCCTCCTTAGTGGACCCAGGTCTCGTTGAGACTTTATATTACCGCCACTATCTCTAGTAGTCCCATCATCATTATCACCTTTCTCATCGCTAGAACAGGATATCTTGCTTTGTGATGGATAATATTAATTTTCCTATCATCTGTGAGCATTCCATTCAGAACATCCAAAGGATCGTTTGTGGTAGTTGCTTAACTTATCAAATAAATTTTACCATGTATGACATTGCCATGGATCTATCATCAGCCACTGAAACTCTTCACTGTTGTCATCACTGGCATTGTTGTGACTGGTGAGTGGAAATAGTGGAGCTCTTCAGAGTTCACTGCATTCTCCATTGCTATCTCTTATTATATCTTTAAGCCCTATGTCAAGTTTCATGAGGCCCTGCTTGGTTACACTCTGAATCAACGGATCATTTGTATCATCTTTGTCCTATAGGATGTCAAAGTCCTTTAGCATGATCGTAACAATCTAAGTTGGCCTGTCATGTCATTTTCTGCAATCTCAGTCACATGCAGCAATGCACATAGTCAACCTCCATGTGGATCAGGAAGAATGTACTCATGTGTCTATCATAGTAACTTAAAATTGAGAGCCTTTAAAGCTGTCAAAAGAGGAAATGGTTCCCAAATTATAGGAACCAAAATAGACCCTATGATGTATTTTGAGCTGCAATCTATTTGATTGATTCAGTAGTTCACAAATGGTGCCTCAAATATATAAAATACCAGCTGGGAAACTTGCAGCAAGTCTCTCTGAATATTCCAAAGGTCATCGAACTCCTACAAACTACACTGAGACTGGGCTCCAGTAGTATCAGAATCTTTTGTCTAGAGTCATTATTTTCCGCTTATTCTCTTGCTCCTCTCCTCTCTCGTCATTAAGTACTTTGATATTTCATCTAAATCAGTCTTAATTTAGTCAGCTCTCTCCAACCTGCTGTTCTGTTTTATTATTCTATCTGATAATCGCCAGGTACATTTGCACATATTATAATATATTGTTTTTGTATAACCACTTTGTAGATGCTTGCTTCCTTGTGTTTATACAGCTCTGAATATGTGTTTGCAAACCTAACCTACTCCACGATTTTTGTCAAGACAGCAATGACTGAGGAAAAAAAAAATCAATATCAGCTATTATTCACTAGAGAACTATGAACACGAATAACTAATCTGACCTTCCATGATCAATTTCTATCATGATACCACAATAAGAATTAAGAACAACTAATTACAATAGCAATAGACTCTAGACCTTGCATAGAGTTACAAATTGTGTATACAAAATATGGATATACAATTTTATACTTTGATCTTTTTCCATGTATGCATGCATATCTTTGTTACGTCAGTTATAAATTTCCTTATTCCTCTACTGCTATATCAGAATTGAATTTGAGATCATTTGGTAGGATACCACATTCTAAAAGGTCATTTGATTAATTTATGCTCGTATTGAAGATGTATTTAACCATTATAAATCACAAAGATTCATGCATAGAACAATTAGATTTAGATTTGTCATCCTTAACATGCAGAAAACTTTAATGCAGGGAACTGCACAGAGACCAGAAGTACGCATTGTTACATGGAAAAATGAAGAACTACAACAGATGCTCTACCTGTGCATGGCTACGAGCATTGTAAGGCAAAGGATTATGTCCTTGCGCATGCCCTTTTACAGGTTTCAACATCTCATATCACTCATAAAATGAGGCTTCATCATGATCGATTGTAATTACCCACGCCGGCAGCCCTAACTTAAAATTGCTTGTGCATTTGGACATAGGAAACAGCTATGCAGGTGGCCAGTGGGCTGCTGGTGATGAACCTTCTATTATATTGTATCTCCCAAGGATGTTGTGGTCGCAAGGCCGAGGTTTGTGATGATTTAGTCAGAAACAGAGACACACCCACCCACACACACTACTTCTGAACATGTGGCTTTTATGCTGAATAAACGTTACTGAATTTTAGAGTTCAGTGCATTGAACTCTTTGTTTCTTTCTTTAGGAAAAAAGTGCAAATCTTTACTAGGACATGTAGTTGGAAAACAATTTCCACTAAAATGCATCAATTCAGATGATATATTCATGCCCTTACATAAATCATACCTATGATTAGATTAAATTACTAGGTTTTGTTGAATCACATTTCTACCTCTGAATCTAAATGATAAGGGATAGTCGATTGTGTTGAATATGACTTTTACTTTTCCATGGAATGGATGTTGAGGCAGGCCTGTCATGAAGCAACAGAATGAGAAAATTCTAACTGAAAATGGAATTCAAAAAGTGAAAATAGAAGAACTGTTGCTTGATTTCAGTGCTGCAATGAATCCACAGATGGGGAATCGCAGCCCAATAGGCTGGGACCCACATGTGATAAATATATATAAAACTCAACTATATAGCCTATTTAAAACGGGCATTTGTCCTGTCAGCATATTTGTATTAATCTCTTGTGAAATTGAATGCAAGTTTCTGGAAAACTGGATTCGTTTAAGCAGTTGAGTAAATTATGAAGTGTCAGCTAAAGTAGCAGCAGGTATCAAAGTATTTATCATAATTAAAAAGAGTTAAAGGTGAAGCCCATGCCAGAGGGAAGATGGAGATGACCATTTGTTGTAGTACGAATGATCAGAATATTCTTGGCATTGATCTTATCTTTTTACTTTTCATAAGGAGGGTATGGGAGGGAAAATGAAGATGCTAGTAGTAGAACACCACTTGATAGAATTGTCAATTCTGTTACCATCACTCAAAGAGATTCAACAAAGAGGCAGGAGAAAAGATATAGGAAGTTATGTTTCTTTAGAGATTTTGAGGAATATGTATCACACAGAGAAAGGAACTCTGATGGCCTTGCTTACTTTGGCTTTCACAACCAAAGCTGGTCAAGTAGATGGACAACCATGACCTGACATATTGAAGCAACATTTAGCAGATTATATGTGTCAGGCAATGGTAGAAGCAAAGAAGGCAGTGGCAAGAAGAGGAGGAGGAGGAGGAGGAGGAGGAGGAGGAGGAGGGGGGGGGGAGATTGCTTTCCTAAATTATGTTATCAATTTATTTTCTTTATATTCCAAGAACCTGAGTATCTTTGGCCCCATGAAAGTGAGTTTGTTAGCAAAGAGAAGGGGGAAAAATTTGGGTGTTTCTTATGAAACTGGTTTCCTGGTGTAGGAACTGACCAGTCTTTTGATATATCTTCACTGCCTGCAGCCACCCACAGTCATATGAAGGGCTGTGATCGATTGAACACAGTTCCTGTTATTCAAGAAGACATAGGAAGCTGGCTCTGATCATATCCCATGTGTGCATGATTATGCTTGCCCATCACCGAACACCATCTCCTCCCCAAACTATTTTAGAAACCTATGACTTGTCTGATATGATGTTTCACTATGTATTAGGTTTCTGTTGCTTCTGGAGGAGCATCATGTGAAAGGAGTGGAGTCAAGATAGTTTGTGTAAATCTCACATTGATGTGACAGAAATACTAGAACCTGTTAGGATGACTTGTTTGAGCTTATAAACAGCTAGGTAGAGGCATTTACACTTTCTAGGGGTGTAGAAGTCTGTGGAGGGCTCGCACATTGACTCTAATGCAATAATACATACCGTTCTTCTTGTATCTGATAATGAGGGCATCTATGAATAGTTGTCGTGACAAAACAGTGACAGTGATCACTCCTTGCAGATTCTCAGTAGTAGCCTCATTGTTAAAATCTAGTTACCATATAAATCTCACCATGCCTTGAACCTAAATTGCAAGTTAGATGTGCTTTCTGAACATCGCAGAGAGTGAGAGTGAGTGTGTGTGTTGTGTGTGTGAGAGAGAGAGAGAGAGAGAGAGAGAGAGTTTCATCTATGATAACTGAGAAACCTGTTGTTTTCTAGGCAAAATATGTTTAATTTCGAAATGTTCGAGTTTAGGGTGTTCATAGTTTTTACCAGTTGTCCTACTTTAAATATCTGCTTTGTTTATGACTTTATAAAGCTGCAAACTTGGTGTTAATAAAGGTTTTGTGCATTAATTATTAGAGATGCTGAGGATCATATATCTTGGCTTGTTCAACATGGTTGGCATCAAAAGCATTAGCTGCAGTTGAAGCAAGACAAGGACGGACTGGAGCTTCTTGATGAGGTACTCTGATTCTGTTGCCACTGGCTAAATGCAATCAAATTGTATGACAATTGTACGCATTTGTTATGCTAAAATACTGAAATGAATTAATTCAATGCTCAATAATACCTTTTTTCTACCTTGAACGAGCTTCATTCATGTTTAGGTAAACTTTATCACCTTTTTATGTTGATCAGTTTGAATTTGACTGTGGCATGAATACTAGACTTATAGTGTTATTCAGCTGTATGAATAATTTTAGCTTTCTAAATCTATTTTGTAGTTATTAAGAGGACTTGTTAGTTGTCACATGGCGTCAATATCCTCGAAATTGAAGCCAAGCACGTATGTTGATAAAGAGCATGCATATAGAAAAAGTACTATAAATTATGGTACCTTTTGATTCATAAACCTAGAACCAGAGTTACATAATTGATATGACTCAATAGCAAGATTTTGAAAATGTTATCGGCTGGCATACATGTCAGGCACATGTTAACCGTAACTTATTTAATTTCCATATATCACATTGGCAAAACATGTTGCATATCATAACATTTGTTCTTTAGGAGGAAGTGCTGGAAAAGTTACTCCTGTTTCATATTATAATAACATGGTATGTTTCTTGGCATTCATCCTTTTTCACAAAGCCTTTTCCCCTGGCATTGGCATGCATCCTTTGACAAGTTATGATTTGATGTTTTTATGTTGAGTATTTATTTAAGTCCCTCTCTCATTAATAGTACCCCCCCCCCCCGTCCGCCTCTTTTTTGCCTCAAGTCATCTTTGAATCAATTGTAAAGATTTCTACTCTCTTACTGTTCTATGTCATATGGTTCCACTGTTCATATGGCAGACCATATGTGCACTCTCCATTTTGTGACAGTTTTATGGATTATGCCTTACATGTCAGGTGGGATTGAGATACCTTGATCATTTAATTGTCAAAAGAAAATATGCAGAAGCTGCTGCTTTGTGTCCTAAGTTACTCCATGGATCTGCGTCAGCTTGGGAGAGGTTTGAAAATGTCTTACATATGACGTTATCCATTTTAATTCTGTATCATAATCAAGTCTTCTATTTGACAGATGGGTTTTCCACTTTGCTCATTCTCCCGCCAGCTGCCTGTTTTGGTTCCTTACATGCCTACAGAAAATCCACGCTGCGTGATACTGTTTATGAGGTCTGTAGATCAGGTCACATGGATATGCAAATTTTGTTTCCTGATTCCATGATTGCTATTGACTGTCAATTTAGGTCATTCTGATCTTAATTACATGTGTCATGCAGGTTGCTCTTGTTGCTTTAGCTACTAATCCATCTTTTCAACCAGCTTCTCTTGTCAACTGTTTAAATCATGGCCAGCTACATTATATTTGACGTCAACTGTTATCTCTGCCTATCGAACCTCAGCTTAATGCCTCCTCCACGACTGATTCACTAAAAGAGGTTTTTTAATATTTTTTAAAATTAATCTAGTTTCTTGTTCTTATATTGGCTACTTCTATGTAACTCAGCTTTTATTCTTGCAACAGGCATTAGCTGAACTGTACATAATGGATACTCAGTATGAGAAGGCTTTTTCATTATATGCTGATGTAAGTGTTTCATTCTATCTTTTGTGTATTAAAATTGATATAACCAAGGTATGAAGTCCCTCTACCTGTACCTTTCCAGTATGTTATGGTGGTACAACAGGTCAGATGTAGTACATGTTCAGCATGGTACAGTATTCAGAGCATGCTGATGCTGATAGGGTATGGTACTTCGATCCGTGGATATAACAATTGCATCTTAAGGATGCGTAGAGGAAGAATCTGAAAGTTCGTGTTAGCATTCTTTGTGTTACCATCTTGCAATACCTAATTACTATTCTATTTATTTTCAGCTGATGAAGGTCGAGATATTTGACTTTGTCGAAAAACATAGCTTGCATGTTGCCATTCATGATAAGTATGGCTTAGTCCTGCTAGATCCAATGAAAGATTCCATTATGAAATCAGTTCCTTATTTATATCTTGGAGTAACATTTCATTTATATTTTAATTTAGTGCTATAGCCTGTTCTCTGAGCCATCTTTTTATGCAAACTTTATAACTTACTAAAGAGTTTGATACTTTGTAATGAATTAAAGGAACAAAAAAAGCTATCGATATGCTGCATTCGATGTAAACATGGTTAAGACTTAATTGGTTCTTTCAGCTCCTAATGCTCAAAATTAGCCCATTTTATTATACATCTTCTTGCATGGAGCTAAAACATTATCCCATGATGCATCATGAAGATTTGCATTTTGTGCGATGCATCACTAAGATATGGTATTTATGTGCAATATTTCTAGTGTCAACTAGAGTAAGGTAATAATTCAAATTATAATGGATGTGGCCTTCAAAGTTGAACTTATGGTTCACAAAGTAGGCTTTCTATATTGAGAAGAGAACTTGGAAGGTCAGAGGGTACTGTTTTAATTGGTAAGGTGAGTGGAGCAATTAGATTGATTTGTAATGAAATAATTTTTAATGAAACTAGGTCAGCGTTAGAATAATGAATCACTAGTTACTCCAAACCTCTACTGCTTCTGATTGAAAATTGGTGTTTGCTTTTTCTGTCCAGATCGAAGGCTGGTAAATGTAGAGAGTCAGTTAAAATTTTTTATGATGAAATAAAATTATTTCCATTAATGTTTTAGAACTGGTTGAATTGTGGTCAGGAATATTTTTTTTTGGACTGGAGTGGGGGTCGCCTTTCAGGTAGATGTATTTGGAATTTATGGAGGAACCTTGGAGGAAAGTGCTTAAAATCACTAAAATGAAGATTGAAAATGGAAATGAAATTAAAATCTCTAGTCAAAATTGATGGCCAAAAGACAGTGTGATTGTATTATATCTTGGATTATGTTAAGCTAATAGAAGAAGAATCACTCGAGTTAGGCGCCTGGACGAAGGTTGAAGAATGATTCTAGCTCAGCTGGCACCAAGATTTCATTTCACACTAGCCGAAAGGCAAAGAAAAAGAACCCTTAATCAAACTAAGAGGCAACGAAGGAACGGTTAACTCGGCAAAGCCTTTGATATGCCCGGACTCGCTCAGAAGCAATGGGCAGGATCGCTTTAGAGCGGTCTTCCAGCTCGACAAGGTGGTTTTCTTCCCAAAAGAACAGAGAGATTATGACATGTTTTATAGGATTAAATCTGTGAGAATGAAGTATACAGGTGTCCTTAGATTCTATGTGATTGATGAATGTAGTGGTGACTAAGGGAAAAATTTGTACAATCACATTAAGGTCCACAGTGCTAGATGAATCAGAATGTTGAGTAACAGGAGGGATCCATGGAAGAACAGATTGATGGGTAAATAATATTAATATTGAGATGGATATGTTTTTAATTTTTTGAAGTACTGGATGGGAAATGGCCACAATGAAATTGGTTTTGGATCTTCATCAGTGGAGGACAAATTGATTAAGAACAGCTAAAATGGTACAACCCAGGTGCTGAATCCTCATCGTGACTGAGTTCTTAGGTTTGTATGAAGGGCTAAATAGAAGTTGGCCAAGGCCTAAGGTAACGCTGAGGGATGTTGTGACAGAAAACTGAAAAAGCTTGTTGTGACAGAAGAAGTGGGCCATAATTGGAATAGTTGGCGCAAAATGATAAGGCTAACCACAAATAGTTGGAATATTCTTTCGCTGTTATGTTTTTGGCTGTTTCGAGCTTATTGTCTAGATACTTAAGATGGCTGTTTCGAGCTTATTGTCTAGATACTTAAGATGGCTATGGAAGAAAGAGATTAAAGAGTTTGTTGAGTTACAACGCTAACACCAGTATCATCTAGTGTCATCAATTGCAAATAAACATGTTAATGTAAAATCTCTATTAGAAATGATGGGCATCCATTATATTATAATTGGCACACAGTGTAGAGGGAAGAAAGCATGATATATTTTAGGGCTTCGTTCAGCTTGGCAGTCAAGTTAGTGTACTACTTTTATTCTATTTTTTTCATTAAAAAAACTGAAACAGAAAAAAGTATTTGGGGAACATGAATCCTTAGAATGCTCTTTTTCAGTATCATTTCAGTTCTTTCACGATCATGCAGAGCTAGTGGATGTTATTAAACCCTCAATTTGTTGTCTTTTTTCCTGCTCAGTGGAATAAAATGGAAATTTACGTCATGACATAGATGTCAATGTGATAATTAACATAGCGCCGCTCAACATTTATTCCTTGAAAGATCTTGTGCTTTGTTTAGTAATTTTATGCATGCTATATATTAACTGTTCTCGTCCATTCGACAGGTAGTCCAGCTAATGATCCTGGACAGTAAAAGAGCTGTATCTCTATTGATCCAACACCGTGATATAATATCCCCTTCTGAAGTTGCTGGTCAACTGTTGCATGCCAGGCAAAAGTGTGATAATAGATTTTTCTTGCATTTATACCTGCATTCACTGTTTGACATTGACTCAGAAGCAGGGAAGGAATTCCATGATTTGCAGGTATTTTTTCTTTTTCTTGTGGCTTAATTATTTTTGTTGCACGGCCACGCTGCAACATTTTTCCTTTTTCACTGATTCTTAAAAATTCAAAAGAAAAATAGGCCATCAATTTCCTTCTACTATAATTTTCTGGCACATCCAATCTCTTTCGATCTGAATTGGAAAATAAAAAGAAATACAGGACATCCTTTTTATAGTTCAAACTTCATCATGGGATTTTTCAGGTATACGGTGATATAGTAGAGAGTGGGGTACTGAGTTAATTTAAAGAATCATGAGAAACATTGGTCTCAGCAGGTGGCAGCCTGATTGTCAATGAGATTTAATATGTCCTCTAAACATTGTTTCTTGAGTACAAGGGTTACTCCAGTGTTCAAGAAAGTACACGATGGCACTTTGATGGAAAATAAGTAGATGCATCACTGGCTTAAGCATTGTAGGCTCGATGAAAGTAGAAAACCAAGTCAAATATGGAAAGAAGTGTAATTGATTCTATTGGAGTCCTTTATGATGAAATGTAGGCTTGCCAGATATATGAGCAAAGTTGCCGCTCATGCTTATTCTTGCTAACTGATGGCCATTCTAAAGTTTATTGCTTTTTCTGTATGGGATGCATGATAGGTACTTCGTCTCGCTTGCATTTTGGTAAGGAAGGAACAGTATGCTCGTTGATATCAAAGATCAACAAAAACTATTATTGCTTATATTGGAGAAGCATGTGAAGATAGTACTGGTTCTCTTTTGTGTTCTTTATATAGTAATGCAAAGTAGTGAATTCATGATACAAAGCCGAAGGGTTCAAATAAGTCAGTTCCACAAAAAGTTCGTCTCTCACTTCTGCATGCAATTGACATATTACCTTTCTTCAATTCTGTGTCATTCTACATGTTTCTTTCAAAGGATGTTTACATGGTTCTTTGTGGGTGTGCTAATCTCGAGGTCAACCTTGTGATATTCTAAGTGATTAGGGGTCTATGTGGCATTTGAGATTCTTCTTATTATTTAATTGAAGCAGTAGCTAGCTATCCTGAAAATTGGCTGCTAACGATCTGAGTATGTTAGTTTATAGAGAAACCTCAAAATTTCTAAACTGCATGTTTGACAAAAGCCACTGGAAGAAGACATGAAAAGTTACATGATGTGCTTATTTTTGAGCAACATGAAGGTTGTTTTTTTTTTGCCAAAATTTTTGAATGCAGCATTTGCTACATGCCAAGTAATTTTTTTTCTTTTTGATCCATCTTTTAGGTGCATAAGCCATGAAAGAAGTTGGCTAGTAAGATTTGGTGATTTACAGAATTATTAATGTTAAATATGTATTTTACATAAACTGTGTCAATTAAGTGTTTTAGAAGTCACATATAACGTTATTTTATAAGAAATTAGGAGAAAAAGAGTGCACCTGGAATTGCAATTGTTTTCTTTTTTCTGTTTTTAATAACAGTAAATCAGTAACTATAGGTTCAAACATGTTTTATAAATCAGTTTTTTTCTCCAATTCTAGAGAACTTTTTTTGAAATTTTCCATAAATTCCAGAAAATATTTTACTTTCGATTTTTTGCTCTGTTTGAAAAACTGTAACTGCTGCTACAACTTCACTGTTGTCACCACCACTACAGCCATGATGATCCACACGCTCTTCTTGCCACCAGCCTTTTGTCATTGCTGTGCAGTGTCCACCACCATCAACCTGCTACTGCCACCATCACAACTGTCTCCGATCATCACCACTAGATCCCTTGATCGACCATCACCAAAAGCCCCCCAATTACTGCCATGACCATTGCCACCACCTTGGTGTTACTTCCGCTGCCACCATTTCTATTTGCTCTAGAAACTGAAAACTCTTCGACCACCAAGCATGTATCCTGTAATCAGAAAACTGGAAACAAAGGAAAACAACCAGCTTGTCTCTTGTTCTGAAAAATGGCAGATGCAACCCAAATGCTTTTTGTAATGCATGAAGAATCTCAGTTTGTTGATCAATCTCTGGGCATTCTAGCTTTGATTAAAGCAACTCCCTGTTGAGTACTTGTAGAGACTACTTCCACTGATTTTGCGGAAGTGGTTTACTGGATAATTAATCAAAGCCCATAGCACAGTCTCCAAGTCAATGGTTCTCTTTCTTTGAGTTTGACTTTATAATTCTTGATTCTTCATCTCCTAATAAATTGAGTCTTCATTGCTGTAGGATGAGAAAATTTGTTCTGATGTAGAATCTTGATCACCAGTGGTTTACGCACCCATCTATTTTTATGCGATAAAGCTTACTGTCTTTATTTTGTGCTCTGATTCTTATACAACATGCAGATAACATTTCATGCTCTTCTCTGCAGGTAGAGCTTTATGCTGACTACGAGCCACGGATGCTACTCCCATTTCTTCATAGCAGTCACCATTATAAGCTAGAGAAGGTTCAGACATCAACTAGTTATTCACATAATGGTGATTTATTTATTTTAGAAAAAACATTAAATGACTTATCGCTACCTCTCAGGCATATGAAGTTTGTGTCAAAAAAGATCTTCTAAGAGAGTTGGCTTTCATCCTTGCAAGAATGGGAAATGCCAAAAGAGCACTTGCAGTTTACATAAATAAGCTGGAAGACATAGTGGAGGTATGCACATCTCGTCATCTTCATTTTCCAAGGACATCTTCCACTTCTGTCAAGAGCCCTTTTTTTGCACAACTGCATTTGCCAATACTGAATGAGCTGAAGATAGATGAAAAGCATTACTTGTGCAGGCTGTGGATTTTGTAAGTACACAGTGTGATGATGATCTATGGGAGGAGTTGATCAAGCAATGTCTCCATAAGCCCGAAATGGTACATGACAGGAACAAAACTAATTTAAAGTCACCCTATCATGTTGTCTCAACCTGCATGGTGTGTCTAAATACTTACTGTTTTCAATAAGGCAGGTTGGGATGTTGTTGGAGAACACTATTGGTAATCTTGATCCTCTGTATATTGTCAGTATGGTGCCCAATGGATTAGAGATACCACGGTGAGCATCAACTTTTGTTATTCTCTCTTTTAATCTTCAACTATTTTAACTCGTCATGATATCATTTTTCTTGATATTTTCCTTGAGAAGTTCTGGCTCTGTGATGAAATTTGATGCTCTTCTAAAATTTTCCTGATCCTTGTTAATTGTTGCCTGCATAGGTGATTAAGATCTCTCTCTCTCTCTCTCTCTCTCTCTCTCTCTCTCTCTCTCTCTCTCTCTCTCTCTCTCTCTCTTCTGAATGATCCCATATCAGCACCTGGATGAACAATGGGCATACCTTTTTGAAAGTTTTTTTAGTACCTTTTTTTTTCTTAACTTTCCTTTGAAAAAGGCATAATGTCTGTTCTACTGAAACCTTACAGGTTAAGAGATTGCCTCGTCAAAGTCATCACTGACTATCGAACGGAAACCTCTCTTAGACATGGATGTAACGATA
Source organism: Phoenix dactylifera (assembly GCF_009389715.1). Taxonomy (NCBI): domain Eukaryota; kingdom Viridiplantae; phylum Streptophyta; class Magnoliopsida; order Arecales; family Arecaceae; genus Phoenix; species Phoenix dactylifera. The sequence continues at coordinate 13,278,725 of NC_052408.1, read as the reverse complement.
TCCTCAAGGTTCAACTTTATCCTCCATTTTCTTACTTAGCTTGACCATGATTTCTTTCTTTGATTTTTCTCATGTCTCTGGTTAACTGACAAATTTCTACAGGCCGACTGTGTCAACCTTTTGATCAAGTATTACAAAGAGACCCGTCGTGCCATCTACTTGGGCAATATAGAAGAAGAAACATGTGGGAAGACAGTAAATGAGGCTTCTGCTCCAACAACTGAGAGGGCAGCAAAGACAAGAATGATGGTAGTAAAATCCAGAACAAGGGGCAATGGGAGGTGTTGCTTGTGCTTTGATCCTTTCTCCATTCAAAATGTCAATGTCGTTGTATTCTTTTGTTGCCATGCATATCATGTCCCCTGTCTCCAGGATGGCTCAGACTCTGTGGACAATGTATCTAACAGTTATGATGACAATAATGGTGATGGCGGGTCTCGGATGCGTTGTGTGTTGTGCACTACAGCTAATGGATGAATATTTGAGTGGTATATGTGTTTATAAGTGAGCTTTTATGTTTATGTTTTTGTTTTTCTTTTTTGCCCAATTGGCATCTTGTATCTCAATATTAGTTAATAAAAAATTTCTCAGTTCATTAGTTTTCCAATTTGGATTGTTCTAATTATTTCTCACGGAAAAGCGCTTTCAATGTGTTAAATCATCAATTATTAACATTTTGGTATGTGCAGTTGCTTTGGCTCCTTCAAGTTGGTCATGAGTGCTCTTAATTATTCATTCAGTTTGAGGGTGCTAACTCTTGCGGTCAGTAAAGCTATTAGGTGTTGGCGCCAATGACCTGGATTTGAGTGCCACCTTCACCTTATTTCACCCATGTTTCTTCCTGTCCTATTCTGAAACTTTTAAAAAATATCATTTAACTTCATCTGACCTGAAAGTTTTATGTATATTTTTCACCAGATGGCTCTCATACTTGAAGCATGCATGGTTCAAGTTATTGCACACTGGAGATAGCCTAGCAGAATTTTTGCTGATCTGAAACACTTCTTCTGGGCATGGTCTGGGAATTTGTTCTGTTTCTGTTTGTTCAAATAGCATCTATCTCACACACACAGTTCCACCAGTAATGCTAGTCAAACACTAAGATATCACGTAGTAGTGTGCACAGTTGATATGTCTCTGCTTTAATCTCTGCTTGCTGGGTAGTGAAGCAGTAAAAAATGTCAGGTAATTAAGTGACATGGATGTCATGTTACTTTTCCTCTAGAGATCTCACTGGAAGACAGTACCTAATATCTTAGATGTCTGTCAGAGAGAAGGTGAATGGAATAGTTACAATCAGCTTTGTAACTCGTAGGTGTGAGATTTGTTGCTTTAGTATTCCCCTGCTTGTTAAGTGGTGTTCTTGTTTTTCCTCCAAGCAAGAAAATTTTCGGAAATCCTGGATCAAGGGCAACTAATACATGAAGACAAATCTAGGTTCACCGTCTTAATGAACAGGATCTTCTCTCTCTTCTATTCGAAGGGACATCTGCAGTTCTGTTCATTCCTTCTGGAGTCAACTTAGAAGTAGATCTACTGTTTGATTCTAGGATGGCTCTTGGTTTAGCCATACTCCTTTATACGTCCTTCCTCCCCTCTTCATGAGGAATCTTGCAAGATTTATACGTGCTCTCTTTGTGGAACTAGAAGAAATTCATGATATGTTACTCAAAGAAAACCCTTTGAGCGAACGCTGAATGATCTCTCTACAAAACCTTCTGGCTCTTACTATACCTTGGTCCCGTTATGATCAACCCATGTGAATGCTAATAACAAGTCTTTTACTGGCAAATCCTTCTATTCCTTCCTAAGCAAAGGTGGTGTTATTTGTCATCATTATTCTGCTCTTTGGAGAATTGCTGTAGCTGAGAACTGCCTTTTTTTTTCAGCATTTAGCTGAGGTTGGTTGGGCTGTTAGCTCTGGCTGTTCCTTTTGTGTCCGTAACAATGAAATCATATGAAGTTTTGGTTGGAATTCTTCTCAGTGTGGGGTAAAGGCAAATTTGCCTCCCTCTAATGTCTCTGGGCCTTTGCGCCAAAGAAGGATCAAATTCAAAGTAAAAGCCAATACGGGATCAACTGGTCTGTATTGGACAATATGGAAGGAAAAGAATTCAAGGATCTTCCTTGGAAAGAAAGCTAATGGCAACTCTAGCTCTTTTCAAGGACTTGGTTTATCCTCGGGCAGAGACAGGCTTCGCTTTCTCTGCGCTTGGAGAAGTTATGCTCCATACATTCTGTGCCTGAAGTGTCGTTAGAATCCATTTTGCTTTCCTGTAACTCTTTTTTTTCTTGCATGGATTACTCCTCTTTTTCTATCCCCTCACTTCTTTTAATTTTTCCTCTCATCTTTGAGGAGTACAGCACTGTATAGATGTGAATGGTGCAATAGGAGAGACTGGAGAGTTAAAGATTAGTGTGTAACATGATTGCTTTTGATTTGTGCTACTCGGCATTCCTGTCCTCCTTTACTAGTCGAGAAGGCAGAAACAATATGTTACACATCAGCCCTAATATTTTTGGTGATATCTTTCTTCCACTGGCACTGTCCAAGTCTGCACTGCTACATGTGGTGCTCCATTTTTCTTTTTTTCAGAAGACAGGCAGTACTCCGTTTTAAAACAGCGACTGCCAAATAACTGAAAAATGATAAAAGATTTTCAAGTGTATACACTAATACCGAGAAATCCAGCAACTAAAGATATCTCCTTGCAGGAAAACAGATCACAAAAAGAAAAAGTTGTTCTTTTAGAACCTCAGGACTGAACCCTCTTTTCATTTGGTTTTGTCTCAAAGATATTTGCTCCACCTCCATTCCCCTAGCAGTGAGGAAAGTAAATACTCTGTATTGCACAAAAAAAAGAAGAAGCTACTGTACACTTTCTACATTTACCATGCATTTCAAATGACTGTCCTATGCTGCACTTTTTAAACAGCATAACCATTGATTTCTCGTGATGTTTGAAGAACTTGAATTATGATGCAACACGAAGCTGCAACTCAAACAATTGGTAAGGTATAAATATGAGCAGAATGAACCGAGTGCAACAGAAATCATTCTTTCATAATAAGATTATTTGGAAAATCAACGTCCAGTGATAGCAACAACTTTCACTTTCACACTAGTAACAACTTGATAAAAGAAAACCAACATTGCTGCCACATTGTACATGTGTACCACTGTAACAAGCATCTGGATAAAACAGCAATCCTGCTTGCCGTAATTCCTTGGCTACTAAGCGGCCAATGAACAGGTTTAAAAAAAAAAGTCATATGGACAATAAATAGAAAAATTCGATACACAACTTAGCTTTTCAGTTTCGGTTCTGGACAAGGGATTATCCCCCACTGCTTTCGCACATCGTCTAAGTCTTCATCAAAGTGCTTCTCATAATAGAGACACATAAGATCTGTGCACCGCAGACCAGCTTGCGTGGCCCATGGGAAGTAATGTTGGAAGAAGCGAGCCCTTTGCTTCTCACTAAACCTTGCTGAACCTCCAAAAACTGACAGCAGACACATGGGAAGAAGCATCTGCTCAAACTCCACTACCTTCAGGGCAGACTCTCCAAGCAGATTTGTAGGCAGGCCAAATAGAACATGCCAGAAATCATGCACCTCACGAGCACGTGTAGCCACATATGCCAGTTCTTCCGTATCCATGAATCGAACAGGTGGGCGGTCATCTGGAGAGAAGTTCCTTGATCCCATGAACCTTGCATATGCCGAACCAAATGTGTTCTCAGGCATGTCCCATGCATGTGACACCTTTGCAGATATAACACGGGGTCGCTCTAAAAGAACTTCCTGTACCAACAAAAACAAGCTCATGAATAATCACTTGATAAGCAAACAAGAACTAGAAAATTGAAATTTACATTGAGAAAGTGATTCGTTTTTTGTGTAAGCATAAGCAATGCAAACAGTTAAAGATAACAAGGACCATGTACACACAAAAACATATATAAACAAATTAAAGTTGAAATATGAATAATAGAAGCTACAATCACATGATTAGCTTACTCTGCCTTCAGGGCTATTCTTCATCCTCTCAAGCACCCGTTGAAAAGCTGGCTTTCCGGTGGTCTCTCCAAGAGCAGCTATTAGATCTGCTCTTCTTGGATCCATTAGGGCACCAAGAGCTGAGCCAAGGGCAACTGCTGCCTGCTGCCATCCCTTCAGATGAATGCGTGTTCCTTCCATAGTTCTGAAGTACTGAGAAATAAGTTAAAAAAGGGCAACTATGTAAGCAGAGTGTGGGTCACAATGTCAAGGAAGCATCCCCATAAGAATGGTCAAAGCTACCAGCATGTGTCATGGGATCAAGTGTTGTAATAAGAGATGAAAAGCAAGCATCATGAAACAAACTGGAAGGAGCAGCTGAAAGCAGGAAGGGCTTGTCAGCCATGTCACATCTTTGACAGATAATGCTGAAGAAGCTTGCTTTGATGGATAGATTGGCTGCTAAGGGGAATAGATGGTACTGAAGCCACCATGGAGTTAACCTGAATGAGATAGACTAGAGCTTGCTGGTTACTATTTAAGTTCACTAGGTAGTGTTTTAATATTACCGCCCATTTTTTTCTCCGACTTAGCACTAGAATTGTATTTCACATAATTTAATCGATGTTAAGACTCCCAAAGCCCTCTGTATAGTTTCGAATTTGCAATTATCTTATTCTCATCATTGAGAAACATAATACATGATTTTCTCGCTTTGTGGATCTTTCTTGACAATTCACTCCTATAGAGCTACCTAATCACTATCCACACAAGCTTGTTTAAATCCCTTTTGAACATGCATTTACCTCACTAGAAACGCCGCATTGACTGAATAGAAAGAAAAGAAAGCATTTTTCCCATTAACCAGAACACTCGTCCCATCGGTGCCAAATTAAACTTATTACAAACAATCCGGAGTAGAAGAAAAATGACATTCTCCATCATATCATCAAACACATTAGAAGCATAACTTAGAGGCACGATATGGACGGAATAATTTCCTTTATCTCCAACACACGATACTTCAAGAAAAATCCCATAAAAAATTTAACACCATTAGAGTACTACGGCGAGAAAGAAAAACGGGAGTGAGATTTAAGATAATGTATCGACATATAATTAGAATAAGATGAATCGGAAACGACCAGCAAGCAGATACTTCTTGAGAGATTTTGACTCTAAAATGAAATATTAATCCATCTTATCGAAATATATCATCTCTCAAAATAAGTACGAATTATTCCCTACAGATAGAGAGCAAGAGAGGAGTCACCGCTTGTCTTGTCGCTGTCGTCGCCTGGAGGAGGAGGAGGGGGCCGGAGACGAGGATTCTAGCGGCCGGAGGGCTATAATGGCCTGTTCCGACGGCGGGAAGTTTGTCGAGAAGGGATCGTGGAGGAGAGTCAGAAGAGGGGAGTTGCAGCGATCGAAATTTGAGTAGAGAGAGAGAGAACCCCAGTTTGGGAATCCAATGGATCGCCGCAGCGAATCGAACCAAGGAAACGGAACCGGCAACCGGGGATCCGGCGAATCGGAACCGGGAATCAAGAAACGGAACCGGTGAATCGGGAATCGGATCTAATAATTTTTTTTCCGAAAGGGGATCCGAATATTGGCCCTGCTAACTCGATATCAAGATGTCCTGGCCCGCAAAAATTTTCCCACGCGGTCAGCGGTAGATAGGGCCTGTATGCCCGCGTCAGAGATAGGGATGCAAATGGGTTGTGTCGGGTCTTGAGTGACTCCAACCCAACCTAATTTTTTATTTGAGTTCTAATTTTGGACCCAGATCCGACCCAGTTAAAAATCGGCTCGGGTCGGATTCCGACCTACAATTTTTGATCTAACAGGTCATTCGGATCGAGTCCATGTATAACCCAGACCTGACCTAGAAAATTTAGGTTTGGGTCGGGTCCGGGTTTAGGTCGGGTCCAAGTCACCTAACCTCAGTGTGTAGTACTTAGTACATCATTAAAAAAGAATGCACACATCTTAATATGACTCTTCTATATTCTTTTTTCCATTCAATTCTAGAATTTTTCATTGCTAATCAAACTCGAGAAATCATGTATGAGTGCATGTAAATAAGTTCTTGTAGAAGCAACTGGCTGCAAAAGAAGAAAAATTATACAAACTATCGATGAAGGGCCAAAATTCAGTCACTTGCTACTTGTTAGCGACTCCATGGTTACTGATATAAAATCAAAGAATAAATCAGCCAACAAGCAAACAGTAATAATGGTTACAAAACATTTGAAATACACTTCAGATTCGAACTCGGATCATGCTTCACAGCTTCAGAAAGAATAAATCACCGTAAACACGAAAAAAAAAAGAAATTGAATCTCTGTTGGGAGTAGGGAAGTTGGGAGTCGGAACTCACCGAAATCAGGAGTCAGGAGGCAGTGCTCGGAGGAGGCTGCTCGGAGGAGGGGCTCGGAGGATGAAGAATGGCAATAGCGATTCGGGAGAAGAAAAGCCTATCACTGTGCTGCTTGTTTTATACCGCTCCATTTCGGGTTCGGGCCGACGGTTCGGGTTGGGATCGGGTCCAGATTCAGTAAACCCGAAATAGACCCAAAAAATAATGGGTCGGGTTGGGTCGGATCCAGATTCAGTAAACCTAGATCCGCCCCAAAAAATAGTTTGGGTCCAATTTTAGAACCCTACCCAGCCCGCGGGCCGTAAAATTTCGATAGGGTTGGACCTACACGGGTCTGGCCCGACCCGACCCATTTGCAGCCTTGGTTAGAGATAAGTGTCTTCCCTTCAGCTCGTGGCTGACCAAGCTGAGACATGGCGGTAAGTCTAAGCAGCTACGGTTTCCAAACCGCATCGCCGGCCTCATGGCGGCGGCGGAGGGCGGCGGCGGCGGCGGAGAAGGTGGAGATAAGGGTATGTGTGAACCGGAGCTGTGGGCGGCAGGGGTCGAGGGAGATTCTGGCGGTGCTCTCCGCCCTTGCGCCCACGGGGGTCGCTGTCACCTCTTGCGGCTGCCTTGGCAGATGTGGCGCCGGGCCCAACCTCGCCGTCCTCCCCGCCGGCTCCCTGGTCGGCCACTGCGGTACCGCCGCTCGCGCCGCTCAGCTCCTGGCCGATCTCTGCGGCTCCGCCTTTGATCCCCAGAGGAGTCTGGAGGTGCTCACCCTCAGGAAAAAGGGAGAGAGAGAGCTCGAGAAGGGGAATGCCGCCGAGGCCGAAGCCCTTCTCTCCCAGGTACAATTCGCTATGTTAACCTGCATACATGTATAGAAAAAAGATCTTTATGAGCATTATGATGAAAATCATAGTCTTGGGTTTACTTTAGATTAATTAGAAGAACGCGTAAGGAAAAAAAAAATCTAATTTCGGATCTACTATGTGGTTTGTGGTTGCAGGCCCTAGGTCTCGAACCTTCCGGAGGTTTGCATTTTATATACAAAAGCAGGTTTTGTGTTCACTAGAATCAGAACAAGATAATGGCATTGTTTGTTTACTATACTTTAGTAGGTTTCTGATGATTTATTACTGAAAGAACAAAGCTTTCTGGTTGCTTCTTGAAAAATTAGCTGCTCTTTATGTTTTCTTTCAATATGAATTATACTGGAAGAGTTATGCTGTCATGAGAACTGAGGGAGTTCCCCTTTTATTTTTCAATGGTGCTATCCAGGTCATCTGCAAGATTAGCTATCGGCGACAATGCTGGTGCTCTTGATGATGCCAATGAAGCATCTAGGATAGATCCCAAATATCCTCAGGTATTGACTGAAACATAATGATAGTATAGAAGTTTGAACGATTATGTAGCAGTAAATTGTAAAACGTATGAACAACCTGATCTCATTGAAAACAATTTCAGGATTTAGCTATTACTATAATTTTAAAAAATCAACAGCCCAAAAAGAAAACTTAAAATTTGTCATCTTAACCTATTGCATGATTCCTGGAATTGAGCTTATGGTATATGATACCATCAATTCTAGTGAGATAGTATTAACTTATTTCAAATACTGTAGCAGAAGTTTTGGCATGAATGTGTTAGTAATTTGGAAAGAATATTTGAAAAAAAAAATGTGGAAGTGGATAACTTTGAAATGCAATTCTTTAACCCCTAGAAGAGAAAAAAATGTGCTTCAACTTTTCTCATCTTCCTGTTCCCTTCATCATATCATGAAGAATCATAGGAAATCCACATTCCCACCATGAAGCTGAAAGCAGAATTTTCATACATTCACCTTAGAACTTTAATGCTAAGTAAAATTTCAAAAATGAGTTTACAGACATTTATGTAGTTTTATGCAGAACTCCTTTCAGTCCTTTTACTATGTATTCTAGGTTCAGTTTTGGAATGCATTTTGCCTGTTCTGAGCCAAAATGTCTTGCCCATCTTGCAGCCAACTTGGCCTAAAGGCAGAAAAGTTATCTTAGTTCTTCAGTATGGAAATAAATATGAGGGCACTCCAGAACATGGAACTAAAGAAAATGAGAGTTAATATACAAACATACTGAAGCATGCTTAAGAAATATAGTATCAATTTTCATTGAATAACTATTTATTCCATTCTAAATAGGTACAGCAATGAATTACTAAATTCTGAACATACTGCCATCAAGGGTTTAACAGAGATCAAGTCACACTGCAAAGTTTTGCCACAATAATGTTTTAGTTAGACCTTTGTGGTATAGCAAGGTGGTGACTATTATTAGCTATGGTAACAATGTGTTGAGGGTTTTGCTTAGGGTTTGCTTTATGCCCCATCTATGGTTATCAAGGGAGGAGAGTTTGTTTACATGACATGCAGGTCTAATTATTCCTTAGAATTGGAACTCTTTTCTTAAGATAATATGTGATTTGATCGGCCCTGATCTTAGAATGCTTCCAAGCAGATCGAGTTAAATCCAGTAACTTGCTGCTTAAAGAGTGGTTTTGCCATTTGGTTGATTGTTCTCTTTGGTTTGCCACCTCAATCTAGTAAACAACTCATGCATTTTTGTCTTTTATCCCATTTAGTTTTAGTTTTGGTCTTTTTGCCATTGAGGTTGAGTTTGGAACACCCTCATTTTTGGCCTTTTTGCCACTTAGTTTGAGTTTGCTTGCACCCTACCCTAGGTTAAGAGCCCCTAGCCAATCTGTCTTTTTATCTAAACACACTTATTCATTTTTGGCCTTTTTTCCACTTACTTTTCTTTTTGGTATTTTTGCCATTTAGGTTGGAACAGACCCATTTTTGACCATTTTACCATTTAGTTTTAAGTGCGCTTTCACCCAACATTAGTTCTATAGCCTTTCCAAAGTGCATTTATCCACTTAATCCTATTAGAAGTAAGGGGATTGGATAACCTAACTAGTTGCAAAGTGGGGTGCTGGTTACCTTTTACATGGTTGCTTTCTAGCCACACGAACTTCAGCTCACTTTATGACACTGGGGCGAGAATGTTTGGATTATAAGGCAAGAATGCTTTATCAAGGTGTATTCTGCATATGGTCTTTTTTCATAATGTTTGGCTAAGCAGGTTAGAATTCTTTGTGATGGGTGTTTAATTTTATTCCAGGAATTTAAATGCATGACATAGTGGCATTGCAGTTTTGGTTCTGAACAGAGTTCCATATATATGCTTTTCCCTGCATCTCACCCACCATGTATTTTTCTCTTCTGAGCAGAAAAATGTGTGAAAAACCCTTCGGATTTATAAAAATCAATAGTTTATTGAGGGAAAGGTAAAATCCTTGTAACTCAACCTTACAGAAGCAAAAAAAAAAATGATTTGTGGGATTTTATTCAATCTTGCATTCTTTTCACCGACAGCAGTACCACTGAGCATGCCATGCAATGCAGTAATATACAATTTCTTTCTAGTTTAAGGGAAGAATAAAATTGATTTCATCTCTATGCTTCATTATTTATTGAAACAGCCATAACTACAGCTAATAATCATACCATGTTGTTCAAGTGCTCCTGGCCTCTGTACCAGGGAAAAGGTCATTTTGGTGTGCCTAAAGATAATTATCACACTGTGGCTGCATTAAAAGAATATTTCCATTAAAGCCGTCGTTTAGGATTAAAGCTAAAAAAAATGTCTTTTAATCTGAAAATAAGTTTTCTGCTCGTGCATCTTGGATTTCTCACATTGAATTTTAGTTAGGGGATAAATTATGGTGATGCTTATCTGTATAATCATGTAGGCCTATATATGCCAAGGCGATGCATTCTTGGCAATGGGAGAATGGAATGCTGCAGAGAAGGCATATTCAACCGCTTTGCAGCTTGATCCATCAATTCGTCGCTCCAAATCATTCAAGGTTAATATTCTCCATCTTTTGTTTTTGGAAAATGGACCAACACTTCCTAATGAATGTTAGGTTTCAAGATGTTGCGTATGCTTTACTAATTCTTTACTAGGATATGGTTCTTACGTTAGTTCAAAATTACAGGCTCAGGTCGCTAAACTTCAAGAGAATCTTATTACTCTAAATACTTCATCCTAATTTCTCTCTGGAGAATGTACCTAAACACAATAAATAGAGCAACAAGCATGATGCTGGATCAAAATCTTGGCAAAGTTATCATGCTGGTCCTTCTGGGAACTTATCAGCTGGATTATAATTTTTGTTAAGAACCATCATCTTAGGAAAGTCGATAATTGCTCTGTTATGTGCTCTGGTGGCTTGTTCATGGATGCCCCCAGTATCCTATGTATAATGTGATGAATGTACAGTGAGATAGTGTTGCGATTGCTGTAACTTTGAACTATCCGATATTATTACTCTTGGTAATTTCTCCATCCATTGTTTTACGTGATCTTCTGCAAATGGATCCTATCTATTTTATACCATCCAGATTTTTGTGCCATATAGGGAGCATGCTGAGTTTGTATCAGATGGCGAGGCCTAAAAAAATAAAATGCTACCAGGACAATCTGGAGGTCTGATAATGAGCTGGGAAGTATAATGAAGAAGCTTGGGAGTTCAGGAATTGCTAACAAAAGGTCTGGACAATGTTAGAGGCATTGGCAAACAGCGACGCTCTAAACTTCAGAAAAATCATTCAATGCAAACTCGTCAAGTTAATCTGTGGAACAAAATGCCAGGAGAATCACCTTGATCAAGCGAGTTTATTTGGCAAAGATGCATTCTGGAATAATAAGTCAGAATAATATGTCGCAGCCGTGGAAGAAACTATAGACTGTTTGCAGCATTCTTCTCCAAGAGATGGCTCTCTTGAAAATGAAAACAGAAAAGGATCTTGCTGCAGCAGGACAGATTGGGTTATGCAGTGTCTAGAAAGTTCAATAGGATATCAGTAATCAACTGGTTATCTCTTAATCCATGACTGCTCCCAGACCTGGTCTCGTTCGTTGTGGAGTATTCTTGCTTCCATTATTTTGTGCAAAATGCGATCAAAGTTTGAAGCAAGTTTCTCCATTTCCAGCATGGAAGCTGATACAAGTTTCTTTCATATTATTTCAAGACTCGGGTAATAATTTTGATGCTTATGCCCTTAGTTTAATTAGTATCAGGGCACATGCAATATGTGAGAAATAACCTGTATCTTAAGGATACATAATAATGACATTGATAGGTACGCCTTCCCGGTATTCTGCTGTATGCTTCTTGGTCCCTTCTCTCTCCATTATTATATCATTTATATGGGTCCAAGTGCGACTATTATGAAATGAATGCTGATACGTTACTTCTTTCTTTATTTGATTCTTTGGTAGGCTTCTTTCTTATCTACCAAACAAAAAGGAAAGAAAAACGAAAAAAAAAATTGAGAGAGACTTTTCCAGCAAAATCCCGGGTGTCTTCTGACCTGTCATTCTCTTAACATTAAAAAGTATGTAGAATTATCAAAAGGTCCTTGGTTGTCTGAGGACAACCAGACAATCAACAAAGAGTTGGACCTTCTTTTTTCAGAAGAGTTCATTATAAAATATTGAATAGATAATTTGATATTTATCTACCTCTCTAGTGATATAAATGTTAAGAAGCATGATTTGTTGGCATTGAGTGCATGGTTACTTTGTCTTATTATTCATTTGTTTTTTATTCATTTCTCAACAGCCTAAAGCCGGCGCATGTATTTGTACTATCATTATCATTACATAAAAACAAAATGATAAATCTCATTAATTAACTTGCACAACATAAGTTTGATGTCATCTTAAAGAATTCAACTTATGAGTTGCATTATTTAGTAGTTGCTTGTCGCCTCATGCATTAGTGCTTGTCAAAGGATGAAAAGAACATTTTTTAGAAGGAGAGAAGGGCAAAATGTTCATTTAACCAATCATTAATTATTTCACTAGTCTGGCCTAGACACTTCCCAAAATATATTTTGCTGATAGCCTGATAGGAAAACTCTAGATAATCCATTTATAATCATTTTTTGAATGGAAATTGGATACAAAGGCTCCAAATCTATTCTGAATGCCAGCTCTCTAATTTTAGATCCAACTTCAAACAAAAGATTTAGATCCTGCTTTCTCACCCTCCTTAGCAAGAGAGATGATTGGTATGGTTCATAGGCTTTCAATGAAACAGGGGAACTGAGTATTGTAGCATTTTTTTCAATAGTAATCAACTGTAATTATCAACTAATACTACTATTACTCCATTCTTCATCCAGAGATGGCAAGAGAGGATATGGGCAGGATGGAGGCAGTGAATCTTGTGGTGCAGCATAGCATTTGACTGTAGTTATCATTAATTTTAATGTTGGGGAATCCCAATGCAAGAAGAATTTCATACATTCAATAATTCATATAAAACTTTATTCTCAAATCTTCTTTGTAAGAAAACAAACTTTTTTCTCAAATCTTTGCTAAAAAATTTACATCCTCAAATCATCTATTCATACTTGGCAGGAATCATTTATTCATCCTTCTCTTCAGATGGCGGTACGGCATCAGAGGGAGGGACGGCGGCGGAGGGAGCGGCGCTGCCGCCCGATGCTTGCCGGAGATCCGCCGCCATCGAGTGGACCACATGGAGCGCCTGCTCCAGTTGGGGCACGCTGAACGGAGGAACCCTCGCCGCCCCCACGGCAGCCGCCGGCGCCATACCGCCCGCCACATCCACCACGTACTCCGGCGCGATCCTCCGCCTCGCCTCCTCCACGATCTCCTCCACCCGATCGCACGTCGCCTTGAACACCTCCCACCGATTCTTGAAGTTCTCGAGCGCCACCTCCGTCGCCACTGTCCGCCGCCCGCCAGCGGCCTCGTTGGCCTGGAGGACCCGCGTCGCCGCCGCTACGAAGTTGTCGTACGCATCGCTCATCCCGTCCACCTTGCTCTCCATTAGCGATGCGATTCTAAGACCAAGACTCTTACGTTGGGTTACAATTCTATCGCTCGTGATAGTATAATTTCTTGCCCTACGTCTCATAATTTAAGATAGTCGCGAGTAATATAACATATTTGATGTCTGCGATTGCTTCAAAGGTACGATCCCGAATTCCAGGCCGAATTTAAGCATTTGAAGTTAACAGTTAGAATTCTAAAATGAATACTGGTAAGTGGTAAGGGGCAAACACACACACACACACACACACACAAAAAAACAGAAACAAAAACCCAAAGCTACAACATTAGCTTCAGAGAGATACAAGATTAGCTCATGTTAATCTTGACTTAAAGTGATGGAAACCCCATTCCTTTCTTTCTTTATTAGCCAATTATCAAGGATAGATTGGGATTTACAACTGTAACTCGAGTTGCTTTTCTTTAGGTTCAGGTAAACGTTCTTTTTAAGGGATGTTTGAGAGAGTTTCTTTTGTTTTTTCTTTTTTTTTCTTTTCCCGGGGCCGAGGGTGTGAAAGGGTAAAGGAGAATGTTTTCTGTGTCTGGCTTGGATCTTTAATGAATATTTGGAAGAATGATGAAGGATTTGAGAACTCTGGCCATTGTCCGCTGTTTTTGGTTGGAATGCACGACCGGTTTCATGCATGATGCGAAGCAGGTCACATCTTGGTTGGTTTCTCTTAGCAACCAAGTTAGAAGACAACTTGCTTCGCATGTGCTGTCATGGCTGCGTTGACAGAGAAAGATAAGGGAGAAAAGACTGCAGCACGCGTGCAGACTTTTACACGAAGATCACAAAGATGGTGCATTGCTTTGTCATAACTCATTTTTCAAGTTGGTGCTTCACATTAAAGAAATTAACCACATTAATTGGTGATTTGTTGTGTGAGATTTGCATGTTACTCGCTGAATTGTTTTGTCCATGATTCGTGTGAGATTTCTACAGTGTTCAAGCGCTGACTTAAAACCTTTATGCAGCTGTAAAATTAGAAAAATTGGATAACAACCATAGAAGAATAAACCCTCTACTAAACTGTAATACTTGTAACCTAACACACAAGCGATTCTGGAGATAATAGTATACCATTAGCCATATGCTCGCAAGCTAATCGCTACATTCGATTAGCAAACATATCTACCCACAAAATTTAGTCGTATAATTTCACAACCTCCGCCAATGCTGTAGGAGATGATCTTCTTGAGCGGTGCTAAAACTTAATATCTTAGTATTTTCAGTATAACATGAATTTTCTATAATTAGAATGATGCAAATAACAAATAATGATAGAATTGGATAAACCTATTTCTGGATATTGGCTGCTGACATGGAATACATTCGACCTGCTCATTACAAGTAAAATTTTCTCTTTTGCATGCCAATACACAGAGAGTGATATTAGTCTCACATGCTAAATCGAATGCAATGCTATTTTATTTTAAGACATTCATAAAATTTGATCTTTCTTATCTCTAATCTCATATTATATTTGCAACCACCACCGAAAGTTTCTCCAACTTCAAAAATCTTTACCATTTTTTTAATAATCTTTTAGATGTCTATCTTCTTTTTTTTTGTCACGTGGAAAGCTCGTGTAAAGATCCTGTATATATATAATGAACAAGTTTTATTAATAAAATAGGAAACCACTTTTTATTAACTTAAAATTAATACTTGAAACCACAAACCTGTCAATCAATATTTTTTCCGAAATAGTCATACAAAGTTCACTTCACATCTCAATTAAGAGTTACCAAGATGTTAGATAATGTTTTTTCCAAAATTGCTCTACCAGCCTATTATGTAGTTTGATATGTGTATGAACCGATAAGAGTTCTCTGTGTATAACATGGAGAATAGTAATTGAGACATGAGAGAGGATAACAGACTAAAAAACAAATAACAGATAGCACATTGATATGACAAAAGGAATTAGGATTAAGCAATGTTTAAATCAATTGGTAAAGAGCAAATTTATTTTGCTCCCAATTCACAAATTTTTACACATATTATTGTTTTGAATGCTAAAGCATAATTTTTTTAATGAAAATGAACAATACTAAAAAAGGGGAGTTGATATTGATTGACATTTTTGGCTCCCTCTCGGCCAACAGGCCATGTTGATATTATATTGGACTTAAGTGATATAATCTAATGCAGGAGCTCGCAATAATGGGGCAACCTGCTTGATTTTGTTAGATTATATCACTCAAGTCCATTATTGCAAGCTCCTGCATTAGATTGATATTGAGCACATTTTTGCCTATTATTGCGAGCTCCTGCATTAGATAGATATTCACTTACTAACAAATTCAGATATATATATATATATATACATACATGCACATGCACACACACACATATATTTTTGTAGTTATGGAGAGTGTTTTTGTTTCATGTTGGAGGATTCTCCTCATTGTATATTGAAACTTTAGAAAGAACACACGTTGCTCTGGATGTGAAAATACTGGTTTATAGGTGTTTGATGTAGGCCAAGTGCCTTATAATACACTCTCAGGCTGTGGTTGATCGTATTGTGGTTGATAAAGCTAACCTTGTAGAGCTGGGATAAGGTTTCCTGCTGAAGTTATTTGTCTTTTACACTTTTTTTTTACAAGCAGCATTTTATTGTCTTGTTTGAGGGCGAGCCTTGGCACAATAGTAAGGTTGCTCAATTATGACCTAGTTGTCACAGGTACGAAACATGGAAACAACCTCTTTGCTTGTGAGGGCAGAGTTGTGTACATCTGATTTTCCCCAAACCCCGCAGTGATAGGAGCCTCGTGCACTAGGCCTCCTTTATTCTATCCCCTTGTTTCAGGGAGTTTCCACCTCAATGCTGCCCATTCACCAATTTCCACTACCATGCTCCCATGCCTTCTGGTGCTTATGCTAGTAGCTATTGTACATGATATCATCTAAGTTGCTAATTTCAATCACTCCGGGCCACCTCTTCTTTTCTTACCTTGTTGAATGCAATCAAATTAGTTGTTCTGTTGAATCAAATTAGTACTGAGTTATTTAAATGCTTAGGTTAGCTTCCTGCTATTTTCTAGGACCAATGTTCCGTATTCCTGCACCCCTACCTGCTCATACCTTCAGCTAGTTCTTTTGGCATAGCAGTTCATCTGTGGAGCATGGCAGGGGGACAAAGTTTGAGTTAATAAAAAAGTAACATTTTGTACACTTGTTTTGTTTCTTTGCTAGTTAACCAAGAGGAACTGAATCAATTGATCTGTAGCTTGATCTGCTTTTAAATTCTTTGACTTATTTGCCATAAGAGATTTATTGATTAGCATTTAGAAATTTGATTAAATTCGGTCATCACCCTGGTGCTTAGTTTTCACCATTTTTATTTATTCACTTTATCTTATGTCCTTGTATTTGGTAATTTTCCATCTGGTGCCATTGTGTGAGTTTCAAAAAGGGAGAGATTGTTAAGTAAATTTGTAGAAAACGAATGTGAAAATATAGAAGAAAATGAATGTGAAAATATAGACTAACTGATGGAAACCTATATGAGGTAAAATTCTGATATCTTGCTGACTTCTCTGTAGAATCTTTATTCCTCGAGTTTGATTTCTTGCAATTGATGTTATAACTTGTTGCCTCCGACATATGATCAACTGCTATAATTTGTAGGTAATCTGACAGGAGTTAAAACTGAGGCTGAACAAACTTCCTAGACTTGAATTGGATGACTTGGAGATTGCTACCTCATCTCAACATAGAGTTTGCTTCATCTTATTATTTAAGGTGAAGCCTGACATCTGGTCATCTTATTTTCATAGATGGATGAAGAGGAGCGTTATAATTGAAAACTGGAAGCTGGGCTCTTCACCCTTCAGGTAAGCACACTATGTTATGATAGTGTACTGCCATTATTTTTCTCCAGGATTTCATTCGCTTATGCTTTTAACTCTTTTCCATTTTATTACTGAGCGAGCCATTGTTTTTGGATTTCCAGTTGATCGCACTTATTCTGGTCCATAACTGGTGTTCTAAGTAGAACTCAAGCAACTTTTGTTTAATTAATCGATTCTGAATCAGTGGCCTTGATATTTCTTTGGCGCTCATGACAGTCAGGAGTCCTTATGCATGACATTCAACCAATTTTCCTGTGGCCAAAAGAAGTACTTTTTTGAGGCTTGAGAATGTTGAAGTTCAGTATTTCACTTCTTTTTGTCTTGATGCCAATCAATTATCTCAAGGAACATCTACATATTTACATCTCTCAATAAAGCCTCCAAGTTCACATTGCTTATACAATTAGCAAAAAAACATTTTGCCTACCACTTTAACATTTCCAGTTTAATTTTCAGCCAATTGATAAGCACATTAAACATATATTATTGATGCATGCATGGAACTCTACTTTGAGTGATAATAGCAATATTATACCAAAAAAAATAAAGGATGCTAGCAATATTATACCAATTTCTTCATTGATTGCTGATCCAGATTCTTTCTTTGCACATTTCAGCCATTCAAGGACATGATTGAAGGGACGCAGATGGACCTCAAGAAGTCGAGATACAAGAACTTTGATGAGCTCTATCTGTATTATTATTATTTAACTGGGACTGTTGGACTAATGAGTGTTCCTGTAATGGGTATTGATGCAGAGTCCAAGGCAACAGCAGAGAGCGTATACAGTGCTGCTTTGGCTTTAGGAATAGCAAACCAGCTCACCAATATACTCAAGGATGTAGGAGAAGAGTAAGTGAAAATCCACAAGTGTTGTTTTTCATCTTATACTTATTATTTTCAATTCTCCTCTAATATCAAACTCTGTATGCAGAATTCCAGAAAAAAATGCTGTAAATGTTTCCGTTTCTTCTGCTTATTGATGAATATTTCCTCAGTGCAATTTGAGGCAGGATTTATCTGCCACAGGAGGAGCTAGCGCAAGGCGGCCTTTCAGATGAAGATGTGTTTAATGGGAAGGTGATCAACAGATGGAGAAGCTTCATGAAGAGCCAGATTAAGAGAGCAAGGGTGTTCTTCCAGGAAGCAGAGAAAGGTGTGCCCGAGCTCAGTCGAGCTAGTAGGTGGCCGGTAAATCAATTTCTTTTTCCTTCTTTCCTTCGCTTTTGTAATGCTCATCAATCAGTGAGATGATTTCTCTCCATTGAAACCAAATATGAACTTTCATTCGTCATTGTAGTGCGCATCATTCGATGATTCCTCTCCACTGAAATCAAATATGAAAAAAAGCCAATTTTGAAAAGAAAAATAATAGACTTAGGCTTGTTTAGTATCATTTTTTTCTTATTTATATTTTAAAATTAAAATTATAGAAACCAAGATACAAACATATTTGATAGTATTGTCTTCATTTTTTATTTTTAAAAATTATTTTTATTATATCTAAAAATAAGAAATTCATGATCTGTACCACCATCAATACCGGTCCTTCCATCACCCCCTACTATTTTTATTGTCATTGCCACCCTCGTTGCCGCCATCGTTGTTGTTATCATCATCGCCACTTTCGTCATACTACGAGCACTATATAGCCATTTATCTCCATCACCATCACACTACCAATACCATAACCATCACCTTTATCGCAATGTTGGTGCCCTTATCACTATCACCATCGTCGCTACCGCCACCACCACTATCTCACCTCCACCACACCATTGCCGCTATCACCATCATATCTGCTATCAATATGATATCTATCTCCGCTACCTTCGTTGCAAACATCGTTGTGCCTATCACCATTGGTATATTTATTTTGTAAAAAAATCAAATATATTAAACACATTTATCTTTTTACATTGCAATTAAATGAGAAAATAAATAGAAATAAAATTTTATTTATATTTTATAAAAATAGAAAAGATGAAAGTTATGTTAAATGATATCTTAGCCATCTGTTCAAAACACTAGTCACCAACCATGCGATGTAGCCTTTTTTTTTTTTTTTTTTTTGAAGAATCCTTGTGATGCCATTGTTACAGAGACTTGTCTTGTGAAGCCTTTAGTCTCATTAAACAGAGCTGCCTTCAGGCACTTGTACTAGTAAAAAACATAGACCGGTTACATCCGATACCATAAAAGGTAGGAATTAGCCCACTGATCACTCACCGTTCTTCCTTTAATATTTACAACCGACCCAAAAAAAATAAAAAGAAAACAACACTCGTGCATTGCCTGTTGCAGGTGTGGGCTTCTCTGTTATTGTACCGGCAGATCCTTGATGAGATTGAAGCAAATGACTATAATAACTTCACAAAGAGGGCTTATGTCAGCAAAGCAAAGAAGATAATAGCTCTGCCTATTGCCTATGGAAGATCACTTATCAGCCCGTCTTCTCCAAAGCGGACTTATAACAGAAGTGCAGAGATTAACACACATGGCATCCTCAAATTAGAAAATGCAGCAGCTTACTCCACCTTTTTATTTGCTGCTACATAGCCATGTATAATAATGGAAACAAGTATATTCCACTATAAGAGAAGTTGATTTTTTTGTTGTTCTTTACATTGTTGGGTGATTGAAAGGGTGGATGGAAGATTAGATGGATGAGAAAGTGGGAGTCCAGGGTTGTTCTTGGTTCGTTCTTTTTTTAATTTACAGGTTCTTGAACAATGGTGGAGTGCTGTGTCCCTTTGTTAACCTTCTATGGCAGATCATGTCACCTTTGAAAAGTGAAGACTTATCTGTGATTGGGCTGGAGACTTGCCTAGGGGTTAAAGGGAAAGGCCGCGAGCAGCTAGGTGTTCTAGAAGAAAACATCCACAGCAAAGGCCTGATACTGTACTTACACCACTGACTAATCTGGGAGATCAAGCTAGAGTTTGGGTGCTTTTGGATTACTTTCATCTTCCCTCTGCTTTTTCTTGCTCTGTTGTAAATTGTACTCACTGGTAGAAAGTTCGTGGAAGGGCTACGGCGGTGCATAGCTGCTGCATCTGTAGGTGGGGAGGTGTTGGATATGTTTCCTTTGTTTTGGAAAGGTGGTCATGGTAGGATTGATGGGGGTGATGGGACTACTAGAATCTAGGCATATATTTAATTCCACATCTATTATATACTGAATAAATTTTAAATATCTATATAGCTATATTTTTTTGGGTGAGATCTTGTGAGAACTTAGTTACCAAGTAGATCTTAGGTATTTGCACAGCTGAGAGATCCAAATAATAATTTTTAATTTATTTTTTTTTTATGATGAGATCTTAGGTTTTGCAGAGATCCTCATCCTTTTATTTTCTCTTTCTTCCTACTTTATTTATCTTTTCTTCTCTTGGTTTTGTTTAATTCATCAATGACAGTCGCCGATGGTTCCTGCTGTTTTGCTGAAAAAGAACAAAAAAAGCTGTCTTAATAACCGGCCTCTACGAGGACGGGCTCTAAAAAAAACCAAAAAAAACACCCTGCAATCACATGTTAATTACTGAAAAAAATTGGATGACATCAGAGCTTTTTGTCTTTTCTCCTGCTGCGAGGACGGTACGGAAAATTCAGCAAGCCTTCATAACTCCAATAGATTTTGATCAGAAAGATTGCTTCACTAAATTCTGATTCTGCAACGGACTGAAGAGTTCTCTTCCAAGATACTAAATCAGTGGATTCAACTAAAGACTACGTACTTTTTTTTATATTAATTCCCTACTGTTCCTTTTATTGTTATATTTGACCTATATATTGTTATATTTTCAAAAAGTTTGATTGCTGGCCCTCAGACATAAGTTTAAGATCGGCTTGCTTCAACAAAATGTCCGTAACTTCATCCCTGGTTGCTCCCACTTCTTGATGCCTAGGGCTCGTTTGGTTCGCAGGAAAAGGAGGGGGGAAAGTGTGGTCAACGGGAAAGTAATGAAATGCCTCTTGTTTGGTTGGAGTTTTCAAAGGAGAGAGATGGGAAAGTTGTATTCCCATGGGAATATGATTCCCACATTTCATGGGAAAGTCTTTCCCATGAGAAACATGGGAAAGTTACTTTCCCATGAGGTGGGAATCACTCCTTTTTTATTTTTTCCCAAAAAGACCCTTCAGCATTAAAGAAGCATTAAAGAGGCATTAAAGACCTAATTTTTATTAAGGGCATAATAGGAATTATACTTAACTTTCCTAGGAAAGTGGATGGTCAACCAAACATAAGCACTTTGGAAATTTGTCACTTTCCCATGGTTAACCAAACATGCCAAAAGTACTTTCCTAGGTATCCTCTTCCTAGGAATCTGATTCCCAGAAATCATATTCCTAGGAGGGAAAATACTTCCCGCGAACCAAACGAGCCCCTAATGTGTTCATTTCCATCACAACGTTGTAACATCATTCTAATGACGGTAGTTTCATGAGGAAATCCCTGTGTCTGATTTTATCACAAGTTTAATCACGTCTATATATGGATCTCAAAAAGGCTCATCTGTAAATACCCAGAGAATAGGAGTTCTGGTGACATAAGTTACAAACAAATGCATTCATCTCATGAACTGGGAGATGAACTGATCATTTCATCGAAGTGATGAAACGGTAACAACAGAAACCCAAGGGGAGACAGTCCAAAGCAACTGCAACTATCTAAAACATCATAACCATCTTAGTTTGTTCGATTCCAGACCTCTCTCACGCGCCCCGGTCTCACATGCATCCCACACATGACCAAAGACTAGCTTTTAGGACACTCACTAACTTCATCATAACGCCCAAGTCCCACCTTGGTCCTCTGGGAGGGTAGCTTAATGCCTTGCGACTCCAGAATGCCGTCATCTTCTTCCATGCAGACCGGCTGGTGATGTCGGCCCACCAGGCCTTCACGCTTCTTTTTGTTGGAAAGGTGGGCCGCGATACCATTCTCCACCACATAGGGCAAGGCCGGGAGGGGGGTCAGGTTGGCCAGCGTGAATTTGTCGCCGGCCGAGTACTTGGTCTTGGAGAGCTGACGCTCATAGGCTTCGAACAGCTCGTCAAGCCTCGCCACGGCGGCCTGGGCCTCAAATATCTCACCACAACCGCCCGGGCCTTCTCCTCTCCTCCCGCGTCCCGCCCAAATGGTTCGGCCCACGGCCCGTATACTTGGCCGCGTGGTACCTCACAATGGCACGTGATTCTGAGAACAGAATAGGTGAACACGGTTACATTCATAATAAAATTATTTAATGCACAAGATTCATAGCATCAGTCGTTATGCTTTTTAAAAAAATCTACATTATGGTGGATATCAGGATATGTAAATGTAATAAGTGAACGTAGATTAATTGCCGCCTCTTATTTTTCTACTACTGTTATAAAGCCCTCTGCCTACTTGGCTAGTAGCACTGTTGAAATCTTTTTTAAAAAAAATTATCTTGCCCCCGTACAATTCCTTTTATGCCACACACACAATGAGTGGCTCTTTTTTATAAGATAGGATATGAATCGAAAGATTTTTCTTGTGCATGGTACATATAATATGCCAGTCCATGTAAGTGAAAAGAATGGCCACGACTCTACGGGATAGGTGAGGGGGAATCCATGATCAAATGGGAGCCAAGTAACGAAGCTCAGACTCATGGCTTCTGTTTAACACTTTATACTCCGAGTCCCTGATGTAATGCCGCGAGTGACTGTTGCACCGGTCCACTCGGTCTAATCATGTAATAATTTCTCCAATTTTGCAATCAAGATGAGACGTTGGGAGAGCGAAAAAACTCTAAGGATACGTTTGGTTTGTAGAAAAAATATTTTTTCATCAGAATAATTTTTTAAAAAGTTAATTTCTGAAAATAATTTTTATAAGTTTAGTTGACTATAAAAAAAAAGTAGGACGTTTTAGAATGATTTTATGTTTATCCATTCACACACAATCAAAGGACAATGATGAACACAAAAATTTGTATGCCCATCCGTCCTCATGCATTTGCTTCCAACGCATTCCCATCCACCATGTACAGCATCGTACCACGGCATCACTTCTCGAAGGTTTCCTGACCTACCAGGTGTAAGAAACCACCACCATTGATGGCCTAGCAAAAGATCTGATAGATGAGGTAATTTGATTGCTTGAATCTCCCCATCTGCTGTAACATTGACAGGCTCTTTCAAATGCGACCAATCTTCAATCGCAAAACAATCATAGGCTAAGCAATTTCTGCTGGAATAATCGTATCAAAATTTAGGAATTCAAGCTGGTCTCCAAGATTAAGGAGAAACAAGCATCGACAGAGAGTTTGAGAGAAATGATGATTGATTTCATATAAATTCTAAAAGTTACACTCCAGGCTCCAGCAAATGATCATGTCATTAAAACAAGAGGAAATAGAAATTACAAATGCATCAAAAGCACCAGAAAACAGAAATTACAGAAGGCAAAATAAAACCCAACAGAAGGTTTAAATCAGAGGGGGGGGGGGGGGGCAACATGAAGCGAAAGATAGGGAAACTGCCGAGCAGCCAGTGATCCGCTGTCCTCGAGAAGGAAGCACGAGCAGTGGTATCTAGGGAAGGATAAGATTACCATAAGATTAGCGACATAACAGCCAAGGAGTTTAAAGGTGCTTGAGTGAATAAAAATAGAAACAAACAAACAAACAAACAAAAAAGTAATGGAAGGAGAAATCACCTCGATGAAGAGAGGATGCTTCCGGACACTTGCTTTATCAATCCATTGATTCTTCTGATTCCACCACATGGGTTTTGAAGGCGGGAGGGTCTTTGGTATACTCAATAAATGACAATTCGTCGCCATAATGTTCGATCCTGACGTGGGGGATCCGCTGAATGATGGGCCAGTTGGGGCCGTCCTTGAGGAAGGTCTTAAGGAGTGGTAAGCTGCAGATCAGATCAAACTTTTTTAAATTTTGTAGAGCAGCTGGCGCATTTTGAAGTAGCTCCAGTAACCACTGTGGGACGTGCTCTGTCTCTCCATCAGCATCGGTGGTGGCGGATGTCTCCACGTCTAGGTCTAGATATTGCAACTTATCAACATTCTCCACGTGCTCCAACCTCGGACAACCTTCTATTTTCAGAGACTTCAATGAGGGGAGGTTGTCGATTTCTAT
Organism: Phoenix dactylifera; assembly: GCF_009389715.1. Classification (NCBI taxonomy): domain Eukaryota; kingdom Viridiplantae; phylum Streptophyta; class Magnoliopsida; order Arecales; family Arecaceae; genus Phoenix; species Phoenix dactylifera. Next base: position 13,254,446 of record NC_052408.1, on the reverse strand, counting down.
TAGGTTGCAAGCATCGTCGATATCCAATTCCTGTAAACTGGTGGCATGCCGTAGTCCTTCTGAAAGAGCTCTCAACTTGGGACACTGAAAAAGTTGCAGCTTCTTGAGACGAGGCAACAACTTGGGGGCTCCTCTTCTTTCTTCACCAACCCTCTCCACCATACCAAACGACCATTCTTCCCAGTTGTCCATCCAGTAAAATTTCAGCTCTTCAAGCTTGGGAAATGTAGTCCCTGCTCCTGCTGATGCACGGGGGCCAAGAAATTCAGGTCCGATGGTTTTGGTTGCATCTATTCTGTTAATGCAAAGGGATTTCAGCTGGGGTAGCAGGCCCAATGGAGGAAGCTGCGGACATGATTTACAATCACAGAGTTGTATGGATGTCAGGTTAGGAAAAGAGACATCCAAAGAAAGTGACATCATCCAGCTGGGAAATCCAGTACCAAAGAAGGAATAGATTTCAAGTCTTTCTAAGTCAGTGGATTGAGGAGAGAGCTCATTGTAAATCTCCTCAATTCTCTGAGTTGCAATTGCTTCTTCCGCATCTTCAGGTGGGTTAGAAATCAAAATCAGTGTCCTCAGAGAGTGGGTGTTTGCGAGTACCGGAGCTCCCACTGGTTGTGCCCTCTCCAAATTGATTATCGACAGGAATCTCAGCTGGGACAGAGATTGTAGCTCCTCCAGATCGCATCCCTCGTCATTTTGCGTGCCGACCACAAATCCTTCAAGTTTGTTAAGATGTTTTAATTTACGCAGCCCCTTTGGTACATGACTCAATGGAGTTCCTCCTCCGAGACGAAGGCATCTTAGATTACACAATTTTGTAATGGCCTTGGGGAGAGCATGCAAGGACTTACAACCCGAAAGCTTCAATATCTGCAGGTTTACAAGGCATCCGATGGACTCTGGCAAATTACTGATGTTCGTCCGATCAAGATCTAAATGTCTCAGGTGCAAAAGATCTCCTATAGAGTCTGGAAGCCTCTCAATTTCCGCGTCGTTTATCGTTATGATTCGTAAAAACTGCAGTCTCTCAAAAAGTTCATTCTCTATCATCTTTGCCCTGGGACTACTTCGGAGCATTAGAGTCCTCAAGCACTTTTGTTGTTTTATTGCATCAGGGACTTCCACTCTCTGCTCCGCATTCAACATTGACAAGCGTCGAATTTTAGTCAAGGGGTTTATGTTAGGTGATCGCTCGCCGCCAAGAAAAATGCTCTCATCACGTGTCAAAAAGAGAGCAAGGGAACGTAGCAGATCATGCATTGCGCACCAAGTGTCATCACCATGTAAAAGGTTCCTCCCAATTAACTCTCTATAACAGTTCTCTGCTAAATCTTCCATAAGTGTATCCTTTTGTGCTGGTTGTATAAAACCTTCGACCACCCAGTAACGAATCAGATCCTCGCGATTCATTTCAGAGTCCTCAGGAAACAACGAGCAATAAAGAAAACACTGTTTGAGATCAGATGGTAAATTTTCATAACTCAAAAATAGAGCTCCAGGGAGTTCTTCATGAAGTTGGCTCATGGACCAGACATCACTTTTGCGAACCTTATTCCATTCTATGGTGCTTCTATCCATCGACCTTAAAACCCCTGCAATAACTTTGATTGCAAGAGGAAGACCGTCACATTTTTCAACAATTTGAACCCCAATTTCTTTTAATCTAGAGATCTCCTCCTCCCCCTCCTCATCATCATCACCAAAGACCTTCTTGCGAAACAATTTCCAGCCACTGTCATTATCCATTTTATCAACTTGGTGGATCTCTGCTCTCATATTTCTAGTCACATTTGTATCTCGAGTGGTGATCACTATCCTACCATTAGCTCTTGCACTTTCAAGAGGACGCCTAAGCAAATCCTCCCATACATCAAATCCTCCCATACATCTGTCCTCCATACATCATCTAATACAATAAAGAATCTTTTCAAAAGTGCAGAGTGAAGAAGGCGTACGAGCTCTGCCTTGGTTTCAGCCTCCCCATAATTTCCACCCGCACCCCTAATTATCTCTCTCAGCAATTTTATGTCTGAAAACTTGTGAGAAACATACACCCATACTCGTATAGGAAAGTTGTCTTCTATCCTTTTGTCCTTGTAGATATTAGAAGCAAGAGTCGTCTTGCCTATTCCACCCATCCCAACAATCCCCAAAATTCGGTATTTTTTATTATCTTCTTTAATTAACGACTCCACGAGACTCTGGGTAGCCTCTTCAATTTGTGTCCCTACAATATCAGACTCGACCCCAGTAGGAAAAGTCTGACGATGATTTACTCTGCTCACTTGATCATCTTTTTCAGTGCGTTCTAGTTTAGACAATATTGATATATCTTCTGCAATCTCTTTTAGCCTATCATTAAGTTTTCTAATTTTGCTACCAATTTCATGCCGAGACTTGATACAGCTAAAGCAAGAAAATAAACATGAGGGATGGCGTACCGCTGATTTAGACGTATGATCTTCCAACAATCTCCTGCCCTCGATCATACAGAGGTCGATGATATCATCCGCATCATACATGATATCTTTCAACTCCGTCACCCATGTATTGATATTCCGATCTGCATGCCTCTTCCGCTCTGCAGATTCGAGAAAGCCTCTTATCCTCTCCATCCTTCTCAAAAGCTTCAGTAGCTCATCCTTCACGCCTAGCATCATGGACATCTCTTCCTCTATAAATTCTGAAAGCTTGTTGACGTATCTTCCCACAAAGGCATTCAGGATCATTGCCATTTTTTGAGACTGTCAGAGGAGGACGGAACTCTCGACGACACTCAAAAAGAACGGAAAGCAGTGAGGCACTACGGATCATTCAAAGCCTATGTATAAAGATCCCAAGGAACATGCCCTACTGTTGACATGAAGATGGCACGCGGAAATGCTGCAGAAAAAAGTAAAAAAAAGGAGACAGAACCGGCATCCATCACGTGGCACTGGTAGGTGGATGGTTTTTGGCAGATAGCAATAATTATGTTTGCATGGGAAATGCTTTGAACGAATGATCCCTGCAAGTTGCGGTGGTTCGATGCCCTTTCCTGTCCAAAAAGGTCTATATAAAAAATAATTTTATATAGTTGTGTCCAGCTACGATGCCATCTGACATTTTATATAGTTATGTCCAGCTCATGACAGATAATACACGTTATAACAAAAAGTATCATTATTTCTTAAAAATAAACAAATCCAGATTTGTCATATTATTTTATTCTAAAAATTTGCCACGTAGATGGCTAGAAAATAATAAAAAACAACCCACTCCATTTGCCAGTTTCTTCAGTTGCGTACTGGAGAAGGAACGCATCTTTCAACTTCCCTTGGCGGCTGTGTACATTCAACACCTGACGCGGTTCCCAACCAGCCGACTATTTTAGTTATTTTTTTATTTATTTTACTAGCGCTGCCAACCTATTTCTTTTGTCACTTCCCTCATATTCCTTTTAGTTAAACGAGGATTTAATCTAGAACAAGTGGAATCATGGCGTTTGGGCTTTTTAATCTCCCGGACTGTTTAACTAACAGACAGATATAATTTAAATAGTAAATTGCCGCTATTCTAGTTGTAAGTCGAGGTCTCCCCCTGCCCAAACTGCGTCAAGGTAAGTCTAGTTGGCACAATATTTTAGACTGGAATTAGCATATAGCTCGTGCGATATGCGAGTTATCATTGGATCAAGTATACCATAAAAGATAAAAATGCATTTATCTCATGTGACCATACCATCACAGTTTTAATCTCTTATCTAGTCTGGACAAAAAATTAGCTAATCCTTGCTAACCAACAATTTTTACATATTCTAAAATTTTGAGACCCGGACGATCATCTCGGTCTTCTACCGATCAATGGCCTAAAATTGAACTTTCAACTAGCTCATCCATATCATGATAGAATTTTATTTGTTCAACCTGGCTCTCCTTTCTTAATATGATTTCACGGCCAAACTCTACCCAATCTTAGCAAGGGTCACATGATTGCTTTGATTCTAACAAACTTAATCCACACTGTGCTTTCTTTTGACCGCCAGCTAAATTGTTGAGATATAATGTAAACACCTTAAACACACACACACATATATATTCTTACATCTTTATAGATTATATATCGATAATTTGGATTTTATTGTAGAAGTTAGGTTCAATGGCTGTGCCCAGACCCGATCTAGTCAAACCATCAGGCTTAAATTTTTGCCCAGACTGATCCAGTTTTGCAGAGCCAGTCCCAAGCCCACCCACCATGCCCGATTTTTTCTTTGCTTGGCAATAAAACCAACAGTGGCCAAAGCTCTGTTAAGCTCACCATTCTGGTAGTTTTATTTGGAGGAGGCATGACACAGTGCCGGGTGCTTTAACTGCTTTGTTGTTTTCGAATTTTTTTGATTGCATTTACACCCGTAGAGTGTGAGCTGCCGTTGTACAAAAAAAAATAATAAAAAAAAGAAGCTATGTTAAGCTCAAAATTCAAATGAAAATTAAAGCATTGCTTGTTGACGCTTTCTAGAATTAGGATGCATTTTTTTTTTTGCCTTTGTTTTGTTGCCCCAATAGTTTACTAGGCTCAACACATTGGTGGCATGTTTATATATATATATATATATATATATCAAAGATCTTAGAACAAACTGGGCCGAATTGGGCTACTTGTAAAATTTTTCAGATTCGGCCAGATTTTGATTGGGCCTTTTTTTTTTTTTGCCCAGGTCAGCTCCGTAGGCCTATTTTTAGTGCCCCCGCTAAATTTCGGTGATCAGCCCACTTTGAACTTGTTTTTGGATAGACATACCAATTAGTATTTGATATTTGCTTTTATTTATATTTTATAATTTGTGCCGTTCGAAAATATTTGGATGATGATCTTATTTTTACCGAATGCCGCATTTTCTGCTCCTAGACGGAGTGCTGCAATTCTTGAAGTTTCCAATTGCTTATACTAATATTCTTATTAATGATATAGCTGTCTGTGTTTATGTGAGGACAATTTGCGCAGCCGAACCAAAAAAAAAAAAAAAAAACTTGGCATTGAAGGGTATTCATGTCTTTTTGCGCTCGAATCAGGGAATCCGTATTAAGAGTAGGGCAGGGGAGAAGACCGCGGAGATTGATTGCGAGATTTTGACTCATTTCTGACACCTATCATTGAAGGACTTGTGATAGGTAATGGGGATAAATTTAATATCAAAAATAAAGCTCACATGCACAACATATGAGGGGTCTCCTTTTCATAGTGCTACAAGGTTGGTCATGGCCTAATTACATTTCGATTTAGGTTAGATTAGAATAAGTTTCCAGTTATAATCGACATTCGACACTTGTTATGCCTTTCCACTAGGAATACTTAATGTTGCAGAAAAATATTGTGACTCTATTAGTAAATAAAATACAATCATTTGGAAATATATTATGCAATGATTTCAGTAGGTGACAAGGCTTTTGCATTGTATGTATTGGGTTTGCTAACTATATGCATGTGGATGGCTATGATTTAAATAAACAACATCAATGACATTACATCCTCCTCAAGATATAATAACCGGGATTTGTTTCGGGTATTTGACACTGGTGGGCAAGCAGCTCGATCTATGTATGTCTTCAGCTCAATCTATGAAGAAGAATAAACATGGCATGACATCCAAATGGATTGATGCATATTCTAGTGAGCAAGGGCAAAAGGGTGGATCTTCATGAGCATCTGAGTAGGTCAAGCATCCCTCACACTAGTAATTTCTTTTCAGAATTTTCAGATGGATGTAGAAAGAAGGTCTCCAGAGCTCTCTAATTACCCTGATTCAAGTGTCTTAAGAATCGCAACGGCCCTACAGTTCATTCTTACAGATTTTGATCGAGATAAAACTACCAGACTATGGTTTTGCAATGTTTAACAAGTGAGTTTCACTAATTTCTCGAGTTGTGAATTCATCATTGAGAAGCTATTTGCTAGCATGGTAGCAGGTGGTGATGATGGGTTTCCACTCAGGCATCTAATCAATTCTCAAAATTTCAAGTTTCAAAATGATATTGTCTCAAAAAGGCCAGAAATTAGTAATAATCCTGATAATTATATATATATATATATGATGAAACATGTCAATGCTTGCACACCCAAAATCCTGCTTTTCCTGTATCCACTCTTGAAAACACTTATCTTCTTATAGACTCCTTTTTGACTAGTGGCAGAGAGCGAAAAATAAGTGTACATTAACTAAATACATAGCAAAAGATTTTCTTGGTGGAAAATATGAATTGAAACAAAATTAATCATCACTTGCTCAGCAGCAGGTAGCTCTAATGGGTTTCTAGTCAAGTAGGTAATTAATTCTTAAAATTTTAAGTTTGAAATATATTATCGACCATCTATTATATCCAACTTAAAAATTTTAAGTGTGGGAGGATGATGCTTGCACATGAGACTATCAAAATCCTACCTTTTGGAGGCGCATTTTGGAAGATGACTGCATTCTTAAGACTCCTTTTTAACTATTAGAGATAGGAAACAGTAAGTATATACTAACCAAATACATAGTAGAAAAGGGTCCTCTTGAATTTATCACCTGTATACCACGTTGTTTATATAGAGGCATTTATATAATGATGAACCATTTTTTTTTATTAAAAAAAAAACTTTGGACATCTCCTAAAGATGAACATTTGGATAAAAAAAGCGCCAACCAACTGAATTAACAATTATTGATAAATAGGGTTACAAAAATGTTCTGTTATTTGATTTGAGCAAATTAAAAAATATGCAAGATGGCAATTTACGAGGGCGCAGTAACTTCCTCGCAAAGATTGTGGCATTAATGTATAACGAGGGACTGACATGAGATTGAGATGTAACATTGGAGAAATGGCCACTGATGTCCCACTCAACTCCAATAGGCACTCTTTCTCGATGGTTCTGAATTAGTAAAGTGGCTCACAAATGTGAGGCACGTTTAAGTGCGGGTGCAGATCAAATGATCACTTGACGCGGTCCATCAATAAACATCCAAAACAATTTAATGCAAATGCTTATTAGATCAAGCCTAATGTGCCTACAAAACTCCAATCATAGCAAAATTCCTGCGCAAAACATGACGTCTATTGCCAACACGACATTTATGCGAAGTTCCATCAACCTTTTTTTTTTTTCTTAATTTTTGCCTTCAATTTAAGGACATGGTGTCCCTAGCTGCACAGCGAGGTGGCCATGTGGTATTATGTTCCTCTATGTCCAGATAACAAAGGTTTAACCACTAACCATTCCCTAAACCAATAAGAGAATGCGGATGCATGAAAGTCTAGGAAAACTTTTACCTTGCTCTTAGATCATAATTCATACTCATGTGGTATAGGCATGGCATGCGAATGCAACAGCATGTGGGCCCGGGGTTGTTGCAAGTTGTGACCATGTACGCAAATGTCACTCAGGATTGCCTGCTTGACTTGAACGAAAACCTTGCCTCGCAAAACATGCTTGGATTTGGCTAAGGTGCAGCTGGTCAAAGTCCTTTTAAGGACACCAAGTAAATTCAATTTGATTCTACCTTTATGTATGATTGCTATGATTTTGCTGAGACTCTTGCGTGTGTCCCATAAATATTTGCAAGAATTGCTATTGAGGTGCTTCATGATTCTCAAATTCATTGCACCCCATCCTTTCCCATAAAAAGAGGAGCATAGCAAGGAATAGCATCAAATTGTTTAGGTTGGGCGGGGAAACTGGTTTTTATAAGAAGGCCCATAGAAGGTCAAATGCAAATTCGAAGGCAAATTTGAGGTGTTTTTTTTTGTCGTAGCAATGGACACGAGGCTTAGTGCCAAACGGCTACAAGGCAACAAGAAAAATGCTTAAGTAACAAGAAAAAAGATGAATAATCTTGAAAAGCAAAGTGCAGCGTTCGTCAAAAATAAAATAAAATAAAATAAAATAAGGCAATCCATAGATTGTTTATACTGTATAAGGTAATGCATATTTATGGAGAAGCGAATAGTGCTGCAGATTAGATAGTATTTATATGACCTATCATATGAGAGCTATATTATGGATTACTGTGATAAATATTTTCCTGATTTTTTTGCTTTTTTTTCGATTTCCATAGATATATTTATACTAGACTTGCATAATAAATTTAATTTACCAAAAAAAAATTATTTACAAACTCCCCAAAATATAGGGATGCACAGCATTTAAGTTAGCTTATAATCCGTCCTCCCCATCCCGAGTGGTAGATGGGTCGGGCATAGTTATTTACTTATTTATAAAATATTATAAATAAGTAATATTTTATATAAAATATTAAATATCCGTTCTTCCTATATATTTATAGTTATAGTAATTTTAAAATTCAATAAAAATATTATTTATGGATAAAAAAGTTAGATGTAGATAGCAGAGCAAAGAGTAATTCAGCATTGGCTTTGTGATATATTTTCTCGCATGGTGGCATCTAAAGGAGAGTATAGGAGTTATGGTGCTATCGCTCAAAAATTTCAGCCTGTCCCTCCTGGGGAATATTCAGGAATAATGCTGCCGGTGCCTGCCCAACCTCGTGGCACACGTGTGCCTCCACTAATCCTATGGAACCTGATTCCGTTCCTAGTCCTTTTCCGTTTATAACTTGAAATCCATCACCTCTCTATCTCCATCTTTAGAAAGCATGAGGATGTGGCGGTGGACAAGTGTGTGGTGAGGATTAAAAGTTCCTGGCGTGATGAATGAGCTGCCCGTTCTTATCGGGTCGGATTCTTGCAGGATCCGAGTCAGAATGGAACAAATGTATTTGGATTCTTACTCCTACTTAAATCATGTTGCACAACTTCCCTTGCTCGCATAGCTTACAAGAATATGATTTTTTTTTCCTTTTTGCCCCTCCGTGTGAGATAATATGGCTATTCCAGAATAAGATGCGTGAGAATAATTTGTCTACTTGCTAAAATCCCATCGTGCTCTAATTGGCCCATCATGTTCATGAAATGTTTATATGAGAAAACGTACATCATCTATTCCATTATATAACTAAAATTATGTATTTCAGAAATCTTGACGGATATTTATATGATTAACATAACATTTCATATGCTATAAATCTTGCATGCTATGCTCTCGTAACTACTACGTTTAACAGTTATAAGTAAATAATTCAATGACTGCGCTATAATGGCTAAGAAATGATAGAGAGCGCCATGTTAGTCACATGAAATGCAGTCAATCAAGCGGTGGGAGACGATTGATATGTATTGGAAAACTTGATTCAATACATAGTGTGGGTAAGCCATCATGCGAGACTATAGAGGTTGATGTTTTTTCTTTTATTGCTCGATGTTTTTTGTTTTATTGATTGATTAATGCCTTGCTGTATATTTCATAATTTCTATCCATATATACGAAATATGGTGGGCAGCCTCAACGAAGGTAGGATAGAAAACAGCCGGTAATCATAGCCTCTCTAAAACTAGCCAAAGAGAATTCTAGGTAAGATCCTTCTGTTTCCGTCCTTTTCTAGAATCGGAAGAGACGAGCCAATTGAATCTTATCCTAATCTCACTACACGATGTAGCCACGTGGGCAAAAGATAAGCCTTAGAATATTGCCTATGAGTTCCTTGTGGCTATGATCCGTCTATAGAGGCTTAGGATGACAAAATCTTATCCTAATCAAATAACAGTACATAAAGGCATTAAAATATAAGATCACGTTGTCTATATGCAAAAAAATGGAAAAATGAATGGAAATTTCAAGCTGAAGTGAACAATAAGCACAAAATCTTCTTACAACAAAACCTGCTTAAATCATTACTTACAAATATAACTTATTAACAAAAATAAATATATAATTTTAGTTATTTGCCCAGTTTTTGACGCGATTTATCATAGAATTGAGAGATTCTATAAATTCTGATAGGTTTGTATCATAGAATTGAGAGATTAAGAGACATCCGGTCCGGTTTCCTCCCAGGCTCCCTTTTATAGAGGGATTTTATGTTGCCCGGGAGGTGACAGGGAGTTTGTCCTCTTTTGTAATAATTGGGCACGATTTGGCCCATTAATGGCATAGTGGAAAATAAGGCCGACTCAGACCGGAACCAGGAAGTTGTCACGGTCGATCGGACCTGTTGGAGTGGTTGAACCGCCGGCCGTGGTAGGCCCAGGGTCCATGGATGGTAAGCGCATTTATTACCGAATGAACCGGCGGTCAGGGAGAGCCATACGCTTTGATGGTTCAGTGATCCGGAAATCGTCTTGAGCCGTGTTCATTAAATGACTGAGCGCATCGGAGACTTGAGGAGGTCTCATGCATTAATGGCAGGTCGTGCCAAATACCTGCGGAGATCTTATGCCTTGACGGCTTGGAGATAGCGGCAGGTTGTAGTGGAGTTGTCAAGTCCCTCAGGGGTTTAGGTAGGAGTTGAACATCTGGTCAAGGCAATCGGCTCGGCAGGGGTGCCGAGCCGAGCTGGTCGCCCAATGGGGCGTCCTGTGGCGGGGTCGCTTCTAATGCTCCTGGTCGGCGCCCTTTGGTCGGCTCTTTCTAGCCGAGCGCCTTTATTTCGTGCGCTTTCCTCTCTGGTCAGCGCCTTCTAATCGAGCGCTTTTCTGGTCGGCGTCCTCTGGTCGGCTCTTTCTAGCCGAGCATCCCTACTTCGTTGGTTGGTCCGAGCGCCTCTTGGCGCTCCGGTCGGCACTCTTGGGCCGAGCATCTTTTCAGATCGGTGCTCTCTAGCCGAGCACCCCTCTGGTTGGTGCTCTTTGGTCGGCACTCTTCGGCCGAGCGCCTTTCCGGTCGGCGCTTTTTGGCCGAGCGCCTCCGTGGCGGTATGACTTGGGGTTTTTCCCCCAACAAGAGGCAACGACTGCAACTATTGCTGGAAATTGGATCCGGGGGCGACCGTCGGCTGAGAAGGAGGAGCTCCGTTGCTGGAATGGAGAGTGGCGGTATGTCGGCGGGCGGCGTCCTCCAGGGGACCTACAAGAAGCCGGTGGCCGGGGTTTCCGGCGCCAACCCTCCGATGCTTAAGTCAGAGGAGGCAAATATGGGGAGAAAAGAGGAAGATGTTTTTTTCCGGGTTTCAGTGTCCAACCTCCCCCAGGATGGAGGAGTTCCCCTTTTATAAAGGGGTATTGTATTACCTGTGAAGTGACGGGGCAGATTGTCCTCTTTGTTATAATTGAGCACGATCATGTGCATTAATAGCGTCGTGGGAAATCAAACGTGGTGGAGTGGTTCACCTGCCTGTCGTGGAGGGCTTGCGGTCCGTAGATAACAAGCGCATTGATTGTTGAGTGAACCGGAATCAGAAGAGGTCATATGCTTTGATGGTCAAATGGTCCGGAGATCATCTTAAGCCATGCTCATTAATGGTTGAGCGCGCCGGAGGCCTGCAGAGGCCACGCGCGTTAAAGGTTGAGTGCGCCGGAGGCCTGCAGAGGCCATGCGCATTAAAGGTTGAGTGCGCCGGAGGCCTGCAGAGGCCATACGCATTAATGGTTTGGCGGTAGTATGATATGGAGACTTGAGTGTCTGGAGTTAGGCTCCTAAAAAGGGTTAGGCCGAGGCTGAATACTTGGTGGGACGTTTCGGAATCCGGCATCTGGTCGGATGCCGAGCCGAGCTGGTTGCCCTTATCCTCCGATCCGGACGTCGCTTGGTCGGCGCCTTCTGATCGGGCGCCGGGCCGATCCGGCTGCCCCAAGTCGGGAGTCTCGTGACCGGGCGCTGGGCCGAGCTGGTTGCCCTTATCCTCCGGTCCGGGCGTCGCTTGGTCGGTGCCTTCTGGTCGGGCGCCGGGCCGATCCGGCTGCCCCAAGTCGGGAGTCTCGTGACCGGGCGCTGGGCCGAGCTGGTTGCCCTTATCCTCCGGTCCGGGCGTCGCTTGGTCGGTGCCTTCTGGTCGGGCGCCGGGCCGATCCGGCTGCCCCAAGTCGGGAGTCTCGTGACCGGGCGCTGGGCCGAGCTGGTTGCCCTTATCCTCCGGTCCGGGCGTTGCTTGGTCGGTGCCTTCTGGTCGGGCGCCGGGCCGAGCCAGCTGCCCTAAGTCGGACACCTCGTGACCGGGTGCTGGGCCGAGCTGGTTGCCCTTAAGTCGGGTGCCTCCGGCCTGGACGTCGCTTGGTCGGCGCCTTCTGGTCGGGCGCCGGGCCGAGCCGGCTGCCCCAAGTAGGGCGCCTCGTGACCGGGCGCTGGGCCGAGCTGGTTGCCCTTAAGTCGGGCGCCTCGTGACCTGGTGTTGGGCCGAGCTGGTTGCCCTTAAGTCGGGTGCCTCCGGCCCGGGCGTCGCTTGGTCGGCGCCTTCTGGTCGGGCGCCGGGCCGAGCTGGTTTCCTTATGTCGGGCGCCTCCTGATCAAGCATCTTTCGGATGATTTGGGTTTTTCCCCAACAACAACCATCCCTTCTTTCAAGGAAGAACCATGGATGAGATACGAACCTTCGTTCCCGCATCATCTCTGCCATTAGCTCAGCTATCAATGTGAGCCCATTTCTCTCAAATCTTTCATTTATTCCACTAAATTCTATTCTTCTAGGAAATTGTGCAACTGCCCCCTAAGCTTTCCTTCCGATAAATTCTGTTTGGTTTTCATAAATAAATAATAAAATTTATCAAAATACAGGAATTCAAGTTGGCCTCCCAGATTAAGGAGAAACAGACATGAGAGACGGAGAGGGTGAGAGAGATGATGATTTATTTCATATAAATTCTAAAAGTTACACTCCAGCAAATGATCATGTCATTAAAACAAGAGGAAACAGAAATTACAAATGTATCAAAAACACCAGAAAACAGAAATTACAGAAGGTAAAATAAAACCAAACAGAAAGGTTTAAATCAAAAGAGGGGGGAAAACATCAAGCGAAACATTGGAAAAATGCCGAGCAGCCAGTGATCCGCTATCCTCGATCGAGAAGGAAGCACGAGCAGTGGTATCTGGGGAAGGATAAGATTACCATAAGAATAATGACATAACAGCCAGGGAGTTTAAAAGTGCTAGAGTGAATAAAAATAGAAACAAACAAAAAACAAAAGTAATGGAAGGAGAAATTTAATCACCTCGATACAAGAGAGGATGCTTCTGAACACTTGCTTTATCAATCCATTGATTCTTCTCATGCCACCACGTGGGTTTTGAAGGCGGGAGGGTCCTTGCTATACTCAATATATGAGTTGCCGCGACGCACATTGATCCTGATGTGGGGAATCCACTGAATGATGGGCCAGTTGGGGCCGTCCTTGAGGAAGGTCTTAAGGAGTGGTAAGCTGCATGTTAGTGTAAACTTTTTTAAATTTTGTAGGGCAGCTGGTGCATTTTGAAGTAGCTCCAGTAACCACCGTGGGAGGTGCTCTGTCTCTCCATCAGCATCGGTGGCGGCGGATGTCTCCACGTCTAGGTCTAGATATTGCAACTTATCAAGATTCTCCACGTGCTCCAACCTCGGACAACCTTCTATTCTCAGAGACTTCAATGAGGGGAGGCTGTCGATTTCTATTAGGTTGCGAGCATCGTCGATATCCAATTCCTGTAAACTGGTGGCATGCCGTAGTCCTTCTGGAAGAGCTCTCAACTTGGGACACCGAAAAAGTTGCAGCTTCTTGAGACGAGGCAACAACTTGGGGGCTCCTCTTCTTTCTTCACCAACCCCCTCCACCATACCAAACGACCATTCTTCCCAGTTGTCCATCCAGTAAAATTTCAGCTCTTCAAGCTTGGGAAATGTAGTCCCTGCTCCTGCTGATGCATGGGGGCCAAGAAATTCAGGTCCGATGGTTTTGGTTGCATCTATTCCGTTAATGTAAAGGGATTTCAGCTGGGGTAGCAGGCCCAATGGAGGAAGCTGCGGACATGATTTACAATCACAGAGTTGTATGGATGTCAAGTTAGGAAAAGAGACATCCAAAGAAGGTGACATCATCCAGCTGGAAAATCCAGTACCAAAAAAGGAATAGATCTCAAGTCTTTCTAAGTCGGTGGATTGGGGAGAGAGCTTATTGTAAATCTCCTCAATTCTCTGAGTTGCAATTGCTTCTTCCGCATCTTCAGGTGGGTTGGAAGTCAAAATCAATGTCCTCAGAGAGTGGGCGTTTGCGAGTACCGGAGCTCTCACTGGTTGTGCCCTCTCCAAATTGATTATCGACAGGAATCTCAGTTGGGATAGAGATTGTAGCTCCTCCAGATCGCATCCCTCGTCATCTTGCGTGCCGACCACAAATCCTTCAAGTTTGTTAAGATGTTTTAATTTACGCAGTCCCTTTGGTACATGACTCAATGGAATTCCTCCTCCGAGACGAAGGCATCTTAGATTACACAATTTTGTGATGGCCTTGGGGAGAGCACGCAAGGACTTACAACCCGAAAGCTTCAATATCTGCAGGTTTACGAGGCATCCGATGGACTCTGGCAAATTACTGATGTTCGTCCGATCAAGATCTAAATGTCTTAGGTGTAAAAGATCTCCTATAGAGTCTGGAAGCCTCTCAATTTCCGCATCGTTTATCGTTATGATTCGTAAAAATCGCAGTCTCTCAAAAAGTTCATTCTCTATCATCTTTGCCTTGGGACTACTTCGGAGCATTAGAGTCCTCAAGCACTTTTGTTGTTTTATTGCATCAGGGACTTCCACTCTCTGCTCCACATTAAACATTGACAAGCGTCGAATTTTAGTCAAGGGGTTTATGTTAGGTGATTGCTCGTCGCCAAGAAAAATGCTCTCATCACGTGTCAAAAAGAGAGCAAGGGAACGTAGCAGATCATGCAATGTGCATGAAGTGTCATTAAAATATGGCTGTAAAAGGTTCCTCCCAATTAACTCTCTATAACAGTCCTCTGCTAGATCTTCCATAAGCGTATCCTTTTGTGCGGGTTGTATAAAACCTTCGGCCACCCAGTAACGAATGAGATCCTCACGATGCATTTCAGAGTCCTCAGGAAACAACGAGCAATAAAGAAAACACTGTTTGAGATCAGATGGTAAATTTTCATAACTCAAAAATAGAGCTCCTGGGAGTTGTTCATGAAGTTGGCTCATGGACCAGGCATCACTTTTGAGAACCTTATTCCATTTTATGGTGGTTCTATCCATCGACCTTAAAACCCCTGCAATGACCTTGATTGCAAGAGGAAGACCGTCACATTTTTCAACAATTTGAACCCCAATTTTTTTTAATCTAGAGATCTCCTCCTCCCCCTCCTCATCATCATCACCAAAGACCTTCCTGCGAAGCAATTTCCAGCCACTGTCATTATCCATTTTATCAACTTGGTGGATCTCTGCTCTCATATTTCTAGCCACGTTTGTATCTCGAGTGGTGATCACTATCCTACCACTAGCTCTTGCACTTTCAAGAGGACGCCTAAGCAAATCCTCCCATACATCTGTCCTCCATACATCATCTAATAAAATAAAGAATCTTTTCGAAAGTGTAGAGTGAAGAAGGCGTACAAGCTCTGCCATGGTTTCAGCCTCCCCATAATTTCCACCAGCACCCCTAATTATCTCTCTCAGCAATTTTATGTCTGAAAACTCCTGAGAAACACACGCCCATACTCGTATAGGAAAGTTGTCTTCTATCCTTTTGTCCTTGTAGATATTAGAAGCAAGAGTGGTCTTGCCTATTCCACCCATCCCAACAATCCCCAAAATTCGGTATTTTTTATTATCTTCTTTAATTAACGACTTCACGAGACTCTGGGTAGCCTCTTCAATTTGTGTCCCTACAATATCAGACTCGACCCCAGTAGGAAAAGTCTGACGATGATTTACTCTGCTCACTTGATCATCTTGCTCAGTGCGTTCTAGTTTAGACAATATGGATATATCTTCTGCAATCTCTTTTAGCCTATCATTAACTTTTCTAATTTTGCTACCAATTTCATGCCGAGACTTGATACAGCTAAAGCAAGAAAATAAACATGAGGGATGGCGTACCGCTGATTTAGACGTATGATCTTCCAACAATCTCCTGCCCTCGATCATACAGAGGTCGATGATATCATCCGCATCATACATGATATCTTTCAACTCCGTCACCCATGTATTGATATTCCGATCTGCATGCCTCTTCCGCTCTGCGGATTCGAGAAAGCCTCTTATCCTCTTCATCCTTCTCAAAAGCTTCAGTAGCTCATCCTCCACGCCGAGCAGCATGGACATCTCTTCCGCCATTAATTCTGAAAGCTTGTCCATGAATCTTCCCACAAAGGCATCAAGGATCATTGCCATTTTCTTCTTTGTTATTTTTTGGAGGCTACCGCAGCTGCGCAGGATGGAGGATCTCACAGTGCTCGAGAGAACAGGTTAACTCTCCAATTCCAGGCCCCTCACCATTTATAGGACTGGTATAGGATGGATTTGAAGGCTGGAATAAAGACAAAGTGCAGCACTGGCATAGGATGCATTTGAATGCTGGAATAAAGTAGAAATGCTCGTCGCTCAAAATTTTAAGCGGATCACTTTATTCGTTGTTCCCTATGGCAAATCATTCTAGAGAATTCGGTGCATGATCTAAGGATTGTCAATTGTGAAAATGAAGCTGCTTCTTGTTGGTAGTTGAAAATTCTGAAATGTTCATGCAATCAGATGAAGCGTTCATGCCCTTCGAAGGCCGAGGAGGGTTCTATATGGTTTGGGTTATTTTTTTTCAAATTTGGTCGTTTTGAGTTCCATATTGTGGATCGACCTACATTTATAGAACTTAATCGATTCTATTAGACTAGATTAGGTCAGAAATTACAAAAGGCATACTCAATTTTGTTTTGGCATTCAGCATCCAAACAAATGGTCCCTGCAAGTTGCAATGGTCTTGATGGCCCTTCCTACCTAACATATCTATAGAAAATAGTTTTATATGGTTATGTCCAGCTACGATGCCATCATTTGACATTTTATATAGTTATGTCCAGCTAGCTCAGAATTTTAAGTGGATCACTTTATTCGTTGTTCCAATGGCACATCATTCTGGAGAATTCGGTGCATGACCTAAGGATTCTCAAATGTGAAAATGATGCTGCTTCTTGTTGATAGTTGAAAATTCTGAAATGTTTATGCAATCAGATGCAACATTCTTGCCCTTTGATATTGAAAGAACTCTTCGCCGGCCACCGATCGATTGCCCAACACCACCAAATGGAGTCGCTATCAAGGCCCAAATGTGCTGGCACCGAATTGGGCATGCTTGATTGAGGCCCAATTAAGTTGCATCTTGTGGCCCGAAAGCAGAGGCCAAGGAGGGTTCTATATGGTTCGGGTTTTTTTCCTTCAAATTTGGTTATTTTGAGTTCAAGCCAAATCAATATATTCTGGATCGACCTGCATGTTGCATAACTTAATCGATTCTATTAGAATAGATTAGGTCAGAAATTACAAAAGCCGTACCCAATTTTGTTTGGCGTTCAATGTCAACCTAAACTTTACAGGTCTTCCAAACTAGGTCCGATCACGTCAGGACCTGATTGGGCCATGGGTCGAACAAACCCATCTTCAGCCCATGTTGCTACGCCCCTTGGAGTTGCCGCTAGAACTAAGAAAAGGCTCGCTCCATTTGTTATTTGATTTGTAGCATGTTCTTGGAGGAACTAAGTTGGCATTTTCAGAAGCCAAGATTAATTCCTCTATAATAAACTTGATTTAGAAAGCTACCACATTAAACAACTGCTCATCAATGTTTTTCTTGGTTCCTTAAAAAGCAACACTTTATATAGAGTATTCTTTTTATATAAGATTAAACGAAACAAATATTGTTAAGATCGGGACTGAGTCATAAATCACAGAGGGGACTAATTAATCAGATTGGATTGTGGACCGAATCCTAACTGTAGGACTTTTCTAATTCCTTCTAGAATTTTTTGAATATAAAAGAAATACAAAATTTGAAATATAAGTCAATTATAAAGTAAAAAAATGGAGAATAAGAAGTCATACATACAACTAGTTTAATTTTCACTATAAGGACCATTTATTGCGTGTGTGATGAAACAAATATTTTGTTTGGTGATTCAAAAAATTAATATACCATCTAACAATTCAATTATTCTTTTCAAGTAGATTTTTTCAGAGGAAAACAAGGACAAGATTTGAACATGGCCGTAAAAGTATAAAATTTATGTAGAGTTTGTAACTCTCTGAGCTCCACTGACAGACGTATTTTATTATTCAAAAGTCAAAACTAGTTGGTAGGAAATAATTTAAAAACCACATAATCACATAAATTACATAAATTGGACCTGCTTATTAATTTATTATCTAATTAGCATAATCAACTTGGATATCATGATCGTGATGAATGGACCATCCATCATATGAATCTGAATCTTGTGATCTCACATTAATCCGGGTCCAAGAATAGGATCCAGATCATCGAGAGCCATTTTGATTTGGATTGTAAGATCTAGACATAATATTTCAATCATGGAATGAAAACATGAGTGAGGCTCAGATCCTCTTCTTGCCATAAATGACAGACATTGAGATCTGGAAATGTTCCTGCCAATTTTTCTATTCTATCATTAAATATGCAATGTGGCTTCCGAATCTAAAAGTTCACATGTATTATTTTGCAGAGGAGCTAAACCGCATCCTTGAAGCCATACAAGTTTTTGTCTAAATTCAAGAAATTCTCTTTCCAAGCTACTGTTCTTTCCGAAGCTGAATCTTGCAAGACTTGAGGTATTGCTATGGTCCCATCAATTAAGGTAATAGTAGTATGAACCACTCTGCAAGTAGCTCTATTTTATTATTTGTTCCTCTTTTATTTCAACATAGTTGTGACATGTTACATTTCCCTTTTCTCAATGTCTCTGAATGAAATCTTATTCCTATTATTGTTCTCTCACTAATTAAATCCTTTATAAAATGTTCTTCACTTCCATCATTTGAAGTTTTACAAACAGAACCTCCATTATGTTGCAAATTTCTTCAGCCTGGATAAATGTTAAATTTTTTTCTGGAGGGGCCTTCCTCTACCGCTGAGTGGCATTGTAGTGAGGTTTCAGGTGAAGATCATTTCTTAAATATACTCACTTTTGACATCATTTAGACCTACACCAACTTGCTAACAAGTGGAACCTACATGAAGTAGGGGGTGGGGGGCTTAGATATTAGTCTAAGGGGATAGCCAAGAGAGTTGTAGAAAGGGGTATACTACTTTCGGTCTGCATGATGCACTAATGTTTGCACTTGTAACTCCTTAATCCAGTAGGCTCTACTTGACAAGCTTAAAATCTTCCCCTGTTGGAGAAGAACATATGTTTCTTTGCCTATTCTTTTCATGGAACTATTGCTATGTGTCCATGCATTAGCTAATGGTTGGAGTCTTAATATCTCTACCTTCATCGACTCAATTCACTAGAAACTTTGCTTCCATCGCCTATTTAAACATAGCCTCATGCCCTTATTTACTTCTCTCTCTGATGTACTTCAGGTAATATATCTGTGCCGTTTTTCATATGCTCTTCCCCTTGGATAAAATCCAGAGAGGAAATTGTTTGCAGACATCAACTCTTTTTTAAACTTAGAGTCCATTGTTTTCTCTTGTTTTATTTTGCAGAGCAAAGGACAGATACATGAAGATGATGCAATCGAGAAAATGCTAAATGATCTCTATCTGATAAAGAAATTTGAATAGAGTAGTCATGTCATGGACATCTTTAACTCTCATGCAGCGTCTCATATTGCTGCATACTTTCAAGGGTTATATAGTGACTAATCTGCATGTATTGAATGGTTCATTTGGAAGATTTTGGACAGGGATGTTGAATGAATATAGATATCTATTAGATACGAGTCATGGTCTATTGTTAAACCAGTATCAACCAATTTTTGCTGCTATCAATATGATATCTATCTCCGCTACCTTCGTTGCAAACATCGTTGTGCCTATCACCATTGGTATATTTATTTTGTAAAAAAATCAAACATATTAAACACATTTATCTTTTTACATTGCAATTAAATGAGAAAATAAATAGAAATAAAATTTTATTTATATTTTATAAAAATAGAAAAGATGAAAGTTATGTTAAATGGTATCTTAGCCATCTGTTCAAAACACTAGTCACCAACCGTGTGATGTAGCCTTTTTTTTTTTTTTTTTTTTTTTTTTGAAGAATCCTTGTGATGCTGCCATTGTTACAGAGACTTGTCTTGTGAAGCCTTTAGTCTCATTAAACAGAGCTGTCTTCAGGCACTTGTACTAGTAAAAAACATAGACCGGTTACATCCGATGCCATAAAAGGTAGGAATTAGCCCACTGATCACTCACCGTTCTTCCTTTAATATTTACAACTGACCCAAAAAAAATAAAAAGAAAACAACACTCGTGCATTGCCTGTTGCAGGTGTGGGCTTCTATGTTATTGTACCCGCAGATCCTTGATGAGATTGAAGCAAATGACTATAATAACTTCACAAAGAGGGTTTATGTCAGCAAAGCAAAGAAGATAATAGCTCTGCCTATTGCCTATGGAAGATCACTTATCAGCCCGTCTTCTCCAAAGCGGACTTATAACAGAAGTGCAGAGATTAACACACATGGCATCCTCAAATTAGAAAATGCAGCAGCTTACTCCTCCTTTTTATTTGCTGCTACATAGCCATGTATAATAATGGAAACAAGTATATTCCACTATAAGAGAAGTTGATTTTTTTGTTGTTCTTTACATTGTTGGGTGATTGAAAGGGTGGATGGAAGATTAGATGGATGAGAAAGTGGGAGTCCAGAGTTGTTCTTGGTTCGTTCTTTTTTTAATTTACAGGTTCTTGAACAATGGTGGAGTGCTGTGTCCCTTTGTTAACCTTCTATGGCAGATCATGTCACCTTTGAAAAGTGAAGACTTATCTGTGATTGGGCTGGAGACTTGCCTAGGGGTTAAAGGGAAAGGCCGCGAGCAGCTAGGTGTTCTAGAAGAAAACATCCACAGCAAAGGCCTGATACTATACTTACACCACTGACTAATCTGGGAGATCAAGCTAGATTTTGGGTGCTTTTGGATTACTTTCATCTTCCCTCTGTTTTTTCTTGCTCTGTTGTAAATTGTACTCACTGGTAGAAAGTTCGTGGAAGGGCTACGGCGGTGCATAGCTGCTGCATCTGTAGGTGGGGAGGTGTTGGATATGTTTCCTTTGTTTTGGAAAGGTGGTCATGGTAGGATTGATGGGGGTGATGGGACTACTAGAATCTAGGCATATATTTAATTCCACATCTATTATATACTGAATAAATTTTAAATATCTATATAGCTATATTTTTTGGGTGAGATCTTGTGAGAACTTAGTTACCAAGTAGATCTTAGGTATTTGCACAGCTAAGAGATCCAAATAATAATTTTTAATTTGTTTTTTTTTTTATGATGAGATCTTAGGTTTTGCAGAGATCCTCATCCTTTTATTTTCTCTTTCTTCCTACTTTATTTATCTTTTCTTCTCTTGGTTTTGTTTAATTCATCAATGACAGTCGCCGATGGTTCCCGCTGTTTTGCTGAAAAAGAACAAAAAAAAGCTGTCTTAATAACCGGCCTCTACGAGGACGGGCTCTAAAAAAAAACCAAAAAAAACACCCTGCAATCACATGTTAATTACTGAAAAAAATTGGATGACATCAGAGCTTTTTGTCTTTTCTCCTGCTGCGAGGACGGTACGGAAAATTCAGCAAGCCTTCATAACTCCAATAGATTTTGATCAGAAAGATTGCTTCACTAAATTCTGATTCTGCAACGGACTGAAGAGTTCTCTTCCAAGATATTAAATCAGTGGATTCAACTAAAGACTACGTACTTTTTTATATTAATTCCCTACTGTTCCTTTTATTGTTATATTTGACCTATATATTGTTATATTTTCAAAAAGTTTGATTGCTGGCCCTCAGACATAAGTTTAAGATCGGCTTGCTTCAACAAAATGGCCGTAACTTCATCCCTGGTTGCTCCCACTTCTTGATGCCTAGTGTGTTCATTTCCATCACAAAGTTGTAACGTCATTCTAATGACGATAGTTTCATGAGGAAATCCGTGTCTGATTTCATCACAAGTTTAATAATGTCTATATATGGATCTCAAAAAGGCCCATCTGTAAATACCCAGAGAATAGGAGTTCTGGTGACATAAGTTACAAACAAATGCATTCATCTTATGAACTGGGAGATGAACTGATCATTTCATCTTATGAACTGGGAGATGACATAAGTTACAAACAAATGCATTCATCTTATGAACTGGGAGATGAACTGATCATTTCATCTTATGAACTGGGAGATGACATAAGTTACAAACAAATGCATTCATCTTATGAACTGGGAGATGAACTGATCATTTCATCGAAGTGATGAAACGGTAACAACAGAAACCCAAGGAGAGACAGTCCAAAGTGAGCTCCACATGCAACATCTAAAACATCATAACCATCTCAGTTTGTTCGATTCCAGACCTCTCTCGCCTGCCCCAGTCTCACATGCATCCCACACATGACCAAAGACAAGCTTTTAAGACACTCACTAACTTCATCATAACGCCCAAGTCCCACCCTGGTCCTCTGGGAGAGAAGCTTAATGCCTTGCGACTCCAGAATGCCATCATCGTCTTCCATGCAGACCGGCTGGTGATGTCGGCCCACCAGGCCTTCACGCTTGTTGTTGTTGGAAGGTGGGCCGCGATACCACAATGCAAGGCCGGGAGGGGGGGCAGGTTGGCCAGCGTGGATGCGTCGCCGGCCAAGTACTTGGTCTTGGAGAGCTGACGCTCATAGGCTTCGAACAGTTGTCAAGCTTCTCCACGGCGGCCTGGGCCTCAAATGTCTCACCACATCCACCCGGGACTTCTCCTCTCCTCCCGCGTCCCGGCCAAAAGGTTTGCCCCACGGGCCGTATACTTGGCCGCGTGGTACCTCACAATGGCACGTGATTCTGAGAACAGAATAGGTGAACACAGTTACATTCATAATAAAATTATTTAATGCACAAGATTTATAGCATCAGTCGTTATGCTTTTTTAAAAAAATCTACATTATGGTGGATATCAGGGTATGTAAATGTAATAAGTGAACGTAGATTAATTGCCGCCTCTTATTTTTCTACTATTATAAAGCCCTCTGGCTAGTAGCACTGTTGAAATCGTTTTTTAAAAAAAATTATC
Organism: Phoenix dactylifera; assembly: GCF_009389715.1. Lineage (NCBI taxonomy): Eukaryota > Viridiplantae > Streptophyta > Magnoliopsida > Arecales > Arecaceae > Phoenix > Phoenix dactylifera. Next base: position 13,231,356 of record NC_052408.1, on the reverse strand, counting down.
TTGCCCCCGTACAATTCCTTTTATGCCACACACTCAATGAGTGACTCTTTTTTATAAGGTAGGATATGAATCGAAAGATTTTTCGTGTGCATGGTACATATAACATACCAGCCCATGTAAGTGAGAGAAAAAAAAAAGAAAAGAATGGCCACGACTCTACGGGATAGGTGAGGGGGAATCCATGATCTAATGGGAGCCGAGTAACGAAGCTCAGACTCATGGCCACTGTTTAACACTTTGGGCTCATTTGGTTCGCGAGAAGTATTTTTTCTCCTAAGAATATGATTTCTGGTAATAAGATTCCTAGAAAGAGATGTATGGGAATGTACTTTTGACATGTTTGGTTAAATATGAAAAAGTGACAGATTTTCAGACTGCTTATATTTGGTTGATCATCCGAAAGTTATGTGTAATTTCTATTATACTCTTAATAAAAGTTAGGTCTTTAATGCCTCTTTAATGCTAAAGTGTCTTTTTGGAAAAAAATAAAGATGGAGTGATTCCCCCCATAAAATGTGGGAATCATATTTCCATGGGAATACAACTTTTCCATCTCTCTCCTTTAAAAACTTCAACCAAACAAGAGGCATTTTATTACTTTCCCGTTGACCACATTTTTCTCCCTTCTTTTCCCGCGAACCAAACGAGCCCTTTATACTCCGAGTCCCATATGTAATGCCGCGAGTGACTATTGCACCGGTCCACTCAATCTGATCATGTAACAATTTTTCCAATTTTGCAATCAAGATGAGATGTTGGGAGTGCGAAAAAAACTCGAAGAACTTGTTTGGTTTGCAGAAAGAATATTTTTCATCAAAATATTTTTTAAAAAAGTTAGATTTCTGAAGACATGATGCTTAGTTTTTGCATGTTTAGTTAATCATTAAAAAAATAGTACATTTCAGAATGATTTTATGTTTATCCATTCACACACAATCAAAGGACAATGATGAACACAAAAATTTGTATGCCCATCCGTCCTCATGCATTTGGTTCCAACGCATTCCCATCCACCATCTATAGCATCGTACCACGGCATCACTTCTCTATGGTTTCCTGACCTACCAGGTGTAAGAAACCACCACCGTTGATGGCCTAGCAAAAGATCTGATAGATGAGGTAATTTGATTGCTTGAATCTCCCCATCTGCTGTAATATTGACAGGCTCTTTCAAATGCGACCAATCTTCAATCGCAAAACAATCATAGGCTAAGCAGTTTCTGCTGGAATACTCGAATCAAAATTTAGGAATTCAAGCTGGTCTCCAAGATTAAGGAGAAACAAACATCAGAGGCACAGAGTTTGAGAGAAATGTTGATTGATTTCATATAAATTCTAAAAGTTACACTCCAGCAAATGATCATGTCATCAAAACAAGAGGAAACAGAAATTACATATGTATCAAAAACACCAGGAAACAGAAATTACAGAAGGCATGCAAAATAAAACCAAACAGAAAGGTTTAAATCAAGCGACACAACCACGAAACGGGGGGGAGGAAAACATGAAGCGAAAGATAGGGAAAATGCTGAGCAGCCAGTGATCCGCTGTCCTCGATCAAGAAGGAAGCACGAGCAGTGGTATCTGGGGAAGGATGAGATTACCATAAGATTAGCGACATAACAGGTAGCCAGTTTAAAGGTGCTAGGGTGAATAAAAATAGAAACAGAAACAAAAAAGTAATGGAAGGAGAAATTGATCACCTCGATAAAAGAGAGGATGCTTCCGGACGCTTTATCAATCCGCCGATTCTTCTGATTCCACCACGTTGGTTTTGAAGGCGGGAGGGTCCTTGGTATACTCGATATATGACTGAGAGCGGCCAAATTTATCAAGCTTGCCGCTGCTGATCATGACGTGGGGGATCCACTGAATGATGGGCCAGTTGGGGCCGTCCTTGAGGAAGGTCTTAAGGAGTGGTAAGCTGCATGTTAGTGTAAACCTTTTTAAATTTTGTAGAGCAGCTGGTGCATTTTGAAGTAGCTCCAGTAACCACTGTGGGAGGTGCTCTGTCTCTCCATCAGCATCTGCGGCGAATGTCTCCATGACCTTTAGGTATTGCAACTTATCAAGATTCTTCACGTGCTCCAACCTCGGACACCGTTCTATATGTAGAGACTTTAATGCGGGAAGGTTGTCGATTTCTATTAGGTTGTCGGCATCAAAGATAACCAATTCCTGTAAACTGGTGGCATGCCGTAGTCCTTCTGGAAGAGCTCTCAGCTTGGGACAGAACCAAAGAAACAGCCTCTTGAGACGAGGCAGCAACTTGGAGGCTCCTCTTCTTTCTTCACCAACCCCCTCCACCATACCAAACGACCATTCTTCCCAGTTGTTCATCGAGCAAAATTCCAGCTCTTCAAGCTTGGGAAATGCTGTCCCTGCTGCTGCCGATGCACGGGGGCCAAGAAATTCAGGTCCAATGGTTTTGATTGTATGTGCTCCAGCAATGAAAAGGAATTTCAGCTGGAGCAGCAAGCCCAGTGGAGGAAGCTGAGGACATGATTTACAATCAATGAGTTTTATGGATGTCAGGTTAGGAAAAGAAACATTCAAGGAAGGTGACATCATCCAGGTGGGAAATCGAGTACCCAAGAAGTCATTGATGTCAAGTCTTTGTAGGTGGGTGGATCGAGGAGAGAGCTCATTGTAAATCTCATCAATTCTTTGAGTTGCAATTGCATCTTCCACATCTTCGGATGGTGGGCTGGAAGTCAAAATTAGTGTCCTCAGAGAGCGGGTGTCTGCGAGTACCGGAGCTCCCACTGGTTGTGCCCTCTCCAAGCTCCTTACCTCTAGGAATCTCAACTGGGGCAGAGACTGCAGCTCCTCCAGATCGCACCCCTCGTCATCTTGCGTGCCTCTTCTGTCATCATGGCTAACCACAAATCCTTCAAGATGGTTAAGATGTTTTAATTTGCCCAGTCCCTTTGGTACATGACTCAATGGAGTTCCTCCTCCAAGACGAAGGCATCTTAGATTACACAATTTTGTGATTGCCTTAGGGAGAGCATATAAAGAGCTACAACCCGAGAGATTCAATATCTGCAGGTTTACGAGGCATCCGATGGACTCTGGCAAATTACTGATGTTCGTCCGATCAAGATCTAAATATCTCAGGTGCAAAAGATCTCCTATAGAGTCTGTAAGCCTCTCAATTCTCGCATCGTTTATTGTTATGCTTCGTAGAAACCGCAGTCTCTCAAAAAGTTCATTCTCTATCATCTTTTCCTTGGGACTCCTTAGGAGCATTAGAGTCCTCAAGCACTTTTGCTGTTTTATTGCATCAGGGACTTGCTCGGCATTCCACATTGACAAGCGTCGAATTTTAGTCAAGGGGTTTATGTTAGGTGATTGCTCGCTGCCAAGAAAAATGCTTTCATCACATATCAAAAATAGAGCAAGGGAACGTAGCAGATCATGCATCTTGCACAGATTCCCATGTCGGTCACCCCAGTTATCAACATTATATGGCTGTAAAAGGTTCCTCCCAATTAACTCCATATAATAGTCCTCTGCTAGATCTTCCATAAGTGTATCCTCTTGTGCTGGTTGTATAAAACCTTCGACCACCCAGTAATGAATAAGATCATCGCGATCCATGATATAATCCTCAAGAAACAATGAGCAATAAAGAAAACACTGTTTGAGATCAGATGGTAAGTTTTCATAACTCAAAAATAGAGCTCCTGGGAGTTCTTCATGAAGTTGGCTCATGGACCATGCATCACTTTTGAGAACCTTATTCCATTCTATGGTGCTTCTATCCTTCGACCTTAAAACCCCTGCAATGACTTTGATTGCAAGAGGAAGACCATCACATTTTTCAACAATTTGAACCCCAATTTCTTTTAATCTAGAGATATCCTCCTCCTCATCATCATCATCTCCAAAGACATTCTTGTGGAGCAATTCCCAGCCACTATCATTATCCATTTTATCAACACGGTGGATCTCTGCTCTCATATTTCTGGCCACGTTTCTATTTCGAGTGGTAATCAGAATCTTGCCACTGGCTGTTGCACTTTCAATGGGATATCGAAGCAAATGTTCCCATACATCTGTGTGCCATACATCATCTAATACAATAAAAAAAATTTTAGAAAGTATAGAGGAAAGATAGGGTACAAGCGCCGCCTTGGTTTCAAACTCCCCACACTTTTCACCTGCACTCTCAATTATCGCTTTCAGCAATTTTATCTCTGAAAATTCTTGAGAAACACACGCCCATAATCGTATAGGAAAGTTCTCTTTTATCCCTTCGTCATTGTAGATATTAGAAGCAAGAGTGGTCTTGCCTATTCCACCCATCCCAACGATACCCAAAATTCGGTATTTTTTGTTATCTTCTTTAATCAACGACTCAACGAGACTCTGGGTAGCCTCTTCAATTTGTGTCCCTACAATATCGGACTTAACCCCACTAGGAAAAGTCTGGCGATGATTTACTCCTCTCACTTGAACATCTTTCTCAGTGTGATCTAGTTTAGACAATATTGATCTATCCTCATTCATCTCTTTTAGCCTATCATTAAGTTTTCTAATTTTGCTACCAATTTCATGCCGAGACTTGATACAGCTAAAGCAAGAAAATAAACATGAGGGATGGCGTACCGCTGATTTAGACGTATGATCTTCCAACAATCTCCTGCCCTCGATCATACAGAGGTCGATGATATCATCCGCATCATACATGATATCTTTCAACTCCGTCACCCATGTATTAATATTCCGATCTGCATGCCTCTTCCGCTCTGCGGATTCGAGAAAGCCTCTTATCCTCTCCATCGTTCTCTGAAGCTTCCTGAGCTCATCCTTCACGCCCAGCACCATGGATATCTCTCCCTCTATAAATTCTAAAAGCTTGCCAATGGATCTTCCCACAAAGGCATCAAGAATCATTGCCATTTTTTTGAGACTTACAGAGGGGGACGAAACTCTCGACACTCAGGAAGAAGGAAAAGCTGTGAGGCACTACGGATCATTCAAAGCCTATGTATAAAGATCCCAATGAACATGCCCTACTGTTGACATGAAGATGGTCGTGACAGCCTTCCCAGCTCACTGATCAGCATTTTAAGCGGATCAATTTATTCGTTGTCTGACTGTATTCTTGGCGGATAGCAATTATTATGTTTGCATTATTGGATGCTTTGAACAAATGGTCCCCGTTCTACCAAAAAAAAAAAACAAATGGTCCCTGCAAGTTTTATCCTGGAACTTGGCATGAAGGTGGCTAGAAAATAATAAAAGACAACCCACTTCATTTGCCATTTTCTTCAGTTGCGTACTGGAGAAGCAACCTACATCGAACACCTGACGCGGTTTCCAACCTGCCGGCTATTTTAGTTATTTTTTTATTTATTTTACCAGCGCTGCCAACTTGTTTCTTTTGTAATTTCCCTCAGATTCCTTTTAGTTAAACGAGGATTTAATCTAGAACACGCGGAACCCTGGCGTTTTGGCTTTTTAATCTCCCGAGATCACCCCTGCCCAAACTGCGTCAAGGTAAGTCTAGTTGGCACAATATTTTAGACTGGAATTAGCATATAGCTCGTGCGATATGCGAGGTATCATTGGATCAAGTATATCGTAAAAGATAAAAATGCATTCATCCCATGGGACCGTACCATCCCATTTTTAATCTCTCATCTAGTCTAGACAAACCAAGATTTGAGACCTTACTATCATTATTTTTTAAAAATAAACAAATCCAGATTTGTGACATTATTTATCCTGATTCCTGCATACCGGTCATTTTATCCTGGAACTTGCCAGGAAGTTTCTTCAGTTGCGTACTGGAGAAGGAACGCAACTTTTATATAGTTATGTCCAGCTCACTTTATTCGTTGTCTGACTCGTTCATCGTCCAGGGCGGGCATCCATCAGATGGTAGGTGGATGGTTCTTGTTAGATAGCGATATTTATGTCTGCATGCGATGCTTCAAACAAATGGTCCCTGCAAGTTGCAATGGTCTTGATGGCCTTTCCTACCTAATATGCTTTTATACGCTTATGTCCGAATACGATGCTCATCCAATCTCCTCTTGTTCTCTTCAGCATTTCCTGATTCCTGCATACCAGTCATTTTATCCTGGAACTTGCCACGAAGTTTCTTCAGTTGCGTACTTTCAGCTTCCCTAGACGCGAAACCAGCCGGCTATTTTAGTTATTTTATTTATTTATTTTACCAGCGCTGCCAACCTGTTTCTTTTCTATCTTCCCTCAGATTCCTTTTAGTTAAACGAGGATTTAATCTAGAACAAGTCGAATCGTGGCCTTGTGGCTTTCTAATCTCCCGGACGGTTTAACTAACAGACAGATATAATTTAAATAGTAAATTGCCACTGCCCAAACTGTGTCAAGGGAAGTCTAGTTGGCACGATATTTTCGACTGGAATTAGCATATAGCTCGTGCGTAATGGGAGGTATCATTGGATCAAGTATATCATAAAAGATAAAAATGCATTCATCTCATGCGACCATACTATCCCATTTTTAATCTCTTATCTAGTATAGATAAGAAATTAAGCAAATGGTCGGGATATTTATCTAGTCTAGATAAAAATGATTCTTGGTAGATAGCGGCATTTATGTTTGCTTTCAACAAATGGTCCCTACAAGTTTTAATGGTCCAGCTCGCTCAGAATTTTAAGTGGATCACATTATTGGTTGTTCCAGATGACACATCATTCTAAAGAATTCGGTGAATGATCTAAAGATTCTCAAATGCAAAAATGAAGCTGTTTCTCGCTGATAGTTGAGAATTCTGAAATGTTCGTGCAATCAGATGTAGCATTCTCGCACTTTGATATTGAAAGAACTCTTCATCAGCCACCGATCGATTACCCAACACCACCAAATGGAGTCGCTATCAAGGCCCCAAATGTGCTGGCTCGGGATTGGGTATATTTGATTGAGCTCGATCAAGTTGCATCTTGTGGCCTGAAAGCAAAAGTCAAGGACGGTTTTATATGGTTCAGATTTTTTTAAAAAAATTTTGGTTGTTTTGAGTTCGAGCCAAATCAATATATTCTGGATCGACCCGCATTTATAGAACATAATCGATTCTGTTAGACTAGATTACATAAGAAATTACAAAAGCCATACCCAATTTTGTTTTGCCGTTTAATGTCAACCTAAACTATACAGGTCTTCAAAAGTAGGTCCAATCAAGTCAGGACCTGATTGGGCCGGGATCGAACAAACCCATGTTCAGCCCATGTTGCTATGCCCCTCTGAGTTGCTACTAGCAATAAGAAACGGCTCACTCCATTTGTTATTTGATTTTTAGCATGTTCTTGGAGGAACTAAGTTGGCATTTTCAGAAGCTAAGATTAATTCCTCTATAATAAACTTGATTTAGAAAGCTATCACATTAAACAGCTGCTCGTCAATGTTTGTCTTGGTTCCTTAAGAAGCAACACTTTATTTAGAATATTCTTTTTATATAAGATTAAACGAAACAAATATTGTCAGGACTGAGTCATAAATCACAGAGGGGACTAATTAATCAGATTGGATTGTGGATCGAATCGTAAACCGTAGGACTTTTCTAATTCCTTCTAGAATTTTTTGAATATAAAAGAAATACAAAAATTGAAATATAAGTCAATTATAAAGTAAAAGGATGGAGAATAAGAAGTCATACAGACAACTAGTTTAATTTTCACCATAAGGACCCATTTATTGCGTGTCTGATGAAATAAATATTTTGTTTGGTTATTCAAAAAATTAACATATCATCTAACAATTCAATTATTCTTTTTAAGTAGAATATTTCAGAGAAAAACAAGGACAAGATTTGAACATGGCCGTAAAAGTACAAACTTTATATAGAGTTTTCTAACTCTATGAGCTCTACTGACAGACTTATTTTATTATTCAAAACTAGTTGGTAGGAAATAATTTAAAAAACCACATAATCACATAAATTACATAAATTGGACCCACTTATTAATTTATTATCTAATTAGCATTATCAACTTGGATATCATGATCATGATCAACGGACTATCCATCGTATGAATCTGAATCTTGTGATCCTACATTAATCCGGGTCCAAGGATAGGATCCAGATCACCGAGAGCTATTTTGATTTGGATTCTAAGATCTAGACATAAGATTTCAATCATGGAACGGAAGCATGAGTGAGGCTCAAATCCTCTTCTTGCCATAAACGATAAGACATTAAGATCCAGAAATGCTCCTGCTAATTTTTCTATTCTACCATTTAATATGCAATGTGGCTCCAAATCTAAAAGTTTACATGCATTGCTTTGCAGAGGAGCTATCCGCATCCTTGAAGCCATACAAATTTTTTTGTCTAAATTCAAGAAATTCTCTTTCTGAGCTACCTACCGTTCTTTCGTAAGCTGCATCTTGCATGACTTGAGCTATTGCTATGGCCCCATCAATTAAGGTAATAGTAATATGAACCACTCTGCAAGTAGCTCTATTTTATTATTTGTTCCTCTTTTATTTCAACCTAGTTGTGACATGTTACACTTCCCTTTTCTCAATATATCTGAATGACATCTCATTCCTATTATTGTTCTCTTACTAGTTAAATCCTTTATAAAATGATCTTCACTTCCATCATTTGAAGTTTTACAAATAGAACCTCCACTATGTTGCAAGTTTCTCCAGCCTGGATAAATGTTAATTTTTTTCTGGAGGGGACTTCCTCTACTGCTTTGTGGCACTGTAGTGAGGTTTCAGGTGAAGATCAATTCCTCTACATCATATAGACCTACACCACCTTGCTAGCAAGTGGAACCTGCATGAAGTAGGGGTGGGGGGCTTAGATATTAGTCTAAGGGGATAGCTAAGAGAGTTGGTATATAGGAAGGGGTATACTGCTTTCGGTCAGCATGATGCACTAATGTTCGTACTTCTGACTTCTTAATCTAGCAGGCTTGCATAAACCCTACTTGACAAGTTTAAAATCTTCCCCGGTTAGAGAGAAACAGTTGTTTCTTTGCTTGTTCTTTTCGTGGCACTATTGCTATGTGTCCATGCATTAGCTAATGGTGGGAGTCTTAATATCTCTACCTCCATCGACTGAATTTACTGGAAACTTTGCTTTTGTCACCTATTTAAACATAGCCCATGCCCTTATTTACTTCTCTCTCGGATGTACTTCAGGTAATATCTCCATGCCGATTTTTCATATATATGCACTTCCCTCTGGATAAAATCTAGAGGAAATTGTTTGCAAACATCGACTCCTTTTTAAACTTAGAGTCCATTGTTTTCTCTTATTTATTTTGCAGAGCAAAGGACAGATACATGAAGATGATGCAATCTAGAAAATGCTAAATGATCTCTCTCTAATAAAGAAATTTGAACAGAGCAGTCAAGTCACGGACATCTTTAACTCTTATGCAACATCTCATATTGCTGCATACTTGCAAGAGTCTTATAGTGATTAATCTGCATGTATTAAATGGTTCATTTGGAAGATTTTGGATAGGGATGTTGAATGAATATAGATATCTATTAGATATGAGTCATGGTCTATTGTTAAACCAGTATCAACCAAATTTTGCTTTCAGTCAATTGCTTCAAGAGGCGTATAAGCATAAAGTTGGTGGCTCTAAATATTTGGCTGCTTCTTTCTTTTTTTGTTCAAAAGTAGCATTTCAATTCATATAAGTCTAGCGTGAGTACAAGCTGGCAAATCAAGTGAAAGTAAACAATACAAAGAGTATGGAATACTAGCTAAGCTAGTCCAAAGGACCTCCCCAGAGTGCCGGAAAATATAGGAGGTGACCCAGTCTGCTGCACTATTCGCTTTCCGATACACATGAGCTATCTAGAAAGAGATCAGCACCCTCACCAATGTACGAGTATCCCGTATCAAAGGATGGCCATCCCTGCATCTGTCTGCTCTCCGAATCCAGTCAATCACCGTGGATGAATCACCCTCAATGAATAAGCTGTCAACCCCCACCACTCGTCTTGCATACAATATGCCCTCCCATGCTACCTGTAGTTCCGCTCCTACTACGGTCAGTCCAGATGTGCTCCGCCCTTCGGCTGCTATAAATCTACCCTCATGATTCCTAATCACAAAATCCACTCCCCCAGAAACACCATCACATGCCATGCCTCCATCGAAATTCATCTTGAGATAGTCAGGAGGTAGGGGTATCCAAGAAAAGTAGATAAACCTGGACGCTGAAGCAGCGCAATAGATATCCCAGATGTCTCTGGTCATCTCAGATGAGGACGACGTAGCCAACATAGTCACCTCTGCTGCACACCGCATGGCTCTGTCCATCACAATCCGTGGAGACGGCCTCCTGCCCTCGAACAGACGGTCGTTCTTGTCCAACTATATATGATAGGCCAACTAAGTTGCTGCTATCCCCATCTCTGTAGTGCTCGGTCTCCGGGTGGCCTCTCTCAGAAACCGGAGCTTGTCCTCCACTGACTCCCACCCCGAGTAGACTAACACTGGTGAGCATCTCCAGATCTGCATAGCTGTAAGGTATCGAAGAAGTACATGGCTAATAGTCTTCTCAGCATCCGGGCATGCCTCACAAAGCGAAGTCATCCTCATCCCCCATCTAGCAAGTATACTCCTTATTTGGCTGCTTATTTGAATTTCATTTTGTGCCTGGTTTCATACTCGAGCTGTTGTATCCACGAAATATAAAGGAATGCTTTAGTTATACGCAAACCTCAAACAAAAAAAGCTACATAGCTACATAAAACAGGTTGGAATTTTTTTTTTTTGCATGCAAACTCTCCTAAATATGTGAAATTACATAAATACCTCGCAAAATATTATTTGCATGTATACCCATATAAAGGTTTTCTTTTGCATATCTATTGATTAAAGATATTTCAGTCATCTTAATTTTAAACCATTAATATTTTGACTGTGTTAGATGGTGTGGGCACATATGAAAGAAAAAAAAAATAAAGAGTATACATACAAAATAAGTATTTTATAAGAGTATATATGCAAATACTAATTCTAGGAGGATATTTATATAAATTTTATATTTATGAGGATATGTATGAAAAAGAAAATTATTTTGAAAATGTTCAAAAGTTTAAACAAACCGAGCTTTTTGTTGATTAATCCTGATTCCTGACAGTAATCAAAAGGACCTCGAAACCTAAGTTTGGGTTTGGCAGTAAAATGGCTATTTGCCGTCTGGCCAGCACATGATACCCAATCCACTATCAGCCCCATCCTTGCACCCCCCCCAACTGCTCCAGTCCCCGGACCCGAAACCCTAACTAAACCCTAATAAACTTGTCTCATCCAAATAACAAAGAAACAGCCCCCGTGGCTCTCATCTTCCCTTCTTCTTCTCTTCTTCCTCCCCCTCTCCTACAAACCATCAGAACCACTCCCCACGCCCCCAATTCCATGCTCTCCCCCTCCATTCCAAACCCTAAACGCCCCTTCCCTTCTCTCACCTCGAAATCCCCACTAATTCCCTCCCGAGTTCTCCTCAAAAACCCCTCGTTTCTCCTAAAAGCATCGTCTTTCACCTTCTCCGAGACCACCGACTTCACCGCCACCGCTGATGGCGTTGGCGACGAGGACGAGGACCTCACCAGTTCGCCATGGGAGGGAGCAGTGGTTTACCGGCGAGACGCCTCGGCGATCCATCCGGAGTACTTCCACCACCCTCGAAAGGTCGGCCTCCGCAAGCTCTCCTCCGGGCTCTCCCGGTCCCGGGCGTCGGCGATGGGGATCCGGCTGCCGGCCAGGAGGGGAAAGGAAGCGCCTTTTGGCGATGGAGAGACGCCCGTGCTCATCTCCGTTGACGTCACGAGGAGGAAGCGGAGGCTGAAGCTGGATGGGATCGTGACGACTGTCATCACCCTTGGTTGCAATAGGTGAGTGCTTCTGCTAGTAGAAATGGCAAATTTTGTAACGATGTTTTGTGATATAATTATTTTTTCTTCCGATAATCCACTCGGTTAGAATTAGTCGAGGATTGAAACAAAGGTACCATGGTTAGGATTTCTCGATTCTTTCTTGCAGAAACAAATTTCTAGTTTAAAGAATTATGAATTGATTCTACAATTGTTGATTAACTTTGACAACATTGAGACAGAGTATGTGAAGATCATCTCAACCGAATTCCACAATTTAAGAGCATCTCATCAGGATATATGCAGACTTAAAAATCATACCTTGATTTGGGAATCATTTTTTTAGAGTCAATCTGCAAAAGGTATGGGGTCATATTAAGGTGGGGGGTGGAATATAACCTGTTTTACATAATTACTTGGGGAGCATCCCTTGAAATTTGAATGGGGTGATATGCCAAATATTTTCCACTTCTTTGGACCTGCAAGCTACAATTCTTTTGATCAAATGAGTCTAGCCGTCTGTCAAACATTTGAGGAATTTGCTTCAAATTTATCCAGTATTTTGGTCGATTTTTGGCGAAGATAACCTACTGCTTTGACATTTCATTGCCGAGGTTTCCGTCAAAAAAGTAAAAGCGCATCATCGCCAGTGTTGGTTTTTGAAATAGGAGGATTAAGTAACGGACACAATTTCTATCCTAGAATTTCAGACATATCTCTCTTATTTGAATCTTGTTCTGTTTGCTGCTTCTCTCATAATAAATTATTCAAATAATCTTTCTTATTTCAGACCCTAAATGCAATATATGATGCATGCTTGATCTTGCAATATATGATGCATGCTTGATTTTTATATTCCTATTCCAGGTGTGCTGAACCAGCAGCTGAGTGTATATTCTGAAATTTCACACTTTTGCTGACCGAGGATCCTATGGAGGAACCTGATGTAATCAATCTGGAAGTAAACTATGGAGAAGACAAAGCCAAAACCTCTGCTGAAAGTAGCCGCAATGAAGAAGAAGATGATGAGAAACAGATAGACTTGGATGACCGGGTCTACTTCCCTGCTGAAAAAGAAGAAATTGATTTATCCAAACACATAAGGGGCATTGTGCATGTAGAGATAACAATAAATGCATTATGTGATGCAAATTGCAAAGGTCTCTCTCAAATGTGGCACAAATCTTAATAAGAGAAAATGCAATTGCAAAGAAGTTGTGGAGGACAAGGGCAGAGAATATGGACATCTCGAGGGCTTGAAAAAGCAAATGGAGCAAGAATAACTGTTATGTTGCTGATGTTACTCTCTGGGAGCAGTTTTGTCATGTATCTAGCATCCGAGGTGAGGAGACTATATGTACCTGAAGCAATTCATAGTGATGGCAATCTCCTAAAATATTTTCTTGTACCCACATTCCTTTTCTCATTGCTTTTGGCTAATCAACTCAAGCTCAAAATATTATAGAAAGGAAATAACAGGGCTCTATGATATGCATAATTCTATATCAGCATAAACTTATTGAAATCTTTTGATACAACCTTGGATATTTGCAATTATATATTAATGACGTGAATTTGAAAAATAAGGTTCGAGTCCTTCGTCAAAAGTTTTGTAGTTCATAGGTTTTACTCTATGCTATTATGCTATGCTTGAGTATAATTTTTAGACATTCATATTGAGTCCTGTGGTTGGAAAAATCCATCTTGAATCCGAAAAGAAAATTAAGTATGAATGTGCGGATGTTTTAGACGTTGAAAGAAAACCGAGTTAAAGGTCAGTATATAATTTAAATAGAACACCCAAGTGCAAATTTATGATGAAGAGAACCATATTTGAGTGTAGTAGTTCGTGAAGGCACCAAACAAAATAAAACCTTTTTTTGTGTAAAGTTATTTACCCTCCGAAAGCAACAGGCACAAAGTGCTTGAAGAAAGGAGAAGCACAAGAAATTTTTTTTAAAAAAAAGCGATAACAGAGATGAAGTTTGTTCTTTAATTTATCAATTACAAGCAATATTGTATGGACACTGATATGAGAATCGGATTCAGATAGACGTCCAAGTATGTAACTCAGCAAGAAAAAAAAAAGAAAAATAGGTATACCAAGAAAAAATAATTATAATTTAAGTTTATGTTTAATTTTAATTTGTATAAAAAAAGTACAACATGGTATATTTGTTAAGGTTTTTCACTATGTGTTTTTCAAACTTTAAAGATTGTCGAGAGATGCAAGAAAAAAAAAAATATTTTGCAAAGTTATTTGAATATCTACATTCTTGACCAAGAAAGTCAATATTATGGTGGGTTGAAGGGTTGAACTACTGTTGGAAGAGTCAAATTATCCATCTATTCATGAAAGCAGGAAAAAAAAAATGCTGGGTGTGCAAGTGTGACTTGGATATGTACTCAAAATGTATTCTTGAACCGGCTATAAATGTTCATGTAACACAAATGACAAGTGAATAAAGTATGATAATTACGTAAAATGATACAAATAATGCTTTAATTTTAGCGGTCATGGTAGGAATGGTCGTGGTCAAGTTGTCAGGGACGAAGACCGTCATACAACGAGAAACCTGGTCAAAAGGTGGTCACATGCAAATGCTGGAGAGAGAAAGGGGAAGTAAACGAGTGGAAGCGAATGCAAAGACCATGAAGGGAACCCCAACTAATACCACATGATCAAAGGAAAAAAGAAATCCTATTGCGTAGGTGTCTTCCCTCCTTCAAATTCTCATCCACGTACATGCATGAATTAATCCGTGCCATATTTTTAAAAAAAAAGCTTGTTTCTCAAAAGATCCGTGCCATCAATATTCGTTTATTTATGTCACTTATTTATTGCATAGCTTGTTACTTAATTCAACAACAAATCCCATCTTCCTGGGCTTCTACGTCACCTTTGAATTCTACTTATCGCCAATGGCAGCGGAGTCCTCGTGAAGATAGAGAACCATACCCTCTTTTGGACTCCTAATTGTATTGTCAACCGTTCAACTCTGCTCCCATTATTTGATTTATTTCTCGTCTCCTCAAGTTCCATCATCACCTTTCTCCTGACTAGCTTTTTAGCAGCTGATTCTTTTGGTATTCATTTCCCATATCTTTGTTCCATTCCATAGTTTTCCCTCGTTTTACAACTGTTACAGACCGGTAAAAAGATATCAGATGGGCTTGGAAGAGCTAGAAGAAGAAAAGGAAAATGCGGTCTTGCCACAGCGTCCCGACGAATGACGATAGGGGTGCATGCGATCGGATTGAGCAGGTGGCTTCGGTGGTGGCATGGACTCCTGCGGCGGAGCTTTTCCTGAGGCAAATAATGCTTGGGAACGAAGATTTTTGAGTTCATGAATCCTGGGAGTGTGTATTATGCTTACTACCGGGCACCGGCTTCGTGTTGAGGTGCTGCGGCGGCGACAATGCCGACTCTACCGCCTTAGAGGATGATTATGCTTCAGATTCTACTGTTCTGAATTAGATCGTATTCTCATTTGATAGGGTCCTGCGGCTTTTATCACTCGAATGCATGCATGAGTATGTCTTCCAGTTTGTTCCATTATTATTTTTTTTCTTTGGCGAAAAGTTTATTGAGATAATTTAAATTTATCAATGGTTCAATCTTGATGCTGCAAGGAGTTGGTTCAATTGTTTTGTGCAGCGCATGCATGTGCTTCGTCCCCCCTCGTTTTATTTCCTTGGATTGCTGAGGTTTTCGTTCGCACTTGCATGGATCAAGCATGAAACTAGAGGTTAAAGAGGACCTCTGATTTGATCAAACCTTTGTGTTAAAATAGAACCCTAATTAATTGGCGAGCTGTTATTTAGAAAATGTTCTCATAGCAATACAAAGGTTCATCTGATATGATTTGAACAGGAGATGAAGTTTAGATAATATTTTCCTCAAAAATGGTCTGAAATTATTTAGTGTAGTTGGATAATTGGAAGCTACAATGCACTGCCAAGCTTTCTTTTTTTGAGGCAAGGGTCCTGGTTGAGATTAAATGGTTAGAAATGACCATTGTTCTAATATTTATCTTGTGTGCAGCTAGAAATGAAAATTGTGAGTTAGCTGTTAGGAAGTTTCGCTGGATTATTTGAAGTTAAAAGTCTCTTTAGATTATCAGGCTGAAACATCATTAAAGTTTGCATAAAGCTTTTCATTAAACCAATTTTTTTATAAAAAAAAATGAACTTTGGACATCTCCTAAGGATAAACATTTGGAGAAAAGAAATTGCCAACCAGCTGAGTTAACAATTATTTATAGATAGGGCTACAAAAATGTTCTGTTATTCAATTTTTGAGCAAATTAAAAAATATGCAAGATGGCAATTTACGAGGGCGCAGTAACTTCCTTGCAAAGATTGTGCCATTAATGTATAACGAGGGACTGACATGAGATTGAGATGTAACATTGGAGAAATGGCCATTGATCTCCCACTCATCTCCAATAGGCACTCTTTCTCGATGGTTCTGAATTAGTAAAGTGGTTCACAAATGTGAGGCACGTTTAAGTGCGGGTGCAGATCAAATGATCACTTGACGCGGTCCATCAATAAACATCCAAAACAATTTATTGCAAAAGCTTATTAGATCAAGCCTAATGTGCCTACAAAACTCCAATCATAGCAAAATTCCTGCACAAAACATGACGTCTATTGCCAACACCAAGCAATCGACGTTTATGCAAAGTTCCATCAACTTTTTCTTTTTTTAATTTTTGCCTTGAATTTAAGGACATGGTGTTGCTAGCTGCAAAGCGAGGCGGCCATGTGGTATTATGTTCCTCTTAAGTCTAGATAACAAAGGTTTAACCACTAACCATTCCCTAAACCAATACGAGAGCGTGGATGCATGAAAGTCTAGGAAAACTTTTACCATGCTCACTTAAGTATTGAAGGATCCTTCATCGGATACGTTCCGACAATCTCTGATTTTAGACAGCAACAGAACATTTATATGATAAATATATAGCCCACTTATAGGTTAAAAGATAAACGCAATAGTGGTATGGACATGGCACGCAAAAGCAACAACATGTGGACCACGGGTTGTTGCAAGTTGTAACCATGTACGCAAATGTCACTCAGGATTGCCCGCTTGACTTGAACGAAAACCTTGCCTTGCAAAACATGCTTGGATTTGGCTAAGGTGCAGTTGGTCAAAGTCCTTTTAAGGACACCAATTAAGTAAATTCAATTTGATTGTACCTTTATGTATGTTTGCTATGATTTTATTGAGACTCCTGCGTGTGTCCCATAAATATTTGCAAGAATTGCTATTGAGGTGGTTCATGATTCTCAAATTCATTGCACCCCGTCCTTTACCTTTAAAAATAGGAGCATAGCATGGAATATCATCAAACTGTTTAGGTTGGGCGGGGGAACTGGTTTTTATAAGAAGGCCCATAGAAGGTCAAATGCAAATTCGAAGGCAAATTTGAGGTGTTTTTTTTTTTTGTCGTAACAATGGACACGAGGCTCTAGTGTCAAACAGCTACAAGGCAACAAGAAAAATGCTGAAGTAACAAGAAAAAAGATGAATAATCTTGAAAAGCAAAGTGCAGCCCTCGTCAAAAATAAAATAAAATAAAATAAAACAAGGTAATCCATAGATTGTTTATAGTGTATAAGGTAACACATATTTATGGAAAAGCGAATAGTTCTGCAGATTAGACAGCATTTATATGACCCATCATATGGGAGCTATATTGTGGACTATTGTGATAAATATTTTTTCTATTTTTTTTGTATATTTTATTTTTCAATTTCTATAGATATATTTATACCAGACTTGTAGAATAAATCTAATTTATCAAAACAAATTATTTACAAACTCCCCAAAATATAGGGATGCACGGTATCCACGTTACCTTATAATCCGTTCTCCCTGTCCCGAATGGTAGATGGGTCGGACATAGTAATTTACTTATTTATAAAATATTATAAATAAGTAATATTTTATATAAAATATTATATATTCGTTCTTCCCATATATTTATAGTTCTAGTAATTTTAAAATTCAATAAAAATATTATTTATGGATAAAAAAGTTAGATGTAGATAGCAAAGCAAAGAGTAATTCAGCATTGGCTTTGTGATGTATTCTCTCGCATAGTGGCATCTAAAGGAGAGTATAGGAGTTATGGTGCTATCCCTCAAAAGTTTCATCATGTCCCTCTTGGGGACTTGTCAGGAATAATGCTGCCGGTGCCTGCCCAACCTGGTGGCACAAGTGTGCCTCCACTAATCCTATGGAACCTGATTCCGTTCCTAGTCCTTTTCCGTTTATAACTTGAAATCCATCACCTCTCTATCTCCATCTTTAGAAAGCATGAGGATGTGGCGGTGGACAAGTGTATGGTGAGGATTAAAAGTTCCTGGCGTGATGAATGAGCTGCCCGTTCTTATCGGGTCGGATTCTTGCAGGATCCGAATCAGAATGGAACAAATATATTTGGATTCTTACTCCTACTTAAATCATGTTGCACAACTTCCCTTGCTCGCATAGCTTACAAGAATATGAATTTTCTTTTCCTTTTTGCCCCTCCATGTGAGATCATATAGCTTTATATTCCAGAGTAAGATGCTTGAGAATAATTTGTCCACTGGCTAAAATCCCATCATGCTCTAATTGGCTCATCTTATTCATGAAATGTTTATATGAGAAAACAGACATCATCTATTCCATTATATAACTAAAATTATGTATTTCACAAATCTTGACGGATATTTATATGACTAACATAACATTTCATGTGCCACAAATCTTGTATGCTATGCTCTACTAACTATTACGTTTAAGAGTTACAAGTAAATAATCCAATGACTGCGCTATAATGGCTAAGAAATGCTAGAGAGCGCCATGTTAGTCACATGAAATGTAGTCAATCAAGCGGTGGGAGACGATTGATATGCCTTGGAAAAATTGATTCAATACATTAGTGTGTGTAAGCCATCATGCAAGACTATAGAGGTTGATGTTTTTGTTTTATTGATTGATTAATGCCTTGCTGTACTTTTCATAATTTCTATCCATACATATCAAACATGGTGGGCAGCCTCAATGAAGGCATGATAGAAAAGAGCTGGTAATCATAGCCTCTCTAAAACTAGCCAAAGAGATTTCTAGGTAAAATCCTTCTATTTCGGTCATTTTCTAGAGTAGAAAGAAATGAGCCAATTGAAGCTTATCCTAATCTCGCTGCACAATGTGGCTACGTGGGCAAAAGATAGGCCTTAGAATATTGCCTATGAGTTTCTTGTGGCTATGATCCGTCCACAGGGTCTTAGGATGACAAAAGAGCTAGTTAAAAATGTATGAATCAAATAACAGTGCATAAAGGCATTAAAATATAAGATCCCGTTGTCTATATGCAAAAAGATAGAAAAATGGATGGAAATTTCAAGGTGAAGTGAACAATAAGCCAAAATCTTCTTACAACAAAACCTGCTTAAATCATTTTACTTTCTAATATAACTTATTAACAAAAATAAATAAAATAATTTTAGTTATTTGCCCAGTTTTTGACGCGATTTATCATAGAATTGAGAGATTCTAGAAATTCTGTTAGGTTCGTATCATAGAATTGAGAGATTAAGAGTCATCCGGTCCAGTTACCCAGCCACAATCTTACAGTTAAATTTTTTTTTTAAGAATATGCCGACGTCGCGCCATTTGATTGGAATCTGCCTCCCAGAAGCCTCCAAGTGAAAATATTGGTTGGGTGATGTTGCTGGAAATTGGACCCGGGGGCTGCCGCGAAACCGGAGAAGGAGGAGCTCCGCTGCTACAGGGGGCGGACGGCGGTGCACCGGCCGGCTGCGTCCTCCGCTGTCGGGGCGCCGGACCTGCAAGAAAAACCGGTGGCCGGGCTCCCCGGCGCCGGCCCTCCGATGCTTAAGTCAGAGGGGGCAAATATGTGGAGGGAGTGGGAGGAGAGAGAGTGTATGCACAGAATATTTTAGTTAAGATGAAGCAGAGATGAAAGCTTTGATGTCATCAATGGTGTCTGTGCTATTTGCTTCAAGTGTTTTCCTCTCCCCCCATCTTTCCCCCCAGGCTCCCCTTTTATAGTGGGGTTTTGCGTTACCTGGGAGGTGACAGGGGAGTTGGTCCCTTTTGTAATAATTGGGCATGATTTGGCCCATTAATGGCGTAGTGGAGAATAAGGCCGGATCAGACCGGAGTCAGGGAGCTGTCACGGTCGATCGGACCTGTTGGAGTCGTTGAACCGCCGGCCGTAGTGGGCCTGGGGTTCGTGGATGGTAAGTGCATTAATTGCTGAATGAACCGGCGGTCAGGAAGGGCCATACGCTCTAATGGTTCAGCGATCCGGAGATCGTCTTGAGCCGTGTTCATTAAATGTCTGAGTGCATCGGAGACTTGAAGAGGTCTCGTGCATTAATGACGAGTCGTGCCGAACGCCTGCGGAGATCTCATGCTTTGATGGCTCAAAGATGTGGCAGGCGGCAAGTTGTAGTTGAGTTGTCAAATCCCTTGAAGGATTGAGTGCTTGGTTAAGGCATCGGCTCGACAGAGGTGCCGAGCCGAGCTGGTCGCCCAATGGGGCGCCCTGTGGCGGGGTTGCCTTGTAAGTATCCCTGGTCGGCGTCTTTTGAGCAAGCGCTTCCTAACCGAGCGCCTCCCTTTGGCGCTATCTCTGGTCGGCATCCTCTGGTCGGCTCTTTCTAGCCGAGCAGCCGTACTTGGGCGTTTTAGTCGGGTGCCTTTCCTTGGCGCTCTCTTCGGTCGGCGGTCCTTCTGCTCGGCACTTTCTAGCCGAGCAACCTTCGGGTCGACGCCCTTTGGTCGAGCGCCTTCCCGGCCAGTACCCTTCGGCCGAGCGCCTCCACAACAGTATAACTTGGGGTTTTTCCCCCAACACTACTCTCCGACTTCCGAGTTCCAGTTGGCTACCAGCTGGAGCGCGGGAAGTAGCTTTTAATGGGTCATTTCAGTTCCCAAAAGATTAATGGTTTATCGCGCGCTTTGAATTATCGGAAGCTTCGAGGTGCCTTTGATTAGGCGACGTCTCTTGTTTCCCGAAAAGGCCTCATTATTGGGACACTTTTCGCGAAGCGTCCTCGCGTCGTGGGCTCATGATGGAGCTGCACGATCTTCGATTGCGGACGCCTTTCCGCACGATCCAATGGGGCGCTTCGGCATTCGAAGCGCTGGTCTTAATTATGGGTGTCGTTCTGTCTTTCAGATCGACGCGTGTCGTCATCTCAACAGGATACAGCATCTCTCGCTGATCCAGGCCGTTGGGGAGGTCTATTTAAACCTTCCCCCAGCCTTCCGTCCTCTTTCTATTGCTTCCTGCTTCTAGCTTTCTGTTCTTCGCCTTCCTGAGGCCGAAGCCCTTTTTTCCGGCATCTTCCTCAGGTTGTCCTTTTTTCCCCTTTTTTAATCCCTTTCTTCTTCTACAATGGGTTCTATTCCTAGTGAGGTTGTGTCCACCATGAGCGTCTTGGAGGTGGAGATGGCCGAAGAGTGGTTCTTCCCTCTTCGCGGGTTTCGTTTGGAACCCGCCAGGTGGAGGGATCGGGTAACCGATCCTCCGGTAGGCCGGATCGGAGTGCACTCAGAGTCACTCTGGGCCGGCCTCCGATTCCCTCTCCACAGTTTCGTGAATGAGTTGCTGGCGGCATGCCAGTTGGTTCCGGCGCAACTCACTCCGAATGCTTGAAGGACAGTGATGGGTTTCCTGTCACTGTGTTTATTACAGGGGATTCCTACCTCTGTTAACGTCTTCCGGCGACTTTTTATTTTTAAGTCGAGTCCGGGAGACGGAGAGTGGCTCTACATTGCCCTCCGGGCGGGTCCACCACTCTTCCATGGTGCCCCCTCGTCCATTCATGGCTGGAAGGAGAAGTTCTTCTTCCTGGGCTCTGAACGGTCCTGGGGGTTTGACCCCAGGTGGAGGCCACCCCAGCTTAAGTCCATCAACAAGCTCCCCCGGCTTACTACACGTGAGGAGGGGATCTTTGACGCCGTCCGCAGCCTTGGGGACGGAATCTCGCTGAACGGCCTCATCAGCGAGGACGCGCTGGTGAACGTGGGCCTGAGCTCGGCACGTCCTCAGGGTAAGGATAGCTACAGCAATTTTTATTTCCTTAATTGTTCTAATGTTCTAATTTTGTTCGTCTTTGCAGACATCGCGAAAATGGTAACAAAGAGCGAAGTCCTTTACGCCCGCTACCAAAAGAGGGCAGCCGAGCTCTCGGGGGAGCCCACGGAGCCGAGGAAGAAGCAAAAGACCTCGGCTGCCTCGACTCCCTCGGCGGCAGTAGTGGCCGAGGCGGGTCCTTCACGCCCCGCGCACCCCGAGGCGGGGCCTTCTCAGCCTGCGCGCCCCGAGGCGCGCCCCGAGGCTGATCGGAGAGAGGGCGCGGGTCCCGGGAGTTCGGGATCCAGAGCCCCGATGGCGCCCTTATGCCCGACGCCTCTAACGCAGATCCCTGGTCGGCAGGACGCTTCAGTTGCTGACCAGGGGAGGAGTCCTGCGGGTCCCGTGCTTGCACGCCCCGCCGTGGTCGTGCGGCAGTCAGATCGGCCGCTCGTCCGACCCCTGCCCCTTAGCTCCCAGCCGGGGAGCAGTCGAGGAGCCTCGGGGTCGGCTCCATCTAGGCCAGCCGATGCTGGCCTCCCGAGCCTGCCAGGCTCGGAGGAACAGGTGCCCTATGCACCCTCCTGGTCCGTGTTCGAGGGTGATTCAGCCCTCGAAAACCCGCAGGTGGCGCGCGAAGTAATTCGGCTCGCGCTGCTCCCGGCTGACCAGGCCACGATGCAGTCCATGAGCTACAACGCCTTCATGGACGCCACTCGCTGCAACATCGTCCGGGTAAGTAAAATCTCCCCTCTACAAGGATTGTTCACCGTTTTGTTGTTTTTTTTTTTTTTTTGGCGCCTCACATCTCTCTTTTACAGCACGTGCACGAGACGGAGATGTTGATGCACCTGGTCCACGAATACCGGGGGGAGGCCCGGAGGCGTGAGCGCAGTTTCGAGGAGGCCCAGAGGAGGTACATGGCCGCCGAGGCCAAGTACCTGGCCTCCGAAGAGAAGTACCAGGCCTCCGAGGCCGAACAACGGGTGCTCCAAGAGAAGATCGGAGCATCCGATGAGAAGATTCGAGCTCTAACCGCCGAGCTCGACGAGGAGAAGGGCGCGCACTCGTTGGCGAGATCCGAGCTGCGCGCCGCAGAGGCTCGGCTAGTTAAGGCCGAGGAGGCACTGGCCGCTCGTGGGCAGGAGTTGGAGGGCGCCCACGGCCGCCACCTAGAGCTCGAGCGGGAGCTTAGGGACCTTGAGCGGAAGGCCTCTTATCACGAGGCCCGGGAGCTCGAGGCTCGGGAGAACGCCCAAAACGCGGTGAAGCTCTTCCGAGAGTCGGAAGAGTTTCACGACCTCATGGCTGAGGAGGGGGTAAATGGGCTAATCCAAGGCTTCCGGGATTTCCGCAACCAATTGCGGCGGCTCCTCCCGGACTTCGATATAAACCTGCTCAAACCGGGAGCAGGGAGGGCGGAGGCGGAGGCAGAAACTCCGGTAGCCGAGGCGGCCGTAGCCGACCCTGAAGTGACCGAGGTTGCCCCCGAGGCCACTCCTGTTGTTGCCGAGGCCATTGTAGAGGTCTCGGATGCTGAGCCGACCACTCCCGGAACCGCCGAGGCCGAGGTGGCCGAGGTTGAGCCTTCGATGTAATTTTGTTATTTCTCCTAGGGTTGGGATGGCCTCCTATACTTGTAAGGGCCAAGCCCAAATTTTGTACTTAGCCTATGGGCCTTTTTGAGATGAATATACATTTCTTTTTTGGAAACGTTTGTCGTAGCGCAAGTTTTTCTGCTCGGATCCGTTTTAGGTTCCGAGGATATGGGCTCTATGGCCTCTAATTTCGCCCGCCACAGGGTTTGGGTTTAGGTTCAGCTTGTCGAGCTCCATTGCTCGGTCCCTCGACCAATGGTATAGTAACGTTTGTGCTTATACCAAGGATTTAGGCTCCATCGTTTCGAGCCTAGCCCAGGACTTGACCAAGCCCTGAGGCGGTCACCGGGACTTAAACTTCGGCGAAGTTAGCGAACTTCGACCCTCGCATTGCCGGGGCGGACCAGATTCGTTTCGAACAAATGGGTCGAATGCTCGTCAACTCGTGACGAGGATTCACCGGACTTATAATAATAATGGGTCGGTGTCGTGAGCATTCTTTCGCCGAGGCGATTGCAAATGCTCCCTGCTCGGAGTCCGTTCTTCAAGGACGTCGGCAGAGATCCGAAAACAAAAATAATGTAAAGGCATCAAATGGACGGGTACCTTGTCCCGTATGCGTCCTTGCGCCGAGGCGACTGAAGACGCTTCTCTGCCCGGACTCCGCTTCTTGAGGACGTCGGCAGAGAAATCCAAGAATAGGTAAAGTAACGTAAAAACATTAAATAAATGGTACCTTGTACCGTGTGCGTCCTGGCGCCGAGGCGACTGAAGACGCTTCTCTGCTCGGACTCCGCTTCTTGAGGACGTCGGCAGAGAAATCCAAAGATAAAATAATGTAAAGACATTAAATAAATGGTACCTTGTACCGTGTGCGTCCTGGCGCCGAGGCGACTGAAGACGCTTCTCTGCTCGGACTCCGCTTCTTGAGGACGTCGGCAGAGAAATCCAAAGATAAAATAATGTAAAGACATTAAATAAATGGTACCTTGTACCGTGTGCGTCCTGGCGCCGAGGCGACTGAAGACGCTTCTCTGCTCGGACTCCGCTTCTTGAGGACGTCGGCAGAGAAATCCAAAGATAAAATAATGTAAAGACATTAAATAAATGGTACCTTGTACCGTGTGCGTCCTGGCGCCGAGGCGACTGAAGACGCTTCTCTGCTCGGACTCCGCTTCTTGAGGACGTCGGCAGAGAAATCCAAAGATAAAATAATGTAAAGACATTAAATAAATGGTACCTTGTACCGTGTGCGTCCTGGCGCCGAGGCGACTGAAGACGCTTCTCTGCTCGGACTCCGCTTCTTGAGGACGTCGGCAGAGAAATCCAAAGACAAAAGATAAATAAGATAATGCCGAGACATTAAATAAAGTGCGTCCTTGCGCCGAGGCGACTGAAGACGCTTCTCTGCTCAGACTCCGCTTCCTGAGGACGCCGGCAGAGAAATCCAGAGACAAATAAGATAAGATAATGCCGAGACATTAAATAAGGTGCATCCTTGCGCCGAGGCGACTGAAGACGCTTCTCTGCTCAGACTCCGCTTCCTGAGGACGTCGGCAGAGAAATCCAGAGAAATAAGACATAAGATAAATAAGATAAATAAGATAATGCCGAGACATTAAATAAAGTGCGTCCTTGCGCCGAGGCGACTGAAGACGCTTCTCTGCTCAGACTCCGCTTCCTGAGGACGCCGGCAGAGAAATCCAGAGACAAATAAGATAAGATAATGCCGAGATATTAAATAAGGTGCGTCCTTGCGCCGAGGCGACTGAAGACGCTTCTCTGCTCAGACTCCGCTTCCTGAGGACGTCGGCAGAGAAATCCAGAGAAATAAGACATAAGATAAATAAGATAAATAAGATAATGCTGAGACATTAAATAAAGTGCGTCCTTGCGCCGAGGCGACTGAAGACGCTTCTCTGCTCAGACTCCGCTTCCTGAGGACGCCGGCAGAGAAATCCAGAGACAAATAAGATAAGATAATGCCGAGACATTAAATAAGGTGCGTCCTTGCGCCGAGGCGACTGAAGACGCTTCTCTGCTCAGACTCCGCTTCCTGAGGACGTCGGCAGAGAAATCCAGAGAAAAGATAAATAAGATAATGCCGAGACATTATATAACATGCGTCCTTGCGCCGAGGCGACTGAAGACGCTTCTCTGCTCAGACTCCGCTTCCTGAGGACGCCGGCAGAGAAATCCAATAATAGAGAACGAGATAACCTCGTCAGCCAGGGTTGATGGAGAACGAGCCGAACTCGTTCGGCCAATAAAGATCATATCCCGAATATATCGGGGCATCCCGAAAAATCGGGGCATCTCGACGTCTCGAGGCATCCCGACAGTGGTCAGGGTAGGAGCACGAGCCGAGCTCGTCCGGTCAGAGAGGACTGCTAACTCAGTCGATGGAGCACGAGCCGAGCTCGTCCGGTCAGAGAGGACCGCTAACTCATATCTCGACGTCTCGAGCATCCCTATAGCCGGGGCATCCCGACGTCTCGGGGCATCCCGACGTCTCGGGGCATCCTGACCGTGGTCAGGGTAGGAGCACGAGCCGAGCTCGTCCGGTCAGAGAGGACCGCTAACTCATAATCGATGGAGCACGAGCCGAGCTCGTCCGGTCAGAGAGGACCGCTAACTCATATCTCGACGTCTTGAGCATCCCGACGGATCGGGGCATCCCGTTGCGGCAGGGCATCCCAATATATTGGGGCATCCTGACGTCTCAGGGCATCCCGAAGTTCGGGGCATCCCGATGTCTCGGGGCATCCCGACCGTGGTCAGGGTAGGAGCACGAGCCGAGCTCGTCCGGTCAGAGAGGACCGCTAACTCATAGTCGATGGAGCACGAGCCGAGCTCGTCCGGTCAGAGAGGACCGCTAACTCATGCTTCGACGTCTCGAGCTTCCCGGTAACCGGGGCATCCCGACGTCTCGGGGCATCCCGGCCGAGGTCGGGGTAGGAGCACACCTGTCATCAGAATATAACCAGAAAGATCGGTGAGCTCAAAATAGGTTCGTAAACCACAAGTTTATTATGAAATGAAATCTGTAGAATGAAGTTCAATAATTGAATAATGGACCCCTTTGGGGTCCTACTGATGATACACGCGGAGATTTTCAGAGCTCCAGCTCCGCGGAATGAGAGTTCCGTCTAGGGACTCTAGCTGGTAAGTCCCGGGTCGGCGAATGCGCGTGACTCGGTATGGTCCTTCCCAATTTGGGGCCAGCTTTCCTTGCTCAGTCGGTCGGAAGGCTTCAGCTCTTCTGAGGACAAGGTCTCCTGGCCTGAAAGATTTGACCTTGACCCTGGCGTTGTAGTACTGAGCTGTCTTTTGCTGGTATCTCGCCATGCGGACTCGGGCGGCCTCCCTTGTTTTCTCGATCAGGTCGAGGTTATTTCTGAGCTGCGAAGGGTTAGAGCCGGCGTCATGATGCTCGACTCTGGGAGAAGGAAGTCCGATCTCTAGCGGGATGACGGCCTCCGTTCCATATGTCAGGTTGAAGGGAGTCTCGCCGGTGGGGACATGGAACGTTGTCCGGTAGGCCCACAGGACATTATATAGGTCTTCGACCCATTGTCCTTTGGATTTGTCGAGCCTGGCTTTGAGACCCTACAAAATAGTACGATTTGTTACCTCGGTTTCTCCGTTCGTCTGAGGATGCGCGACCGAGGTGAAGCGATGGTCGATGCCAAGCTCGGAGCAGAACTTCCTAAAGTGGATGTTGTCGAACTGGCGGCCGTTGTCGGAGATAAGGATGCGGGGAAGCCCGAATCTGCAGATAATGGACTTCCAGACAAAATCCCGCATCTTCTGTTCGGTGATCCGGGCAAGAGGCTCGGCTTCCACCCACTTAGTGAAGTAGTCGATGGAGACGACCAGGAACTTCCTTTGTCCGGTGGCCAATGAAAATGGCCCAAGAATGTCAATTCCCCATTGGGCAAAAGGCCAGGGGGAACTAATCGAAGTCAGAGGAGCCGAGGGCCGGCGCTGAATATTGGCGTTCCTTTGGCACCGGTCACATCTTTGGACGAAGTCCATGGCATCCTTCTGGAGTGTAGGCCAATAATATCCTTGGCGCAAAATTTTGTAGGCCAGCGCTCGCCCTCCTAGATGGTTTCCACAGATCCCTTCGTGGACCTCACGCAGGGCGTAATCCGCCTCCTTTGGGCGGAGGCATTTGAGGAGCGGAGAGGTGAAGGATCTCCGATAGAGCTTTCCCTCGTACAGTATATACCGGGTAGCGAGGCGCTTGACTCGGCGAGCCTCTTGTTCATCAGCGGGGAGGACTTCATTTTGCAAATAACTGATGAATTCGTCCATCCAGCTTGGCTCGAACTCAGCGCGAAGGGTCTGCTCGGGCTCGTCTGTACTGGGCTTTTGGAGATACTCCAGTACCGCTTCCCTGGGAAGCTCGCTCATGCGAGAGGACGCCAGCTTTGATAGCTGGTCGGCCCTGAGGTTCTCCAACCTGGCAACATGTTGAATGTGAAAGGAATCCAAGGTCGAGGCGAGATCTCGTACCTTCTGAAGATACTTCTGCATGGTCGGGTCTCTGGCTTCAAAGTCGCCCACGATTTGGTTGACGACGAGCTGGGAATCACTGAAGGCCTTTAAGCCTTTCACTCCTAGCTCCTTGGCTAGCTTGAGCCCGGCGACAAGTGCTTCGTACTCCGCCATGTTATTGGAAGCAGGAAATTCGAGGCGCAAGGCCTGCTCGGCGACCACCCCCTCTAGGCTGGTAAGGATAAGTCCTGCTCCGCTACCCCCCGAGTTTGAAGAGCCATCGACATGCAAAGTCCATGTCAAACTCGGGGTCGACTCCGTTGGTGGCTCAGGCTCGGGTTTGGGCTCGGCCTCATCCGGTATGGTGCACTCGACTATAAAGTCCGCGAGCGCTTGTGCTTTGATCGCCGGTCTGGGCCGGTATTCGATGTCGAACTCTCCGAGCTCAATGGCCCATTTGGTGATCCGTCCCGCACGGTCTGATCTCTGCAAGATTTGCTTGACTGGTTGGTCGGTAAGCACCGCCACTGTGTGGGCTTGGAAGTAGGGTCGGAGCCTTCGAGCTGAGATGACCAGAGCATAGGCTGTTTTCTCAAGCTTGGAGTATCGGGTCTCGGCGTCCCTCAGGACCCGGCTGGTGTAATATACTGGCTTCTGGAGTTTGCCCTCCTCTCGGACCAGGACCGAGCTTACTGCTACAGGGGAGACAGCAAGATACAGGTAAAGAAGCTCTCCCCGTTGAGGCTTTGTGAGCAGGGGAGGGGAAGCCAGTAGATGCTTGAGCTCTTCAAAAGATTGCTGGCACTCGTCCGACCACAAGAAATTCTTCGGCTTCTTGAGGGCCGCAAAGAATGGAAGGCAGCGCTCGGCTGAGCGGGAGATGAACCTCCCGAGGGCTGCTACTCGGCCCGTGAGCCGTTGTACCTCCTTGACCGTCCGAGGAGGCGTCATCTCTTGGAGGGCTCGGATCTTCTCTGGATTGGCCTCAATTCTCCACTGTGTAATGATAAAGCCGAGGAATTTGCCGGAGGTGACTCCGAATGCACATTTGGCTGGATTGAGCTTCATCCGGTACTTTCAGAGTGTGGAGAATGCTTCATTGAGGTCGGCTATATGGTCTTGCGCCACCTTGCTTTTCACTAGCATGTCATCCACGTAGACCTCCATGTTTCGGCCTATTTGATCTTTGAAGATCCGGCTGACCAGCCTTTGATAAGTTGCCCCGGCATTTTTTAGGCCGAATGGCATCACCTTATAACAATAGGTTCCTCCATCGGTGATAAAGGCTGTCTTCTCCTCATCCTCTGGCGCCATGCGGATCTGGTTGTATCCGGAGAAGGCGTCCATGAAAGCCAGAAGCTCGTGACCTGAGGTGGAGTCCACGAGCTGGTCGATGCTGGGAAGTGGAAAGCTGTCCTTCGGGCAAGCTTTATTCAAGTCGGTGTAGTCCACGCACATACGCCACTTCCCGCTGGCTTTTTTGACGAGGACCACGTTGGCGAGCCACTCCGGGTAGGCTATCTCCCGGATGAAGCCAGCCTCGAGGAGTTTGCTGACTTCTTCGGCGGCTGCTTGCTGTCGTTCAGGGGCCGCGCCTCGCTTCTTCTGCCGCACAGGCTTGCTGGTCGGCTTTACTTGGAGCCGGTGGACCATGATCTCAGGATCTATCCCCGGCATATCTGCAGGCGACCATGCGAAGACATCCATGTTGTCCCGCAGAAAGTCGACGAGGCAACCCCTCTCGTGCTCGTCGAGGCCGGAGCCAATCTGCACGGTTAGCTCAGGAGAGTTCTCTTGTAAGGGAACTTGGATCAGTAACTCACCAGGCTCTACCCGCTCTTTCCGGGGGTCGTTTCGCGCCTCCATTACCTCAGTCGAGGGCTGGTCGGTTGCTGGGGCAGGCACCTCGGCTGGTCGTCTTGACTCGCGGGTCGTCAGGTAGCATCGTCTTGCCACCATTTGGTCTCTCGAACTTCGCCCACTCCCTGGCTGGTGGGGAATCGCATGAGCAGATGGTGGGTCGAGACCACTGCTCGGAGGGCGTTGAGTCCTGGCCTTCCGAGGATGGCATTGTACACCGAGGGTAGGCGTATTACAAGGAAGCTCATGCTCACGGTGCTCTCTCGAGGGGCGAGCCCGGCTGTGACCAGAAGGTCAATCTCGCCCTCTACTGGGACTGAATCCCCAGTAAATCCAACTAACGGAGCATTCATCCTCCGTAGCTGTTCTTTGGTCATCCCCATTTTACAATACGCACCGAAGTACAAAACATTCGCCGAGCTTCCATTATCAACTAAGATGCGTTTTACATCAAATTTATTTATGATCATGGAGATGACCACGGCATCATCATGGGGAGTTTCGACTCCCTCTAGATCTTCGTCTGAAAAGGAGATAGCTTCGGAGGTGCGCTTGCGCTTCGAAGAGGCTTCTTCCCCTGAGGCTTCTCCCGCCGAGGTCCCGCCTCGGATGGTGTTGATGACG
This sequence comes from Phoenix dactylifera, assembly GCF_009389715.1. Taxonomy (NCBI): domain Eukaryota; kingdom Viridiplantae; phylum Streptophyta; class Magnoliopsida; order Arecales; family Arecaceae; genus Phoenix; species Phoenix dactylifera. Next base: position 13,200,818 of record NC_052408.1, on the reverse strand, counting down.
CCGGCGATGGGCCTGTTGGCATTTGAACCTTCAGGCTGTGCCGCTCCTTCGACCGGCTTCTTCCCTTCACGCCGGCCTTGCACAAACCGATCGAGCACCCCTCGGCGAATGAGTGCTTCGATCTCATTTCGGAGCTGGTAACACTCCTCGGTATCATGGCCGTGATCCCGGTGGTAACAGCAATATTTCCGGAGGTCACGCCGGATTCTGGTGTCTGGCTTTGGAGGTGGGAGCCGGATGTGATCCCGGTTCTCAATCTCCATGAGGATTTCGGCCCGAGGAGCATTGAGAGGAGTGTAACTTTCATACCTCCTTTCGGGTGCGGGGGCCCGCGGTGGGAACCTCTGCTGTGGTGGCCCTCGCAGCCGGGGCGGACTCTTCGGGCGGGGCGGATTCTTGGCTCGTCGCGGGGACGGGCTTCTGTGCTGGCCGCGCTCCTCGCGGCGTCTCTTCTTGGGGTTTGGCTCGGCCCCGCTCCGCCTGGCTGCCACGGCTTCTTCCGCCTTGGCGTACTTCCGCGCCCGGGCGAACATTTCGGTGAGGTCCGCGGGGAAACTCTTCTCAATCGAGAAGAGGAATCTGTAGGACCGGGCTCCAGTCTTTAGTGCTGACATGGCGATAGACTGGTCAAGCTCCCGGACCTCCCATGTTGCGGCGGTGAACCGGTCCAGATACTCCTTGAAGGACTCTCCCTCCTTTTGTTTGATGTCAAGGAGGGAGTCGGATGTCCGCCTTTGGGGTTGGCTGGCGACAAAATTGCCAGCGAACTGTCTGCCGAGCTGTTCAAAGGAAGAGACAGTACTCGGCTTCAGCCCGGTGAACCAAAGCCGGGCTGGTCCTCGGAGGGTCGCCGGAAAGGCCTTGCACATCATGGCCTCCGAGGCTCCTTGGAGGGTCATTAGGACCCGGTAACTTTCCAGGTGGTCCAGGGGATCGGTCTTGCCGTTGTAAGGCTCCACCTGGGGCATTTTGAACCGTAGCGGGATCGGTTCATCTTCAATCTCCGGGGAGAAGGGCGACTTCGTACTGAACTCAAAGTCGCCGGTGTGCCCCGACTTTCTTCCATGGAGTGCCTGAATCTGGCGCTCCAACTTCTCGACCTTCCGGTCGAGTTCATGGTTCTGGAGGACCGCCGCAGCGGTTCGCTCGGGTGCTGGTTGTCCTGGAACTGACTCAGCTTCCGAAGGTTGGGGCCAGCCTTCGTGACCTCTGGCCAGGTGCTCTCTCCAGAGGGAGGCCTGGACCCGAGAGTCCTGACCTCGAGTGGGAAGCCCACTTGTAGGGGGCTCCGGTTGGACTGGAGCCGGAGGCGGCGGCGCCGCAGGAACGCCCCTGGATTGCAAGTTTTGAACGGCGGTAGCCAGTACCTGCACTTGCTGTACCAGGGCGTCGAATTGCTCCGTCCGAACTTGATGAACTGACTCAGCCGGAGGTGGTGAGTTTCGGACGGAGTGTTCAGGGCTGGGTGGAGGGCGTCGAGAGGCATTGGAAGCCCCTTTACTTCTCAGCTTCATGGTAGCGAACTCGGGCCCTTCCTCTAGCGCCAACTGTTGCTGGAAATTGGACCCGGGAGCTGCCGCGAAACCGGAGAAGGAGGAGCTCCGCTGCTACAGGGGGCGGACGGCGGTGCACCGGCCGGCTGCGTCCTCCGCTGTCGGGGCGCCGGACCTGCAAGGAAAATCGGTGGCCGGGCTCCCCGGCGCCGGCCCTCCGATGCTTAAGTCAGAGGGGGCAAATATGTGGAGGGAGTGGGAGGAGAGAGAGTGTATGCACAGAATATTTTAGTTAAGATGAAGCAGAGATGAAAGCTTTGATGTCATCAATGGTGTCTGTGCTATTTGCTTCAAGTGTTTTCCTCTCCCCCCATCTTTCCCCCCAGGCTCCCCTTTTATAGTGGGGTTTTGCGTTACCTGGGAGGTGACAGGGGAGTTGGTCCCTTTTGTAATAATTGGGCATGATTTGGCCCATTAATGGCGTAGTGGAGAATAAGGCCGGATCAGACCAGAGTCAGGGAGCTGTCACGGTCGATCGAACCTGTTGGAGTCGTTGAACCGCCGGCCGTAGTGGGCCTAGGGTTCGCGGATGGTAAGTGCATTAATTGCTGAATGAACCGGCGGTCAGGAAGGGCCATACGCTCTAATGGTTCAGCGATCCGGAGATCGTCTTGAGCCGTGTTCATTAAATGTCTGAGTGCATCGGAGACTTGAAGAGGTCTCGTGCATTAATGACGAGTCGTGCCGAACGCCTGCGGAGATTTCATGCTTTGATGGCTCAAAGATGTGGCAAGCGGCAAGTTGTAGTTGAGTTGTCAAATCCCTTGAAGGATTGAGTGCTTGGTTAAGGCATCGGCTCGACAGAGGTGCCGAGCCGAGCTGGTCGCCCAATGGGGCGCCCTGTGGCGGGGTTGCCTTGTAAGTATCCCTGGTCGGCGTCTTTTGAGCAAGCGCTTCCTAACCGAGCGCCTCCCTTTGGCGCTATCTCTGGTCGGCATCCTCTGGTCGGCTCTTTCTAGCCGAGCAGCCGTACTTGGGCGTTTTAGTCGGGTGCCTTTCCTTGGCGCTCTCTTCGGTCGGCGCTCCTTCTGCTCGGCACTTTCTAGCCGAGCAACCTTCGAGTCGACGCCCTTTGGTCGAGCGCCTTCCCGGCCAGTACCCTTCGGCCGAGCGCCTCCACAACAGTATAACTTGGGGTTTTTCCCCCAACAGGTGAGATCCATTAGCAACCAATCTAACCACGAAAGCACATCCCTTTGTGGTTGGAATTGTCCACTGATGAGCTGGTGGGGATCTGGTCCGACCTATGACTCGTCCTCAAACAGACCATGTTGGCGTTCCCCACCAAACAAGAGCGAATAAAGATTATGCTGTCGTTTGCAAAGGGAAAACCTACCACTATTTCCTTGTTTTATAGTCTTCCACTCTATCAAAGGAATAATATAGAGTTTAGCCTGCACGCAGTACATGCTGCCTACACCTTTACCGGTTCAATAGGCATACTAAATAAAGATTTATTCATTTTCTCGTGTTTTTTTTTTAAAGGATATTCCTCTACTCATGTTTCTTGTTCGCAAGGGCAGACTGCAAAGGCATCTTGAGCAACTCACTTTTCCTCATGGGAGAAATAGGAGGCAACGACTACAACCATCCATTCTTTCAAGGAAGAACCGTGGATGAGAATGAGATACGAACCTTCGTTCCGCGCATCATCTCTGCCATTAGCTCGGCTGTCAATGTGAGCCCATTCATCTCAAATCTTTCATTCATTCCACTAAATTCTATTCTTCTAGGGAATTGTGCAACTTCGCCCCTAAACTTTCCTTCCAGTAAATTCTGTTAGGTTTTCATAAATAAATAATAGAATTTATCAAAATTCAGGAATTCAAGTTGGCCTCCCAGATCAAGGAGAAACAGACATCAGAGACAGAGAGGGTGAGAGAAATGATGATTTTATTTCATATAAATTCTAAAAGTTACACTCCAGCAAATGATCATGTCATTAAAACAAGAGGAAATAGAAATTACAAATGTATCAAAAACACCAGCAAACAGAAATTACAGAAGGCAAAATAAAACCCAACAGAAAGATTTAAATATAGGGAAAATGCTGAGCAGCCAGTGATCCGCTGTCCTCGATCAAGAAGGAAGCACGAGCAGTGGTATCTGGGGAAGGATAAGATTACCATAAGATTAGCGACATAACAGCCAGCCTATTTAAAGGGGCTAGAGTGAATAAAAATAGGAACAAACAAAAAAAAAAAGGTAATGGAAGGAGAAATTGATCACCTCGATAAAAGAGAGGATGCTTCCGGACACTTGCTTTATCCATCCACTGATTCTTCTGATTCCACCACGTTGGTTTTGAAGGCGGGAGGGTCCTTGGTATACTCAATATATGACTGAGAGCGGCCAAATGTATCAAGCTTGCCGCTGTAGATGCTGACGTGGGGGATCCGCTGAATGATGGGCCAGTTGGGGCCGTCCTTGAGGAAGGTCTTAAGGAGTGGTACGCTGCATGTTAGTGTAAACCTTTTTAAATTTTGTAGCGCAGCTGGTGCATTTTGAAGTAGCTCCAGTAACCACTGTGGGAGGTGCTCTGTCTCTCCATCAGCATCGGTGCCGGATGTCGCTGTGTCTAGGTATTGCAACCTATCAAGATTCTCCACGTGCTCCAACCTCGGACAATTGTATATTCTCAGAGTCTTCAATGAGGGGAGGTTGTCGATTTCTATTAGGTTGTTAGCATCATAGATCCCCAATTCCTGTAAACTAGTGACATGCCATAGTCCTTCTGGAAGAGCTCTCAGCTTGGGACACCCTCCAAGTAGCAGCTTCTTGAGACGAGGCAGCAACTTGAGGGCTCCTCTTCTTTCTTCACCAACCCCCTCCACCATACCAAACGACCATTCTTCCCAGTTGTCCATCTTATAAAATTCCAACTCTTCAAGCTTGGGAAATGCTGTCCCTGCTGCTGCTGATGCACGGGGGCCAAGAAATTCAGGTCCGATGGTTTTGATTGCAGCTGCTGCCCGAATGCGAAGGAATTTCAGCTGAGGCAGCAGGCCCAGTGGAGGAAGCTGCAGACATGATTTACAATGATAGAGTTGTATGGATGTCAGGTTAGGAAAAGAAACATCCAAGAAAAGTGACATCATCCAGCTGGGAAATCGAGTACCCCAGCAGTAATGGATCTCAAGTGTTTGTAGGTCCGTGGATTGAGGAGAGAGCTCATTGTAAATCTCGTCAATTCTCTGAGTTGCAATTGTTTCGTCCGCATCTTCAGGTGGTGGGCTGGAAGTCAATTTCAGTGTCCTAAGAGAGTGGATGTTTGCGAGTGCCGGAGCTCCCACTGGTTGTGCCCTCTCCAAGCTCCTTACCTCTAGGAATCTCAACTGGGGCAGAGACTGCAACTCCTCCAGATCGCACCCCTCGTCATCTTGCGTGCCTCTTCCATCATCATGGCCAACCACAAATCCTTCAAGATGGTTAAGATCTTTTAATTTGCTTATTCCCTTTGGTACATGACTCAATCGAGTTTCTCTTCCGACACGAAGGCATCTTAGATTGCACAATTTTGTGATGGCCTTGGGGAGAGTATGCAAGAATCTACAACCCGAGAGCATCAATATCTGCAGGTTTATGAGGCATCCAATGGACTCTGGCAAATATCTAATGTTCGTCCGATCAAGATCTAAATATCTCAGGTGCAAAAGATCTCCTATAGAGTCTGGAAGCCTCTCGATTTCCGTGTCGTTTATCGTTATGGTTCGTAGAAACTGCAGTCTCTCAAGAAGTTCATTCTCTATCATCTTTGTCTTGGGACTCCTTTCAATCATTAGAGTCCTCAAGCACTTCTGCTGTTTTATTCCAATAGGGACTTCTACTCTCTCTCCCATGTTTACCATTGACAAGCGACGAATTTTAGTCAAGAGGTTTATGTTAAGTGATTGCTCGGCACCAAGAAAAATGCTCTCATCATGTGTCAAAGAGAAACAAAGGGACCGTAGCAGATCATGCATCTTGCACCCATACCGGTCTGAATAATCATAAGGCTGTAAAAGGTTCCTCCCAATTAACTCTTTATAATAGTCCTCTGCTACATCCTCCATAAGTGTATCCTTTTGTGCTGATATAAAACCTTCGGCCACCCAGTAACGAATGAGATCCTCGCAAAGCATTAGAGAGTCCTCAGGATACAACGCACAATAAAGAAAACACTGTTTGAGATCAGATGGTAAGTTTTCATAACTCAAAAATAGAGCTCCTGGGAGTTCTTCATGAAGTTGGCTCATGGACCAGGCACCACTTCTGAGAACCTTATTCCATTCGATGGTGTTTCTATCCTTCGACCTTAAAACCCCTGCTATGACCTTGATTGCAAGAGGAAGACCGTCACATTTTTCAACAATTTGAACCCCAATTTCTTTTAATCTAGAGATCTCCTCCTCATCATCATCATCATCTCCAAAGACATTCTTGTGGAGCAATTCCCAGCCACTATCATTATCCATTTTATCAACAAGACGGATCTCTGCTCTCATATTTCTAGCTATGTTTGTATTCCGAGTGGTAATCAGAATCCTGCCACTGGCTGTTGCACTTTCAATGGGATATCGAAGCAAATGTTCCCATACATCTGTCCTCCATACATCATCTAATACAATAAAGAATCTTTTTGAAAGTGCAGAGCAAAGAAGGGGTACGAGCGCCGCCTTAGTTTCAGCCTCCCCACAATTTCCACGTACACCCTTAATTATCTCTTCCAGCAATTCTATCTCTGAAAATTCCTGAGAAACACATGCCCATGCTCGTATAGGAAAGTTCTCTTCTATCCTTTCGTCATTGTATATAGATATTCTTAGCAAGAGTGGTCTTGCCTATTCCACCCATCCCAACAATCCCCAAAATTCGATATTTTTTGTTATCTTCTTTAATTAACGACTCCACGAGACTCTGGGTAGCCTCTTCAATTTGTGTCCCTACAATATCAGACCTGACCCCGGTAGGAAAAGTCTGGCGACGATTTACTCCTCTCATTTGAACATCTTTTTCAGTGTGATCTAGTTTAGACAATATTGATATATCTTCTGCAATCTCTTTTAGCCTGTCATTAAGTTCTTTAATTTTGCTACCAATTTCATGTCGGACCTTGATACAGCTAAAGCAAGAAAATAAAGACCAGGGATGGCGTACCGCTGATTTAGATGTATGATCTTCCAACAATTTCCTGCCATCGATCATGCAGAGGTCGATGATATCATCCGCATCATACATGATATCTTTCAACTCCCTCACCCATGCATTGATATTCGGATCTGCATGTCTCTTCCGCTCTGCGGATTCGAGAAAGCCGCTTATCCTCTCCATCCTTCTCAAAAGCTTCAGTAGCTCATCCTTCACGCCTAGCAGCATGGACATCTCTTCCTCTATAAATTCTGAAAGCTTGCTGACGTATCTTCCCACAAAGGCATGTAGGATCATTGCCATTTTTTGAGACTATCAGAGGGGGACGGGACTCTCGACACTGATCAGAAAGAACGGAAAGCTGTGAGGCACTACGGATCATTCAAAGCCTATGTATAAAGATCCCAGTGAACATGCCCTAACGTTGACATGAAGATGGCACGCGGAAAGGCTACAGAAAAAGGAAAGAAAGGAGAGAGAACCCGCGGCTCCAAGTGCCGCGCGAGGGATAAGCCTTGACTGGTTCATCGTCCAGGACGGGCATCCATCAGGTGGTAGCTAGGTGCATGGATGGTTCTTGTTAGATAGCGATATTTATGTTTGCATGGGATGCTTCGAACAAATGGTCCCTGCAAGTTGCAATGGTCTTGATGGCCTTTCCTACCTAATATGTCTTATATGCTTATGTCCGGCTACGATGCTCTTCCAATCTCCTCTTGTTTTGTTCAGTGTAATTTAACCCGCAATTGAGCTGCATGACTGATAATACACGCTATAACAAAAACTTTCATTATTTCTTAAAAATAAACAAATCCAGATTTGTGACATTATTTATCCTGATTCCTGCATACCAGTCATTTTATCCTGGAACTTGCCACGAAGTTTCTTCAGTTGCGTACTTCCAGCTTCCCTAGACGCGGAACCAGCCGGCTATTTTAGTTATTTTCTTATTTATTTTACCAGCGCTGCCAACCTGTTTCTTTTGTAACTTCCCTCGGATTCCTTTTAGTTAAACGAGGATTTAATCTAGAACAAGTCGAATCGTGGCCTTGTGGCTTTCTAATCTCCCGGATGGTTTAACTAACAGACAGATATAATTTAAATAGTAAATTGCCACTGCCCAAACTGTGTCAAGGTAAGTCTAGTTGGCACGATATTTTAGACTGGAATTAGCATATAGCTCGTGCGATATGTGAGGTATCATTGGATCAAGTATATCATAAAAGATAAAATTGCATTCATCTCATGCGACCATACTATCCCATTTTTAATCTCTTATCTTGTCTAGATAAGAAATTAAGCAAATGGTCGGGATATTTATCTAGTCTAGATAAAAATGATTCTTGGTACATAGCGACATTTATGTTTGCTTTCAACAAATGGTCCCTACAAGTTTTAATGGTCCAGCTCGATCAGAATTTTAAGTGGATCACATTATTCGTTGTTCCAAATGACACATCATTCTAAAGAATTCAGTGAATGATCTAAAGATTCTCAAATGCGAAAATGAAGCTGCTTCTCGTTGATAGTTGAACAGTCTGAAATGCTTGTGCAATCAGATGTAGCATTCTCGCCCTTTGATATTGAAAAAACTTTTCACCAGCCACCAATCGATTGGAGTCGCTATCAAGCCCCCAATGTGCTGGCTTGGGATTGGGTATGTTTAAATGAGCTCGATCAAGTTGCATCTTGTGGCCTGAAAGCAAAGGTCAAGGAGGGTTTTATATGGTTCAGGTTTTTTCTTTTAAATTTGGTTGTTTTGAGTTCGAGCCAAATCAATATATTCTGGATTGACCCACATTTATAGAACTTAATCGATTCCGTTAGACTAGATTACATAAGAAATTACAAAAACCATACCCAATTTTGTTTTGCCGTTTAATGTCAACCTAAACTATACAGGCCTTCAAAAGTAGGTCCAATCAAGTCAGGACCTGATTGGGCCGTGGATCGAACAAACCCATGTTCAGCCCATGTTGCTATGCCCCTTGGAGGTGCTACTAGAAATAAGAAAAGGCTCGCTCCATTTGTTATTTGATTTTTAGCATGTTCTTCGAGGAACTAAGTTGGCATTTTCAGAAGCTAAGATTAATTCCTCTATAATAAACTTGATTTAGAAAGCTATCACATTAAACGGCTGCTCATCAATGTTTGTCTTGGTTCCTTAAGAAGCAACACTTTATATAGAGTATTCTTTTTATATAAGATTAAACGAAAACAAATATTGTCGGGACTGAGTCATAAATCACATTGGGGACTAATTAATCAGATTGGATTGTGGATCGAATCGTAAACCGTAGGACTTTTCTAATTCCTTCTAGAATTTTTTGAATATAAAAGAAATACAAAAATTGAAATATAAGTCAATTATAAAGTAAAAGAATGGAGAATAAGAAGTCATACAGACAACTAGTTTAATTTTCACCATAAGGACCCATTTATTGCGTGTTTGATGAAATAAATATTTTGTTTGGTTATTCAAAAAATTAATATATCATCTAACAATTCAATTATTCTTTTCAAGTAGAATATTTCAGAGAAAAACAAGGACAATATTTGAACATGGCCGTAAAAGTACAAACTTTATATAGAGTTTCCAACTCCATGGGCTCTACTGACAGACTTATTTTATTATTCAAAACTAGTTGGTAGGAAATAATTTAAAAACCACATAATCACATAAATTACATAAATTGGACCCACTTATTAATTTATTATCTAATTAGCATTATCAACTTGGATATTATGATCATGATGAACGGACTATCCATCATATGAATCTGAATCTTGTGATCCTACATTAATCCGGGTCCAAGGATAGGATCCAGATCATCGAGAGCTATTTTGATTTGGATTCTAAGATCTAGACATAAGATTTCAATCATGGAACGGAAGCATGAGTGAGGCTCAAATCCTCTTCTTGCCATAAACGATAAGACATTGAGATCCAGAAATGCTCCTGCTAATTTTTCTATTCTACCATTTAATATGCAATGTGGCTCCAAATCTAAAAGTTCACATGCATTGCTTTGCAGAGGAGCTATCCGCATCCTTGAAGCCATACAAATTTTTTTATCTAAATTCAAGAAATTCTCTTTCTGAGCTACCTACTGTTCTTTTGTAAGCTGCATCTTGCATGACTTGAGCTATTGCTATGGCCCCTCAATTAAGGTAATTGTAATATGAACCACTTTGCAAGTAGCTTTTTTTTTATTATTTGTTCCTCTTTTATTTCAACCTAGTTGTGACATGTTACATTTCCCTTTTCTCAATATATCTGAGCGATATCTTATTCCTGTTATTGTTCTCTCACTAGTTAAATTTTTTATAAAATGATCTTCACTTCCATCATTTGAAGTTCTGCAAACAGAACCTCCATTATGTTGCAAGTTTCTCCAGACTAGATAAATGCTAAATTTTTTCTGGAGGGGCCTTCTTCTACTGCTTAGTGGCACTGTAGTGAGGTTTCAGGTGAAGATCCATTCTTAAATATACTCACTTTTGACATCATTTAGACCTACACCAACTTGCTAACAAGTGGAACCTACATGAAGTAGGGATGGGGGGCTTAGACATTAGTCCAAGGGGATAGCCAAGAAAGTTGGTAGGAAGGGGTATACTGCTTTTGGTCAGCATGATGCACTAATGTTTGTACTTCTGACTCCTTAATCCAGCAAGTTTGCATAAACCCTACTAGACAAGTTTAAAATCTTCCCCTATTAGAGAGAAACTTTGTTTCTTTGCTTGTTCTTTTCATGGCACTTTTGGTTTGTGTCGATGCATTAGCTAATGGTGGGAGTCTTAGTATCTCTACCTTCATCAACTCAATTTACTAGAAACTTTGCTTTTGTCGCCTATTTAAACATAGCCTCATGCCCTTATTTGCTTCTCTCTCGGATGTACTTCAAGTAATATATCCGTGCCGGTTTTTCATATGCTCTTCCCTCTAGATAAAATCCAGAGGAAATTGTTAGCAAACATCGACTCTTTTTTAAACTTAAAGTCCATTGACTTCTCTTGTTTTATTTCACAGAGCGAAGGACAGATACATGAAGATGATTAAATCGAGAAAATGCTCAATGATCTCTCTCTGATAAAGAAATTTGAATAGAGTAGTCATGTTATGGACATCTTTAACTCTTATACAACATCTCATATTGCTGCATACTTGCAAGGGTTATATAGTGACTAATTTGCATGTACTGAATGGTTCACTTGGAAGATTTTGGATAGGGATGTTGAATGAATATCGATATCTATTAGATACGAGTCATGGTCAATTGTTAAACCAGTAGCAACCAAATTTTGCTTTCAGTCAATTACTTCAAGAGGCGTACAAGCATAAAGTTGGTGACTCTGAATATTTGGATGCTTATTTGAATTCCATTTTGTAGTTGGTTTCATGCTTGAGCTGGCATATACTCGAAATATGAAGGAATGCTTTAGTTATATGCAAACCTCAATCAAAAAGGTTATATAGCTGAAGTGACTCTCCTATTTCTCCCCAATCCTAGTTGTATGCTTCATGCCAATATGAAGGAAAATGCTTTAATTTTTCAGATGAGTGTTAATTTAGCACTGCTCAAATTTGTGTCTGTAACTATATCTAAATTTAATTTTGGATATTCATTCCATATTGACGTTTAATATATGTCAATAAGATGAGCTTTGACTCGATGTCCATGTGAAATTAAATTTGCTTTTGCCAATACTTAAATTGATGAAATTCATTTTCTAAAAGAAAAGCAAAAATTTAGATTTGGCATCGACCATTATCAAATTCGAGCTTGCTGAAGGTGCTAGCTTAGCTTGATATTCAGGTCTCTTGGTTCATTGTATTTGAAGATTTAGGTTTAAATCTTTCTTTCACTAGAATTTATGTTGGGCAGGTGTTTTAGGAGTGTTTAAGCAATGAACTACCACATAACATGGGATAGCTCGCTTTCAAATATCTATAGCTCTCAAATCTCCGGTGAAGGTAGGATTCAGTCCTAGATTATTTGGTCCAACAATTAAGGATTTTACCAACTCGATAGTGGGTACCTTCTTGTAGAGATGTTTTTATCATAAGTACAAAATAAAGATATATTGTAGTTGGTTAATGATACTTGCACTACAATAAAAGGTAGCCCTCCTCTTTTACCCATGGATCCATCCTCCAATGTTGATGATGATGGGACTTGATCAAAGGTCTAAGGTACAAATAATTTGAGATGAGAAGAAGATTGGATAATTCAAGCTCAACTTGAACTTTGATGATCGATCGTGTTCTTGCTATGTTCTAGCTTAAGCTAAGCTTAATTAAAATATTGGGGCCTAGTTTGGGTATGTTCTGCAATTTTTATGTGTTGAACTTGTTCATGAACCGAACTAGGTTTGTTGAATAGCTTTATCTTGGCATCATATTATGCTAGATGATAGGACTCTTATTCGATCGACAATATTAGTGACTCCAAGAACATTCCTAGCTCCATAAATTGATATTTTTCTCAAGATTTAATGGTTTTATTTATTTTTTAGAACTTACTCTTATAGTGATTTATTTTGGTAAATTTCAAAGAGATTATGTTGCTAAATTTTGAAAGTGTTCAAAAGTCTAAACAAGCTGAGCTTTTTGTTGGTTAATCCTGACTTAGTAATCAAAAGGACCTCGAAACCTAAGTTTGGGTTTGGCAGTAAAATGGTTATTTGCTGTGCGGCCGGAACATGATACCCAATCCACCATCAACCCCATCCTTACACCCCCCAACTCCTCCAGTCCCCGGACCACAAACCCTAGCTAAACCCTAATAAACTTCTCTCACTCAAATAACAGAGAAACTGACCCCCATGGCCCTCCTCTTCCCTTCTTCTTCTCGTCTTCCTCCCCCTCTCCTACAAGCCATCAGAACCACTCCCCAAGCTCCCAATTCCACGCTCTCCCCCTCCATTCCAAACCCTAAACGCCCCTTCCCTTCTCTCGCCTCAAAATCCCCACTAATTCCCTTCCGAGTTCTCCTCAAAACCCCCTCGTTTCTCGTAAAAGCGTCGTCATTCACCTTCTCCGAGACCACCGCTTCACCGCCACCGCTGACGGCGTTGGCGACGAGGACCTCGCCAGTTCGCCGTGGGAGGGGGCGGTGGTTTACCGGCGAGACGCCTCGGCGACCCATCTGGAGTACTCCACCACCCTCGAACGGCTCGGCCTCCGCACCCTCTCCTCCGGGTTCTCCCCGTCCCGGGCGTCGGCGATGGGGATCCGGCTGCGGCCAGGAGGGGAAAGAAGGAGCCTTTTGGCGATGGAGAGACGCCCGTGCTCCTCTCCATTGACGTCACGAGGAGGAAGCGGAGTCTGAAGTTGGATGGGATCGTGAGGACTATCATCACCCTTGGTTGCAATAGGTGAGTGCTTCTGCTAGTAGACATGGGCACATGGCAAATCTTTTAACGATGTTTTCTGATATAATTATTTTTCTGCTGATAATCCACTAGGTTAGAATTAGTTGAGGATTGAAACAAAGGTACCAACTTTAGGATTCCTCGATTCTTTCTTGTAGAAACAATTTTCTACTTTAAAAGAATTATGAATTGGTTCTACAATTGTTGATTAACTTTGACAACATTGAGACATAGTATGTGAAGATCATCTCAACCGAATTCCACAATTTAAGAGCATCTCATCAGGATATATGCAAACTTAAAAATCATACCTTGGTTTGAGAATCATTTTTTTAGAGTCAGTCTGCAAAAGGTATGGGTCATATTAAGGTGGAGGGCGGAATAGAATAACCTGTTTTACATGATTACTTGGGGAGCATCCCTTGAAATTTGAATGGGTTGATATGCCAAATATTTTCCACTTCTTTGGACCTGCAAACTACAATTCATACGAGTAAATGAGTCTAGCCGTCTGCCAAACATTCGAGGAATTTGCTTCAAATTCATCCAGTATTTTGGTCGATTTTTGGCGAAGATAACCTACTGCTTTGACATTTCATTGCCGAGGTTTTCATCAAAAAAGTAAAAGCGCATCATCGCCAGTGTTGGTTTTGTGAAATAGGAGGATTAAGTAACGGACCCAATTTCTATACTAGAATTTCAGACATATCTCTCTTATTTGAATCTTGTTCTGTTTGCTGCTTCTCTCATAATCAATTATTCAAATAATCTTTCTTATTTCAGACCCTAAATGCCTGCTATTGGTCTTCTTGCAATATATGATGCATGCTTGATTTTTATACCCCTATTCCAGGTGTGCTGAACCAGCAGCTGAGTGTGTATTCTGAAATTTCACACTTTTGCTGACCGAGGATCCTATCGAGGAACCTGATGTAATCAATCTGGAAGTAATCTATGGAGAAGACAAAGCCAAAACCTCTGCTGAAAGCAGCCGCAATGAAGAAGAAGATGATGAGAAACAGATAGACTTGGATGACCGGCTCTACTTCCCTGCTGAAAAAGAAGAAATTGATTTATCCAAACACGTAAGGGACATTGTGCATGTAGAGATTACCATAAATGCATTATGCGATGCAAATTGCAAAGGTCTCTGTCTGATATGTGGACAAATCTTTATAAGAGAAAATGCAATTGCAAAGAAGTTGTGCAGGACAAGGGCAGAGAATATGGACCTCTCGGGGGCTTGAAAAAGCAAATGGAGCAAGGATAACTGTTATGTTGCTGATGTTGCTCTCTGGGAGCAGTTTTGTCATATATCTAGCATCTGAGGTGAGGAGACTATATGTACCTGAAGTATTTAAGTGTACTATTTCATGAAGGCACCAAACAAAATAAAACCTTTGTTTGTGTAAAGTTTTTTTTCCCCCGAAAGCAACAGGCACAATGTGCTTGAAGAAAGGAGAAGTACTTGAAACAAAATGATATTCTAAAATATTCCATGATTTTTTTTATTTGAGGGAATGTTCCATGAACAGTGGGACAAAGATGATTTTAGCGGTTTGCACAATTTGCTCTCTGAACAATGATCTTGAGGGACAATTTCAACTTTTAATTCTCCCAATAAAGTCATGGCATGTCTAAAAACTTATTGCTGGAGTAAACCCACAGAAATAAGGTTTTAAAAAAAAGATCATGCCAAACTACCAGAAAGAAATAAAATACTTGGGATTGACTTCAACATAATAGAATGCGAAAGCCGCATGACTCTTCTTATGAATTCCAAACCAGAACCTATCACCAGAAGTAGAATAACCAACTCCAATAACCCTAAACTACTAGTAGAAAACCTGAAACACTGCCATGCTCTACTAGAAATTTGTCTCCAGAATCTAGAAGAAGAGCAAGCTAACTAATAACCCAATGACTTCAAGAACGCTCGCCGTGGCCTGAGCTGCACCACTGGAGTCAGGTGATTCAGGAGAAGTCGAGCTTCCCGCCGTCTGGTTGCTGCTGGATTGTGATCCACTTGGCCCCTCCGAATGCGGATGGCTGAGCACTTTGATGATCATCTTTTGGCCTCTCTCACAGTGACCTGCCGCCCCACTGATGAAGTATAACGTCCCCGAGTGATCGAGATCGAACTCCGTCCTTCCATCGTTCGAAAAGAAGATAGGGTGGGAGGACCTGCAGTGCTCGTAATCCTCTTCACTCACCTCCATCACAGAATCCTTCTTGTACTTGAAATCTATTTTTTTCATAAAAAAAAAGGAAAAGAAAAAACAAACAAGAATTCTGAAGGATGTTCTTTGGATTGTTAAGGAGGAGCATGGAATGCAGGATTGAGTATGTGGCTTACGGATGGTGTCGCCAACCTGAAACCTGTTCCTGGAGGCCCAGTGGTTGTACAATTTCGTGTTTCTGGAAGGAGGGACGGCCCAACCCTCCTCATCGCCAACCTCGAAATCGAATGCATTGGAATGTAGCATGGAGAAGAGAAGGGTGAGGAGGAGGCGCTTGGTAAAGCTCATCAAGAGAGCCATCTTTCGAGCCCGGCTATGGAGGTGGTCAGAGAGAGAGAGAGGAGAAATAAGAGAGAGGCAAATGAGAGACAGGCAGAGGAAGTGGCTTTTAGTAGAAGCGAAGGGGAGTCGAGTTGGTAGTTAGAGAGAGCGAGGGGAGCGTGGAGATAATGGCGGTTTCGGCGCATTGCTGCGGACTTGGGTGGGTTAATCTTTGACCCGATACGGAGTTTGTTATTGAGGCTTGTGACCTGTGAGAAATATATGCTGGATTCCGCCAAAAAAGCCAACCGTCACCTCTGATTAGCCTTCTCCCACGAAACGGAAGGCCAGCAAGCAACAATTGAATCCATATTTGATGGGCCTAACCAGGGCTCTGAATCAACTCAACAAATTACCACCTCACGTTCGTGCTGCTCGTGCCAAATTCGAGCTTGGGTTTGACAAGTCTACACCACTAAGGTGCTTCTCACCTTAACCTGGACCGAACAAGCTGGTCCAATCTAACAAGTTGGCACCCATCATGGTGCTGTTAATTCAAAAATTGGGTCCATCCTGGCCAAGTTCAACAAGAAACACATCGGGAGAATGGTCAAAGAAAACTTAGGACGGCCAGGGCCAAAAACCAAGGTGAGAGTTATTTATGCCAAAATAAGCCTTGCGAGCCCACTTAAAGAGGCTAGCTAGCACGTTGCACTTTCAGGCTCGTTCATGCCCATTTTAAGCTGCCTTCAGGGATTAGGACGGAAAATGGGCCTGAGCCAGCCTGAGACCCATTGAGCTGGGAGTATCGGGTCAAAGTGTCGGCTTCACTTGGGAGAGTTCAGGCTCGAGCTTGTGCTCGGTGGTAGACCCCAAGTTCTTATTCTGCCCAGCTTGAGCTTGACACGAAGACTAACCAAACCCAGTACCTTCCAACCCACCACCGCCACCGCTTGGCTCCCAGGTTGGATTGCAACCTTTAGGGGAAAAAAAAAACTTTGGGACATCCCGGACCCTGAACTTAGAAAAAGTTTCCAAGCTAAGGACCCAGCTATAAGAAAAGTTGGTTTGGCTTGTTTCCAGCTTTGTTGATATCTTAATTATGTAATTCGGCACACTAAGCATAAAAAGAAGCGTTAAGCCATGAGAAATGTCATTATAAAGGTTAGAATCACAAGAAAATAACTTTATAAGAAAAACTAGGGAAGAACGGATATGTAAAATGTAGCCAAGCCCTTCACCTGTGGATTTGCGTAAAAGTTTCACTTAACTTTTGAGTTTGTAAGATTTTCTTCCTCTTTTTTTTCCCTCCGTGGGTCTAGAGAGGGACAATAGTCTAAACAAATATTTATCAAATATTATATGCATACATAGAGAGAGAGAGAGAGAGAGAGAGAGAGAGAGAGAGCATATGCTCTTATCGAGAGGAGAGAAAATTTATTCCTCTTAAAATCAATATTAATTATAATTTTTATTAAATCAAAAATTTATACCATTAATTATGATCTATATTACTAAAAATATATACAAACTGAAAATCACATATTTTGGTGGCCACTTATCTATGCATATAGAAAATATAAAAATAAATAAGTAAAATTATATAAAATTATATTTTGTTATGATCCAAATATTAAAAATATATCGATTAATTTTTGTATGTTTTAATATATATAGATCATGATGAATAAGATGGATTCTTAGTTGAAATACTTCATCATATATTTTAGTATACAAGTACAACACGACCAATCCATTTTTTGCATCAACATGATGTCCACATTAAAAACTATAAAAATATGCAATATTTTATTTTTAGATATTTTTAATAATATAAATCGTGATCAATACTATAGACCTCCAATTTTATTGTCTCATTATTGAAGAGTAGATTCTCTTATCTCCCGATGAGCATAGTCCATCCATAGTGCCAACACTTAGATTATAAAAAGAAGTTATTTGTTTATTTTCCTCCTCATGATTTGCACGTAATATTTTAATTATAGGAATGGCGCAAAAGCATCCAATACCTATTCTAACCAATTTTTAGTCAAAATCTAGATATAGATGTACATCAAGTGCAGTACAAGTTGTACAACTCAACATAACAGTGTTATGGTTCTTCAATCTGCAGGTTTTTTTCTTTTACAAATCCTTCTTTCTTCAATATGTATTACGGTACGTCTCTACATCTCCTCATAACTGGTATCTCAATATGTTATATGTTGGAACTTGATACCCTCTTAATATGTCTCAATACAAGCAGTAATGTTGTTTTATCAATTTCAACCCTTATTTTATAGTTTTAAATAAAAACTATAAGTCTTAAGCCCATGTTTTGTACTGCACCTTCTCCAGAACGATCACTGATATCTTCTTACATATCCATTTGCTAGGGGGAACAAAGGACATGGACCTAAAGACTGAATTCTTTTTTAACTAAAACAACTTGGCCAATAACACCACATGAGACTAAAAAGCTTATCGCTACGTTGTCTGGTGGCCCTCGAGTGAGTAGCTACTGGAGCTCTCGCCAACGCCGTACCCCAAACTATCTCCAGCGCCGCTCATTCACACCATCCTTTCCACGTGGTAACGCCCCATGGCTGTCACATTTTCTAAAATATCATGTCATGCCCTATTTCTTTTTTTTTTTTCTTTTTTTTTAACAAAAATATATTCTGCACCGAAAGAACCGATCTAATCGTGCATTATATTAATCATTAAGATGCATATTCGATGAACAGCATTCAAAGAAATACATTTCTGTAATTAATATGGTGCACGACCATATCATGTACATGGTATAGAATATAATTTCTTTTTTTTGATAGATCTTTGCTAGTGAATAGAAGATCTTATGATAAGGTGCACTGGACTTAGGTCAACCCCCAACCTATAATTATTCCTTTATGATTAGCCCTAGATTCGATTCCCCGAATCACTATCCCAAAATATAATCTATGCCTCCCATTTGCTCCACTTGCGTTATATTAGATGGATTTTAAAATTAAAGGGTATCTTTGACGGAAAATTACGTCCTCGCCCAACCATGATACCAAACTGATTACATCGCCACTTTTCATGCAGGAATTGGCGCTACGCTCTCCGACCCCGTCGGTTGTACCAATCACTTCCCGCCATATTGTGTGAAGCTCTCGGGTTTGGGCCCAAAAAACATGACGCAACAACGAAAGAAATTATACGACAGCGATGGCCACTTGACGCGTGGGTGACGCGGTCACACGAGGCGGCCACCCGATCCGTTGAAGAATTCCCACGCGAAAAAAAAAAAAGACGCCAGTGGTGTGCACGGCAAAAAATGGACCATAGATGAAGTTCATCAAAACAACGGCCAGGATCGTCGATATGGTCACCAACGGTCAATCAGACGGTCAAATTTCGTCTCTACGAAAATTTTGCTGCACGTGTATAGAATTGGCACTGGCGCCAGCGCGGTAGTATTTGGGTGCCGCGAGCTCGAAGAGCTTTCGCCCATTCACGCTCAAACATTGCAAGCCCACAGGAAAAGAAAACCTTTCCAAAACCGCTCGTCACCTCTTCTTCCCCTGTTTCTCCCTTCCTCTCTCTGTCCCCATTTCCCCGACCTGCGGAATCCTAACCTTCACCTTTGTTTGTCCTGGGTTCTTGGGATTCTGTGGCTGTTTCCTTGACGGAGGAGCAGCGGAGGACGGATCGGGCCCGGGAGTTTGCCTTCTTCTTGCCCGGATTTGGTGAAGAAGGCGGCGAGGGGTCTCGATCTGCGATGGGATCCAATGCGATCGAGGACTACTGGATCGATGGCGGAGGGTCGGACGGGGAGTTGCGCTGCGCGCTGGAGAGTTTCTGTGAAATGGCTCCGACTGCAGGGTACGAGAACGAAATCCTTTGCGAGTTCTTCACGTTATCTTTTTGGGTTGGTTCATGCATTGCTGTGTTCTGGGAATTCGAATAAGATCATGGAGATAAATACTGTTGAGCCCACTGTCCCCCGAGATTCTTGGAAAATTGGATTTTCTTGTGATATGATCTTATTTATTTTGGTAATTTATGTGTTTTTGGTATGATGATTCAACGATTTCCATGAAAATTGTGGCAGAGTGCGGATTGAAGAGGCCTACAGAGATGCCAGCGGCCTTGAGCAGGCTAGCTTGAGGAAGAGGTAGAATTTTTTATTGAAGTTAATACTATATGATGGATATATTAAGCATTTTAACTGGAAACGCTCTGCTTTTCAAGTGAATTGTTCATGCATTTTATGCTTCTTTATGTTCTGTGATGCATTTGTTGCTTGTGCATGGTGGTTTTGTGCAATTGAAGTGATATTTAAAGTAACTGGTTTGATTGATTTTTTTTTCTGGTGGTAAATGGGAATTGTTAATTGTATTTGTCAGTTTTATTGATGCAATGTTTTTACTCAAGTAATTGATAGGTAAAATTCACAATATAGAGAAGGACCATCTGTTTGGTTGGATTAAGAAGGGAAAAGATAGATGAATAAAAATGGGAAAAAAACTCATCACACTTAAGAACTTTTTGGGTAAATGGGAAAAAAACTCATCACACTTAAGAACTTTTAGGGTTTCGTTTGGCTCCTGTTATATCAGTTGTGGTTTGTTCTCTACCAAAACGTGATAATTCATTCCTCTTCATCATATGCTGTATTCGCTATTCTCTGCTTCACATAGCTTGGCTTGTTCCTTAAGAAGTAATGGATTTACTATCTACGTGAATCCATCTGTAGGATTCCTGATAAATCCACTTCTTTACAATTATCTTTGATATGGTATGAGAGAGATTTTAAAAGTGCCGAATCTTTTGGTTTTAAAGAGGAGCAAAGCAAACTTCATATTTTATACAAGGTCATGACTGTTATTTGGGAATAGAGGATATATGTTGGGCGCACATGAATGTTTGATCTTTCAACCAAGTACCACTTAGGATGAAAGATGATAGTTTAAGTCATGTTATTGAAGAGGTGACATGAGTAACAAAATTTTGCAGACACCAAAAAGAGGAAAAAATAAGAAACTTATTTAAGAGAATTTAAATTTTTGCTACATTTTTTAGGGAAAAAAAGAAAAAATATCAGCTAAAGTCCTCAGTATGTTAAGAACTAAGTGTTTTGATCCGTCAGAAAGCCTTGGTGGTATGTTTTTCATGATAAAAAGTAGTGCGTTTTGTGTTTTGCGATATTGTTTTGATGTGGAGCAAGTCAATTTTTAACTTGCATGTATTGATAATTTAATGACCAACCTCTGTAGTTTAGCTTATTTTTTTTATCTTAGTCTTAATAGAAAGCATTCTAATCACTTTTTGATGATTGCTTAAAGTAATGCATAAATTCTATATCCTTTGTATTTTTGCCTCTCAAAATTGCTCAAGCACATCATTTTTTTATTACTTCTATTTATAAACATTTTACATCATGTATTTTGATCCAAATTCTGATCCAATTTGCACCATTCTATTTGATATTAATTAAAGGCAGGTCCCATTTTCAAATTTATAGTTTTTAAGGAGGATAGAAAAAACTCATGTTCTCTCAATTTTGCAGGATGAGAGATGAATCATGTGCAGGACCCAAGTCTAAAGCATGCCGTGAGAAGATACGGCGTGATAGGCTAAATGATAGGTACTCAATCAATCACACTGAAACAAAAATGTTAAAGTGCTAGAAATTTAGTTCGTAAATAGGTTTTCTATGCATCCATTATTCAATTCTTGCCTATCATTGTTCGATTAACTTTCATTTTTCACATTTTAGGTTTTTGGAATTAAGTGCCATCCTTGATCCCGGTAGGCATCCTAAGTTTGACAAAGCCAGTATTCTAAGTGATGCAGCTCGTCTACTGGTACAATTAAGAAGCGAAGCACAGCAACTTAAGGAATCAAATGAAAAGCTTCAAGAAACAATTAAAGATCTAAAGGTCTCAACTTGCAGTTTGGTTTATTCTCCTTCTATGGACATATGCAGCTTGTGATAGTCGACTTAAATTTCATGAGAATATGTCATAATATGTTTTTCTTATGATGAAATATAGTTGTCTAGTTTGCCTTTTTTTCATGTGTGGGTAAAGGAAATGACATAAGAAAAGGGGTGGAGGTGCCATATTGGTCATCTGTTGGAATATATAATGCTTCCACCACTGAATGAGTAGTAGACTTAACATTGACTAATTTATTTCCAGAAAAATCAATGTGCTTGTAGAGGGACTTATCTCAACTCCAAGGTCACAGTCTTCTTCATTAGCAAAGCATGATATTGCCGCAGCAAGCATCCTTATTTAATTCTGTTGATATATGAATAACAAAACCTAATTCATGATGATGTTTTAGCAATAAAAGATACTTATTCAAGTATATGAACTGCAACACATAAGATAGAGGAATATGTGTTAATAGATGAAAAATCAAATTCTTTTCTGGAATATATGACCAATTCATCTTGAAATGCATAAGAAGGTCTGGTTTCTGCAGACGGATTGTACAGCTGATTGTTTTGACACGATGTTGTGCATGCATCTTTTCTGGTGTTTAGGTGGAGAAGAATGAGCTTCGAGAGGAGAAGATGAGGTTGAAGGCAGATAAGGAGAGATTAGAGCAACAAATCAAGGTCATGAGTGTGCCTCCGGCAGGATTTATGCCACATCCAATCGCATACCATCCTACTGCTGCCACCGTCGCATTTGCTCCACATGGTCAGGCCCCGCCGAGCAAATGTGCCCCCTTTACTGCATTCCCTGGCGTAGCCATGTGGAAATGGTTGCCTCCTCCAGTTGTGGATACCACACAAGACACCAAGCTTTGGCCTCCCAATGCTTAGACACTCAAACTGCAGCAACCGCATCTTTTTGCTGGCCCTTCTTTTATTAAAATTTGCTTTCATTACTGAAGTTTCTGTAGTCTGATTGGAGCGCATGTGGTCCGCTTCTGATGTGGTTATTAGGCGGCAGTGTAAAAGGGGTCCCCTGACGTTTTGACTCAATTGTGAATGTGCAAGGATTGTGCTTGTTTCAGTATTTCGACGAAACCCAATACAGCCTGCAGTCTTTCAGCTTTCTTACTCCACGTATGGAATCTTTGGTCGGAAGCAGACCTTTTATCAAAGTACCACTCAAAAGCTTAAACTCGTACAGGGTCCATCCGACAAGCATGCAGCCGTGTTTGTCTTGATGCTACCTTTTTCAAATACTGAGTTGCCGAAAGTTTTAGATTAGATGTTTTTTTGCTTTATTCAAATATCATTTACTGCACCAACAATTAGTTTATAGATTTGTGTCTCCTTGCTGGTACTAAATTTCTAGCTTGTTAACAGTGTGCACCACTGGTTTCGTCTTCAGGTCAGATTGTTGCATCTACTGTTGCTGTGCCGTGAAGCAACTTAGATAAGGTATGTTATACCCTTGCAGTCTTGTTCCTACTTGCAGATGCTGTCAATCTGGAGCAATTACATAGGTTCTTGTTGACAGTAACTGCAACCTTAAAGGTAACTGGTGTTGGATCCAAAAGACTATCTAAAAAGCCTCTCAGTTTGATTTCTGATGTGCTTGTCATAAGCGACAACTGAATGGAACAACGTAAGAAACCTGTATCATGGTCATGCATGTTCAAGGAAGAAAAATCTCACTTTATTTCGTCATGCAATGCAAAGGTGGTCACTTTAATTATGGACTTGCTATCTCTAAAATAAAAAAGGAGGTGCAAAAGGTGGACGTCAGTGTTCGTAGACTCACTATTTAACTCCAAATGTTGTCTCGAATGAACTTGCCGATTAAACTTGATAATGTATCAGTTTCCCTTATGTATTATCGGGGATGCATAGCAACCAGATGGCATCAGACTTGGGTAACCCAGACCTGACTTAAGCCATCTTATCATTTGTGTTAACCCAATCAACAAGTCTAAATTTTGTGTATAGGGTCATAGAGACAACCCAACATGTATAAATTGACCTCCTAATAATAGACGTTAGTGGAACTTCTACGCTTCGTGATACGGCTCCATCCTGGTTACGTGGAGCAAGGATTCAACAACGCGTGCACGCTAATTGCGAAGGGACAACGGACCGTCCAACGGAAATATTCGCGCCACTCGCTCTCCTCGTTTCTCTGTCTCTCTTTCCTAGCCACCCGTTCCCAAATTTCCGAAGATTTCAAAAGAAAAAAAAAGCGTGGGTGTCCCGATTAATCGCCGAGGAGAAATGAGGCCCTCGTGCTTTATCCCGACGCCAACCCCCGAGCTCGCCATCTCAGCTAGCTTTCGCCTTCCAGTTAGGGGTTTCAGGCGTCATCGGAAATCCTTCTGCCTTCGATCTTTATATGCTCTCTTAAAGGTCCCACCTTTCTCCCTCTCCTCCTTTCTTTTGCTTTATATTGTACTAAGGTTGATATATTCCTGGTTTTATTGAGCTCCTTGTTATTCTGCTTAGAATCTTGGATATTCTTCTTGAATTCGAGCTTGGATTGTTTCTTCTAAATCATCGAGCTTGGATTTCTTCTTTTAAATCACTTATTTGCCTACCTATTAATCAGTGGCAGAGATTTATTTTAGGGTATGATAAAGTTAATTTAAGATGAAGTTAATTGAAGATTTGTGTTTGGTCGACTTAAATTCATTTAGTCGAGTAACTTGAATTTTTATTTTGAATTGTTGAATTTAATGCCCCTTCAATCATCTAATTAACTTTCAACACGATTTCAACCTTATAGAAAATCATGAGTTGGTGTTAAGTATTAACCATCTGACGAATGGAAAGTCCTTAAAAATTTGTCTTGGTCTTTCTGTGAATGATTGGACTTCCCAATAAGTGGCCTTTTACTTTATTGGATGGCATAAAATAATCGAACTCATTGAACTAGCGTCGTGTTTTCTGTCAGTCCGTTATTTACCCGTTATTTTGTACCTTTCCGCAATGAAAGAACTCTGTTAAACAATGTTTCAAGAGCCTTTACGTCCATCCGAATCAATATCGAGGATCCGGCCTTTCTTTTCTGTTGATATTGTTGTTATTGTTTGATGTGGTAATTGCATTAAATTCAGTCTATTACTAATTATTGATTCGCATATTAGTCTTTATTAAACTTTTCAACTTTGATGTGTATATATGACAATCATGAGCTAACAGGAAAGTGTTTTTATTTATTTTGTTTGGACATTTATTGCTATATCTGTACTTCAAATAATCAATAGTTTTCCTTGCTTAATTAGGGAAGATTTCTTAATAGTACTGTGATAATCCTGGAGGTCATAGCGACAAGTTAATGCAGCCTTTGCTATATTCTTGTAACTTCTTTGTGGAATAATAAGTTGTTTGCTTGCAGGATATGACAAGTGTCCTGTCAAGCCACCCTAGAAAATTACCATGGCAAATCTACAAGAGTTCTTTAAAGAGCAGATCTATTAAGGTACAATGCTTGAGGTTTTTGAGTGTAGAGTTCCCTCATGGACAAACATTGTCTGCTCAGGATCAATACTTTACCAGTTACCATAAAAGAACCCCACACCCTAGACAGGTTTTTGTTAGAGCTGTCAGTGATGATGCAGAATCAAGCAGTGATGGAGATGAAAGTAAGGACGAGGAGAGTGGAGAAGAAGAAGAAGAGGTACTTCGCAGAATTATACTTGTGAAGTTATGCTTATAATTTTTGGATGCCGTTGAGTTTTGAGACATTTAGTAATTCTGTAATGCTTATTATTTCTTATTTCCTTTTCCTATTATGTTTATATTTTATTAGTTGCTGGAGGAATGTAGGAACATCTTTTGATCTTTGTTGAGTTTCTAGAGCATGTCATATTCAGATAGTAACATATTTTGCTCGTGATGTGGTTATAATGCATTTAAGCAACAGTAGTAATATGCTAAATAAGTTCTATTCATGCAGGTGAGTGGTGGGTTATCTCGTGAAGATTTGGAACGAATTGTTGGAAAAGATGATTCAACTTTTAGTGGCATAGATCTTGCAACTCTTATCAGGAAAAAGTACGGTAGATCATATGATGTCCAACTAATAAAAAAGGTCTTATTTGTGGCTTCTTCTATAAATTATAGAGTTGATTGTGGAGATTACATATCTGACAAAGTTATAGTTGCTTACTATTGATAATGCATGATTTAGTCTGCCAACATTGTCACCTGCTGGAAAGCATGACCATGATTCTATATAACTCTCTACTTGATTACATCGTCTTGAAAGATCATAAGATATCACAGCACTTTTTTTAGTTTGTTAATTGAGTGGTTAACCATGTGCATCATCGGATAATATTGGGCACTGAGATGGTGTACCACACCAGTTGAACCTGGTTTACCAATCTCTGTATCCTGTAACATTTCTAATTGGAGGCACTTTGTAAATTCTATATGGGTGTACATCCGTGCACATGCAATGCTTTTTTTCTTTTTATATAGCCAAACTATATCCTGACAACTTATAGCATAAAGGTGTTCCTTAGGTTCCCGGTTTTTCTTGAGTGCATTTTGTAAGCTTTGTCCTTCCCATGATTTTCACTTTACTGACAATATAATGATATCATGCATACTGAGACTATTCTAAAGCATGAGTTAGTCTTTATTATGTTGTTTTCAAATTCTATAGAAATATCAACTTCTATTGCATGTTTAGCTCATCATGTCTACCAGGGCAATCAGATCAGTCACCAAAATACCAGTTATCAAATTCAGTTTGGTAACAAGAACCACCACTTTTTGGAAATTTTCCTCCAGGCCTCTTACATTCACTTCCATTTCTTCCCTCATCCAGCTCGTTCTCAGCTATTTGTCCTTTGGGAAAAAAAAGCCGGCTTATAAGTGGATTCAAACCACTGACATTCTTTGAGAAATGTGGTGGGAAATGCCACCACCCTGGTTTAATCCTGGGACCTCTCTGTTGTGGAGATGGGTACCAAAAATTTTGCTCCAACCCCTGTTGGCACGGGACATTATATTTCTAAGTTCATATTAATGTAAATAAATCTAGTCATTCAAACAATTTGATTTGATTAGTAACTTTCTTCTTTCCTCAGATGACATTGTCAAATTTACTTATGTGATACAGGAATTCATGGGAAGAAACTTGTTGGCAATGAATGTCATGTGGAAGTACATGGAGCAGGTTATTGTATTGTTGTAGACCATACTATTTATTTATTTGAGCATCATTTGGTTACAATGTGTAATGGCCTGCACAAGCAAATAAAAACATCGGAAAATAATCGGCCATTTAGATGCTGACTGTCCAATTTTTATGGCATGTGCTGCCTAATGGATTATTCTTTATAAATATTATATCTAACTATTCCTCTAGTGTAGATTGCTTAAATAATGGTGTTCAAATCATGCTTGTGTTGTCCTACATGCGTGCTATGACATCTTGTTTTTGCTTGCGATACCAGTTTTCTGTTGCATCGCCATGCAACCATGTGCTTATTTTGCTGTTGCAGTTAACATTCTCTGAGCTTTATAGCAGAATCTAAAGAAATTCAAATGAAATATAACCTGTTTCCATTATATATTAGAGGCTGATGAAAGATTACAACTTATGCAATCAATGTAAACGTGCATTTTGAAAAATGACAGGATATATCTCAGGAGACACCCAGAGAATGTGTGTGCCTTAATATTCTCTCTCACTCTCTCTGTGATTGTTGCGATGTGATCAGAATTTTGGTTTCAGAGGATTTCTGGTGGCAGAACATATTGAACATATTGGATATTGAACTGTCATCTATAGTTTTAAAAATGATTTTAAGTTGCAACACATGCGCCACTTCCAAATGACCGGGACAATGCTTGTTGGTTATGCTACACCATGTGGACACACACATGTAACTTGTAAGCCAGGAAGCACATATGACGAGGACCACCTAGGTTGAGATGTTGATGGTCACTTCTGGTTTCCAAAATGGCACCTATATTTGGCATAAGTTGATTTTTGATTTATTGTTAATGCCATTTGAATGATTTATTAGTCCTTCATATTCAAGAACTTATCTATGTAGCAAAAGGATAATTGTTTCATAAACTCGCTACTGACTTTTAAATTTATAATGCTATAGATCTATGGCAATGGCTTCTCTCTCTCTCTCTCTCTCTCTCTCTCTCTGCGCGCGCACGTGTGTGCGTGTGTGCGTTCTCATATTGTTTCTTAATTTCTGTTCTAGAGATCCTTTCCCTTGACTGAAGAAGAGTATCTGCTGAGGCTTGATGATGTAGCAAACACACTGAAATGCTGGGGAGCTGTCGCACACATTCGAAATAGTCTTGCAAAATTGAAGGAACGGCCCCGAATAGGAAAAGTATATCCTTAAGCTGCCTAAGATAATTACTTTCTCGCCCAGTTTCTGCCTGCATTGCATCATTAAGTACATGGAAGAAACTTTTCTACTTAAGAAGTATTAATTTCAAACCTGGCATGTTGGAGTTCAGAGTCCTTATAATTCCTCAAATTTATGATCACCTGTAGCAATTTAAAATCTATTGATTTCTCTAGAAGGTTGTAA
This sequence comes from Phoenix dactylifera, assembly GCF_009389715.1. NCBI lineage: Eukaryota > Viridiplantae > Streptophyta > Magnoliopsida > Arecales > Arecaceae > Phoenix > Phoenix dactylifera. The sequence continues at coordinate 13,172,758 of NC_052408.1, read as the reverse complement.
TTTTATTGAAGATTTGCTGTGATTGCTCGTATTTGAAGAAAGTTGATTGATTGCTTTTTGAGAAGAGAAAGTTTATTGATTTTTGATTTTCTATATGCATTATTTTGAGGACATTTTTTAACAAATTCATAACAAGTTTTAGTTTTCCCATCTTTCAAACTTAAGCTGTGAATATGTACAAAATCACCATGACTCAGTCTGATGCCATAACGATCAAACCTTGTTTGATTAGCATGCCCTGTGAACTGAATGGAGATCATTTTTAATCTTGTATTTGTCTTCCATGGCAGCACATATATAATGTCCTGCTATGAGGATATGTTTTGCTGTAGGCCCTGACAAATGTCCAGTGCCGCCAAAATATGTGGCTTTAGTTTTCCCTTTGCCCGGACTATGTTAATGCTGGTCCCCAGCCCAGATGAAAAGGGTGGAGGGTGGTATTAGGTTGAAAACTAGTTGTAGAATGCATATCTAACCATAAAATGTTTCCAGATTCAATATTTGAGAATGTTATGATGTCCCTCTCAAAGGTAGCCCTAAATAGAAATGCTTGGTGAATGAGGATCCATGAAGGCTGATCCAAGTTCATTGGGAGAGGGCTGGATGGTTACATTTCATCCATAAGAATCAATAGCCTTTGTACAATTTATAGTTAAACTGTAGCATACCTTGATGTTTATATAATTTTCTTAGTTTGTGCAATGTTTCCTTGCATCACATCTGTCAATTGTTGAACAAACAAGAATTAAATTCCTGTATCTGTGGTCCTTTGTTTGAGACATAGTCAAAGTTATCGATTTAATTTTAGCCTCCGTTCCTCATAAAGCTTTTCACTTGTTGATCCCCACAGGCGGTAAGCATTTTTATAGATATGGACGAATCTGGTGGTCGTTCCAGTGAGTGGATTTACAAGTAATACGAAAATCAAGTATGAATTTTCTGTGCTTTTATAAGAAAGGCACTTGGTTTTCAGTTTGTTGGGCTTATTAATGGAGGGCATATATTGACAAGGCTATCTCAATCAGAGGCCCATGGTTCCCTGGAATTCTTGCATGTCCACTGAAAGTGTCTGAATCGAAGACAGGATGTTATATCCTCAGTAAAGAAGCTACAAGTTTTTAAGCGTCTTTATGGATTTTTTTTTACCTGTCATAGATATAGAATATTTCAACTGTTCATAAATGTAAAAGTTAATTGTCATTTGATTCGATCTTTGGATGCCTTTTCAACCCTACTATGTTATAACAGGGAATGTTTCTACAACATAATCACATGTCACTTCTTAATTGATGGTGAAATAACAAACCGGCGGGAAGCTGATACAAACACAGCAGGTTATTCAAACAATGAAGAAAATCTTGAAATGATGCCATCAAACTGTGCACAATCAACTGCAGTGGTATACTAATGGTAGCCAAGTATGCTGAGGAAATGACAAGGTCTCATATTAATGTCTGTAGGAGCAACAAGGAATTGTGACCAATGATTTTTTTTGAGAAAAAATTGTGAGCAATGACTGTTTACAAGTCTTAAAGATCGTTGTTAATTTTACTCCCAAGTTCTATTTGAGTTTGTGTTTTGGTCTCTTCTTAGTCTGCATGATATTATCATCAGTTTAATATATTGAGAAGGCGTGCTTGGTAGCATTGTTTGCAAGTAATAAACGACAATTCTTCTTTAAATGTGTAATTTTTTGTTGCCTTCAATTCTATCGATCGTGTGGTTGCTGGGTAAGGAACATTTTTTCCAAGGGAAGCTAATGTTAGATAACAAGTTTCCTCCTTATTTTTTAGGCACTTTTGTGCAACCAATTGAATCATGGGACTGAGAAAGCTCTGAAAAAAAAAAAATTGCTTTTGAGATATATTATACTATGAACTGCGAACCATTATGGGAGAGATCTAAAGGGTGCCGATCATTTTCTGAAATTTTACGTAGGTTTGCAAGGTCAAAAGAGGTGAATTTTGGATTCTGCTGCAGAAGTATCACTAATATCCTCATTCCAATATTAAAATAGTGATGGTGGAGGTTACAGAAGAAATATATAAAGCAACAATGTGCATCTTCAACTAAATCTTATATTATTATTGTTTACATCTAATCACTTCAACAAGAATGTACAAAGTGGACGGGGCCCTTTTCAATATGCGTCCTTATCTTCAGCAATGTGAACGTGGTCGTCCACAGTAAACTTTGCACAAAAGACCCTGTTCTTCGTGCTACCCTTCTGTGAGAATATTGTTTGACCTACTCACCTACCCCAGGCAACTCTTGAAATCAATTAGACTGGTTAGTTCCTCACGAATGAAATATCATAATGGTGAATTGTTACTGAACACATTCAACCCGACCATATTGGGCAGTGTGGTGCACTCAGTTAAGGTAGACAAATTATCAGTCCTTGAAACAAATCAGTTTGCGACATGCTTGCGCACATAATTTTGTGGATACATATTTAGCAATACAGATTTACTGGCACCATATGGTACATCATTTGAAAGTTCTGTTTCTTGTTTAGCTGGATTGCCTTTCAGTTCAGAGCATCGAAAATTTCAAAATTCGCACGGCAAGAAAAACCAAACTTCTGAGAGATTCATATGACATACATGTTTCGTGTGTAGTTCATGCATGCAACATGTATTTGAAGACTTATTCTGGTAAAGGCCTTTATTCTGACAGCTTCGACCGCCTTTGCAACTTTGCATGCCATCTTCCCATATCTGCCTTCCATATAGATCAGATCACATTACCCTTGCGAACCCCATAAAAGCAGCCTTTCCTGTTAGGCATATTCTGGCTCTTTACTGGTCAAGAAAGCTTCCAAAACTGAATTCTTCTCTTGGTTGTCACGAAACTTTATCCTCCGCCCATGACCTGGAAGAAGCTCATTTTAGCTAATAAAAATATAATGAGTGTAGAAGTTAAAAAGATAAGCAGCAAAGGAGAGAATGGAGCAAGTTTATAGAAATCAAGCAAAAGGTTGTTGCGGTCCTCAATTACCACATTTCTTGTCCAAGAACATGTTAGAATTTGACGAAATCTAGAAAGACCTCATTGCCTTCGAGGACCCTAACTGAACTTCTTAACAAGAGGAGAATACCCACCAGGTAGAATCCACTGAAAGTCCAGCTCCAATAACTTCCTGATGCTCTTGAGTTGCAAGCTAACTGCAAATTCACATTTCAATCTTTGATTAACAAGAGAGAGATGACAAAATAATGAAGTCCAGTAGAGGTACCGGATTGCCTGTTATATATCTCATGAAAAGTCAGTTCAGTGTCTCGAGATTTGGCAAGATGATCTCCAGTGAACAGAACCTTTAGTGGCTTGTAGTACAAGCAGACTGAACCGTGCCAATAAGGTTGGGAAAGCAGCATTCTTAAGGAGCCATGACAACAATCCTTCTAAAAGTAATAAGATCACCATAGCTTAAAATGTTACCCTACAAGGCTAAATTGTTAGACTTAAACCTAACACTATATTTCAAGGATGTCACACAAACAATTTCTAAATGGGATCCAAATGTTTGGACATTAATACATTGATTTAGGAAAGACTCAAGTATGTATATATTTGCTCATGATATCTTTTAGTATAGATAATCACAGCCACATTCCGCATGAATATCTAATCAATTTGGAACAGCTCTGTGACTCCTAACAAATTTGTACTACAACAAGCTGGATTGCCAAAATATAGGCATGCATGCACACAAACAAGTTAGATAGAAATATCATGAAATTTAATAGCACATCCATGCATAAGTATCTGCATGCTCATATGTTGCCAACTCCAGGTAGCATATCCTAACCATTGTTTTCTGTAAAATAAATCATTGAGTCCCTAAATAGTATTAATATGAAAAACCATATCTGCAATAAACACTTCTGTCTGTTTATATGGGTTGGCATGCGCATCCTTGACCATGCATTAGTATTTATAATCTAACAGAATTTCCAAAATGAGTATTTCTCTAAAGGGTTCATAATGTTTAGTCCAGATCCCCCAAAATGGAAAAAATATATTTTCCTACTTTCTGGTAAGTCAAACCCAGATTTTGGGGTCCACAGATGCCCCATTTATTTGGTGCTTCTTTGTAGATTTATTGCTTCCTTGACGCATTAACTGTATACTTTCCAATTTAAAGAAAAAAGAATATTCAATTTGCAATAAAAGTCTGATTTTCTCAACTAATCAATCCTTTTTTCCTTTGCAACATCCATATTCTGTCTGCGTCTGAAAATCAAAATATTTTCTTACTTCAGTATGGCCTGGAGTGTGGATGAGGTCGAAATCAGTACCAATGCTCCATGGACCATCTCCATAAAGTTGCATCTCCACATCTGCAGTATGGCCCTCCACCTGGTGAAATTGCAGGATATTGGCAGGTCAGAAAACTAAATCATGTACATGGAGGCTTCACATTCAACAAATCATGTATGGCTTGAATTCCAACCTGAATTATTCTAATGTCTACTATGTAATTCAATGGAACGAGTTTCAAAATTTCTGAGTTCTGGACATGCCCCGTTCGTCAGAGGAGGCAACTGAAGCTCTTTAAACAAAAGTGGCCTCAATTACCTTTTCATAGGTAAACTTCCTTCTAATGGCACTCATGACAACCATTCTGAATGATCCTAGATGGTATTGCATTTTTTTTTATCCATTTTGTATGTAGTAGAAGCATCTGTTGATAATACAGAGAGAAGATAAAGATGGCTTTGCGAAAGCATGTGTCGTTAATACCTTTCATGTATGAGTTGACATTTTAGAACTGTAACCTTTTCTTCCAAGGAAGCTTAATCTTCCAAAACTACGTGGTACCTATGATGACAACACTTCATCCCTGACCTTGCATGATTTCTAACTTCCTAGCCACTTATCCTTTAAAAACCCACTAAATTTCCCCGATTTGCAGTATATACAGCAAGCAAATATTTACTACAATTGAAGGTTAATGACTCTATCCCTAATTGACTTGACAGGGTGGTCTTCAAAATTCTGAAAATGTTTTTCACAATATCCCATGCATAAAGCATTTATTTTCACTGTATTTTTCTTTTGTTTATGCTTTTTCAGGCTTTTTCTGGTTTTCATTCTTCCTCCAGGAGGTTGTCCATTATTTTTCTTTACTAATAAATTTTAATCAATTCTAACCAGCCTCCTGTATCACCAAAAACAAGTCGCGCGTCCTTTATTCTAGATAGTAGCTAAAACACAAATCACAGTTTGATGCAATCATACCCAAGAATTTAGCAAATATTGAATATGTAAAAGATGAAGATGATAAAGCATGAGTCTTACATCTCCTGAATGGAGAATTCTTTCACACCTCAGTCGCTTGGCCCACTTTTCATGATCTCCTACATCATCCCTGTTCAAGAAAATTGGCTGGTAAACTTCCCCCTTCCCAAAGAGTAAAACTCAGTTAATAATGTTAGGCTTCCATTATCATACTTATGAGTCAAAAACATGTAGCGTGCTCCTCCAAGTTTCTCAATGTTACGTACCAATATCTCCATAAATCTTGGGCTGCAAAACATGATGCCCTATAATCAGCTTATTAGTACGAGAAAACGGCATGCTTTATGATTTTGATTTCTTAAATCACTTTCAGAAGTTCTTTTTTTGAAAATATTTAGCATGATAACAGTGAGGCATCCCTTGGAGTGACACATTTTCAAAAGTTCAAAAATGAAAAAAGAAGCCGTAAGACAATTAACCTAGATTATACACTACCACAGAACTGCAAATAAGTGGCGTCTAACAATATAAGTAGTTGTTCTCAATTGACATCTGATTGTCAGTTTTATGAAGAATGGACCGATAGATGCATCCGAGCGAAGCTGTTCCAGAAAGACTTGGTTTTGTTAGGTTGCACATTGCACAAGTTAGCTTTATCATATAATCCTGTGTAATTAATTTACTAGCCTTGGCAAAAATAACAGGTCAAGGGTATTATAATAGTCGCGATGTCTTTTTTTATTGTCTTAATCATACAGGTATACAAATTGCATTTAAATGGCAAGCAAATTGCATGGTAGTATTTTAAACTTAAATTTTCAAATCAAATGAAATTTCAAAAGCATAATATATTTTTTCCCTTTTCCTTCAAGAGAGTGCTTCAAGTTTATCAAAAGAGGAGCTCTAATTAAATTGTCATTCTTGTTATATCTTCTTGCTTTTATCAAGTGTCTTGAACTTCTCATTTATATGCCAACCCGTGCCGCCAAGCAACCAGTCCGGGGCTTAGTACCGGTATAACAGATGTTGGCTTCAAATATTAAGCAAATGCAAATTTTGGCTTCTACAATAGCCATAAAAAAGTTGACCTAAATTATTGCTTGTCACACATACATGCATGCATGCATAGATACATACTTGCATACATACATACATGCATGCATGAATGAATATAGACATACACACATGCATGCATGCATGCATATAGACATGCACACATACATGCATGCATGCATATAGACATGCATACAGACATTCATGCATGCATACATACATATAACTCAATTTTTGCTTTTGTGATGTAATGCTCAATTTCTGCTGTGCATTAAGAGATCCTATACAACTCTAACTACCATTACATGGCTTCCTACATCCTGGATTACCTAATGATGTTGGAATTTACCTATCAACAATTATGTTCCCATCAGGGTGAGTGACGAGATAGGAAGTTGCTCCATAAGATGACTCAGAATGATAACCGCAATGATAAACACCCTGGAAACAGAATCTATATATGAGTAAGTTCTGAAGTATGAAGTTGCTGCCTAAACATGATACACCATAATCGAAAGGAAAATATCAGAATCAATATGGAGACAACATCCGAGTGTCTTTTAACCTGCTTCCCTATAGGTCATTACATAATTGTCATTCCAATTTATAAGCGGTTAAAGTGTGTGCTGATTAGTAAGAGTTGCAATAAGGTACAAGCTGCCTTTTCCAAATGCATATATCTTGACAGTGTGGAATGGAAACTACAGTTTAATAACTGGAATCAGATATATTTGATGTTGTGATTGTTGAAATGATGAATGAATTTTTTCAAGCCACACTCACTCCAACTTTACATCCAAAGAAGAAAATGCTCCAATTGCCATTTCTGTATAATGTGGCTTAGATAAGTAAGCGTTAAGCTAGTGTTGGAGCAAAGACCAATTTGAAAACCACATAAAGCATCAAATGCATAAACATATATGAGATGCGTCTTCTAGTTTTCATTCTAATCTAGCAGGAAAACACATAATTAGCTATTTGCATGATAAGTCAGCAGAAAGAAGTCTCCACTGCATCCAGGCCAGATCTTGAGTTGTTGATCAATGTGCAATCTTGAGAACAGCCTTGGTCTACAGTGGACCTATCTGAATTTGGGTGTAATAGCAAACCTGCAAGTACAGATTAGGCAACCTGCAATCCTAGTTGCTTGGAAACAGGACTTAGAAATTAAGGGCAAACTAAGCACACCCTATAGATTCATAATTCAAACAACGGCATAGTTTGAAATCAATTAGTTGATGAAAAAGAAAAAGAATGAATTAGAAGCAATATACTGGAAGTGTCTGCTCATCTACTGGAAGAGGAAACATTTTCTGCACTTCTAGAATCTTCTTTGTAGGTTTCTCAGTATGTATGGAGCTCGTTGGACAGGAAAGCAGTGCCTGCAACAGAATAGAAGGATTAGAGAAAACAACATTACTACTTACATGAGTGTATCATCCTTTGTTGATATACCTTGCTATATTTTATGCAATGATACAACTGAACATCCCCGAGTGTCCAGTGTGATCTCTACTATATGAATCTTGATCTTCTAGCAAGAGCTTAAATCGCTCTGCTTGGATGACAACACAATTATCATGAGCTTGATTCATATAACCTTAGCAGAGGAAGTTTAATTTTAAAATTAATTATTAAGTAAGATATAATAGAACTAAAACCAAACAAATCTTTGAGGGACCAGAAAAAAGAAGATATAGTTTCTAAAACTTTTACTGCTAACCTTAGACCAACATATGGTGGAAAAAGCGTAAGGTCTATATGCCACAGATTTTGATATTCCGCACAATACTGATATGTCATACGACAAAAAGCAGTCTTATTCTTAACCTTTGTTCAGTGATGCAAAAAGCAGGAGAAAACACATAATGAGGGTGTAATTGTAATTTGGATTCACATTCCAGATCCTTTCAAATGTGAAGCATGCAAAACAGCTTTAACCTTATAAAACAAACATGTGGCCAATCAATAAATATCTCCTTAATCTCGAATTAATAAAATTGCCATTTTATGGTTTGGCCTAAAAAGATGGAGCAACATTGAAGGAAATGATCTCACGTCATGCGTTGATGCAGCAAATGACCATTTTCCTTTTCATAATGATGAGCTTAGCACTAACCATAACTTGGCATGTCGTTGATATAACATCACTTTGCATCAAAACTTTAATTCTTTCTTTCCAATTAGTTCAGAACCTGAAGCCGGCCCTCTACGATTCATTGCCAAATTCCTGGCTATGCAAAGGAAACTTACCTCATTCTTTTCCATAATTTAAGCGTTTAAATCGTTAAATAGTGCATTTAGTAACATTTGATCACCTGCAGAGCCTTGATCCTTTCCTCCTCGCAGCTCGGCTGCTTAATCACTGCAGATTGTTCATCGATCCGAGTAAAGATTTCCTTCAAAAAAATTCGGACAGATTACAAAAACAAGTGATTTCAGCCTTCCAAACACCCTCACATTTTTCAAACGCAAACATCGCGACTAACTCAGCAGGTGAAACCACTTACCGGAGCCATCCAACGGCAGGCATCGCAATCAATACACCGGTGATCTGCAGATAGATGAATAAGAATCAAAAATAAAAGAAAACTACGTTTTAGAAAAAATCAATCAAACTCCAATCACAATCATCGCAAGAACATCAAACGTTCCTGATTGTGAGATTTTTAAAAAAGAGAACTAGAGCTTTTGGTTCTTACCAACGAAGAACTCTCCCTCCGCGTTCTGGGGACGCCGCCGACGAGTCCGGGGCGCGGCAGCGGTAGCGCTCAGCCGCTCACCACAAGGTTCCGGCTGGCATTTCGGCTGTTTCGGGCGGAATGGAATGGATTCGGAGTCCGAAATTTCGGGCAGAGGAGAGTATCTCTCAAAGCCATTTCATTCCCAAGTTTTTGCGATCTTTGTTTGTACGGTACCTCAAGCGAAGGGAAAAAGAGGGAGCTCGAAGAGATGCGAAACGTTGTAGGTGAGAGAAGTATTCTTTTCTCTCTTTTTTTTTTGGTTAAGAGGAAGAGGCTGAGGCTGAGGCTGTCAATGACCAACTTCCTCCAATGTTTAGAATTTTTTTGGTTAGTGGACGAAAGGGCATACGTTGGCAATCTTATCCACATGCCGGAACGATCTCGAATGCGATTCTATTAACTTGAGCTCCAAGACGGAGCCCCAACCCAAAAATATCCTAAGCCGGTGCTGGGCCCAAACTTGTGATCGCACATGCTTAGGCCCGGCCCAATATTATTAATAATAAATAGATGTTCTGTTTGCCACCTTTGGGTGGACCTGATCACGGTCCGGTTCTAACCGGAAAACCGAACTGGAAAGAACCGAACCGGAAAGAACCGAACCGGAATCGAAACCGTGTCTCACGATTCTTAACCGAACCGAAACTTTGAGGAATATGGTTCAGTTAAGGTTCCAGGTTTGATGGAACTGAACCGGAACCAGAAAAAAAACGACTATTTTACCCCTCCTAACAACTAAAAAACGGCTAGTTTGAAGGCATTTTGGAAGCCCAAGCATGCGTTGACGATTGGAGAAAGATAATGTAGATTACAAAATAATACATTTGAGGACGGTGAAGACTTATTTGACATTGGAACAAGCGGATCGCTACAGCCGGCGGCAATGATAGTGATTGATCATTGAGGTAAGGAGGTTAATTGCTCAACCATGAAGGTAAGTGAACTACGAGGGCTTTGATTCTTCTAAACCTCAAGAGGATACGTAGGTAGCTTAATTTTAATTAAGTTCAAACCTAATTTTTTCTTTTTTTTTATTTATAACAAAATAAATTAGTTCCAAATTTATTTAATGTAACTTATTATTTTTTTTATAATGCTATCTAGTTGTATTATTAAATTTTACTTTGATAGTAAATAATAAATGAAGTACAAATTATCATTTTGTATTAATTACACAATCTATTTGTATTTAAATTTTTTCCAAATTAATTACACAATCTATTTTTTTTAAAAAAATTATAATTTATGTTGAAAAATTGGAACCGGAACTGTCTAGAACCGGAACCGAACCGACTATTTTCGGTTCCGATTAAGGTTCTAAGTTTTTGTGAAATCAGAACCGGCGGTTCCGGAACCGTGGTCAAGTCTACCTTTAGGGTAGGAGAAAAAGAGATGTGCGCCTCCTAAATTTGAATACATGTACAGAGTGCAGATGGGAAGATGCAATCAAATTGTTGGGGCAAGAAAGCTTGGCAAGTTAACAAAATAACTTATCCTTTGAGTACATAAATATGACTGATACAATTGAAGATAATATAGATTAACAGAATAATTTTGCCTTAGGTCAATAACTATTATTGATACAATTAAGGTCCCGTTGTCATGATGTCTTGGACATTATTAAAATTGTATTTCAGTAGCATGTCATGAAAGAGGTTGCTGACCAAGAGTGTACAAGCTTTCAAGAACACAGACTATCCTAGAAATACATCTCATGAAGTGGTGACATATCGATGGGTCCCTACTCGAAGCAAATGTAAATTGATGTCAAGTTCAGCATTAGGTTTCTGGATCTGAGAAGATTTTGACCAAATATATCCATTAGATTTGCAGGGAGGAAAAGTTATTTAATATGGTCCCGATTCGCCAATTAAGACAGACATCTTAATCACTGCTAGACCCATAACGGCATTGGATCTCCTCTCCTTCAATAAGCCTCTCCAAGGCATCAGAAGGGAGGCCAATCATGTCTAGGGTCTTCTCCCAGACCTCCTGAGAGGTTTCTAGGTTGTGTGCTTCTTCAGATGCATTCATCGGACGGCCAATCGTGCGAGATGTAGGCACAAACAGGCCACTCATCCGCCTTCAAAACCCCCACAGTACTCTGGGACCTGAGGATCGGTGGCTGCAAAGAGAGTGCTTCGAGAACCTGCAGTGGAACACCAAGATCTCTTCTTTTCATCTTGAGATGAGATGAATAATAAATAGTGATGTGGATTATAGTTCCGCCATCGAGAAGAGGACTCTTTACCTTCCTGGGCATCGAAGATGAAGTAGGGAATTAGACGATAACCTGTTACAACGACCCTAGGTAGATCTCTGGCCTGCAATTGTGTAGGATGTTAGCTTCCATGAAGCATGCAGCAAAGAAGCACAATGCGTTCATCCAAAAAAAAGGAAGCACAATGCCCCCAACACTTCAAAATGTCTCGACAACTTTTTAAGGGGAATAATAAGTCACTCAATAATACCTATAGAAGTAAGCAATCCTTCTTAAGATTGCGCAGGTATCTTGGCTGCTCCCCTGAGGGAACAGAGGTTTTCATTCCAAGCATTGAGGAACCAGAGTCATTGGCTAGGTGGATTTAGCAGTTTTACAAAATTGTTCAATAAAAAGTGAGGTGCTCAAAATATTTCTAGCTGTTCTTTTCGTACTTTAGTCTCCCATACAAAACAAGTGCTTGGATTTATGGCCACCCTTTCCCAGAAAATGCCTTAAGATGGGCATGAAAGATTCAAGTCCATACTCAAGTTTACCAGGGAAGCATATTCCAGAAACACCACAATAATGCCTAAGAGCAATTGGCAACTAAATTATGACATATTTGAAATAAAATGGTACAGAGACTCACAACATTTGTGTGCACAATTCCAGGAGAAACACAGACAACACTGATGCCAGCTTCTGCAGGTATTCGCTTGTGAAGGATGCTGCTAAATTTTACCTGATATGGAAATATAATTTTCGCCTCAAGCTCATAAAAACTTCATATAGATTCAAAATGCAGTTTCAAAATTTGATCATGTAGCAGGCAAAAGTCAATGAAACTGTAAGATAACATTAAATAACATGAAGACCCCAACAGAACAAAAACAAAAAAAGAAAAGCTGTATGAAAGGAACTACTATCATTTTTACAAAGACAAATGACACAATAATGATCAGAGGAACTTTATCATACCTGTGCCAGCTTGCTATTTGAATATCCCAGATAACTTGTATATTTTCTTTTCCCAGAAGTCAAATTCATATCTTCTGTGTCAACAAAACCCACAGCATGCATCTACAGGGAAAAAAAGACAACATATACAACCAAATCCCATATGATACATCTTTTTTTTTCCAAGATATCTGAAAGCTTCTCCAATTTATCATCAAATTTTCATTGACCAAATGATTTCAGAATTATCTTTAGATAATCAAATTTTTTAAAGAAGATTTTTTTTTTTTTTTTGAAAAGTGAGAATCAACTAATTTTAAAATCATCATACAACTTATTTATCCAATGGAATTTTTAGTGACGACATAATTTATGGATGCTGCTTTTGTTATTTACTGCTATCACTTTTCCCCAGTCTTCTTGTTTATGCATATATCAGGATTATAATAGAGAGTACAATAATGAAAGCTTACATGATGGCAGAGAGCAGAAACTCAATCATCAACTCTCAAGTGTCAAGGCTGATGGAAGCACACATTAACATTCACAAACATAAACCCTTGAGAATTAAATTGAACAAAGGCAAATCCTCGCCACGTACCTTGAAGTTGTTATTAAAAAGTGTGGAGTCTTGTTAATAAACCAATAAGTAATTGAAATGGGAATTTTAAAGAGAAGAAAATTACATAGTTGAGGATCATCAGTTTGCAACACAGAAAAATAATAGCTTGAATCTGGACTCGTGATGAAACAAACAAAGGAGAGAAATTGTAACAAGCCAGGACCTCACCCAAAAAAGCAAGCCAGAATATATTATTTGGGTTCCTTGGTCCTATACAAGTACCCAAGATATATAGAATGCATAACCGATGTGGGACTAAACACACACCAACACGGATCCTCACATACTCTCCCGATTTAAGCCCTAGCATCCTCACCAGGTTAAGGGTCCAAATCCAATCATAAACAATACGATCAGCTCGTGGTCAGCCCAAATGGACTCGTGCTATAGTATCCCCTAGTCGACATAAGCCATGGGCCTAGTCCACATAGGCCATAGGCCGAGTCCATTTTGATACATTTGTAACAAAATAATCTAGAACCTCGGCCAAAAAGGCTAGCCAGAATGTATTATTTAGATTTCTTGCTCTTATATAAGTACCTAAGATCTACCAAGTCTATAGCTGATGTGGGACTAAACAAACGCCCGCACGGGTCCTCACAAAAGTCAAATGTGGACAATCATGAATTCATTGCTTTGAAACATAATCTAATTACCAGCACTTGAGGCTTAACTAGATGAATGACAATAATATGTTCATGGACCATTACAAGTTTACCATAAAAAAATATACCAGCTTGATTGCGACGCATATATGAAGAGCTTGTTTCTGATCAAAGACAAATGAATTTAGGATCATAGTAGTGGTGGATACTGTATATCAGTTGATTCTGTAAATATGGGATCAATCCTCATGATGGAGAAGTGTGGATACTGTGACAGAAGTGAATTGGAAATTAGCAATTAAGGATAAACAGAAATCAGCAGGTGATGAGGGGGCAGCATGCTTGAACACCATCCTACTATCTTGTTTCCCTCTCTCATTTGTTTTCTTCTTTTTTTTTGACATTTGGGCCTCGCATGAAAGAACAGATGTAGGATTGAAGTATGATATGAGATGGAAGTAGTGATGATGATCTTGGAGATGTGGAAAAGATAGGTTTTTTTTTTTTCGTGGGGGGGGGGGGGGGGGGGGGGTGCACTAACAAGGAGATAAGGAGATGGGAACAGTAAATGATGCGAGTGCATCTGTATAGATTCTAGATGCTGGCAAAGAGAAAAGCAATTGTTAGTGTTGTGGTCAAAACACGAGGGCGATAGGCAAGAATCAACTAGCCAGCTAGCCACCTCATTCTTCGTGTAAACTTATCTTAGCTCTCTCAAGGAGCAAAAGTTGTGTAACAGAGACCTTTGTGTGAGGTGGACGAGATGGTAGTTTTGGACCTGCGGTGGTGGAAATGGAGGTGAGATTGGAAAGGTTAACAGTAATAGTAATGGGAGGTGATGAAGGTAAGCATATGGAGAATGGAGGTGTTGGATAAACCAGTTAAAGAAGGGAGAATGGTGGGTGACCATATAGAAGAGCTGACGGAGATGGCATCAAGATGATATGTAGCAAGATAGCAATGGAGAACATGTAGATAACGGATAGTGACACAACTTTAAGAGCTGATGGTGAATGGTAGTGATGGAGGTAGGAAAAGGTGGAGTTATGGAAGTTGATTGTGATAGGGTTAATGCAACAAAGCATATAGGAAATGGATGATGGGGTGATTTATTGATAGAGATGGAGAATTAGGGCGATGTGGAGAGCAAGCAGAGGAGAGTCTGGGGTTAATGGATGACATCTGGATGATTATCCTTGCCTTACTTCTTGTCTCTTTTCTCTGATTTTCTTCCACATCAATTATCAAAGGTGGGAGAGCATTATCCCATTAATTAAATAGTTTGATGGCAAATGTGCCTAGATAATATCTACATACTATAATCCGAGGAGACAAGATTATGGAGATGATCAATAGATTCTAAGAGTGCATTCTCCTATAAAAGGATGTGTGTTGACCCCCTAATGGATTTTGATGAATACAAAACACTAGAGTAAATTCCATTATATCTTAACAATTCGATTGAGGAATTCATGTGTTTTACTTAGAAAATTGTTAAGAAATGTCTAGGCAAGTTCCCACAATTTTTATGAATTTATTGAAGAATATTTTGAGCTAAAGAAAAAGTGCAGGGACAGCCGAGACGTCTCCTGATAGTTTCAGAGACGTCTCTGGCACAAACAGGAAGAACTGGCACACTTGGAGTCGTCCCCGGCACCTGCCGAGTCGTCCCCGCGTTAGCGGAGTCGACTCTCCTCAGAAGCGGAGTCGACTCTCTCAGTGGCGGCAGAAAGACGTTTCTCAAGGGATATGCGCGAGACGTCCCCGCTGTACGCGGAGTCGTCCCCGCAAGCAAAAAGGAGACTCCCCGAGACGTCCCCAAGATGGCGGAGACGGCTCTCTCAGGGTTTTCCAGAGAATGGTTTTGCGGTGATAAGGAAGCGGAGTCGACTCTGAGATAGCGGAGTCGTCCCCACGCATAAAGTGGACACAAGCAGAGACGTCCCCTGAAAGAGCGGAGACGACTCTCTCAGGGAATTCCAGAGGGCAAGTTTTTCGGAGACAAAGAAGCGGAGTCGTCCCCAAAGAAGCGGAGTCGT
The DNA here is from genome assembly GCF_009389715.1 of Phoenix dactylifera. NCBI lineage: Eukaryota > Viridiplantae > Streptophyta > Magnoliopsida > Arecales > Arecaceae > Phoenix > Phoenix dactylifera. The sequence continues at coordinate 13,157,291 of NC_052408.1, read as the reverse complement.
CCCCACTCAAAAAGCACAGACAAGGCGAGACGTCCCCGTAAAGTGCCGAGTCGACCCCAGATAAAGTAAAAAGTAAAATCCTGTAGGTGAGACGTCTCTCGCTGTAGCGGAGACGTCCCCGGAGCGCCTGGGACGCGACTGACAGCTTTTCAGGTTTGATTTTGAATTTCAAATCCTTCTCTTTTTGTCTCTAACGGCTATATTTGCTTTTTGGGCTATAAAAGGGACCTCTTAAGTGGTTCTCAACAACTCTTCACCAACCCAAAAGCAAAATCATTCAAGAGAGAAGTTTGAAAGAAAAGCTCAAGGGAGTGAGTGCATCCAAGGAAGGAAATCAAGTACTTTCAAGTCTCCCAAGTGATTTCAAGCTCAACCACTCTCGCGCGCTCGGGAATCAAAGCTCACACTCAACCCTACGCGGTCTACCTTGGAAGAATCAACATCTCCCACGCTTCCAACGGCAAAAAGATTCTTCCGGGTTTCATTGTTCATAAGTGCTATATTTGCTTTCTAGAGCTTTTATATTCTTTTGTACACTCTTTTATCGTGGTGCTTGTTCAAGTCAAGGGACTTGGAACAAGGGAAAGGCGTCCCAAGCCTAAGAGAAATTGGGGGTTTAGGGTTTGTTGTGAGCCCGGTGTAAAACAACGAGTTGGGTAGTGAACTCGCAAAAACTACCGTACTGTAATCTTGGATTATAGTGGAAATACCCAAAGGCGCTTTGGGGAGTGGATGTAGGAGCAGTGAAGGCTCCGAACCACTATAAAACCGTGTGCTTGGTGGTTGTCTTCTCTTATCCCTTTATCCTTGCTTTTAGTTTATATATTTGTGTGTTTTAATCTTAAATTAGTCAAAAAGTTTTTTAAAACACCCAATTCACCCCCCTCTTGGGTGACCATCTTTGGGCAACAAGTGGGTATCAGAGCAGGTGCTCTTATATTTCTTGAAAGACCTAACCGTCTTAGCCAAAGATCTAGATGGGAACACCCTTTAACAATGTTCCTGCCGAGGGGCAAGCAACCAATAGACCTCCACTCTTCAATGGGACAAAATTATACCTATTGGAAGACTAGAATGAAAATCTTCATTCAAGCACAAGACTATGCCTTGTGGAGGGTTATAGTCAAGGGACCACAAGAACCATCACACATAGTTAATGGCATTCGAGTTCCCAAACCTGAAGAGGATTGGGATGAGAATGATGATAGGATGGCTCAACTCAATTCTAGAGCCATGAACTCATTATTTTGTTCTTTAGATGCAAATGAGTTTAATAGAGTCTCCACATGTAGTTCCGCTAAGGAAATATGGGAATAAGCTTGAAGTTACCCACGAGGGTACAAATCAAGTCAAGGAGTCCAAAGTGAACATTCTAGTTCACAAATATGAGTTGTTTAAGATGGAACCCAATGAAACCATCACATGCATGTTTACACGCTTTACGGATATAATTAATGGTTTAAAAAGCTTGGGTAAATCCTACACTAACCCGGAACTGTGAGTAAAATCTCAGGTCTTTGCCAAAGCATGGGAAGCAAAGGTCACGGCGATCGTAGAAGCCAAAGACCTCAACACCTTGGGGCTAGAGCAACTCTTGGGCTCATTGATGACGCATGAGCTCACGATGAAGCAACATGAAGAAGAGTTGCCGAAGAAAAAGACAATCGCACTCAAGGCTACCTCAAGTGTGTGTGAAGAAGAGAGCAGTGGGAGTGAAGAGGAAAGCCAAGATGAGGACTTGGGGTTGATAGTTAGGAAGTTTAAGAAATTCATGAGAAGGAAGAAACCCTTCCCAAGAAAGAAATTTGGAGGTAGAAATGATTGGGAAAAAGAAAAGGAAAAAGAAAGAGATCCAATCATATGCTATGATTGCAAGAGACCGGGACACATTCGTTCCGAATGCCCTCAACAAAACAAGTATTTTGGAAAGAAGAAGAAGAAGGCATTGAAGGCAACATGGGATGATAGTGACACATCATCCTCCGAGGAAGAGAAGGAAGAGACCGCCCAATTTTATGCTTCATGGCGTTCGAGGACGACGAGGGTATGTCAAAACCCAACCATAAATTTTACTTTAGAAGAATTGTATGAAGCTTTTCAAGAACTTATGGGTGATTGTAGTATGTTAGGAGCAAAAAATAAAGAATTAAAAGCCTCCAATCAAAAACTAAAGGAAGACATTGAAAACCTATTAATTGAAAAGGAGAGCGTTAAAAATATTAATACTACTAACCTAGAAATTAAGAATTCAAAACTTAGTATTGAAAATGAAAAGGGAAAAACAGTAATTAAGAATTAAATCTAAAATTAAAATCCCTATTCGATATTAATACCTTCACTTGCACAAAATGTTGAATCTCTTAAAAAAGATAAGGAAGAACTAGTCAAGAAAATTTGAATCTTAAGAATGAGGTACATAAGTACAAAACCAATTGTTGAAAAATTCACACAAAGTTCTGAAAAAATTAAATCTCATTCTTTCAAATCAAAGAGCCGTTTTTAATAAAGCCGGATTAGGTTATAAAAACTAATAAACAACAAAAAGTATCTAAGAATTTCTTTTGTAAAAGCGAAAGATGTAAAAACTGAAAAACCTACATGCTTTCATTGTGGAAAGACTGGACATAAAGTCTACTCTTGTATTCAAAGAAAAATCCAAACTAACAAGAGTACATTTGTGAAAGCCAAAAACATAACTAAAGTATGGGTGCCTAAGGGAACCAACCACACTAACCACGAAGGACCCAAGAAAACTTGGGTACCTAAGAGCTTCACATGATCATTTTGCAGGTATGCCTTGCAGCCGAAAATAAAAAAGAGAATGTGGTATCTTGATAGCGGTTGCTCAAGACATATGACCGGTGACAAGAGTCTCTTCGTCACCTTGGAATCAAAAGAAGGAGGAGTAGTCACATTTGAGACAATGCTAAAGGCCGAATCATTGGTGTCGGTAAAATCTCCATATCATCCTCCTCATTTATTGATAATGTATTGTTAGTTAATGGACTGAAACATAATTTTATTAAGTATAAGTCAATTTTGTGACAAGGGCTTTAAAGTATCATTTGAATCGTCACTATGCATAATTAGTAGTCCAATGATAATGAGATCATAACTCACAGGACATAGGCATGAAAATGTTTACATGGTAGATCTTGATGATCTCACCATGAAGGATGGCCAATGTCTTGTAGCCATGAATCCTAAAGTCAATGAGACTAGTTGGTTATGGCATCGTAGGTTAGGGCATGCTAGCATGGATTTAATTTCTAAATTGATTACAAAGGATCTAGTCAAAGGACTACCGAAAATAGACTTTGAAAAGAATAAAATTTGTGCGGCATGTCAAGTAGGAAAACAAACAAGAAGTTCTTTTAAGTCTAAGAACATAGTCTCAACGTCAAAACCCTTAGAACTAATTCACATGGATTTGTTTGGACCCACTAGAACTGCTAGTCTAGGGGGTAAGAAATTTGGTCTTGTCATTGTTGATGAATTTTCACGTTTTACATGGGTTTCATTCCTTGCACACAAAGATGAGTCCTTTTCCGCTTTTATCAAGTTTCATAATAAAGTTTCAAATGAACTCAATCTTAAGCTAAAAGCAATTAGGAGTGATCATGGTACCGAGTTTGAAAATCACACTTTGAAAAGTTTTGTGACGAAAATGGTATCAATCACAATTTCTCGGCACCTAGGACACCCCAACAAAATGGGGTGGTAGAAAGGAAGAATCGCACACTCGCAGATATGGCTCGTACCATGTTGTGCGAATCGGATCTACCAAAGTATTTTTGGGCTGAAGCAATAAGTACCTCATGTTATATCTTAAATCGTGCTTTAGTTAGATCTATCTTAAAGAAAACACCATATGAATTGATAAAAGGCAAAAAACCAAATATAAGTTATTTTCATGTTTTTGGTTGTCGATGTTTTATTTTGAACAATGGAAAGGACAATCTCAGTAAATTTAGTGCCAAATCAGATGAGGGGATCTTCTTAGGTTATTCCTCATCTAGTAGAGCATACAGGGTCTTCAACAAGAGAACTCTCGTTGTTGAAGAATCCATTCATGTTGTTTTTGATGAAACTAATGGAGATTCTTCTAGAAAAGAAGAAGATGTTGATGCAGGTATACTTGAAGACCGAATCAAGGAATTCTCCATACAAGACAAACAACATGAGGATGAGGTTAAGGAAATACAAATCAGCAAGATGAAGAAGATCAACCTCCATCAAACAATCAAGATCTTCCTAAAGAATGGAGGTATGCACATGGTCATCCAAAGGATCTAATCCTTGGTGATCCTTCACAAGGTATAAGAACTAGATCTTCTCTAAGAAACACTAGTAATTATCTTGCTTTCGTTTTCACAAATAGAGCCTAAATCACTAGAAGAAGCTGAAAAAGATGATAATTGGAATGAACGCTATGCAAGAGGAATTAAACCAATTTGAAAGAAATGAAGTTTGGACTCTAATGAAAAGACCCCAAATGTTTCAATTATAGGCACCAAGTGGGTGTATAGAAATAAACTAGATGAAGATGGAATAGTAATAAGAAACAAAGCTAGGCTAGTGGCCAAAGGATATAATCAGGAGGAAGGAATAGATTTTGATGAAACTTTTGCTCCTGTTGCTAGATTAGAAGCTATTAGATTACTTTTGGCATATGCATGCTTCATGGACTTTAAACTCTATCAAATGGATGTAAAAAGTGCATTTCTAAATGGTTATATAATGGAGGAAGTTTATGTAGGACAACCTCCAGGTTTTGAAAATCACTTACATCCAGATTATGTGTATAAATTGCATAAAGCATTGTATGGACTTAAGCAAGCTCCTAGGGCATGGTATGAAAGATTAAGTAATTTCCTAATTGAAAACAAATTTAAGAGAGGAAATGTAGACAAAACCCTCTTTATTAAAAGAAAAGGAAATGACTTATTGCTTGTACAAATTTATGTGGATGATATAATTTTTGGTGCTACTAATGATAGTCTTTGTCAAGAGTTTGCCAAGCTTATGCAGGGAGAATTTGAAATGAGCATGATGGGTGAGCTCAACTTCTTCCTTGGGCTGCAAATAAAACAATCAGAGGAAGGCATATTCATCAGTCAGTCCAAGTATATCAAAGAAATGTTGGAGAAATTCAAGATGAAGGATGCAAAAGAAATCAGCACACCCATGGGCTCAAGTTGCAAGCTTGATAAGGATGAAAAAGGTAAAAGTATAGACTGCAAATTGTACAGAGGTATGATAGGCTCTTTACTTTACCTTACTGCTAGTAGACCAGATATATTATTCAGTGTTTGTATGTGTGCTAGATACCAAGCATGTCCTAAGGAATCACACTTGCAAGCTGTTAAAAGAATATTTAGATATCTAGTAGGGACATCTAATGTAGGCTTATGGTACTCTAAACAGTCTGACATAAACTTAATTGCTTATTCCGATGCTGATTTTGCCGGGTGCAAACTCGACAGAAAAAGCACAAGTGGGACATGTCAATTCTTGGGTGCCAATTTGGTTTCTTGGTTTAGCAAGAAACAAAATTCAGTTGCCTTGTCCACAGCTGAAGCTGAGTACATTGCAGCTGGAAGCTGTTGTGCCCAAGTTCTTTGGATTAAGCAACAGCTTGAAGACTTCGGTATTAAAATGGACAATATACCAATTAAGTGTGACAATACAAGTGCAATCAACTTAACAAAAAATCCTGTTCAACACTCTAAGTCAAAGCATATAGAGATTAGGCATCATTTTATTAGGGATCATGTGATGAAAAATGATGTGATGATTGAATATGTATGTACTGAAAATCAATTAGCTGATATCTTTACAAAGCCCCTTTGTAAAGATAGATTCAATTTCTTAAGGAATGCGTTGAGCTTGTATGATCCTAGCAAATGAAGTGAACTTGTATTGCTTTACTTTGCTACTCGAACTAGTAACCCACCTCAAGGCAAACATATGTGAAAACATGAATTCATCTAAACTAAATGACGAACTGTTTGACTTTCCGGAGGATGGTTACCCTCCCTTGGACTCTTCATAGAGATATTTTCAGAGCCTATAACATAGGTATTCGAAATTTGGTCAAACATTCCTCATTTCAATCTTAATAATCTAAAAGTCATTATCAAATCATTATAGGATGTATTATTAAGGGGGAGGATCACAAACAAATTCACTCTGTGTCTATCAAAAGAAATCACGATTGATTAGGGTGATTAAACAAAAATCTGGAACTGCAGTCTGAAATTTTTTGTGCCGGAGACGTCTCTGGCAAGTCGCAGAGACGTCCCCCCAGGGGGAGACGTCTCGCCTTAGTGGCGGAGACGTCTCGGGGACCGAATGAGGGCTTTTTAAATAGGTCGAAATCGCTCGAGCCGACTCGAGCTTTCTCCCTCATTCCCGACCAAAACGGAAAGCCCTAGCCTCCACTTGCTCTCCACTTCAAAACCTAGCTTCCATTTGCCCTAAATCGCAAACCCTAGCATCCATGGCACCAAAGAAAGCTAGGACAACCCGTGGGAGGCGACCTAGAGTAGCGGGCGACGGCGAGGAACGGCGGGAAGAACCCTCCGCGCCTTCTCCTCCGGTTGCTCCGCCGACCACGACGATTTCCTGTGCAAATCGCACAGTCACGACTGGCAGGCACATCGATTTTTTCTTTCTAGATCATGAGGGGTTCTCTATTGGAGAGAGACTCCGAGCCCAAGGGTGGGAGCACCTTTGCACCCTCAAAATCTCGACCTACCCCGGCCTTGTTAGAGAAATGTTTAGTGATATGGCCTTAGGGGACTTAGGGTACACTGCATATGTCCGAGGGACATTGGTAGAAATTAATGAGGATGTCCTATCCACTGTCCTACAAATTCCTAAGGACGGTGAGGCACCGACCTCACATCCCCAAAGGGAAATAGCCCTAAACTTGATTCTAGGAAGAGAGGACTGCGGCCCTCTTGATGTTGTCTACTCCCAGGACCTAAATGCAGAAATGAGACTTCTTTTAAGCATTGTCAATCGGGTCCTATTCCCCAAAACCGGTCGCTTCGATTTTGTTTCGGAGCGTGATTTAGTCATAATGCACCATATCCTACTAGGGATCCCCCTAAACCTCCCTAGACTCATGCTAAATTACATTGCCCAATGTCATAGGTATTCTAGGTTTAGTATACCCTATGGCATGATCTTTACCTTAATATTTAAACACTTCAAGGTTCCCATTCCACCAAATGAACCTGCAAAGGCCCTAAGAAACACCGATTATTACAATGAGGGCTCAATGAGAAGAATGGAATTTCACAAGATAGATGGGTCGTGGGTCAAGGTTCCAAAAAGAAAAGCACAAACCATAGAGCCTGAAATCCCACATCATGAGCCTGACCATCACTCTCCTCCACCTAGCCACATGGACATCCCTGATATTCCCTCCAGCTCAGCTGGACCTTCCACATCCATGCCACAACCTCCTCCAGTCAGTGGGACCTCCTTCCTATCAGAGGAGCAGATGCACACTTTAGCATCTGTTATTTGTCAGCAGATGAGGGAGGAGATGAGATCCATGATGACTGCAGAGCTGGCCCCCATCAGACAAGAGCTGAAGGAAATTAGAGCTCAAATTGAAGCCACAGAGCAGCAAATAGTTGGGGTAGGTGCCACCCAAACATTCAGATCGATAGAGCTCCAAGACAGCTTGAAGGCCATTTCCGAGAGTCTCAAAGAGTTGACAAAGCCAGATGGCAATGTGGGCACCCTAGTTGCCCAACTTAGAGGCAGAATTGAGATGGCAACCTTAGAGTTTGAAGCACTTGTGGCAGGTTTCCACAAGTCACAGGGAGATCACTTTAAGACTCTCATGGATTCTATCAATGGCTTCATAGATGCAGCCTGTAAGGCTTATGCACAAAGTACAATGCCCCATGAGCAACGACGCCGATGATGGATATCCTATAGGATCTTCTTTTTGTAAATCCTAGGCCATTGTGAAACACTTTTGTACTAGAAATCAATACTTGTTATAACTCTTCCTTTTGTACTTGAAATCAATACTCTTATGTACTAACTTCAAAGACTTACAATGACATATGAATGAATACAATTTCTTTTTAAAATCTTGTGTACATTGCCAATTCTGTGTATGTGTTTGATTGTGTGATACAAAGAAACAGGGGGAGCACATCTTGTGATAACTATGTTAAACTAAACGATGAGTATGAAATGAATTCCACAAACAAAGGGGGAGTAATATGAATGCTGAACTCATTGGACAGGGGGAGCACACCTTGAGTATCATTTGTCCCCTTCATTGTTGATGACAAAAAGGGGGAGTAGAATATTGTAAGGGGGAATAGAATATTGAAATATGAATATTGAAAGATATGGATATTGAAAGGGGGGTATAGAATGAATATTGAATATGGTTATTGAAGAATATTAATTTTAAGATAATTGCCCTTCTGGAAAAGAAAGGGGGAGTCAAAAAGAATCTAGTTTTTAAATTATCTTCAGCATCAATATATCATTCTAACTTGATTCAAATTCAGTTCATATGATAAAATCATTTAAGAACTATAAAGATCAATCCTATGCACAAGGAAATTTAAGTGATGCACATCGTATCTAGTTCAAATCAAAACATTATACTTGTATATCTGATCAATACTGTGTATATGTTTAAATTTCAAATTTTGCATATACTCAGTGTTTTGTCATCATCAAAAAGGGGGAGATTGTTGACCCCCTAATGGATTTTGATGAATACAAAACACTAGAGTAAAATTCCATTATATCTTAACAATTCGATTGAGGAATTCATGTGTTTTACTTAGAAAATTGTTAAGAAATGTCTAGGCAAGTTCCCACAATTTTTATGAATTTATTGAAGAATATTTTAAGCTAAAGAAAAAGTTCAGGGACAGCCGAGACGTCTCCTGATAGTTTCAGAGACGTCTCTGGCACAAACAGGAAGAACTGGCACACTTGGAGTCGTCCCCGGCACCTGCCGAGTCGTCCCCGCGTTAGCGGAGTCGACTCTCTCAGAAGCGGAGTCGACTCTCTCAGTGGCGGCAGAAAGACGTTTCTCAAGGGATATGCGCGAGACGTCCCCGCTGTACGCGGAGTCGTCCCCGCAAGCAAAAAGGAGACTCCCCGAGACGTCCCCAAGATGGCGGAGACGGCTCTCTCAGGGTTTTCCAGAGAATGGTTTTTGCGGTGATAAGGAAGCGGAGTCGACTCTGAGATAGCGGAGTCGTCCCCACGCATAAAGTGGACACAAGCGGAGACGTCCCCTGAAAGAGCGGAGACGACTCTCTCAGGGAATTCCAGAGGGCAAGTTTTTCGGAGACAAAGAAGCGGAGTCGTCCCCAAAGAAGCGGAGTCGTCCCCACTCAAAAAGCACAGACAAGGCGAGACGTCCCCGTAAAGTGCCGAGTCGACCCCAGATAAAGTAAAAAGTAAAATCCTGTAGGTGAGACGTCTCTCGCTGTAGCGGAGACGTCCCCGGAGCGCCTGGGACGCGACTGACAGCTTTTCAGGTTTGATTTTGAATTTCAAATCCTTCTCTTTTTGTCTCTAACGGCTATATTTGCTTTTTGGGCTATAAAAGGGACCTCTTAAGGGGTTCTCAACAACTCTTCACCAACCCAAAAGCAAAATCATTCAAGAGAGAAGTTTGAAAGAAAAGCTCAAGGGAGTGAGTGCATCCAAGGAAGGAAATCAAGTACTTTCAAGTCTCCCAAGTGATTTCAAGCTCAACCACTCTCGCGCGCTCGGGAATCAAAGCTCACACTCAACCCTACGCGGTCTACCTTGGAAGAATCAACATCTCCCACGCTTCCAACGGCAAAAAGATTCTTCCGGGTTTCATTGTTCATAAGTGCTATATTTGCTTTCTAGAGCTTTTATATTCTTTTGTACACTCTTTTATCGTGGTGCTTGTTCAAGTCAAGGGACTTGGAACAAGGGAAAGGCGTCCCAAGCCTAAGAGAAATTGGGGGTTTAGGGTTTGTTGTGAGCCCGGTGTAAAACAACGAGTTGGGTAGTGAACTCGCAAAACTACCGTACTGTAATCTTGGATTATAGTGGAAATACCCAAAGGCGCTTTGGGGAGTGGATGTAGGAGCAGTGAAGGCTCCGAACCACTATAAAACCGTGTGCTTGTGGTTGTCTTCTCTTATCCCTTTATCCTTGCTTTAGTTTATATATTTGTGTGTTTTAATCTTAAATTAGTCAAAAAGTTTTTTAAAACACCCAATTCACCCCCCTCTTGGGTGACCATCTTTGGGCAACAATGTGATTCAATTAAATGAGGATGATGAGGAAGAAGAAAGAGAAAAACAGAATTGTAGGACAGGGTTAGAGCTCGTGGAAGACGGAAAAGAAAGGAAACATGGCTGCAGTTTGATAAGCCACTCCTTTATCAGAAGATGGCTTGAGATGAGTATTAAGGGTATGGTACAGAGTACAGGTGTGTTGGTACAATAATTGTCCAAGTATCCACTGAATCATCTAGATTGCCACATAGCACAGAGAGAAATAGAAAGAAGGGGGGGGTCGGTCCGGCTTTAGACATTTTTGGGATAAATTTGAAGTGAATCTTGTTCTTTATAGCTGAAGGTAGTGCAAAATAAAAAATTCACTGGAATCTTGATTTTCATCAGTGAACATTATCATACTTCACAAACTCCAAGTTGAACGAAGATTTATGGAAGAGATGATGTTTTAGTTAGATACCAAAAGAATGTACTTGAATGTATCAGTACTTTAAAAGGTAGTTAATTACAGATAACTTACAATGGAATTAACATTGATAATTCTGCTTGGAGAGCCACGAAGAAGAGATGGCAAAAGCAACATTGACAGTAATGCTGGGGCCAGATGATTCACTTGCATGTGTTCTTCATAACCATCCTTTGAAAAACGTTGAGGCTCTAAATAAAAGTGATAAAACAAATTAGCTAGGTTAAAGCACTCACATTAAGAATTATATAATGGTTGAGAAAAAAAAGGTCAAAATAGCAGAAGTTTTTCCTTATTTTTTAATAATATGTTTGGTTATACATATATTGCAGATACCACTATTAAAAGCAAAATAGGACTAAGTATGAGGTTCAAATTTACGAACGATGACCCAAAAGACTGTATTGCAATCCCTTGGGCACAAAACAACAAAGGAGCTGTTAAAATAGTTGCCTACACAGAAAATGCCATGAGAAAAATTACTGGTTCATTGAAGGGTTCTTGTTAAAGCATGTGAATACATCTCGGTATCCATAGAATTTATGATTTCATGAACATGCGTATCCATATCACAGAGCACATTCATACTATATGGCAACACTAGAACAAGTTACATGATCCTATATGCTCACTGTATAGATGTGTGAATGTTCATGTGTTCTAATATATACCATGCTGTCATCCTATCTGGATTTTGGGAATGTGCCGTGTTGAATAACATGACAAGCAACACTTTTCCCATTCCGACCATAGCATTATTTAGTGTTTTATATTCAGTTTGAATCCAATGATAACAAAAGTGTTGGCCTTGAATCTGGAAAAGGAAAAAAAATATATCCCACTAACAGTGAAATGAAGTAAAAAATACAGCATAATTGGAGAATTTGGTTGATCAGACAAATCCAAACACGTTCACCCTCTTCAACAAAATAGCCCACCAAGCTTTGGAATTTCAGCACACATGAGAAAACTTTATTCCATGAATGCAAGAAGCAACATCTCTAACGATATGCCATCAAGTAGAGCAGTCAAGGAAAACAAAACTGTTAATAAATATTATTATGAAAATTAATAAAGGGTATGTTGTCTAGAATCATCATATGCAGTTTAGTCAAAAGTTTTAGCAGCTTTTTTCAAAATTATTTAGATTCTGAAAAATTTTGTGAATATCTTTTCGACAATACTTGTTGCCTTGTTGGTTTTATGGAAAGAAACAAACATTTCAATTGGCCTTGCAAGATCTATAGCAGGATTAAAAAAAATAAAATAAAATGAAACCATGAGGCATTCAGCTGGCTAGAAAACTAGCACATAATGAAATTACAAGTCATAATACGAAGTCAAATATAATAAATCAAATGTTAATGTGTTCCGTACAAACCTCCTATAGTGAAAATGCCAGCATTGTTGATCAATGCATGCAATGGTCCAAGACGAGCATTCCAAGCTTCAGCAAATCGTACAACAGAGTCGAGGGAAAGCAGATCAAGCTCCATAACCTTGACAGGAGTACAAAAATTGAACAAAATCAATCAGCGAGCAGCTTACATGAGTTAAATATTCATTGGAGCAGATAAGAAAGAGCAATTATCACTCAATAGATGACAGCATATGTCAAGATAGCTTTACATTTCAACAGATTTCATTTTGTTGGTGTTAGTAGGTTGTTCCTGCAATCACACATACACTTCTGCTGCATGATATATACTCTACATTTAGGTGTATGCAAATCTAAATATAAAAAGAACAAAGTTATTTTTTTCTTTTGCATGATGTAAGATTTCTACCTGAACCAAATAAGATAGATGCCTAATTTTTAATTAGAATTGCCTGAGCACATAAGAGTGGGTGCCTGTCTTTCATAGATTTATGCAACAATATAGATTGTTAATTAACTAGCAATTAATCAGGCAACAATTGCACTCATATTATAAAATAGCGGAAGAGCACCCTCAGTATCCTTAAAATTCATATGTAATAATTAATTAATCTAGCAATCATATCTTTGAAGTAAAAGAAAAAAAAAAGCTTAATGGATAACCATTCAGAAGATGAAGTTAAAAAATGCTAAATATGTAGTGCAACCATTTTCAGCATAAGGAAGTCACGTGGAATTGATGCAAAGATAATAGGGCACAGAATCCCAATCTCACAGATTTAGGATTATTCTTCTCCTTGCCTTGAGCCCATATGGGATCTGTACGTGCTCCCTTGACTACTATTCAACCTTGACAACTCCCTTATCCTGAGCTAGAGCACCATCCCTTTACTGAAGTAACTAGAGACAGAGTCTTATTTTGTTAAGAATTCAACCTGCTACACAGAGTCATCAAAAAACATGAGTGTGGTTGGCAGGCTTTTAACAAGTTCTCAAAACTCGTGTGCTTACAATGAGGTCCTCAAATATAAAAACATATCTTATGTTAAATCTCGAATAAGTTATTTGCCAGAGATGTTTGACTTGAGCTTATTGTTCTTGCAGAATAGCCTATTTTAACTGGAGTTGTAGAAACTTGGATATACTTATAGAATCTACATAGGAGGCAGTTCTGTTGATAATCTGGATTCAGGGGAACAAACAACCTTGCACCAGAACTTGTGAACATAAACCCACAATAACAATCCACCTTTTATCTCTGCTCTAAAAGGTTGCCCCATCTCTATCAGGCAAGCAACTACCTAGGAAAATCACTTTTATTATCATGCATTGATTTTGATTTTTCTACATTGTTTTCCTTATCACTTTTCTTTTCCTGTCTGTTTTTCTTTCCTGTTTATGTTTATAGAAAGAAATCAGGAAGCAGTCCTCTTGTACTCCTCCCACTACATATATTTGTTATCTATTGCCTTTCAATAGGAGTGAAAAGAAATATGCTGCAAAGTATATCTTGCTAGGATTATCTTTGTAGTGTCTTTGTACTACCAGTTGATCATGTCAAGTCCCCCTATAGTAGTAAAACTCCATTTGCATTTAATTTTTGAAGGCCAGAGCTCTTCTCCCCCTGTAGTCCTGTACTATATACTACTTGTAGTCTTTCTATCACAATCACATTTACTGAAGCCCATTTTTACAGATCACTGATGACCATTCTTGCAGTAAAACGAAGAAGTAAAAGATATCTATATGTTTGACCAATGGTGGCCCATGAAGTTGTATTTGTTTCATAAGACTGAGATCGAAGCAGACTATAGTTACAACATAGTACAGACGCTGGTGGAGCACCAAAAGCCTAATAACCTCACTGATGATTTAGAAATTCTTAGAAATGTCCAATAAAGAACTCACGATAGGGCTTAGTTGAGCAAAAAAAAAAAAAAAAACCAAAAAAAAAAAAGAAATCATGAAAAAAATCACTCAATGGGTATGATTTGTGGGATAAGAAAAAAACCTGTTCCGCCCAACTATAGTAAGTGTATTAGTACATACCTCAACATTAAGCGGTAGCCCCATTCCAGCGTTTTCATTCTGCCACTTCTGGATCAGCTCGTGAGCTAGTTTTGTTTTTCTAACAGCCATTACAACATGCGCTCCTGAGTGTGCAAGTTGCCTGTTCCAGTCCATGGACATCCCATTATTAACACAAAGGTAAAAGGCCATAATCAGGAACACAGAACAGAAGATAAGCTTCTATATAGAAACTCAATTGGAGTTCCAATTGTTTGTTAAGACCCAAATTCAGGGAAAAATGAAGGCATTCTCAAATTAAACCAACCTGAGAATAACCTAGTCGGTTAAATATTGCACACTTGTATTCTCCCATTCTCTGACTATGATTATTTGTCAAAGAAGAAATGTGAAATAAAGTTCGAAAGAAAATTTGAACACAGATGTGAAGCCTCGTCACATCTAACTACTATTAGCATCTGGAAGAAATCTATAAGCATAAATTCGTCCAAAAATTGTAATAAAGATCATCTCGAAATCATCTTCTGATAGATATATCTACCAAAAAAATAAAAACCAAGCTAAAATGAAGCTAAGAAACCCACCAAACTAGTTGCCATCAAAATTTACCAACAAAAGGGAAGAAAAGAAGAATCTTTAGAAGAAGAATACGAAGCGGACCTGGCGATCTCGAGACCGATTCCACTGGTGGCGCCGGTGACGATGCAAGTGATCCCATCTAGAGGGGGGAGAGGCAGAGGGTTCTCCAAATGGCTGGCAGCGATCCTCTGGAAAAGAAACTCACCAACGATACTACACCAGCCCCTCGCCCACTCGATCCAACCCAAATCTTCCTTCTTCCTCCAGCCGCTGCCGGTGTTCCTATCGCCGTCGCCGGAGGAGGAGGAGGATGAAGAGGCCGGCGAGCCCATTGCGCGTTCTTTTCCTTCGTTTCTTCGAGGAGGGCAGAAGAGGGGTTGAGTCCACTCTAGGAGTGTTCGAGATCTGAGGGGGTTGCGAGGGTTTGTCTTACTCTCGTGGCCCATCACAGCAATGGTGTGGGGGAGTTAAAAAATTAACGCTGGCCAGTTGTTTTCCCCCGACCGAAACTAAAATGTGCGTGCGCGTTGCTTGTTGAAATGTGGCTTCGCCTCTTGGTGTGGACCCATAGGAATCCATGAGCGTCATTTACTTGATCTCGTTGCCTAGGTTTTCGACGACGCCCGTACGTTGATTTAAATGTTTATAACCATATAAGTCGTTCTCGAAGATAATTTTATAAATACTTATTCACGGAGTGTTTTTATATTTTATTCTTATCTCTTTTTTTTCACCATGTTATTATATGTTATTTTTTTCTATTTTTATACTTTCTAATTATAGCCGATCATGATTCGAACTTGAACTCAGAAAATGTTAAATTTTAAATAGGCTCGATCCAACTAAAAATAACTATAACTTAAATTCAAAGCTTGAGCCTATGATCAGCTTGATATCTAACAAATATAATTTATTTATTTTATTTTTTTATATTTATGCTGTACATATGCATACTAATATTTAATTATATTGTTTTAAGTCCTGCAACTTCTTTCATGCACTTATTTCTCATTCAATTTTTTTTTTCTAATTAATACAAACAAACATTCATCTCGACTATCTGATATCTTAAATTTTATAATTTATAATACTATAGTTTTTATTATTATTTTATAATTTTGTTTTTAACTCCCCAAAGTATGTTTAAAACTGGCAAATGTTACGGCAGAGAAATCATAAAAATTCCCGCACTCGCGAGAAAATGTCATTCTCGTGGAGCGACTTCCTTGGAGTACGTAAGTCGAGACATGCAGTTTCTTACGAGAGGAAAGCCAAGAAGGTCTTTAGTGTCGCATGTCTCGTAATAAAAAAATACTTGGAGTCTCCGGATGGCTGTCGCTTTTGATTAAATTGTGGTGATTAACACGTCTCCGTCCGTGCAGTCGAGCCAATTTTAGCTACAAACTGTTCAAGGATGCAGCTTAGTACTTACCTGGAAGCTTGACATAAAATTTTAGCTACCGATCATGAGAACCCCTGAAAGAGCTGGAAGGGAGTATGCTATTCCAGCTGAATGCAACATTTGCAGACTGGATGAACAACAGAGGGAACTTATGGCATCTATGTTTGATATCAAAATGTCAGAAAGAGCACCTACATCTCACCAAAGCATGCTTACTTGCAGAGTTCTGATTGAACTTGGTGCTATAATACAGTGTAATAGGGACCACAGCGAACATAATGTCTTTGCTTATCTTTTACCCTGGATATCAAAAAAAAAGAGAAAAAAAAATGCTCCAGATTGCCGCTGCAACTTCCGGCCTGGATGACGTCTACTCTAATCAATGTGTTGGCCAAGGCCAGTTAAGAACCTGCCCGTTTTCCAGATGAAGGTAGATGTTGGTGCAAAGAATCATAAAAAAAAACTTAAGGCTTGATAATATACAGTAACATTACTGTAGCAAACTTCATTTTAAGACTAGTAGTGATTTTGGCTGCATGGTTGGATCATCTTGGAGATACCTCATTGCAAACCCAGAGATGAATTCAGTGAGCACCAACGCACATCAACAAGACAACCGAAACAACTGTGAACAACAAATTATACTTTAACTAGAAGTAATCGCCTTTTTGAACCAACATGCTTTTCGACATCAACATTACTATTCATTTGACTGGATTCTGTGTATCACGATTAGTATTAACTTTCATTTGTCCTTGAGATCTATTGCACGCAGCAGCAGGTGACAGTTGCATGGAACATCATTTGCTGGTTACAGGAGCTCGGTGAATCTGGCCTTTGATTTTCCACAAGATTTGAGGGATTTTTCTGCATTCTTTCCCCTTCTCTTTCTCCTCTCTGGCAGAAAAATCTTCAACAAGAAAAGCAGGTACACAGGGACCAGACCAAAAATGTACAATAACCGGCCAAAGAGAGGAACTCCATGACCAGAGCAGGCAGAGGATGCAATAAAAGCATCAATGTAATTCTGTCAACTGCCACTCTGAAGCAACGGCTGTGGCTGTGCCCTGTCATCAGCTTGAGAGCACAGGAGTTTCTGGAGAGAGCGGTATTGAAGGCGTACACTTTCTCCACTGTCAAGAATTTTGAGGAGATACCTGCAAGTAAATTTATAATTAGATACATGGTTTTAGAGATTTGTTAAGCTTTCAACTTAACACATAATATACTTAAAACTACAAAAACCCCGCAAACTTACCAGCCATTCAAGCATTGGGATGTGATCACTGCTTCCTTTCCAACAAACTTGTCAGGAGTCCTCCTGTTTCCCTGTATACTTTGTACTGTCAGCATGTTTTCTTCATAAGTCTATCGTACTACAGAACAAATAGTAACTTTATGACGACAGGCTTGTCACAAAAGAATTTACCTTGATCAACACTTTCTCATTTACTGCAAATGGATATTGAACTCCTTTTAGCAGTCTAGGGCCATCACCATCAGCTGGCACCTCACCATTTTCCTGATAATTTTACAAAACAAATAAAAAAGAATTAACAATCATAGAAATTATTTTGGCCATCAAATACAGCCTTTTGCAATGGATCATCAGATATGTACCTTGCCTAGTCTCTTCAGGGCATCCATCTGTTCACCAACTTCTTTCCTGCGTTTTCGGACTGCAGCATTATGGAACAGTCTCCTGTCATCCTCCATCTTCACTGCTGTAGCTGCAACTCTCAAAGCTGTAAGAAAATACGATGAATACATGAAGTTAACAATTAGTCAGAAATATAGGAGGACCAAGCTTTACTGGAAAATCTTGCACAAGATCAGCATGTACCAAAGTTAGGGACCAAGGACCCAGGATCAATTTCTGCATTGCATAGAGTACACCTAGCCTGATTGAGAAAGAAAATATTAGGAGAGCAATACATTAGTTATTTCTTTATCCAGATAATATGTTCCGCTAAACAAAGAAATTGGAAGATATGAAACAATAGATTTAAAAGAAGCCAGCGTAAAAATATACAATATGACATGAATTTTCGAATTTATATTAGAAATTTGCTGAAGAAAAAATAGCACCCACTGCAGCAATACCAGCAAAGTTGCAGATTATACCCTGGGTGGTAGTGACTGGAATATTTCTAAAGACTTTTTTTCCCAAATCACATATGCATTTCCAGATAAAGCCAATAACTAGCCCTAAGTCTTTCAGCCTACAATCCTCTTAAATTCAGTAATGTCGCTGTTTTTCAACTGCCAATATTCTTCAATTTTACCTCTTGTGCCATTTCTGCTTCTACAAACCTATACTGACTCTTCTCAAAAATTTGCAGTTTAAAGGAGAGCAATTACTAGTCAGCAACCTTTATTCCACTTTAAATTGAGAACCCACAACTTTACCCAAGTTAACAACATTCAGTTTTGCTCTCACTTTCTCTCCTACAAGTGCTATGTTATCTGGCTAGTTATTTTCTGTTTCTTATTGGAGGCTAATCTAAGAAGTAACAATTTTAGTTCAATTACTAAAATTGTATCGGTGTACTTCATATACTGATCATTCAGAGCATAGATGAAGACTGAAAGAGAAGGATCCACACATACCATTTCTATGACTTTCTTCAACATGTGGCCACCAAATGAATGTCCACAAGAGACAACCATAGCATCCTCAAGGAAAGCACCCCTGTAACAACAGAATTTGACGAAATAAATCCATGAGAAACTGTATCATGTCAGCAGAAGCACAAAATTGGGCACAAATCATCCAAAAATCACTTTGTTGACAAGCAGCCAAAGTCGATTAATGCCTGCAGCTTCTCTACTCTGCCAAACGTAAGCATAAAAAATAGCATTTGAATAAATTTAAGTGCCCTAGTTTCATGTGATAACAACCAAAATATGCAAACCCATCCATTCTGCAGCATGCATTACTCATATAGAAGAATGAAGAGTTCAAACTTTAAAAGGTAAAGAAGCTACCTAAAAGAAATGCTATTGTAAAATATTGAGGTTCAAATGGAAACTAGAGGAAAAGGTTATCTAGATTCTTGAACATCTTCCTCAAGGAGTGGCAAAAGATCAAGATACACAAGAACAAAATGAGACCAAGGTAAAATATGTCTGGCTTTAACTGAGCTGAGAAAAGGTATATTGGCTGTTAATGATTTTATAAAAAAGGTCAAGAAGATCTACACACCACTCAAGCCACTCAAGACTGAAAAGATGAAACTAGAGATGTAGATCAATGTAGCTGCACTAAGTTTGATATAATTCAAACTACAAAATTGATGAAAATAATGAAACAGGGACATGATATCTCAAAGAAAAGGAAAGATGAAAATTGTTTTTCTAGAAGTTGTCAAACAGGGACTGAACAAAAGATAATATAAGAGAAACTACAAAAGGGTGCAATTACAGGTAAAACGGGTCAATGGATAACTAGACCAGAGATTCATTTTGAGGAATGCAAAAGAACAAGGTACTATGACTATCTGAAATCATGTTAGTTCTGTTATTGGCTTATCCCATGAGATCTTGGATATGTAGAAGATGACACTGAATGTAGAACAACAATGGATACCCATTTACTGAAATAAGTGACAGATAAAATTGTACCATTTGTCATGAAATTGAACTTATGTGGCAGACTTGAAAATTATGCGATAGGTGACAAAATAATGTCAACAAATGACAGGAACCAATCAGACTTTCCATCTTCCTCCCTGGTACGGTGGTTTGCAAAAAGAAGTGATGAGAAAACATTTAAAAATAAATAAATATAAATGTAGAAACTTACGATAGAGGGTCTGAAAGGACACTTCTCAATGATGGTTCCCGAACGAGATCGTGATCATTGCACGCCACCTAAGAGAGAAGCACAAACAGAAAGGGAAATGCTAGAAATCAGTTATATGTTACCAATATGCAAAAAATGCTTACTGTCATGGTAAAATTGTGAGACAGTCGCTTGCATGTGATACATAATGAAATGGATTACAACCTGCTAGAAACAGTACTACACATTCTATTCAAAAAAAATATGATGAGAATGTTCCTTATAGCTCATTAACATTATTGGATAATGTTAGCAATTTAGAATTGCTTGTTACTTATTCTAATCCATTTATCTTAATTTTTGTATGTAGTGGTGAGGGTGCGGGAATGCTGTGAACATGACCAGATAAAAACAAAAGGATATGACCGTATGCACAAATACATTATCTTTTCTATTCCCTAAAACGTCATCAAGCAACAGGTCATAATGTAATCGTTATTAATGAGGGATTACAAGTAATGCACCGAGAAAACATGAAGCAATAAGCCATTAAAGGGCATAAAGTAATCCTAAGTTTGAGAAAAGTACAAGGTAATCTATGAGTTCTGGTTTTGCTAAAGAGGAAATGATGATGGAATAGGAACACTAAGTAACATGATGAGCTTTGTCTTCATTCTTTTCTCAAATTCTAGCAACATTCCTCTGTTCTCTCTCTTTTTGTTTTCTTGCTCTTCTTTCTTCTTTTCATCCTCAGCTTTTCTACTACAACAGACTGAACTGGCATCCCTCTTTCTTCAC
Source organism: Phoenix dactylifera (assembly GCF_009389715.1). Classification (NCBI taxonomy): domain Eukaryota; kingdom Viridiplantae; phylum Streptophyta; class Magnoliopsida; order Arecales; family Arecaceae; genus Phoenix; species Phoenix dactylifera. The sequence continues at coordinate 13,136,579 of NC_052408.1, read as the reverse complement.
TTCTGTTTAGACCTCCTTTCTTTAAACTCTCTTCATCTAGGATTCCAACTTCAGCTATTCAAGATCATTATGAGATTCTATGTGGTGATTATAAAGTTGTGAAGCACTAACAATATCAGAAGATGCAATTTATATCAGTTGTCATAAATCCCTCTTATGTTCCTTAGATTTTTCAGATGTTTTCTTTTATCCAAAATCCCACCTAGACATGTCCCTACTCTCCTAGCCCTAGAAGTCTAGAAGCCTAACACTTTTGGCTCCAACCAAAAAAATGTTGTTTTTCTTGTTTGACATAAATTCTTTACTTTGGATCAACTCTTGGATATCCGCAGAAGCCAACTCTGAAATGATTTATCTAGTTTCTAGCTAGAATTGAAGCTCAATTTTTATACTTTTTTGCTTCATCCATAACTGTCCGATAGTAGTCATAGATAGAACTGGTACAAACTTTTTGAACCTCCACTAGTTAGGATATCAGTCTTCTATAACAATGGCAATTATAATGTCCCAGAATTTTTAGTCAAACAATATAGAGCAGCATCTCCTATTTTCTCACATGTCACAATTAAGTATTAGACAGTTTACAAAGTGAAAGGAAAAGAAAAAACAATACATATGAAGATAGGAGATGCTTAAAATAGTAAACTCACATAAGTATTATCAGGATGGGTGCACGCAACATCTTCTTCAGTAGACAAGTCATCCATAAACTGGCTCACAGATATTGGTTGGTAACTTTGTGGGATTACATGGCCAGCAGCTGCAATTGGGGAGCAATCCAATATAGCATTGCTTTGAGGCATTAGTCTAAATGTCAGTGATGCCCTACAAAAAGAAAGACAATATAAGTCAGGTATTATGAATAAATCAAGTATCAATTGAGTGCACAAAGTCATGAATTGTCCGCTTGACACTTGACAGTACACTATTATTGCATATAGAAAGGGTCAAGGTTAAGCAAAATTATGTGCATAAATTAATGCCAGATTAAAGTAAATTCAAACCTTCCACCATTCATCATTCCTGAACAAGAGTCAGCAGTAGTCCTATATGAGGCAGCTGGGCGAAGACCAGCAGTAGCATGACTAAGTGCCCTTCCCGTAACCAACAATAGGTCACCAGGACCTGACGCCCCATCTGCTAGGTACCAATGACCATTTGGGTCACAAACCTATCAAAGAAGTAACTAAGCAAATGATCTCAAGGAACGCAAGTAGCCAAATGTAAAAACAGTGAAATAATGATGTATGATGGAAAAGCATACCAGCTATCTTCCTTATATTTATAAAAGTTTTAGAGCTAAAATGGGAAGAGAAATAAATGAGAAACATTGGCAAGTGAAGCCTAGTCCAGAACCTTATGACTACTAATTGCTCAAAATTCATATGTTACTGAAAGGAGCAGCTAAATACCTGGATCCCAGGACTGTCAGAAGCAATTAAGGTCAACAACCCTTTTTCGACTTCATTAGCCGAAGATTTCCCTCCTCCAATATGCCCCTTGCCATTCTGTAATGAGGCATGAGAACAGGCTGCAACCAACACTGATGATGAGACCTCATTGGCAGGTAGTGGGGTATCGTCAAGCAGATGGTTGAAAACACTGCCAGAATTTCTCACTATCATTCACAGGAGAAAATCACTAAAAACCAATTCAACCAGATGCAACACTAACATCCACAAATGCTATCTTACTCGCTGCGTAGGCGAAGATGCCTTGCTATTGCACACAGTGCAGCACGAGCTGCCTTTCCCATGCATCCGAAAGCATCACTCATGCATGGGGGTGAAAAATCCCCATCTTCCAAAGCCCTAACATGCATTACAATCAAAACAAAACATTTTAATCATGTCTTAATATAAAAATATATTTCACCCAATTATTAGTAAATTTTATAAAAATCATGACATATTGTACAAATGCATGGAAACATTTCGCCACAGTTTATACTTTACAACCTTTGCATTCGATCAATACAAACAATAACCCTTCTCTTAACTCTAGTGGCAGCATAATGAAGCATCAAGTGGCTTGAAAATCAAGGATTTGTCTTTCATCCACTAAAAGTGTTTGATGTTGTCTAACACTTGTATCAAGTAAAGTATTCTACAAAATTGTTCCAGTTCTTATATTTTGGCCTTAAAAATAGATAGTGCCATACATCCTTATTTATGATATGATAGTGCCATACATCTTTATTTATGATAATGACCAACACAGACAGAAGTGTTAGGAACAACAAGTCACCACTTCCTATATCCAATCATATAGGGGGTGACTGTTCATACACATATACAGTTAGCTTTCTTTTTTTGAGAAATACAGCAGGAATGCCACTTTCCATGTTTGAACCTGGAACCTCTGATAAGTGCATAGCAACAGGCGGACCCATGTCTCTTTCTATACTTAATTTTCTTTGAACACAAATGTACAGAATTCCTACGTTGCTCAGGTACGAAAAACAAGTATTACAAAAACAACAGGAAAAAGCACTTAGCTAAGTAGCAGAATATCAACATAAGGTAACAGAAAAATGGAGTCTAGCAATCCATCTACACTCTCAGCAAAACACTATCCTCAAAAAAGGTTATTAAACAACTCATCCACTTAGTCCCATCTGTAGCCAACATGTCCATCTTACAAGGCCATCTCTAAAGACATGAAAGCTAATCCTCACATCAACATGTTCCATCACATCAGAACCATTGCAACATCATCCATGATCTATCATTGTCATATCAACATACATCACATCTGGCTCCTTCAAAGCTTGAAGAAACAATTGTCTCCTTAAAGTCATTGAAGCCATTGGAGTGCCTAATCAAAAATTGTGCATGAGAGAGCAAATTAAATCTCAAAATACCCAGCAAACACCCATCAACTTGTCATTTTAAGCACATCCAAAGAGGACCTGAACAAACACTAGGAGCAAAATCTTTGATTTTGACATTCTAATTAACTATAACTATCTATATAACTTTGGGCAAGTACATCAGTTGAATAGTTCAAATTTCATAACACACAGATTGATGGAACTTGATGGTGCAAAACATGACTCATCACCTAAGACACCAAAACAATTACAAACTTGTAAGTATGTCAGATAATAGTCTAATAGCTTAAGGGCAAACGAATCTTAAACTTGGCATAAAAGAAAGTGAACAAAAAAATCTCCCTGAATTAAGTTAGTCAGGTTTCATTGTTGCATCACTTTTAATTGATCGGCCAACCCTTGTATGTAGGTGATCGGCCAACCCTTGTATGTAGGTGATCGGCCATCCCCTACAGAATCCACAAAAAGTGCAGGCCTATGGTAAAATATGGCCCATGAGCACATAATGCCTGACATTACCCAAAATAACCTACAATTGTGCACGCCCCTATCAAGGCCTAAGAAAAAAAAGTAGCTTAATAAAATCCATATAACAAGACCAAGGAGATCCATCAATATTGGAAGACCTAGTCAAAGAAATCCTCTCCATGCATAAAGGTTTTAAGTCAACAACCATATTACCATTGTTTTAAATAATGGGTTGGGCGGCTGCCTAGGCACCGGGCACCCAGCACTACAATTGGGCCAGTTGACCCCAGAAATCCGCACGCCACAAGGCATGCACATAGGCTAGGTATGAAGCAGGTTTAGGTTAATGAGCTAGGGACCATCACTTATTGGACCCCAAATGTCTCCAACTTTACCCATTCACCTTCCCTAATCCCTCCCAATTACTCTTCCTCCCATTTCCTCCTCTCGTCCTATCAATGAAATCCTAGCTAATCTGATGGCCTGGTGGGTGGGTGCCGCTGGTTGGCGGTGAGCGGCGAGCAATGAGTAATGAGCAACAAGAAGTGAACAAGGTAGTGAAGCATGATGGTGCAGACGTGGAGGTGGCGTCATGGCAAGGAAGCCATTAGAGTGGAGGTGGTGGTGAAGCAACAAATGATAAGGAAAGGTAAGCTTATTTTTTATGCTTTCTCCCTCTATTTCCTTCTATTTTCCTCTTTCTTTTCTTCTTTTTTCAAAGGCGTGAATGGAGCTACCATCAGCAGCAATGGTGGTGGTTATGCTACTGCCAGTGGTTCCTGCAACACCGCCATGGCTAAACTGCAACTAGTGGTGCCTGCAGTAGCACCGAGTGTGGTGGTTCTGCCGTTGTCGATGGTTCCTACAGTACCACCAAGGATGGTGGTTATACTGCTTCTGGTGGTGCCTGCAACACTGCAAGGGATGGTGGTTTTACCACTGCCATTGGTGCAGCGGTGGTTTTGATCAAGCACCCACCTTGCACCTAGGTACTGAGTGCCTCCCTAGGTGTCGAGCACCACCTAGCTGTCGAGAACTCCCCTATCCACCTGCCTCACACCTCTATTGTTTAAAATTTAGCATATTACCAAAGAGGTGATAAGATCTAGGTAACAAACTAGTCCAAAACCTCAAATAAATTGTTGACAGAACATTCTTAACAGAACCAAAAAAACCCTGAAAGAGTAATCCATTTATCATGCTTCACTCATCAACATGTTTCTAGATAAAACATAATATATACACATCTGCAAACAGAACCCTAAAAGCAAACCTCCTAAACAAGCAATTTATAAAAGTCTAAGCTTGTTTAACCAGCTTTTCTATGAAATAACTAACCAGAAATGTAAGATGCCCATTAGTATTTCTGATAGTTATTATGCATAGCAGGGATGTCTTGAAGAAATAATGGTGTTTGCGAAATGTCAAAAAAGTGGCTTGCAAAATGCACACACAAATTAAAAAAGTAAGTTGAGAAAAGGGAACAAGCATAAACCCATGTAATACAAGAAACTAGAGAGCAAATCTTATTCCAATGATCGAGGGTTGTGCGCATAAGTCCACTTCTAATGCTTGCTCCCATCCAAGGCTAAACTTCTCTGAAATAGAAGTATTCAAATCCTCTCCCTTTGATTTCAAACCTCCATCAACTTTGGTTTAAAAGTTTGTTCAATGCACAAATAAATGTTCCAAAATGTTATGAAGATTAATTTTCAAATTTATCATGCACCATCCAGCTCCTGTCACTTCTTATGCTCAACTCATAGTTAGACTCCTCTTGAGATCTGCCCTCTTCTCATAACATGAAAGAAATTCCTAGTCACCTAAACGCTCCATAACACTTACTAGTATGCAACTACACATAGATCAAACATTTGCTCAGAACAAGGGAATGTCCTATTCTTCAAATAAATAAAAGTGCTTGTAATCTAACTCAAATTAGGAACTAATTTTCCACCTACCCTTTCACAGTAGGATAATATATATTCAAGGCCCATAGGGACACCTGACCAAAAATTTAAAGTTACAGGAAGTTAAGCGACCATCAAAACAAGCATGCACCTAGACCAGATGTGCATGCACCAATTTACAACTCCAATAATATTTGGTAAAGGCAATCTGCAAAACAGAAATATACACCAACAATGACCCATTGTCAAAAGATCCATCAGAGGTAATCTCTTTACTCATAATTACAATAGTTCTAGAACAACCATGCCTTTTGTTTGTACCTTCAAGACTGGATATATACAGATACATACACATCTAATTGTCCATTGTGATAACTCAGTGCCACTTCAAGAAACAAAACTGATCCAAAGTCAGCAAATACTCCAGTAATCTGACCAAGAAGTTGCTTCCAACCATGAATTTTCAAATAAGAATAAGGAATGGCTATTACCTAGTTATGGTCCTGGCAATCCAGGGTGCTGCAAGGAGCTGGGATTGGTAATTTTTTTTGCACAAAGTAGCGGCCCTGGGACTTGAACCTGCGCCATTGCGCTCGTCAGCCCAAGACTTTAACCATTGCACCAAGAAATGACCCCAACATTTTAGAACAATAAAGTTCCAATTTTTTGTATTTAGTATCAGAGTCACGGCTAAAAATATTAATTAACCCGAAACGAATTCTTCATCATCGTATTCCATAATTTCAGCAATCGCGAGCCAAAATTAAGACAGAAAAAAATAGAAAGAAAAAAAGAAGACACAAAAAACTAACTTTTATACAACTTTGCATCAGTTTCCTACCTCCCGGCGCGGTAGATGTAAACCTCGCGGCCCACTTTTCCCCAACCCACCAATCCCCCACCGCCACTGCTGCACTGCGCTCTTGCTTTAAAGAACATCCTCACCGACTCGAGCGCGCACCGAACCACCACTGCCTCCTCCCTCCCGAGTTCGATCACCACGGCGTTGTGCCTCATAAGCGACCCGGACAGTGCCTCCACCGCCCTAACGTAGGCCGCGCCGGGCGCCCCCTCGTAGGGCGCGATGTCCGCCAGCCTCACCCTCGCTATGGGCGCGCTCTCATCCGGGTCGAGGCCGGATGGCGGGAGGCGGGGCGTGGAGCCGGGAACCGGGGGGAGGGGGAGGAGGCCGAGGGAGAGGGGAGAAGGGAGATGGGATTGGAGGGGCGCCGGCGACGATCGGGCAGCGGCGGAGGAGGAGAAGGAGGAGGGGAGAGGGCCGGAGAGGGGAGCTGGGGACATGGAGGTGGACATCGGGACCCGGGGGCCGTTCATCGGGCATCATGCGGTCGATCAGGGAGAGGACTAGGGTTAGGATTTGGAGGGAGTGGATACAGGACGGACAACGGGCATTTCGAAATTCAAGCTCTTCTTTTTGTCGCCTCTTTGTTTTCCTTCAATTTCCAGAACGAGAAGGAAAAGGAACAGGGAGAAGGAGGGTGTTTAATTCGCCGACGGAATCTGGACTCTTCACACCATGTTTCATTAGATTGCTGACGTGGCGAACCTGAGGACTTGCAGGTCTAGAAATAGGATATAATTTCTTCATCATTTACGAGATACCGTGCGTGTTCTTAATTTCCAACATATTGGGCTGGACTAGTGCTTACTCCGGCCTGTGAATCCAAGAAGAGGCTGGGCTTCGTAGCCCACCAGGCCTAGTTGTCCAAATGTCCCAGTTTCACCACGAAATCTTTGGTGCACCCCAACCACCTCACCCCATCCCTGGGGCCCAAAAAAATAATAATAATAATAAACGCATACAAATAAAAGCTTTCATGGCAACCATGCCTTGCAAGGTACGAGACGATGGAGTTTAACATTAGATCTCGGACGATGCATATAGCTGCATCAAATTCTTGTCTTAGGGGTTGTCTGGTTGCTGGTGAAATTTCTTAAGACGCAGGGGAGACTTGTCTGTTCTAAGAGTTATTTTTCATGTTTTATTGCTTATTAGTATTTAGGAAATGGGAAACAACCAAATAAGTGTTTAAGATGTTGTTCTTCTAGTCATGATGATAGTGCGATGTTGTGCTAATTTAGTTAGTAATGCTTGGAAGCAATGATTATTTCCAACACTCAGATCCCAATGAAATAAGATGGATCCAACTCTTTACGCTAAATTCTGATGTACTTAAAAGTCATGAAAAAATGGTTAGAAGGTTGTAGGCAACTTAGATTTCATGGATACAATATGCAAAGGGGATTATTTCCTTGATACAATCGACTAATAAGCTTTTCTTTGTTTAGTATTAGGTTTATCATGTTCTATGGAGTTATCTGAAAAGTGACAATTAACTATGTAGTTATCTGAAAAGTGACAATTAGCTATGTAAGTAAAATGAAATTATCTCAAGAAACCATCATAATCAACATTTATAGAAATCAAATTCAATCACATTGTGTTAAAGGTTCAATGCATGGCTTTGAACTACATCCTTTATGATGTAAATATTCATGACATCAAGATAAGAATTCGAGTTATCAAAGTTGCCAATTTCATGACAGTCATGGTACATGATTTATCATCATTATCTTTAACATTATGTGTGTGGCCCAATAGTCCCACATCGGAAAGACTCGTTCTAGAGCCTGGGCATATGAGGCGAGTGTCTCCTAATCCTGCAGACGCGTTTTGGGTGGAAAACAAAACCGGGGAGGGGTGAAAGACGCTTGTGTGAAGCCCCGGAACTGGACAATATCTGGCAGGGGAGCCCCGTGTTTCCCCCCTCATGCGGCCCCCACGTGGGCACTAGGTGCCTCACGTGCTCCGCAAAAGCGGGGACTTGACATTTGGTATTAGAGCCGAGGATGGCTTTTGTCCGATGGTGGGAAGGATGTGAGGTCCAATAGTCCCACATCGGAAAGACTCGTTCTAGAGCCTGGACATATGAGGCGGGTGTCTCCTAATCCTGCAGACACGTTTTGGGTAGAAAATAAAACCGGGGAGGGGTGAAGGACACTTGCGTGAAGCTCCGGAACGGACAATATCTGGCAGGGGAGCCCCGTGTTTCCTCCCTCATATAGCCCCCCGTGGGCACTAGGTGCCTCACGTGCTCCGCGAAAGCGGGGACTTGACATTTGGTATCAGAGCCGAGGATGGCTCTTGTCCGATGGTGGGAAGGATGTGAGGTCCAATAGTCCCACATCGGAAAGACTCGTTCTAGAGCCTGGACATATGAGGCGGGTGTCTCCTAATCCTGCAGACGCGTTTTGGGTAGAAAACAAAACCGGGAAGGGGTGAAGGACGCTTGCGTGAAGCCCCGGAACCGAACAATATCTGGCAGGGGAGCCCCGTGTTTCCTCCCTCATATGGCCCCCACGTAGGCACTAGGTGCCTCACGTGCTCCGCGGAAGCGGGGACGTGACATTATGTAACAATTGTAACAGTCATCATATCCCCAGTTTTCTTCTCATGAAATATAGTGTTTGTTTTTTAAAATAAAAATTTTCTACCCAAAAACAATTCAAAAATGATGCATGATTCCAAAGCATTATCTGGTGAGTTACAGAAAAGTAAAGCAATGGGTTTTTGCCGTAATTTGTCACTATTTTCAGTTACATAGCAAATAATAGCCTCCATATAACACAGTTTCAGATATTAAAAACTTTTTTGCTATGCCACTGAGGTGGTAGCTCAGTGGTACCATTGTCTTACTTCCAACCAAGTGGTTCCAAGTTCGAAATATGCAAGCGTCGATTAAATTGTGTAGATCGGATGCTCCCTGCTCGGACACGGAGTCTGGGAGGACTTATTGGTCCACTGGTAGCTTCGGTGATGTTAAATGTAACGTACTCACACGGAGGGTTCAAAATATATATATTTGGTTGACTTTTGAATGCTAGTAGCGTAGAGGCTTTCTAGAAATAAAGAGTTATGTCCGGTTTCTAGACTTTAAAACTACTCCATGTTCTTTGCTCGATGACTACCGGAGTCGTTGATTAAGCAGGTTGGATGGGCTTAATGGGGCTCGAACCTACAATATCACCATTATGAGTGGTATATTTCAACCAATTAAACCATAAGCCCCTGATCCTCTTTTCTTTTGCTTAATTTAAGCTAAGCAAGCAGCAGTCACGGAGTCACCACTGGTCATACAAATTGCACCATTAATATTATTTTAATAGTCTCATATTTCATGTCGTCCACGTTTGTTGAAGTGTGTGGGCAACACCAGCTCTGAAGTTCGGTCAGCAGCCACTATGGGCTCGTTTGGTTCGCGGGAAGCATTTTCCTTCCTAGGAATATGATTCCTGGGAAACAAATTCCTAGGAAGAGGATGCCTAAGAAAGTACTTTTGGCATGTTTGGTTGACCATGGGAAAGTGACAAATTTCCAAGGTGCTTATGTTTGGTTGGCCATTCACTTTCCTAGGAAAGTTATATATAATTCCTATTATGCCCTTAATAAAAATTAGATTTTTAATGCCTCTTTAATGCTTCTTTAATGCTGAAGGGACTTTTTGGGAAAAAGTAAAAATTGAGTGATTCCCGCCTCATGGGAAAGTAACTTTCCCATGTTTCTCATGGGAAAGACTTTCCCATAAAATGTGGGAATCACATTCCCATGGAAATACAACTTTTCCTTCTCTCTCATTTGAAAACTCCAACCAAACAAGAGGCATCTCATTACTTTTCTGTTGACCACACTTTTCCCCCTTCTTTTCCCGCAAACCAAACGAGCCCTATGGGTGGCGAAATTTCGCGCCGACCAGCCATGTGATGCCTACCTGCGCCAGCCCTTGCGTGGCTGCCACTCAAAACAAAACATTGAGTGAGAACTAAGATCACTCAAACTACATCACAAATGCAATCCCTCTACGTGGTGCAATGTAACATTATTTTCATTGAAAATGCTCTTTGTTCTACCCCCCAGCGTTCCCCTTGATCCCTTCACATAATCGTCTGCATCTAATAGTATTCCTTCAGCAAGCAATTTTCCAACAGTGCTACATTTCGTCATTTTTGCACAACAATGTATTTGCTAGCTTTCATTTGGTATTCCCTCTCTTTTGCATCGATCTCTCTTTAGACAGATTAATGATACCAAAACATGTAAGATGAAAGCACATAACGTGAACAAATTCTATGTGAAACCATTTGGTGGGTCTCTTAAACCGGAGGCCATATGTTTGATTTGTTTAGCTGGTTTGGAGTAATGTTTGGAATACCTCTATAATGTTGCTTGTCGGCCAAGGCACAATTCAGGCTCTAGTTGCGCAAATTGGTTCATGTTATGATCAAGCTCATTGGAATGGTTAACCCTTTGAAACGGCTGAGTTAAACTAACTACTTATATTAGGCATGGTAGAATGAGCTTGAAAAGAAGCTGCCTAGTGCACTTCAAAATCTATTGTTCCTTGATTTTTTTTTAGATATATCTATGAATCATCCGTCTTCGACGGAAAAAAAAAAAAATGTTAACACAAAAAAAAAACAAAAAGCTTGGGAACAAAACAAATTTATTTTTTTTGGGGGACAGATTTTTGCTTTCCAGCCCTTAAATAAACAAATGATTTTGAAGGAACTTCCATCTATACCCTTCTCCTTCAATCTATCTACAATTTTGCAGACCAATACGAAAGCTCTGCAACGCCGCGTCCCTCGTGCGCAACGCCGCGCAAAACAACCCGTTAACGGCGTTTGACAAACGGTCCAATCCATCCTTCATTTCTTCCGCCGCCTTCTCCGCATCCTTCACGGCGCTCCGTAACGTTTCCGTTTTGTCGCCGGTATCCTCCCCATCGATGACGGCCGCCAGCCTCCTAACGGAAGCCTCCGCCGCCTCCACTTCCCCGGGGAGGCCCTCGCCCAGCTCGCTGGAAACCGCCTCCGCCACCTTGTTGAAGGCCTCCGCCCACGGGAAGTCGCCGGAGACGCTGATCCCGGAGAGATCCTCCTTCTCGCCGCCTCCTAGTACGGCGATGACCGCCCCGGCGACCAAGCTGGAGACGGCTTCCACGGCGTAGATCGCCCTGTGGACGGCGGAGATCTTGCCGCGGGGGGGATCGCCGGGGGCGAGAGATCTCACCAGCATGCCGGCTGAGTCGTGGATCGCTCGCGGGGGCCGGCGATCCCGGTCCCACTCGGCGATGACATCGCGGGCGCGGCGGAGGGAGTCCGGGGAGGAGAGGAGGTGCAGGGCGAAGCGGAGGAGGAGGCGGCGACGCAGGAGGCGGTCGATGTGGGCGGCGACGGCGTTGCAGGCGTCGAGGAGGGCGATGCCGGAGTCGAGGTGGGCGGCGAGGGCGGCACGGTCGGAGCCGGAGAGGGAGGGGTCAGAAATGAGGGCGGCCGCGTCGGAGAGGGTGAGAGCTAAGAAATCCACCGCCCGGCAGAGCCAAGAAAGAGGAATTGAAGACGAGAAATTGGGAATGGGGAGGAGAGAATGGAGGCGAGCGATGAGGGCTTGGTCGAACGGGAGGGAGGGGAAGGGGGATGGGAGAGAGTTCTTGGAAGGGAAGAGGAGGAGCGTGAGACGGGTTGCGGCCTTCTCCGTGAGAAACATCGGCGTTTTTGGAGGAAAAAGGTGGGAGTTTCTGGGGACCTGGGAAGCGAAGAAGAAGAAGAAGAAGAAGAAGAAGAAGGAGAAGGAGAAGGAGAAGGAGAAGGAGAGGAAGTCGACGAAGGGAGCTGGGGAGGAGGAGCGAAGTAGGTTTGAATAAATAACGAGAAGAGAGAAGGTAGGGGAAGGAAGAGAGGAAGGGACGGCGATGTAGAAGACGCCCGAGTGAGACGCGTTTTACGAGAATTCTGTTCGTGTGACCCTCTAATTACAAAAACGCCACAAGAATGGCAGGTGGTAGACTGGAAGGAGCAGGCTGCAGGCCCCGCCGCGTGGGTAACGGCGAAATGGCTCCGCGATCATCATTCCTTTTTTCTTTTTTCTTTTTTTTTTCTTTTTTTTTTTTTTTTTTTTGCGCTAAAGATCATCATTCCTTCTCTTAGAAGCACTGGAAGATAGAAGAAATTATATCCTTAGACGGCGACGGCGTGTGCACGCCGCCAATCAGATTTGCTTGTTTCCGTATATCCCATTCATCATCAAAACTTCATCTAGATGCGGCACTAAAAAACAAACGACTATGCTTGATAGTGTACATAACCATATAGTACATAGTACTAATAAGTAGATGAAGGATAATTTCTTGATTTTTTTTAAAAAAATAATTTATAAAAAGGAATATATTTTTTAGAAATTGAGTAGTTTTTTATTTAATTTGCTATTGCATTTTTACTAGATGTATGGTTGCATGATGTTTAACTTATTTGAAAATGGAGAGATATGGTCACCCCACTAAGACTGCCCCTTTTGATAAATTAGTATGTAGTATATATTATCTCCCTTTTTATTAACAATATAAATTAAATTTGTATTATGGAGAGTATATCGATAGATTAAAATACTGTACTTTTCTAATATTTTAATAATAATATGTATTTTAATATTGTAATTGTGAGTGTTAATCTGGAAATATAAACTATCACGCCCTATGTGAGCATGTGTTGAATAAATTAATTATTATTATCATATTATTTTATTCTATCAATATTTAAATAATATTACTTATCATATATAATGTGAATCGATTGTTCTCTGATTAAATAAAATAATAATAGATGAGAACTAAAAATAATATTGTAACACGTCAGAAGGAGGTGGAAATCAAGCCCATATCTCGAAAAAAAAAATAAAACCCATGTACAATATATGATCCATTTCACTACTTTTGACATCCAAGACTCATATATATGTATATAAGTATGTATGTATGTATAGATCTTATGATCTCATATAAAGAGAAGCCCTAACTTGAAATAAAGCATCGGCTTTAAATCAAAGATTACATGGTATCATATACAAAGAAATCCAAAGATATCACATCGGTTCAATAGCTTCAGATCACGTGATCTCATATAAAGACAAACCCTAACTTAAATAAAGCACCAGCTTTAAATCAAAGATTGCATGGTTTCATATATAGAGAAACCTACAAAGAGATCGCATGGATGTCATAGTTCAGATCACATAATCTGATATAAAGGGAAACCCTAACTCGAAATAAAGCATAGAGAAACCCACAAAGATATGACACCGGCTTTATCTTAATAAAGAGATTATAGGATAGACTTAATAATATCAAACAAAGAAGCCCTAGAATCGAAGATCACACTAGCTTAATAAAGTGATTATATCAAGGAATAGTCTAAACAATAACTTTGAATAAGATATTTCACAAGCATAATAAAGAAATTATAGCATAAACAGACACATTTGGGTGTAAAAAAGAGGAGCTCGCCAACAATTTGACCAATTGGGTCAAGAATGTTGTTGGAAAGTAGTAAAGCATCAAAAAAAAAAGTCGAAGAGATTGTCAATGAGAAGTATCGAAGCAATAGCTGGATAGGTCACCATTGAACAGCTGTGAGGGCAAAATAGGAGAGGGTGCAGGGAAGGAAAGGGGTCAAGGAAGGAGGGGTTAGGAGTGATTCAAATCTCTCAAAGAATAAATAATAGGGAGACAAGAGTACTTAGATCAAAGAATAACCCCTACTTTCAACAATTCAGCTTGAGAGTGATTAGGCAAGAAATTTAGAAGTGAGTCATGAGTGACTTCCACCCAAGAATGTAACAATTTCTCCATCTCAACAATCGAACTCCCCAAAAATCACTTGTAAAAAGTGACAGGGAGTCACTTGAGGCCTTACCAAAATTGTTCTCAGCCAAAATCTCAATAACAAAAATAATGTGTAATAAGAGTAAAATTTGAATGCCATTTTAAATAATATATTATAAAATTTACATAAAGTCCTCTCGCATAAAAAACAACAAAGTAAATTATCACCGATGCAAATAGCGTTATTATAAAATTAATAGATATATAAAATTTGACCGTCATCGAAAACGTAACGAAAACATCGTGGAATTATCATGCTAGTCCAACGAAAGGCCCGAACACACGGTCTCGATCAGGTAGTGGCGTTTTCGTGATTTGATGTAGTGAGGACAAAGATGAAGGAACCCCTGAAGGAAGGAAGCCGTACAATAATTTGAACGCGCTATCGTAGTGACGTCGGAGCTCGCCCTCTTTCTCACGGCTTTTGACATTGCCCTTTGCTTGGAAACTTACAGGAAGGTTCCCCTCCTTTTTTTTTAGTTAAAAAAACAAAGGAACGGAAAGCAACCTAAAGCGAACCGTAGCCCACGGCGTTCCTCTTTTTGATCTCGGAAACTCCAGCGCAATGACTCGGCGTTCGTGCGGGGCGCCAGGGGTGCGTTGTAAAGTTAAATGGTTTTTGGGGATAAGAGGGAGAGGGAGAGAGCAAGCCGGATATGAGCAGGTTGCTGGAGTTTTAATTTTAAAAAATAAAATAAATTTAAAAATAAATAAATCAATTTTATTTTTTTAATTTTAGATTTTTGTATATTTTTTCCTTCAAAAAATAATGTTGGTTTTGGTTTCCATGAGAATATGATATTTCTGAAATATCATGTTCCTCAGAAACGTTACACCATATCGGTCATTGAACAGAATCTATAAATTGGCTATGGTTCAATATATTGAATTACTCAATTTATATTATTAATTTTCTACTTTTTGAGATGGAATGAAGAATTCTTTTTTTAATCTTTTTTTTCTCTTCTTTTCAACTTTCTTTTTCATCTGGACATCTAAAAGAGTCGGTCGGATCAAATTTTTCTAGAGACCGTGCTCGCTAGAGAAAGAACGAGCTGAGCTGAATTGTTGTACCTTGAAAACAAAATCGCCGTAGACCTGCACATAGAAGACAAATCACATTTTTAGGACATTGTATATCACATGTCTCTATTTAGACAAGTCCCTTCCAATCTTCTAATTTTATTTTAATAAATTATTTTTTTATAATATTTTTGTAAAATAAAAATATCGTATTTTTAGATAAAATATTTCTAACATAGGTAGCAAGCCAAGAACAAAAAAAAATATGGTAGTGGGTTTCTCCTGTCGTCATACGATACCGGTGGGGGATGGGAAGGTAACGTGGGGAAATGATTGCTGCTTATAGCTACTTTTTCTAAAAAATAGTACAATTTACGTATCATATGGAAACTCCCAGCAAACTTATACCGTTGCTTTGATTTAGTTAATGAAAATTTATTTGGATGAATAAATATGCCTTCTCATATCAATTTGCCGGTAAAATAAATTAAAAATGAGAACAGCAGAGATCCACATGCCATGTTGCAAGACGTGATTGGTATGTTTTTTTTTGTTGTTGTTGAAAAAAATAGTTGATATGATTCATGACTGCCAAAAGGCTAGTAAATCATATAATGCCAATGTTGGTATAAGATTTTTTTTGGCATAGTTAGACGTTGCTGCATAGGGTTTTTGTTGTTATGATTATAGAAAATGATACATGCAACACATGATTTGCTAAAAGAGGGTACAAATCAGGTTTCATTTGTATTTTTTTAGTATTTATATTTGCATCCTATTCAAGTATAGTTTGAGTATGTGTGTTAGAACTTCGATAGTAGTTTTTTTGTAATAATTATATATTTAAATAAGAAAAAGTTAGGAAAGATTCTGCAAGCAACTAATTGAACCAAGAAACCGATAAGAAGTATACATCTTTAAGCAGGAATCATAAAGTAGATGGTCAAAGATGATGGTCTCCTCTGCCGATCAAAATCCAAACTAGTCTCACAAAGTGTCTCAAGACTTATTCAATAGCTGGCTTTCATTTGATGCAAGAGATGGAATACAATGGACGGTTAGGATTGAGTAGAGAATGTTGATTGATGAGAAGAGACCGTGCACGTTGGTGTAAGCGTGGATAGCCTTCATCCTGCTGCGGATATTGGGCCATGACTTGGGATGGTTGGTTTTGAGTTAAAATTATTAACAAAATAAACACATGAATCCTTTATCATGCCTAATTTGACTCAGTAATTGGATTAGAATCCTTTGATCCATAATAGCTCATAAGTCGAACGTCAATAATTTAACTTAACCTGACTCATAACCTACTCTATCTAGAATGAATCAAATCCAAATCAAGCCAGCTAATCCAACCTTTGTAATTTCCAATACATCAAATCAAAAGTGGGCTAGATAGCTAACACTGGGAAGGGATCAATTACTCTCAAAGTCCCGTTATTTTGAGGTGATAATTAAACTGAATCCAGATTGTCCTCAATCGCATCAAAATCTATCGTCCAAAAGTATGCGATAGGAACATTAAAGATGTCCTGTTCAGCATGGTTCATTCAATAACCCTTAGCTGAGATAAAAGAAAACCTTTGTATCTCTACCTAATGACACTTTAGACGGTCATATTTTCTGTTCATCAATGGGCTGTGGCAATGATGAGAAAGACAGAGAACAAAAAGAAATGCTGGACCAATTGCCGTCTCGAGTTTTACTAGCGTTCCAGAGAACTCATAACAGAGGAGGGCCCAAGGGATAATATCCTTCAAACATGACCATAAGTTAAATCTGCTATTGAAAACAAATGATAAAATGATAATGGTGATTTGGAAAATGGATTTATGCTTGCTGTCTTACAAGGTGGCTGCTACGAACAGCAGAATTTTGGTGATACCGGCACAAGGAAGCAACTTCAACCTCAGGAGAAAAGGAACCCTCACCATTTGATTGGTAGAAGAATGGAGGGCATTTCATACCGCAGGTTTAACAGGTATTCAGTATAGTTATGCTCGGATTTGTGTTGGTATCCAAAGATGAGCAAGGATCCCAACTTAAACACCATAGAATGCCAGGTTTATTATGGCTTGTGGAATCAGGTTACCACACAGCAAAACATGGATCCATCATCCGGAAGGATTTGACTGCTCTTCATGCAGGCCATCCTTCATTATTGAAAGTGATTCAATACGCTCACAGAATGCTATTTCTTGAGGAAGTTGACAGTGAGTTTGACATTGGATGCTGGAATTTTACAGTATTTGTTAACAATTGCAGTAATCAGGTAAATGAGCAAAAGCAACAAAACAGGTTCCATGATTGCGTGGCACAAGATGTTTAGAATAGACAGAATAGTGCTAATTCTCTGCTGGCATAATGCACTTTGTTACAATATTTGACAGCATTTAAATACATCTTAAGTGAAAACAGATGGATTTGCAGTTGCCGTGCTCACTTGGACTTCAAGCACCTCGAGCCGATGCTCTAAGATGTCGAGCTTTTCATTTAGAGCTGCTAATTTGCTCTTCGTTGTAGCCTCTGAGAAACCATTAGACTTAATGAGAAGCATCAGATTAAAATATACAAACATTAATATAAGATGAGCAAAACAGAAAAAGAAGCATTTCATTCATTAAATTTAAAGGCAAAACCCTTCCAACAGGACTTCAGTTTCATTCAAGCTGTAAATGTTAAAACCTCTGCCTCTACTCCAAACCCAGTTCTCTATCATTAACGTCTGCCGCATGAAAATCTGCCATGTATAGCCAGGAAAGCCATAAAATATTGAACCATTTGCTGATGTTGATAATATGCTGGCGTATCCCATTTATGTTTTCTCCAAATGGCTACAGAACCATGTCGCATTCAAAATATGGGATGTTGTTGGGAGAGGAGGCAGATGCAGACACTCTTAATAAGCTCGAGAAACAAGCATGAAGCTAAATTAATCCCCTTCAATTAGGTTTCATACAGAAGGCCAGAGATAGAAAAGAGATATCAACCATGCTAATAGAAACAGGAAAAAAGAAGATGTGCTATTTTAAAGAATGACAGCATTCCTTTGATTCCCTTGCAAACAAGACATCGCATAACGTACTACATGCCTAACCATACAAAAAGAAAATGATGGGTCCAATCACTATTTATCTTTCCACAATTAAAATTGATCTCGTTGTTGTTCTAGTCCCATGAAGAAAAGCAAAGTCAAAACAAGGAATTCTGCTTGCACTCCAAACAGGCCTAGGTTCAAAGGGAAATGAGACAGGGCCTTATTTTAGACAATAAATGTTCTTTTATTCAAGTTTCCATCAAACACATGGTATCCTGAAATCAGCTAGTTTTTCAATATAACAAACCGATTTCTGAGCTCAGCCCAAGCTGGTCAGTAACAGAACTGCTCCAGCTGCCAACTGATCTTATAACCATCTACTTGGTCCATATAGGCATTTCTTTGGGCCCCAGCCATCAGCACAGCTCTCTCTTAGTAATGAGGGATCATATCCACAATTTGGTTAATGATCCTTTTTTTTTAACATTTTATCCTTGTGTTTTGCCTGCCTATGGAATTCATCATATGCTCATGGATGAATCAAATAATTATTATTATGAAGGATGGAATGAAAGAAGTTATACAAAGTACATGGTAAGGAGATCAACATATGTCCAGACTATAATAAATCGTAATTACTGACGCCAAGGAGCAATTGGAAAAGTTCAGTAACTCAGAATCTTGCAATCTTCAGGCCCTTGTATTGGAATAACAATATTGCATCATGCAGCATACTGACAAACAAACAACTGCCCAGCAAAATGGACGAGGGAGAGAATAATGAACAAGATGAAGCAATAGCACGTCTTGCCCCGTTTATCCATGAACTAGCTAATCCAAGGATCCCTGAGAAGGCCCTGAACAATTGATGGAATTCCTAGTAGTAAGATACAACCAGCATGCATATGTACAGTCTAAATGGTACGAGGAAAATTTTGTGAGACATAAAATATAGAGCATCAACTTATCACAACAAAATGAAAATTTTCTTTGCAGGACAAATGGATCATCACATTGCATAACATCCTCACTCGTGGTTGGTGTTCTGCCCATATTTTATTTTTAGGTGAGAATATTCTCTTTGGAAAAAATTATCATAGGCAACTGCCCAGGTAATGATTATTAGGACAGTAAAGGTTGAGTCACGGGACACTTTCTCATACATTAAGAAGCATCATTTATATACATACAGGGCTCGTTTGGTTCGCGGGAAGCATTTTCCTTCCTAGGAATATGATTCCTGGGAAACAAATTCCTAGGAAGAGGATGCCTAGGAAAGTACTTTTGGCATGTTTGGTTGACCATGGAAAAGTGACAAATTTCCAAGATGCTTATGTTTGGTTGGCCATCCACTTTCCTAGGAAAGTTATATATAATTCCTATTATGCCCTTAATAAAAATTAGGTTTTTAATGCCTCTTTAATGCTTCTTTAATGCTGAAGGGACTTTTTGGGAAAAAGTAAAAATGGAGTGATTCCCGCCTCATGGGAAAGTAACTTTCCCACGTTTCTCATGGGAAAGACTTTCCCATGAAATGTGGGAATCACATTCCCATGGGAATACAACTTTTCCTTCTCTCTCCTTTGAAAACTCCAACCAAACAAGAGGCATCTTATTACTTTCCCGTTGACCACACTTTCCCCCCTTCTTTTCCCGCGAACCAAACGAGCCCACAATTGTCTCTATTTACCCTTTACATACCTCTTGAAGCAAAACACGAGCATGAATGTCAAAGATAGTGATACCCACCGAGAAACCACAAGTAGATTGTTATTAGACCATATGACTAAAGGTCATCAAGTCTTCCTGAACTCACGGCCTTAACTGATCAAAAGACAAATAAGATTATAACAAAGTACCAATCATACGCTGTGATACAGCATAGACCAGCAATGGCTTCACATCGATAGATGTAAAATCCATAATGCATTGTACAAAACCCCCCACTAGCGTATTTATTTCTACTTATCCTTAGATTTGAAAAAATAACTTTATGCTATAACTATATCTCTAATTTATGCTATAGGAAGCTCAAAGTATCTCACCAAACTTATGAGTCTATTTAAACACTACATATTAAACTTCTCAATTGTCAGTAGTGGTTTAACAGTCACTAATAAAGCTTTTAACACTGCTGAAGGGTATATTTAGTACTCTTTTAAGTTCTTTTCTCCTTGAAGGGCTACTGGGAATCAATTCCGATCATTTTAGGCCACTGTACCCAAAACTTTCCACCTATCGTCCCAATTCATCCGGTATATCATCTTTCCTACCATGCTCTTGCAAATCCCTGGCTTATGACCAGTATCAGCAAAAGGCTTCCATCTAATTAAAGCGTTCTTTTCATGATTCTATTCCATTCTCGCCTCCCTTAGATTCAACCCTATTGGAGAACCTGGCAATCAAGGGTTTGTGTCTAGAGCTGTCCTAATTTTACAAGAAAGTCGATAAACCCACGAAAACGAGCTCGATTGCGAAGCAGTTTGTCGGTATCCTTTCAGATCTCAAAATTTTACCTCTTGAATTGAATGCAACAGCCAGTTTAACGCACGGGATAGAAGCAAATATGTGAAGATACTAAATATTAAAAGGCCATAGAGCTAAAATTACTTGATCTGAGCCTGGGAGGGGGGGGAGAGAGAGAGGAATACCGAATTGGAGGAGGAATTCGAAGAGACGGCGGACGTTGAGGGAGATATTGGAGATGAACTCGCGGTTCTCCCAATCGGCTTGGACGGCGATCCCCACGTTGACCGCGTTCGTGATCCCCCCGGCCCTCGACATTGCCCCCGCTTCCGCTCCCTCGCCTACTCCCCCTTGCCTTTCTCGTCCCCTCGGAGAAAATAAGACGACAGCGATTGAACCGGAATTACGCCAGTTGACTGATAAGAAATATGGGTTTTTTTTTCCGGAAACAAAGAGACAGGGATTCCTTGATGGACTGTCTTAAAAGTTGATCCCTTCGAGGGAAAGATTTTTGCTTTTATATCTTATAGTATTTCAGAAAAAAGCTACTAAAGCAAAACGTTTGTTTAAAAAAAAAAAAGCAATAACCAAAATATATTTTTATATTTTTTTTCTGAGAAAAATTTTAGAACTGGAAGGCTATTTCCACCTTACTTATCAGCCATCTGGCAGTACAAACAGGCCAGACCAGGTCTTTTGATTACTCATGTTTTTTTTTTTTAACAATAGTTTTCAAAATGATACCACAGCTCATGCAATAGTTACGATTTAAAAATATAAAAATAAGATTTAAAAATAGATCACCTACCATTTGCTAATTATTTTAAAATTCAAATTTGTATTTCCAAATGCTAATAATACGCACGAAATCATTATAAAGTTGCTACTTGGACATTAGAAAGAAAAATTTGGTAGCAAACCTCCATGATTAATGAATTATATTAAGATTTAAACTTCTTGTTTCCAGAAAATAATTTTTTTAAGCACATTATTCTTTTTGTTGATGACTATAGGTTCAAATATCATCTTTCCATATGGTAACCACCAAACGATTTGGAATCATAACATAAAATGCTAAAGATAAAATTTATAAATTGCTTCATGCTCCCTCTAAGGCATTAATTGTTTTAATATTCAATTTTATATTTTCATATACTGATCACATATTTAGTGACCAGAAAACCATTTTGAGATTGTTTCATGAAAACCTGAAATGATATTTGATCATGGATCACCCTGTGCTTTATGAATCAAGACTTAAATTTCATGTTTTCCATATATTTGCCAAGGAATTATTTTGTTGTCACTATATGCTATTCATATATCATGTTGCTCTTCAATTCATTAATTATAATATAACCCAAATTTCATCTTCCCATGTAGTGACTATAGAACTTGTTGGTGGTAAAATGGACCACCCCACAAATGCAATTATAGCACCCAAATCCGTCAGCAAGATCGAGCTCATCCAAGTGATCGGGCTCTTCGGCTCATCCAAGTGATCGAGCTCTTCCGCTCTCAAGCTCATCAAGTGATCGGGCTCTTCTAAGTGATCGAGCTCATAGGCCGAGCCGAGCACAGCGAGCCGAGCACAGCAGGCTGCCGAGCACAGCGAGCCGAGCACAGCAGGCCGAGCACAAAAGGCTGCCGAGCACAGAAGGCCGAGCACAGAAGGCCGAGACCAGAGAGCGCCGACCAGAAAGGCAACCCCGCCGAGCCCATGCCTTAGCCAAATATCCAATCTCCGCCTAACCCTCCAAAGGATCTGACAACTAAATATATGACTCCACTTCAATCTGCCACCATCCCCAAGTCATTAAGGCACAAGATCTCCGCAGGCATTCGGCACACCCTATCATTAATGCATGAGACCCCCTCAGGCCTCCAATGCACTCAGTCATTAAATGAACACGGCTCAAGATGATCTCCGGATCACTGAACCATCAAAGCGTACGGCTCTTTCTGACCACCGGTTCACTCAGCAATCAATGCACTTGTCATCTACGGACCCCAGGCCCACCACGGCCGGCGGTTCAACCACCCCAACGGGTCCGATCAATCGTGACAGCTCCCTGACAGTGACGGTAACCCATTAATTCGCCCAGTCACATCACAGGTAATCCGGCCACCCTCCCTATAAAAGGGGAGCTTCTCCCTCTAAGATGGGGGAGGCCTCTTCCTCCCAAGGGGATTATTTCGGACTTCCACATACAATCCCTCTCTCTTCTTCAAAGTTAAGCCCCCCCTCTGACTTAGGCATCGGAGGGCCGGCGCCGGGGAGCCCGGCCACCGGTTTTCCTTGCAGGACTTGCACACCCCCCGCGGCGGAGGACGCAGCCAGCCGGCGCACCGCCGCCCGCCTCCTACAGCAGCGGAGCTCCTCCTTCCCCGGCTTCACGGCAGCCCCCAGGTCCAATTTCCAGCAACAGTTGGCGCTAGAGGAAGGGCCCGAGTTCGCTACCATGAAGCTAAGAAGCAAAGGGGCTTCCAACGCCTCTCGACGTCCTCCACCAAGCCCAGAATGTTCCGCTCGGAACTCACCACCCCCGGTTGAGCCAGCACCTCAAGTTCAACCGGAACAATTTGATGCCCTGGTGCAGCAAGTGCAGGCGTTGGCTACCGCCGTCCAAAGCTTGCAACCCAGGGGCATTCCAGCAGCACCGCCTCCCCCAGCTCCAGTTCAACTGGAGCCCCCTACAAGCGGGCTTCCTCTTCGAGGTCAGGACTCTTAAGTCCAGGCCTCCCTCTGGAGAGAGCACCCAGTCAGAGATCACGGAGGCTGGCCACAGCCTTTAGAAGCCGAGTCGGTTCCAGGGCAACCTGCACCCGGAGGAACCGCTGTAGCGATCCCCCAGAATGATGAACTCGACAAGAAGGTCGAGGAGCTGGAGCGCCAGATCCAGGCACTCCATGGAAGGAAACCGGGACGTGATGGTGACTTTGAGTTCACCACAAAGTCCCCCTTCTCCCAGCAAATTGATGACGAACCAGTCCCGCCGCGGTTCAAGATGCCCCAGGTGGAGCCTTACAACGGCAGGGCCGACTCCCTTGACCACCTGGAAAGTTATCGGGCCTTAATGGCCCTACAAGGAGCCTCGGAGGCCATGATGTGCAAAGCCTTTCCAGCAACGCTCCGAGGACCGGCCCGGCTTTGGTTCACCGGGTTGAAGCCGAGTACTGTCTCCTCCTTTGAGCAGCTCGGCAGGCAGTTTGTCAGTAATTTTGCCGCTAGCCAGCCCCAGCGGCGGACGTCGGACTCCCTCCTTGACATCAAACAAGAGGAGGGAGAGTCCTTCAAGGAGTACTTGGATCGGTTTACTGCCGCAACATGGGAAGTCCGGGAGCTGGACCAGTCAATCGCCATGTCGGCACTAAAGACTGGAGCCCGGTCTTACAGGTTCCTCTTCTCTATCGAGAAGAACTTCCCTGCGGACCTCACTGAAATGTTGACCCGAGCTCGCAAGTACGCCAAGGCTGAGGAAGCCATGGCCTCTCGGCGGGAGGAAGCCGAACGACCTGCCAAGATGCAGAAGAAGCACCAGGAGCACTCCCAACCAAGTAGCAGATTCCCCTGGCATGAGAAAGAGCCTCCTTGGCCCAAGAGCCTAGCTCGCCCGGGGTCTTCCCTCCAAAAATTCCAGACGTACACTCCTCTCACATCCACCCGAGCAGAAATCCTCATGGAGATTGAGGGTCGGGGCTACCTCCGACCTCCATTGAGAATGCGTCCGACAGAGTCGCGGAAGCACTCGAAAAAGTACTGCCGCTTCCACCGAGATCGCGGCCATGATACGGAGGATTGCTACGAGCTTCATGATGAGATCGAGGCACTTGTCCGCCGAGGTCGGTTGAGTTATTTTGTCCGTGATCATGCCTACAGGAGAGAGCCCGAGGAACAAAATCCAGTGCCTCATAAGGAGCAGAATGACCACTGACCTCTCACGGGCATCATCAATACCATCAGAGGGCGGGCAACTAGAGGTACCAGAAGCTCCGAGCTCGGAGAAAAGAGCTTCCTCAAAGCATCCGTGCTCTGTGAAAGTCACATCTCCTTTTCTGATGAAGACCAAAAGGGTGTTGAGCCCTCTTTATGACGACGCTGTAGCTATTTCCCTCATCATTGCAAGGTTTTAAAAAAAGGATTTTAGTACATCATGAAAGCTCGGCTGATACCTTATTTTGTATGCCTTCCAAAGGATGAACGCTCCTCTGGCTAGATTCATAGGAGATTCTACCCCAAGAAAGTACTATGAAGCTAAATCCTTTCATGGTCCAGAAGGCCGCCGAGCTCAGAAGGCTGCCAAGCTCCGAAGCCTGAATGCAGAACACCTCCCCCAGAAAATCGAGCCAAAGAAAGCTAGTGCCAAGTCGGAGAATCCAAAAAACGACCAACGTCGCCCCGAATAGGGCGCACGATCGCCAACGGACGAGGTCCGTCTCCTGTATGCGTCTCCAATGATGCTCTAGCTAAGCTCGGGACGCCGATTCGACGCCATTCGACGCCATTCGACGCCATTCGACGACACTTCGACGCCATTCGACGACACTTCGACGCCATTCGATGACACTTCAACGCCATTCGACGACACTTCGACGCCATTCGACGACATTCAACGCCATTCGACGCCTTTCAACGCCATTCGACGCCTCCTACGACAAGCCAAAGAAGGCCGCTGAGTCAACCTGGAGCACTTAACTCCAACTGCATGAGAGGTACACCCTACTTGGCACGTACATCTTTATACATATTTGGCTATATTACAGGATGATCGACCACTGGACTACTTCCTTTGTCCGAGCCAAAAAGCAGCTCGAACTCGGAAGTCGGGGGGTAGTGTTGGTGGTAAAATGGACCACCCCACAAATGCAATTATAGTACCCAAATCCGTCAGCAAGATCGAGCTCATCCAAGTGATCGGGCTCTTCGGCTCATCCAAGTGATCGAGCTCTTCCGCTCTCAAGCTCATCAAGTGATCGGG
Organism: Phoenix dactylifera; assembly: GCF_009389715.1. Lineage (NCBI taxonomy): Eukaryota > Viridiplantae > Streptophyta > Magnoliopsida > Arecales > Arecaceae > Phoenix > Phoenix dactylifera. Next base: position 13,111,122 of record NC_052408.1, on the reverse strand, counting down.
CTCTTCTAAGTGATCGAGCTCATAGGCCGAGCCGAGCACAGCGAGCCGAGCACAGCAGGCTGCCGAGCACAGCGAGCCGAGCACAGCAGGCTGCCAAGCACAGCGAGCCGAGCACAGCAGGCTGCCGAGCACAGCAGGCCGAGCACAAAAGGCTGCTGAGCACAGAAGGCCGAGACCAGAGAGCGCCGACCAGAAAGGCAACCCCGCCGAGCCCATGCCTTAGCCAAATATCCAATCTCCGCCTAACCCTCCAAAGGATCTGACAACTAAATATATGACTCCACTTCAATCTGCCACCATCCCCAAGTCATTAAGGCACAAGATCTCCGCAGGCATTCGGCACACCCTATCATTAATGCATGAGACCCCCTCAGGCCTCCAATGCACTCAGTCATTAAATGAACACGGCTCAAGATGATCTCCGGATCACTGAACCATCAAAGCGTACGGCTCTTTCTGACCACCGGTTCACTCAGCAATCAATGCACTTGTCATCTACGGACCCCAGGCCCACCACGGCCGGCGGTTCAACCACCCCAACGGGTCTGATCAATCGTGACAGCTCCCTGAAAGTGACGGTAACCCATTAATTCGCCCAGTCACATCACAGGTAATCCGGCCACCCTCCCTATAAAAGGGGAGCTTCTCCCTCTAAGATGGGGGAGGCCTCTTCCTCCCAAGGGGATTATTTCGGACTTCCACATACAATCCCTCTCTCTTCTTCAAAGTTAAGCCCCCCCTCTGACTTAGGCATCGGAGGGCCGGCGCCGGGGAGCCCGGCCACCGGTTTTCCTTGCAGGACTTGCACACTCCCCGCGGCGGAGGACGCAGCCAGCCGGCGCACCGCCGCCCACCTCCTACAGCAGCGGAGCTCCTCCTTCCCCGGCTTCACGGCGGCCCCCGGGTCCAATTTCCAGCAACAGAACTATTTTTAGATCACAATATTATAGATGAAAATTAAAATTTAAAAATTGATCCATTTGTGGTTTATTAACTAACAACTAAATTATGTATTTTTGTATACCATGATATACACAATGACCCCAAAACCATTTCGAGGTTGTTACTTAAAAATGGAAAATAAAATTTGTTTGCTAATCACTCTTTGCATCATGAATTATATTAAGATTTAAATCAAGTCACTTTTTATTTCAGAATTTATAATAGATATCAAATTTCATTTCTCATATGCGACACCGAGGTGCGTCTAAAAATTCTGCATACAAAGTTAAGCACATCACGCAACTAAGAAAGGTTGAAACTAACAAATGCCGATTAGGACATGTGCCTGTTTTTGTTTCTATTTTTTCTTTATATTTTTGAAAATCTAAGATAAAATTAAAATAGACTAAACAAATATATATAATGACACGATTTTGTTTCTTAAATTATTTGTAAAGCTCTTACAACTTTTTAGCGGCCAAGATTTATTGCTTACTAAAAAACTAATAAAAATAAAAAGAATGGCAGAAGTTCCCAACAAGCTATCTCCAACATGAATATCCATGTGATCTTTCACTTGCTTGTTACGAAACAAACAAAACCAATTTTAAACTACAGAGAGCAACCACGGAAAACTTGGCAGACGAAGAAACGGGAAGATGGAATGACAACATAAAGTTGCCTCCGTTAGGTCCAACAGCCGATCTATGCTCTTCAAATTGCAATAGGCTGATTAAAGGCGTGCAGTCCTCAAAGCTAGTGCTACAATTTCCGCACACTAATGTAACTGGCATTCTTCCTTAAAACTTATGTATCTGATAAGTGATAAACGGTACTTGCAAGGCAAGTTTTTCTATCCAACAATGGTACAGGAGCAGGAGAGGCGACACCCATTTTATTTGATGAAAAAACGAACAAAAGAAAATATAAATAAGACAATGAAAATAAAGATGAAACAGTGAACGAATGAAAAGGCAAATAGCAAGATAACACAAAGTAGAACAATAGACATTTTTGTTGCAATGAGCATTTATATTTTGATCCACAACATTTTTCAACTATCCCAATTTGCCAGAAAAATCAACAAGCAGAAGTTGGTACCAAGTACAGCAAAGAATAGCTTCTTTTTAGCATTGATGGGATGGGACTGATGCATGATCTTCATTGCCAATGCGATTTGAAATATGAATGTTTTATCTAAGAATCGACTAAGCGGAGGCAGCAATCGGTAGTAAGCCATTGTGCCTCAGTAAGGGCTCTGGTGATGGTTCACGTCCTCGGAATGCAACAAAAACCTGCACCGATATAGCAAAAAGAAAATACTTAGAAAACGAAATTTATTAATGCGAATCGCATCAGCATCGAACAAGAAACACAGAGCACTCTTGTAGCTCTCCACAGAAACTAACAAGGCTAGAATACAGCAATTGTCAGAACACGAGACCAAGACAATCGGGGCTTGGCCCGGCCACAGGAGGTCCCTGACGGTAGGCAGGACTAAAAGTTCGAGGGCTGTACGACGGCTCCAAGTATTAAATGCAGCAATTTCTAGGCAACGATACTAGCACGATGCACCATAAAAATCAATTGAAAAGAAGATTTGGGGCATTGGAGCCTGAGATTTGAACCAAGAAAGGATAGTTAAGACGCGAGTTTCTGGATATCGATATGCCAGATTATTAGGTGGGTGAATGGTTGAATCCACCCACAAATGCTACTACAAAGGCCTACCCACAGCAAGGCAGCGCTTTTGTACGTTTGGCCCTTGACATGGAGAATTATGGCCCAAATTTACTAGTATTCTCAGCAAAGAGTGAACAATACTAAGAGGATAAACCTGCTACGCGATATGTCTCTCACCTCTAGTGGCGATTTTCCACCTCCAAATGCAAGAATGGTCTCACGAAACCTGTGACCAGTTTCCCTGATAGCCTGCCACAAGAAAGGTCATACATCAGTTGAATTTGAACTTCCTGAACAATATATTCAACTGCAGATGCTGCTCCAATCTGCCTATCGCTTGCTTGCAACTAATTTTAAGAACAAGCACAGATAATATAGAGAAGAAACATGCAGGCGAATGTCTATGGGCGCATGCCCATGAATGCACACAACAAACACACATAGAGAGAGCAGGGAGGGAGACCCATACCTATTAGCTAAGCATCCCGAACCATGTACCATTTGTTAGGACTTCAACAGGGGAAAAAAAAAAAGAAAAAGAAAGGAACACCTTGTCTATACACAATCCAAATAATTCTCTGTTCTTCATGTGGTATGGGAAACTTAGTGAATTAGAGTAGTTTAGGTAATTTTTATTTGAATTTCAATGAAATTTTAGGACTGGTTTTCTTACAATATTTCTACACATTTTGAAGTCCTATTTTAATTAGGATTCATGTCTAGGAGTCCTATTCTAGGTATAGCTTGGAGAAGAAATTTTCTATAAATCAGTAGGATTGCATTTCAAAGTCGTTTTAGTACCTTTCCATGTGGGGTTCAAGATGAATCAAAATTTTGCAATTTTTTGAAAATACAAATTTTCTTTTACTATATAGAGAGATCTAAATTTGTACAAGATAGAAATAAGAAAAAAAATTAAACGGGAGGGTGGCGACTGCTTTACTCAATCAGATTTAAATGCAAATATTATGAATTTGCTGTACCTTTTGTTCCTCATGGTGTAATTATGTTGAACAAGAATGAGGCTTACAACCCCTTCTCTCCTCCATACTAGATTTTGAAATCCCAATCAAACACAGTTTCATATTTCTTTGGGTTCACAACTGCTTCCCTTGTCCAATTTGTATTCCAATTCCAATTTTCTAGTACAATTTTTAAATTAAAGACAGGTCTGTTCCAAATTTCCAGTACCTATTTCCATTTTAGCCCTAATTCCATTCCTGTGATTGGTAAACCAATCGAAATGTTTCCATCAAGAACCTAGAACAGAATCTGAAGATTCATATTTGAACTTGGTCACATCACATCAATGTGCATGCGTTGATCTAAGATTACAAGACCTTCTTTCGAGTTACAAGACTCTTCCATGACTAAAACTGAAAAGACTCAGGTTCTCAAATCAAAAGGACATAGATATGACTGATGCGAAAATGGAGAGAATCAGCTTCTACTTGAATAGCTATCATTCTGTTGCCATCAAATCTTCTTAAAACCTTCCATTATCTCTTGAATGTTTAGATAATGGATGTTTACACTTGAAGTCAAGGTGCTTGAATTAATTTTGATCTATCTTTGCAATGTCAACTTATTGATGATTTGCATAAAGATGCATATGCATACAGTAAATTCGCATGCATATCAGTAGCAGACCCTCAGACATTACCTAGTTATGTTCCAAGCAATCCAGGGTCCTAGCAGGGGCAAATTAAGGACGGACCCTAACCTGTCTTTTTTTTACACATAACGGCTTCCCCGAGGCTTGAACCCGTGCCATTGCACTTGTCAGCCCAAGCTTTCACCATTACACCAGGCAATGACCCCTCATGTGCACCTAGCACAAATTATTAATTTGTGTCACTCTAGTTTGTTATCATTTATCGTGAAAGACATTTGATCATCGGACTTTTTGAATCTTCATCAGCACGTGTTAACAGAAGTGTTTCTAGAGTGATCATCCACAGAACATTCACCGGCATCAAATGGAATAACAGTGATTTGTTCATAAATTCAGTGCATGCATACCTTTGGATAGGCAATTTGAGCTTTCATTAATCACTATCAAAGAAATTTTGATTCATCAAGTGAATTTGCTTGAGACCTAATAGTGTACCATTTAATTCCTCTGCAGTTTTCTAAAAAAGCAACACTTTTGGCCTCATCTGCGAGTACATAAACCGCTGAAAGGTTTCTATAGAACAGATAACCAGATATAATTTGGTTCAAATTGTTCTATATTCCTTCCATTCCAGTTGTAAAGAGCAGCATGGACCTTATCAGTTCAGATAGATGATATACTGTCTTAAACAAGATAAACTGCAGTCAGTCATACCTCATCACTGTCCAACCCAGCATCCTCAAATGCAGAGAAAGCATCTGCCGACAACACCTCTGCCCACTGCATGGTAATATATATAAAATTGAGCACCCAAAAAGTATGAGGGGGGAGAGAGAGAATGTATATGTACATCAGAAAAGGTTACGGGGAGCTGATGGATCTATTAAAATGAGTTACCTTGTAACTATAGTATCCAGCTGCATATCCACCTATAAGCAGACAAGTAGCAGCACCATAAAGAGTTGAAACAAGAACAAATATAACAGAAATGCATAACAGAGACAGGACTCTGAACCTGCAAAAATATGGTTGAAACTGCAAAGAAATCTGTCTTGTGGCAGAGGAGGGATAACTTGTGTTCTTTGTGAAACTCTTTGATCAATATCATATATAGATTCTGGTCCATCTGGATTATACTTTGTATGCAGTTCCAAATCTATGGTAGCAAATCTTATCTGCAGAAGTTAACAGAGATTAATTAAAGAAAAAACAAAAATAATTATCTATGCATATGTTAGAGAATAGAAGAGGTTATGTATCAGTTTTCATTATCAAAATTCATCTAAAACAAACTACCCAACCAGGTCAAGGTAGCGGTGCAACTGATTTATAACATGGACTGCCCATGTACTATCAGAAGGGAGTGAGCCTGCATGATTGTGCTAAACAATCAAACTTCATTGAAACAGGTCTTAATATCTGCCCCAGAAAAAAAAAGGCCTCGTTCAGTCCTCAAAAGAAATTCAAGATCTTCCTTAAAGCTGTAAGGGTCTGATTTGGATAAAGTGCCAGTTTATAAGATGGCTGGAGAATTTTATAGAAATGTAGCAGTCATTCATAGATAGTTTTGGCAACTTTAAGAGTATGACTAAAGCACCTATGCTTTGGAAGGTTACAACGTAGTCACTCAAGAGTTGGTCCCAGACAGTTACACAACCAAAGGAAACTAAGAAAACAGCCAACCAACACAGATAGTTGCCCTTTAATCATTAAGAGGAAACCAGGAGTCCTAATCACCGAACATGATTGCACTCAAAAGACTGTTTACTAGGGCCAGGTGATCCCCTTTTGTATTAGCATTTAGTTGTCTGGAAAATGTTGACAAAGTATATGTTCTATACTGTGTTCCAGAAACTTGAAATGACCTTACAAACTACATTCCCCCACGTGGGCAAACCCATACTCCTGCTCACCGTCATTACCAAGACCACTTTGAAATGCTGAGAACATGATCACTTGCCCAACACCTTCCCAAACCACCCCCCCCCCCCCCCCCCGGCCCCACACACACATACACACTCCTGGCCCAAAAAAAAAAATGTTGGGCTATCATTAGTCAAAGAATGCCAAGATGTAAACACTTACAGGAAAGAAATGCATACAGTACTAATGTTTATCTTACAATCACACAAGTGATGCTGCAAATGAAGGATAAAACACATCCACGAATTAACAAACATGTGCGTGAATGAAGTAAAAAGCGTAACCTAACAACACCAACCTGACGAAGACTCAGAGAGCCAGCACGGAATGTCTTTGCAGCAAGAAGCTTCAGATAAACTTCTTCCGGAAGGGATTCACCAGTTTCATAATGTTTTGCAATGCTCATGAGAGTATCCCTGCCACATCCATAAGACCATCAGAAGGTTCAGCTAGAAATGCTTCTTTTTGGGGGGTGGGTGGTGGATGTTGTTGATTTTCTTGTGAACCAATCCATGCAACCTTTTCTTCATTCATATGCATGAATGTATGATGATGACAAACATTTATATGTGTTTATTAAGAGTCATAAGGATCAAGTGCACCAACTTAAAGAAAAAGCTCAAGCTTACTGCTTGAAGTTATGACAGTACAGGGTAAATACTAGGATGTGTTAGATATTTTCTGCTTCCCTTCAATTCAAACAATTTATACAGCACAAAGGTAACTAAGTCCTGGAGATTAGGGAAACTCATAAACAAACGGAAAAAGCACAATGTGTCTGTGTATTGAAAAATAAGTAAAACAAGAAAAATGTCTATATGCTGAACCAAATGAATAAATACGTGTGCATGTCTATATATAAAATTTGCTGCTAAAAGAAACATTTTTAATGAAATAAGTTCTCAAAGGAACCAAAACAAAATGGATAACCAAAATGTATGGATCACTCAATTAATCTCATTTCCAGTTTCCATCCAAAAATGGATTAGCCTACATGGACTTCATTGCACCATGTTCTGTACAGACACTTGAGGTTCCATTTTGAACGAACAAATAAAACTATAAAGTTTCATCTAAGACCAAAACGTGCATAATCAAAGATTTAAATAGTGTTTGTACTACTCTGCGTTGGTTATACCAAACTGCAGGATTAAGGTACAAGTGCCGATATGCCCCTTCGTCCCTCTCCATACCAATAAACTGTGCATCAACTCATTATCACTATATTAAAGAGGTGTACCATGTGTCGGTATAGTATTGTACCGCACAAGTTCGAATTGTACCGCTCTGCTACTAGGATGGGTACAGCACTTATACCTTAACCAACCACACACACACACACACACACACCAAGATGGGGCGTGCTTAAGTTGGTTATTTTACAACATGCACATGCATTTGTACACACATAATTGAGTCAACTTTTGACAGCTCACCAAGATGGGGCGTGATTAAGTGTGGCGGAGGAAGAGTTTTTATAGCAAACTACGTGCATAGCTTCCCACTGCCAAATTTACCAAATATAAGACAATTGTTACTGACAAAAACTACCAAACGATGCATACACAACAATCCCAAATAAAAACAATGCGAATTACCTACACCACTAAACCTTGGTTCAGATAATATAACCCCTTGCCACTTTAGGCAAGTAGTGAGGGTTCGATTTCAAAGGGCATCAGCCCTCACTTTCACCCCTGATTATACTAAGCTCCAATTCCACGAGCAGTGGCTTGGTCTACTGAGGGGCCTGGGCTCCGGCCTGGGTGCAGTGCTATTGGTGCAAGGTAGTGGGTGGGGAGTCGCCTCTCCCAGTTTTTTTTTAAAAAAAAAAGTTGAACAACCTACCAAAATAACTATTTGTAGTAGGTCATTATCTAGAATGATGTAAATGACTATTTTGTTCAGAATTTTCAGAAATACTTGTTTAGCATTGTTACCTCTGATAGCACCAGTTTTCCATGAACTGAGAAGGTAATTCAATAGCATCCCATTCTATACCCCGAATCCCAGCAACTAGCCCTTCATCTTGTTTGGTAAGCATATGCTGAAGTGCATGACCAAATTCATGGAACACAGTCTCAACCTACAACAAAGAACCAATTGGCATAATATTTAGCACTTCAGACCAGCATGATCCAATTAGAACATACATCTGCTTAAAAGCTTAACTGATAAACTAAATGGATATATATATTCCCTCTATCCCAGCAAAACATCAGAAACAGCAGTCGCTTGCAATTCCTCCTATGCATGATAGATCACTTACAAACTGACCAATTACCATCAAGTGTGACAATTACCTCGCGGAATGTCATTAAGCTGGGTTTGTCACCTAATGGTGGTGTTTGATTGCACACCATGTGGGCAACGGGCAACCTAACAGGAGCCCCATCATGTGCAAGTACATAACTACGAGCTACCACCTCATCCATCCAAGCTCCACCACGCTTTTCAGAAGGCCTAGAATAAGGATCAAAATAGAAGTAGGCAATTGGATTGTTTGAAGAATCTTTTACACAGTAAAATCTGACATCATTATTCCACACCTGGAGGAAAAAAGAAACAAGTAACATGAAGTGGCAAGTATTATGGTTTGCATTACTGCAGTAAAACAAGAAGTAGACCTTACCGGAGCCAATCCATCAGCTGGTTCTATGCTGATGTCAAAAAGTTTATTGGCAAGACTAAAAAGGCCATCCATAACCTTTGGCAACGAGAAATATGGGCGCAACTCCTCCTGCACAAGAAAGGCATCGATCAACCTTTGCACATGAAGGTTCTCCTTATATTGCAATTAATCTCATACACAGTGCACGTATAAGATTAAACAACAATTCCAGTCTTGAAAATACCAGATCACAAGGAAGTTCTTTTGTCCTATTTTCTTACAAGAACATAAATTCAATACAATTGTCACCACCTGGTTTCTTATGTCATAGAACAGGAGATTTTAAATACTATAAAGTAATAGTACAACCAAGTCGGTATAAAAGGTCATGGTCCTATATAAAACCTTTTGGAAAATGAAACAATAAGATGCAGAACCAGAAACCAGAGTTCCAAAAGGAAGATATGCCAAAAACGAAGGCAATAGTGCATATCAGGGGGCTGCGCAAATAAGAGAGGAGACAAACCTCATTGATATCATACTTAGACTCTCGAAGCCTTTCACTCCAGAAGTTAATATCCCAATGATTCAATTCATCAGCCTCTGCAGCACCCATGCCTCTAGCAAATGTCTTGAGATCTTCCATATCTGTATGAATCAAAGGAACAGTTAAGGTCTGCATGCCTGCACATAAACTGTCAGTCATAGAAGTGCAGTTTCGAGAACTGGCATATAGGGCATTCAAGTTCAAACTTCAACTTTTGACATCTGTTTCAACTTAAAATCACCAGCACAGGATTGCAGTTCTAGTGACTTCTTCTATTTGGAATGTATCTTGCAACATTGAAGTTGACTCAACTCACATCAGGTCAGATCTGCATGTGCCTGGTTTCATTGTCAAGGATCCATTATGACAAGGGGAGGTCCGATCCAATCGGGTTCTGTCGAGTCATGACTATTTATGCTTAGTCTGGTTGGCTTTGACTGGGGAATTTTGGTCAGGTTGGACCCCTTCAGGTCAGGTTCAGTCAAGTTGCTTAGGGTCAGGCTGGGTCATGTTCAGCTGAGTTATATTTGTTGTGTCAGATCAAGTTGAGTTTGGTTCAGAGCAAGTTGGGCTTGATCAAGACGGTTTATATAGGGTTTAGTCATTTCATGCCATCTAGGTCATGTCAAGTTGGCTCAATTTAGGTCAACAGCTCTAGTTAACAGAGTAAGAAGCAAGTTGGTTCAGCTCGGTGGGTTTGGGCAGTGGGCAGATCCTATCCACTAGACCAAGTCAGGGTCAAGTTGATGCCTTACTTGTGCCCTCTCACTCCCAGGAACTTGATATTCGACCTACATATGGCACAATCAAAATAATGAATTGGACGGGTTTCAAAAATGCAGTTCACCACTTCTGTCCCTATTCAAAGTGAAACAAGCACCAACTTCTGGATTTGTAACCAAACAAGCAAGCAAACATTTAAACATCACGTCTTCCAAGAATGTTTTTTTTAAAAAGATTTTTTCTTTTCTTTCAAAAATAATATGATTAAGTGCTTCTATTATATGAAAGATGAATTCTAAATACAATCAGCATTCAGGAAGCATCAACCAAATAGGGTCGACCAATCTGAGAAGATAAGATTCATCCCATCCATACAGATAGAACAATTTTTTTTTCCAACAATTACCATGCATTAAACAAGCTCTTGCTGCTTGTGCATGGTCAAATAATACAAGTACAAATATTAGGCTAGTCAAAATAGGATGCACATGGTCAAATTATACAAGAACAAATATTAGGCTAGTCAAAATAGAGTGCGCGCACATGCCCACGCACGTGCGATGCATGCACAGAGAGAGAGAGAGAGAGATGACTGCCAAATATCACTCGCTTTGATGAACCAACAATCAAATTGTAGACCGATTAAATATTCATAACAATTGCTTTTACAAATCAATATTTTCAGAACAGCTGATCAATTCCTGCAGAGACTATAAAGTAAATTGAGAAATAATAAAGTAAATTATGAAACAATAAAGTGCTCACTCGCCTCACACATATTGCCCCCTCCCCCCACCCTCAAAAAAGAAAAAAATTATAAGCAGGTAGAAAAATTAGAATGGGAGCAGTGTATGTAAAGACAAGCACACTACATTCATAAAAATGTGCTGCAGTTCTCTGTTTTCTCTGTAAATTTGCTATGCAGGTCTGCAACAAAACAAGCGCAAGAAAGTAGGATGAAATGTAGCACCTTGAATGGCATGATTCCAAGAAGCACTACGTAGCTTTTCAAGCAGCTCTTCTGCTCGATCAATGGTAGCCATTTTCATTGCCATGCTTACCTTCAGAAAGAAGCTACTCTTCAGTCAAAGGGAAATGGGCACTATAAACATAAAACACATAAAACACATAAAACACATAAAACACATCATACCTCAGCATAGTTACTATAGCCAAGAAGCCTCGCCTTCTCCAACCTCAGCTTCAGAATTTGAGCAATAATCGGAGTGTTATCAAGATCCCCACTAGAGGCTCGAGTAATGTAAGCACGATAAACTTCTTCCCGCAAAGATCGGTTCTTTGCATGTAGCATAACAGGATGAAAGCTCGGGAAATCTAATGTTATCATCCAAGGCCCATTTTCAGCAGAAGCATTTTCATGACCCTGATCATATTATTATTAAAAAAATATAAAAAACACATGCAAACATATTTATAAACTACAAAAATAGCATAGAAAGGACAAAATTGTGAGGCAACAAATACAATTTTATATATTTAGCATTCTAAAGAAAGGTACCTTTGATGCAGCTGTTTGTGCTGCCAGAGCAAGTGCCGTAGCAGGCAACCCTTCGATTTCCTTCTTATCCATAATCAATTTTTCAAATTTTTTGGTAGCATCCAATACATTTTCACTAAATTTTTGTGACAATTTCTCAAGTTCCTGCATGTCATTTCCAGAAAACAGCTCAACAAAGACGGATCCATAGGGAAAAAAAATTAAAGGAACCATCAGCAAGTCACGTTGCTCTTTAGCAATTTCAACTATTGCAGATTATATGCCTACCAATAGACAAGCTAATTAACAATTACTCAATTTTTCACATATTTCAGGCCTATTCACTAATTATCAAAAAGCTAATTGAAGAACATTTATGATTACAAATTAATGTTCAAATGTAGTCTACAATGGTGTTTTTGTTATTGTTTGTTGTTCTTGCTTCTCCATTGATTGTTTCGTATAAATATGTATAACAATGTTGCATTTTTTGCTAATTTTCATTTATCCCAAATCTTTCCTGAGTTCTGGAAAATTTTGTGCATTTATTTGGACTTTTATATCTTTGTCTTTAAATGAATTGTTTCTGAAAACACTAATTGCTTGCTCGGATGGTCTCACCACTTACCACTTGGGCAAGGAGACAGGAGTTTGATTCCAATTTGATTCAGCACCCTGAGCATGGAATGGGGTATAGGGGAAGAAAGGTAAAGACTAGACCCTCCGAATCACAAAAAAAAAAAAAGAATTGTTTCCAAGAGCCAAAACTGTCATAGTGATTAGCGCATCTAAGATATTGAGCTTGTCCTAAAATCGAGCTAGGCTGATCCGAGTTTAAATCTCTAGTTCCTGAATTTGTCATCTTAGTTTCACAAGCGAGTTACAATTTTGCTTTGGCCTTTTAATCATTTTTTTCAATGTATTGAAAGATAGGGGACAATGTTGGGAATTGTTACTTTTCTCGTATACATTCATTTCGATCCAGATACTTTAAGTTGTTTCTAAAAGTAGATTAGTTTCAGCTCATTCATTTAAGATATTGGATTTTAAACTATGTCATTCAGTGGTATTGAACCGGCAAAGTTAACTAAAAACAAGAAGAGCAGAATGATGGAATAATAATTGAACTGGCAAAGCTAATTAAAAGCAAAAAGAGCAGAATGATGGAATAATAAGAGCAAACAAGTGGCCATATATCTAAATCTTGTAGGATTAAAATTTCCTTGATGAATTTAAATTAATTGGCACATAGAGAAAGGTAGGCTGGCACAAGGGCATCAAGACAAGTATTGCATAATTCAAAAGATAAAAATAATAAAAGCCACTTATTGGAATGTTAAACTGTACTTGTTCGATTTCATTAAACTTCTCTCTTTGTTCATCCACGAGAGCAACACCATTAAGAACAGCTTCCTTAATTTGTGCTGCAAAATGAAAAGAATTGCTTAAGACAACAAGGAGACATCCAACATGCAAACTATACAATTTAATTTATATAAAAATTCTCAGGCATTTGTGTAAATTAAAACAACAAAACCAATAAGCAATGCAGAAATAATACCGAACTATGTAAAACATAGAAAGATAAAGTAACTCCTTTAAGCAAATACTTCATCCACCATCCAGAACCAAGTTGGATTTATTTCACTCTACCACAATACATCATGATCTTCTCTTTTCTCATTATCATTCAGAAGATGCCATGATTTAATATGATTCATGCTCCTTTCTCTGTGCATCCAGCATTTTATGTTGTAGTGACAAAGGGTCACTTTGTTCATGAAAATGCTAAATAAATCTCAACCCTCATAAACTAACTTGAAAAATCAGGGTCAACGCCTGTTTAGGGGTAAATGACTTAAGAGGCAGGCCCCTGTAAAGAAAAGTTTTGAGGGCACTGACTCTGATTGCCAGGATTGTTTGTGAGGCTTGAGGTTTACTTAGCATTTCTCTTCTAAATAAATATTTAAGAAGGCAGCTTGTCCAGTAAAATAATAAAATGATCAGGAAATTAGAAAAACAAAAAACAAAACGGGCATGACAGTTTATCTACATTTGTATCATTGAACAAGGTTTTTGCTCTGGATGGATAAAAGTTATTCATAACAAAAATGAAATATTCACGTAAAAGATTACCAATCTAACCATTGGTTTAACTATAAAAAGAAATATTATATTTGTTTCAATTCTTCCTCTTGACAGTGAATTGTATTTCTTTAGTTTCTGTTTTCTCTCTGTCTAAAAATGTTACAGAAACCCATATTTCAATCCTTTGCCCACCAAAAATCTCGATAGAAAGAGAAGTCTTGAAAAATAAAGATAATCATTATCTCGGTTTTGATATTATGTAAGCCATGAGACAAAGAATAATGCTGAGGGAACATGTTTTCGGATGCTAGATGGAATCACTACCAAAAAAAGACAATGCCTCACTTATTCCATGAAAAATCCTGAAAAAGGCAAGTTCTATAGTTTCTCGATCTATTTTACATTGAAGAACTATGAAATTGCCAAAGAATACAATACTTACATTCTACTATGCGCTTACGGGCATCGGCGAGGGTTTCCTGGGATGAAGAATTCTGAATAGCCTTGAATGCCTCATAAATGGGCTTACTCTGTCCCAACCTTAGCTGGAATTTGACTTTTTCAGGCTGTTAGAAATGAGTTAAGCAATGTGAAGATATGCAACACAATGGGAAAAAAATAAAAATAAAACAATAAATAGATAGCTGCAAGTAAATCTAGATGGCTGCATTTACATTGAACTACACGATTTTTATCACCAAGTTCCTGGCAAATCATGTCAGAGCATTAATAGTTAATTCCTTGATGAAAAGCACTTATAAGTGATAAATTATTTTGAATGGAGAAGGATTAGCATGAAGAAGAAGTAGAAGAACTCAAATAGACGATCAATTCAAGCCTCGATATCATGCGCAAGATTAAATACTTGCTAGATGATTTTTTTTAGGAAAATGATTTCTGAGAATATGATGCTTGGAAAAATAGTTTTAGTATATTTGGTTGATCATGAAAAAGTAGTGCATCCCAAAGTAGCTTATGTTTGGTTGAGCATCTATTTTTTTGGAAAAATTGTATGAAATATCTATTATTCTCTTAATAAAGGAAAAGATGTTATCCATGGATTTTGAAGGCGATACTTTTGAAAAAAAAAAAAATCCCAATCCCCAACCAGAGGGAAGTAGCTTTTCGATGTCTCTCATGAATTTTTCTTTTTCATAAAATATGAGAATCTTATTCTAATGGAAAATGCCACTTTTTCGTAACTCCGAAAGGTATTTCTTTGTTTCCACCTCACTTTCTCTCCTTTTCTTTTTCTGGCGAACCAAACGAGTCCTGAAGACATCTAAAAGAAAGAACGCACTCCGAATGGGAGTTCCATCCAAATCTATATAAATAAGCAACCACAACATTATTACATCATGAGAAAAATAAAGAACGGACTCAAACCTGGACTTCTTCGATGGCGGAACGTAGCTCAGCGGAATCCTTAACAGCCTTGAGATGGTTCACGACCCCCCAGACCACCTGCAACCGATCCACGATCCTCTCCAGCGGCTCCACCAGCTTCGGCCACGTCGGCTCCACCGTCCTCTCCAGCTCCACCAGATCGCTCTCCTGTACCCGCAAAAACAAAAAAATCATCATCAAGAACACCCCAAAAACCCTAAATCCCGATCAAGAACGCAAGAAAGCGAAATCTACGAGTCTCCTCAACAGCTCGCGGATCCCCGGCCGGACGTGCTTAGCCTCGACGGCATCGAAGGGGGGGAAGACGAAGTCTTGGAGGAGGGGGTTGGAATCGAGACCGTCGTCGGCCACCATGGGACCGAGGGGGGCGGAGCAGAAGGCGGCGGCTGTGGCGGTGGTGGATTTAGGGAGGCGGTGGAGGCAAAGGGAGAAGGAGGAGGACCAGAGAGGACAGAGGAAAGATTTATGGCGATAGGATTTGGGGGCAAGGGAGAATCGGATGGGGGAGGAGCAAAGGGGGAAAGAGCGAGTGACGGAGATACAAGCCGCCATGAACATGTTGAGGGCTATAAGTACAGCGAGGAGCGGGACCGGTCGGAGACGAGCTCGGGTTGGAGACGGCCGGCCCATTCTCGTACTCTCATTTGCTGACCCGATGGGCTTCGGGTGTGGATAATGTCACGATATCGAGCGGTGGG
Organism: Phoenix dactylifera; assembly: GCF_009389715.1. NCBI lineage: Eukaryota > Viridiplantae > Streptophyta > Magnoliopsida > Arecales > Arecaceae > Phoenix > Phoenix dactylifera. The sequence continues at coordinate 13,095,387 of NC_052408.1, read as the reverse complement.
AGACAGGTATCGTTGATGTGGGGCTGTGATGTGATGCGTGTGGGGTGTCCGTGACCGTCTGATCTGAAGGGCGTGGGTTGATCTTGAATCTAATATGATAGCTTTCTGACTAGTGACCCTCGGGCGGGCTCGCACCGAATGCTGCTAACGGCGCTACACAAGTTACGTAATCAATCCTGGACTAGCTTAAAAAGGGAGGATGCTCTTCATCAAAAAAAAAAATGGTGAGATGCGCTCCTTCCTTCCTGTTTTTTTTTTTTTAAATACTGATTTAGCAAGGAAATCGTAGAAATAGTTATGTTGGTTTGGTACCAACAACATGTCATAAAAATATTAAGACATGAGTTGTCTAAAAATTAATGGACTCTTGAGTATACCGTATCATTTATAAAATACATATGAGTTCCCGACAAGATGAAGCCTAACCTAGGGGGATTGATTTTTGTCAACTTTAAGCATTCAACAATCTTGATTTTCCATGCTTGATGCAAATTGGAATTAGACTCAAGCTCCAAATTGAGGTTAGACTCACACTCATTCCAATATTTTTTTTGATCAAATCACCTAATCACATATTATTTTTGTCTTATGTAATATTATATATTTTATTTTATTGCGTGCAGCCAATTGTTTGGCTAAATCTAACCAAATAACATCTCTTTTGCACGTGCCTTTCTTCTTGATCCCCCGTCATTTTAAACTAATAAGGCCACAATTTTTTCTACTCTAACAATTTAAATGGGGCACAACCATGACACCTCCTGATTTATGATGGTAGGCAATCAAAATTATTGGGTACCATATTTATTAATGTGTGTGTATATATATATATATATCAATATGACTCATCATGATTGTCTACGTTCATCATCTTGTCATTAATGACCAAGTTACAATCAATTCTTCAAAGTTAATTTTTATGATAATTAGCGAGGTAGTTACATGGGAAAAGAGAGGTGGGAAAGATAGGCAGAGGAGAGAGACGGATTACATTCTTAAAAATAATGTATCGTGTTATTAAAAATAAAAAAAAAAACTTTTCTGAAAAAAAAAAGAGGAAAAGGCTAACTTGACAGACTAAACGCCATTTTAGCCTTTGAGCCACCAAAATACCAATCCAGTGGTTGTGGAAAAAAAACTCTAAATAATTAGCCTGCTCTATCCGTGCCATGCAGCTTGATGATATCTTGTATTTTGATACCGTACACTAAATTTATTTTATTTTATTTTATTTTGGTACACCGGCAGCTCACACCACGATAGGGTGTCATTTCCGTAGCTCTCTCTCCCGCCAAAAGACCGTCGTCCGTTCCCGTCTATAAAATCCCACGCCCCATCCCGATCGCGGGCAAGCCTGTCCGTTCCCTCAAAAGGAGAAGAACATTAAAAATGGCGTCTTCCTCCAAAACCCTAGTCGAAATCTTCCAGCCCGCGAAGCGCCTCAAATCCCTCACCATTCCCCCGGAAACCCTAACGCCCAAATCCTCCATGTCTGCCCTCTGCAAGCCCTCTCCCACCGACGGCGCCACCAGCGGCAGCGACCTCCTCCCACCGTCGACCCTCACCCCAGACCAGAAGAAAAGGATCGAGATCAACAAAGCCCTAGCGAGGTCGAAGAGGAATCTCCGGCTCTGCACAGAAAAAATCGAGCGAGCCAAAGGTATTTAGTTGCTTCTATGAGTTTCCGTACAGTTCTTATTGGTTCTTTGAGGGAATAGTGGTGAGTGATGGGCGGTGGGAAATGCAGCTGTGGGGATGGACTATGTGAAGCTGGAGGAGATTTTGGTGGAGGAGACGTGGTTGGAGGCGCTTCCGGGAGAGCTTCAGAAGCCCTATGCCAAGAATCTGTGCAGGTTTGTGGAGAGGGAGGTTCGTGGGAGCGTGCCGATATATCCTCCTCCGTGTCTTATATTCAATGCCCTCCACTCGACGCCCTTTGATCGAGCGAAGGCGGTGATCCTCGGACAGGTATTCTTCTTCCCTCCTCCCAAGTCTTTGCCTTGCACCATCTCTCTTGGTTTCTTTCAGGAAAGAAAGTTTTTTCGCACTATATATTGAGAAGAGAACCGGACGCAGTGCATATTTCTTAGGTCGGGTAGAGGTACCGAAGGTTAACATTGCTTTGCTATCGACCATCTTGTTCCTGACCATAATTCCGTACAACCCGTAGACTTGCTTGCAAAAGAGTACCTTTGATAGCTATGTTTTCTCATTTGTTCTCACTTTTTGTTTTTCTATGTCGATCTAGAGTCTTGTTTCTTAGACTTGGGTTTCCATCCAGGTGGATGTGCTTTGCTTTACTGATCTTTAATTATGTAGAACATCGAGAACATCAAAAGGCCTTGTTTTGTGTATGCAGACAAACTAATAGCACTGTTGGTTCTAATCTTCTCCCTATGTACGCGGATAAGAAGAGCACAAACTAATTAATCTGTTTCGTTTCAGGACCCGTACCATGGACCTGATCAAACTATGGGTCTTGCCTTCTCAGTGCCAGAGGGTATTAAGATGCCTTCTAGCTTAGTCAATATATTCAAGGAGCTTCAAAAGGATGTTGGTTGTTCTGTGCCATTACATGGAAATCTGGAAAGATGGGCTGTGCAGGTAAACGGTGGTTTGATACGACGTGTGTGCTTGTCTTTTTTTTGCTTTTATGACAGTATCATTTGGAGCTTGTTGCTCTTTCATGTACACAGTCTGCATTTAAGCGGTTCTTTATCATCTTCTTCTATTTATAGTTCTTGCTTATAACTATCATATTTGCAGAATTCTATACTGGGTCAAACTTTCTCTAGTTATAATTTTGTTGTGCAATAGCTTGAATTGGTAATAAACTATGAAGAAATCAGAACTCGAGCAATAAGTGATCCTTAGTTTTTTCTTTCTTTCTTTGTTCCCCTTCTAAATTCTGCATTCAGAATATGGGCTTTGATTCTACATAATTTTATTAGCCACTTCTAGTTGGCCAAGCTCAAGGTTTGACATTGGCCATGAAAATTTGTGATATGTCACAAATTTTATATATCTAGGAATAATTCACTCCGAAGCATTTTAGCAGTTGGTTTGATTGTACATCTGTAGGACTAACATGAAATTTTCATGCAGGGTGTTCTTCTGCTAAACACTGTCCTCACTGGTATGCTTCTTTCTCTAAAAGCTTCTTGATAATTCATTTAATATTATTTATCATGCATTGATTAATATAATTTATTGCATTGCCGAGAAATTATTGGTTGAACATCTTAAATTAAGCTTTGCATGGTAATACAGGAATTTTTTGTACTTGTTACCTAGACTGCAGTTACTACATTTTCTAATATAGAGTGCCCAAAGAACTGAGCTTTAAGTTACATCAGAATAGAGTGACAAAAAGAAAAGAAAAGGGGGAATTAATTTGAAAGAACCAAGGAGCTAAGAATTGAAGGGTGAAGTAGGTTTGAATTATCTACAAGGAAGTGTTTCTAAGCATAATCTGACTAGTGTGGTGCTCCACTTAAGAAGTTATGATGCCAAGGTGCATGGACATGATCAGCACATTGTTCTCTAACAAGATGAGAACATGGCTAGAGTAGACAATAAATAATAAAGTCAGTCATCATGCAAAGAGTAGTAGAGGAGGTGTTGTTGTTGATAAGAATTTAAAAGCGAAAATGACACATTAACCTTGTTTCCTCTATGAAAAAAAGACTTTAGCCTAGAATGGCATTCAATTCTAAAAATCAGTATTGGTTTCTCTCACCCATACTGATATGTGTTGTCTGAGTATATAACCATTGAGAACTGATTATGTAGTAGAGTGTAATGACATTAATATCTATAGTTCAAGCATCATAGAACAATAGCATGAGGTCAGTGGTGGTGCTGATTGCTCCTGGAGAAGTGGATGAGAGGACAGAAAAAGGAGAGAGTCATCGGGGCCGTAGTGGTTCATGGGGATGAATATGAAAACCAATGCTTAGTGGAGTGTGTAGTTATTGTAAAGTTGTAACTGTATTTGAAGTGACCATTCACCATTTTGTGGATTAAGCTGCTGAAGACGTTTCAATCTTCTAGCATGCAAAGACATGACCCTTAGATTCTCATATGAAACATGTATTCACAATGTAGTGCCTATAACTATGCCTTCTTTAGTTATGGTAACAAGAATAGCATTACACCCTGCATGTAACGATTACTGTGGGAATGGATCAACTTACATCACCGAGAACATTTAGGCAAGTTTTTTTCTAATTAAGCAGATGTGATTTATGTGGGACCTATGAAAAAACATGAAATAATTCATTTTATAAGCCTTCAGTGACATGTTGTATGCTCTTGAATTAGCAATTTAGTTAGCTGTAGAATGCAGTTGACTTTATGGAGAGAATTTAAACAGTTTGTGTGAGGGCCTTTAACTTCTTAGGAACCTTACATGTAAAATATTTTGGCAATCTTTGACCAACTTTCAGTATTTGTTGATTTTAGATATCTATTTCTGTATCTATAGAGTATAAGTGTCCACAGTATCCTGTTGAATGTTATAGAGGATTCATTACCCTTTGGTGGATGCACCTTAATACGTGATTTTTATTATTCTTACTGCATGATTTCTGTGTCTCGTTTCCACTGCATTTGTATTTTGTACCGTATATTTGCCTTAGTAGCTACACAAATGATTCTCTCGGCTGCATTTGCTTGTGAGAATGTACAACCATTTTGCGGGAACCATCATTCTAGTTGCTAATCAGCATTTTTCTTTTGAGTGGTCGGTACTTTCAGTTTCATCTTTTTCCCTCTCTCTTATCGGTAAGGAACCATCAAGCTAATTCACATGCTAAGAAAGGGTGGGAGCCATTTACTGATGCTGTGATTCAAACAATGTCATGGAAGAAATCTGGAGTTGTTTTTCTTCTCTGGGGGAATTCTGCTCAAGAAAAGTCGAGGTAATTTCTGCTTGTTTAACTCACTTTTCATTTGTGGATTACAGAGATCAGAACAGATATGATTATGAAACAATAGTCAGAGGAGACAATGTTGCTAAAAAGCAGAAAGTCAATCATTAATTGCAACATTTCATGGAAGATGTGTAGGATTACTACAATGAGGATCACCTTTCTTTCTCCTACAAATTTGTTTATTTTAGTCATTCTAAACTTCAGCATTCTTCCTTTAAAGCTAAATGTCGTTACTTTTATAAGCCATTAGGGCTAAACCTTGTCGATTAGAGTTATCAGTAACTCCCTGCATTTATTTGGGTTTCAGTCACATTTATGCCCGTGCTATGTACAGATTGATTGATGAGTCAAAACATCCACATTCTAAGAGCTGCTCATCCATCAGGCCTATCTGCTAACAGAGGTTTCTTCGGATGCAGGTTTGTCTCTCTCATGTTCACAATAGATAGATATTTCCAGCCATTCATCAATTCATTGTTGCAGTTAAGGCTGTAAACTGGTCGGACTTACGCTGTATCCACATCTGAACTTGATAAGAAAAATCAAGTTTGGGTTCAGGTTCGGATCCATCAAAATGAGCAAGCTCCGAACTTGCATCCAAACTCAAGTAAAAATTGGATTTGAATTTTTTAGGTTCCATTTTGCATATGATTTTAGTGCGCAAAACAGTGAAGGGTTAATAATTTCCAAAACTAAAAGGACTTTTATCACAATAATTTATAATCTATTGCAGATTGCAATATGAAGAGCACAATATAAGAAGTGAATGATTGGTTTTGAAAAATTTAATCGCTTTTGAAACATATTTAAATTTCTGTTTTTGTTTGGTTTGATTGAAACAAATCAGAATCTAGATGTCTGTTGGGATTTTGGAAGTAAAATGGCAACGGATGAGAGTTAAGAAGAACATGCATGAGACAAAGGTATAAATCCGGATATGAAAAAAAGAAGTAACACAAATCCCAATTTACTTTATATTCCCATATTTACATATACCGCACACGCATATATATTAGTATTATGTTAATCGGGTTCTTGGATCTAAACATGCCTAAATCTGAGTTTGATTCAATGAGAAATTGGTCCCATATATGGAGTCAGAATTCGATCTGATAGGGTTATCGAAAACTAAATTTGGATCCATACCCGACTTTTATAAAATGACTGGGTTGAGTTGTCGAGTTTTCGGATATCATTTACACTTCTAGTTGCAGCTTCTAGGATACAACATCATGACAATGAATACTTATACTTTACAAAAATTAATAGATGTTTTCACACTTAAATTTATTCAGTCTTTTAAGATAACTTCACACTATATGCATCCTGTCACGGTTGCTGCCTGGAACAATGCCATACCTTCCATCCATCTGCACCCATCAAGAATTCAAGATATTTCAAGGTAATTTGGAATGAAGACCTCCGAAAGGAAGGTACCAACCATTAGGCCAAGCGTTGGCCCTTGTCTTGGCATTGGAAAGCAAAAAAGCAGAAATTGTGACCTCACATAAGGAAGAATGGAAATGTAAGAATGAGAATTTAGCCCATCTTAAACGGTGTTGCCTCGAGCCTTGATTAACTAGCTAAGAGTGTGTAAGTAGTTCGTAAACATAGCTTCCTTTTTTCTTATTTCATCTGGAACTGCTGTCCATCAATATGCTTGCCTTACTTATCGTTTGCTCTTGCTCATTCTGGTTTCTGAACCACCACCCACCCCAAAACCTGCATTAGGGAACATGTATCAATTTTCTCTCAAACCTGTAGTTTTTTAGGTTTCCTGATCCTCAGCCTGTAATTGGGAAGGGTAGGACCAATTGTTTCTTATTTATGTAGCAAAATATCATGAACCAAATCTTCTAACTTAACTACGTCTTCTGCAACAGGCATTTTTCTCGGACAAATCAGATATTGGAGAGATTGGGCCTTTCTCCCATAGATTGGCAACTCTAAGCTAGAAAAGCTCCTCCATGTGCTTGTTGACTGATTATTACTGTCTTATCAGCCATGAACCTCCTAGTCTCCAAGGGTGAGGTTAACTTGTTTGGCCAAATTCTGGACTAACTTGACAGTATTTGATAGATATATTGTTACCATATAATATTATAGCCTAAATTAATATGGCTGGTCATAGCTACCAGCAATTTTCTGACCTTAACTGACCTTGGTTTTGACGAATCTGCAGTACCTATGTATATCTTTCTAGTTGGTTAAAATTTGAAATTTTCTGGGACTTGACAGTTTGCATACAAGCTTTTCTCTTTGGTGGGTAGAAGAAAGCCAAACTTTCAAACGTAGCAGCTAACTCTAATTGCCCCCAAACAAATAGATTTGGTAGAGTCAAATATCTATATGTGATAACACAGAAAGTCACAAAGCAATGAAGACCAAATTATTTCAACATTAAATGAATTAATGAGCATATCAAGGAAAGAAGATAGGAGAAGCAAGTGGAAATAGAATGGACAAAATGGGTACCTTGTGCTTGGGGAAGGGGATCGAACTGGGACTGGTCAAAAGGTGGGGCACTCCAAGAGTCCTGTTCCTCCTTTCAGGGGATCCCAAGCTCCCCTTTGTTGAGAAGACCATCTCTCGCTGACAAATTTTCTCTAGCTTAATATTTGTTGGTTTGAAGGGCATGGAAATATTGGACAAGGGGAGGAGTGGAGGAATCGAGTTGGAGAGTTTGAGAGCAGGATATGTGGCTCCTCTGCTGTTTATTTAGGAGTAACAAGGGGAAAGAGCCAAAAGATAAAAAAAAGAATGACCGTTGGCATTGGAAAATTGCAAGTTGTTCAATTTTTCCCTGGCTAACAAGAGGCTACAATAAGTATCAAAAAAAAAAAAAAAAAACCATCGGGAACAGAGCATGTCTTCCAAGGAGCCGATTAAATTCGGAGGCTGGATGCTCCACGCCTGAATGCGGCTGGTGGAAGTGCTATTAGTCCGCTGGCAACCGGAGTGGTGCTGGGATGAAGTACTCACACATGGGTAACTACGGATGGAAAGGGCACGCAGAAAAGGGCCAGTGAGGATTGCTATGCGGGTGAGGTTCTCCTCTCTCCCCTTCTTTTCTTTTTCTCACCAAAAAAAAAAAAGGAAAAAAAAAAAAAAAAAAAAAAAAGGCTACAATGAGTGGCTTTTTGTACCTGTGAGTCCACCACACCAATAACCGTTAAGGTTCTCCTAACAAGTCCTGCTCGGCTCATGATAGGATAGAAGTACAAATCAAGATTGCCAATATCAAGGGTCCAAGCCGATTGTATGGCTGGTATATTGTCATCCATTAAATAATTCTTACAATTGAATGAAGTGTATGGTGGTAATGGATGCTTTATTAACCATCACAAACTCTCAGTCTCAAGCGAGCATGTCTGTGAAGCAATAGACACTGTTCAGGACAAACAATTATGGATTAATTCACCGAAAACGTTGTCTCCAACACGCCATGTTTCTTTGTTGTGGACCTGTGGTCCAGGTTAATCAGAATCGTAAGCAGAGATTTCCTATAATTCGTGGAAAGATACGATTCAATAAAGAAGAAGATGTCAAGCTCATGGGATCTTCAAACGCCAGGTGAATTTAGCTGCAGAAGACGCAAAATCCTGCATTCCAGAAACATCTTTGAGCAAATAGATGAGAGAATATAACTTTTAGGGAACAAAAAAAATATCAGACTAGGGAAGAGCAGGTGTGATTTCACTGAACAATAAAGGAAAATAAACATCAATAATTACAATCAAATGCAAATGCTACCGCAAATAATTTTTTAACTGGACATCTCCAGCTTTAGTTTATACTTCAGAAAGGAGTATTCAGCCGTATATGAGGAAGCAGAGATCTTAAATACCTTTCGAGCTCCACCAATAGATAGATTAGTGAATGCAGGATGTGTAGCTGTATCCCACCTCACCATTTTTCCAGTCATTGAGAAATATAGGAAAGATGTGCATGGCCATCAATGTGCTTGAGGTATGTACGGTTGAATCCCACCTCACCATTTTTTCCAGTCATTGAGAAATATAGGAAGGATGTCCATGGCCATCAATGCACTTGAGGTATGTATAGTTGAATCCTACCTCACCATTTTTTCCAGTCATTGAGAAATATAGGAAGGATGTCCATGGCCATCAATGCACTTGAGGTATGTATAGTTGAATCCCACCTCACCATTTTTTCCAGTCATTGAGAAATATAGGAAGGATATCCATGGCCATCAATGCACTTGAGGTATGTATAGTTGAATCCCACCTCACCATTCTTCGAGTCATTGAGAAAATATAGGAAGGATGTCCATGGCCATCAATGCACTTGAGGTAAAACACCACCCCCATTGCCCAAGATGGGGCATGCGTAGCTCCATCAGTCAATAGGTATAGACTCCAATAGTGCAATGTGCATGGGTCGTGCATTCCTCCAATCTAAACTGTCTTCAGATGACCTTAGCTGCTTGTCCATCCCCTTCATCGTAGACACGATCTCATCCATACGGGAGTGAGACCAATCTCCAGAGACAAACTCACAAGCCACACCATCCACCTCGATCATGCTACAACCAGGCACCTTCTTCACCTTCTTCTCCTCCATCCCCTTCCTCACTTTCAAGACATCCTCCCACCTATAAGCCGAGGCGTACATGTTTGAAAGCAAAACATGCACCCCACTATGATCGAGCCCCAACTCTACTAAACTCTCCACAGTTTCCTTGCCCAATTCCACCTCCCCATGCTCTCTACAAGCATTTAATAAGGCTCCTAAAACATAGGAGTCAGGCTCCATCGGCATCTGCCTCACTGCCCTCTTTGCCTCCTCAAGCAACCCTGCCCGGCCCAAAAGGTCGACCAAGCAGCCATAATGCTCGACTCCTGGTCTGATCCCGTAGACCCCATCCATGCTTGCAAGGATCTCCCTCCCTTGATCCACCAGACCCATTCGACCGCAGGCGCTGAGGACGCAAATAAAAGTGACCTCATTTGGCCTCACCCCTTCCTCTCTCATCTTCAAGAACAAATCAATCGCCTTCTCGCTGTGCCCGTGATTCGACAACCCCGAGATCATGGAAGTATAGGCGAACACATCTCTCTCGGACATCGCATCAAACACCTGAAGAGCGGTTTCTATGCTCCCGCACTTGGCATACATATCTATCAATGCGGTTCCCAGAACCCTATCTAGTTCCATCGTATTCCTCTCCACGAAGGCATGAATCCACCTCCCCTGGTCCAAAGCCCCAAGAGAACCACAGGCGGACAGAGCACCGACGATCCCCGCATGATTAGGCCGAACCCCGGCAAGCTGCATCTCGTTAAAGAAATCCAATGCCTCTCGAAACCTTCCAATTTGCGAATAACTAGTGATCATGGCGCTCCAGGAAACCGCATTTCTTTCCGGCATCCGATCAAACAGCTCACGAGCAGCATCAATCCGTCCGGATTTCGCGTACCCACTGACAATCGCCGTCCACGAGATCACATCTCGATTCGAGCTCCCATCGAACAACCTGCGAGCGGAATCGATATCGCCACAGGAAGAGTACACGTGGATCAAGCCATTCTGCACGAAGTCATACGGCTCCCACCCGAGTTTTACGATCTGGGCGTGAAACTTCTGCCCGTCGGAGAGTGAGGAGAGGTCGAGGCAGGCGCGGAGGATGAAGGAGAAGGTGTAGTTGTTGGGCGAGAAGCCGGTGGAGAGCATTTGCTTGTAGAGGGAGAGGGCTTCCAGGGGTCGGTTCCGATCGACGTGGGCTCGGATCATGGTGTTCCAGAGGAAGGCGGAGCGGCAGGGGAGGCGGTGGAAGAGGAGGCCGGCATGGGCGAGGTCGCCGCGAGCGGAGAGGGCTAAGAAGGCGACGAGCTTGCCGGCGGCGTAGGGGTCGGCGATTGCGCCGGAGACGAGGAGGTGGGCGTGGATTTGCTCGGCCCCGCGCAGGGAGAGGTGGGAGTGGTAGAGGAGGGAGAGGGTACGCTTGTCGGATTTCAAGCATTTGGTGATGCGAGGAGGAGGGAACATTAGACGTCGGAAGCGGTTTGCTTCGCTTGGCCCTTCAGGAGATCACATAAGCCTCGACCCACTTGGCAATATCAGTGGACCAGCACCAACAGCAAACAGCAACAACATCATCACTAACAATATATTAGCATCATAATAATTTTACTTGTTATGCTTTTTATAATCAACCAAATCAAGTTTTGGCCTGCTCTTTGCTCACCATATTTTACCACCATATCTAACAGCATTAGATGATATAGATACATAAAAAAAAAAGAGATACACATGCAAAATAAGCAAAAAAATATATTTTGGTAAATTATTTGAACACGAGAATGGATATTAGATTCCCATAAAAATAGACAAAAAAAAAAAAACCCAAGAGAGGGCTTGAATATCATTTTCTCTAGCCTCGAGTATGCAGCTGAATAACAATATAAAATTTTCATATATTATATTAATAATCGCTCTTAAAATATCTTATAATACTTCATTATCTATTACATGCACAACATATTGTTAGTAGAGTCTTTTATATAATATTAAATTATATAATTATATATAAATATATTCATAAAATATATTATATTGATATTATGTTATTGTAGAGAATGAGGATCAGTAAGCCAACAACAAAATAGTTTGGGAAAGAATAGATATGATTATGACTCATATTATGTTATTAACGTATTTTAATATTAACATTGTATGTTATATATTATATTAATGACATAGTTGATTTTATACTATAATATCAATGATATTATTATTGTGTCATATTATATATATTATTAAACTATTTATAGACTACTTATATTTGTATTATTTTCAATCATAATAATATTAATTTTATCATTCATATCGATGTTGGTAATATTATAAATAATATATTATATAATAATTAAATTAGTTATATAATATTATATAATTGAAGATCACTTTATGATCATAAGACTAATATTAATATTATATAATTTAGTAATGCAAATATTTATTGTATTTGACTATTTTAATATATCATTAATACATATTAGAATATTATATAGTTTAAATAACTATAGATTATATAGTATTATATATTATATGTTGTATTGTTTTATTTATATATTAATATTATATAGAGAATCATTAATATGATATATATATATATATATATATATATATATATATATATATATATATATATATATATATTCTAATACTATTATCAAAATAACTAAAATAGACATTATTTTATTATTAATATTATAATTTTAATAGCATTAGTATTGATGCTAATAATAATATTGTTATTAGGTAGGACCACGCAACGTATTAATAGATAAATATTACATTATATTGTTTTATTTATATGTACACTATTTAGATAATCATTATCACTATATTGTATAATATAATCTAATATTATTATTAGTATTATAACATTCATATTGCAATATTACTATAATTAATATTTACTATTGAAAGAGTAATAGTTATATATTATATCATATGCCTTCTGTTTTATTGTCTAGTATTTGCCTGAATCGACATAATCATTTACGACAAGCCCCACCAACGGATAACGGATTTTCTGGAAACTGGTTTTCCGTTGCAAAATAGTTTTCCATTCCTGATTTCTATTCCCAACAACCTATTCTTTCAAACCCATTGCGTACTTTCTGTCCCAGTAATCATCCAACAAGATAAAAAAAATAAAAACATATTAAATCCGTTAAAAAAATTAAGTGCACAAAATTGAAACCCCACATGAATGGGGTTCATAAAATTAATTAAATCCAAAATCTTGTTTCACTGCAGAGATTCATAAATACAAGAAATAAAACAAAGGCCCTACACATTCAGGGCAAATTAACAGACCAGTTCAATGCCACAAATCATAATTTCCATCATAACTCAAACTACTTGGTAAGTGTCTGTAATCATCTGAATCCTCTGTGAAAACTTCAGTGGCGCATTGCTTCTGAGTGGCATGACACCAACAACCTGCAATAAATTTGCAACTCTCGTGTTAAAAACTATGTATGGTTTGACAATTAATTACCTGTCAGCATCAAGCAAACATAATAGAAAAGGATATCATATAAGATGAACAGCCCAAAGTTATCATGAGTACTTGCATCTTGGCCTGACAGATGAATCAAATACATAATCCGTACCCTAAGAGCAATAGATGCTTTCCCATCTGCTTTCACCAGCAAATGAGATTTATACAATCATGAAGGTGGGCCATGTCCTTATCCATATAGATATATAAGTAGATAACAGAGGATATCAAAAGACCAAGTAAACAAAGATTTCTGATGATACATGTTTTCTTAGAAGATGTGATGTAGGCTTATTAGACTAGATGACGGGTGACACATTGCAATCGTGGGACAACATTTGAGAGGACCAACCATGAAGATTAAATGGCGGACACTAATGGTATAGCAGAATCAAAGATGCAGTTTAAATTAAGGGGCAAGATTACTTAAGTTTTGGTCTTGAAACTGAAAATCTATCATAAACAAGGATGAGGATATTTTATATTGAAGGCAGGAAGGACAAATGTAGTAGTTCCGTGCATAAGTATTGCCATATTGTGTATTCTATAAATTGCATAAAGAATTGAGATGAAAATTTTAGAAGATACATGAAAAACTATGGATGAGAATGTTTAAGCAGCGATAAAGATCATCACTATAGCATAAGTTCTACCGAAATGCAGGTCCATCAAAAGAAGAATCACATTAGAAATAAGTACATAGAAAAAGTTTAAAAGTAACAGAATAGATGATAAAATAGGAGCAAGTAATGGAAAGTGGTTCGGATTTACCTAAAGCTGGCCAAAAACAAGTGAAAAAGGTAGATGTCTCAAATTCAAATTGCAGCCTGGTTCTAAAAGAGGTGGATTTGGCACTGATAGACAGGTTTGTCCATATTTCTTTTTAACTTAGTGGTATGTACATGTGAAGAATATTTGAAGTTTACAAAACAATTATCTAGCAAACCATCTAGCTTAAGTCGCATGGAGAGAAGAGGCCAAGGGTTATTTTACTTATTTAGCTGGTAAACTAACTGCAGTCAGAAAAGCATACAGGCCGGTCACTTCTACACTGTTGACATGCCAAATGTACAGTGGGATTTCCTTTTCCGAAGGCCATTTCTCCACTTTGCAAACAGTTTTCACTATGTAATGCGTGCGATAAACCTACCAATGTGTGCATGTGAAAATGAAAGCACTTGATTTACTTAGAACAAAGAAGATTTAAATTCAAAATATATAGTTTTAGCATTTACTCTGTGATGTCTACCAGTTAGCAAAGCAACAAAATCCTGAGAGGTCTTTAATATCAACCGAAGAGCTTCATTGCATCTACACCGTTTTAGTTTGTGATCCCACTGAAGATTTTGAAAAAAAATCATATGGCCAGCTCTCCACATATGATCCAACAAAGTCTGAGGGCACTTCACACATAGCTCTCCACATATATGCTAGCTCACAACAATAACATCATTGTGAATAATCTGGTGGAAAATTCTTGGCCATGGCAACTTTGGACAAGCGAGGGGCTTGCCATTAAATCTGAAAGACAAATAGATGGGCAGGGAGGTTCACCTTATTAATGTAGTTCAAGCTTGTGCGGCAATGGAGCCACCCTTCCAAGTTTCTTCAGACTTGGAAGGAGTGTTGAGGGAATAAGGCAAAAATTGATTGTGGAATTTTACCCATCTCTAAACACAAACTATATGCCTAAGGACAAAACAGATTACATTTTCCAAGAATCTATAGTAAAAGCAATATAAACAACAATAGAAACTTCCAAAAATGTCAAAAGTTTCTAACCTTCACATCACTAAATGTGTTTGCAGCAGTAAATCTGATGTTGATGGGGAAGAATACTGCTGGATCAGCTGGAGGCACAACAAACTCCATTGATCCACTGTTAAGAACAAGAAATAAAATAATCCATCAATTTCTAGCATTGATTTGTTATGACTTAATTGAATCAAAGTGTTTTAACACATTAACTGGAAACCACATGCTTGCTGTACCTGCGATTGGAATGATCAATAAGAAGAATAAACCACTCCAATGTGGAACTCCTGGGGTCATACCTGAAATTGAAGATATTAAAAAAATCAACTGTTTGAAGCACTAAGAATAAATACATCCATAAAAAATTTTAATTACAGACAGACGGCCAATATGGCGACATCTGCATCACAGCACCCTGGCCATGAGAAGATGTCACCACGCTGAAAAATTGTTCATCTGACAATTTAGCATCTTCCATGTCATCCCTACCACTGTCTTTCGGTAGCACTTCATGCTCAATCTTGTATCTCCTACCACTTGTCTCAACAACTACATTTTCACAGAAAATCCTCTCCCCTTTGGCATTTATCTTGTCCTGAAAACGCCTGTTGATTCCTTAACAAAGTTTTGTTGGACAAATTTTATGTACTAATTGCACCATTGATCTCTTCGCCTAGTTTTAATTTAATAGATATGATTTGCTGTATGCCATGGTTAGAATTCAACCTTCTGAAAGGCGTTCAAGTATCAAAGTAGCTGTATTTCAAATCCCTCTTTGTCTGCACTTTTGAACCCCAATATGATATCCACAGTCTAATTTTTCTATAAAAACCCTACTATTTGCTATTTCGTGATAGTTGGAGGGTACCACGTCTTTCAAACCTCCATTAGAGAACAGCCTCAGCACAAATGGCCCATCTGCATTACACATAGTAATCACAGGCTAGAAGCAAAAGTACTCAACATGTTTCTGTCTGGGTGAAAGTAGCTAGAAAAGCACAAATAATTTCTTCATGCTCACTCAACTGAGGGCATCAATTGGAACAAGGGTGTTGTCAGACTATCCTTAGAAATGGCATCTAATCAGAAAGAAAGGAAAAAACTCCAAAAATGTAAGCAAGGATTTTCCAGTAACTAGACGTTTATCCGATAAGACAGTCGCAACTCAAGACAGAAAGTTGGATAATTTTCTAATATAAGTATTGAATAGCACCCAATGAATGAAATTGTATATTAAAAAAATATTACTCAAAGAACTGGCGATCAGTTCTGAAAAAAATAATACAGAAATTGATGCTGATTTAAATAACAGATAAAAAGCATTGCTAATAGTTCACTGAAACACTCCCTGTTTAGAGAAGGAAATCATAAACTATGTTAGAACATGCGGATATCAAGATACCCAAGCATATAAACTCCTATAACTATCTATTTTACTGATGAGTTTATGTCTTTTATTTCCATTCAAAATGTCAGATACAGATCTCAACCTAATGCTGCCAATCTTCATCATTAGGGGTACCTAAATTTCAAAATGCTTACCTCCATTCTCCATCAATCTGCCTTACACTTGGTTGCTCCCGAAGTGCAGGAAGAGGTATGGATATCACAACATTTTGCAAGTCAAACATTTCTGAACCTTCATACTCGATGTTAACAAAAGTTTCATTTCCAGAAACTGAGGGCCAGCAGTTGACTGCAGGTAAATAAGTAAATAAATAGAAGTCTAGAGTTTAACATCAACATTTTTGATAGTACAATATATTGCTCACCAGTTAGTGGCAGAGCGGCCTCATCCATGCCCTGAATTCTCCATTTCATTAGACCAACATCGTTTTGACCAGCTGGGAAGGGCCTGTTTGGATCTTTCAAGCCTATAATATGCTTGCTGTTAAATAACTCTTTATTGATGTTCGGATGAGTCTTGAAGCTAAGGCCTGGTACGTCTTGGTTCTCAATCTGCCAATAAGATGAGCACTTACCAGAACAATTCTCCAATTGTGGAGCCATATTTTTACAAAAGAGGTTTTAGAACAACAGAGGACAAATTAAGATTACTTCTATAAGCAGCATTTTCAATAGACGAGATTTAAGGGGGCATAATTATGCAAACAACTAATCATTTGTAAGAACATGATTACGAATTCATAAAAACACTTGCATCTTTGATTTTTTTTTCCAAAACTCCACCTTTCCTAATCTCATGTTTTAAATGTTAAAGAGAATATATCCATCAGAGAGAGAGATGGAAAAGTTTCTTCCCGTCTTATATAATATTAAGATTAAATTTCTTGTCAACCTTCCTTTGAACTGAAAATTGAGAACCAAGATTCACGTACTATAAATCTACATTTTATATAGATATTATTTTCCTAAATCTCTTAATTGTCCATCATATGTCAGCCTGCAATTGATATTTCCCATAGACTGGGTCCCAAATAGACTTCCACCATTCAATGCCAACAAATGTGCATACAAAAGATACTACATTGAGTTAACACTAAAGGCGCTGGAACCTGTAAAGTCCATAGCAAGTATATACAATCAGGCACACACTTTCATCATAATATGATCCCAAGCAGATGCTACATTTTGTCAATCTGATGGCAAAGTCAGATCTCCGAAGTCAACGTACAAGAAGATTAGGCTTGTAGTTCAATCAGTGGCATAAGGCTTGTTTTTATTTCTCTACGGAGAATATGCCTTACTATGTATCTCCAGAATCATAATATTAGCTCTTACTTCCTCATGGCCCTTGAAGTGTAATCACTTCTTAAGATTATTTATCCCCAAGACAACCAAAGCCAAGAAAAGGTTAATATTCAACAATTTGAAACTTTTGCCGAGTACATTATGAAAAAAAAAAAAAGAAGATTTTGCAAGACAAAAGTGAGGTGGATAAGGTAGTGATTCATGATGGTGATAGGAATAAATACAAGAAAGACCTTTAAAAAGGAGAACTTGTAGAATAAAAAATACAAACATTTAAATACAATATAAAACTCAACATCAACAAAAAAGAAATAGTTCATGACTTGCAAGTTTTCCCATTAATCAAATTTCTGATAAATTTGATTAACAGTAGTTTTATTATCTCATGATAAATTTGAATATTTATGAATTGTATAATAGTCTGATGAAATCCAATACATAATCAACATGTACAAATTTTCAGAAAATGGTGAATTTCCGTTGCTGATAGGTATGACATAAACAGGAGGGTGTTATTTACTGCACTAGGGACAACATGCAATTGAATCTCATGAGAGATATTTTTCCCCTCAAATCAGGTTTGAGGAAAGAGAAGAAGTATTAGAGGACCCCTAATGAAAGACTGAGGAGAATAAGGGATGAATTCATTTCACATGTTGCAATGAGCATTTGAAACTTAAATAAGTGTCCGATCATAAATGACTGCTTGGACATGCATGCCCACAGACATACAAAAAGAGAGAGATGCCTAACGACTTAGGAAAGAGAGAGAGGGAGAACCTGAAATTGGATAAACCCATCTTCTTGGTTAAGAATTTGTAGAGAGAGTGTGCCTTGAACATCAAAGTTACTAACCCCACCATCCTTCTTAATCATAACACTAAGCCTCTCTTCAATGGTCAATGTAATGGGATCAGTTGGTGGAAGAGGTGACTTTGACTGTATAGCACTTGGTTGCACATCCTCAAGAATAACTTCCCCTTCGGCTTTTAATGATTCTAAAAATTGATTTGTCCGTTGTGTTTTGCCTAGCTGCATACCAAGGCCTTTTGGAGGAGCAGTAGCTGATGCAGAAGGATGACCTGGTGATCCAGATTGAGTCTTCAGAAAAAGAATTGACCACAAAAAATCAAACATTTAACAAACAGGAACATCCTCGGTTAACAAATTAGTTGCATTTTCCATTCAGGATACATTTTTACCTTTGGCTAACAATAGAGTATCATTACTGTGCCTAGCAAAGAAAAGAAAATTAGGTTCTGCTAGGGACAATGCCAAAAACAACTAGTAATGACAAGGATGACAGCCGTATGTTATCTCGCATTTAATATTGTGGCTGTGATTCTATAATAACAATAAAAGGATTTTTTTCGATGTATGATGTGTGAAGTTCCGTGGTAGATTTTTTCGAGAATTATTTGCAGTATTATATAGGTTTCCATAAGTTTATTAAGCCTATAGCTTGTTAAATTTAATCTGCAGAACAGAATAGCACATAGTATGATATCAATATTTCATATGACGGTGAGTCATAGTACAGCAGTAAGGTTTAGTGGGGCAATCAAGCTGAATTCGAATCGATTCAAAATATTCAGGCTCAAAAATGAGCCGAGATTGATTGAGACTCAATATCCAAGCTTGAAATTGACTCAATCAGAAAAAAGCAATGCTCGAGATCAACTCGACTCCAATACCAACCAAGCTATACTCAAGCTCGAACTTGAGCCTTGGTCATAATTAAAAATATGGTTAAAAGTTAGAAGTTAGGTCAAATTACAAATATAAATATTATATTTAAAATATTAAAATAATAATATATATTATATATAAAAATAATAGTATTCTTAAAAATATATACTTGACTAGGCTTATGAGTCTTCGATCTGAGTATTTTATTATTCGTGCTCAACTAAAAAAAGCAATTCAAGCTACTCAAGCTCGGTAATGGTCGAATTTAGTCAAACTTGGACCCGAGTCGAGCTCGAGCAGCTTGCGAGCTCCTCGACTCGTTTGCGCCCCTAGTAAGGTTGCTTCAATGTGGCCTAGAGGTCACAAGCTCAAAACATGAAATAACCTCTCTACGTGCGGTGGAAGTCTTGGTACATATTAACCTCCTCAAACCCTGCAATGGCAGGAGCCTTGTGCACCAAGCTGCTCTTTTTAATAATTTCAATATTTCATATAATAAGTCATGCATGAATAAGATGGTATTCGACTTATGGAAACTTGAATCCATACAATGAGATGATGTTGCATTAACTCAAACATAGAATACATGGATACTAATAAGCTTGTGATGCAGCACCATATCGCTCATTATCTTTTTTTTCGGATTCTGAAAGTAGACCATTTGCACACACATTTTAATAGGGTTTAACATTTCTAACACAGAATCGGGTTACTAGTTGATGTCAAATATATCCATTCGGGGGATTAAAGAATTATCCATCTGAAACACTCATTACCAATAATAACATTATCGAAAACCAAAAGAATAGACAACAAAACAACCAAGAAATATGCAAAAAGAAAATAAAACAAATACTTCAGCCACAAATAGTAGAAATATTCTTTCCAAAAAAAAATTGAACCCAGGTGAGATCAACCCTTGAACCCAGGTCCCTGGTACCAACCCCAAAAGACTTCACAAATGGCACTAGATGGCACCCACAAATCAGAGTCAAAACAAAGCGCTATTTGAGCCTATAACCAGCCACCTTTACAATAAATATTGAATATTATAAATTATTATAGTGCATGCTAAGGTTGTTCATATGAGTCTCAGAGGCATTAAAGCATACCTTTGGGCTTGCTAGAGAGGGAATCCATATCAGTGCTCAATCCAAATCCAGAACCACTTCCAAAACCAGTTCCACTACTGGAGATATTCATATCACTAAAGCTGCTATCAAGTCTTAGAGGACCAGAAATAGACGACGTAAACCCTCCTTTGTTGCCTTTGTTTTTCTCATTCTGCAAATTAATGTACACAAGCAAATATAGAAAAAGTTATAAATGTAATAGGTAAGTCAATGTTGCTGAACACTATTATACATGAAAACTCTCTCAAAGTTACAATTACAAATGTACAAATGGCAACGAAAATAACAAAGTGAATGTATATCAAAGTATGGTTTTGCGTTCCTTCCTATCACACCCTTGACCAAATTATTTTAAGGAAAGTCAAGAGAGAAATGACCACCTACAGAAAACTTGCAGCATAGTGGCTTACTAGAAATAACCTGCATCCTAAACCAGATTTGGAAGCCGTCCTAACTAGTGGATGTACAACCTTCCACTTCCTATAATAGATTTGGAAGTTGTTCTCTATGAGATAGTAGGTGGTTAAACCTTCAGCAAGTTATTAGTATGTATGATGCCATTTACGATTCTGTACTTAATTAAATGGAAGATAAACTAATCTTTTCTCAGCCAATATCCGCATAGATGAATCTAACACTATCCTTTTTGGAGCCCTCAATTAGAGTTACATCATAAAAGTCTACAGTCCTTTGATTTTATCTAATGTCAAGAGCAAGGTCTACTGAACCGGTCCATTCAAGAGTAGCGAACCAACCAAATGGCTAGTGGCATGGTTAGACATGTCTATTTAGTTTGCCTCCCCTCCCCCCATGCTCGCGATCCTCAACAATGCTCGTCCTCCCTGTGCTGACGTCACCGATATACGTCCCTCCTTTTTTCTCTCTCTTATGCGCACGTGTGGGATTAGGGTTAGGGTTTTGAACCCTCTCTCTCTCTCAACTCCCCCACCTCTAACGACGAGGGCTTTCGAGCCCTCTCCCTCCCTCTCTTTTCCTCTCTATCTCCCTTCCTCACTCTCTTTTTCTCTCTCTCCTCCCTCTCCCCCTTCCTCTTCGACTCTCGCTATGTTGCTACGCCTTAAAATGGCACGATACAAACCCGTACCAGGTAGTATGCCCTCCAAGACTAGTTTGGCGAACTTTGGACAAAAGTGTTGGAACATATCTTAAGCTCATCCTAGCCAACCATACACATAAAAATTCCAGCTAAAAAAATAACTCAAATGATAGTTTTGATCATGGTTTGTCGTACCGCCCGGTTACTGGCCCGAACCGGGCGGTACAGGACATACTGTACCGTACCATTTCAGTATCGGTACCCAGTATATGTGGCATATCGATACTCGGTACGTCGAAAAGATTCTATACCCTACTGTACCAACATAGTGCTAGTGTAGCATCAGCATGGAGTTCAGTACTGATACGACGAACCTTGGTTTTGACTTATAAATAATTATGAGGATAATCAAAATGGTGACACAACGATTAATCAAATGGAACACAAGCTGCTTCTTTGCTAGCTAATATCTATATGGATGAATCTGACATTATCCTTATCGGAGCTCTCACGTTGAACTACATCATAAAAGTATACGGTCATTTGACTATTATCTATGTCAAGAGTGTCAGAACATATCTTAGCCTTCAGATACCTGGTTCATAAATTTCCAACTAAAAGAACAACTGAAATCATAGTTGACTTATGAATAACCATGAGGATAATCAAAGAAGAGACATAAGGATTAGATTTTATACATATGGAATGGCCAATTATGCAGACAGTCATCCTTGTAATCCGATAAAAGGATTTTGGAAATTGTGATAGAAGCAAAGAACTTCAATCCAAGCACCTCCACTAGTAAAATTCTATAGCTGAATAAGCAAGGTAGGTAAATACAGGAATCAAGAACAACCTTGAGCATTGTGGTCATTTCATTCAACTGGCACTTCTCAGAAAAACTGTACCATATAATACAGGTCCAGCAATTAAAGCATTCTCTTATATATGACTCAAAAGCATAATTTCATCATTATGAATCTTGAGCTAGTATTATTTGAAAATAATTTTGTTTCACATGCTGATAGACTTTGCTAACCAAAAAGAGAGAGAGAGAGAGAGAGGGAGAGAGAAAACAGCAAATCTTACTTTCTTTCTATCAATCTCCCTAGCACTTTCAGCCATATGTTTATTAGCTTCCCTGATCTTATCCTCCTTGGCCATAATATGCAATCTTTCTTCATGACTCTCCATCTCACAGTATTGTTTAACCTGTGCAACTGTCACATTTTCCTTATGCCCCAGAGAGATGGCTTCATCAAAAGCAAATACCAGCTCAAAAGCCATCTTGCATATACCCTCCTCGTCTAAAGAATGTGAATATTCAGGTACCTTAAAACAGCTTAAGGAAACCAACATTATGAGTTTACAAATAATAAATATGTATGAGATATACTGAAAATTTCATAAGCGATGATAAAACATGTATAGTGGGTGGGAAGAAAAGGTAAAATCATGACCATAGTCAACAATCATTAGCCTGTCAATCATTTGAAGCAAAAAAAGATACTATATTATGCTCCAATTATTAGGGTAATTCAATTTTAAATACTTCCAGAAAATAATACCCCATTATAACCAAATTGGACTTCAGCACGTGAGCACTGATGAATCTAGAAAACTAAGGCATGTTCCACCACCAACATGCATTAGATTTTAAATTTGCCAAGAAAGAATTTCACAACCTTCCAACATAAAGTTTATAGGCAAGTATTATGAGAAATACTGATAAAGAACCCACATCAACATCAAAAAACCAGTTTACATGCATATGAAATTGGTGCGGTTCTACCGTAGCCCCAATGGCACCAAGCATGGAATAGCACAATGTGAACTATTATCAATCTATAATTGTGCTACGATCAGAAGATCAGATATCTTAAAGGATACAAGTTTGGATAGTAGTCTCAGTGTCTCCAAGTCTTCAAGAATATTACTTTGTTTGTTTGTAACAAGAAGCAGATAAAGAACGTCGATAGGTTGGTAAACATAGCGCACGTTCTCAGTTTCGACATAGGTATGTTGTTTTCCTGTTCCCACCAACTTTGGAAATGCTGCAAGCAATCCTTCTACTCTTATTCGAGACATATCCATAAATTGCCTCGAAACAAGTACTGCAATTAAGTCAAAAAGAAATGAAAGTCATATGGCAATAATCTCAGTTTATGATGAGATGGTACCAAAGAAATGTAATTAAAAAAAAATGATGATGATGACAAGAGAAGCTAATCGTGTATAATGTCATAAGCGAGAGCAAATCCTATCTCGGGGGAGGGGGGGAGCCCAGTTCAATGATAATGTTCTTCAGAACAACCATAACAGTGTAATATCAATACTAAGAAACGGTAAGTAAATCAACCTACCATAAGCGATTATCATAAAATCCTAAAAAGTTTATCATTATAAAGAAATATTAGATGCTATTCAAGGGAAACATTTTTGCTTCTAGTTTCTTTAGCATTTACCCAGTAGAGTGATTTCTGTTAAAATGGAAATAACCATTAAAGTTATAAAGTCAGAAATTCCATGAGTTGTCTTCTTTTTTTTTCCCAAAAAAAAAAAAGAACATTCACCACTTTACCTTGGATACGTTTTTTTCCCTGCTATATCTCTTTATCCCTTCAATTTGTGCATTGTGGAGCCAAAGGTACCAACCTTATTGACTATTTTGGTTTTTTTCTTATTTTATCGAGTTCTAGCAAGGCAGTTGAGATCTTCCATTATTTAGCAGAGTGAAATATATTCAAATAAAATAATGGGAAATACCAAAGTCAAAGCAGAATAACAGGCAAACAGAAATTCAAGGCAATATGAAACTCGCCTTTTCCAGACTTAGTTATGATAGAAGCTGCAAGAACCACCTGTTCACCATAGAAAAGATTCTCAGAACAGAAATTTGTGGACGATTACTTATTAATTTTAGGGCGAGAACAAATTTTCAATTATTTAAAAGGCTCGATCCTGAAAAGACAAACTTAATGTGCCAACTTTAATCATCACTGCATTTATAATCAAAACTTTGCAATTATAATTTTACCCTATCCATCGAAGAACGTGAGAGAATAGAAGGTTACTCCGTACCATTTCGAAGGAATGAGCGCCCTCACAATAAGCAATTGTAGATCTTCTCAACGAATTACGCACCTAGAAAAAAACGAATTAAGTAATGTCAAATTCAATTTTCCATAGATCCATTCTCAGGATAGAAACACAAAAATGGAATTCAATTTTCACCAAATTGTATAAAAAGAGAGAATTTGCACTAGGATCATCGCTTACAGGCGCAACGATGCCGCTAGATCTAAGAGAACACCAAGAATTTAGATCCATTCTTGTGTTTTTTTCTGGATGGAACTCAAATTTAGATCATCTAATGAAGCGACATAATTCAAGACCAACTGCACTAACACCTAATACCAAAACCTTCCAAAAGAAAGAACGATTTCAAGGAAACCCTAGTGCTCGAAACTGAAATCAACACGAAGATATAGAAAGGCGAAAAGACGAAGAAAGGGAGGGAGAGAATAAATCTTGCCTGAGATCTGAGATCTAGAGATCTCAGAAAGCTCCCTAGCGGGAACTCTGAAGAGAAAGGGGGGGCGAGAGAGAGACGGAGATGGAGACTGGCGGAGGAAACGACGCCTGGGTCTCGGATCCCGGTAGCGAGAGGCGTCGTCCGGGGTGGTCGTCGGAGAACTCTGATTCTCGGGACTCGGGGGGGGGGGGGGGGGGGGGGGGGGGGTGGTGTCAGAGGGAAACGGAGTGGGCCCTTCTCGGGGCTTTTAGTGTGCGCACGAATCACGGTGCAACGTATTTGATGTGTCGTAAGTTGGTGACCGTACGATCGGGCGCTGATTTATTTCCATGCACATCGTCTGATTTCGATCAGATAGCTGTTTCTGGTGTTTGACGCGTCGCTCGCAGGAAAAGTTTGGTAATACGATTTAGCCCGCAAGAGAGCGGCCCATAAAATCTTGAACGTACCTGGGGCTTAGATCGTCTAATATACCTAATCTAATCTAATATTAATATATATATATATATATATATATATTAAAATAGAGGCTTTGGCAAAGCCCTCTACCTGCCATCTGTACATAGTGTATATAAAAATAAATTTTTTATTTAAAAATATTTTTAAAAAATTAGAAAGTATTTTTTAGCCTTTCCAAAATTTTCCAAACAGAATTTAATTCTACGCGTGGTACCCATTCAGAGGCCTAACGAGGTAGGTAATTATGCGGAAAAAAAGAATAGTAAAGGCAGATGTGGCCCAAAGTGTGCTTCCTGCAGCCCAGTTTACATAAAGTCAATGCTATTTACGAGGTCACGAAAAAGATGGTGGGCCTCGTGCCTTTATGATAGCAATAATAACCCTCGGCCGTTGCCAGTTTCAGAATTGAATGGTGCTCAGTTTTGGGGTTTTAATAGGATCGAATTTGGAGCTTAGATAATTTGAAAAAATATAGCATTTAATTTGTGTTGGTAGATCTCTCTGCATATATACACAGTCATCTGCCACGTGTATCATTGTATTTATTTCCACACGAAAAAAATTTTGGGGCAAAGAAAAGCTCCGCGTTGATTTTCCCGGGATCTCCTTCCTTCCCTCTTCTTCTTCTTCTTCTTCTTCTTCTTCTCCTCTTTTTCTTTTCTTTTTTTTTTTTTTTTTTTTGATAAAAGCGGCATTTCATATAGCTCTAACTTGAGTACATCCAGCCATATCAAAAGAAAGTAAAGCATACAGGATAGGAGGAATATCTCCTACAGATGTCTATGTGACCTCCCCAGAATGCCGGGCAACAAAAGAGGCAACCCAGTCTGCTGCACTGTTTGCCTCCCGGAAAACATGTAACGTCCGGAAATCACTCGACTCCTGCGCCAATCTCCGAATCTCACTGATGAGAGGATGACCATCACCATATCTGTCCACTCCCCGAATCCACTCGATCACCACAGAGGAGTCCCCCTCAAGGCATATATGCTCAGCACGAAGTACCCGCCTCGCATAGGATATCCCCTCACAGGCTGCCCGCAGCTCCGCACCGACAGCAGTGGGTCCCGGCGCACAGCGGCCACCAGCTGCTATCAAACCACCCAGATGGTCTCTGATGACAAAACCAACTCCTCCAGACACCCCATCCACCGACATACTACCATCAAAGTTCACTTTGAGATGACCAAGGGGTGGGGGTACCCAAGAAACTAGGGCGAACCTGGGCGCTGTGATAGCGGAAAGAGTACCCCAGATGTTCCTGGCCATCTCAGAAGAAGACCTAACGGTAGTAGTGGTAACCTCCCTGGCAAGATGCATAGCTCTGTCCACCACCACCCTCGGGGGTAACCGTCTGCCCTCAAAGATACCAGCATTCCTGTCCAACCAGATAGAATGAGCCAAATAAGCCCACCAAATCCCGGCCTCAACAGTACTGGGCCTCCGCATGAAAACTCTCAACCAATGAATCCAATCCTGTGTCAACTCGACTGAATAGGGCAACAAAGATGGTGATCAGCTCCAGATTCCCCTAGCTCTGGGGCACTGCAGGATCACATGATCAACCGTCTCCACAGTCTCCGTGCACTCCTCATAACACTGAGTAATCCTCACCCCACACCGTGCTAACACACTCCTGGTCAGTAGCCAGCCCCATGCCACCTTCCATATGAAGAGCGCGACACGCGGGTGAATCCGCATCGTCCAAATCCATCCTCCCTCTATCTGTCGGGCTGGCTCTCGGCTCAACAACATGGAAATGTCCCTGGCTCGCACCTGCGATCGCCCTGTCGGCATCCAGACTAGTCTATCCGACCCCTCCCGGGCCGGAATAGGTAGAGCCAGGATCATCTCTGCCAACTGCTCCCCAAAAGCCTCTCTAATCAACTCAACCCTCCAACGCCCCCCTCCGGGCTCCATCAAATCTCTGACCCTGAGACCGACTAACCTCGACGTATCCACCATGACCGGGAGTCTACTCATAGGCTGCTCCGTCACCCAGCGATCCTCTAACACATCAATGGATCGCCCATCACCAATAGCCCATCTAATCGCGGGAAGCACCAACCCTGCTCTAGCGCAAATCTCCCTCCAGATCGGTGAATGGCGACGCCCCGCACGGGCCCCAGGCACCAGACCGCCATACTTGGCCCTCATCAGTGAGGACCACATGCCATCAGGCTCTAACACAACTCTAGCGGCGTGCCGTGCCGCTAGATCCTCCCGTCTCGCCACCAAGGACTGCACCCCCAAGCTACCAAATCTCGTCGGTTGACATACCACCTCCCATGCCATGAGATGGATGCCCCTTCCGACTCCGTTCCTCCCCCAAATAAAGTTTCTGAAGATCTGCTCAATATTCCTCACTGTCGCAACCGGTATAAAAGAGGTAGATAATAGGTAAATCGGGATCGAGGAGAGAACTGACCGTACCAAGATAATCCTGCCCATCATAGAAAGTGAATGTATCTGCCACCCCTCCAACCAGTGCCTGATGCTGATCTCTAGGGAAGAGCAATTACTGCTACGTAGACGCTGACCTGAGATCGACACTCCCAAATACCTCAACATACCCTCCTGCTCTCCCACCCCCAAAATCTCCAGTATGGAGGTCTTCACATCCGGTTTGGTCTTCGAGCTAAAGCAAATTGCTGACTTGGATGAGTTGACCCGTTGACCAGACACAGAGCAATAATCCCAAAAAATCCTCCGTACAATCCGTGCTGCCTATCTCGTCGCCCGGACTAACAGAAAACAATCATCGGCAAATAGTAAATGGGAGATCGGTGTGGCATCCGGCATAGGCCTGTAAACCTCCAGCTCCTGGGTGAACACTGCATGCCGCAGGATCCTAGAGAGTGCATCTGCATATAAAATAAACAATAATGGGGAGAGGGGGCAACCCTGACGCAATCCTTTGCCCACTTGAAATAGGAGGGGTTTTTATTCTGTGAGAGAGGGTGGAGAGGAGAAGGAAAGATGAGCAGCAGTGAGGAGGAAGTAGGGGTGGCAGGATGGCAGCCAGCCCGACCTATAAACATTTATAAAATCAACAATATTTTAATACATTAATTGAAACTAAGAATAGTAAAATTAATAATATTAATAACACTAATAATACTAATAGACTTATAATATCTTAGTAAAAATAATATTATCTTTTTGCTAATGATATTCTTAAAAGATTAGTATTGTTCAATAATATATTAACATCTCAGCAAAATTATATTTTATTAAAACTAACCAAAGTACTTAGTAATAAAATAAATATTTTTTATATATAAATGAAAAAATAGGCTATTTTCTAAATAACTGCATAATTAATAAAAAAATATTTTAGCAATGGTATATTTTCTAAATTAAGAAAAGGTACCCCATACATGGCGCGGGCTATACGCTAGTTAGTTATATATAAAAAAAAAAGGACTACTTGGACTCTTTCGAGCCGAAAATTATTTAGAAACATTAGTTATAGGCTAATGAATAGGCCAAACTCTTATAGTAGTTCAAGTTACACTAGATAACATACTAGTACCATACTTGTATAGCATTAGTATAGTCAATATGGTATTGGTTCGATGATACTCGGCATACTCCTGTACCAAATATCATTTCAGTACTAATACGATACAGCATGCCTGGTACGGGGCAACAGGCAGCTGCTAACCTTGGTTCAAAATAATGGATATGCTGGTAATATCCATTGATAAAGTTCCAGTTTGAGAAGAGCCAACCAACACCTAGTTTGCCTCTTTTTTTTTTTCAATGTAAATGGAAGACATGGATATGGACATTGGTAATTTGCTTACCACACATTTTGTGGAGAAAGGAAGAGGGAATGGCTTAGAGTTGCAAGAGAAGAAGGTCAAAGAAAACTGTTCATAGTCTTCAGGTTGAGAGGCCAGGTGGAGATATAGGGGTGGAGATGCATTGATCCGGCAATTAATGTTTGTGTTACATGTAGTAAACATTGTATGAGATTGTAGTGGAGACCACTTATGGTTGATTTGTGAAAAAATAAAGTCTATAAATCTTATCCTTTTGACTCTAAGTATTAGGGGAGCTAGAAATACGTGCATCTTCAAGTATACCAGGCTTATTCCATTGATGATCCTTACCTTATGAATGCAATCTTATTGGTAGATGAATTCACGCGCGCCCAAACGCTCCAGAGATCTTTATGACATTCTTATTGCTTTTCCTATTGCTCACCTCTTTATCTTCATATGGATAATTTCCAACTGTGCTGCCAACTTGCTCGGATCTAAACAAAATAATTAAATCAATATTTCAATAATTGGGTACATAATTTCTAAATTTTTGTTGCACATTAGTTTTATCTACATTTTGTTATATTATTTTGTATTTTTTCCATATTTATATTTTTGTATGTTTATAATTTTTACTCCATGGCTTGTTTCATGATAAAATTTTGTACTTTTATATTACTTATAAGCTCTCCTATTATTTTTAATTTTTATCATTTTACAAGTGAACTATATTTTACTTTTCTTACTTCATTTTATTTTTATTGCATGCTTTACATTTTTAACTTTATTCCAATATGTTTTTTATTTTTATTTCCATTATTTATTTCATTATATATATATATATATATATTGTAATATTTAGGTTATTTAGATAAAAATAAAATAAAGATATAATAAATAATTTATTATCTTGTTTTATTTGCCATTGGTATTTTATCAAACATGCCTTGTTGGTGTCTATTTGCTAGAATAACAAATAAGTGAAGCCAAAATTAGGTTTCCTCGAAAATTGAGTGTATTCAAAAGTTTGAGTATTCCATATCAAAAGTCATACAAAATAAATGGTTTTGGAATAGATTTTCTCTTTTCAACCTGATTCAGAACTTTCTTTGGTTAGCACAGCATGTCGCTATCCCCAATGTACAGTGTCAAAAGGAATGCAGCATGTTGCTAGTTAAAAAACAACAGAAGATCCTTCATGGAAGATCATTAAAGCCACAAATCCAACCTATATTTCAGCCTTAGCCACATTCACATGAAAATACCTTGATCCATCTTGTCATGGATAAAAGAAAAAGGAAAAATGATACTTAGAAAAACCCAAAAATTATTGGTTTCTATCTTGTGCTCGTGGGAGCTTGTCTCCCATATCTCCTAAATATAACCAGCTTATCCTAAAAAGAAAAATAAAATTCTCATTCTTTGCTCACTTTCGTTTCCAATGCATTTTTGGATTGGGTAAAATTTGAACTCTATCTAACCCTAACCACATTTAAGTCATAAATCAAACTAATTTAAACTAGCCCAAATTTGACAAAATCTAATTCATTCAAACAAGCTATAAGAAGGAGAGGCAATATTCCTGAAACTATCCATTAGGAAGAACTCTTCTACTTTCATGAATATAAATATAAAATTGTTGAAATCTTTTTTTTGTTTTAAAGAAAATAAAAAAGCGCTTGTGCTATCATCCAAAACCACAATTTTTGATTCATGAAGTTCCCACCAGTAGACCTAAATCCATGCAACAAATCTCCTAGAAGTCACCATTTTTGATTTCGCAGTTCCATTCCTTGTTGCAAAGACACGTGTGAAAGTTGATTTCCACACAATGAGACAATCCCTTGGATACAGTTAATGAAATGCAAGAGCAACAAATCTCCTAGAAGTCACCATTTTTGCAGTTCTATTCCTTGTTGACGTGTGAAATATTTGATGACATCGTTCAGATGGATTCCTCCACCGAAGCTCCACGTTTGAAAGTTGAATTCCACACAAGGAGACAATCCCCTGGATATAGTTGCTGTGAATGCAAGAGCATGACAGCTCTCGTTGTGAATAACACCGAGTAACGACCATGAAACCATGCAAGGTTTTATCACGGCACTTCTCTTCTTTGAAGTGACACTGCAAAGCGCCTGCCATAAAAAACGATGGGGCAGGTTGATAGCAGTTAGTGATGGCCGCACGTCAAGTCTCACTATTGAGATAGAGCTTCGGATAGCTTGGAAGGATATTTCTTATTTGAGGCGGACTCTTCCTTGGTGATTGATTGAATCCAAAGCATAGATAGATAAGGTTACTCCAAAAGATGGGCAATTTTTAGATAGTACGTATTTCGAAAGACGAATAAAGTTACAGACTGAATCATCTCTTTCATTGCCCGGCACTTATATGGAGAGTTTTTTTTTTTTTTTTTTTTGGACATGTAGCCCTCATTTGCATTTTTTACTTTCTTGTGAGGTAATTTAAATTGCAGCTTTTACACACACACACAAAAAAAAAAAAAACCCGGCGGGGCAGATCCTTAAAGGCATGGGGGTCCATGGAGCTCCAAGGTCTCCCCCTTCCACAAAGGAGAAGGCCGAAGACATGACGACCTCTGGCTTGGAAGAGAGCCCCACCGTCCCAAGGTCCAGTATCCACACAAATCACGAGACAGTTGAGCTGGGACCCAGTAGATGACCCAACGATGGCTGCCCTTCCTCTACGGAAGATCTCAATAGATTCGGTCATCGAATCGACAATAAGAAACCATGACAAAATAGGCATTCTAGATGGAAAATCTTTAGGTTCGAATGGAAAGTTCTGACCAGAGATTTGTGATCCTGCCTTCTGAATGGTTTGGTCTTTATTCATGATCTCAAGATGCTAACCTCTCTCCATAGGCTAAGCGAGACTTTTCTCAACAAAACAGTGGAGTAAATTGCTTTACTACCAAATTCCTAGACAAGGAGTTGGAAGATCAGAAAATTATAAGGCGTCAAACATTTAACAAGCAAAATGAGTTAAGGAATCATGCATCAAGTTAAAAATATCTCAAGACATCAAAAGCAATC
This sequence comes from Phoenix dactylifera, assembly GCF_009389715.1. NCBI lineage: Eukaryota > Viridiplantae > Streptophyta > Magnoliopsida > Arecales > Arecaceae > Phoenix > Phoenix dactylifera. The sequence goes on along the minus strand of NC_052408.1, from coordinate 13,063,249 downwards.
GATGCTTCAAATTATACCGATGAATCAGAGATCACTTGATGTCATTATCCAATAGAGAAGAGAAAAAAAAAACGGAAAAATTCACCTTCACATCAAGAGAAATACCTGACATTAAGCCACAGCTAAAATTACCAACGCTTAAAAAAAAAATAAAAAAAATAAAACCAAAGTGAACATGTATCTTTTCCTGTCATTATCTGAAGAAAGAGGAGAAGAAAGAGGAGAAGAAAGAGGCTTATGTTCAAAGGAACAACTAAAAAAAAAACTCAAGGGGTTTATCCATCCAATCATCCACGAACACAAAAGGCCATTGATCAGATCACGCGACTGCACACCCGAGACACATCCGACGGCCGGACGGGCTTGAGCAAAAAATCCTCTGCCCCCTCCTCCAAACACCTAGCACCAGAATTAAAATAAAAAAAAAATAATCTAAATTTCAAAAGACATAATTGCCCTTGCACGCCTTAAGAAATGTGGTAAAAGGCCCCTACCGGTTGATCCTATTGGGAACGTTCTCAGATGACATGATGACCACCGGGATTTCCTTCAGCGCTGACGATTCCTACACCCATAGAGTTCCCATGGCAAAAATGTAAATATGAAACGTACGCAGCCTAAAATAATATCCTCATCATTTTCTATCTCTCAAAAAAAATGGAGACGAGAATTCTAACCTTAATCTTCTTGAGGAGATCATAACCTGTCATTTCCGGCATCCAGTAATCCGTAATTATCATATTAACATTTGGCTCCTGCCACCGCAAAAGAAAAAAGAAAAATTACTACAATCTATCAAGCTTATAAAATAATCTTTCCTTATTCCATCATGTGGTTGCCATAACATAGAATAATGATAATAATAATCAGTAATAATACGACAGAATTATGAAATAACAAACATACCAAGTCCAAGAGCTCCAATGCTCTTTTGCCGCTGTCCACAGTCGTCACTGCCATATCCAAATTTATTCCATTAATTCCTCAAACCTCGACCAAAATATATCCAAATTTCTTTGCGATAATTTCAGAAGAATAACTTTTAAAACATCAAACAAAGACTATAACAATACCTCTGTGTTTAGAGCTCCTAAGAAGCATGGCGATCACCGCCAGGTCGACGGAGCTATCGTCGACCGCCAGAACGTGGAGCTCCCGCCCCGCTTCCTCACGCTCTCTGGACAACGACATTACTATCCCACCCTCTATCCGGAATAGCAGCCACGGAAGAAGACGCAGGCGCCGAGAAGAGGCGGAAGAAGGATATAATATTTGGGAGACGAACGGAAGATATAGAACCCCCCCACCCCACCGCGACGATAAGACGAGAATAAAAAGGAAGAGAGACAGCGAATAAAAGAAGCAAATCTCCAGCATCCCACCGAGAATCCGAGGGAGCTCTAGAACCGAGACCAGAGGGAATGACACCAAATCGACCGTCGATTGCACGCCCAGAGACCGTCCCTCTATTCCGCACGGCGGCCCCACTTGGGATTTGCTATCCAAGTACTCACCCTCCCATATCCCCCTGACGGACCCGGAAAGGGGGAGCCCGAGATACGGGTTATAAATGGACAGGAGTTGTATCTTTCGCGCCAAAGAAGGATTCACCATCCTTCGCACGAATCCACCGTTGAATCAGACAATAGACGCTTTACGATATGTGCAAAACTGTACGGAACTCAATCCGACGGTGCATATTGCTGAAAAAGATTAATCATTCTTTCGCGCGAAAGATACAACCCGAACCCATCATAAATTGCCGGTTTAGAGAGGGAGGGGAGAAGTCCACGGCATGACTGACCTTCGGGCATCGATACCAATCCCTATCCCGCCTTGGTATTATTGCGTCATCGTATCCATCTAGATATTGTACCCTTTCCGAATTAAATATATCGGATGGAGGGACATCGGGCGGGATCCGATCTAATTTAAGAAACGAAGCGGTAGGAAGGGAAGGTGAAGAAGATCTTGGGTCATTACCAAGGGAGATCTCCGTCCCTCTCACCTCCCCGTTCCAACCCTCCCAATGAGAAAATTAAATCACCCTCTATATTATAAATTAATTAAAGGCAGTAGAACATGGGAGCTGTTTGCCTGCCAGCTTGAAGTTGACTCGGATGATTTAGAGGACGAGCTAACTTGATCCATTGAGCTCTCAAAATATAAATATAAAATTATTTATTATTGTTTTACTAATGATTTTTTTTATAAAAATAAATTTATGTTTGATTACTACATTTTAATGTAATTCAGAAAAAATATAAAATTCTTATTGTAAGATAAGAGGTGATCAAAATTATTAGCTTCCTTCCGTGATATTATTATTTATTTTTAATAAAAATATTAAAAAGTAGTGGGAATAAATAGCCACGGAAGGGAATTTTGACCGCTGCCAAGATCGCAGGTGAGCAAGAGGGGGAAGATATTCTGAAAAGCTGGACATTCTTTTTCCCTTAAAGAAAAGTAAATGGAAAAACACAATAAAGCAAGAGGGCCGCCGGCCGAGTGGGAAAAGCGCAACCGGTTTGGTGGAAAGATACGGGGGGAGATCTTCTTCGCTGGCGCCAGGCGGGGCCAGGATATGCGGTCGGTTGTCCGGTCTGGCAGGACTCTGTTCCGGTCTACATGGAGAACTTTCGGCGGTCTGGCTGAACCCTTGTCAGACCGGGTGGGTCCAGTACCGGGACCCACAAGATCTAAACAAAATATATTGTACGGATGGCGTGGGGAAACAAGGTTTGACAAGTTGGGACTTGACAGCCTCCATTTTGGAATAAAATAACGTGGGGACCACTGGACATGGGAAGGTTGTAAGTATAAAGAGAACGGTTGCGAGGATTTGCGTGACATTGTTAGTCGTCGTGTGAGACCAGGGGCGGGATGGGTGGCAGCCACGTATCCGTCTATGGTTGGCCGGATGAAGAATCATGATCCGACGAACGAGGACTTTTATCCAGCGTTTATCACATGGCTGCACAAATCACAGCCGCTCGTGCCAATAATAGTGCATCAAGATGGATTACTTGGTAAATAAAATCTACAGAAACGACTGGCCACGATCATATAATAAATGCTATGTAGGATTTTTTTTTTTGCAAGGATCTACGATATTGATTTAAAATAAATATAGGAAGAGGCTTGCTTTGTTCTAAAGATCAGATTGCAATTTTCAATTGCCAATACGAGGCATTTGCCATGCTTGCAGGTTGATTGACAAATATTAGTAATATTCGTTTAAATCTCAATATAACAGCTATCTCAGTAATTTTATTGGTTTATCTTAATTTATTTTTACATGTATTGGGACATATTCTTGATCGAGATGAAAATTCTTGATTGGAGAAGCAATGTGTCATGCATTTTTTTTCTTCTTTTGATCTCAAATGTTTCCTTATATTCTTGATGAATTAGGTAATGGATCTTTTTCATCCTTACATTCAAATAAGAAATGAAAAAACAAAGAAAATATCTCTTTAGCTTTGAAGATTTTGCAGTTGCCCATGTAATTGAATCTTTCTTTCTAGGTTATCTTCATCACTTGGAAACTAAAACATGCATGCAAAATAGTGAGATCATATGTTTAAGAACTGCCTTGAATACCACTTTATTTTCAGTTTCCTACAGGATATATTGGTGCTTGGTGGTGCACTCTTGTAAAAACAACTTATATAATGATTAATTCATGCATGCATAAGGCAGTGGATGCATGTGGAGACACTACCCATGCATGCATTGACCTACCCCAATCCTTCTAGCTAGAATGCATTATTCTTTTTTGATCCATGTATCAAAGCAAAACATCAAAAATAATTTCAATTCTCATAGATGGTAGAGGGAACTAGTACAAGGAGGTGTTGGGCTACATACATAGTACTCTTTTACTGTTATACACCACTTCAATATATACATATTAGGATAGATAGTCAAAGGGAGAAAAATACATCTGTCTACCTCGAGATTCTATAGATCTCAATCTCGCCTACCAAGTTCATTTACTCTAGTCTAAAGACAAGATTTGGGATTTTGTTTCAATCTTTCATTGGATCTGGCCTCATCTGAAAGATAACCCTAGCATATGCATCCAGTTCTTGTCCCCTGGAATTAATCCAGCTTAAACATGTGGTTAGTAACCTAGGAATTTCTTTATTCACAGAATAGATGTCTACTTTAATACCTTTGGAATCGTCGATGCTTTCGCAAAACAAGGAGAATAAAGTGTTGACATTTCAACAACTGACAATAGGTTTGACATTTCAGTCTCCAAGCATCAAATGAGCGGCCAAGTTTTATGGAAGCGTAAAGTCCGGCAGTAATAAGAATGAAGCATCTGACTTCAAGTCAGAGATGCTCAAAGGGTGTTCAGCCGTTCATGTCCCTGAATGATTAGTGGAAGCTCAATTCAAAGAAGCTTATATGATAAGATGGACATAGAAGTGAGGAATAAAGGAGGCAAAGATCAAAATCCCATCAAACTGGGATGCTAATTTCTTTTATACAAGGTGATTAATTTATGATGTGTGTTTTTGGATGTATCAGAATTTCTCATTTGGCAATCTTTATTAAACACTTTTGCATTTTGCTGCCTGAGTTCTTCTTCGTATCCGTCCATATCGCTAAGCTGATGAACACCAGCTGTGATGGTTAGATTGCACAACTTCTCAAAATATTTTTTTTCAGCTATTTATGATTTCATTAAGCGGATAAGCTTGTCCGAGGATCCACTTCTCCATGTTAGAGCCTTCCTAAGTAAATATTGGACTCAACATAACTCGTTGTCACTAGGGAGCAGACTGCCTTCTGGCACAAAGCACTACTACTTTAACATAATTAAACATGGTTTTTTCAGCATTTAAAACAGCCCAAAAGAATTACCATCAAGCCTGTCATTGAGAAATATAAAAGATAAAGGGTATTTGGATTATATTTTCCACACACTAAAATGAACACCTAGAAAAAAACAAAATTAAAATGAGCTTGTAGGATAAATTAAAATCCAGATATCTTTCAAGTCTACTAAGAGGCTGTTTGGATGTTGGTGGAAGGGATTTTTTTTTCATATAAGTTTTTTTTTCTTGTAAATATTTTTTTCATATAAGGTTACAACTAGGAATGAGTTAATGGCGGAAGGGAAGAATCATTTCAATTGATGCATCTAAAGATAGTGAGACTCCAAAAAAATGAGATAAGAAAAATCACCTCTCCAGGAAAATTATGTCTTCCTTTTTCTTTGGATTGCGGTCTTTGCATCGACCAGATGACAGCTAGCTTTCTCAAAATTTATCTTGGCATTCCCATCCCTTTCAGCTGAAAGATTAGTTTATCCAACAATAATTCGGATGGCATATAACCATGTCCTGATTTTTTTATAAGAGAAGTTAATGATTGGTCCATCCGCAGATTAGATTTTAATAAAAAGCTCATGTTGACTAGTTCGTTAAGACCCAGTCCACTGGGTGAAGTTTTTTTCAATCATGGGCCCCTCTCAAGCATATAATTGTCGGGTAATGACTAATTGGAAAGGGATCGATAACTAAAAGTTAGTCAATGGAAAAGTAATAGTATTTTATGTAATTATTTTTCGAGATTTATCCTACAATAGGGGTCAAAAAGTCAATATAACTAATTTATTTTTAGTCATTATAAAAAAAACTGATTCTTGAATCTCTTTCCTAATCATGCCATGTCGAAGTACTGTAGAAGAAAAAACGGTAAAATTTGATTCAATTTATCCTAATCGATCTTATAAAATTATCTATCAAGTCGTAAAAGAGATTCAACAAAAGACAGAATCTATTTTGCATTTAGTAATGCATGAAGTAACTCTCAATGCAATAGTAAAAACAAGACATAGTTAAGTGCTGTAAAGTTGGCACGTATATCGTTCAGATATTTTCAAAGCAAAATTATGCAAGACTCAAAACACGATTTTTTTTTTTGATGGCAATCTAAATAAGAATTTAGTGCTGGTCCTTTTTCCTTTATGCAAGCTTCTTTTAGTTAAATTTAAACTTGGTTCAGTTCGCATACTTGGATCCTTTAATGACTCCTAGTTTCCTGAGACCAACCCACATCTAATCCACAGTAGAATCCAAAATGGAATTGGTTTCATTCCCACAACAAAGGCTAAGATCGACGATGTTGGAGTAGTCTAATCTAGTCAGCAAGCAATTCTTCTGTCATAGGTTGTTGTATATTGTCATAGTTTGATTTATTTCCTTTTCAATGTGTTGAATTTTTCTGTCAATCTGGTTACTTATTTAGTTAACATTCAGAGCTTTCAAATTTATAATATTGATTTATTTATCCGAAGCCTTCATTCGAGTTTCATATTTAATTCTTTATTCTAAAATAGTCAATACCCTAGTTGGTATTACATAATATATATTTTCTACTTGTATTTAGTAATATTTTTCTCAAAACAATTCAACCCATTTTTTTTTTTGTTTTGATTCAATGTAAATTGTAACTTTGGGAGTATTTTACTTGTAGAACTCTAAACAGGCAGTTTTGGGCTATGCTTGCTGAGTTGTTATTTTGGGCCCATCATGAGCCCAAGATATTATTCGCCGATTAAGCCCAAATCCAGCACATAGTCGCAATTCGAGTCGACACGGCTGTTTCTGGTCGGACCCAAATGCCATCAATTCTATGATCAGACCCGTCCAATCGATCAACAATGTGGTATCAGGAACCAACCGGATCATAGCACTCCATTTCTAAAATAGACGGTCCAGATCCTCCCGCGAGATGGTATAGATACACTTCCGATGTGCCCTCCATGATCTCCATCTCCTCCCCGCTCCAGAGCTTAGGGTTTTGTTGGCTGCGCGGCCGCGTGAGCGAAGGAGCCGCAGAAAGGACTCCTCGGTAACGGTGAGCGCCCTCCCGATCCTCACCCTTTCTCTTCTTCGATTTCAAAACCCTAGATATCGATCTCCAGGGTTTTCCATTTAAAGCGGTTTCTCTCCCTTGTCGATTGATGCCTTTAGTTTCCGATAAGACGTGTTCGAGTCTTTTTTCACTGTTAGCTCCCGTTGCTATCCCTTTGAAATGTCGTGATTCTTGGTGATGTATATTGTCTTTATGTTGTTGAGATCTTTGAAGAATCTAATTCAGTTTATAATGTCAGTAATTTTGCTGTAATTTAGTAGTGAGATTTAATAGCAACGCCTTTAGAGGTGTACTCGTATTCCTCCATAGATGTTGGAGTTAGTTGTTTTCTAACTTTTTTTAATAACTAAAAAATAGAAATGTTAGTGTGAAATATTATGAAATGGATTTTAATGTATGCTGTTTGCTGTCTAAGCTAAATGCGTTCTCAAAGGTATAATATTTATGGATTAGGATCTGAAGCAATATTCTTGATATACGTGCAGCTGTTAGACTTCCATTGAAGTGAATTATATGTTACAAGTTTCTCCTTGCTAATTGTCGTCTTAAGGGTTGAAAGGGGGTTTTGAAAGTTTTTGATACTCTGGCTGCAGCAGTGCACCTGTCTGCATGTCTGTTTGTATGGCAGGTGAGCTAACTAATTACCTCGCTGCATGCTTGGGACTCATATTTTTTTGCTCCATGCCCAGCTGTGTACTCCATAATAGTTGCCATCTAAGCTGGATTAGGCTTAGTTAAGGCTTAGTCGCCTACCTGAGAGTGGGCTGTAATGCAACAGCAAGGTTTTCCCATTGTGACTTGGTTGTTATGGGTTTGAAACAAGAAAACAGCCTCACTGAGCATTGGTAGAAGGTTGTGTACATTTAACCCTTCTCGGACCTTGCAATGGGAGCTTCGTGCGTTGGAATGCCTTTTTTAAGTCGCCTAGCTCACCCCTTATAGGGAATCAAACCTTGCTTGGGGAATGGTTGGTTATGCGGCCCTCTACCATCCACAAGGCTGACCTCCTATTTCTAATTACCATTTTCGCGGATTCATGAAATTAGCATATGTTAATTGGGTGCTTGCAACAAATTTATTCTTGGCATTCGTGCTTATTGGTATTATTGGGCATTTTTATGTCTGAAGGAGTCTTTTGCATTTATGGCTTGCTGGATCCTTAACCAGATATTTACAATGCATAAATATTGTTGTATGGGGCTTTCTTTATTGAAAGCAAGCTGTCTGTCTTACCACAGCTAGGTAGGTGATACTAATGTTCAGAACTTCTGAGAGAATGCTTCTGCCTTACTTCCACAAGTACCTCTTGTTTGCCAATCTGTTTTTTTAAAATGGCTATGAACCAATTTGATTGTGCTGAATATAAATGAGTAAATACTGAATGGTTGTATTTATTGTCATACTCTTTTCTCTCTAACTGTTAGTGAAAGCTAGCAATGTTTTATGCATGTTTAATTTTTCCTGGGAACAAATGTTTTGGGTAAAGTTTATAACTATCAGATCTAGCCATCCTGGAGTTTTTTGAATTGTCTATATCATATTGCTGATGTTTATTTGCTTTGTTATGTGCAGTCAGTTCACTTACTGAAGCTATTCTGCATTACTAAATGGCCCCACCAGTTAAAGGTATGATATAAAACAAATCAGATAATGCACATATGTGTTGCTGCACAGGTTATTTTAGCCATGTTACTTATAGCTGCCCCTACTGCATTTGTTCTTTAATTGTTGCTGTTGTTTGCCTATTTTATAATTGTGTAGTTGCGTCGCATAAGATATTTCAAAGGTAAGGATTTTGTTCAGTTTATTAAAACAAAAATCAAAAAGTGGGGACCATGGGGATAATGTAGAAATAAAATTATGTAACTGAGAATTATAATATAAAGGAAAAATAGATGCATGCTGAGTAAAATATCGTTATATGACAAAATTTGTGACAGTATAATTTGTGGACTGTCCGCAATGTCTGTAATAAAAATTGCCAAACATCAAATAACTTTTACCCATTTGTCAAAAAACTACCTTGAAGAACCTAGTTATTTCAAATTGAGTTGGGTATTTGTTGTACCAAGGAATTCTATTAGTGGGGTGCCTTGGTGATATGTAGGACTCTTCCTTTTCAGGTATCTTTTGGTTCTTGGCAACTAATATTGGAGGTTTGTTTGAGCAGTACCTGTTATTGTCCTAAGTGCCTTGGCTAGATAATTTTTAAATTATATTCAGAGGCTGATGGGTATTTTTAACTTATATATAGGGGCTGATGCGGAATAATGTGCTGATTCCCTGTCATTGAAAATTTTAACAAATGTTAATGCCACTCTAGTTCTCCAAGCGGACTCTATGCGGATGAGATAAGCCTATTTAGTTAATGTCTACTGTCAACTCTGCAATATATTGAACTCAGTCAAGGTTATTTTCGTGTATAGATTGGAAGGTGTAGGTTCATGACTACTCTAAGTGAGAATTAGTTTCTAAACATTTGGATCATGGACTTGTGTTACTGTTCTTTTGTGTACATACCAAAATGTTTCTACCTGGCTATGGAAGTGAGACACATTTAGTTTTGATACTTGTAGAATTTTTTGGCATTCCAAGTAGAATATCTTGATTTTAAAGAAATTTTAAAATACATGGAATAATTTTATACCTGCAGTTATTCTTTTGCTGTCTCTAGATTTCCTTATTACTTGAAGACTGGGCTTCTAGTTTTTGTTCGAGGTGTCTCTCTTGCCTAACTTGGGTTGGCTAGAAATTGGAGAACAATTCAAAACGGTTGACATTGATTGAAATGGCAATTATACTTGTTTTCAAATTTTGACGAAGTATAACCAGATTCATGTAGCTTGTCCCATCTACCTGAATTGAATTTTGTTGATTAAGGTTTCTGAAACATAAAACTTTGTCATTAAAGAGGTTGATTACTTTGACTTAGGTCAACTCTGTTTTTCTCTCTGTGTTTTCTTCTGTGGGCTATTTTATGGGCTCAAATTGTAATAAATGTTCACATATTGCATGCTATCTGTTTTCTACATTTTTATTAAAATTTGTTCCTTGAATGTCGATATTGGTTTTAAATTTACAATCATATATAGTCATCATATCCTGTATGGACTCTGATGGAGGCTAATAGTAACACCCATATTTGTTTACCTGGAATCCAGCATGGTAATAGATGTTAATATTTATTTTTATAATTGGCAAGAAATATCATATGCATGTTTATTGCACCCATTGTCATCTTTTTTAGTGTTAAATATGTTTTCTATTTTACACAATTATTACAAATTTGTTGAAGACCTGACCCCAGTTTTTAAAAAGAAGAGTTTGACAATAGATGGCTCAAGGAACAAAAAGAAAAAAAAACAGTATGCGGCTTAATTGAATTGTCAAAAAGATTGCAAAGGAGTTCTTAAAGCAACTGTATCGCTCCAACATCATTTACTATTTCTTTATTTTTAATTTTCCCTATACTTTAATTTGATCGGGTAGTTCCTTTAGGCAAGGATGAAAAAGCTACTTTATCTGCAAAGTCAATATTTTCTTGCATATTTTTGAGAGGAGCTTTGGAGAATTTCTTTGATGCAGATTTTATGAGCTTACATCATCCACTTGATTGATTTTTCTTCCTGTTAAGAGCATTGCTATAAAATCATGTCTTAACTTGGTTACAGCATTATTATAAGTTTATAAAGCAATGCACTGGAGACAGGGAGCGGGGAGGGAGTTCCTTGATTGAAAATCTAACCAACTTCATTTTGTATTGTCATCTCTTCATTCTAAAAGGACGCAAGAAAATTATTTCACCTATTTGATTTCCATCTGACTTGAAGACTTAATGTTCTGACTTGATAGAGTATATTTAGTAAAATTTGCAATCTTGCTTGGAAATTGAAAAACAGTGGAGCGAGGTTCTGTAAATTTCTCACTCTGGTACAGTAGGGTTGCAAGCCTCATGAAAATTGTTATTGGAAATCATCATTAGCTTGTATCTTTGTACCTTTGTTAGTTGCAGTTTCTATCATTTAAACCTCTGTTGCAAGTATAATCAAGTTTCAAGCATATGATTTTCTCTTTTTGCACAACTGCAATTATCTTTTCACAGCTGCTGCAAAGAAGCCTGATGGCAAAGCTCAGGCTCTGAAGGTTGCCAAGGCTGTGAAGTCTGGGGCTTCATCCCTGAAAAGGAAGGCCAAAAAGATACGTACTTCTGTAACTTTTCATCGTCCTAAGACATTGAAGAAGGAGAGAAATCCAAAGTACCCCAGAATCAGTGCCCCTCCCAGAAACAAGCTAGACCACTATCAAATTCTCAAGTATCCCCTCACCACTGAATCTGCCATGAAGAAGATTGAAGACAACAACACGCTTGTTTTCATTGTTGATATCCGTGCAGACAAGAAAAAGATTAAGGCTGCTGTAAAGAAGATGTATGACATTCAGGCAAAGAAAGTTAATACCCTGATCAGGTGAGTAGGCTTCTATGTTCTTCATGCTGCCTGTCTATACATATTTTCATGTTAAACGGTTTGTGAATTAGTTAATGATGGCCCTTCTGATGTTCTTTAATCTGAAACAGGCCTGATGGGACGAAGAAGGCCTACGTGAGATTGACACCAGATTATGATGCGCTGGATGTTGCAAACAAGATTGGTATCATTTAAGCCTGAGATTCAGCTGTTAACTAGATGGGTTTTTATTTCAGCTTTACATTTTGTATTAGTTTTTGCAATGCTGGACTTGAAAACATCAGTTTTGTTTGCGTTACTTGAATTGCTTGTTGTTTTGAACATTTTGAAAACAAACTTGTAAGGAGGATTCTAGAGTAACTAGTTTTCTAACTTTCAATCCCTTTTTTGGCACCAGTATTATTGAAGTCTTTTCCCCACTATTCCCTCCCTGTGAGGCATTTCAGTGGCTTAGGTCAGCGTGTCTCCTTGTGTTTGGGCTCGAGTTTAAACCCTTACATAAAAGGTTCTTTTTGCTTCCAATGCGTGGCGGTGCTTTTTTATTTTTTTTTTGTTGGATCAGAAGTTAGTTTTGGACTCAAGTATCCTTCCAACATGCTGACACCATGGAACTTTGGATTTCGTGGTGTCTATTGCTTGTGCTTTTCCTTGCATCCTAATGGTGGTGCAGCTGCTTGACTTGGTCATGCCTTTGACATAATCTTCTGTAAGATATTTTGCTACGAAATCACGCGTGTGGATTGGTTAGCATCCTTGGTGGTTTTGAACGAATATTAAGCAGATAGATGCTAGATGTTTGCTTTCCTTGTGGACTTTTTAGACCTGCTTTGCCCAGGAATCTTATGGTGAACTGAATTTGAGATGTGTTGCTCTGCTATTGTTTCTTGGTGGGGCCTGTGGTTGTGATGCTCACGTGGCTCCCCGTGGCCACTGCTAATGGAAGTGTAGGTTGGAAAGGGATAGATGAGGAAGTTGCCTCGAAGGTGGATTTGATTTCATTCCAGTCTTTACTCTTCAGTTTGGCTTTGTTCTGCGGTCTTGTTTGCTCCTGGTGGGGTTTCCTTCTAAGGTTTAATGTGCCTATGCCACTTTGGGAGTTGGAACTCTTCCTTTCCATCCATTCCTTCTCAATAATAATAAAAAAAGAATGGTTGCATAATGGAGTGTTCAGATGTTTGAAGTGCATTCAACAGCTTTTCGAAGTGCTTTCAATGATGCAGCAGTTTGATTTCCTACGTGGACGCCTTCAAGTTTTCTTATTGTAAATGGTTTGAGGCGTGCTGCACTTGTTATTTTAGTAGGAATAGAGCTTGTTGGCCTGGAACTTTTTAGTAGTTGAATTTGGATTCATTGTTCTCAATTGTGGATAATGTAATAATTGTTCGTGGACCACGGTCACTCAGTTGGTGGGCAAAACTGCTTGCAGTGTTCAGAGATCCATCAAACAGTGCAACCATGCTCGGCGATTATGGATGTGAACAGAGTCATGAGCTAAAGTGGGAAACAACTCATCCAATTATATCAAACAAAAGGTGCTACGTAGCTAATTCTAGCCCATATCTGGGCATGTAACTCATTGTCACATTTAGCCATGCAATTGTTTTCCAAGGCTTTCACTTCACAACACCAGAAGAAATAGTGACGGTAAAATCAGAAGCTTGGTTTTCATGGATCACACATCTACCGGTTAGTGTGCTCTTTTGGAGGAGTAAAGAGAACTTAGATCTCATGCATTAGCAGCAATTCCTTACTTTAATCCTTTAATGGAACTTGATTGCTTCTCCCTACTGAATAAAGAGGTGCAAGTTGATTTATCACATACAAGTAGTGGATCAGTCGAGGAATCTTTCACCTCAGAGAATATATGACAATGGTGTGGAATGGAACCATGGCTCACAAGTCCACAACCACTTCCTTGAGATATCAACAAGAACCCATGTCGTGCTAGGCCCCACACCTAAGAACATGGACCAATGGTTGTCGGAAGTTCCATTGCTTGCCATTATTCTATTCCTAGCTTATCATCATTTCTTATTCCAAATTTAGTTGGGATGGTTTCTCATTTTAGTTCTGGTTAAAGTTAAGTTAAATCGAGTCTTGGAGTCTATATATTTAAGTTTAATTTTTAGCTTGCGATAATAATACTTTTGTCCTCTAGTGGGAGATGGCGATGTTTTTGTCTTGCAGTGCAAGTGCTTTTTTTTTTTTAATAAATATATATAGAGAGAGTTGCTTGAAGGAAGTTGAAAGAATTTTAGAGATTTTGTAAAGAATGAGAGAGTTCTCTTGAAGAGACGCCATTTTTTTTTCAAAGAAATTGAAATTATTGTTTTGTTATTTTTTTGAATAAAATTATTTTTTAAATTTTTTTTCAGCATCTTTTTCTTGTTTTTATTTTTGGTATTCATTTTTAATTTGATCTACATGAGATAGCATGAACCTCTGTATGGTTGCTTGGTGCCATGGCTACCCATACTCAAAAAAAAGTGCGCCGTTGTGTGTTCCCCCTTTGGCATCAGGCTCGCCCCTTGAGGGGCATCAGAGGTCTTTGTCTCAAATCTAGGTCCCTATTTCTGGAAGACGGGCAAGGGAGAGAGAGAGAGAGAGGGTAAGTCCTTTTTCCACTTGTTTTGGGACTTGCACCGAAGTACGGTTCCCTTCGAGAAAAACACACTGGCCATATGGAATATTATGTCACGGTCACTAGCCTTTTTGGCCGCACCCCCTCCACCTTTCTGCCGCCATTTACATCCACTCCCCTCTCGCCACGTAGCACTTGTCGTTTTGTTCGCCTTTTACCATATTATTTAATCACACTTCACCGAATTGGGCAATTAAAAATGCCACCCGGGCTTCGGTGCAAGTACGCCAGTACGGCGAAGCTTAAATCTCCCGACGTACGAACCCCTGACCGTTGGATGATGCTTCCTCACGCCTTAGTGGGACCCACGTGTATTGCCCTACAATCCGGTTACGGGTCGGGGTTGCATATTTTGTGCCAAAGAAAGATTCACCTTACACCCACCGGCACAAAGTATTTGGGAGCCTAACGACTTTTTATTTTTTTGGCTTTTTCTGCAGTAGTTCGGTTTAAATCGAATTCATAAATTTTTTAAAATTTTATTTTTAATTTTTTTTTTGTAATTAGTCTTTTTTAGGCTGGAGTTTTAGACAACCGCTTTAGTAATCTAAGAGTTGGACCGGTTCTGTCCGAATGCATCGTTAGATCATCCATTATAAAAAAAAAAAGAGAGAGAGAGAGAGAGAGAGAGAGAGAGAGAGAGAGAGAGAGAGAGAGAGGTGAATCCTTCTTGAGCGCAGATACAACCCCAGCTCGAGGGCGACACGCGTTGCAGAAGATCCGGAGTACCTTTCAGGAAATTGGGGCCGGAGTAAAATAATTAGAAGAGCTCCTAACCCGTTATTAGTTAGATTGTTGTTCTCGGATTCCGGTCACCTTCCTGTTAGCTTACCCCAACCAATACCGCTTCTGCCCTTGTAAAGCAATCCCAACTTCCAAAACTTGATGGCACGGGGTGACAATTATAGCCGACCCGTCCGATCCGATCTGAATGAGACATATTTTACCCAATTCATTTAAATAGTTTGGTTCTAAATAAAAATAACTAAATCAGATTTGTGTTATTGATATGCCTGGTCTCAAATCCAGCCCGAGATAATAGGTTAGATAGGTAGATAGTTGTATAATCTGAGTTGATTTCATATTATAGGCATGGACACAATATGAAATAGGAAAACTTTAGTATACCTTGTAAATTTTATATTCTGTTAATTTCTATGTATCTAAGGTATGCTAATTAAACTAAGAAAGCAGGTTGGATTCAGATATACCTTTAGATAGTATAGATATATTGGATTAGACTCACAGGCTGTTTTGAATTGCCAATGAAAATAGATATAAAAAAAATTACTTCTACATTCTATACATTTTCATTATATTAAAAAAATACTTGATTTATATAACTCTGTGCTTAGATTTATAGAGCTGGTTTTGTGTTTAAGAAGATCAAGAATTCACTTGCTGATTATTTTTAAAATATTTGCCTGATGAGTTTCTTGTTGAATTTCTTAAGTTAATCGAAAATTATAATTATTTTAAAATATTTGTATGATGAGTTGCTCATCCGAGTTGATTCGACCGGGTATAAAATTTTTAACGACGGAGTGGACATGGATATTGGCGGACGAATCTCTACCGGTTGCCATCCGTCATCCTAAAATCCTGTTTTGGCTGAGGGGAATTTAATGAGTCCTGTTATCCGCGGGTTAGCCTGAGCCGGAATTCAGAAGCATAAAACGATCTCAGCCGTCCAAGAGGGATAGGAGAGGGTGAGATCCAGCGGCCGGTATCGTTTGAATCCACTCACCAGCTGGCGGCGCTATGGCGAACGCTTTGCCGCCAATTGGCATCCCGGTAATTAGAGTCGAAGTCAGGGTCGATTGCGTGATAAGGCCAACTAGAGCGGGCTATGTGGAAGTGGAACGGGATGGGCACTACGCCAGTTGCAGAGCTCTCAGAGAGAGAGAGAGAGAGAGAGAGAGAGGGGGGGAAAGGAGAAGAAAGGGAGAAAAAAATTGAGAGAAATTTGATGAAAGACGGCTTAGGAGAGGGAAGAGAGAAGGATCGAGGTATCTAATGGCGGTGTTGGGATTCGTTTCGGTGCGTTGAGTTCCAAAGATTCCATTATTATTTATCGCCGCCCCTCGGAAAAGGGGTGGACCTTCGCTCTCGTCCCATTGGCCAGAAGGGAAGAGCGCAGAGGGAAAGGATCGAAAGGGTCCGAATCTTGCTAGGAGGGTTTTCGTTCTCCGTGCCTCGGAGGACGAAGAAGAACGTGGCAGAACCAGGAGAGTCTCTGAAAGCGGTGATCTTTGTCGATTTTTTTTTTTTTGGTTTATCATTGAGATATTTTTATTTTGGTTTGGTTCTTGGGGGTGTGTTTCTTGGGGTTTGGATGGTGGGAGGATTGTTTCAAGTGGGTTCTTGAGATTGGTGGGTGAAAGGGTTTCGGTATGCATCTTTAAAGAATTATAAAAAAGCTTTTTTTTTTATTAATTTTTTTTCCATTTTTTGCTTCGTTGGGACTTTGGGGTCGTCTGGCGTGCTGTGGAATGGGAATTTTGGATGGTCTGGGGGATTTGTAGAAGGGGGAGTCCTAGGGCATGGTCTTTGGACATGGAGATCGTGGTCTGATGAATCGTGTGTTCTTGAGCTGAAAAGTTTGTGATTTTTGGGTACACGCAGGGCAGGTAAAGAGAGGACTTGCTTTTGATTCTGACTGTGCGATTTTGTTGCAGGGGGGAGGGTGCTGGAATCGTTGCATGGTTGATATCTTTGATTTTGGATGCTGTGGAGCTTCCTAGGTTGTCAAAGAATGGTTGCCTAAGAAGTTATCCCTAAATATTCATTGAATTCGTGGTTTTTCTGAGAGAATTCTGTTTCGATCAGGATTTTTGGTCTGCTAAAAGATTTTTGAGGTTGTCTAGTAGTGAAAATAGGAAGCTTAAGGGCGCAGACTGTTCCAAAAAGGAAAGGAGCAGCAATTGGTTGAGGTTTCTTAGGGCAAAACATAGTGTAATCTGGATAGTGCGACGTAACTTAGTGGTTTTAGGATATAAATGGCAACTGATTCAAATATGGGCTTTCGTCAAGGGACCATTCCGTCCTCCTTTTGCGATCGACTCATGCTCTCTTTCCAGTCAGGGGCAAGAAATAGTACCACTGAGATGATTTCTGGGGGCATGAGCAGTTCAGGCATGAACAGCAGCACATGTGAGATGTTCCTCTCTGGTAACCCCAGCATGATTAACAATATACCCGCAATAAGTGCAGCTGGGAGCTCTTCAAGCAATGTTCATCATGATCATGTGCACAGGTTCAAGCCTGGTACTGTGTCAGGGTCAGATTGGTCTGCTCAAGAAGCGGTTAAGTTGAATGAAGGTCTTACCAAGTACGTAATGAATGTTTTTGTTTTCTTTTTTTGCTTTCTACTTTTCATATCCTTTTTGTGCTGATGCTCAAATCCTAGCTACCTGCGATCTTAATGTTGCAGTTCATTAATTCCAATGCTAATATTGGTAGTTTGTGAAAAAGATAATTCCATTGAAGGATTTGGTTGTTTGGAGCATTCAGTGAAGTGTATGGTGTAAGTAAGGCAAATGTTGGAGATACAATATTTGAAATACTAGAAAAACTTTGATTTATAACATGTACTTGAAATCTGACAAGATGAGTTTTGGATCTTTCTTTAATCAACTGTTATCAAGCAGATTCAGCATTCTGGTAGTGTTTCATTCTTGAAAGCTTGCAGAAATTGAAATATGTCAGTTTTGCTACTTATTTTATTTTTTAAAGTTTCATTCTGACAGACAGTTTAGTACAAGCACTTGAATTATTCAGTCATATGATTTGTTTCTCTTAATAGCTAATGCTCATCTATTTCGGTGATTAGTGTTCTCTTGCTTTTTGAAACCATCTAGAATGCCTTACAACATGTAGTGAATGTAATCATCCCTTTCTGCTGCTTATTTTCTCCTTTAGTTTTTAGTCCAAGAATTAGTTTTTCTTTTAACCATTTCAGATATGCTCATGAACCAAATTTTATGAAGTATATAAAGATAGCAGCTATGCTTCCAGAGAAGACTATAAGGGATGTTGCATTGAGGTGCCGTTGGATGAGTGTAAGTTCTTCAACACCTCTGTTATTCAGATATCCATAATTATCTAGACTTACTTTGTTATCATGGATGCTACATTGTTGATACTTCTATTTATCTTGTTTTTGATTCTTGCATTACTTATTTGATCTAAAAAAAATTAACATCATTGGGACTTGTTGATGCTGATTTACAGTCATTGTTTGATATTCTTGGCTTTACCCAGAGACTCATGAGTGGTCTTTTTTGAGTCGTTATTATTTAATATGCTCTTCTATACTAAATCCTTAAAGGGAGCAAAAATTGTTCTATTAAACATACGATTTAGAGCTTATTAATAACTCAATAATTTTAAAGAATCAAAAATGGGCTTGAATCTAGAGATCGAGTGTTGTATCATAGTATATGCTAATTTTGTGATATGTGGTTGTCTGCGGTGTTTTTTTAAGAAGAAACGAAATTTCTCATAAAGTGGCAGCTTAAACATCAAACAAGTCTGTCCCAGGAAGCTGCTTATAGGCCTTCTCTTCTTCTATATAGAATAGGGATTGAGCATGTGGCAAATCTGCAAGATGCTGTTGATGTGCTTGTAGCAAGTTCTTGGTTGGAGTCATCAATATTATGGGGAGTTGGGGTTGGTCGGTTTGATAGCAGTTGACTTGTGGTTGAATTGAAAACCCGTGACTTTCCCACAATGGTTGTTCGGTCTAGTTACTGGGTTTAGAATACTGGTTATAACAAACAACAGAAATTTTCTAGTTTATATTTGGGCTGTTTAGGCTGAATAAGGCCCAATTAAGACCCAACAATTGCTCTCTGTTTCTTTTCAGCTGGTTAGCTCAAACATCCTTGAAGCAATGTATGTTATATGATCCATATTTGAGTTCAGGTTTTTCAAGAAAGAAAAGCATTGTCTTTTGTTACCCTCTTTTTGGGAGGGGTTAGGTGCATAGGTACTCAGAGAAGTTTGCATCCTAGCTTATTTTATTGCACATGCATATGGCATTAGTAAACTCCAACATGTCCATTATGCCATCTGCACAGGTA
Organism: Phoenix dactylifera; assembly: GCF_009389715.1. Lineage (NCBI taxonomy): Eukaryota > Viridiplantae > Streptophyta > Magnoliopsida > Arecales > Arecaceae > Phoenix > Phoenix dactylifera. The sequence continues at coordinate 13,044,164 of NC_052408.1, read as the reverse complement.
TTTGTCTATATTTAAATTTATACATGGATTTTTATGTTGTACTTGGTTCGTGGATCCTATATTTCAATCCTTTAGTGCTTCGCATAGAATCTGAATCCTTGCATTTGCAAAAGTATAAATTTGGTTTTATGCCTTGGGAGATTGTTCACTTTCTCCAAAAGTCTCCTACTCTTTTCATGCCTAACACAAATAATTTATGTACCGGATGAATTGTAGATCTTTAAGGACTTTGTGGGTTTAGATGGCATCATATGACTTAAAGAACAAAATGCCCCTTCTATGCTTGTAATTTAAGATTATAGTCAACAATAAGCCAACCCCCATTGGGTTCGTCATGTCCTTTGAATTTGACAGCACATGTATTTGTTTCCTATAACTCTTAGAGTTAACTAGATGGAAAATCAAGGTCTTCTATGTTTTGAATGCTCAAAAATAGCTTAGGGGCCAAATGCATAGGGTAATGGATTGCTTATGAATTTATTATATGACAACGGAAGCCAAAGTTTGCCGTACCGGCTTGAACCGGGTGGTAGGATGGTACGGGGCATACCGTATCGTACAGGTTCGGTACTAGTACTTGGTACAAGTGGCATACCGAGTGTCGGTACACCAATAAAATTCCATACTATACCATACTGTACCAACACTGTGCTAGTGTGGCATTGGTACAAGGTCCGGTACTGTGACAGCGAACCTTGGCCGGAGCAATATCAAAAGTGTGCATATTCAGCAAAATTACTTAATAAAATTGACAGAACTGTAAATCATACAACCTTGGTATTAATCTCATCATGATGTAATAAATTATATCCATTAATCTCTTATGTAGGCTCATAATCTTTATGTGCTTTATCGAAGTTGATTTCTCATCATCTTGTATAGAAATTCTTAGATTTGATAGTAGTAAGTTAAGTCTGCACTAATTCTTACCTTGTCTGATGATTACTATTATAAACTGCTTTATATGTGAAACCAACTTGCATTTAATTTATTTCTATACAAATACTGATATATTGGTATCTTTGTAGAATAAGCAAAATGGTAAACGGCGGAATCTTGAAGAACATTACGCAGGAAAGAAAATAAAAGACACTAAGGTAACATTTCTTACTGGCGAACTTCTTTGTACCAATCATTATGAAATTCCTGTTGATATCCTTCTATATTATGACTATCGATTGACAACTTTAGCTCAGGGACTCATGTATTAGATTGCCATAATTATATATGATGATTAGTTCTGAATTATATCAAGACAGAATCTTAGTTTGTATTTAAATGGCTTCATAACTTCAGTGTATGGTTATATGATAATGCCATACTTTGGCTTTTCATTTCTCATGTTCTCTCCTAAAATCCTTGTATTCTTCTTCATATTCAATTAAGGGGAAAAAAATCTATTCATGATATTATAAAACTATCTGGTTGCACTGTATACTATGTTTCTATCTTTAAATTACTTGATAATTTTTTAAATATTTAGAAGACAATCTTCGTTTACAAACTCAATCTCTTAATAATGAGTTCAGGAAAAAATGGTGGCGTCTTCCTCAACAGCAAAAGTTCATATGGTTCCATCAGACAACATGCCCCCCTATTCGCTGATGATGCATCATAATGTGAACCACTTTGATCATTTTTCCCATGAAGGTGGGTTGTTCATTTGTTATGTGGATTTTGCCAAGTTGCTCTTTTATATACTATTAGGTTTCACCTTTCATGTTTACTTTTCCTCTTGTTCTAAACTTCCATGCTTATTGATAATTCATTTAATGCCTTTTTAGAATCTTTGATTAGGTCGATTCATTTCCACATGACAAATGATGCTATCATTGTAAATGGGAAGTGCAACTCACAGAGCATAATGACAGTTTACCCTTGTTAAGAATTTATTGGAAATTAAGCATGCAGATGACAGCCAATTAATTCTTTCTGTATCAATGAACTTCAGCAAAGGTTTCATATCTTCCATCAGTAAATTCAAGCTACCTTTTGAATTTAATTCTGCTTGCTGCAGAACAATTGCAATTTCAATTTAATCAACCACCAACTTCCAGTGTTTGAATGCAAAGCACCGTCTCTACTCGATACTAGCAGAATTGGGTGGGAAGTATAACTTGAAGCCTTCAATTTAGTAAGTGGAGGAAGGCAGAAGGTGAGAAATTTGAAGAGGCTGTTGGTCTGACAACCCCAAGATTGTCGGAATATCTCAAATCACCTTTTAAGCCAATTTAGGTATCTCATATATAAACGCCATTGAATTTTGAAACTCCTGAATGTTAACCAATAATGTAATTTAGGTCCAAGTTAAGTTTGATTTAGTTATTTTCGACTTTGGGTTTTGTTTTCCCTTAGTTTGCTATTCTTATCAAGTCCTGACAGTATTTCATCTGTGTCTTTTGAGACCAGGTTACGTATTTATATTTTGTTGCAATTTTTGTACTAATTATCAGGACTAATTTTCTAGTGTGGTGGCCTCCCTATTATGAGTAAGACTAGCTTCTATGAGTTAAACCTTTAGCTTCTGTTGGTCTAGGATTGTATTTCAAATTAATCATGATGGCATTTTGTGTTGAGTTTGTTGAAATATAATTTTATAATTTTTGGCTATATGTCTTAGGAAGGCACTCAGGGAAATTGCTAAAGTAACATAAAAGTCTTATGGCAAAATATCACATACCCGATAAACAACTCTTCTATTTCTCCTCTCACTGGCAGCATGTCGTGTTAGGTATCAACTGTCACAAGAGCTCCAATGAGAGAGTTACACCATGCTGTATAACTGTTCATATGACATTCCTATGTTATCTTAGCGCCATAGAACACTAAGTTCTGGAGTTTTAGGTTATTAGAAGTTACATCTTGAGTCAGGCTATGTTAGAGCTCAAGTACATTAGAGATCAGTTGGGAGTCCAATAATCAGACACATCGTTTTAGTGTCTGTAGATGTGAGCCTGTGGAGAGATGAATTTTGTACGATTATGAGTTAAGTTGAATAATAGTAGGTATATACAGGTTTTTCCCTTCTGTTATCTCACCTATCTATATTATTCCAACTCTTCTCCTCCTTTCTCTTTTTCTTGCCTTTTTGATCGCCATCAAAGAAGAATATCCAGTTCTGTCCAGATCTGGAATTTATTTATGCACATTATCAACTTTATTGTGTTTCCTGACAATAGAGGACTGAATTGATCATACAAGCACTTATTTAACATTCCATTCTGTGTGCATTATCTCCATATACAGGTAACCTCAAAGTATAGCTAGGAACTTGAATAAACCCTTTACCCTGTGTTTGGTTGAGGGAGAGTAGAACATGTGATAAATATTCTGATTCTCCCGTAATTTTGTTAGCCATGGGTTGAATCTGAATTTTATTAGGTTACCTTAATATGACAGGCCAGAATCCAAATGATTGGGTGGAATGACTTCTTTCTCTTGAGAATAACTGATACCACCCCTTTCTGTGGAATAATTATGATAATACCTTACTGCTTTTTGGCTGGAATAAGGCTTCTCTAGCCATTTTTTTCTTGGCTTCATGTTTCAACTGTAGATGTTGCCTAGTTAACAAATGGTTTGATTGTCACCAAGATTTTAAGCTTGGGCAGGACGGGGGGTGTCTCGTCCCATTCCTGTGAGAAAATGGGACCGGACGAGGTACGGACTCTGAAACCCATCCACGTAGAAAGAGAAAAGAAAGAAAGGAAAGAAAGATGAAGAAAAGGAAAAGTGGAAGGAAAGAAGAAGAAGAAAAAGGAAAGAAAGAAAGAAGGGAGAAGAAAAAGAAAGGAAGGAAAGAAGGAAGAAAGGAAAGAAAAGAAAAAGAAATAGAAACAAAGAAATAAAGGAAGGGATAAAAAAAAGGAAAGGAAAGAAAGGGAGGTAGAAGGAAAAAAGGGAAAGGAAGGACACAAAGAGAGAAGAAAGAGAAAGAAAGGAAATGAGGGGAGAGAGACAAAGGATATCTACCGAGATGTATGACTGGGACTGCGCAGTGGGGCATCCCGTTCTATAGAGAAACTGGGACACCCACATACCACGAGATTTAAAACCTTGATTGTTACATTAACAAGTTTTATGAAGTTACTCAGATATATATGGTTCTCATGTTGTATAGCAAGCAAGCTCTGATGATAGCATTGATGCTTCGTTTTGAAGGAGTTTGTGCAATTTGTAGTTCCAAGTACAGCAATCATGTTTGATGTTAAATGGATTCAAATTGTTATTTTGCTATCTGAACATGAATAATACATGCAGGACACATATAGGTGCATATAGTCATCATCAGGATCAACATCAACATCCAAGCCTTTTCCCACCAAATATAGGTTTGAGCAGATTTTATGACTTGCTATCAGCGTAATATCAAACCCCCAGATTTGGCATTGAATTCCTGGTCAAGGCAAATCTAGGCAAAAGAGGGGCCTGCCCTAAACCTACATGGCTAGTTGGCAGGTTGGGAAATATATATTTATGTACTAAATAAGCATATGCGACCATGAGTGGCCCTCCAAAATTTTTCTTGTCTTGCGAAGAGTATAGATGAAGAGTTAAGATGATAGCTTCTTATGTAGGAGGGCACGTTTATCCCAAAGACAAATAGGACAATGGACCAAAGGAAGGGCCTCTTTGGACGCTCCGATAAATAGTCCATGGAATTTATCCATATATGGCAGGTGGTGGGAACAGCTTATCAGTGGAAGATATAGAAAGAGATGGAACTTTTTCATGCACGGAAATGTTCGAACTCACAATCCTAAGAAACCATGAATATAAAAAATCACCTTTTAAGAGGACCACAAAATCCTTATTTTTTGGGGAATTGTGTGATATTGGAGCTCCCTCGCTCCATCAAATTCTTCTTTCTTGTCATTAATTCTCTCTTCACTTCAGCTGTTCGAAGAACTTATCCATGGATAATATATCAGGGCATCCAAACAGGCTCGAAATACACTGCCAAATGAATATGCATGCAAATTTCTTAAGCAAAATAAGTTAAGATGTTAAAAGCAAAGGCTATACAAATCAGAAAGACTATCACACCAGTCAAAATATGTACTTATGGTAATGAATTGTTCTGGAGGATATGTTTGGAGAAAGTAGATAAATATACTGGTGCTGAAGCCTCAGGGTCAGAGAAGACAACTCCTTAAAACAATGCTGGGGTGTTTGAATTTTTATGAATTTTATTTTGTTGCCGGTTTGGTGGAATTCCTTTGTTCCCTGCATATGCAGAATTAATCAACGGTTTGGTTTACCATGTTTAATATGAGATAATTTATGGTATTTTATTTGTTCAAGAAACGACAATAAATCTCGTCGTTAAATTATCCATTGATATTGTTATTTACTTATATATCTATTTTTTTGTGATTGAAAAGCACCTCCCCGTCTCATATTTATACTTTTTGTTTCTCTCTTGATAAGCTTTTCTAAGAGGGGGCAAGTATGCATATAAAAAAAAGGTGATATACGTATTATAACATAATATTCGAGCCCTTGTTCTGGTGAATAATGATATGTTAAATACCAATATTCTACTACACCATTGGCTAGATCAGCAGACATGATATGATACTTTTGTCACAAGTTGTTACCTTGAGATCAAAAAGATGTTTTCTTATCATGATATGTTAAGTTGGAGAATTAATATTCTTTAGCTTTATTCCTGGCTGGCTAAACACATTAAATACCTGTAAAGAATCATGTTTATACAGATTAAGTTCATTTGGGTTCTCTTGCTGTTCGTTTAATTTGATTAATTGCTCATTGTATATGTATTGTTTGGGGCAAGTCTCCTCTGGCAACGATATATCTTGATATGCTAGTTATCGACCTGTCATTGTTTCCAAGTATGTGATTGTAACCGGAAGAATGTTTTGCCAAGCTTTTTACCATGAGATGGGAATGAATGTATTTGATTTCATTTTGCCATCTTTTAGTATGGTTCTAGCTATTCCTTTTTTTATCTGTTACCGAATAACTGAAACATTTACATCATAGAAGTCCTTTGCACCCTGCTTATCTTCTTTTGTTGTTGTTGTTGTTGCTGTTGTTGAATAGGCCCTGCTTTAGATGGTGCAATTCGACATCTTCTGGATGAAAATGTTCAAATGTTATGCCAGATTTCAGCAAATCTTTCAACATTCAAGGTTTGTGATTTAACTGTCCTCTTTGTCTAGTTTAGTTCTTAGATTGGGTTTATGCTTCTTCATGCCATTAGAAAAATGAGTTTGTGAGTGTTTATCACTTTCTGAAACAATTGTGCAATTACTCCTACTACTGTTGCAAAGGTCTAGGTTTTGCACCTGCATGACTTTTAGATGCTTATTTTTGAATGAAGAAAATGTAGATTAGAAGATCCTACTAAACATATTTCCAAAACTTGTAAAGCCTTTGAAAGACTTAATCGGACACCAAGGCCTATGCCTACATGTTGTTCTAATTGGCTCAGCCATACACCATTGAGTGCTACATAAAGAAGTGCACATAAATGAGCTTGAATGTGGGAGCACGTGATTTTAGGTACAAGAGCTTTCCTCCATGGCATGTAAATATGAAAAATTCAGCAAAGTAGAAAGGAAAAATCTTTAATTATGGAGTTCTTTAGGGAAATATTAGAGGTTTAGGATACAACCATTTCTTGAGATACAGGAGCTTTCCTCCATGGCATGGACATGCATGTTCTTGGGTAGGATACAACGATTTCTGATATTTATATCATTTTGGTTCTCTATGCAAGCTATGCCAGTACATTTGGGAGTTGTGGCAAGTAAATAAGCATTCAAGGTTAAGGTCTTACAGTGGTGCAAGGCATTCCAACGTGGGAGCCAAGCTAGGAAACTAATTGGAGGGGGATTCTTGAATGGAGGATAGGTAAAGCATGCAACAATCCACAAGTTTTTGGAGTTTGTGATGCATTTGTGGTTAAGGGCCATTTGGAAAGCATTAGTAGAATATATACATGCCTTCATTTATTTAGAGAGATAAATTTTGAATAAAGTTGGTGCCATGAATGAGATGTTAGAATGGGAAACAGTGAATAGCTCAGTGAGAGAGAGACTGAGAAGGCTGACTCGATGCAAAAGTGAACTTAAATTCGTCTGGTCTCAAAACATGGGGAAAGCCAAGTTTTAAAACTTCAGCTGAGGAACCCTCATATTACCCATTTGCTTAAATGAAAAGTTAACCTTTAGCCATTGCATAATTTCTTTACACCCAATACATATAACATGTTTTATGTAGGTTTGCTCCACCATATTTCACTAAGCATGGAATTATGATTTAAAGACTAAAAATTCAATCTGGATTTTAGTAACCATAGTTACTTTTATATATGGATAGAAGAAACCGAACAAATAAAGTTATTGATCTTAAACATGCAACAATTTTGCTGTACAAACTAATCACATTAGGTTGAGATTTCTCATAATTACTTACTAATGGTGCCAAAACAAAATGAACATACCAATCAGAAAGTGAGTCAGCCAGAAGAGAGAAATGAGAGTGCGAAAACAAACATGATTATATGGTAAAGCATATACATAGTGCAAATCAAGCAATAGAATACAAAAAAAGGGACATGGTAAAATAAAAGAACACGAATTCTTAGTAAAAAAAATCTCATTTTCATCTTTCTCTGTGTAATGTATCCTTGTCGTCTATGTCCACTGCTATTCTCAAACTGAAAAGACTTGAGCAATAAACCTGGTTCCTGGTAAAGCACAACCATCAACCACCAATTGCTCATTTTACACAGTATTGTAAAACAATCTTATCTCACATGAATTGCTTTGCATGCTAATGTTATGGATCTAAAATCTAGTCTACTATGATTCATTGTGGCATTTTATCAGAATTTATACTTTGGGATCTAAACATGCAATATCATAGAAGCAGTTTATTTCCAAATGCTTTTCTATAAGCTTTTTTTTTTCTTATCCTATTTTCTGATCTAATATATCTGAACCAAGTGAAGATCTCCTAACAGATGTCATGTTTAGTTTGTGCTTTCTATTAAAAGTCATCCCGATCTTGCAGATACAGGAGAACATCGAGTTATTTCTCCACACAAGAAACAACTTCACATCTATTTTGCGTAGGTATGATTCGAGCCAGTGTTTTTGAAAATTTTACTGAACTTGTTATAGTTACTTGTTTATATCTGCCCAAATATGTTAATAATTATTTGTATAATTATGAATGTTATTTTGTACAGAATGAGCGAGTTGCCTCCAACAATGAATCAGGTTCCTGGGATAATGAGTCCATTGCCTCATTTGCCAGTGTTGGTCAATGAGGAACTCCTCAAATCTGTTGTCTCTTTTAATGAGAAGGTAAGATTTTGACGCTTCTTAAATTTGATGTTCTTCTTTTATATGTTTTTGGCACTCGAAAAGTTGGATCATATCATTCTCAAGGTAGGTGGTGGTGTCCTTTCCCCTACCCATTATGTCCTCTCCCTTATTACGTAACCTGCGGTAATGCCAACAGATCTCACACTGTCACATATTTCATAGAAGACCAATACTGGTGATAGTTTGGCAAGAACAGAGATCTGTTTTGTGATTTCAACCTTCATGAGATAACTCCTGAAAATTTACTTTCCAAGTAGCTGGCCATTTCCGGTAATCAGAGCTTGGTTGCAGACTGCTATAGATGTGCTCTCAGCCCATTTTGCTTGTTGGTCTACTATGTTCCCCGGCTTTTATTTAGGTGGTGTTGTATTTTTGAGCAAACAATGATGAAAATCACCACCAAGTCAATAAATCAAATGACACAAGGGGAGAGGATAAAGGCCTGAGGATGGCCACTCCCAAAGAAGATCCTGACGTCCTTGTTCCTATGTTTTTATACCTGTAAGAGTACATCTAATTTGATGTCCATTTGCATCATTACCATACTTAAACCTATTCATTTCCCCTTTCCTACCAAGCAGAGCTTGAACAATTCCAACTTATGATTATTATCGAAGTGCTACTCAATTGCCCTCTCAATAATCTAGGGGAATGCTGTTGTTTGTTGAGTTAACTAGCTATCTTAGTGCTGTATTCACGGGTGCCGCTACCATGTACTTCCATAAATGTTGAAAGTTTGATGCGGATTTATGGCAAGGTGGTGAAATCAAATGGGGTTTCATTCTATTATTGCCTCATTATTTTTATGCATGGGCATTAAAATTTGGATGCAGCTTTATGGTGGAGAATGTGATTCTTGCATAAGCAATACAGCGAGCGTGGTGTTTAATGTTATAAATTCATATATTAACTAGAATTTCTTGTTAGTTATCCACCCCAGGTAATGGAATGGTAAATCTAATTTGTTTCCAGCTGTATTTCCAAGAATCAAATGCTAGCTAGTCATGACTGCCCTTCTGGGCCTTTTACTTATTTATTTATTTCTTATATATTTATTTTGCTTAATTGTATTGCAAGACTTCCATGTTGCTTTCTTTGCTTTTTTTTTCAACTGGGATGTCCATGATTTTTCTTTTTTATTTTTTTGGGTTGGGGGGGTTGTGGTGGGGTTTGGTTAAGCTTTAAAAGCAGGGCATTCTGCTACTTCAGAGAAAGTGCTAACATCAATCCCTTATGACTGTCTGGTGTTCTTTTTTTTTTTTTTTTGAAGGATGTTACTTATGGTGCACCAAGTGGCGTGAATCCCTAGCGAGAGCCTTCTGTAAATGCAGCAAAGTGGTGGGAGCTTACTCTATTATGTAAAAATATCTTCCAAGAGGAAGAATTCCATTCCAAAATGAAGAAATACATCATACCAACCCAAGCACCAGGTAATAAAAGGCTCTCTTCTTGAGTGTAACCTGACTTCGTACGTATGGTTTCTGGTACGAAGCCTGTATGTCCATCCTTCAAAAAGGGAGAGGAACCTTCAAATGAATTTTTTGGTGCTTGCATGTTATCAATTCATTTACTTTGCCATCACATTCTTCTCCAGGATTGCTCATGGGATTGGAAAAGTGCTATTTTAGAATCCAATTATTCTCCATGCTGTATTAATCAGAATAAATATGAAATTGTGATAAAAAAAATTAGTCAGCTATAAATGGATGACAATCAACATGTTGCTGCAAAGTTTGGATCACGCAGTGTCTTCTGTCTTTTATTTGGACTAGGACTGTCTAACGAGGATGCAATATTTGAATCATGGCTCCTGCGATTCTGCAATCATATTTTTAAATGAACATGAAATAGCTAGAGTAAAAAAAACATTATTCTAGAGTAGAAACAATGTTTTCAAAGCAATCCCTCCGTAGCCATAATTGCGGGTGCTGACTCAAAATGTTCAGAAAGAAAATCTGATGAACTATGCAACAAATTCCACTCCCTTTTGCTTGCTTGAGTAGAATAGAACAGAGGTTTCTTAGCTTGGTTCTATGCCTCCCTGCTCTCGTCTCTGTTTTATGGTTGGTGAGGTTTTTAGTACTACCTCCATGACTACGAGGGCGTTCGGATGCATTGTTTGGTATGTATTTTGATATCAGGCTCTGCGGCTGCATGAGCTTGATCAGAAACAGTAGTCCAAGCTCAGATGGTTAAGAATGGCTAGGCTACCAAGCCTTCAGAGAGCGAGATCATTTGCTTTCCTTAATGCAGTCACCATATACTCATATAGTGAACGTACCGGCGCCGAAGACATAAGCCTTTTTTTTTCATTTTTCTACAGAGAAAAGAGAAAATAAAGAAAGGAAAAGGGGAAACTACTTGGGAGGTCATTTCTCTTTTTCACTTCCTCGGATAACGGTTCTGTTTTGAAGTCCACTTTGGATCTAATGAAGTGACATGATCACTTCCTGCAGCACATGAGCTGCATCATTGTAACGGATCTGTATTAGAGAGATGCTTCTGCTCTTCACTGCCTGATCCAGCTGTCATCACAAAAAAGAGAAAACTTAATCGGATATTTAAAACACAAGGTATATCATATTATTCACTGAATTAACTAAGTATTATATCATTAGTTTTTTTTCTTGTTTTCGAGAACTGGGATGGGAGGAAGTGTGCCTAAAAATTAGGTGAGGGCAGGTGGTCATTAGTATCAACCTCCAATGACTTTTACCAATTGCGACACCCTTTAGCAACATTATATGTGCAACATATTTTTGGTTTCTTAAAGTCGATCAAAATGATGTGATTTTTTTTTTACTGAAAAAGGGTTGAGCAAAAGGCTACCAACTATCGTAATAGAGGAAAGTCAATTTAGATTTGGCCTTTTTTGTTGGTTATGTTGCTGACTGGACCAGGCTGCTATTTTTGACTTGCAGTGAAGTAGTGCTTGTGAGAGGTTGTTTCAAGCTAGAACTTTCCATGGAACTAGAATTGCCTGCCAATTTTAAGAATCAATAGTAGTGTTGTGATCAGAATGGCTAATGGTGTTTTTTTTTTTCCCCTCCAGAAAGGACTAACATCATTGAGTTAATAAAGTATGTCCAAACTTGGTGCAAAACAAAACCACATTTGAGAAAATAAAATTCGACATCCTCAGCTTCCTATGTGCACCAAGACCTAAATACCTAGTTTGCAGTTGGGTCAGGCTGAGCTAGCACTCTACTACTGTTGTTTCTTGCTATCGTTAACCTTATCGATATTATATGCGAATTCTGGTTGCTACTTGAGAAACCAAAGAGATCAAAAGGCAGTTCTTTCACCCTTCAACCTTCAGAGAGAGAACGCCTGAATGGCATTCATATAACCCATCTCAATTGTTTTAACACTGAAAATAGGTGTGAAACAGGGAAAAAGAGAAGCTAGCGTGCGTACCTCTTCCATGAAGTAGAACAACTTATTGCCAAGGTCAGTGAGAGTCTTCTTGTGCTCGTCACGAGCATTTGAGATGACATGGTTGAGATCACAGTACAAAAAGGTCGATTTAAGCCGGAGATCTCTTCCCATCAGCTCCCATGAGTCCTCATCATCATCTACCAGATCCTCCTCCAATGAAAGGAGATCAAATGCACACTTCTTAATCCGAAGGATGCTCCCCTTGTAGATCATGTCCTCCATTGCCCCTCTTTTTGCCCGAGACTACGAAACTCACAGAACGAACAATTCGTAGATGGATTAGCAGTCCTACTAACAAGGTAATGAGCTGATTGTTCATTTTTGACAGCAAAACTGAAAAGGATTGAAGAGAAGCACCTTCTGGATTTTGTTTAAAATAGAGTTCACTCCACACTACGCAAAGAGCTATGCAATAAGGTAATCCGACCATATAAAATCCAAAGTTGCAAGATGATGAACTATAGGATCCTCTAATGCATTCAAGGCAAATCATAAGGCCAGCTACCATTGAGGATTGCCTAAGCTTTAAAAGAAGGAAAGGTATCACTTTCCTGCATAGACCACAGAAAACTTAACAAGGAAACCAGAGGGAACAGCTCAGAAAGAGGAAGGAATCGAACCTCATCTATTATATAGAATTAACAGTTGCGGCTCTGTTATGGGACTTTGTATCTGAAACATTAATTAATACAAGAGCAATAAAAAAAAAAGAGGAAGGTATCGAAACTTTGTTTCATGTAGGAAAAGCGCCAATTGAATCAGAGACTGAATAAAGATTATGTTCTACAGCCACAACCGTAGACAACACCATGAAAGAAAGAATTGAGACTGGCAAAGTAATGATTAGAATTAAAAGAGCAAGCCTTTGGCACAGGTGATCTAAAGATGAATTCAGAATTCTATCTAAGAAATTTAGAATGAGTTGGTCATCTTATTAAAACAAGGCAAACTGCTTCTCCTATAAAACATGGTTGAAAGATTAGTAACATGGTTGAAAGAACCCTTTTTTTTAAAAAAAAAAAATTTGGGGAAATCCAAGATGTATCTTTTAATGGAAAAAGGCTGCAAACGAAGAGCTTGGGAACTGATGAGGGTATCGGTAATGTTCCCTTCGGATTTCCAAAGTGGCACTATTGCTCCCTACGTCGCAACATTTCTCTTGGAATTCATCCATCAATCTAAAACTCATCCAAAATGAAGAAAGAAAAAAAAAGAAGGAAAAAAATCCCCAAAACCCAATTTTGATTGCAGAGGTTCAATCACAGAACACAACACCTAACAAAATTACATATCATAAAACTCTATCCCAAACCCCACAGAGGAGAAAGAAACATACAGAATAGAAGAAAGGGAAAGGATTATATAGATAGATGGTCTCTGGGAACTTCAGATTTGAATCAAATCAAGAACTTAACTTTCTCCCACCAAACAACAGATCAAATCCAAGAAAATCAAACCAGCTGAGAAAACCTTAATCCCCATTTCAGATGCCCAGGAATTTTATCTAAAAAAGTGAACAATACCGCAAAAGAACAGAACTTTTACTACCCCAATAAATCAAACAACAAATTAACAAATCCTCCCAGGTCTTTAAAATAAAAAGAGACAGCAAGAACAAAGTGAAAAGAAAGAAAAAAAAACACCCACCTTGGCTTCCTCAAAATCTACTGGGTTGCTCTGTTTCTTCTTAATCGATTCAGCGTTCTTTAAACTCTCCGAACGATTATTATTGATATCAATTTAGATTAAAACAAAAGGTGTACCTTGAGGAGGAATTTTTTCCGTACGCTTGGAAACAATATACGGGTGGCCGTAGATTAAGACGTATGTTTGCATGCGATGCCACCTAGAGAAAGAGAAAACGGTTCGGTCTTGTGGCTGTCATTATAGCGGGCCGCTCCCGTTGGCCGTTTTTTGCTCCCGAGGGCGCCTCGCTCGCTCGCTCCCCAAAGTTTTCCTTTTTTTTTTTTTTTTCTCGTCCTGCTCTCGAAGCCAGCGGCTCCTCTGCAACCCACACTGCATCAGATTTCTTCCAGGTGGGTGGATTCTGATCTCCGAGTCGCTGCGCATCCCACCCGCAGTTGGCTACATCTTTTCCTCAGCTTCTTGTGTGGACCCAGGCTAACGTATTAATGTGGGGCCTACATAAAAGATTAGAGGGAAAGCGGCTAGCCACGTGGCAAGGCGTGTTAAGTGGCTTCTTTCGCCTCACAAATGCACGCAGCGACATCCTGCGCAAGCATGTCGCCCTTGGCTTAACTACGCCTAAGATTTTTTTTTTTTGATTCTATATAAATACCTAAAATATACTTAGCAAATAATCGGGTCCTCATGTACTCCTTACATTTAAGTTTTGACGTCCTCATCAGGTCAAGAGCTTAAATCCATTCAAATCTATCATAAGCACCACGATCGACCTTTAGTCAACCCTAATGAATCCATGCTACAGTGTTCCCTAGTTCACGTAAGTTATAGACCGGATCTGCTCTCATACTATTTATCACAACCTAGAACCTCATCCAAAATGGCTAGTCGGAAGATATTTTTTTGAATTTTTTAGTCCTATATAAGTATTCAAGATTTTTTCGACAAATAACTGATATGGGACTAAACACACGCCCGTACGGATCCTGTACAGCCAAATTAGTTTCGTTGTTCTCATTTGATGCACAGTTTTGCAATTTTTTTTTCCTTATATAAGATATTTAAGGAGGTATAAAGAATGGACAAGGATATTTTCTTAAGAGTGTTCATACTTCATATCATATATCATCTAAAGCTTAGATTTTGGTTCTACTTTGGTATGAGGCGAAATCTTGGATTCTTTTCGAAAAATAGGACTCAAAAAGGATTGCTCGGATGTCATATTCTTGTGCTCTCAAATTAGTGCAATGTCATCTTTTCTGAGCGCGACGAGGTTTGCCGATAAGCAGGCATGCAAAGCCAGGTCGATCTGAAACATTTCGCACGAGAAATTCTGAGTATATTTTAGCAAATAGATACGATTTGTACCCGGGGGTTTGCATTGGACGCAATTCTTAGATTGTAGGGGATCTATGGGCATATATATGTCGAGTTGAAGGTAGCCCATAACTAAAGGCAACTTTACTGTTCTTCCCACAAAGTTATGTGACGGTTTCTAACAAATTGATGGTCGGCAGATAACACCAAAGTGCAAGATGGTGATGCTCTTCTATCTTGTTTGCATCACACTACATACACTGGGCATCTCTAACCATCGGATCGATGGCCCTGTCGATGGTTTCTGATACGAAATCTTCGAAAGTTGTTTTGCGAGAAACATTTTAGATTTCATACTTCGGGGGCAAAAGGATTAAATGAATGATGGAAAAATTTGAGATAAACATCAACTTTGTATCATGGTTGCATGCGGCCATGGATGCAATACCTTCCTGTCAGCTTGTGGAGCATTCTACCACTTAGTGATGCTTGTCCATTATTAAAGTGTTGTGTAGGACCCAGTTGCGGACTAATTACGCCTTGTTCTTTAATCTCATCTCAGAAGGGTCAATATCCAATACTTCACTAGACTGCAAATCTGTACAGACAATATGGCAACCCCACTATGCCACTTTGTGTGTTCAGAGTTGGGTTCTTTTTAACCACTGCTCCATTGTAACCTTTACCTTTCTGCCTACCATCAGCAATTGATGTATAATCCGATGCTTGACGTCGGACTATAAACCTAACAAACATGTAATTCAAGTCTGCAATACACACTTGATATACAAACAGCACAAATATATTTTCTCAAGACTCAAGACGGTCCGGTACCTACAAATACTTCAGCTGCAAGCCCACCAACAATTGCAATTACTGAATCATCCAACAGGAATTACTAACTTTACATCTGCAAACCAATCATTCCAATGAACCACAAAAAATTTGTCCAATACAAGCCATATTACAAATAGCACCGTGTTCACCAGCTACCTTATTCGCACAAGAATCAAGTAGCATGAGGGTCAAGTTCTTTCTCATCATCAGTCTCCCCACCAGGCAGATCTTCAACAGTTGCTAAACTACGCCCGACCGCATTCCCGGAAATAGAGATCATGTTGTTTGCATTGTAATTACCGCTACTACCGTCAATTGGAGAGGTGGGAGTGGACATGCCAGAACTTGGAGTAACTTCATGCTCCTCAGGTAGTTGCAGACTATTCAATGAATGGCAGTGTGGGCGGTAATATGTTATGCATGGAAAATCCTACTTCCTGTGGCCAGCCCTGTAAATATATTTAAACAGGGAGTCAATTCTCTGCGATTTACAGTCGAAGAAATGAAAATATATATAAATATATAAATATATAAATATATATATATATATATATATATATATATATATATATATATATATATATATATATATATATATATATATATATATATATATATATATATATATATTCTACCCACCATTATGCATGTGGCAGTTGCCATATATGAGCACATAGCACTGTGTGAGATCCTCTCCCACAAGCAGGGCAGCAATTCGAGCAAGCCATCCCCTGTCAATAGGGGCCGAACCTTTATAGTGCTCCACAACTCTCTGATTTGAAGCAGAAGCTTCTTCGGCATCAGCACCATATTGGTCGAAGGCTTCATCAATAAAATGAGGCTATGTGCCACTCCCAGTGCTATGGCTTCTGCCATGTGATGGCTTCCTATTACGAAGCCCAGTAGATTGCACCAGCTCAACATCACTATTTTTACCCAAAGAAGTGTTAATATTAGATTTGTCTCCCATATAGACTTTTAAGCCAGAATCTGAGCCCGCCTTAGAAGCCAGAACAGTTGCTGCTGCAACCTTTTGGCAGGATCAAGGTCATATCTCTGGGTCCACAGAGGTCCACAGTCAGCAAATAGTCATTTGCATACCCAAAAGCATGCCTTCACAAGGTTCAATGCACAAAAGTATGCAGAACAACAGAAAGATAAAGATATTGAGAGAGAGGGAAAATTGCAGAATGCACCTGGATAAGCTACTGTGTAGTGTAATAGTTTGTCCTCTCTTTCAGCTCATCGAGCGTCGCTTGCCTTTCAGCCAAGAGCCTTTCGAGCATTTTCTTGTCTTTGTGATCAACTGCAGAGCAAAATGAGGTATGGGTTTTTGAACATAATATTAACAACTACGGCCCATGCAGAAAAATCTAAAGTGTTTTACCCCTACATTTCAACAACCAAGAACCGGTCAAAACATGCATCATATAAACTTGGCAAAAAGAGTCTTGAATGAAAGCTAAATCAGCATCATTTTACATTTTAGACTATGTTTGTTTGTTTGTTTTTTTTTTTTTTTTTTTTTTTTTTTTAAGGATGGATTACTAAAAGTTACCAAAAGTAATAATATCTGCTTTAACCATGAATACTCATGTTCCATTATGAACAGCTTAAACTCTGTAAGTTGCGATATAGAGCATAATGTGAATAGAAACTGAAAAAGAGATGCTCCTTAGTCCTTACACAAATGACCATGTCATGATGTATGCAGGTACATCAAAACCATTACACATCAAATAATGCTATCTAATATCTATTCACAAGCCAAGTCCTATCTCACCATTCAAATTAAGAGGAGCTCACGGAAAAGTAGTCAGCACTATAACAAATTGTACCACACAAGAAGGCAATAAAGTGAAACAGCATAAAATTTAAGCACATTGGATTAACTGTAACCGACAGAATCAACTGGTTTCATCATATGTATCAAGGACAGTGGTGGGCATGGAGAGGTGTAGCATTCTCTTTTCTATCAAAACCATAGAGTGTAAGAAGTGGACATCAAGGAAAACTGAGATAGAAGTGACAAAAAAGAGTCCAGCACAATGTATGTAGCTCTAGATAGAAAGAACCGGTGAGTGGCAAAGCATGGGACATGAAGGCAAACTCGGATAGTTAAGGCCAGTTGAAGATTTTGTGTATCCACTTCATGTGAACCAACCATGAAACTTTATGTTTTGGAAAGTCGTTATTATTCTAAATTGAATTCTTCTTCTCTGCATAAACATTAAGGAAAAATACAGAGAATTTCAACAAAATCAACCCATGCAGCCAATATCCAAAGTTTATTACAACCTATATTTTCCTAGCATCCCCTCTGTGATCTCTATTCTCCTCAAACTTCACAGATGTACTGATTCATTTAACTTGCTAATCTCGATGTTTGATTCCACGAAGATTAACAAGACCAGCTATACGCAGAAAGATATTTCGTTAACAGAGTCTTGAGTCTTACTGTATTGCAGCACAGGCCCCACTCTTGATGACATTGATTTTAGGGAATGAATGTCAGATTAATTCTATTTATTAAGGTAAAATCTTTTTGCATTAAAGAATGAGAAGCATTTTCCCAAGAAAGAACCTCTTGTCGGTTAGGTATATGCCAAATGTTGTACTCTACTTTTTTCTTGCTCATTATCCTGTTCTCTGATCCATGATCCTCTTTGAAACCCACAAAGCAACTAGCATCATAGAACTGTAGTCAGGATCCACTTGGCAAAATTTCTAATATTTATGGAATATAGCAGTGCATCTGATGGCGTAACCAAAGTTCCAACAATCAAACTTTGCAACAAGAATGTTCTTAAAAGTAGACCAGAGCATAAGACAATCCAGGTTGCTGAGAAAAGTAGGACATTATTAGGCTAGCTGGTTTCCCACCGATATCATTCTCCTTCGACAGTAAGGGGAAGAGTGCTACACTAACCAGATTTCTGATAGGCTTGTGAACTAAGTATATATAGAGGTTAAGATCTGCATGAATCTTGACATATGTTTTTGCAATTTGTAGACATGTTATCAAGGAGACCAGGTTTTGGTCTTCTGTAAGTTCTTTTATAATGAAAAAAGAAAGTTTCCCTGTTCTCATTCCAAAAACTGATAATCCAATTAGGGGCCAATATCTGATTTATCAAAAGAATTTAGACAAACATGAATCTTCATTGACAAAAGAAAATGGAACCACATAAATATTAAAAAAATTTGGCCATTAGAATCAAAATTTTCTGATCTACTCCTAAAAAGGTGCTTGTCTGGCTAGAACTTTTTTTTTTGACTGTATAAAAGTTTAATCATTAAGATCTCATGGACATCAGCATCATTTGTCATAACCTTTAACATGAGAACATTTGCAGTTGGTTATCAGCTAGCACTAGTGCCACCTTAGGCACCAAGAAGAGCTTTCAAAGTTATGTTTCTAAGTGTTACCAGCTGCTCTTTAGAAAATACTAGAAGTCAGAAATAGTTTTTTGAAAAAAAGGGGGAAAAAATCTAATTATGCCAGAAAACATAGACTAACAGTTGAAAAGAGATCTGTATGGGACTTCAAATGTTACCTGTTTATGTGGCAGCACCTTTTACATTAATAATTTGATGCTAAATCAAGATGAATGCAAACACCACTTTTGATTTGCTTTTTCCTTGTCCTTTGGTACATAAGTTTAATATAAACTAATATTTAAAAAACCATCAAAAGCAGCATGACACATAGACATAGAAGTGGATAAGGTACTGAACATACATTTATTAATTGTTCATTCTCACAAGTAATAACTTCCAAAATTCAACAGCTTTAACCAAAAAATAAAGCCTGACATTCTAGAAAATTCATGGACAAAAATTGTTGTGCTAATAGCCAAAATGATAGAAGCTAGTAAAATATCAGAAGGAAATAATATTTACCTAGAAGGGTTACATCACTCGCATCAGTTTACCTTTCTTTAGGTGCTTTTCTTGAATTTCACAATACTCACTTTTTGTTGATAAGGTAGTTTTTTATGTCTGGGAATGGAATCGGTACAAAGATTGCTTGATAAGCATATTATGGAAGTCATAATTAAGAAAAGCATTGTACTAAACCATATCAGAAGGAGAGAATATATGCCAGAAAGGTTGATTTTTCTCGATTATGCTTGTCTTTCATCTTGAAGTACCTCCTAGAGCGTCCCAAGTAAATTGCTCATGCTAATAGATCGATCAGGGTTCTTTATGCTTGAAAGTGAAATTTTTAGGAACTTGCTTCAAAAGCATTTTTACAAATGCATTACCAATGAAAACTTTTGCACTTAATCTGCAAAAAGTACTCACATTCAGGCCCTTTTGTTGTGAAGCAATTCATAGACTTATCTGCTTATTCATCACGACAATTGTGGTTTTGGACTTCATGGTGTCACTAGCATCTGACATCCAAAGAATTGTCTAATAGGAATAGATAACTTTCTCAAACTGAAGTCATTAAACTGGTGAAATATAACCCTTACTGAAAAAAGGAGTAAAATATGAGTACACTATAGAGAAAATAGATAAAAGTTGGTTAAGCATAAACCTGCAAAGCATGGCTTAAATTAGTTCAACGAAATGCAAGTAAAAATAAAATTTAAAGAACGATTGATAAATGGGAAAGTCCATGCCGGTTTAGAGTTCATGATATTTACGCATTTTTGTGAAGCTTACAAGTGTTGAATAGATTACAGCTAATAAGCCAGGTAAAACACAAATAGGCAACACTCTGATCACCCTCATCTACCAACTTAAATCCACTGATCTTGTCGTCATGATAGCATAAGCCACTGCCACCACCTGGTAAGAATATCAACCATCATAAGAACCTAGTTCAAATTGAAAATGTATTTTGATAACCCACTAGCCAACTATATTCAAAGACAATAAGAAGGTTTTGCAATTTTCAAAACCAAGTATGGAGAGTAATCAAGCCATAACAAGAATGTCTCAAATCTGAATAAGCAATAGAAAATACACTAAATCAGCATATATCACCAATATTTCACATTAACTACATATTTTAATGGTGAAATAGCAAATTAACACACAAGACCAGCAATTAATAAAGAACTGATTTCACTTCACAAGATGTCATATGTCCATGTACCTTTGCAGTTGATGTTCACGTCCAGAGTCCAAATATAGACAGGACTGCCAGGTTAATAATACCAGTCTAATATAATTTAGGATCAAGAAGCAATAAATTGGGCTAACGACAAAGTCCAAGCCATGGCGGTCCGCTGGTTGCTGTTGACCCATGCAGATGGCAAAATTTCTGATGCCACAAGGAGAACCACCAAAGGAGTTACTACTAGGATATCATCTAATGAATCGGAAGAGGAGAAAGAATCTAGTAGCTCTGATGTTCTGTAAGAAGGTAAGCTTAAATAAGAAAATATGATATCTTTTTTTAAGAGTAAATAAGAAAACATGATAAGTATAGGCTAGCAAACGTTAGAAAGAAAGCATATCAGATAAAGAAGATAGCATACTTGTGAAAGATAACGAGACTGCAAAGAAAGGGTGCTACTACCTAGATGTTACTATAGTATAGGCTTTAAACAATATACGAGCAAAGAATAAGATTAAGTGACATTGATGATATACATAGTTGGGGAAAAAGCGTGCAATAGTTCATACATACACAAAGCATACGCAAAGAGCCTCTGAGGGAAGCTCTTAAATACAAGTTATTGGTTTAAGTGACAATGAGATATCCAAATAAAGGGCGGAAGTAACAAAAGATAATATATAAATACTTTCCCCCAATTGAGAAGAAGGAATTTTCAGTAAAACGATCAGAAGAACAACCAGAAAAGAACCAGTAAGCTAACATAAAGTTTCGAACTTTAAACAAGCTCAATAGAGTCCAAGAAGCAGCAAGAGGAATCCAACCTCTAGAATGACCGAGAGAACAATTGTATTCCTGACCATCTTCCTCGACGTCTGAGGCCTTCTTTTTAACCTCGCGCGGATCGAGGCCTCCTATTTGGAGAGGTACAGCAATCTCTTCTCGAAATCTTCTCTGGTTCCAAAAATCCCTTTCCACAAGCAAGAGACGAATCCCCCGCGCTGCTTCTTTGCCACCACAACCGTTGCGCCCTCTTTCTTCGAATTGGGCGCAGACTTCGCCGGCAGTCCGGCATCCTCCGCCATTCTCTGATCATAGTTGGACCAAATTAAGAACCAAAAAAACAACCGATCGAGTTTTTGATCGGAGAGCAGTGGGAGAGGAGATCCGTCGAAGAATGCACCAATATGCGACTGTAGAAGGAGAGCCAAGAGAGGTTCTTCTTCTTCTTCTTTTGTAATTTTTTTTATGGCGACCGAGGCGATTTAGCGGGCTTTTCCACAAACCTCGCTTTCGAGAAAGCGGACGAGTTCTCGTGCAGGGCGGGATCGAGTAACGCGAGTACGCGATCCGAGTTGCGGGAGAGAGAGAGAGAGGGAGGCTCGGATGGAGGGTTTTAACGAGAATGTCATTTTTAATAAGAATGGTTTTAAAATAAGTGAGGCTAAGAGAAAATTTATCAGGCAACGAGGAAGAGTAAAATGGATAATGTCGCATGCACTGTTAAATAGATGGAAACTTCAACTGACATCGGCAACAAATCCATAATTTATTAATATAAGATATTTTATATTAAATCATTATTCTTTGCCAAATAAATTTTAAAGAATAAAAACATTATTGATGGGTTGAGATATTTTTGAAACCACAATTTTGCAACAATGCAGTGGTAGAGTAGGAGTTGCAAATCAAAATTTAACTAAAATATTTTTGAATATAATTGTTGATATGATTACAAAATATAAAAATCAATATTGTATTTTTTTTTAAGACTATTCTTAAATTTAGTATGGTTTTTCAGGAAGAGGAGTTAAATTTAGTAAATTTATTTCTTATATTTATGGTATTTCTACTCTTTTAAATAGTTTCATGTCTATGGTAATGAAGCAACCTACTATCCATTTCACAATACTGTTAACATTATACTCTTTTAATGCTTAGCTATTTATATAATTTATATATAATTAATATTTTCAAAACAGATGGTTTTGAATAAAAATTGGTTTTTGGAAAATTCAGATATTATAAATCATGATGAGTAACCTGAATTTAGGACAAAGTGGTCGTGATGAATTATATATTTGATTTTTGGATTCCTCAGACGTTGCCCTGTCCGCATGGATCACTATAGCAAACAGCTTCAAAGTTATAATTTCAAAGCCTCTCCCAAGAGTTAAGATATGAATCAAGCAAATACTGCTACAAAAGCACAATGATATACATCTGGGTAAAAATTAAAAAGGTCATCCGCTTTTTCGGATGTTCGTTTGCAATCTTTGAAACTTCAACGGCAAGTCGGGTCCCACAACAAAATAATTCTAATCAGATATATTTTATAGCGATCCAGAACCTCATTCAAAAAAAAAAAAAAAAAAAATCAACACTCCTCAATGCAGACCATATACCTGGCACGAGACCAAAGGCTGCATGGGTTATCAAAAGCCATAACCCATCAACTTCTTGGGCATAGAAGATATAACCAAGGCCTCCTGACACAAGACAAAACTTGGAACAATACCTCCGAAGAAAGTCCATCTTCCAACTCAATCAGATCCTTCATATCGGACTTGGAGGTAAATTGGGACTCTAAGACTGGCGGATATGGAGGAGAGCTAGGAGATGATAAATGAGATATTGGAGGGGCGGAAAAGAGAAAAAATTTGGTGGAACAAATTCTAAACCTAGGGCTCGCAGATGAACAAGCCATTCACGAACTAGCTCGAGCTTGATTCAAAATTTGGTTCAAGTTTAGCTCGTTTGAACTAAGCTCGAATAAACTTGAAATACAAATATATAAATAATTTAAATATAATACATATTGTTATTATTATCCAAATAGATAATTATTTTTATATTTATTTATTATAAATCAATGCAGATAGTGTAAAACAAAATTCATTTGAACTATAAAATTAAAATACAAACAAGATTATTATTCTAAATTATATGTCTTAAATCCCTTAAATAAGGCAAAATCACTCCATTGTACCACAGGGTTAAAAACACGAAAAAAAGTGGATACTCGTTTTCCTACAAAGATTCCGTGAAGGCTCTTGAGAAGATCAGAATACAGCATCAGTTTAGACGACATCATCACTGTTTTTCCAAAGTTCAGCATGTACATAATAAGAAAAAAAAATTACATCATAGGCAGCGTTGCAGCTACATGCGTTAAACGGAATCATTGATCACTCTACATCTCTGCGAGCCCAAATAAATTGAAACACTGATGCCAAAACAACAGGTAAATGTGGTGACTGTTCGCCACTACCAAGGACAAAAAAAAAAAAAAAAAAAAAAGATACCGTATAGCCCTTTGCTTTTCATCCCAGCTAAGAGAAGTACTGCTCCAAACTTGTAGAAGTGAACACATTTGCTGCTATTTGTCCAGGTTCCATTGATGAGATAAATAGTTGGTGTCTGATGAAGCGCTGAATGGGAGGATATGGTCCTCAAAATATCAGCAGCAAAACGAGGAAATATAAGCTATTAATAAAACAATAAAATAAAGAAAGGATCATACAGATAGTTGAGAGATTATATCAAGATTGGTATCAATATGCCAATCTGCCTCCAACTGTCGAACAAAAGAGGTTCGCCCACTCTCAGTGCTACAAAAGAGGACCTGGAAAATTTTTAATCAAGGAAAGCATCAAGAATAGTGAACCGGCATATGACAAAAAAAAAAAGGATTCTACAGAGCAAGCAATACTATCCGATTCTTAGAGGTTACAGGAAACTTTCACAATAAGCAAACCATATCAAGCAGCGATTTTTAATACAGCTGGAGAATACCAGAAAATTAATAGATTCAAATCCTGACCTCAAAGATCACAGCTTTATTTATGTATGAAAAGGAAGAGAACATGAGAAGATAGAGGCAAAAGAATAATATGAAAGAAACGGAGGGAAGGGGAAGGCTCACATTCTAGGCAGTCTGCAGGGTGATAGACACAACCCCGGGCAACAGATAAATGAGTGCAATAGTTAAAAACAGTGGGGTCGATCTCAGCCAGCTAACAACTCTACCATCGAATTATTTCAAATGAACCTTGTTTCAACAACTTCATGGATCTAGATTATTGAAGAGAGAACACATTAAGTCTTATTCTTACAAAGTCTTGATTGCACTTTTCATAACTGAATCTTGCTCCCTCTATCCCCTAGTTCCTTACCATTTTCATCTCTTTTCTGGCATAAGTTACCTCCAATTCTGTTCTTATCCAATGAACCTCCAATGTAAAATGCCCAAGAGATCATCTCAACCTTCAGCCAACATTCTTATATGCTCATCACCTATAGAGTTACCCCCCCTTGCTCTCAGCCCCACGCGGGCAAATTTCCCCAAGAAATTCCTCAACTGCCCAAAAGCTTCTAACACCCCCAGAAAACCACAAGGAGCAAAGAGGACCAAAAATCCAGGAAGGGAAATGTGGATCAAAAGTTCCAAAATGAATCATATGTACCTTGTCCTTGATCAAGCCACCAGATTGGAAAAGCCCAGCACTCTCCAAGGCTGAAAGAACCCTTTCCTGCAACCAGGCTTTTTCTCATTATACACAAGAATGACAAATTTAAATTAGAACCATTTACAGTTTTACGCACATCAAAGTTTGACCATGCTAAAATCATGTGTTTGACCGCACTAGTAAAGTAAACTGCAGTCCAAAGATATAACAAACAAAATCTTCCATGGAAATGAAATGTCAAATACTTAGGTCATCAGTCATCGCTGATTACATCAGTTTTTTTTGGATAAAGAATAAGACAGTGGCAGTTTTTAATATTAGTTAATAACTAAAGAAATAATAGAAAAGAGATTTTTCAAAAAAAGAGCAAGGTTAAAAACATAACAAATGAAGCAATAAAGCCATGCAAAATACTTCTACCATTGTTTCTGCAGTGCCTTGATACAGTTTGTCCATGTCATGTAGAACCATCTAAAAATTAAATTTGCCCTAAATTGTGCCAGACCTTGCATGTATTTCACGCAGGCCTGCTGTCATATATTCAAGAGATCCTGATGGAGTTCACTTGGCTAAAAAACGTTATTCTCAAAGACAGCGTTTGATGATTTATGAAGTTGTTAACAAACAAAAGTTCATCATGATTAAAACTTGACTAGCAGAACAATAAGTGAAATAAAAATTAACAGTTATATCTTGATAAGTTAATCTCAAAGATGGTATGATCATAAGATGATGATTTCAACATGATCAAAGCTTGATTAGCAAAGCAGCGGGGAAAAGGACACCATCAGTGATATTCAGCAGTTTATGTTTGTAGAATAATAGTATATTCAGAGTGAAATGAATTATATCAGAAGAAAAGAAGCAAGATGCCTGCCACAGAGTTTTAGTAGATGATATAATGATGAGACAACAAACGAGGTTACAGGGCAATTGAAGTGGACTTAAATTTAATGAGAAAGCATTCCATCATAGAAATTACAGCTATCTTTAAGCTACCAAAATATTCATTAATCAGAGAGATTGAAGTTTACAAATTAGAAGTTCAATGAATGCATACCTCACTTTCATCATCAAGAACTGTTTCCATCAAATAAAGATCACAATATTTCATGATTTCCAGAAGAATTTCCACCACAGAGGGCCTAACAGTAGCATGTTTCTGCAAGAACAATATGCATAAAGTCAATTCACTCGGACTAGGGTTTTTTTTTTTGAAAAAAAAAGGAAAAAAAAAAAAAAAACAGATTGAGCAGCTTGAGGTACAATCAACTGTAAACCTGAAGCTCTTCTGGACTTTTTTCCTCCAGGATCACACCAAGTAGCTGGCAGGTCATCTGCATAAGAAAAAAGGAAAAAAGGAAACCCAAAATGCTTCATATAGAAGGTAGTAAAAGCTCCTTTCTCAGAAGAGATGGTAATAGTCTATGTATAAATGTCATAAGCACACCCTGCAAATAACTGACAAAAACAAACATATACATCCATTAAAGAAACGTGAGAGGGTAGGATGAAGATACAACGCTCAAAGCAATAATATCATGCATCTTTCCTAGCCATACGAAAACGAGAAGCACAAGCACTGAGCTGAATGCAGTAATTCTCTAAGATAGCCATAATATTCAATTAGAAGAGTCTGATTAATTAATGTGGTTCTTCCTGAGACGTTTGATGAGTTATAGTTAATTTTCTAAGAAATGCTCTCCTAGAAAGGATGAGTGATCAAAAAATTGGAAACGAAGGAGGTCAATAAGGAGGGCAAGAAGGAATGCACTTTGGATGGCATTAACACATATATATACAATGTTCAAGGCTGCAAAATATGTTGGTGTATTAGAGAAAATGCAATTTCAATGGACTCAATTATGAGATCATTTTGCAGATTATCATGAGCCTGGGTACAATATTCTGGCCCCAAGCATCCACCAAGCCAAGGCATATGCATTCACCACTACCCTTCAAATACCACCACTGGCTTGGTGGGTGGATGCATATTTAATTAAGCATTCAAAAGTGCTTAATTAAGCTTTTGCACAATGGTTGCCTCATTCCACTCAACGGCAATTGTCATTGCAATCACTCTGCACAGATGGGTTTGGCGAAAAAAATCAATAGTCCACCCAAGGATCTGCACACAGATCCCAACCAACAAACATAGCCTGCACGTGGAACACCCAATGACCTCATGTGACTAATTTAATATCAAAATGACTAATTTAGTGTTGCACATTTACACATACAAGTGCGTATATGAGTAGGTATGAGCATGAAACAAAAGACAGGTATTTATTTGTCCATTGCAAGTGGAAGGCATGTTTTGGATCCCCAATTTTCCTTCATTTTGACGAAACAAGCAAACATCAACATATGCATTCATATACATGCATGTTAAAAGACCTATGTGGGATTCTGATGTGCCAAACACCTAATCTAAATCCAAAATCCCAACACCAGTTTTCATCCAAAACCAACCTTAGTTATAACAGGTTTTATTCTTTATTGTTGTTATTTATTCTTATACTGTACAATCACAAAAGGGAAAACGATCATCTACATAAAATACTTATTCATAAAAGAGAAGACTGTTCATTCAGTCAGCTAAAAAAGAGGATCAAAGTTATAGTGATGTACGAATAAATTTTGACCATGTTATATGCTAGTAGCTATGGGAATCTGAATTTGAATCAAGTAAAGAAAACAAATCACAAAGTGCCCAAGAATAAGATCCTGGCATTACAGATAAACCATAAAAATGTGGACCAGAAACTTCAGAACTAGACTGCATAGGTTGTGGAATCAAAATCATATTATACAGACCGTATGAATCTCTAATGTTCTTAAAGTACGTAAAGGAAAGTAACATACATTTAAAGCAATCAGCAGTGGAACTGTGAAATACAAAATTAAGAAAAGAAAAAAATCCTGGTTCAGGAATGGCAAAGAAGTAATGGCATAAAGGGCTGTAAAAATACAAATAAGAAGAAGAATGTGAGAAGTTAGTAAGGCTACACATGCAGTCTAAGATGATTCATACAATGGGCTGGAAGAGTGCAAGAAAAGAAAAACAGGTCAGCTAGGGTGAGGGAAAGGATACCTAGAGATAACTTAGATAAATTAATATTTTATAGGGATAAAAGATGGCAAGGTTAAAAGAAGGTTGAAAGGTTTTCCTTTTTCCCCGCATGTTGTTAAAGGGAACCTTACAAGAGCATTTATTCCAAAAAAAATGAAGCAGCATCAGTCAGAACTGATAAGGATGCAGAATGTAAGGCATTAAAATCAGACAAAATGTTATATAAGGTTGATGAATTGAGTTAACACAGTTGACACATATGCAAAGAAGTTCTAAAATCAAGAAAAAATGCCAAACAACTGGAAATTAAGTATACAGGTTTTCCTCTATGAGAACAATGGGGATGAGCAAAGGTGCACCATCTACTGTCGACTTAAAGCCACAAGATGAAGTCAAAGGAAACGGATCTGAAACAAAGATTAAAGGCCATAAACCGCACGCCATACTAAATCCAGTTAACAGCTGAGTTTCAGAAGCTTGTACTACAAATCACATAAAAATTCAGCAGATATGAAGGAAAATTATGACAATTGTTATTGAGATATATTAAAACATCACAAACATCAGGAATACTTTGTTCAGATTGTATACCTTTCGGCGGCCACTCAATTTCATATGAGATAAAATTATGATTATTGTTATTGAGACATATTAAAACATTACAGACATCAGGAATACTTTGTTCAAATTGTATACCATTCGGCAGCCACTCAATTTCTTCTTCACAATCTCTCCGAGACTGAGCTGCAAACGTTGGCCAAAAGGAAAAGGGGTAAGCATTCGCCAAGCCAAGAAGCACGAATCTCAATCTTTTGAACAAAAAGGCACAAAATTTACCTGAACTGGAGCACCAATCGCCTCGAACTCATCAGGCTCCTTCATTTCCAGCACTGGCGCGACCCCTTCCGAGCTGGAACCAACTCCACCCGCCGGCTGACTCGCCGACGGAGTAATCCTCCGCTTCTGAGCATTCCTTCTCGGTCTTCCCGGCGGCGACCGCAGGAACTTCCATGCGAAGACCACAGCGATGGCGAACCCGGCGACGGCTCCGAGCGACCCCGCCGTCTAAAAAAAAAAAAAAAAAGCCACCGACGAATTCTCCCATCATCCACCCGACATTAGAATCGAAGCTCGTTCAATCTGAGAATTTTTAGGTTATGGGGTTAGGGTTTTACCTTGTGGTTGAAGAGGAGCATGAGGACGTCGGCGATCTTGCGGTTGAGGAGGCGAGACAGCCGCCTGACGAGGTTTCCGACGTGGTCGGCGACGCGATCGGACATCGGTCCCCGGGG
Source organism: Phoenix dactylifera (assembly GCF_009389715.1). NCBI lineage: Eukaryota > Viridiplantae > Streptophyta > Magnoliopsida > Arecales > Arecaceae > Phoenix > Phoenix dactylifera. The sequence goes on along the minus strand of NC_052408.1, from coordinate 13,014,660 downwards.
GCTCGTCGGGAGGTCTAGTTTTCCAGGAAAGGGAAAGGGTGGCTCCTTGTCTTTGTCGAAGCTGGCTGGGTGCCGTGACCCGGTTTGAGGGTTGGAAGAGGATTTTCGAGTTGGAAGACTGGAAAGGCAGAGGTACCTTGTTGTATCCAGCTTCCCCTAATGCGGCATGTCGGACGCCGAATTTGGTTATCTCTAATTTAATTATCAATTTTCTATTTCTAAATTTAAAAATAATTCTTTCTTTTTGGTACATAATTTACAAATAATCCTTGAAAGAGGCCTAGTTACAATGTTACATGGAGTGGGGAATTATAGATATATTTAAAATTTATAAAAATGGAAATGGCTAAAAGGGGAGAGCATGATAGTTTCTATTGTAATAGTCAAGATAAAAATTGTTATTTATACTTCGTACTTGCCCTATTGTTCCCAAAAAAAAAGAAAAATCAAACATAAAATTTAATTTCACTTTGCAAATTTTGAATCAGATCCATTTTTTAAAAAATATAATTTTAGGGGGGGGGGGGGGGGGGGGGGGGGGGGGACTTTGCAAAATATTATATTACTATTTCCATTGCCACTTGTAAGAACATTTTTGTATATATATCACTATATACTACCTACCAAATATCAAAAAAAAAAAAAAAAGAGGCATGGTATGTACTTATCCAGCAAGCCAAAACTATGCATTCAAATAAGGGTATGGGTACAATTTTCTAATTTTCATTCATGTTACAGCTTGCCTTTATATAATTCTTTTAAATTGGGATCCAATGAAAATGAACAATTTCTTTTGAAAAATTATGGATAATTTTCCTTAAGCAAATTTCACGTAAAACAAGTCAGCTTTTTTTTCTTTTGGGGGGGGGGGGGGGGTTAACTTTGCATGAATGCTATAACTTAGAGATTTAGAATAATTTATTTTCAATCAATGACCTATTATTATTTCTTTATGAGTGTGTGCATGCATATGTGTATAGATGTAGATATAAAAACAGATATAGATATAGATATTCTGTATAGAGTAAATTCAGCAAGTGTCATGGCCAATTTTATATGAAGTTCATAATTTAGCAAACAGGTAATTTAGGACTCGTTTGGTTTATGGAAAGATTTTTTCTTCACTAAAATATTTTTCTTGGGAAGCAGAGGCCTAGGTATATGATACCTGAAAAAGTGATTTTTACATGTTTGGTTGACCATAAAAAAGTAACACATTTTAGAGCAACTTATGTTTGATAGAGCATCTACTTTTTTGAAAAAGTTGTATAAAATACATGTTATGCTCTTAATAAAAGAAAAGATCTTATTTATTTTATTTTAAAGCTTAAGGATGCTTTTGGGGGAAAAAAATGATCTTGATTTTCGGTAGATAGAAAAGTGACTTTCCCACATCCCACATAGATTTTTGTTTTCCATAAAATATTGGAAATCTTATTTTCATAGAAAAGCTACTTTGTCATTTCTCTTCTTTGAAAATTCCAACTAAAGAAGAAGCATTTCTCCATTTTTTTGCTAACCATACTTTTCCTCCACTGCTTTCCACGAACTAAATAAGTCCTTAGGATTAGACCAAGAACTTCTGTTACAATACTGTTTTATGAGGATGCATCTACCAAATGAAGTCGGCAGAACCTTGCTGACTTCATATGAAGCATCCTGCACCAAGATCCAAAAGTAAGTTATAATAACAGGCTTAAAATCTTCCACAACATAACCTTCCAATAAATAAAATTGGTGCACGGTTACAAACTTCCTTAGTGAAGCTTGCTCTAGTTACCCAAGGTCAAGGTGTTGGATTCCTTCCTTTTCAATTTACAGAAGAACTCTCTCCCTCTTTTTCCAAGATCTCATCCTCCGATCCTTTTTATTATAGTTGGGAAGGCCGCTTAGCTGTAAGGCTTATCTATTGGACTGAATTTTCTATTGAATTATGGATTATATAGTATATTTAAGTAAGGTCCACATCAACCCAATCCTTATCCAGTCCAAATTCTATGAGGAAAAAAACAAACTTCAATAGATACTTTTTTATCTTGCAGTCCAGCAAATCTATAGATAGGATTTAGACCAAAATTAGGATGTACCTATGAGCTAAACATACTAGGTCTATTTGGAAAATCCAATAAAATTGGGCTGGGTTTTCTATATGAATCGGGCCGGTTAATATACCCGGCTTGTTTTCTTCCAAAGCCTCGTTCTAGTTTTGGCCTAAATCCACCTACGGGCCTGTTGGAGTGTAGGATAAAAGAAAAAAGATCTATAGAGATATTTTTGGGCTTCCTACAAAATTTGGGCTGGAGAGAGATTGGATTGATATGGGCACTATTTAATCCATGATCTATGGAAAATCCAACCCAATTCTACTAGATTTTTTAAGGGTCTGTTTGGAATTTCCTACAGAAATGGGTTGAAAATTCTGTAGGAATCAAACCTCTTGGCCCATCTAACTTCCATTTTCTAAGTGTGTGTCTAATCCCAGCATAAATCCTAGCCTTTGGGTTGTAGAAAGAAAAAAATCTTTATAGATATTTTTGTTCTTATAGAATTTAAACTGGATGGTGTTTGGTTGACAAAGGATTGGTCCAATTTATAAATCCTACCACATTTTCAGCTCAATTTTATAAAAATATCCGAACAAAGAATCCATAACCCAAATCATAAAAACTTCGTTTCTATTGAAAATTCAGCCTAATCCTGCCGTCTCTCCACCAACTGCGCACCTCTCCAAACACCCTGCGGAACGCTCGCCAGCTCCACGCCCTCATCCTCGATTCATACCATCAACCTCGCGCCCGTTCCTTCGCAACAACCTCTCCCTATACGCCAAGTGAGGCTCACTCGGCGACACCCAAAAGGTCGTCGACACAATGCCAACGAGAAACATCATCTCCTACATTGCCGTTCTTTTTTCCATTTGCTCCAAAAAAAAGGACTTTGAGAGCCTCAAACCCAATGCTTCCACACTCTCTTGCCTCGTATAAGCCTCATCTTCCCTCCAGGACCCATCCGTTCCCGGGTCACAACTTGTGGCTTTTCAAACAATATATGTGTGTTCAAACTAGCTGCTGACCGGGTCTTCAGTGAAATGGGTAAAAGAGAGATGTCATTGCTTGGAACTCTATAATTCTCATGGTAGTCTCGAGAGAGGCTTGCAAGTCTTCAGCCGCATGTTGGGGACTGGGTTAGTGCCAAACCAGAGCGCGTCTTCCCCAGTTTTGAGTGTTTATGGGAGAACATGGGATCAAAACAGAGGGCGAATTACCCAGGCCTGGATGATCAAGTCTGAATTTTTACCAGATATCCAGTCACAGAATGCCTGCTCGACATGTACATCAGCTGTGGGGACATAAAAACTGCACCATCTGTTTTTGAGAGGATTGAGACACCTGACTTGGTCTCTTAGAATTCAGTCATTGTCGCCGGGCATTCTGATATCGGCGATGGAGAAAAGACCACGAAAATGTCTACTCATTATGAACAATGTCTCTATATGGAGGGCCCAAACCCAGATGAGTATACATTTGCAGCCATTATTTCTGCTACTGCTTCTTTGCCCTATATAAATTATGGGAGACACCTTCATAACCAAATTGTTCAAGTAGGATTGAAGTTTTGTATATTTGTAGGAAATACACTAATTAATATGTACTTTATGAATGATGCGCCAGATTCTTATCGAAAGTTATTTCACTGTATTTCAGAGAAATTAAGATGTCATAACCTGGACCAAAATGATTGTTGGCCATTCAAGATTGGGCCAGTGTTGTATAGAATCTCTTGCCTCCATATCTTTTGTTGGGTTTGCAAGCTTTTCTTTCTTTTACTTTGATTCTTCTCATTTTCATTTTCTTCTTTATAATGATATGCGTGTCTTATTTGTCTGCCAATCACTTATTACTCTCCCTTGATTTAGATGATTAGCTTCCCCATATACTTTTTATTTAAAAGGAAAGTAGAGATAGAGCTGGATCGACCTACTTATTTAAAAGCTACCTGATATCATTGTAGGAGGTTTCACAAACACATAGCAAAGGTCCTTAACATTTTCTTCACCACTTATGGAGGGAGGTCTAATTCTCGAATGAAAAGGTAGCCGGGTTGAGTAATAGATTTTAATCCAAAATCATACATGAAAAACTAAGCTGTGGTTTGACAAGATGGATGATTTAATGCGAGAACAATGATCTGTAAAGGAACTCTATTTTAATGAGATAAAAACATTTTAAGCCTGAAATTGCTTCTGTGATCTTAAAATAAATGACCAGCAAGCATGCTCCAAGTGGAAGAACCTGTAAACACAGCTCTTGATCAAAAGCTAGCAGATTTTTTTTTTAACAAAAAAAAAACTAAATCTATCTGCTTCTATTAACTCATTGTGTCGAACTTTTCATTGCGATACAAACAAGTCTTCAACATAGAGCTGTATTGGAAGTTCAAAGGACAAGCATTTTTTAACAGGTAGATTTAACCTACAAACCACAATAACTCACACCTGATTGCTATATAAACAACTCAGCTGATGTGAAGTTTCATTAGAGCAGGTTCTTAGCACAACGAATTCCAGTCCCCACATGGACCACATCCAAATCTTTATTGCCATTTTCAAGGTTAATTAACCCATCCGGCCATGGAGCCCCCCCTGCATCTTAGCTTTTTTCTAATCGTCCAAATACATCCAATTTGATTAACTTTGTCTTGTCTGGCTCCTGTCCTCTTATGGTGGCCTCACCAACAGTTATACACGATCCAATATTCATAAATTTGACATGGAACTCTAGATACAAAAATCTGAAGTCTCTCTGAGTTAAAAGATGCTGAAACACTGTAGTTATTACAGGGATAGTATGCTTCATCTTTGCAATCAAATTGAAAAGCAAGATGGTTAATGATCAAACTTATGGACTGTATTTGATACACAGACGTACAAATTATTCGTCTTAAAGAATGGAGTTGTTCTTCTTCGTCATTATCCTCACAGTCCTTCCTCTCTTTCTAATGCGCACGATTTTTATTTTTTTTTGAAGAAATTTGTACGGCAAAAAGTGTAGCAGTTATCTGTACAGGTGCAAGAGAGTGATCAGAATTGGCCTAGATGAGAAACCTTGAAAGCCCAACTTTATATCCAGTTTTCTTGACATCCATCTTCACCTGCTCTCTAAACTCCCCGAAAGTGAACTTTTTGTAAGGCGACGGCTCTTCGTAGCTCCCTATGGTAGACTCATATGATGGGCAGAGGAAATAGGCTATGGAGTACCTCTCCAACCTCCCATTAGCCATCACTTTGTGCTCCACGCTCTTGTAGATGTCATTGCTCCACGCCTGCCACAAACCATATCCATATTAATGATTAGAGCATTTAGTTCAGTTGAACCACATCAAAACTGCCACACCAAAGCAAGCATAAAGAAATGAAAAGCTTGGGCACTTTAGACTTTGTGCCCTTGGTTTTTTTTTTTTTTTTGGGGGTGGCGGCTACTTCTACTTCCGCAATAATTGAGTTCATTGATCATAACCATCTTTTGATATGATTTCATGGGCCACGGCTTACTTCTGTACAAGGTGGCAGTGGCTGCGGATCGATACCCAGCCGAAATGATTGACCAAGCGGTCCAAGCCCTCAGTACTTTTTAAGAAAAAAAGTCGGCATATGGTTGTCCTTATTTTCCATTGGAAATCGAAATAGTTTTTGGAGTACACGTGTTTTTTTTGTACTTAGTGAAAATAAAAGCATTTGCTGACTGTTTGTGCTGGAAACAGATGTAGAGAGTTGCCCAGTTCAGATACCTGAAAGAGATCTCCAATGTTGACTATGAGAGCATCCGGATTCGGCCTGACAGCAACCCATTTGGAATCCTTCATCAATTGCAGGCCGCCAACCTCATCTTGATGAAGGATGGTGAGGAAGTCGCTGTCGGTGTGGGGCATCAAACCGTAGGTCTCTGGTGAGAATGGGCATGGTGGATACCGGTTCAATCGAAGGAAGCATGTCCTCTCGCTGCAGTTCTCTATGAAGCACTCCCCAGGACAGCCCAGATTCTCGGCTAGAACTCCCGCAAGCATCCGAGCAAGCTCGGACATGGCCCCGGCAAGCTTCTCCATCGCCGCCCTGGCAGAACAAAGTTTCGTCAGCCATGATAGCATCGCCGCTACCTTTTACGGGAAGATGTCAAATGATGGGCATTTTGGACATTGCAGTAGGATTTAAATGCGGTATCAGAGGGAAATACGAATACCTGAGGGAGTCGAACTCCCCGCTGCGACCATCCTCCTCCGAGATCTTTTCAAGAGGGACATGGAAGGCCTCTGACCATGCGAACTGGCTGAGAGACATGGCAGTTGGAGTTCCCCACCGGTAAGAGTTATTCAAGAGCCCAGAGCTGGTTTTTTTCTCGAAAGGCATCCCAAACAGCTTCATTTGTTCTCTCCTCATCTCCCCTAAGAGCTCGGTGCTGATTCCATGGCTCAGCACCTGAAAGAAGCCCCACTCCGAGGAGGCCTTTGCGATTGCCGCAGCACAAGCACGCCGCTCGTCTTCGTCGGCGCCGCTCCTGAGTCCGCTCAGGTCTATCATCGGAAGCTCGCACTCCCCCACGACTTCATGGACTTGGACTTGGGAGCACTGCGCGATGGAGTTATTCAACAAAGCTTTGTAGAGCTCTTCGAAGGGAGGATCGCACGAAGCCTTGGAGGGAAACATGGTTGCCCTGGCTATTAAACCAAAAGAGACGGGAACTATGGGAAGAATGGAGAGCGCGTCGATTTGGAGGGCTGCTCTGATGGTTGTGGGGACTTATATAATGCTGCATGGCAGGCCTGGAGAGTGAGAGGCCCAAGGGAAGGTGGTGAAATGGGACAGAGCATAAGGAATCCAAGGGCGGAGAGACGAGGATTTGACACTTGGAGCGAGGGGAGAGCTCTACTGCAAACTTGTCATGTGGTGACCGAGTGCACAAAGATACGCTTAGGTACCATAATAAAAAAGGAAGAAGAAAAGCATGTCTGAGGTCTCAATCTTTGATTTGTTAACTATGTTACAGAGACAAATAGATCATGACACTTTCTTTTCTTCTTTTTTCTTTTCTTCCTCTAGGTGTTGTGGGATTAGTTAGATTGCATAGAGACTTTCTAACTAACGGATGGTTCATGCGTGGAACTCCATCGTAGAAGCCAAAGATACTGTTTTCGTGCTAGCACTCCTAATGCTCTTCTACGGAGTTTTGACTTCATATGGTTATGACTGGGGTATGTTCCTCCACGTAGATGTTTCTGTAAACTGTATAGGGGAAGCAGCGAAAGTGTTAATTGAGTCATCGGCAGTTTCATCTCTCATATTGAAGTAACTATGTTGTCGGTGGACGATTGAACAACCGTTTCAGATTACTGTTTTCTTGATGGATTTGTGGAGCCTCACAATTATTATAAAAAGAGTCACCGGAGATTCAGGAAATTTGAGTCATGGTTTCTTCCTGCTTCTAAATCATGATTTCAGGAGACTTCGTTAAAGCAATGATACGGGGTAATAATTTACAATACTCTAGAAAATTCCAGATTAAGAAAAGAGTGGTTCTGTGCCAAAAAAAGAAAAGAGGGGATAAAAAACTAAGAGCATAACGCAACCAATGGGCGGCAGATCGAGTATTTAAATTTGAAAATTCATGACCTCGAGAAGGATTTGCAACTAGACAAGAAAAGCAGCAAGAAACATAACATCAAGCTTTAGTTTATTCAAATGACGTATTGACGTTGAATTCAAAGGCTTCTCATGGTTGGGGTATTCTTTTTTAATTCCATGATTTTTTAAATTTTTAAGTGAGCTGGAAGGAACGTGCGATGTTTCCTTTGCGCATGGTTTTATAACCCGCGTTGCTCTTCCAAGATTAATGAAATGCAACCATCATACGGCTATTCTTTGATAATTAATTAAAATTTTGATCTCATGAGCAGTGGCCTCTTGAAGAAGTCATAGGATGAGCAATACCCTGACGACACTGATGCTTAAAGATGAAACCTAGTGCTACATAGTTGACGATCTTTGATAGGGTGGCACTTTTTTGATGCAGAAGCTTTAGAGATCCACCACTCAGAGATTGTAACATAAGGGGGGCTGCCTCCTAACCAATTGGTCCATCTCCTGTGCAGGATCGGCGTGGAATAGAACGATAAGAAACATTTGTGGCTAATCATGAGAAAAAGCAAGGGACCTGTAATGACTTTTGACAGATATCGCAATGGGGCCCGATGAAAAGAACTACATGCAAATTTCAACCTACGAGACTATGACCTGGTTGATTGAAATGACTGCTATCTAGAAGGTTTTGTACAGAAGCATAGAATCTGATCAAACGTCATGTGGCTTTTATTCAGATACGCGAACATAAGTGAATACAGAATGCATCAGACCATAATTCTTCTTCCTGAATCTTCTCCCTGATATCTACCAGCCAGATTTAAATCCAGTTACCAGCTTCAGCACCCCATACCGTCGGCATCTACGTTCTGAATAATTTCCCATGAACAGGGAGGCAGGTAAAATGCTGGTTTGATGGTTTACAAGTTCCAACATAAGCAGCTAATATCATCAAGCAGCAAGGATATGTACTGGAAGTCTGAAACCTCATAGCTTGCCTCTTTGTTGTACTGATCCCTCACTGTGAACCACGACAGAGATGAGGTACCGGCCTCCTACAACAACAAAATATAGACACACAAGGGGAAGTCCTGAAGCATGGAACTATACTGCAGACTGTGTTAGCCTGGGAACCAACCGGCCGTTAAAAGTGTAAGCTATTTCAATGTCGATCTTGTAATCGGTCAGTTGAGCTGTTGATCAGATCAAAGATTAAATGTAAATTTAGTGGACTAAACTCAGCAGGCACAACTAACCATGCAAACTGATACACCAGTTAAATTAATAATTAGGCACATGACCGTCATACACCTCATCTATCAAATACTGGAACATTTGACAATAACACATCATCAACAGTAGAATATCAACATACACTCAGATTGTCAGTAATGAAGTCATCAGCTTGAAATTACATGCCCTGTCCATCCAAACACGGACATCTCAACATATTTCCCAAAGCAAAGTCAATTGTGATCATGCTGCTCCCAGACACCAGCAACCATCAAGCTTTGATTACAGGAAAAAGGCAGAGCTTACCGTCACCAGAACACAGAAAAAAAGAAATCCACCAAGAGACTGCTTCCCAGTGTATCCCTTCAGTAACTTCCACAGCTGTAAACTGCATCTTATCATCAGGTTTGTCAAATAAGATCAGCAACATTCATTGGCATTTCATCAATCTGAGTACTATAATACTGTTCGATGTCTCTTAATATCCTGATGTCATCCTTGCGCACAAAGTTTATCGCCACACCCTGCCCATATAGAGTGATTATTTTAAGATCAACGGTTCAGTCTAAATTATGGTCAAATAAACCAGCAAAGAGACTCTTAACTGCAACACATGGAGCGAAGGGAAAGAGGCTCATCCTATGTTTGGTGAGCAGGAATCAAAAAGAGCTGGAATTGGAAATATAATGAAAAGGGAATGGAAAGCAAGGAATGGGAATCAATACTCTCGATCCACTGTCTAGGTGGAATGTACGCAAAAGGAATATCAATTCAATTATAACATTTAATTTAGCCTGATAAACATGAGAATGATATTTTTTCTATTTTATAATTCAAATATTTTCTTTGAACATTACGATTTACATCTGTCTAATACTATTTTATTTTTATTATTATATTATGAATATTTTGTTTCATTTTTATTTAATAAAATTTGAATTTTATTTCTTCATATTTTTATATTTTTTCTTCCTAATTTACTCATATTTTGTAAGTTTTAACTAACAAACTTTCTTATATTTTAATTTTATATTTTTGGTATTTTAATGAGATATGCTATTGCTTTTTATTTTTCAAAATTTTTATTTATATTCTTATTTTATTATATTATTTTAATTAATTTTTCAATAATTATCTAATATAGTTTTTATATTCAATACTATTTTACAGTGATATCTATATTTTGAATTCTTTTATGTAACACACATTGCACAATTTTCATTTTTTAGTATCAATATTGCACAGACATGGATACAAAAATCAGATTCAGAGAAGTGTCTAGCATCTCTGACTCGACTCGGCAAGACAGAAAAAAAAGATATAGGAATATGTAGAAAAATAATTATATTAAATTATTTTTAGATGATATAAAAAATATTAAAACATATATTATTTGTTAAGATCTTTCACTATATATGTTTTTCAAACTTCCCAATTTACCGAGAGATATAAAAAAAGAATTTTTTAAAAAGTTATTTCAATATCTACATCCTTGACCACCTCCAATAAAGTGAAAAAAAAAACATGGTGTTTGAACTTATTACCGAAAGAGCAAATTATCCATGTCCATGAAAAAGTTGGAAAACAATAAGAAGGCCAAGTATCCAAGTGTCTAATGTATATATGGTCCGGAAAAATATCTCACTCATTGTTGGAGCCACACACAAGTATCCATGTGACATAGGTTAATATAACACACGATAAATCTTTAAGTAACAGTTAATCTAATATTATAATGCTACTTAATATTTTTTATTATTTTTAATATAATAATAATTTTTAATTTAATTTAATTTAATTATTTATATTTATATTTTATATTATAATTATCAAGAGTTAACTCATATCAAATATACTATTAGCACAAATATTACTAATCGGATTATTTTCCAAAAATATACTTCATGCATATCCTCATGGAAGGGCCATTCGTCCAATTTAAGAGTGCTACGTGATACCAAAGGAAACAGATTCCTAGATCTAGTGCCATACTAAAAACAGGAATGGCACCAAACCTGGAATTCCCATTCCATTCCAACACTCATGTCTGAACCAAATGTAGCATTAGTGACTGGAGCTATTCAACAAAAACAGCCAAGAACCGAGCTGCTAATGAGAGGTTAACCAGATACTAAAACCAGTGCCTCCATTCCTTCATAAGCCACGAGGCTAACATAGGTCATGTGCAGCCAATGGCATCTCCATGAAAGTTGAGAAGCAGAATGATGCAGAACGTAACATAATAGCAAGGAAATGTGATGTCAAATCCGTACACAAAAAAACTGAACTTCATATGTTGAAATTCAGAAAAAAAGCCTAAGACACCAAACACCGAGCTTCTCCTCTAATAAAGGGACTGAAAGAGAAGTTATACCTTACGCCCAAAACGCCCTGAGCGACCGATCCGATGTATGTAAAGTTCTCGATTGTTTGGAAGGTCGTAATTTATCACTAGAGAAACCTGCAGAATAAGAAACTTGTGGTCAAGTATGGTATAAGTGCAGTAGCTGCGAAGGAATATGAATCTATATGAAACAAGACAAGAAAAAATCTAAGAGCCAGATCGTCCTATGTGATGTACAGAAAATTTATACTAAAAACATAAAAAGGGGGCAGCCCATTGCACGAGATTCCCGCCATTGAGAGGTCCGAGGAGGCTCAGATGTATGCAACCTTACCCTGCTATTTTCGTGTTTCAAACCCGAGACCTCCATGTCACAATAGAACAACCTTATCATTATGCCAAGGCTCACCCTCTAGAAAATTTATATTTAAAAACAATAGAATCAAATTTGAAGAATATCACACTCTGATTCTGACTGTCATTTTTTTCTATTGAATATGCCTTTCTACATTCCTATAATATATAACTAAACCTTATTTAAAATTCTAATCACTACTCAAATAATTCCACCCACTTAAAATCCTCCAATTGCTAATTTAAGGATGGGGAAACAAAATGCAGACTCCTAAGAAAATGAAAAAATAAATAAATGGATTCTAATACCTATTTTTTAGGAAGGCAAGTTTCTAGGACCCTGTCTTCCTCTTAAATTTGAACCCAGATCCTATCCGATCGCTCTTTTTAAAAAGGTGATAACAGAAGGGAAAAAATACGAGAGAAATCCCACTATTCTCTCGAGAATTTATATATAATCTAATTCATTTTTTCGAAACATGAATTGCATGTCTGGATTGCTACTTTGCCAATATGGATGTTTTTAAATCAGTCACACAGCCAAGTCATAGAACAACACACCAACTCAAAGTATGTTTATAAAACTTGCCTGCTGAACATCAAGCCCGCGAGCCCATACATCTGTTGTAATCAGCACACGGGTCGCACCTGACCTGAACTCTGCCATGATGGCATCTCGCTCCTTTTGAGGCATGTCCCCATGCATAGCAGATACTGTGAAGTTATTGCTGCGCATTTTTTCAGTCAACCAATCAACCTGTCAAAAACAACAATCAGCTGATGTAATAAAGAAAAAAAAACATAATTTTATCTGAATTGAAGTTCTGTGAAAAAAAATAAGAAAAAATGTTGATTTAGAGACATAATTATGAGTGTTACTTGTGGTAAAACGTTGTTTCCCAAGAGAAATTTAAGCACCAGTCTGCTTTCTAGACAATATTAAACCTGACCTTATGAAAAAGGTTGCATGCAGAAATTTAACTCAAAACCCTGAATATGGTTTACCATCCTAAGCAAGGATTTTTTTTAATATTTTAAGAAGTGACTCTAACCTTATAGTGAAGAAAAGAAGAGGAAAATAGAGGTCAGAAGGATTTGGGAATTCCATCTAAACTCGTGTTCCTGTGGATTTTAAGTCTAAACTAGCTATACATTCATGTCAACATCTGCCAGTGACTAAGAAACCCAAGGCCAGTCCTTAGTTGCCTGAAGTAGGAGGTCTGGTTTTTTTTTTCTTTGCTGAAAGGTCCGGGGTTTATTTGAGTACAACTCTGAAGAACCAGATCTCTCATTAATATTTTGAATAAGAAGTGCTGAGAAACTTGGCTGGTCTTAGCTTCATTAGTTGCAACAAGAAGATGAATCATTGTTTCTTAATTGTACCTAGTCCATTGCCTATGGTCTTAGCTTCTGTGGCTTATTATCAGTAACTTGGCTGGTCAAGATGTGGCACTTCTTATAAGGATTTCTCTTTTATTTAATTTCCTCCACCTCTGAGATTAGTCATTTTAGGTAGAAGAGTAGACCTCCATTCTTTTCTTGGTCTATTCGCTAATTTATCAATAAATGTTCTTTCACAAAATTAAGAATCTCAGCAGTATGAATTGGAAGAGTTAAAAACTGTTAAGTATCACCGCATTCTTCCAATCTATATATTAATATGGCACTTCTTATGAATGGTTCCTTTTGCCTTTTATTTACCTGGAACATAAGACCCTCTGCAATTGCTTGATAAGATGGAAGGAATTTCAAGTGTTGAGAAACTTGTTATGTTATGAAAATAAGAATGTTAATATCTGAAATGCAACAGTCAACATCAGCCAGTAAACTCCCACTGTTTCGGGTGTGTTATATATGTAAAATCCCTATATTTCCAGATTTGCTTGATTATGCAATATGCTATTATTTGACTCTTGGAGCAGAATAGCATTTGCACTACTAAAAAAAACCTGATTTTGCTACTCTTTTATGTTTCACAAATAATTGTACCTCTTCCTTTTACATGTTAACTATTGTCAATTGTCTACATCTTCCCCTTCAAACTTATTAAAAAAAACCTTCTTACCGACCGAAAGAACGACATATATTTCAACCTACATCATTCACCTACCCCATCAACTTTTAGTTTTAGAACTCCATCTTAAATATTGTGTTTTCTCAAGTCAAACCAATTATATAGGTCACCATAAGATGCATGCTTAACCTTCTTCCAAGTTTCCTATGTCTCAATCTTTTTCTATATCATCCAAAGCCCTCTATGTTGATTTAGTTCCATTCACGGGGGTGAGGCACTTCTCCTTTATCCTCTTTTGAGACGGCAAATAATGAAAAGTCAAAGGAGTAATTTCAAAAGAATGGCCAAGAAGAAATGACATGAAGGGGCTTAAATGATATTAAAAAAAGAAGGAAAAGAAGCTAATAAGCGGAAGTCGGAAGGTATCATTTTTTTTCAATACGTAGGTAGACGAATGGTTAGTTCATAAATATACGTTCTCCACAGACCAAATAGATTATTTTGGTTCAGAAATCTCTTGAATTATACTGGAAAAAAACAAGGATGGTGAAAGGATGATGGAAATTCTGCATAATCATCATGTTATTTGCTAGTATAAAAGAACATTCTAGTTTAATCGCAATTGTCAAAAATCTGAATGTTACAAGTTAAAAATTGGGACAAAATTTTGAAATTTATTCAAAATTTGGAACCAAATTAATAGATTATACTCATAGCTGCAAACTGTCAAGAGAAGAAGAAAGTATATCTGCTGAAATAAGGTCACCTTTCTTTTTGTGTTGCAGAAAATAACAGCTTGGGTAATTGTGAGGGTGTCATATAAATCACACAATGTATCGAACTTCCACTCCTCTCTCTCAACAGCAACAAAGAATTGTTTGATACCCTACATGTACAAAAAATGGAAAAGAGTTCAATATTCAAAACAACCAGTGAAAATTGTTTAAAAGAAAAAAAAATCCAGCAAATAATTACCTCCAGCGTCAGCTCATCACGCTTGACAAGTATTCTAACGGGATCAGTCATAAACTTGCTGGTAATCTCCAATATTTCATGAGGAAGTGTTGCAGAAATCAGAACAACCTAAAAAGTATTTCTTACATATTACAAACAGTTGTTATTGCATTAAGAAGCACAAAATCTACTAAAACATCAAGTTCATATTTTATCTTTCAAAAGTTGGAGGATAGCTTGATCAGAAGCGTAGATCATGCACCTGTTTGGAAACTCACGCATGATAAATGCCACATGGGTAAGGAGGGCCAAAGATAGGAAGCAAACAGGTAGATAAGTAAGAGGGATCAAGGAACACCATTGTTCCCTTGTCTCAAAATCTAGAGGCTAAGCACGATATCGCATACGCTACCAAGATGGAGAATCAAATAAATTTGGTCGGTAAGCCACGACATGCAAGAACCAACCACTTAGGAAAGATCAAATAGGAAAAAAAAGCACAAAACAAGGACATAAAAACTTTGAATTCTGATCATACCTGAAGTTCTGGAGGTAGATATCTGTATACATCATATATCTGGTCCTTGAAACCTCTGCTCAACATCTCATCAGACTCATCCTGTTACAATAACACAGCATTATTTGCAACAACAATATATTAAATACAAACTCTCTAAGAAGAAATAAATGATATACTCACAAGGACTAAGAGCTTGATAGCTCTTGTGCGTAAGGTCCTTCGCTTGATCATATCACAGACTCTGCCTGGTGTCCCTGAAACCACGTGAACTCCATACTCTAGTTTTCTGATATCCTCACCTATACTCTTCCCACCAATGCATGCATGGGCTTGTACATTTATGTAATCACCAATAGCCAATATAACTTTCTCAGTCTGGGCAGCAAGTTCTCTTGTTGGTGACAGGATCAATGCCTGAACTCTAGAGAAGAAAACACCAATTTCAAGCTAACCAGCCATAATCAACCAAAACCAGGAGCTTATTGCCAAGATGGAGAAGCATCCAAAAACATTACTAGGGGTGTTATGTGGCGCCAGAAGTGAAAGAAACAAAGAATAAATTAAAAACAAGAAAGAAATTTGAGTTGACATACGGCAGTTGAGATATTGATTTTTTTCCTCTGAACAGTACAAGATCCTCTGCTCCATAAATACTAAACACAACTAGCATATATCCTGCTCATATATTTATACATGCATGCAGACATCCACAAATCCATGTTCATGATCATTCATTGGGATAAAATATTTGATGTGATGAAACATTTAAACCAACTAGTCATGATACTAACATAATGCAAATAATTTCTATAAAGGGCAGACTCGGTTGTTACGGCAAGCCTTTCAATAATCTTTTCCCATAACCGCCATCAGTGCTAGCTTCAATCTTCCCTCCTTGTCTAGACCCTTAACAGATCCAAGGACATCCTTGTCAAAGCCTCCTTGGATTTTCATCACATGTTCATACCATCATATAAATCCTCTATCATTGTATCAGACCTCTCAAAATGATTGCTCCAAACTCCATCCTTTCTAGTTTCACCTAGCATCCATCTCAGCATTATGGTTTCTTCTACATCCATTCTATTTGCTGGACACTCCTTTTCATCCCCATACAACTTTGTGGGCCTTCTTGCCACCTTGTAAAGTTTTCCTTTTGAACCCACATGAAATGTGTGATTCATATAAGATCTCATAAGCACCTAGCCACGTCATCCACCAACCCTTCGCATTAGATATGTCTACGTAATTCCATCATCTCACTGCATAACATGGAAAATTGATCATACAGTTGCCGCTATCCACCATCACTTTTGGCTAAGGTCTCAATTTAACTTCCTTTCCCATTAAATCTGCAATTTGTGCACTATTTTTTTTGTCTCGATAATTTTAGCCCATCATTATCTAAGGCTTTCTACAATGGTTGAACTTGTCATGACAATCCAGCTATAAAATATTCATAAAAAAGAACGAGGGTGTTGGTAAACTAGTTCCAGTAGTAATGGCTCAAGTAAACCTGCATATAAAAATCATTATCATGATTGTTATTACCATCATGTATGGCTTTGCTCAGACACAAAAAAATGCCAATAAAGGCCTGTTCAGGTAGTTGGACAAAGCTGCTTATATCTTAAATATCCTGCGAACACAGGTCAAAAGTTCCAAATACAGCATAGGCAAGGAAAAAAAAGGGAAGTCAGTGATTATTACAAGTGTTTGGGTGTGATTAAGGGAGATATTGATGCTTTAAGCAGAAAGTGTTGATGTTAACTAGAATACAGGTTTATGTGTCCTCGATGTCTTATTGCATCATCCTGAGCACACAGATGTAAATACAATCCAAAAGGGATGAAAAGATGCATACTTTCACTTCCATTTCAGTAGCCATGGAAAACCGAATATGAAGAGTCTGTCAATTAAAAAAATAGCTCAATAGACAAACACAAATCATCCAAATGATAACTGTTTATAGTGCCATAAACACATCACAGCTACTGCTCTGCAGATTTTTTTTAGTATTTAAAACCTAGCACATCAATGTTCTCATCTCAACCATCCAACAAATGATCACTAACTAAGGATTAAATTAGAGCTTCATAGCAATTGAATGGGTTGATATCTGGTTTTGACAGTAAGTCAAATTGATATAGTGTTGTCCTTTAAGTCTATCAATGAGTAAAGAACAAGTGAGGCTGAGGAAGTATCATCTATTTTGAGGCAATGAGTTTCTGAGAATGCGACAGAATATCAAGGATTATTGCAATGTATGCTCGGGCGTAACTTCATAACCAGAAGGAAGGTGACACTTTACTGTAAGTCTGTGTCAACAATAGAAAATGGGGCAAATAGAAAGGAAGATGGCAGAAAGAGGGAAGGAGATGAAACCAAGTGGTGTTTGATGGTGGAAAGGGGAAGCTGTGCCAATAGGTAGCAGGGAATGAAGGGGAGAACCTCTGACCAGCTAAATTGCTGCCATAATCCGCAAAAGGCACTATGCAACAAAAAGCTGCTATGTCCAACAATTTCCAAGAAACCACGGGGCATCAGCCACCAGCTGTTTATTCCAATAATAAGTTCATTGGCAATAATTGAATGTTCGCATGTCTCCTCTCGAACTTTTAGATAATATTTACCCTTCATTTCATCACCATGGGCTTATAAAGCTTCCTCTCCCATGATAAAATTTGGAAAAATAACCTAAAATATGTAGATTCTGAACGACTGTTAAGGTTATTGTGCATATTTCTTTCCTATAATTTTCAAATTTGCTCCTGAATGAATCACCCATTGTTTTTAACTTTGACATGTTAATGAAATTGTTGGTTAATTGCTAAATGACATTATGCTTCATTTTCAAGACCAAAAATGATATCAGTATATTCTATAGTAATAATATAGGATGCTTGGAAAAGCACATTCCCTTATCCTAACAATGATCAATCGAACGAATACAAAAGAATATGAACCTTATTTTTCCAGCATGCTTAATTCAATAGTCCCTATTTTGCTTTGTCAAGCTTTGGAAAGTTAAACCGACAAGGTGACTTCAGCCATTAAGAAAAAACTCTCTTTTATAAGGAAACCCAATTTTTTTCCATACAAAGCCCATACTCTGATCATCCAAATCTGGTCTGATAGGAGACCGGATAGCACGAAGTCAAACTGGATTGCTGCAACAATATATAAAATATCCTACTACATGACCGCCCTTCAGTTTTCTTGCTATTCGAGAAAAAAATATGGCAGACATGCACATCTTCACAGCATATCTAATTCTTATTGCCGTGTACATGAAGAATTTCAGGAACTTAGAGGCTGCTTAAGCTCTCTCAAGCTCTCAGACCTCAAACCGACCTGCTTACCCAGAAAACTGAGGTAAGGTTTAACTGTTGCACTTGTGCTATAACATCCTTTCTTTGCCAGCTTAATATGCATCTAAAATATGAAGAGGAGCTCTATGCGGGCAGTTTTGGAGGTGCATTGCGAGGAGATTTTTTGTGATTTTTAATAAGTATGTAAGCGATCTTGCTCAAGATGCAATGATCTCGAGATCAGAAGAGCTTCTTCGAAGCAATACCTAGGGTTCATAAAGAAACCTAGCACTTAATAACACAAATTAAACGGATGAAGAATCAGGACAGCAATTTCCAGACAAAGAGCAGCCAAAAAAAAAATCAATCTACCAAAAAAATGAAATCAACCACAAAAATATGAAGAAAATATGAAATAAAGTATCATACTCTCTCGAGGTGGTGTCGACCATCTGGCAGACGGAGAGGGCGATCATGGAGGTCTTTCCCGTACCGGACTGTGCCTGGGCGATGACGTCGCGGCCCTGGATAATAGGAATCACGGCCCGCTGCTGAATGGCGGAGGGTTTCTCGAAGCCGTAGGCGTAGATCCCCCGGAGGAGGTCGTCGCGGATCCCCATCTGGTCGAAGCTCGTGATGGCCTCCACCCCGGCGCTCGTCTCGAAGACCAGGTTCTCATCGTCGACCCCCCGGCCCTGCGGTTGCCGGCCCCGAGGGGCCGCCGTTGCGGCCGCCGCCATGGGAGAAGAGACTGGAGCTCGAGACGGAGAGAGATTAGGGACTCGGGGTAGAGACGCGAACCCTAGGAGGATTCCGGGAGCTCGTCGTTTATTAGAGGTACTTCGAGCCTTCGAGAGAAGATGAAGGGATATTAGGGTTTTATAGCGATGGCTGGGGTGGGTTTTGTATACGAGATTCCCGTATGCGGATGCCGAGTGAGTCGCCGTCCGATTTTCCTTCTGTCAATCTCCGCCTTTGGGGACGAAAGAGATCCCATGCGGCTCTTTGTATGCATGTGGTAGTCAATTACTGGGTCGGTTTCGCATGCGATAGCCGTGGGCTTCTAGAAGAGTGCGGATTGCTTTGAGATGCGTGTCAATTTGGTCGGTAAATGCCCTTTGTATGTATTTAGTAACTAGATATTAAAGAATACTAGGCAGCAACTCCTAGTTTCCGTAGAATCTCCCACCTCCCTTTTCTTTTATTTTTTTTTGTTATCTTTTTCTATATTTTGATGGAAGCATGGGAAGATTTTTCCAGAAGGAAAGTTTCACCCAGTGGCCTATTGGTATGTTTCAGTTTTGGATTCCTTTTGTTTTTCGTTTCTTTTTCAAGCTTTCATTGACAAAAGAGGAAAATCTCCACGTCGGAAGGAATTCTTTATTCCTTTGTAGAAGGACGGAAAATATCTCGTTCAGGGAAAAAAAAAAAAAGAAAAACAGAAAAAGAAAAAAGGTTGATAGCCAAAAAAAATTTCTTCATCTGTTTTACATCTATGTACATCTTGGATAAACAAATAGGAATAAGTTCTCCACAAGAACTGAAAACTTTTTTTTTTGGGTGCACGTGGCATGTGGTAGTCCATATCTTATAAAAATTTTTATTTTTATAGACAAATAAAAATTGTTTTTCTTATTCGAGTTTTCGAATAAGATATGAACTTTTTCATATCTTACATGATTTTTTTTATAAAATATAAAATTTTTATTCTTATAAGAAAAACAATTTTTTATTTGTCTTATTCGAAAACTCGAAAACCCCATTAACTAGGATTGGAGTATTTTCTTTCCAAGAATGCATATAATTTTTTTTGGATAAAATGAAGTAAGATTTTTTTTATTAAGAGCATCACATGTTATTTTGTACAACTTTTCAAAAAAAAAGTAGATGCACTGAGTTATTCTATAACGTGTCACTTTCTCATGATCAACCAAACATACGAAAACTACTTTCCGCGATATTATATATCCCAGCATCAACTAAAGAATCCTAGACATCGTGACTTCAACAAAATTTTAGAATGCAAAGGGTGTGATGCATTATCCCTACGAGTACAGAGTGAAAAATAAATTAGTGTTGTCTTTAGTGCCTAGCATCAAAAATCTTTTAATTTTTTTTTTCTTGTTTATTTAACAAACATTTTTTTTTCTTGGCACGCTTATGCAGAGCAAGTAAAATAAATTATTATAGATGATACTTGATTAAGAATATGCTATGGAAGGCACTCTCTTTAAACTAAAATTTGTTCTGTCCTTATGCAAACAATTGATCGCTAAATCTAGAAGCAGTTGGTGAAAATCAACAAAATTGATTGATAAAACTATCTCATTTCTCTTTCATATGGACTCTCTTATCAAATACTCAAAGAATACATTTGAGTTCACTCACTCTGAGAAAAGAGAAATAAAGATAAAAATCAAACTTGATCCATTCAACAAAGAAACATGCCGAGATAGCATTTCTTGTTTATAATTTGTTATCTGGTTCTTATTTGTTTGTTGAAAATACCAAGAGAGCATAGATAGCCGGTCCGGTAAGGAACTCCGGTACTATGCCGTGTCGTATGGTTTATGCTGATGCTGTGCTCTTAGTAACTAGCGCTTCACTTCAGGATGCTGATGCTAGACGTCAGGTTTTTCACAGCTACTGTTGCCTCGCTAATCAGGGAATTAACTTTGCCAAGTGTACTTGCTACCTTCTTTCATGGCTTTCATTACAGGCCGGAAAGAATGATTGCTCAGAGACTGTATTCGAACCTGGCTGCTTTTCGGATGCAGTATTTAGGTGTTAAAGTCTCCTCCAAACGAATTACCGTTGCCGAGCACTAGACCTGCTTATTGGGCGAGCCATTTCAGGATTTGGGTTGGGCTCGGTCCCATACATAACCAGAATTAGCCAGGCTCAAATCCGGTCAACGACATGAAGGCGGTGTAAGAGGAAATGGACAGAGGCAATTTTGAGCAGGTCTACTGAGCACCATGACACTAAGAGGAGAGAATAAAAACCAACGGAATACTTATTGCACCCACATCCCACGGCACCGACCCACTCACCCATGACAGAGCATGTGGGCCCCGGCCCTTAGGGTCCCTGGACATCATGAAACGCCATAGGTTTGCCTTCTGTCCTGAATGCGTGCGCTCGGACCTCCTGCATGAAATCCTCCTCTTATCCGTCTTGCACGGCTCGTGGGTGCACAATCGCTGCTCCCACGACAAACAATGTGATATACTGAAAATGACCAACGGCCCCACCTCCCGCGTGCACCCAAAAAATTCCCCCTCCACTTGCACTAATTTACACCAATACACACGCATCCAAGAAAATATCTAATAGCTTCCGAGGATAATTAATGTCATTTAGGCACGCACCCCTTCATGACCTCCTTCCCGAGTTCGAACGCAATACACAACGGATAACGAGAAGTGAAGGCCTAGTAAACGTCTGACCACTTCTGCTTGCTTGAACGCTTCTCCGGAGCTTCAAAACCAAATCACTTCCCTTTCGTTTCTTTCCATCAAATAAAAACGATCTCTTCTTCTCTACCCTCCACTCTCTCTTCTCCGAACACTTTGTTGTTTCCTTTCTGAAACCTTCGCGTTTTTAATTTTTATTTTTATTCTATATCTTAGTTCGAGTATTAATGGGGGAAGAGGAACCGGTAAATATCCCTCTCTCCGTTGAATCCCACCCCGACCCCAGCGAACGAGGCAAGGAAATCGACCTCGATGAAAAGCACCCGGATATGGGAGGCGCTGCCGCCAGAGTCCCACCGGAAAACAAAGATTCCTCCGGCGAGGAAGGTAATCGTTACGATTCCAACTCTCTGACGCAAGATTCCGGCGAAAAAATCACCAATCAAGCAGAGAACGAAGAAGATTCCGAGGGGAAGCTCGCCGGAGATGATCAAATCGACAGCGAGGAGCAGTGGAGTCAAAAGATCATCTGCCCACCTTCCCCCTTGCCGCAACCGGCACCGCCGCCGGGGCTAGCGACCCCTCGGCCCGCCGCGCCGGAGGAGTTTCACCTCTCCGATCTCAAAGTGATCGTGCGGCCAAAAGAGGAGCTCGACGATAAGGATGTCCCGATCGACGGCCAGGATCGTCGGGAAATCAAGGGCCGGATAGCCTTCTTCTCGCGGTCCAGCTGCCGCCGACTGCGGGGCCGTCCGATCGTTCTTACGGGAGAAATCTGGTACCCTATATCGAGATCAACATCGACGTCTTCCCATCAAGAGAGAAGGAGCTGATCCAACGGGACGGGAGTCGCCGCGGTGCCCAAGATCTTCGTGAACGAGAAGCTGTTGGGCGGGTTGGGAAGCCCTGAACGCGCTGCGGAATAGCGGGGAGTTCGATCGGACGGTGAGGAGATGGCCAGGGGCGCGGTGCCCTGAGACGGGCGCCGAGGGGCGCCGATCTACGGATTGGACGACGAGGATATGGTGCCGGGGACGAGAACGGACGGACGAGATGGCGGAGATCGTAAGGGTTTTGAGGCAGAAGGTGACGATTAGAGATCGATTGTTTTAAGATGACGTTCGTCAAGAATGTTTCGCAGGAAGCGAATTGGTGGAGACGATTATCCACCACCTCGACTGTGGCCGGAAAAAGGTACGAGTTTACCGATGTGATAAATTTAGCGATTAAATATGACCGTTCGATCGACATCGCGTGGATGCGGTTTCTTTCATTAAGTTGCATGAAAGAGATGGGTTTAAGTTAAACAAAGCCCGAGAAATCGACAGCATTTATTAGCGAGTATTTAATTTATTGTTTTTACCATAAAAAAAAAAATCTAAAGTCCGAAGTTTGATATTTCTAAGTATAAAAGAAATAAATTTATGATTTTGAAATTAAAAACTTTCATATGTTTTTTTTAAAAAAATTGCCTTTTTTGTTCTTATCTCGGGGTTTTGCGACATTTTTCTTATCCTAACACATCGTCTCAGGAGCCGACTTTTGTTTATATATAAAAACATATTATATTTTTTATGTCTATCCCGTTGACGTAGCTGCTGACATATCCTAGTCGTAGTCCGGCCAATGAATAAAATAATACGTTAAATACTATAATCTTAATTTTATTAAGTCAATAACGCAAAATTAAAGGTTGTTCTTCCCTTGTGCCCTTCTCGTCTTCGTCCTGCTCCGCTTCTCCTTCGTGTTCTCCTCCTCGACCTCGGGTCCATGTCGTGTACCCCCTCCCCAAATCCTGAACGGTAGCCTAACGTTTACCTTCGGAGGGAGTGTGCACCATGGGTCCAGATCGACGGCGGAGAGAGGTGTCGAGGCGTCCTTGGGGCTCGGCGGAAGCAGTGAAGTGGCGAATGAAAGGCTCGGCGTTGGTGGAGGTGGCGGGGCGGGGGCGAGGAGAAGCCTTCTTGCACACCTTGGGGTCGATCGTAAACGTAAACCATCTATCTGATCTTTGATCGAGCGGCGACTAGTAGACCCAAGGAAGCGGGATTGTCCGCATAAGGCGTCTATGCGGAAACGGTCCGCATAGTTTCTACATAGTTATTATGCGGGAACAGTCCGCATAGATCTAGATAGTTATTATGCGGAAACGGTCCGCATAAATCTTATATGCGCACGCTGTTTGTATAAAATATTATATGCGGAAACAGTCCGCATACATAGTATATGTGGCACATATCCGCATAACATATTTCATGCGAAAATCGTCCGCATAAAAATAATATATGCCACAACTGGCCGCATAAATTATTATATGCGGAACATAGAATGCACTATGCGGACGTTGCCGCATAGAATGCACTATGCGGAACCGATTCCGCATAGAATGCACTATGCGGACCGATTCCGCATAGAATTCACTATGCCTGCCGATTCCGCATAAATGCTCTGTGCGGGCCGATTCCGTATAAATGCTCTGTGCGGGCCGATTCCGCATAAATGCTCTATGCGGGCCGATTCCGCATAGACTGCTCTATGCGGGCTGTCGATGACGTCGCTGCCCTGGATAATAGGAATGGCGGAGCGGTTTCTCGAAGCCGTAGGGGCTCCACCCCGGGGCTCGTCTCGAAGACCAGGTTCTCGTCGTCGACCCCCCATCCCTGCGGTTGCCGGCCACGAGGGGGCCGCCGTTGCGGCCGCCCGCCATGGGAGAAGAGACTGGAGCTCGAGACGGAGAGGAGATTAGGACTCGGGAGAGAGACGCGAACCCTAGGAGGATTCGGGGAGCTCGTCCGATCCACATAGAATGTCTACACGGAATCAGTCCACGAGCCCTGACCTGCTTCTTGACTGCCGCCGGCAGAGGAGCTGGTTGGCCGGCGGGTGTTGGCGGCGGAGAAGAAGCACAGGAGAGGAAAACGCCAATCTCTGGTGATATTCCGCACCTTGTCAACCTCTAAGTCATTGTCGACCCCTTAGTGCTCTCTCTAGCTCTGAGCACAGCATGGAGCTATGAGCGTAGAGCCGTGGATAGAGAAGGGACCCTTCAATATCTCTTGGCCATAATTTGGGAATTTATCAGCAGAATTGATTAAATTCGGAATACTGTTGGTAGGAAAAATAGTGTACTTTGATTTGAGTATTTTATATGGCTTATAAAATGTATCCTAGGTGTTATTTATCAATCATGGGCCTAAAGTTTAATCTTTAGTTTTTGCTGGAGGAAAAGTAGTGTCATCCTTCACTTATGTATATTGATGAGTTGTTGAATAAAAGAATATTTGGATCTTATGCCTTGATCATTATAAAATTGTGGAAATATAAATATGACAAAGGCTTTTGAAGGAAGAAGAGAACATTTATATAGGGCCTGATGACAATAATATGATCCCAAGCTGTTATGATAAAATTTTAATGGCAGAACAACAGATAGAAATTCTAATTCATCAGCATCATCATTTATTTTCTAAGTAAGGCTGTTAAAAAACTTAAGACACTCGTGCATACTTATCATATGTTTTTAGCATTTCATATCTTTTTTATAAATGGATATATAGCATTTTATGTCATATTGCATAAATCTGCTAAGGGCAGTCGGTGGTTGTGTTCAATGATGAATGCATTAATTTCATGATTATGTGCAAATTTGTTATGTTCATATATGATCGACTTAGTCTGTTCTGGCTTTTTGTGATTAAATGTTTGTTGATGGCTTGAATTACATATATCTGCTTAGGGTTGTTAAGAATCTCCGGTGATAATTTTAAATATATGGGCTACTAAGTGTTTACTTTTTTTGTTGTTTAAATTGTTTTATATACGCATATTTGCATTATGTAGATGGATTGCCTCGTAGTCTTGTAGTGTTGTTTAAGTTGTTTATATTTTGTGTAGAACAAATAATGTCTTGCTAATGTGTTATATTTTAACTAGAACTCATGCATTAATTGTTATCGATGTATCTTTAAATAATGTGACATGGATACTTATCATGGTTTAGTAAGAAAAATGCAAGTTTTAATCAATAATTGAAATATATTGAATGTATAAATTATTTTGGAATTCTTCTACAAATTTTGTCACCTGCTCAGTCTCCTAATCACCTAGGCTATTTGATGACTATGGATAATGTTCGAGTAGCTGAAAAGTTCTATGTTCTTTGGCATGTCCACGGGCCGGTGCTTGGTCAAGAGTTTCATAGCAGCTTCTCTCTCTGTGTGGAAAAGTAATGCTACATGTTTTTAAGTCGTATCCCACAAGTAGGATCTCTTGGGTCTTTGACTAGAGACTAGTAGAATACAGTACAACTCTGTAAATCAAATAGCACGATTCTTAAAATTTGATTGCATTTTAAAATAATGAAGACAATACTCTTCTCTGTAGGGTGTTGAAGTTGCAAAAGAGCTTGCAAGGAAACATTTCATCCACCATGTGTTCCGGTGAGTCTCCCACTTTCATTCACTGACCAATACACACTCTCTTACTTCATTGCATGGAGATCCAGTTCACATGGCTTATTGCTCCTGACTTGTATGTCATAACAAAATAAGTAGGTAAACCAAAAAATTTGTTTATGCCCTAATAATTGAAATTTTACAGAGAGAACGAGTTTGAAGATGCAAGCCATCAATTTTATCGTTTTTCTTGAGCATGATCCCATTATCCCCAATTGCTTCAATTTTAGAGGCTCTACCAATGACAATGAGCCTAAGCCAGCTATTGAAGTGGTGCGTAGGCTCACCCAAACTGATGACTGCCATACTAGAGGCCTATGCCTCTGATGATAGGCGCCATCTTGATTATGCCCGCATCAGTGTGAGTGAGGAGTTCAGAAGGTATGAATTCCCCCCGAACCTTAACCAGAATCACAGTTGCAAGATTATACCACTGATGAAACTAAAACTTCACCAATTTCTTAGACACAATTGATTTTGTCATTTACTCAGCTGGTGCTTTGTTATCATACTAACAGATATGTGAATATGATCCAAGACCTGCAACGAGTTGATGTCTTTACCCCTGTCAGGGGAATGAGAAATTGACCCTTCTTCATGAACTTGTATAATGCCATGATCATCCATGCCATTGTGAGGGTCAACCGGCAGGGCATTATTGACAGAAGGTCTGCCTTCTTCATTGACTTTCACTATATGATTGGGTGGCTGTCCCTACTCCCTCTCCTCCATCAAAGATGGAATCCTAAGATCAAACAGGCGGCAACCTTACTCGATTAGCAAGCCATTTAGCACTGGAGACCGGCGCTTGGAGGTACTGGCTTTTGCTTGCTTTCCATCATTTCACCACAGCAGTGAAGAAAATGGAATCTTTAGCTCCTAAACTCAGCTTAGTTCCTATCTCAATACATTCAGCTAGTACCACCAAAACTGAACCCATTGATCCACTTCGGATTGTGTGACGGGACATGGTCAAGCCCTACTGTGCGATTCTTTTCTACCCAAGGGATTGAAGCAGAACTGAGACATGCTGCAAGGGAGTTCTTCCCATGGTGGTGGAGCAGAGGTGGATCTGGAGAACAGAATTGTTCATCTTACAGGAATCATCAAATGGTAAGATTCAAAGCAATCAGCTAATATGTTTTCTATGTTGTATTACTGATCTAGCTAAGACTATCCCTACAGGTACAGTGTTGATTTTGGACAAGATAAAGAGATCTTGAAGTGGGTCTTGGATTACCTGGATGCAAGTAAAGCAGGTTTACTAATGCATCTCTTGAATGATGGAGGCCCTATCAAGATGGTCTACAAGAAATTTGATTGGTCCTTGAACAACTAAAGTGGTCTCTGTTAGCTATATAGATAGAATGATTTGCAACATCAGATGTGAGTGAAGGCATAATAGGTTGTCAGTATTAAAGTGATATGACGAAGGATTTAAAAAGATATACTTAGAGGGACACTTATAGCAAGTAGTACAGTCAGATATACATGTTTGTAGATAACACCTATATAAAAACAGAGGTTAAGAGAGAAAACTATGTAATCTTGAGAAAAGGCATGTTACAAGCGTTCAAATTTACTGTTACAGGTTCATCATTCATTTGTGCTCAAATGCATCAAGGGAGTGTCAGACATTAAAACCAGGGCTTGCTGCACCCGTTAGTATAAAAACTGTCAATTTGTAGACATATGACAGCCTTACGTGAACCAAACAAGATATAAAAACAAAGAGTCTTATATAAACAGACGAAATCTGTAGCTAGTGATTGAAAATATTAGTGAGAAAGATGTTGAATGACCATCATCATACCAGCAAGTGCAAGCCAGCACGACATGATTACATTTATACTTAGTAAAGGCCTTTTGATTGCTCGGTAGGATTTAGCAAAGATGAAACTGGATGCATGTGAGAGCACTGTATAATGTATATAGCCAAATAAAGGGGTTCAGGTAACTTTTAGAAGAACGGATAGCATCATTACAGCCAGTATGTGAAGTCATGGGTTGGCATTTCAGTTCTGTTTCAGATGGAATTATACGATCGCTGGATTTCTATTTGGACTGAAATTCTAGCAAAAGGAAGGAGCAAATCTGTACATTCCCAGTCTGATGATATGTCACTTTCTTGTTTGGATATAGCAAAGGCAGGATGTTAATGCCAGATACAGAGAACTGTGATCTTAGGGAGTAAATATGCTCTGGTATATATAGTAGAAACCATCTTTGCTTATGGAATCAAGTTAACATGGTAAATCGAAATCTTGTGCTGGATGACAATCTATTTCAAATGATTTAGCTGCCAACCAGCCTTGGCATCCCCATTGCATTTCTCCAAAAAGAGAGAAAAGAGTTGAATTAACAAATATATAATTATTAGCATGATTTTTTTTTTCTTTCGATTTCCATAACTGATAACAAATATGTCCAGATTAGACTTCTTTAGCAACATGATATTAAAGGGATCTTTGATAGGATACCATGAGGAGCATAAGCTACGAATCTTTTGTGACCCACATATCTGATTAGCATGCTGCTTCATTCAGGTGGTTTTCATCCTCACCAGGCAGACATACTTGCAGAAGTCAGGGCACTGTGAGAAAATCTACCTGCAAAGCAGCAAAATACATGACCGTTTAAAAGATGTAAGACAAAGAAGACTCTATATGATCGAAGTTATTGAGTACTGAAGGATTAAGACATCAAGCTGTAATAATCACCTCCGTGAGCGTGAGTGCAAGCATGATGATACATCTCTGATTTCGATGCTGGACAATTCTCGACACAGACAATGAGGAAGT
Organism: Phoenix dactylifera; assembly: GCF_009389715.1. Taxonomy (NCBI): domain Eukaryota; kingdom Viridiplantae; phylum Streptophyta; class Magnoliopsida; order Arecales; family Arecaceae; genus Phoenix; species Phoenix dactylifera. The sequence goes on along the minus strand of NC_052408.1, from coordinate 12,985,629 downwards.
CCTTAAGCCTCTATTCCTTGAGTAACAAATCCAAGCAAAATTACTATTATCATGTTATAGAGACCTTTTTCCAAACTGAAATGTGAAACTCTAGTAGTTTACTGGGGAAAAAAACTGTGAAACTCCAGCTGCATGCTGCAACATACAGAGAATTCTAGCCATAGTCAAACAAAGTGCACTGAAGTAGCCTCTATTAGCTAATGGACTTCAAGCCACCAAGTGGCTCATCTTTGATTGAATAATACGGTTTTGGATTAACTCTGAATGCAGAAAAATACAGTTAAATATTAAAAGCCTCAACTTGATGATTTGCCCGATGAAATTGAAATACAAACTCATGAATAAAACCTAATAAATCTATTAGAGTTCTGCATTTTCTTTATTTTTTTAAAAAAGGAATTGCTATTTTTTAAAAGTAAAGTTTGATAAATATGGAAAGCAATTTGAATCATGGTCACCCAAGTAACAAAATTACAAACAAAAAGACCAACACATAATAATTTTGCAAAATTTATCAAGGTATGGACTCTGTTTAAGAGAATTACAAAGCAAAGTAACCCACCGACTCTGAAGTATGTTTTTTACTCTTCCAAAATAAACCCAATGCAAACCCAACTGAGATTCAAAGAAAGAACAAAATATTTGAATCATCTATCCAACATATCCAAGGTCCGTACCGCTCATCTATACAGAAGCATCATATTAATAAAACCGTTTGGGTATGCAGGTCGTTTTATGGTTTGAGGTTGAAGCACCACAAGTGCTTCCAACAGTAGCATAGTTGAAAAGAACAGAAAGCAAAATAAATCCCTTTCTTATGAACATAAGATTTAAGCAATTAAGGTTTAATGGAAAGGGCCCAAAAGTAAATTAATACAAAAAGAGCAAAAAATTTAAGACGGAGCAGTCCAAGAGAATAGGATACTACCAGAAATTCACCATGGCTTAATGTCAAGACTGTAAACTTGTGGTCTTGAGCGTTTTTAACTATAGCTTTAGTAACATGACATAAATATCCTTCTGGGGCTGCAAAGAAAAAAAAATTAAAAGTGCCAAAACCCACCAATTATTAGGAGAATGTTCAGGTGAAAAGATGATAAGCCCTTAGAAACTGTACTGTGCAAAAACCAGATAAAAAGTCGTCATGAGCAATAAAGTATCATCATGCTGCATTATGCTGTGATGTCTTAAAGCCAACTAGTTCTGTTATGAATAAGAAAAAGGGTGGCCCAATGTATGAGGCTCCACTATTGCAGACTCTGGAGAGGGTCAGAAGCATGCAGCCATATCCATGCAAGTGGAGGGGCTGTTCCATGTTTTGAACCCATGACCTCCAGGTTAAAATGGAGCAACCTTACTGTTGAGCCAAGACTCACCGTATGGACTGATTTTGTTATGAATGGAAGGCATATAACAATCTTAGAGGCTCCTTGAAGAAAGAGACTTCAAACCTGTCAGATATATAACAGAAAATCATCATAAAATAAGTGAAAAAAGACAGAAGTAGGCTATACAATGGTATAGTCATTTCTCTTAAATAATAGGAAATATAGAAGTAAGATTACTGCAAAAACCTGAAAAAAACAACTGCATGTCATGACCATGTCTGGAACCTATCAATTTGGGCAATCTGAGAGCCGAGGTTTCAGGCTACATCTCAAATAATATTTGAGGAATCACCCAGCACGCTTCCAATCACCAGGGAATCAATTTAGGCACATGAACAGTTACTTCAGGTGACAATCAGCAGTTCAAGGATGAGCTTCCGCTTCACCTAATAGAATCAGCCAGTGCTTTCCCATACATCAAAGGGGTCGACATTCTGTGGCCGTGGGCTAGGTATACTTCCTTGACCCCAACCTTTTTGCACTCGCTTCAGAACTTTCATAGCTATCCCACTTCCATCATCTCTGAATATTGATAGACATTGATAGCAGTTATTTTCTACTGTCTAATAATATAATCCCAAAATGAACACTCAAGTTTCATCTTGCAGAAAAAAAATATCAGAGAAATTGGAAATATACATGTGTATAAACCAAATGATATACAAAACTCTAAAAAAGTTAAACAAAAGAAGTGAAACAAAGTAAGAATACCAATATGGGTATACCTGTGGAGCAGATTGCGCCAGTCACTTCCAAAGGAAGTATCTTGCTTTGATTTTTTATGTCTAGGTTCCATCTCACTATGTTGAGTATGGGAAGTGACAAATTTTGACTTATCATGACGTTCTGCCATGTCCATCATCTGCTCTGAGAGTTTATCAGCCTCATGTTTATTTCCCTTCTTACCGAGTGCATCAATCACTGGCATGAATGCTGCAGGATCAAATAGATAACCTTTACTAATCATAGAAATGAGCAAGCTCTGAGCATCATCTACCCTCTGTTCCTTACACAGTTCCTCAACAAGATGTTTGTATGGGAAGCGCTCAATGGAAAATCCCCTTTCGAAAGCAATTTGAAGCAGTTCCTTAGCCTCCAATAATTTTCCGTTCATGGAAAACTCATTGCACATTAAACTATAAAGCACTTCCTTCTGGCCACATGTAGTCAGAGCACCATGGAAGATGGCTTGAGCTGCATCAAAATCAGAAGTCTTACAAAAAGCCTTGATAAGCAAGCTGAATGAAGTTATATTAGGCATGATGCCGTTCTTTGACATCTCTTCTAAAAGTGAAGCAGCTTTTCTTGCCATTTCTCCATCACATAGAGACCGAATCAGGTTATTGTAAGTAATTACATCTGGAGGAATCCCTTTTTCTTGCATTTCGTTTATCAAGTTTTGGATTTCATTTAATTGCTGCTTACTCCCCAAACCCCAGATTAACAAGTTGTATGTTCTTGTATTCGGTTTGCAACCTTTCTTCTCCATGTCTCTTAAAACTTTAAAAGCTGAGGACATCTTCCATGCTTACAGAATGCATGCATGAAAGTGTCATAGATAACTGAATCTGGAGCGATGTTTTTCCCAGTCATTTCAACAAACTTTTTCTTAGCTTCATCCAGTCTGCCAGCATTACACAAACCGCTAATAAGAGTTGAATAAGTGATGAGATCAGGCAAGCATTCTTGCTATCGTTTCCATCATCTACTAGACCAAGGAATGCATTTCCAAGTTCACCTAGGGCTGCACTTCCGTGTTGCCACATACCATCAACAATTTCCATCGCCTTATCCAATTTCCCATTTTCACACAGACCGTCAATAACAATATTGCAGCTCACAATGTCTAAGCCATATCCTTTCTCATTCATCTTCTGCAACAATATCTCCGCCTCTGAAATCCTTCCCTCTTTCCAAAGACTTTGCAACAAGATATTGCAAGTGAAGGAGTTTGGGAAACATCCATTGCTAACCATCTCAGAAGAATCCTGCTGGCCCCAGAGGCCTTCCCTTTAGTGCAATACCAATGGAGCAAAGTACTATAAGTCACTGTATCAGGAGAAACTCCATCGTTTCTCATCAAACTAATAACTGACTCCGCACCAAAAAACATCCCCTCTTTACACAACCCGTTGATAACAATATTATAAGAGTACAAATTGGGTTTAAGGCCCTTCCGAACCATCTCTTCCAACAGCATCTGAGCCTCAAGCAACCTCCCATTCTTCACCAAGCCCGACAGCCATATATTATAATTCTCCAACTGTGCAAAAAATCCATTCTCTTTCATTGACTCGACTAAAGCCCTGGCTTCGTCCACCATGCCGCCATTGCAAAATCCATTTAGCATTATATTAAAAGTAATCTGATTAGGCTTTGGCAATCCCAACTCATCATTCTGCATATCTCTGAAAATTCTATAAGCTTCTAAGACCTTCCCCGTCTTACAAAGTGCTGATATCCTGGCATTGAAAGTAACCACATTAGGAAAAAGGCCTTCTTTCCTCATCCTCTCCACCAAGCTCTCAGCTTCTCCAATCCTGCCCTCCCGGCAAAAGCCAGAAATCAACGTGTTATAGATTACCAAATTAGGTGAGCACCCAACTCTCTCCATCACATCCAAAAGCTCCACGGCTCGGAGACTGAATCCCGCTTTGCAGTACCCTCGAATTAAAATCCCGAAACTGAACTCATTCGGCTGGCAGCCCTTCACCGTCATTCTATCGAACAACAAGCGGGCCTCATCCAACCGGCCTGAGTCGCACAAAGAACACATCAGGAGATTGAAGGTGTAGGCGTCCGGGGAGACTCCGGCGAGGAGCATGTCCTTGTAGAGGGTCTCCACGAGGTCGGGGCGGTTGGCTTTGAGGGAGGAGTCTAGGAGGGAATTATACAAGCGGATGGGGGGAGGGTGGGAAGGGAAGTGGGAGCGGAGGGAATGGAGCTGGGAGAGGGCGTGGTCGAGGATGCCGGCAGTGGAGGAGCCGAGGGAGATAGCGGCGAGGCAGAGGGGAGCAGCGGAGGGGGGCAGGCGAAGGAGGAGATGGTGGAGGTGGTCAAGCTCGGGGAGGAGGCGGGCGTGGGCGAGGGCGCGGGAGAGGGAGAAAACGGAAGAGGGGGAGGGGCGGGGGCGGAGGGGGAGGAGAGCAGGTGCTTGAAGAGGCGCCATGCGAGGGCCGGGTTGCTCGCGTTGCGGCGGAGGATTTCGTCCACGAGGCGTCGGGTGTTGCTGGAATTCATGGAATGGGGGGAGTTCGCTTCTCCCCGTGGTTCCCGACGTTCGTTTCTTTATTTGGGACGAAGGGCTCTTCTAAAGTCGGCGGCCGAATCCGGTGAGTTGTTCTGAAGTCGGCAAATTTTCCGATTAATTGCCATGTTATGAAGTCGCCAAGTATGCCGACTTTGAGGAAATCCTCTGAACTTGGTAAGATCGTGCACGTTTTTTAGTTCGCTAGTATCTGGTGCAGATTTGCTTCTGAAGAAGCAGTGAAGATCTATCCATTGATCTATTTAATTTAATAATAGCGCTAGACACAAGCCCTCCGTTAATATTTTCTAAAAACTCATGTGTAAATAACTTTTTATCACAAAAAATGCTCAATTATTAATTGTACGAAAAACTAAGATCTTCTCAAGAATGATTGCAAATAAATGTGCAACTCGAGCAAAATCGAACCGAGTAGTTTGAGGCTCGAGCTCGACTCAATTCAAAATATTTGAATTCAAACTCGACTCAAAATAAATCGAACCTTAACATCCAAGCTTGAATTAGACTCAATCAACAAAAGCAATACCCGAGATTAACTCGATTCGACTCGAAAATCAATCAAGTCATACTTGTGCTCAAATTCGAACCTTAGTCATAATTTAAAAAATATACTTAAAATAGAATATAACATAATATTATATTTTAAAAATATTAAATTAATAATTTATATATCATAAAAATATAATACTATTAACAATACATACTTGATTAAACTCGCGAACTTTCGAGCCAAATATTTTACTACTCGAGCTCAACTTGAAGTTTAAAAATAGTTGAGTCGAGTTGAGCTTGGATCTGACTCAAGCAGCACTGCTGGGCTCTTTTGCAGTCTCAATCCCAAATTATTTTGAGATCAGTGCTAAATTGATAATAGATTTAGATTTTTACATAATTAACAGTGGATTTTAATGCCAAATCCAATAAATATGCGAATTATCTAGAAAATTATAATAACTCAGAGGAGTTTCTTGGAACTTCAGAATTTGCTTCGGTCTATTCCGCCTCGAAACCCACGAATCAAACCATTATAAGTTTTAGCGCAAAATTTTTTTGGCCTAATTGTAAATCCGCGCTACCGTTGTTATAAAACTCAAACATCGGCGCGCGCGCGTTTGTTTCCCGCCATAAAAGCCAGAGAGAGAGAGAGAGAGAGAGGAGAGAGAGAGAGAGAGAGGGAGAGATGCAGACGACTGGGGCGGCGGGAGGCGGAGCGGCGACGGGATGCTTCAAGTGCGGGAGGCCCGGCCACTGGTCGCGAGACTGCCCTTCTTCTTTTTCTGCGACGAATCCCAACCCTAACCCTAACCCTGGGACACCCTTCTCCTCTTCATCCAAATTCCCTCAGCAGCCAGCCTCGGGGAAGGCCACTGCCGCTGCTTCATCCGCCGCCAAGAAGGCCCCGAGGACGAGACCCAAGGTCACGCCGGATCTTCTTCTCTCTGAAGACGGCCTCGGCTACGTCCTCCGCCATTTCCCTCGTTCCTTTAAGTACCATGGTCGCGGTCATGAGGTAAAGCTCCCATCTTTCCTTTGACTTAAAACTTAGATATTCGCCGACTTTTTCGAAATCCTTTCTGAATCTCCTTCTTCTTTTATGAAATCTGCTAGTCTGCGTCTCGTACTCTCTTATCGGTTTTCTTTTGTCGCTAATTTATGGTTGTTTGTTATAGTTTTGGATGTATGGATAGTGATGCCCTCTCCGAGTTCAAATTAGTGGGTTCTTTATTATCCCATATCAGATTCCCTTTCGTTTTATTTCATTCTAGCAGATAATTTTTTTTCTCTGTTGGTAAAGCCCAACTTTTTATCCAAAAAAAGCCTATTCTAGTTCGAGGTTATTCATTATGTTTTTTCCTCTGATTGAGATTGCTAAATTTCTCTTTACCTCCGACCTCGATTTCTTAAGCCTTTCAGTTCTTGATTGCTAGATCAGAACTGTTAACTCGTGGTTATTTGTTTTTTGGGCAAAGGTATACCATTGGGCTACTTGTATAAATGGCTACAACTCGTTTGAATGGTTATGACTGTGAATTTACTTCGAACTTATGAATTTTTGTCCATTTAGTCTTTTTCTTCAGTCCTCCACTGATGAATGAGTATTTGCCTTGCTTGCACAGGTCAGCGATCTGGGTAATTTGATTAATATGTATGCAGAATGGCATGCTCGTTTAATCCCGTATTACTCCTTTGATCAATTTGTGCACAAAGTTGAGCAAGTTGGTGCCACCAAGCGAGTCAGGGTAAGCTTATTCTAGGAAGATGTAAATATTTTTTTTGTTACACTTAGATGAAGGATTTACAAAGATTTTAGAGTACAATTATGATGCATGACTATGTCTCCTGGTGCTCTGCGTCGGTGATATTTCTGTCACATTGTTATAGAAGCTAAATGGGGGCATATGGTATGGTCGGTTTCTTGCATAGGCAAGAAAAAGCCTAACTAGTTCTGGTACCAAGGCCATGCTCTGTATTTGCCTTAACATTGGAGTTGAAATTACTTGTAAAAATCTTCATTTGGAACCGTTCCACATGCTTATTGTTGCTTTTTGAACAAAGTTAGTAAGTTACCCTCTTTAGCTGGGTATTAGTAAATTATTCCTGTAGGTTAGTTATTGCTGGTCTTAGTTGCAACTTCTTATCTTTTATGTGTACCTTGTCCTTTATGTTTTTAACTCAAAGTAAAATATGTATTATCTTTTCCTATTGCAAGGTCATCTAAGAGATCTCTATGATGTTTCAACATTGACTTGCTCCACTTTTTTCATGATTTACCAGGATGGTTTTATATTTTAATTGTGTTTACAAGTATGAAATTAATTGTTATTTTTTTTGTGTGAAGGTCATATCAACTGTATTTCATGTGATAATTTTTTTTATTGCTAACATTGATATTTTAATCATTTTCTCCCCTGATAGAAAACAATAGTTTCAAGTTTCTGTCATCTTAATTGCATCAATCTGGACCAGTGTTTGGATGGGGATAAAAGACTGCTCGATTGAGCATAGAAAGATAAAACAAACATCAAAAATTAATGCGAGTTTATCGTGTGTTAATTTGTTATAATTAATTATTTTCAATTGTAAAAGCATGTGATTTCTTGATCCAATTTAAGTTTGTGCTGCTATATACAGTTACTGGTTTACACCTTTGGCACTAAAAATAGATATTCAGATATCTAATAAGTGCAAGTTGTCATAGGTAAATCTCTAAGAGGATTTGTGCAAATATTTTTCATCAAACAATTAAACTTTAGTTTCTATTCATTGCATCTGCAAAGTGCAAACTTCTCTCTCCTTTTTTTTTCCTAATTGATATGTGCAATTGGATAGCAGCTGGCATCAACTCGCACGATCTACTTTAGATTGAGATTTTTGGTTGTTTTTTATCTTTGGTCATATTTGCTGAATATAAGGTTTATTTAAGAGTTCTGGCTGCAATGTCTTTGTAGGTTTCTTTATCAATAATTTACAAAGTTGGTCTAGGAACTGCTTTAGTGGCTTTTTATGCGAGGTCTGCACGTGCATATTTTTCTCCTTTTTTTGCAGGAATCTTGAATCTGAATAAATTAGTGAATCCATTCAACTTGTCATTTTTATTCTTCCCGCATCTGCCCTCTTGATTGGTCTTTTTAGGTTTCAACTACAGCTTGCAAGCCTATCCATGTACCATCTCTGCTATTGTAGTGCAAAATCTGGGAGGCTGTGACATGTGCCCCTCACCTGCTAAATAGTAGTATTGCATGATTTTCTCTTACTTATACCTTTTTTTCATTTTCTTTTTTTATCAAGAGATGCATTGCAGAATTGAGAGATAGAGTTGCCAAAGGAGGAGACCCCACAAAGCTGCACGAACCACCAGTTGAACAAGTTCCTTTGGAGTGCGAAGTAGGTATGTACCATGTAACCTTATCCAAGTATGAATTCTCCATTTGAAGTTATACTGTATTCATTTCTCACTGAGCACCTTTGTTTATATTACTATGTTATTGCAAAATTTGCATTTCGGACGTGCCACTGATGTACAGCTATTCCCTATGCTGTTATTAGTCAGATCATATACTGTGTTATCATCAAGGAGAGGAAATTTTGGCCATTGTTGATGGCAACATCACCACTTGAGCAGCATGTTGTGCCCATTTCAATGTCAAATTGCATAAGATATATATTTACCCGGATTATATGTGTCTATTGATGTGTAAACAGCTGTTGTTTTGAAATTATTCAGAGGTTAGACTTCAAACAAGGTTAAATTGCATATTATTTGCAACCACCAGATTATGACATTACTGTCATGTTCTTAATGCTAGTCTTTTAATGTCTGACGGAAGTTATAAACAGCAGATAATGGAACGTTCATGAATCTAACTTCTACAAACAATTTATTGCCACAGAAAACACTGCCATGGAGGACCAAATTGCCGATACTATAGATCCACCATTGGAGAATCATGATGCTGATGATATGCAAGAGGATATGTTTAATGAGATTTATGAAAAGGCTGCTGAGGTAAGTTGTTTAGCTGTTTGATATTCATAACAAGACCTACACTATATCTGGGCAGTCATGTCCATAATCAATGTCGCTATTCTTTCCTTAGAGTTATTTACTGATGGTTGCTTTGTAAAGCAACTCTGAAATTTGCAAATACTAGATTGTTGATCAAATGGTGCTCTTGAAAGTTCTAGTACGTTCAAATTTTGACCCAACTAGTAGCCCAAAATGCATTAAACCTGTCTAGATAACTACTTAACTGGAGCAACTAATATCTCAGTGGACTTGAACACATGGTCTCATTTTTCGATTTTTATTTTTTTTGTCAGAAATTTCATTTTCATATTAGGAGATTTTGACTTCCTCGAATAGAAAACTATATTTCTACAAGACTTTTACTGATTTAACATTTGATATCTGCTGAATCCAAATGGAGATTTATTTAAGTATGCATTTTCTCAATTTATTGTATTTATATATGCTTGACTATGAGAAATATGCTTGACACTGAGAAACATAATTTGTAGATTTCAACTTGCATGGCAATTGCAATCTCTTTATACACATCATCCAGAACATGACAGCTCTGCTTTTGAAATTGCCATTTGCAACTGCAGGAACCACATCACCCCTCGCAACAGGAACCTTCTCAAGGTTCGCAGGGCATAGCTGCTTCTGAAGTAGACCCAGAGCTTAGATCTCTAGAAGAGCCACCGAATCAAGCAGCAGTAAATACTGTGACAGTGCCTAGCAAGATTCAGATTACTGAAGAGCAAAGGGCCCGCATGGAAGCCAACCGCTTAAAGGCTTTAGAAAGAGCTGCAGCTCGTGCTCGTGTCTCCCAGGCTCCTTGAATCTTCTCTTCCTTTCGGTGCATCACAATATTTTGTTCAATGCCAACTTGCTTTGTTCGGCCAGGTCGGCCTGCCCGATTGTTTATATTAAAACTTCTCAACTTCGTTTGCTTGTCATATTCACATGGAATTAAGCAAACACTAACAGACTGGCTAATCTGAAGCAGTGAAGTTCTGTTCCTTTTGGATGCATTTCCCACCATCGATATGGAGCGATCCTAGTCGTTTCATCCTGTTCTCCGGGACACATCTTCACTCATTCAGCAATAATCTTCCTCTATATTAGTGTAATTCTCACTATTATAGTGCATGATTGTGCATGGATATCTTTATTGCAGCAAACTTCTGCATCCTCATCAATCGTTCACTCTCGATGCACTGCAAATTTTGATATGGTCATCTTTTTTTCCAAGCCATATAGATGTATCCCTTGTTGGTCATTAAGAAATGATCAGCCTCCTTGCTATTGTTTTCATGCACGGCTTCACATTGTCTTCTTTCCGAGCAACATGGCCTCATTGTCTTTTGGTCGGCAGCAACGATGTTCCTTATACTGGAGCATCAGTCCATGATCCTTACCTTTTTTTCAGATACTACATGCATGTAGATTTCCTTATCCGGCAAACATGGCTGTCCCTTGCAAGAACAGGATTATGGGCCATCACGTTCCCCCAGTGGATCACGATTCAACAGTAGTCCCCTTCAAATGTTGTGAGGGCCCATGTATCAGATGGAGGGATTTCATACACCCTTGAGAGTCCTTTGTAAGTACTAATAGTTAAGTCATCAATCCAGGCATAGAAAGTATCACAGAGAAAGCGAAAAGAACAAAAGAGGGAGGGGGGGGGGGGGGGGAGGGAGGGGGGGGGGGTCCAGATTTCCGGTAGGAAAAATAAAAATGGGAGGAAGAATCCATTCTCGAATAATCTCTAAAATCTCAAGATTTACACCGCAACTCCAGGGATTCTACAACTTGGCCGTTGAAGAGAAGAATCATTTTAAAACTCGATCAATCCCGCTCTCCAAAATTCAAATGCTCGGGCCCACGCTCCCGTGGCAAACCCTGCACCGTATCCGACCACCGCCCTGGGGAGTGGTCGCTGCTGTTGGACGACAAGATCACCTCCGACCGCGCGTCCCGGATCATCTTCAGCACCTCCTTGGTCGCCGGCCGCCGCTCTGCGTCCACCGCCGCGCATGCCATTGCGACGTTGAGCAGTGCCGCCAGCTTGTCCTCCGACGCCTCGTTCCCGGACGACACCGGGTCCTCCCCGGACTCCTTCTCCTCGTCGCGCACAGAGCGTACCCACCGGGGGATGTCTGCGCCGTGCTCCTCGACAAGGTCTTGGAAGGGGGTTTTGCCGGTGAGGAGCTCGAGGAGGAGGACGCCGAAGCTGTAGACGTCGGAGTGGGGGGTGAAGGAGCGGAAGCGGGGGGTGGCGGGTTTCGGGGGCACGGTAGAAGAGGGAGGAGGAGGCGGGGAGGTGGTAGTCGTCGTCGGTGGAGGGGAGGAGGAAGGGGACGAGGCCGTAGTCGGTGAGGCAGGACTCGAAGTCGGCACCAAGCAGGACGTTGGAGGACTTGAGGTTGCCATGGACGACGGGCGGCGATGATTGGTGGAGGTAGAGGAGGCCGGCGGCGACATCCTCGGCGATCTTCAGGCACGATGTCCAGTGCAGGGGCTTACCGCTGCCGGAGGGCCGGGATCCTGCTCAGATCAAATCACAGCCACACATCAAATTAACTTTCCCATTCCTTCTATCATAGAAAAATAATATCATGAATAAATAGACAATAAAGTTATTGTTTAGAGAAATGCATGCATATCACGTAAATTACATATAAAATCATAGACTTGAGAGCAATGGCAGGGCCAAGTTTGCAATATCATGTGATCTCTCTTGATAAATGTCTGAACTCCATGTTTCACTCCATTTTTTTTTTTGACTCAGAAGTTTGGATACTTATCAGTGACAACTGGATCAAAGTGAGGTTTTATATAGCGAGGATTCGATGGAACAAAGTCTTAGATACCACCAAGACATAAGACTAACATCAACTCAATCAATTAGCATCTTAGCATCTGGAGAAAAAAAAAAGAAAGAAAGGGAGGGCAAAAGAAGGGAAGAAAATTGGTCCCCCCCCCCCCCCCCCCCCCCCCCCCCCCCCCCCCCCCCCCCCCCCCCCCCCCCCCCCCCCCCCCCCCCCCCCCCCCCCCCCCCCCCCCCCCCCCCCCCCCCCCCCCCCCCCCCCCCCCCCCCCCCCCCCCCCCCCCCCCCCCCCCCCCCCCCCCCCCCCCCCCCTCAGGCATACACTCACAAAATCCCATTCTGAAAGTGTGTCTACATTTGATACATTCTTGCTTTTCTTCATGGAGAGAGATAATAGTCATATATCAGCTGAAACCAGCATATACTTATCGAATTATAACAACAACAAATAAATCAGATATGGAATCACAGCAATTCATACTTTGTTACATGCGCAATCACAAGCCTATATAATAATTTGGGCTCCATAAACTAGTTTTTTTTTTGCAACATTCCATAAACTAGACTTCTCAAGCATGTTGCTTCACATGTAGGTCATCACCTCGTTTGGACGTGGGCAATGAGAAGTGGGCCGTCCTCACGGACCGACAGAGGTCCAAACGAAGCAGGAAGCAGAGTCACAGGAGGGAAGACCGAACCAGAGCGAGTGGCGCAAACCAACAAAGAGGAAGCAGCCAAATAAGGTTATGCGGCAAAGGACAAGACGCGCTCTGAGAAGTCTAATGCATGAACTAGCGGACAAAGTCCAGGCATGGGGCCTTCCACACTGAAAGGTTCACGAGAAACGACAGTGGACGAGGGGTTATTTCAAACAACAAAGTTGAGATGGTCATGGCCAAATAAGTAGTACTAATCTAATGCCACCTTCTTTGACGCCTTTTGAATGATATTAACTCGGCCAGATAACCGGACACAGGCAGCAGTATCTTTTGACCCAAAAGCACTTTTGTGACTTTGTGGACTTGGGATTTTACTCGTGATTCGTTTCGGTTGTATTTGATCTGTGGGCACGAACGGAGAGCTAGGGATGCAGGGATACTCGAACAGTTGAACAGTCTCGCTGATCATGACCGTACGTTAGGGATGGCACTCATATGGAGTCACATCAGCCAAGAGGATGAGACAAGGAAGTACAGGGGAACCGCCCAACGAAAGACGGGGGCCTTCTCTCGCCACGCCACTCGCTGGGCGGAGGGAAAGAGCGGACTTTTTTAAAACAACCCCTTGCACAATTCTATATTTATAAACATAAAAGTTTGTCGCATTGTTTAGTACTCCAACATTTTTTTCATATTTTATAGAGCGCTTACATAACAATTCCCTGACGCTAAATTTACGATACACGTTTTAAAGGAATTAGTTGCGTTAACTAACGTGAATGCCGCCATGAATTAAGCAGGAAGTTAGAATTTAAGGACGGAGTTGTTGATGCAGGGACTGATAAATGAAATGTATTTCGCCACACTACTCCATTCCCCATCACATGGAGCTATGATTCATAGCAGCAAATGAATGAACCAATGTCACCACTAGCCTCCAGCCAAGTTGGATGGGGAATGGTGAGTATAGTCTTGGCCCGTATTCAATATAAAAAGAGGGAGTCGGTCAGAGAAGAAGAATTTTTCAGGGGCTTATACGTAAAAGAAAAAAGAAGAGATAGAGAGAGAGAGAGAAGGCATACCATGGACGAGGGAGAAGAGGCTGCCATTGGGGAAGTAATCGTAGACAAGGAGGCGCTCCTCCTTGGCCTGTAAGTATGCCCGGAGAGGCACAAGATTGGGATGGCGGAGGCGGCCGAGCTCCTCCATCCGTCGCCGGAACTCCTCCACTCCAGGCTGGGTCTCCTTGAGCCGCTTCACCGTCACAATGAAGCCGGACTCCATCACAGCCTTGTACGTGCTCCCCACCGTCCCCCTCCCCAGCGTCTCGGCGACGCCTTCAGGAGGTCCTCCAAGCTATACATCTCCCCCACCCCGCCGCCAAAACACCAGCTTTCCGAGCCCCTCCCCCTCCCACGAGAACCCCCCCTTCGTTCCTCCTCCTCCGCCGCCGCCGCCGCCACCTTCCACTTCTCTTCCTCCGCCGCCGCAGCCTTCTTCTATGGACTTTATCTACTCCGACTCCCCGAGTTCTACTTCCCCCTGCTACTATTTGCCGTTTTCTTCTGAACACCAAGCATACGGCTAATGCCAAGAACGTAGATAGGACCAGAACTCCCAGCAATGGAGCCGGCGATGATGCCAATGAGTCTTTTGATGCCGCTTTTTTTGTTATTGGAAGCGGATAATAGGAGGAAAGGCATTGATGGTAGAAGAAAATGGAGGATTTCGGACTGTTGGAGGGCGGAAATGTCAGTTTTTGAGAACAGGGGAGTTTGATTTGGGAGCCGGCAGAGGTGGGGTTGTGCTGGAACGAGGAGAGATTGAACTGGACGAGGGCTTGGTGGCTGGAATTTCGCCGGAGAGGTTGTTATTTGAGACGTTCAGGTAGCGGAGGCTCGGCTGGTCGAAAGCCGGGGATCTCCCCTGTGAGGGTGGTTGTGTTGGAGAAAGAGGGTATAGAGCCGGGGGATTCCGGCTAGGGCACGGAATGGGACCGGACAGGAGGTTGTTGGGACAAAACGACGACCTTGAGGCGGTGGAGGACGGCGAGGTTGGCCGGGATCCGGCCGGAGAAGCGGTTGTCGTTGAGGTAGAGGGACTTGAGGTTGACGAGAGCGGCGAGGGTCGGGGATGGCGCCGGAGAGGGGAGTTGGATTTGAGGCTGAGGACACGGAGCTGGTCGAGGGGGAAGAGGATCTCCGGCGTTAGGGTTCCGGTGAGGTTGAGGAATTCGAGCACGAGCTTGGTGACCCTCCCATTGGAAGCACACTCCTTTACTCCATACCACCCGTTGCAGAACTCCGGCGAGGCCTCCCGTCGCCACGGGATGGCGTCCAAAGGATCAATGGAGGCCTTCAAAGCCAAAAGGGCCTCCGCGTCGCTAGATTTAGCTCTAATGGAGTAAATGCGAGCAAAAGAGAAACAAAGCAAGAGGAGAAAGAGAAGCAAACACCTTGGAGAAATGGGCTCCGACTCCATGGATGCCAGTACCAGCAAAAGAGTAAAGAAAACAAGTAAATGGTATTCAATGCGGCAAGAGGTTACTCTCCAACGGATTGAAAGCCGTCATGGATCAGAGAAAGGGATGGTTTTTCCTCGCTCCGCCCGGAAAGGGAAAAGACTCAAAGTCTTTCAACGAGATTAGAGCTTCAGAAGGCTACGAGAACGACCGAGTGAGCTCGGTCGAGCGAATCCGTCGATCTGTGGGCATTGGAATGGCTTCACGTGAACTGGGCTCAGAGACGCTTCCTATGGCTGCCCCATCCTGCTGGCTATTAAAAAGAAAAACACATTTTTTTAGTACTCCCACCTCGGGTACGAAAGCCCATTTCTTTATTGCCGTCCTTCTCTCGACCTTTTCTCTCTCGATGGCATGGGATCCGATGGGGTCCTCAGATCTCCATGGTCGAGAGAGAACCAATGCCTCCCAACGGTCAAAAAGAGCAGCAGCCATAACAACTAGAAATTTCAGAACAAGAAGAAGAATGAACCAGATGTAATCTCAGAAGGACAAACCTGATCGTATGAAAAGCCTTAAGAGCTCTTCAGACAAATATATCCTCGGACATTTCATCTTCATGCCTACCGGAGAGAGGCAGTGCAGGGATCAAAGGACGGAGGGAGAGAGAGGTGACAGCTCTCTCGTCAAAGAAGTGGAGTTTTAGACATCTTAGCTGCTTTCTGGTCTAGAAAAACAACCAGGGAGATGGTTCTTCTGATACGTGTCAAGCGCAGTGAGACCTCATGTGGGACCATAGAGGACGGTCCTTTTGGTAAGAGCAAGCCAAGTGACGCCGGAGAGCTTTTCACACGTCGCATCTTCCAGGGTGCATGCGGGTTCCACTTAAAACCAGTTTTGTGGCTTAGAATTTCGGTCAGGGTGGGAAATTTGGTGCGTTTAAGAGAGACTACGTCTGCTCGTAGAGAGTTCGGTACGATATTTTTCATCTAGAAGTAAACTCGAAGATCAATTTCGATAATTATATTCTACAGAGCGATGTAAGAGGAGGTACCGGCTTTCGGGTCAGATGCCTAAACTCCAAGATGGTTGCTGCTAGAGGACTTCCAGTTGTTCAATACCTCGATACCCGAGGCAAAGCTGAGAGTGGCCTGAACTGGGGTGTGCTAATAGGCTGGCTATTCAAGCGAGGCATGTTTTTCGAGAGGCCAACACTGCTATTGATTGGGTGACTTTTTTGTAGCTCACCGTTCGGGGATACATCTTTGGGTGGACGAGGCAGAATTACCAAGTGCATTTTAAGATGCACTGCTTTTTGATTTTTTTGGCTGTATCTGTACACATATTGTATGGTTCTTCCGTTTTTAGCAAAAAAAAAAAAAAAAAAAAAAAAAAAAAAAACAACGCTTTTGGGGGGTCCGAAATGTAGGGGCCCACCGCTATGGGCCCCTCCGGAGAACGCCAGCTATATCGGTCGTTTTGGCGCCGTCGGGCTCGCCATTTGGTCCGGATGGCGACGTAGCGGCGTCTCCCGGTGCATGTGGCCGCAAACAAGAAATGCTGCGAGGCCCAAACATGTTACAAAAACGATTTCTTCACAGTAGTGGACACGTGGCAAATGCATGGGTCGTCGTGCCATAAACATTATCTAGTCTATTGACCCATTTGGGGCTGTAGCATTACTTGGAGGCAAATCTCGACCATCGTGTCCGACGACGTCAGAGTAGTTATGGCAGCCTGGTGATGTATTGTGGACCCCACCAACGAGGGCATGATGGATGACGACAGAAGGGTGTGACCCAGCTACGAGCATAAATGACTCGATTGAGTTGGATGGATGGTTCTTATGGCTAGATTTGGTGCTTTTTTGTTTTGGATTAAGCGGAATGATTTGATTTTTCAGGTTCACCTACTCAATCTTAAGCTTTATGTTAAACCACCTTTTTGCATCAATAATGGTGCAATTTAGGTAGATTAGACTAGACTAGGGCCAACTTAGCCACCACATATTAGATATTAAACCACTCAACCCAAACTCTAATCTAAATGCAACACTAGTTAATGGGCCACGCTCCACCCTAGTAGTCTGATTTGGTTCATAAGCGATTCGAGATAATGAGTTACTACTTCTGATAAGTACCCCAAAATTCATATTGAAGTTCGACGGAACTTCTGTTAAGCCAATAACACTTTAATCTGTTCTTCATCGGAGCTACAAAGGACTATCTAAATTGATTTGTTTTTTGCTGATAAGCACCAATTACATCATAGAAACTAAAAAATACAGTTCTTTCTCTTTTGTATACTTGTAGTTATTATTGTTAACTGTATTATTTTGATAGTTTTAGACATGATATGCATTATGCTTATTTGCACAAATATTTCTATGATTCGTGATCATTAATACAAACCTCCATTCTACCCCTTGAATCAAAAATATAAATTTAGAAATTGTTTGGTATAGAGGAGATAATTGGAGATATATCTTAGAAATAGGGGGTTATCCTACCAAATACCTCAAAAGCATCTTAGAATTGCATTGCTTCAACCACTGCAAGAGGTAAGGAAGAGAAGGGATGGAGTAGAATTATCCCATATAATAGGAAAAATTTATCCCCTCTCTAAACATGCAAAAAAGTAGGGTGCAAGTTTCTCACTGTAATAAAATATGATGCATTCATTTATTCTTTTCACTTATTTTTCAAACTAGATAAGAAAAAGAGATTTATCCGATGGAATAGCCTACCACTTCCATAGTACAAAGGGCAGCTTTAGAGAAAGGTTTAATATATCTTTATTTTTTTTCGATTTGGGCGTAGTCTAAATTTCTTCAACTTATGTTATTTATTCACCATATGTTATAGCATTTTTATTTTTTTTTGTTTTATATTTTATTTATCTATTTAATTTCGTTCGTTTTATTATTTATCTATTATATTTTTATATTTTTAGTTAATTCTATTCAATAATTCATAGTTTTTATTTTATTATCTTTCTCTATACAATGCTTATTTGCAAGGATATAATTCAAAGTAAAACTTTAAGTAATAATTGGTATAATATTACAACACACACTACTGTTTGTATTAAATGTTTTTTTTAAAAATAATATTTAATAAAAATAATTTAATTATTTATTTATCTTATATTATGATAATGATAGTTAATTTATATTAAATGTATTGTTTGTTATGTATTATAAAAAAATATTGTGTTATTTTATGGAAGTAATTTTTCCATGTAGGAAATAGTATTTCTCGAGAGAGGACGCAGGGTTTCGGCTCCTCGCCGATGCGTTATTTGCATGGGAGAATCCAGTACCCACCGAGATTTTCGACTCGTCACAGGACCCTTCACACTAACGGAAGAACCCAGGCGGCACCTCTCGTTTCTGCCATTCTCTAACTCTCCCTCTTCTTTCCTCCCTTCTTCCATTAGATTTCGCTTCAGCATTCACTAAATCGTCCAATCGAAACCCAGCCGCTTTTCACTTCCTTAGTCTCCTCCTTTTTTCTATCAGGTTGTGCTATCTTTTCTCCATCCTTGGAATCAAATCCGGTCACTTCCGTTTTCTCTTTTTACTATATTCTCGCTCGTTGATCCCATCACTCTCCTTTTCGCTGTGTTTCCTCTGCAGTCTTGCCTATGCCTGTTGCTGCCTCTGGAATCCTGTCAATCTTGATGTCATGGGGACGTACACCATTGCCTAGAGGTATACCACTCTGCAAGGAACCAGAGAGCAGAGGGTGTTCGACGAAATGCCCACGAAAAACCACCGTGTCTTAAAATGCCTGCAACCATTAATCCTACGACTCGTTTGGTTCGCGGGACAAAAAAGAAAAAAAAAGCATAGTCAATAGAAGAAAAATAAATAAATACCTGTTATTTGATTGAACCTTTTAAATGAGGAAGATAGAAAAATAGTATTTTTATAAAAAAAAATTATATTTTATAAAAAATAAAAATTTATAGAGATGTTGAAAAACTATTTTTTACGGTTGGAAATTGAGGTTTTTATTTTTCAAAGTACCCATGAGCTATGAAAATTCATGAGCAAGATTTTTTTCTTTATAAAAGTATCGTAGGTATTTCATATAATTTTGCTAAGAAAATAAAATGCTCAACTAAATATAAGATACTCTGATATGTATTATTTTTAATGATCAATCAAACATATCAAAATTATTTTTTAGTGGAAAAAAAATTTCTCGTGAACCAAACAAGTCCTCAATGACTTATACAATAAAATGGTGAAAGCAAGTTGATACCAGCTGGCGAATTATCAAACAGCTTCATTGTTACCTGGAATACAAGAAAGAGGAAAGAGTATTTATTTTTAATGAATAAAAGCGAGTGTAAATCTTGAGTAACTAAATATGAATAATAAAAAAGTTGAACAGAGAGATCAGCAGAAAAAAATTATATGATTCGTCACATAAGACAGACGTTTAGTCAGTCAGCCGAGGATCCCTAGATACAACCCCTGTCCAGAAGCTGAAAACTCCACTGCTCTTGACGTGTGAGGTTTAAAAAGCTGATAAAATTGGAATCTGGACTGCTATATTTTGAAATTCTCGGCGCAATTCGACAGAACCAGTTCATGTTTTGAAGTTTGAAGTGCATCGGCCGACTGACCGTACGACCATGAAATGGCATGAATGGACCCCAAACATGTGAAGGCCAGCAGAGATGAGACGCCGATCCTCACGTCAACCACGTTCTCATGCTTTGCCATCTCGATACCACAAATCCGAGCTCTCGCGGTCACAGACAGCAATGAAACTTCCTTGGAACTGGGAGGCAGGCCCGGACAAAGACATGGATTTGAATTGCAACTAGATACAGGACAACTTACATGATCATTCATTTAGGTGTAATTTGAGTGGGTTTGCTTGAACCCAATCAATGCCATGGCCCGGATGGGCCCTTGGTGCTTAGACTTATGCGTCAGTCGGATCAGAAAATGCCAGCTTTATTTCTGGATAGTTTGGTTTGGCTTATAGGGTCCAACCATCTAACCTAACCCAAACCAATTGCAGATGTTTTAGGGTAAACCAAAAAACTACTCCACATATATTTCAACCAAATACAACCTGCATCAAATTCGAATTAGCATGCAAACTTATGCTGTTCTTAAATTGCTATCGAGCAAGTAAGGCCTTAGTAGTGACGAAAATATGTACAGCTGATGAAGATGGGACAATTTAATTAGTCGGTAGCTCTTCTAGTAGGTTGAAAGCATGAGCATGCACATCATCCCACAATCAACTCAACTTCATTTATATTCTATACATAACCGTCCGAGCCCGAATAAAAAGGAGAAGTGTCGTGGTAGTTAACGAGCAACTAAAACTGTAATCGCATTCTATGAACACGTGCATTATCCATATATAAGTATTTATCTATGTAACTTGTATGCGTAAATGCACTATTTTTTACTTGTAATTACAATAGTATATAATATGAAGCATGCATCTATAAGTATTTAAAACATGTTTGTAAGGGGAGGCATAGGAAAGTTTTAGAAATTAGGAAACCATATTCTAAAATATATCAAAAGAATGCAAAATAATAAAAGAAGGGTGTATTGTGTAGGAGCTGAAAAATAGTTTGAGAATTGATTATTATTATTTCAAGTTTTATGAAAAAAAGGCAAGAATGCTTATTTCATTATTACAACATGTCTTGCCTCATAGGTTGAGTGACATAGACTGAGTGATTAGCTGCTATTGCTACTGCTGCTTCTTTTATTTATTTATTATTTATTGTTACTTAAGAGTGAACTATTATACTAACTAATACAGGTGTGGATCTCTTATGAAACATGGACACGGTCATTGCATGTTACTAGCTGGGATTTGAACTCCATCAGCACGAGTGGGCTAATTATTTCTCTTCCAACATGTATTCCACTAAAAAAAAATAAAAAGGACAAATGACTATGATCGGAGAGGCAAAGGTCAAAGGTCGTCTTATGAGCTTGAAACAACTGAATGACCGACCCAAATAATTCGGAATCGGCAGAAACTATTTATTTATACGTAATTTGCTCGAGAGTTTGGATTCCAGGCTACCCCCATCTGTGAGCCAGTAGGAACTTCCAAATGAGCCTATTTGATGCCATTGACTTATTTGATGGCATTCAATGATCCATCTGTCTTCTACCATGCGAGGCTTGTAGGCCCTTGAATTCCCAGAGCTAATGAGGCCCACTGGTTTTATAATCAACATTTCCCAAGCTCAAATTCGCAAAACCGTGCATGTAAAGAAGCTAAGGCTCTTTCTATCTTCCAAGTTTTTGTAGCCGAAGCTAGACTTAGCTCGCTCAAACTCAACTTGAATTACTATTACATATTATTTAAATTATTGCATAACATAAATATTATATTATGCAGAATAGAATGTATTATAACTACAATAGTAAAATATAATCAAAATTGAAAATTATATAAATGAAAGTCTCAAATAACCTACATTTTAACCTAAGTAAATTGCACACGAATAGCTTAAGCTTGGCTCGAGACCGAATTAGAGCCAGACTTAGCTCGGCTTGTTAATGCCCTAATTGTGGTTGGTGTGGGAGAAAACTCCGAGGCAAATAGAAAATTTTGATTTCAAGACAAAGAAGTGGTTCATTGCATGAGGTAGTTTTTTTTGATGGAAATTGCAGAGGTGGGTGAAGGAAGTGGGTCAATGCTTTTTATTTGCCATTGTTGGCAGGGAGGCCAAAAGCCTCCGGCAATGACTCACCTGCTCTCACCGACGGTGCTCTGAATCTCATCGAAGTGTTTGGGGTGGCCGCCCTTGCTTTCATGTGTTACCCACCCAACCGGCAAGGGTGGCCTTTTGGGGGTCACGTGAAGCACCGGATTATTTATATCTTTAAAATAAAATTCCAAATGTCCTATGCCGTGAAATGACTTAATATGTGAGGAATCTTACATAAGTGGATCTTAAAGATTATTTACTTAAAAAAAAGAGAATTATATGGGACCTACCTGCAAAGTTGGATCTCTATATACTAGAATTTGCACCATGAACTCTAAATTGCCTGCTTTTTATCAATTTTTGCATCTTATCTCTCTTTAATATCTGCTTGCCAAATATGTTTATGAGGAAAATTCAATTAACATCAGAAAAAAAATCAATCATTTACCAACTCATAATCCAGGGATAGGTGGGTCTCCTAGTGCTGTTATTGTTTCTAACTCCAGTCGAACTTGAATTGACTTGGACTTATAATTGGAATGCAAATCATATGGATAATAAGTTACGGCTAGATTATGGCATAAGTAACATACATTATTTTATTCTTATTAAAACTAATATATAAATGGAAATAAATAAATGTTAAAAGAAGAATTCGAATATTTGATCTTATGGTTAAAACATAAAATGGATGAGGGGGAAGAAATGCTCAATATTGAAAAAAGTGAGATGGGCTCGGTAGGTTAGAGACACTTTAGTCAAGGATATATTGCCAAAATTCATGTTATATACTGGGTATCAATATTAGAGTGGGTATAGCTATTGCAAGAATATTTTTATTGCTACAAATTAGATTTGCCTTTCATACATGTTGATTGATTGAAAGGATTAGTTGATTCCGAGCTGGAATCCTTGACGGGGACCAACCTGCCTTGACCCAAGTCGTGCAAGATTAAGACCTAGCCACAGGCACAAATTTTAAGTATACATTGGTTGGGGTGTCCACAACGACAGCTTGAGCCAACCTAACCTAAATCTAAATTGCCTAAAGACCAACAACCTATCTTTCATTGAATTATCTGTCACCATAAGTCGACAATATGGGTTAATTTTGGCATTTCTCATATGATTCTGATTCATTCACCTTGTACCTATTTTTAGTTGGAGAACAAGTTTAGACTTTCGACCAAAACAGAAGACACGTGTAATCCAAAATTTAAGTTGAATCCAGGTCAATCCAATACTTCAATCTATTCTCAAATTCTCATCATAATTCCTCCATATAATTGTCAAGAGGAGAGAGAGACTAGAGAGAGAGAGAGGGCCCTTATAACAAAGAGAGAGAGCGACAGGGCGAGACACCTGACCTCTCTGCTGCGGTGCTCTGTCCAAATCTCTCTCTCTCTCTCTCTCTCCCTTCCTGTGAAGGCAAAGCCCGGGAAACTGTCGCCCATCTCGAGAAAGCTACGCCCGCGAAGCGGATCAAAAAAAAAAAAAAAAATCGTATCCAACGGCTATTTCCTTCGTCTTCCGTTCTTCTATTTTGGTCCGATTCTATTGTTTCAACCGATCTTTTTTCTTCGAGGAGAAAAGGTATGATTTTTATGGAACAGATCTATTTTCTTAGTTTAAGCTTAAGATTCTTTTTGGTAAAAAAAAAAGTATGATTTTTATCTTAAGACTCTTAAGAAAAGAAGAGAAATGTGGTTCCTTGGGAAATCCGCTGGGTTTTAAATAAAAAATCGTTTTTTCTTTAATAAAAGAGCGCAGGGACTTCGATTTCTGGGGAGCTTTGATTGCCATTAGACATCATCTCTCTCTTTCTCTCCGCGCTATCCTTGCTATCCTTCCAAGATGTAATGAAGGAAGCCGCTCAACCTTTTCTGTCTCCCTCGTCGGTCTCTCCCTTCCCCCAAGTTAGCGAACATGCGTACTTTCTTTTTCTCTCCGTCATTTTTTTCCCCATATATTTTCTTGCAGCAATCTGCATTCTATAATAAAACAGAAGGCTTTTTTTCCCCTCATTTATTTTCTACAAGAAAATCTCAAAAGAAATTTGATGGAAAAAATATTTTTTTTTATTCCGATTGTTTTAGATGATTCTCTGCTAGTGCTGTTATTTTCTTTTCATTTTTTCCCAATAATGGATAGAAAGAATCCAATTTTTTTCTCCATTCCGTGTCACTTTCGTCTTTTCTCTATTAAAAAAAAACTTTCCCCGCTGCTTTGTTGGATCTCCTCATCTATCTCATTGTCGTCTCCTTTTATAAAACATTTTCTTTCTAATATCTTTTTATCCAAATGATGACCTTTTCTTTTCTTTTCTTCTCTCTCTCTCTCTCTGTCTCTCTTAAAAAATAAAAAAAGGTTACAGAGCTTTGAAGCCGAGGATGGGATTCTGGATGGTGGAGGAATTGCGGCCAACTTTTTCTGAAATTCTGTAATATTTGTGAAAGAGAATACGTTTGGAGGTATGTCGAGCTTATCTGTTTCGTATCCTTATCCCTCTTTCGAGGCCCTCCTGGATCTCAAAAAGCTGGATGGATTTGTCAACACAAATTCTAATTCCAGCTGTTATATAATCTACAATGGACCAGCTTAATTTGATCATGTTTAACGGATAAAGCCTTATAACATTCACTTTAATCTCATGGAGTTCTCCTAATTATTGATGGATGTCATTGGTGGGCTACACCAAATACCCATAGATTATAGATTAGCTAGGCCCTCCACTGGTAATAATATGTATTTTTCTCTGCATTTAGTTCATCCATTAGTTGATTTGGATTGATAGGCTTCTCCTTGTGAAGGACCCAGAAATATCAGTCCAGAAATATA
The DNA here is from genome assembly GCF_009389715.1 of Phoenix dactylifera. Taxonomy (NCBI): domain Eukaryota; kingdom Viridiplantae; phylum Streptophyta; class Magnoliopsida; order Arecales; family Arecaceae; genus Phoenix; species Phoenix dactylifera. The sequence continues at coordinate 12,960,970 of NC_052408.1, read as the reverse complement.
ATGAGTCATTGCATTATTCGATCTATACTTTGGTATACAGGAACTTTAATGAATGAGATGTTTTGATATACAAGTAATATTTGTGCCTCTTGCCGAGCTGCTTATATATTCTTTTTTAAAGCTTTCTTTTATGTCAAAGCCTTTTAATCAAACTGTTCATATTTGGTGGCAGTTGAGGTGGACTCTACTCCTGGGAACTTTTACTTGGCAAAGCTGAAAATGGATGAGGTTTTAATGCAGGTAAGACTAAAACCTGTACTTATAGGAGTAGGACCCGATTCAATTGATTCATTTATGGCTTCTTTATGGCCAGTAAATTTCTCCAATTGATGTTCTAAATGGTAACATGACAAACTATAGGCTATGAGACTCTTGTAAATATGATGTTGACGTGGATAAGGAGGGATGTAGTTAGAAAGGACTGCAATAACAGAAACAAAATGCGAACAATAGTAAGGAGAAAGTGATAGAGGCTTAGCTATCTGAAGTAGTAGAGAGTGGAGGAGCATCAAGTGGATTCTGGTGTAATATAGAGAAGTGGATCTCTCAAAGAATTAGCAAAAGAACATTTATGGAATGAACACAGGAGTGAGTTCTTAGACAGACTTTGAAGTGGGTACGATACTCTAAGTAGAAGTTTCCGGCTATTAAGGATATCACATCTGGCTGAGGATGAGCTTTGGTGCATGGTCATGGGTTCGAAAAATGAAAACCACCTCTCTATAAGCAGGGATAAGGTTGTGTACAAACCCTCCCTAGACTTGCAATGGTGGGAGCCTCATGCATTGGTTTGCCCTTTTTAGCCCTGGTTATGATGGTTTGGTCTTGTGTTGTCAAGGCCACAATTCGGTTAATGGGATCTAAAAACATGAGGGAACAATCTAAAGAGGTTCTAGGATGGCAACGACGAGACAGAATGGAGAAGCTTGCCATTTGAGAATATCATTTTTTTTTTCCGAAGGAATCCATTTGAGAATATCATGTTAGATTGAAATAAAACAAGCTGGGTTCAGGATCATTGATTCTAAGAGGAGCAAATGGGAATATTTGTTTGAGTAATTGGAAGAAATGATTATAAGGTTTAGATTAGTGGTTGTGGAAGTAGACTATTTGACTTTACTAAGATGTGTAAAGAGTTTGCAAAATATTGATTTAGGGTGTGATTGTAAAAGATAGGAGTTTGATGGTAAACCTTTACTACTAATTACCATTGCACAGTTTTAGTAGTACCTTAACACTTTGCTCTTCGGGGGTATCTTTTGAATATGGCATTCATTTTTTACAGAACCAGTTTATAGCCATGGATAAAGCAGGAAGTGTAGTTTTGGATATTGAAAGTCTTACACAGCAGCCTGATAAATGCTGCTCTGGAAGTCCAAAAATGACTGTGAGTGCTTCCTTTTTGATATTATTCCATCAACCTCTTTGTTACCATAAGAAAGAATTTATGTCTAACAACGGTATGTTTTGCTGGGGGTGATCTACAGAAGGCTCTTTCTCGTAAGGGTTCATGCCGCATGGAGAGACGAATGGGTGAGGAGCAAGAAACAGATGATGCATCTAAAAAGATCGTAGTTAAAGGTACAAGTTCAATTTTTCTCTAAGTATTGTTTTTCTTGAATCTTTTTATCATTGTTGGACTCATGCTATTAGCATGGAAAAGGTGGGTGGTGTATCTTTTTCATTGTATAGCATATTCCTGCTAAGTAAGTTACACTGTTCCAATGCACATGATCTTGGTGCCAGCAGCACGTATATTTCCCCCATAATGGCCCTTTCAAGACCTGTCATGCGTCAAGGCCCTCAACCACATGACTTTCTTGACAAACCACCTTAAGCTTGAACATTCTTCATATATCATGCACTTAAGCTTGAAATATTCTAAGTAACCATATTGCAAATCTTAGTGCATATATTTGATGGGTCACTTCATCTTGGTGAGCTCACATCCAATTGATTCTAGTCTGCAAATCAAAAAGCCCTTAACTAACATATTAGATATGACACAAAAGCTGATATACATATGTGACCATCAAACAGTATCAATGCTGTCAAAGTTTTTAACTTGATTACCTTTCACTTCTGCAGTGGTGCCTTCTCAGCTGGAGCAGTTGAAGCAGCCCTTGGTACCGAACAGAGCTCTTGTACCTGCACCATCTGCAGCTAATAGCCCTGTTCTCACAGATTCTGGTGAAGGAAGGTATAAAAGATTCAATCGCTTAACGACCATCCACCCGAGGAAAATTCTTCTTTTCTTTGCAACTATGTAAGTGCTATTAAGGCTTTTCTCATTGCACCAAGGTTGTGTGGTCAATTCAGATTTATCAATTCACTATGGGCTTTTTGTTTATTGTGGAGGACCAGTTTCTATTGTTGATATAGTTCATCTGTTCAACTCATGGATCCTTTACCCATATTATTGCTTAGAATTAATTTTCTAACCATGGTTTTTTTTATGCTTGGGAACTGGTGTCTTGTGTATAATTATTTGATTGAACAGTTGGACTAAATAAATCCAGGTTGAATAGTTAGTGAACTTTACTGCCCTTAGACTATCCCTGCTGTGATGATCACCCCCAGCAGGCATCAGAAGTGCTTCCCTGCTCCAGTCCCTATGGCCTGTGTGGAGTTACAAATTTTAATTCCCAGACCTACAAATATCTTGATCTTGATACGATACCCCAGGCAAACAATCTAAATACCCCAAGCTTTCAGAATGAATTAATAAAAAAGGGAAAAAGGTGTAAGAGTTGGAAAACATTCTATTGTTATATGTGGGATTCTATCAAGGTGTGTTCATTAAATGCACCTTAAAAAGTGTTCCCATTACTTGATGAGGGTGACTCATGGCATCACCTGCAACGTCTCATTACCATGCTTGTAAATACCATCACATTTGCAAACTCTTCATCGGCATTATTGCTTGAAGGGAATTCGGTAGATTTGTAGCTGGCATCATTTCTGCTGGTCCATCTACTTGTGGTCCCTTGAGGTGTGATGGCCCCCATGGTTGTTACTTTTCATCTAAATTCTAAGTAACTACAGGCTAAGGTGCATTACATCATCCAAGAGAAATAGAACTCAATTGCAGCACTGCATCTAGTTAGTATTTAATTGCAAGCATTCTACCGCCATTGTGGTCCCCTTGGTTGAGCTCCATTGAGAATATTAGTACCCCATGGTCCCATCTTCTTTTCAGAGAATAGATGATGTGCAACTCAAATTGCCGAAGCGCACATTTATGTAATATATACTATTGACACCTATGCATGATTTTTGTTTGCTTTGTTCATGAAGAGGTGTTGATATCAAATAGATCTTGAAGTTTGGATAATTTGAATGCTGAGGCCCCTCCATAAAGACATAAGAAGAATATATGATCACCCAATAATCATCCTCTTCTTGATTCATGTATGAGAAAAAAGGCATTTGGATTTTGTTATTTAATTTCTGAAATTGTCTTACAGGTCTAGCATGGGGTCGATGATTCTAATATATTTCACACTTGCCATTAACCGAAGAGGTGGAGCTTAACTGCAGTTTTGAAGGTTAGGTGGGAGAACAGCTCAGCTACTTACCTTTATAAAGGTTTTGTGGGGGAGCAGCACAGCAGATGCAACTATTAACTACCTGCAGACGAGCATATGATTCTGTTTCCCCCGCCTTTATCTCTGCAAACGAGCAACGAGCAATTAGTACAAGCAATATAGAGAAAGAACTGCATTGCTCTGTACTGGGGTAGGTGTTATGGGATCTAACTGCTAAATCCCAACTGTAAAGTTCTAAAACTCAGTACTTTTGGGGCAGTGAAATGTCCTGAATATCTTCAGAGCTTGCCTTCATTGCACTGCCTCACAATGATACCGTTGAGTGCGTTGTATTGTTCATTACTGAACGGTTGTGTTCTTGCTTCCAATTATTTTTCCCTTTAATTCGTTGGGTGCTCTATGGATATTTTTGCTCTGTTTAGTTAATTCCAATGTACAATCATTGGTCTGGTGACTTACTGTTAGTCATTTTGGTGCTTTTGGGTGGTCATTTTTCATGATCCGGCTTCAGTTTGGAGATGGGATCATGTGAAGACATAATTGTCACAGTGTTGGAGATTTACATAATTGCTGGTGATTTTGTTTTTTCCTTCTCAACTGTATATATGTATGAAAGATCGGTGCTGCATCCCTCCAGGTTAAAAACTGCTCTGCTCTGTGAACCGGTCGGAGCAAGATAAAAATTTTAATCCTGGAAAACACCCCAAGCTCTCGGAATCAGATAACATACCTAGCTTTTGCTTTACTGGATCCTAGTGCACGGCTTAGGAAAACAACAAATCCTCAAATGAGCGCACACAACTCGTTTTGCTGATGCTAAAGATTTAGATACATCATCTCCCCTCCGAAATAGGATTATCATCAGGGAAAATAGAATGGATTTTTGTTCCATAATTGTTTTTTATAACAATTATATCATTAAAATCTAAATCAATAGTTCTCTACATCCATCATTTACATCTTATGTTCAGGAGGTTTGGTAGGCTATGCTATTGGCGAAATATATATATATATATATATATATAGGAAAATAGAGATATAGACCGCAAAATTGAGATCTAACATCGGATAACTGGTTATCTTTCTAATTTCTATGCTTCTCTCAAGTGAAAATTCAACCTCTTATTATTATAGATTACAAACATGATTATAAACATAAACATCTGGGCAATAGCTGGCCTCTAATCATGATAGATTATGAGAGTGCATTAATACATAGCAAGATTAATCATTTTCCATACAAATCTAAGAAAGAAGCCATTTTTTAATTTTCATTTTTTTTTTGAGAAAATGGCAATGCCCAAATTTTAAGATATCCAGCCAATAACCTTAATTATTTTTATCGGTAATAAAACTAGCAATAATAAAGGGATTCATTAAATAGAATAACAATGCGAGACATTACCTGCCATATCATTGCTCTCAGTAATTCGATGAGAATGTCGGTGATTGGGACTCGACAAACATCACGGATCATCTGTGTACAACACCAATCGTTGGATGCCACGTAAGCCAGGCGAACTGATCCAAAACCCTTTTCTGAAATCTTCCCTAAAATAAACCAGATCCAACAGCCCGCGTGCATCACGGATGAGATCTAACCCAGATCATACCCACGCCCCCCCGCTGTCGGGTCACGGATGCATCACTGGATCCGAAATTTGGCTCTCAACACAAGACGGACCAGCCATATCCCAATCTGCTGACACGTGCACCCACATCGACCAAGTCCCAGAACCGGTCGGCTTTCCGATTCTCCGTCTCGGCTCCATAACGAAAAACGCGACCCCACGCGGAGGCGGATACCTTCCCCCGCTGCCCTATTCTTCTTCCTCTGATTCCACACCTCGCGTCGCACGAAATCCGACCGCGATCCCATCCATCCCCATCAATCTCTCCCTTTGGATGAAATCAAGAAGCAGTCCAAGCCCTCTGACCTTTGTGTCCTCCAGGTAAGCATCCTGATCCCGTCCTTTAAATCGCCGTTCTTGAGTTCAATATTGTTCTTTATCTCTGTTAATCCTCGATTCTCGATTTTGGTCTGAAATACCGTGATTATTGGGGTTTATTGAGGAGCTTTGTCTGTTTCGTGTGGTTTTTAGCTGGGTTAATTTATAGAATTAGTGGTCACCACGCCGTTTTTGGGTGTTGCACAGCTTTTTGTTTCTCTTTAAAATCATGATGACATTGTTTTAATTCATTATTATTTGGGGATGTTTTGCTGGTTATTCTCTCTTTTTGACCGTAAGATGCCTGTTTTTTTAATAATAATTTCCAGATTAGCAGCTGTGAGTGGTGGTATCTGTCATTTAGTTGGAAGGGGAATCCAGACCTAAACTCAATTTCTTAAAATATGCCAAACTTTTTGGGGATTATCGGTTCTTGAGCTACTTCAATTGTGAAAGCATGCAAATGGACTTGCCACAAGACTAGTGGGGCATCAGAGCCAGGGAACAACATGATTCTAAGTATGCAAGTATTATATTAATGATTGCAACAAGATTATTTATGCCGTGATAGCACTTCGATGTCATTTCCAGATGAATGATTTGACCTAGATTCTTTTTCAGGAGCTTGCGTTGTTTATCATACTTCATGTTGTTTATCTTCTCGACATCCTGAATTGAATTCTTTCATTTATATATGCATTTTATGGGTGATTTTCTAGTTGATATATGTATTCTTTGTAGTCAATACCCTACTAATCCACTGGTAAGATGCTTGGCACTGAAGGTGTACTTAGTAGTCAGGATCTTCTACCTAGGGTAAGGCATGTACATAGGAATCTCCCCCCAATCGTGAACCTGCACCTGCTCCTTAAAAATTTCCTTACTAAAAGTGTTGCTAAAAATATCCAATTCGCGGCACCGGCCATTTTCTAACCACTGAATGTATAGACCAAGGATCTCCAAATCACATAATCGTTTTACAGTGTGTAGTTTAGAGATAGTTGACCATTTCCAATAGTTCAAGTCATCATTGTCGGCCCCCCATCATCCAGTCAAGACCGACCATATTAGGAGTGTTATGTGGATGCCCTCATATTACCTCTACACAAACACATATAGGCGAACTAGGCTACTAATGATCAGATCACGGATTTGATCTAGCTAGTTCACCAGCCACTGGATGGCCATGGAAAACATCTTTGACTAGCCACTGGATGTGAATACCTCCATTTTTGACTACTCTTTGTTTCATTCCATCTCTTGAAAGAAAAACAAAAGGAAAAGATCAAACCAAAGAGAGATGTATGACTCCCTCTCTTCATGCTTAATTCTCTGCTCTCTCTCTCTCTCTCTTCTCTGCTTTCTCTCCCTCATTCTCACCCTTCTTTGCTCTCTCTGTTTCTCCTTCTCCTTACTCTTCTTGTTTTCACCATATCCTGACACATGCAGCACTCTGAGACAGAATACAATGAAGGGGATTTCAAATCAAGGTAAGTCTTGAACGAAGTACCTAATTCAAATATCTGAAGACTGAAGCATTGATGCCATTCGGTCTTGCTTGAGGAACAAACTGGTTAACCAAGAAGCGGCTTGAATGTCACTTAACAAACCAAGTAAGATGACCATTAGACCAAGTAGCCATTAGAGAGTTGAGTGAAGATAATGTTGGATCGGCTTGATTGTGCATGGTGAACAATGGCTCACTACACATTAACCTAGTGAAAGGGATTGTTTCACAGGACAAGATCAAAAAGGTAGTTATTGAAGGTAATATAGGACTGGACAGTTAACAAGTCATGGTGAGTGGGAGGATGGTAGTCCCGGTAGTTGAAACTAAGAAAGTGGAGTCTGGACGTGGACAATTGTCAACGTTGGAAATGGGTGGTTACCATACTGCTTGACATATTATGTTTAAATAGAGCGATATAACCTGAAGGAAAGGATCTTTGGCCAATCAACCAACTTATCGATATCTTTATCTTTATCTTTAATTTATCCTTGTATTTATCTTTAAGCTATGCAAGAAAAATCTTTTCTGCTCTCTTTTAAATACTCTTCTCATTTCATTTGTTCTACCCTCCCTGATTTATGGCATGTGTGTCAGTCTTCTTTGTTTTTTTTGGTAAAGTATGTGACAAATTACTTGTGAGCTCTTGCTTGAAGCTATAATGGCCTCATGAATAATGAGTAGCAATGACGATATAGTATTTTCATAGTTTAAACGTTTCTCAGTTTGTAGATACTTAATTACATCAAATTTCTAAGTATTGTTCATTATGTGTTTATGTTTATTGAAGAGTTGGAGGTTTTGTAGATAATCAATAAATGGATTGCAGGTTTTGATTACAGTTCTGATGGTGTATTGATATGGACCTTACACCCTTCAAGCTGGACATTGACGAACTTTTAGATGAGTTCACCGAGGTCCTCACCTAGTCTGTTCTCATTTTTGCAGTTTGCCTCCTAAATTTACAGTTAAATGGTTCTGATTCAGTAAAATCAAAAGAAATTGGGTTCATGCTTTTAACTGGCAGGGAAACTTTACCACGCTGGCAGATATGAAGAAGGTGTGGATGGCTAAGAAGTTTTCTTACATCTATGAAGCCAAACCAACTTCCAATTCAGCCTTATTTATGCAATCCCTCTATGCCCATTGCATCAGTATGTTATCAATCTCCTCCTATTCTCTTGCTATTTCCTAACATCATGAGTCAGGGCCGAGTTTCAGAAAATAATATTGATATCATGGTTGGAGACTTGAAGGAAGTATACCTTTTTTGTCTTTTGTCCTCTTTTTTTACACTCAGGTTACTGTAAATTCTCCTTTGTTCGGGATTTTAGTGAGTACTTACTGTCTTATGCAGGTCATATGATTTCTACTGGTTTTCTGTCACGGAGATTGGGTGGACTTTATTGCCTTTACTGTCTTTATGAGATTCAACCATACAAACCTCACTTCAAGATTTATTTGTCTCTTGGTATGCTTCATACTTGGATTTTTTTTCAAACAAAAAAAAATTCAGTTACGTTAACAATTAGAGTTGATTGCTTTAAGCTGATGAGTTATTTTGTTCCTAACTAAATCTTATGGAGATTGCTAATGTTTCTTGTAATTCTCAAATGTAAATGTATCATGCTATATTGCAAAATTTCTTCTATCCTATGTATTTGGTGTTGGCAGATAAAAGGCATAAGTCATTCTTGGATTTATTCTATCTTACAAAGAAGTTTTTTTTACTAGAGAGTAGAGACAAATAAACGTTGTCTACTTTTTTTTTTGAGGAAATAAAATAAATATTGTCTTTTGATAGATTCCTTTACTTGTCATTCTCATGCTTGTGATTTACTTACATTTTATGATCATAAGCAATTTTTCATAAATCCGAATCCTATTTGTTTGCCAGTAAAACTGAATTATTTAGATTGAGAATTTCATGCATCTTTTATTTACCTTTCACCTGAATTCCTATTTCTTGTAATAGGAGAGTTAAAGAGGCTAAAAGCTCTGGTTGTTGATGCAAAAGAAAATAAGATAGGCATTGTACCTGCTCTAGTCAAAAGGATGCTAGATGGGAATATGTTTTTATTTGGTTTTGTTGATATAGTTGGTGGCTCTGTAACTCAGAGAGTTGATGAAATCACAAAGCTACAGAACAGGCGTGCACAAATTGCATGTGAAAAGTAACTCCTTCTCCTTCTCTCTCTCTAATACACACACACCCTCATCACTGAGATTTTCTCTAATATTGTATTCGTAGTAGCAGGCAGCTTCTGATTTCTTTCTTTTGCAATGACAGATTACTAGCAAATACTCATATTGAGGACTATCTGCGGATGGACCTTGTAAGTGATTTTACTCTTCAGTAAAATACTAAGTGAGAGCCTATATTTGAAGCATAATTATAGACAAGAACAATCTGATCATCATCCAATGAGGTCCCAGAAGAATGCAAACATGGGACCAGAATAGCTGATTGGTCAATGCATGCCATCTTGCTAACAACTGTCCATTATTGATTGTTAGAAGACTATACTAATACACTGTATATAGTATTTTTATTTATGGATTTGAAGTGTAAAAGTTTGTCAGTTGTTTGAACCTAGCTGTCACTGTGTATCCGTTTGTCAGATTGCGACACGGTAATTTGGAGTTTTGAGGACCCATGTACCAGACAAGAATAAAGCATCCAAATTTTTGAAATTTCAGAAACATGGCTTCTAGATACACTTAAAATCGATTCTTGCTGTTGCTTGATGTTTCCTGGGATAGTTATGTCACAGTCGATATAGGTGAATCAGTCTCATAGCATTGGTTAGCCAAAACACATTATTGACTTGGAGCATGCCCAAAAAAATTTATTAATGTTATGCTACACAAAGTAGCATTTTTGGTAACTTTTACTTTCAAACTGCTCTTAGTTTACTTTTATATCATCAGAACTTTTTCCCATTTTGTAATCCATCAGCAAAGGTTTGTTCTCTAATGTTCTTTATATATCTTTTGTTGCTTATATAAATTGAATGGTATGGACCCTGTGAAGAGTATGAGAGATAATTAAAAACAAGGGTTCAAGTCCCGGCGGGACGTTCCGCTGGACACCGAGATGGGGTACCATCCCATGTGTCGGGATAGGACCGTCCCGCCATCGTTCTAGCATCCTGATTGGTACCTCTTGGGACATCCTGTGTCCCAAGTGTTGGGAAGGGGCGGGACGGCGGCGTGTCTTATTTCATGGGAAAACTGGGGTAGCTCCATCTCCCAGAATTTAAAACGTTGATTGGACTATTTATAGCTTTACATGTTTAGCATACTCTAGTATATGTATAATCATAAAATCTCTGTGATTCTGTACTTTTCTTAGTTATAAGGATTTCATTGTTGCCATATTGATTGACTTCATACCTTCATGGGTTACTGTTTGTCAACTTTCAAAATATTAGTGCCCATGGAGGGCTAGTATTATGTCAGAGCTTCATCAACCTGCGGTGCAAGATTCCGTCATTCTTGAAAAACCCTATCATTGAAAAAGATGTTCTCGACAAGTTTCTTCTCTTATTTCATCTTTCACTGAAACATGACCAATATCAGCTGATTAAAACAGCCCATGAATTCCAGATATGGAGGTTTTGTTCTTGAAAAAAACCCTATCATTGCGCCCCGTAACTTGACGATTACAAGCCAAAATATCAATTTTATTCCAGTCAGTGGGAGAGAAGCAATTAAGCATTTAATGGGCATGATCAAACCATTATAGTAATGTTTAGGGATTGTTTGTGAGGAGCTTTAGATTTATTGGCGTTTGGGTTGCTGCTCAGATTGTTGGTTGACAAAATCTGGCTTCCCCCCCCCTGCATGCCATGGCACTATTCTTGATGAGCCCAATGACAGAGAGCGTTTTCATAGTATTGAATAATCAGCAAGTTAGAGTGTAATTGAGGGTACAAGTTTTAGGATCTCAGAATTCAAAAGGACAAGTTGATAGCTTGAAATTTCTTGATTAGTTGTAGGGTTTTCTGATGATCAAAAAGCCAGATCTTGACACCATCGAACTTGTGGAATGTGCTTTCACATGGTGATCTGCTATAAGTCTAGTAAGCAAGAACAAGTAGAAATTGACGATGTTTATTTTCTCCAAATTGAGACTCCTCTGTGATTATGATAAAGTCTGCAAAGAAAAGTTTGAAGATGCTTCTTTTTTTTTTGCTAATCAAAAGGGGAAGGGGGGAGGAAGGGACAAGTCCACCCCCGCGTAGCAGCCCCCACTGGGCCCCCGCCCCGCCAGGAGAGTGTTCGATGCGGGTAGAAATGGCCGTGTGTTGGGCACCCCGACCGATTTTACTCATGCCCTCCCCACTCGTGGGCCCGGCTCAGCTATCCCTCTGGGCTCTGGCTCGAGTCCCACGTATGAATACGTCACACCTGGTACCACCCTGGCTACTAGCGGTCCAAGAAGCGTTTCTATACCTCATGTCTAAGCAGTGGCCGAAGCCACATTTTAATCGATGCCGCAGCGACTCGAACTTGAGACTATGAGGTTAGGAATTCCGCCCAATACCACTAGGCTACCACCTTGGTGGCAAGATGCTTCTTTCTGGCTATGATAATCTGCTAATGAAAAATAATAATAGGATTCACCAAATTTTCTCTATTCCATAAACAGCCAGTTGAGGAATGAAATGGAGAATCAATAAAGATAGTATAGGCATTTAAATAAAGAATAAGGTGATGCCAGTAGATTGAGGTGCTCAGATTTGTGTCACAGATGAGAAAGAAAGCTGAAGGGATTATGGACTGAAGTTGTTAGTTAGGACCATAAAAAGCTTGTGTGATACAAGGGGTACCCTTTAGTAGTGGATGATTGGCAAAGATTCATCAAAGTTGAGACAGGTGGTTATAACAAGGCCTTGCAACCATGGTTCTTAAGTTCTTTAAGGTGCTGTTTTGTCTTGAAACTCTAATTCCTTGTTCAGCCATACTGTATGTTTGAACTTATGTTATGAACCTTATCTTCATGTTTAACTTCATATAATTGGAATATTGCAGATACATCTGAGATTGTGATTTTGATAACCATGTTTAACTTTTGAACATAAGTTAGCATGTCAACTTTGAGTCCCTTACCATAGAAAAGCTTGGATTCTTCTTTTTTTATCCTTTTGGAATGTTATATTGTTATAGAATTTTTGGTATAGCTGTTTATCTGGAAATTATTGCTTCTCTTTCTTCAATGTGGCTTATTTTTTGGACCCTTGCCCTTTCAGGGCACAAAATTGGAGCTGGAAACACTCAAGAAAATGTCAACAGAATATGCGAAAGCGAAAGAACTGGCTATCAAAGGTAATTTCGTTACCGATTTCCTAAACACTTTAATAGCACAGTAGCTGAAGAAATTACAGGATCAACTGTTTTTGTATATCAAATAAAGTTCTTAAATTTTGATTGTGTGAATATTGCAATTTGCCTAGTTCGTTAACTAGCAATTGCTGCTGGCAAGTTTTAAATGATCCTGAACCACTGATCATGACTCTTATTGACAATGTGAAAAAAGAATCATAAGCCTAACTGAGACACACTTGACTTCTTTAACTTTTTTCAATCTGGATAAAGAGTCCATTTTTCTGGATTATCATCTTTTACTTATGGTTGAAATTAGATTGTCATCTTTCAATTATAATTGAAAATTTTGTCTAGGATTCCTTTTAGTATGGTATTCTAAGGATGAATGGGTTATTTGCCTCCACGGGAGCTACTATAGCTCCCAAAGGTTGACTTCAAAATTATATGTTCCTTTTACCTAGCTTGGCAATGCTTCTCCAAGACCATGGTTACAAGGTTTTGTGGTGCTGCAATGCAAGGAATGTAATGATTGAATTGGCATGGGATGTGCCATGCTTGTGACTTTTGTGATTTGTCACATCGAAGCTGTTATAGCGAAGCATTATGCTTAATTGTTATTTGCCCAAAGCTTTAAAACTTGGTTTCAGTCCCCTGGATGAAGCTTGACAATTTCAGCGGTTTCGCTTTGAATTTTAGAGTTTCAGTCAAATAAGTCTGAATAAATTCCAAAAAAAGAAAGCCAGAAAAATTTAAAAAAATCCTCATGGGAGGTTCCATATCGATGATATGAGTATACATATATATATATAGGAAAGGCACATTTAAGTGCCCCTTAGTTGTAGCAAAAACATAATAGGGCAAAACTATTATTTGATCAATCTGTCTGTCAGAATTACTTCATATGAAATTGGAGTAAAACCTACTATTTAATCATACAATCATAAAATCTTCAACATCTGCTAGTCAGTCTGATAGTCATGCAGCCTTATCCATCCTACAATTCCACCATCAAAACTGCATGTCACATGACATAATCCTAAAAGCTTCTGACATTATTTATATTTTGCGACATGGCTTGTAAAGTTCCAAATCGTCTTGCTATCTGTTCGTGTTAATGCAAATCATTTTTATTTGATTAAAAAAGCTTATTTTTTTTACTTTTTTAAAAAATTACTCTAGATCTCCAAGTACCTTTTTCTTTGATATATTTATTTTCTTGTCTTTTCTTGTTTAAAGAGGCCAGCCAGATGGTGGAAATCGAAGACATCAAGCATATAGCAGAAAATAACAAAATGGTGGGGGACATGGTAAAGGAGATTGTGAAAGAATGGGATGCTCAAAAAGAAGCATTTTATAAACAGACAGGAATTAGCCATCAGAATGAAATTGTGGCAGCTAACGGTTTTGATGAGATAGAACACCTGTTGAATGAATAACTACATCTAGTATATCTGGTTTCAGCTGGTTTTACTAACTATATATTTGGTTCCTAAACTCAGCACCAGCAAGTGACAGTTGTTAAATGCTCGTGGCTAGCTGCTTGTTCAAAGCCTCTCTTCAGATCAACAGGTACCCATGGAAAACCCTTTCTAATCTTGCCACTTTGGCTGTAGTTGGATTCAGTCTGACCAATCTTTCATTTTAGTTTTGCTTGTATTTGTCCTTAGAATCTACTGCCATTTTCTTTTTAAATAGGTGCTGATTTAGCTAAGGGGTATCTACGGGACGGCCATTGTTGATGTGTAATTACCAAAGACACCAAAGACACTTTCAGAGGATATTTTTACATAATAATTGCTCTATCGAGATATGTTACATTCTCTGTGATATGCATCTCTGGTCTTGCTCACCTTTGCTAGTTAATATGTTGTCATCTTCGGAAAAACTTCTTTAATCGTTGGTTCACACCCAATTTTTTGAGATGTATCTCTGTTTTTACCTGCTAAGCTATTCAGCAACATACTTGTTCATTAAAAAAATTTCAAATGTTCAAAATAGGCCATGAATTTTAAGTTTTCTATATGATTGGGGTGCATATACTTCTGCCGATGGAGATAAAAAGGGATTTGGCCTTGTGTCATACAAGGCCATGGTCATGGAGGGGATGAAGCTATACCTCTTGAGATATGGTATAAGTATGCGAGTTCACTTCAATCGTATGTCTGTGACTGGCCATCAAGCCAATATGAATAGTACAGTGCTCTGAATAGCTTTCTGGCTGTTCCAAATGAAAGTTCCTGATTGAATGCATGTCTAAATAGGCTCTGAATCTCTTCTTAATATGTAGTGTAATTTCAAGCATGGAAACTTTGGAAGAATTGCCAATATTTCTGGAAAAATTTGTAGCCGCAGATATCCTTCAATATAGGCTATGGCTGCGGACTTCAATTGTATTTGTTTTGTTGTCACGTGTCACGTTGTAGTTTCTTTTCATAATTCCGAAAGACTTTTCTCATACATATCATTATGCAATTACACTATGAAGTTAGATGGACATATTAGATCTATTTTCAATAAATATCTAAATCGAAAGATGGTTGAAAAACCAGGAGAAAAATATAATATTGATGTCAAGATGCATAGGGTTGATTTTTGTATATTGATATTGGTATGCACATTTATTTGGTGAAAATGGATTCAAGTGCTTTTTTTTTAAACAATATGTCCATAGTCATTTTGAATTCATATGGATTATGTATTAGATATACTAATACCTAGGCCGTTGTGGTAGTGGAAACGGCAGATTCACTTGCTACATTTATAATACCTATATATGTTTTAAATGAATATAAACAGAACTTGGAAAATTTACAATGTGTATTTTTATATGAAATTTTTGTAAATAACTCATTTAAGAAATATACTCGAACGAATGAAAAATTAACTAAAAGGCTAATCTCTTATAAATATTAAAGTAATCATGACTGTATTTATTACATCATGTTGATACTCGGTATTCATACTTGTATCAGATTTTTGGACAATATGCCGACATCCATATATGGCTTAAGAAAAACTAGAAAACGAAAACCCTATCTTCATCTATAAAATATACAGTTACGTTTTGATCTCATCCTACCACCGCCCCCTCTCTTTTTTTTTTGCTATAAGGCCGAGTCTAAGTAACTTTATGCAAAGCTGAGCTGCAGTCGGCTACTAAGCCCTAAAGTAATGGTTGTGGAAAACAATTTGAACCACTGTTTAAAATAAGAAGATGAGTCTGTTGAGAGCTAGGCTTAGGCACCACAATTTTTTTTTTTTCAATTATTTTATTTTGTTGTGCTTTCAAATTTCAACCTTTGACACCATCATTATTTTCTTTTAGAGAATAATACTGGGAGCATCATTAAATATTTTATAAAAATGATAGAAGAATTAACAGTGTGACCTTGAGAACCCAATTTTTTGAAGTAGTTGCATTGTCCAGTTATTCCCCTACGCCATGGAAGTGTGTTCCGCCGATCGTTAACGAGATAAAATACACTGTGGAAATAGGTTCCATCATTTGCTAAGTTACCAACTCTTGGTTTGTGAGATCCACCATCATGGCTGTCCAATTATTTCAAGAGATAAATTATTTGTTGGACCTGGTCTTAATCAGTCCAACTATAAATAAACACTGCCAAACATGAAATAAAAAAGAGAAGGAAAAAAAAAGTCCTAGTGCTTCTTTCTCCGTGTTGGTGTATGGTTGGATCGATTCATCAGCTCAGCGATAGATCTTTGATTTAACTAAAAATTTCTTTAATATACTAATTATTGGTTGGACTAAATCCACTACTAAGCTAGTGGATCAGTCCAATCATAAAGCAATATGTATGAGTTTGTGCATATTCATTTTATTCGGCTTTATGCATGTGGTTTCATGGTTGGATGGTTTTACCAGCTGAGCGATGGATCTGGTCTAATCAATAAGCATCCCGATGAAGCTTCGAAAATGTTACTAATGCTGGTTGGGTCCATCAATAAAAAGGATATAAAAAAGACGCTCATCATGGACGACTCATGAGGCCTAGGACTCAATCAAAGTTGCTGAGAAAGAGACTGTCATAAAAAAAAAACAACTCTCCTTTGCTATATTCATCTGCTGGGGACCGGTCCGAACTAGATGCCAGATTGATGGTGGTCATTTGAAGATCTCGACTAATTTGCCTCAGATTCCGCTAGAAATATGATTCATTTAAGGACATTTTTTTTCCTCTTTTACTTTATTTCTATCATTTTTTGGGGGGTTAAGGATCAAAATGATTCCTTTTAGTCAGACCTTTTTTTTATTTCGAAGAACCAAGGCTCAATCGCAATCTCATTTATGTTTTTAAATAACACACTTGCATTGTCACGTGGCAAGAGATTGTTGACAGCCTAGGAACGCCAAATCATGCAAGCTCTCTTAGAATCGAAGTTTGAAAAAAGAAAATCATCATAGTCAAATGCTGCGGTTGGTGTGCTGCAATTACTATTTCATGATAATCACTTATCAAATGCAAATATTGCGGTAAACTGGTGCAATTTAATACTCATTTAGTAGTTAAAATTAAATAAGACTACTACGAAAAAAGATAAGGAAAAGCAGCGAGGGAGACCAAAGCGAAGTCAAGGCAGGATGGAGGGTATTGGTAGACGATTAAAAGTTTCTGGACTAATATACAAGGATTTCTTAAGCTAGAAGGAGCTTTGTACAAGTATTCTATAAGGTCTAATAGAATTACTTCAAGTTAATATAGTCGTTGGGACTGTCCCAAGTCAACCAGTCTAGATGTACTTTTTTATGTTTTGACCTTCCTCTCCCTCTCTCCTGTAAAACTCGTGTCAAATTGTGAACCAACATGTTAGGGCGAACGAGTGGGGTTAATTCTCTTGGGCTAATATTGAAAACTTGGCATACAATTCTTTTGAAGACTTTTTTTATCTCTGCAAACGAGCAACGAGCAATAAGTAGAAGCAATACAGAGAAAGAACTTCATTTCTCTGTACTGGATAGGCGCTGCGAGACCCAATTGCTGAATCCCAACGGTAAAGTCTAAAACTCAGTACAGTGGAGCAGTGAACTATCTTGAATAATCTTCAGAGCTTGCCTTCACTGCACTCCTCCACAATGATACCATTGAGTGCGTTGCAATGTTTTCATTACCGGAGGGTTGTCTTCTTGCTTCCAACTTAGTTTTTCCCTTTAATTCTTTGGGTGCTTTATGGGTATCTTTTGCTCTGTTTAGTGAATACCAAGGTACATTTTGGTGCTTTTAGGTGGTGATTTTTTATGATCTGGCTACAGTTTGGAGATGTGATCATATGAACACCCCAATCCCCCGGAGCCAGATAACAGACCTAGCTTTTGCTTTATTGGATCCAAATGCACGGCATATGAAATTAAAGGAGCCAGCGGGATGCTACAAAATTTTGGGATAGATTTCAAGGATTTGGTCCTACTTTTGCACCGAATGAGTTGGACTTCTCATTAATAAATTAACTTTGATAAAATATATAACATTTTAGGCCTCTTTATTAGTGGTGCTATTATTTTTCAGATTTGCGCTACTTATTATGTTAAATAGAGTATAATACCCAAAGTTCTTTCCATTGTTTTTTGCTACAATGTGTCACACTCACTTATTTTCAGAAAACGATATATTTATGCCCCTATCTTCCAATGAGTGCACGCAACTAGTTTTGTGATGCTGAAGTTTTAAAAACATTATCTCCCCTCCAAAATATTATTAGGGTCCATGAAATAGGATGGGTTTTTTTTTCCATAACTTTTTTTTATAACAATTATGCCGCTAAAATCTAAATCAACCGTCCTCTACATCCATCATTGATGTATCACATTGTCACGTTATTTTTGTTTTCTATTTTTTTTTCAAAAAATTGAAAACAAAAATCGAGATGATTAAGTTGAGGTCAGACGTGATACGAGATGTTAGGTTATCTTCCTATGCTTTTTTCGAAAGAAAATTCAACCACTTTGACTTTTACTAAAGACTTCCTATACTTTTCTCGAAAGAAAATTCAACCTCTTTGACTTTTACTAAAGGAACGAGTTAGTTTTTAAAATTAATAATATGATTACAAACACAAATATCCAGCTCTATAATATGTAAATCACGTTCAGAGCAAATCTTCAGCTTTTGTATCATAACCCGCAATTAATAAAATTAGTTAGTCAAACCTCTATTTACATCAAAAAAGATTACAAACACGAACATTTGAGGAATAGGTGGCCACTAATTACTATAGTTTATGAGAATGCATTGACACAGAGTAAGATTATCCATTTTCCATTGTTTTCCATATATATATATATATATATATATATATATATATATATATATATATATATATATCTGGTCCATACAAATCTAAGAAAGCAGCCTTTTTTTCATTTCTTTTTTTTAAAAGAAAATGGGCAAGGCCCAAATTTGAAAAATATCCGGCCAATAACTGTAATTATTTTTAACTGCAATAAAACTGACAACAATGAAGGGTTCACGCCAGACATCACCTGTCACATCATCGATCTCATGGACTCGATGCGGGTGCCGGTGATTGTGTCTCGACAAGCATCACGGGCACGTCACCAATTGTTCGATGCCACGTAATCCAGGTGAACTGGTCGGAAACCCTTGACTGAAATCTTACCTAAAATAACCTTTGGTTAGACCAGATCCAGCTGCCTGCGTGTATCATGGTTCAGATCTTTTAACAGTTTTTAACAGATCAGAACGTAAAAGCAACGCCCTGTCCGGGCGACCATTGCATCGCCGGATCCGAAATTTTGCTCGCAATACAAGACAAACCAGCCATACCCAATCCACCGACACGTGCACCCAAATCGGCCAAGTGAAAGAACCGCTCGGCCCTCCCGGTCCCCGTCTCGGCTCATAACAAAAGACGCGATCCCACGCGGAGGCGGATACCTTCCCCCCGCTGCCTTCTTGTTCTTCCTCCGATTCCGCGCTTCCATCCATCCCCATAAATCTCTCCGGTTGGATCGAAATCAAGGAGCAGTCCAAGCCCTCCGGCCTTTGTGTTCTCGAGGTAAGCAACCCTGATCCCGTTCCTGACTTCAATATTTCTCTCTGATAATCCTCGATTTTGGTCTGAAATCTCGTGATTATTGGGTTTATTGTGGGGTTTTGTCTGTTTCTTGTGGTTTTTAGCTGGTTAATCTAGAGAATTAGTGGTCACCGGGCCGATTTTAGGTGTTTACACGGTTTTTTGGTACTCTTTAAAATCATGGTGATATTGCTTTAATTCATGATTATTTGGTGATGTTTTGGTGGTTATTCTCTCTTTTTCACCGCAGGATGGCTGTTTTTTTAATAATAATTTTTAGATTCAGCAGCTGAGAGTGGTGGTATCTGCCATTTAGTTGGAAGGGGAATCCAGACCTTACACACATGCATGATCCTGTAATTAACTTAGAAAAGACTGATCTTAAAATATGCCAAACTTTTTGGGGATTATCGGTTCTTGAGCTACTTCAATTGTGGAAGCGTGCAAATGGACTTGCCACAAGACTAGTGGGGCGTCAGAGCTAGGGAACACCATGGTTGTAGAGTATGCAAGTATTAGATTAAGAACTGCAGCAAGATTATTTGTGCGGTGATTGCACTTCGATGTCATTTCCAGATGAAAGATTTGACCTAGTTTTTTTTTTTTTCAGGAGCTTATGTTGTTTATCTTCTCGACATCCTGAATTGAATTCTTTCATTTATATATGCATTTCCGGGTGATTTTCTACTTGATATATGTGTTCTCTCGTAGTTGGGATCTTCTACCTAGGGTAAGGCATCTTTATAGGAATCTCCCTGCAATCTTGAGCCTGCACCTGCTTCTTAAACATTTCCTTGCTAAAAGTGTTTCTAAAATATCCAGTTCGCTGCACCGGCTCCTGATTTTGGCAACTAAGGAGGTAAGTGAGTTAATTGAAATCCCTGATCCCTTGCAAGGATAGGGGTTTGGGCTCCATACTTCACACTTGCCACTTTGGAAAAAAGGCGAAAGCTGGAATTGTCTTGTCAAACGAAATTAGCAAATAGTAGAAAAATATGTCCCACATGTGGGAAACTGGAAATGTTTAGGAATGCAATTAGGTAATTTGTGTGAAATGTATGAAAGCTATATGGAAATCACTATATACTTGGCTATCAACTATCCCACTGCGAGTTCACTTGAAGATGTTGGAGCTCCCAGAAACAAATCAGGGTGTGGATGTAGTTAAGAAGCAATATGCTGGACTGAGAATCTGGACTGGTGTGACACAGTAGGTATATAGCTCCAGGAAATATGAATTTTGCATATGTGACAAATGTTTCCCTATGGTTTTATGGACCTTTACATATGTTTCATGTTATTGGGGAGAGCAACTTGAGTTTGTTTCTCAAATAATATACTCAAGAATTGCTTGATTCTTGGGTACCATATTTCCCACTTGCTTTGGCATAGTTAAACCAAAATTTGATCTAGTATGTAGATGCTTGTTATTTCTGACATGTGTCTTCTGTCATAGTCCTGTATTAGCAGTAGTTCCTTCTCATTGTAAATCCTTTCCTGTATCTGGTCACATTTCAAGTTACATATGCCAATATGTGAACCTTGTTTCTACTTTGGGCATTCATGAAGTCCATTTTATTGAAGTTAAGAGTACTTTAGAAGTTGAAGAAATGGGATGCGAATATGATCTTGCTATTAATCTACTGTTATTGACAATCTGAATAAGGACCATGGAAGTTATACTATGGTTTATATAAGGATCTGTGTGGGTGTGTACTGTGTATTTAGTTCCATATCAATTATACGCTCGGGAGATATTGGTTACTAATGCATTTCTTGTTGATGAATTGCATCTATCTCTTTCAGTTGTTCTCTCCTCAAATAAAAGGTCCGGAATGTCTTTCTTTGTTTAGTTCAAAGACGAGTGGAATCGCAAATCACAACTTTTGGCTAGTCTTTTTTAGCTAAGCTCGTGGGTTGTTATAAATAGTATCAGAGCAGATCCCATGGCCTATGTGAAGTAGGGGTTAACCACAAGCCAATTGTGGTGTTTGTGATTGTTTTTGAGATTGGATTCTTAGCCTTGTGAGAATGCCAAGGCTTAAGTAAAGAGAGTATGTGATGACCCATGTAGGTGTATACTAGGTCTTGCATTGATTATGCATTGGAGAGATAGTGGGTACTTCTGCAGTGCCAAGGACCCCAAATTACAACTTTTGGCTAGTCTTTTTTTTTTGAGGAGAGGGGGTGGGGTGGGGTGGTGAGGTGTTGGGTCATTACAGTTTAGCTTTTCTATTGAAGATATAGTGAAGAGCAATACAAAGTAACTTGTACACTGTTTTCTAATTTGAGTATCATTCATCAAGCATTTTGATGTAGCGATGGTAAGATGATTGTCATATGCTCATGGTGATTAATATAAATATGATGGATGTTGCGTTTTTGCATTTTGATTGGGAGTGAAGGAGCTTCTTATTTTGTTCCATGCATTAGATGTATTAGTTTTAGATTGTACTTTGAAGTTATGCCACCAAGGAAGTTAAAACTAATGAGACTGGTGATGTATTAACAATCACAGTGCTGATATAATCATTTCAAATTTATGGGCCGTTAGTTTTACAACTCTAAAGTTAAACCATTCATATCTTCCGATACTTCCAGTCAATCTCAAATGAACTTATTGTACAGTGAGAAGCATTGCTACATAATGCTATGCACAGGGAATGCAGCCTTATCAACATAGATATTGCTTGGAAAATCTATATTTTACAAATTTGTAGGTCCTTTTCAATTAAAAAGTCCCCATGCTTGCTCTTCTAAACAAATTCTATATCCTAAAAAACCTGCAAGCTGTTATAAATTGATAGTTAATGCATCATGTGAAGTCAAGAAGACTATAACAATTACACTCATACAGCGGATCACCAGGGTCCAATTTGAAGTCACATAGATGCATGCTTGTAACTTAACAATCTTACCTTGTCCACTACATTGGTTTCTTGGGGTAAATTCTTTATTTTATCTATTTGGTGTAAGGGTTGCAATCCACTTTTGGAGGTTATCTAACCATAGTAGTTGCAAGTTTTCCAGGCGAGTCTTTTTAAGTATAAATTGAAACTTTGATGCATCCATAGAAATTGTGTAAGAGTTGTGAACAAAGGCCTGATGGAACCAAGGTTGTAGGACATTTGTTTGCAGTGGTTTAACAAGAAAGAAAATGTTAATAACAAAGCATTCTGCATTTTTTGTTCTGGCAAGTTAGAAGATTGAAGCAAACTAAAGTGTGAAATCAGATAAATTATTAAACTTGCCTAAAAAGGGCAACCGAATATATTTAGTTTCTGTAGTTTCATAGAAAATCATGTGGAATCCAATAATTCAATATTGTACTCATAACCTATGACCTATATTTCTATATCCACGTGCTCATAACTAATAAAATATATATCTAAATGCTAATAATAACAAAAACCAAAATAATTATTATTTAGTAGCCATCTGAAACTCCCATATGCCTTCACTTGAAAGCAATCTCTTGCCCTTAGCAATTAATTAACCCGACAGTGCTTTTTTACTGTTCATAATTGTATTTGGTTTAGTGATTTGGAAGTCTGACAAGGTCTATACATATAGTGGATGTCATGTATTACTTGTATCTGAAAGTATGACTTAAATGGTGCAGGATATAATCAAATAACCTTGTGGCTCATGTACCTCAATCAGTTTGTCATAAGCTCTCTTTCGATGAAACAATCACATCCTGAACTATAACTCATTTTCAAGTCTGTCCTATTCTTACAATTGGCCCATCTCGGTCACCTCTTCTTTGCCATGTTCATCTTCCATGATATATTATGTAATGCCCATCTGGTATAATCTAAACTTTCTTAGTTGACTGCCGAGTATAACCAATCTAGGTTGTCAGCTTTTAAGGGTTCTTTTGCTTGCATTTAGACTTGTGCATCATCTGGTGCAGGATTAAGCAAGGACCAAGGATCTAAGTCCTGTCCTAAGCCCTGTTTGGCCCAAATTCGGGCCTAAGATATTCAGCCTGAGCCCAGCCCAGCCGTCGAGAGGTGATGGGGGCCAACCTGACCCAATCACCTAGGGCATGAATCACGATTAAGAAAGAGGAGAGTGGAACAGAAGGGTGGCAGCCATGGTGCCCATGGCAAGGGGTGTTGGGTGGGGGTGGTGTTGTGGGAGGAGAGCAACTGCTTCTTTCTGGTCTTGGTTTTGTTTTAAGTGCAGATTCGCTCGTAATTATGGCCGATATAGATTCTTCAAAGGCTGCAAAACAAACTTCTTTCTGTTTAGACATAAGAATTAGTGTTGCTAGTTTCCAGCTGGTATCAAAATGTCATAGCTTAGGAAGCTCTGGTTAGAAGTAATGCTGATTTAGAGATTGCTAGGTTGTGCAATGAGTTGTGGTAAGTTTCTGCTACCACCTTGGCCTCACAAACTGCAAATATTTTTCAGTTAGTGAAACTTATTTAGGCAGTTTTGCTTGAACTTAACATTTCGCCTTTGCTTCTGTAATGGTGTCATCTTTTTTCTGTTCCAATGAAGCTCAAGAAAACCATAGATTTATAATGCTAGGCTTGCCATGTGGAATGTTTGTGCTAATTGAACGAACGTTTCATTCTGTTGCTTCAAATAGTTGTGATTTGTTTCTTTCTGTCAGAGAGGGCATTGATGTGATTCTATCTGATCTTAACATATCGTGGTTATCAACTTGCATATTTTGTTATCTTCAAAGGCACTGCAACGCTGATTTTGCATTTTTCTCCCGATGATTGTTATTGAAAAGAGCCATTGCGAGCATTTGATAATGGTACTGCAGGTTTCTTTCTTGAAGGTAGTATAGTTTAACACGACCATGGCTGCTTTACCATTGGCTACTGCTGAGGTCTGTGATGCAAACGCACACCTAATCCAAAATGGCGAGCTTCGTGCACTTCAACCGATCTTCCAGATCTATGGGCGGAGGCAGGTTTTCTCTGGCCCCATTGTCACTCTCAAGGTTTTCGAGGACAATGTTCTTGTGCGGGAATTCCTCGAGGAGAAAGGTAATGGTAGAGTTTTGGTTGTCGACGGTGGCAGTAGCATGCGCTGTGCTATATTGGGTGGCAACCCTGTTCAACAAGCTCAGAACAATGGATGGGCTGGTATAGTGGTCAATGGCTGCATAAGGGATGTTGACGAGATCAATGGCTGCGACATCGGGGTAAGAGCTTTAGCTTCGCATCCAATGAAAGCCAACAAGAAGGGATTTGGAGAAAAGCACGTGCCGGTGAATATTGCTGGAACGAGGATATGTGATGGTGAGTGGCTTTATGCAGATAGTGATGGAATTCTTGTTTCTAGGACGGAGTTGACTGTCTAAGACTCCCCAAGTATAACAATGTGTCATGTCTCTGTCTCAGCGATTGTTGCCTTCTACCAATTCTGCCCCATATACCAACGGCTAGCTGCATGTCTGAACTTTATTGCATATTTATATTGAAGTGCAAAGACCTTATATTGATGATAATTGATGAGTATATATCACTGGGAGCATGATTTTTCTCAGATGTAATGTGAAAAACCTGTCACAGAAAACACTGGGTACTGAGAGAGGTTTTTCTTGGTGGGGGTTTGGTGATGATATGCATCTAGCTTGAGATCCTATATGATAAAGTATTTTGCATCTAAAATCTACAGATAAGGGTTGAGTTGTAAGTTTCTGCAGTCCTTCATTTACTTATTGTATCTTTTTTCTTGAGAAATAGTAGACAATAATTTGGGGGAACCAGATAGCATCAGCACCTTGGGTTCGCAGGTACTGATGTTTTGCCTTTGAACAAGGGAACAAAGCCGGCATCACTTTCTAACGGCCCATGCCCCAAAAATATAGTCGTAGTGGGCCCTGGAAAGCATGTTGAATGATGGTTTGGTACGTTGTTGCGGAATGTGTTCTGAGTTTTAGTTTGATTTGGGTCACCAAAAATAGTTGATAGTTGTATAAGACTATTGTAGACCGTAGGTAACGCACTCAGATTTGGAGTTCATCGTTTTTGGGGATTGGGCATTTATAAAACAAATTACCAGTGGCGAGTAGAGGCAAGCAATTGGCCTTAGCATGTGGAGAAAACATAATTTGTTCATTTAAGATGTGGATAATAAATCACCTATAATACGACTATTTTGTAGGTTACCGATTGAGATATAACTTACTGTTGGCATGATAAGTTACATACTGCTGATAGAGGTAAAGCCTAGTGTTCCACATGGAAAGCATCTGGCGCTTCTCTCTCTCTCTCTCTCTCTCTCTCGCTTTGGGATGGCAGCCGATGGATTTTCTTGGATATCCGATCTGTTCCAAACTCTAATAAGATCTATTTATTACAATCCTGTAGGATTTGGGTTGAGTTTGGAATTTGACCAGATTATATATAATATTTTTTATAAAATTATATATATATATATATATATATATATATGTGTGTGTGTGTGTGTGTGTACATACATATTTGAACCTCCAGGATATCAAAACTCTCTTTTTATCACTAAGCTATAGAATCCATTTGTATTTAAACTATTTGCTCAATTATTTATGTGCAGCTAGGTAAGATATGTAAAGGTCTTTCCCTCTGTTCACTCACATTTTTTTCTTTTTTTTTGTAATTCCAGGTAAGATTCCCGACCTGTCCCGAATAATCTGATTCGAATAAAAATTAATGCATTCAGGTAGCCGGTGGACTTACAATTTTTTTATGGGATGTGTTTGGATTTTTTTTTGGCAAATTTTTAATCGGGCTTGGAACGGATTTGGATGGTAAAATTTTAAACAAGTTTGCATATAAGTCGGGCAAATTTTATGGGTTCTCTATCCGTCGCCATTTCTACTCTCTCTCTCTCTCTCTCCCGTGTGTATAGAGCACGGATGCCTGCTTCTGATGGGCATGAAATAGTGTGGATCCAGTTTAAACGTGAATGGGCTTATACCAATGTTCGCATCTCTCTAGGTCTTCTTCCCTTTCACCCTCAGTCTCTCTCCCTCCCTCTCCCACTAAGAAAATAAAAAAAATTCAGTCATGCCTTCATGATTTGATGCAGACTGCATGGTTGACTAGAGCTCACGCATGATGCAACTTATCTAGTTTACTTCTGCCTTTTTGTTTTTTTCCTCCTGCGAGGCGCCGGCGTCGGAAGGAGGCCGGGCCGCTGGCAGCCGTGGCCGCGGCTGGCCTGATCTCTTTTTCTTTCTCTTCTTTAGGATGAGGGATCAGTAGAAGTAAAAGTATTTTTGTCTCACAATAAAATATTAAAATATAATTAGACCGGTTATTAAACAATCGGACAACAAAAATTAAACGCCATGGCCCGCCAAAAAAAAAAAAATAGACCGGTCGTTAGTCTCCCACCTTTCCCGTATATCTGTTCTTCACGCGCTCTGCTTTGACGGTGGAATCCCAAAACCCCCGGAACAGTAAGAATCTCCCAAAAATCTCGAATGGATTTTCCCAGCCATAGATTTTGACCCGGAAAAGAGCCTCCTTTATCCCTTTCATCCCCTCCACTGGCTCCGGGCACTGGCTGAAATGGGAAACAGGGGAGGCTTCTCGGCGCCGCTGTCGATATCGACATGGTGGTCCTGCTGCTTGCTCTTGTTGTTCCAAGCTGTACTCGGTTATTCTCAGAACCAGAGTTGCGATTCTAATGATTTGAGTGCCTTGCGGGGCTTCTTAAAGGGCTTGGATTTTGGTATCCCGGGGTGGAGCCTCAATGAGTCTTCCTCCAGTTGCTGCAATTGGTCTGGCGTCCGCTGTGATTCGATTCGTAGCCGGAGAGTGATCGGGTTGGATCTTTATAACATGAGCTTGAAAGGTTCCATCTCCGATTCTTTGGCCGGCTTGGATCAGCTGAAAAGTTTGAATCTTTCGAGCAATCTGCTCCAAGGATCGGTTCCTCAGAAGTTGTTCCATCTTCCTCGCCTGGAGCTTCTTGATCTCAGCTTGAACAACCTCTCCGGATCGATTCCTTCTGATCTGAGTCTCCCATCGATTCGGGTTTTCAACATTTCCGACAATTCCTTCACCGACAGCCACCCGATCCTCGCCGGGTCGAGAAATCTCACCAAGTTTGACGTCAGTGCGAATGATTTCTCCGGTGCCATCAAACCAGGTATCTGTAACTCCTCATCTCGAGTTCAAGTCCTTAGCTTTTCGATAAATAAGTTCTCCGGCGACTTCCCGGTGGGCTTCGGCAATTGCCGCTCTCTCGTCGAGCTTTCGCTCGCTATGAATAGGATCACTGGAACTTTGCCTGATGATTTGTTCACACTGTCATCTTTGACTCAATTGAACCTTCAAGAGAACTCGTTATCCGGCCCGGTGGGCTTCAAACTTGGTAATCTTACCAACCTTGTTCAGTTGGATGTTTCATCGAATAGCTTTTGGGGGCCGATTCCTGATGTCTTTGATCGCCTCACAAAACTAGAATGTTTTTCTGGTTGCAGCAACAATTTTACCGGTAGTTTACCAGCTTCTTTGTCTAATTCTTCGATGCTTAGTGTGCTTAATTTGAGGAACAACTTTCTCAGAGGAGGGATCCATCTCAATCTCACCGCACTGGCTAGGCTCAGCACCCTTGATCTTGGCTCCAATTTGTTTTCTGGCCTTATCCCTTATGATGTCCCTCAGTGTGTTGAATTGAAAACCATAAACCTTGCAAGAAACAATCTTGCTGGTGAAATCCCCCACAGCTTCCAGAACTTTGTTGCACTATCTTACCTCTCACTCACCGGAAATAACTTCTCTAATATATCATCAGCACTGCAAATCCTACAGAGTTGCCCCAACCTTACTAGCTTGGTGCTTACTAAGAACTTCCAAGGTGGTGAAATAATGCCTTCTGCTGAGATTGAAGGATTTGAGAAGATGGAGGTTCTTGTGATCGCAAATTGTCTTCTCTCCGGTTCAATTCCACCCTGGTTGGCAAACTCGACCAGATTGAAGGTCTTGGACGTATCATGGAACCACTTGGGTGGGAACATCCCCTCATGGTTAGGAAATCTGGAGTATCTCTTTTACTTGGATATTTCAAATAATTCACTCACCGGGCAGATTCCCGATAGCCTGACAGAAATGAAGAGCCTCATATCTAGCAACGTAACGCAGCAGAGGTTCTCGATGCCGGATTTTCCGTTCTACATCAAACGGAATTCGACAGGAAAGGGATTGCAGTATAATCAGGTCAGCAGCTTCCCACCATCATTTATTCTGAGTCATAACAAGCTTGTCGGACCGATCTTGCCAGGCTTTGGGAACCTTGTGAAGCTGCATGTGTTGGACCTAAGCTGGAACAATCTCTCAGGAACCATACCTGAGGAGTTGGCAGGCATGTTGAACTTAGAGTCCTTAGGTTTGTCGCATAATAATCTCAGTGGAAGCATACCATCCGCTCTGACCAAGCTGAGTTTTCTGTCAAGTTTCAACGTAGCTTACAACAATTTAGTCGGAAAGATCCCGATGGGAGGCCAGTTCTTGACATTCTCGAGTGATGATTTCACAGGGAACCCAGGTCTCTGTGGCATTCACTTGTCCCCTTGCTTACCCAACACTCCTCCAGAATCAGTGAGCAGACGAGGGAAGAATAAAGGTGTTGCTGCAAGCATGGCACTTGGAATTGGATTAGGGACTGTTTTTATTCTCCCTGTTATCTACTTAGCTGTGTCAAGCATTAATTCTAGAAGACAAGAAGACAATGCCAAGGTGGTGGCGGATGCCGAGTGGGTTTTGTCTGTTTCTATTACGTGATATATGCACCAGCACACCTCCAGCTGTTGTTTCCTTGTTTATCTGTACAACGTGTGACATTCCTTATATAGCGCATAGTTTTAGCCTATAATCATACAGTCCTAGCTCTATATATTGCTTGTACAGCCTTTTTCCATTCAATATGAGATAGTATCCATCTCTATTTTTTTTTTTTATTTTTTTTTTATTTTTTTTGCTAATACGGGTGGATCATACCTATCGGGTACGGATACACCCAATAAAGTCAGAAAATAGGATACCTCGGAGTGCCAAAGGCAACTCCCCATCTCCAGTCCACAATGTGTCTCCGGAGTGGCGAGCTACAAATGCAGCCACCCAATCCGCAGCCCCATTGGCTTCACGGTAGATATGCTTGGCCTGAAAGGCCCCTCCATCCCTCGCCATAGTCCATATATCACGAAGCAAAGGGTGGTCACTACCGTCACCCTTAGGACCCTCTCGGATCCAACTGATAACGGTGGCAGAATCACCCTCTAGGGTGATAGACCTAGCCTGTAACATGCACCGGGCATGTCGAAGGCCAGCCCAGGCAGCGCTCAGCTCCGCGCTCGGAACCGAGGTATCAAATAAGTGACTGCCACCAGCGGCTACAACCCTAGCGAAAGGGTCCCGAATGACGAAACCCGCACCTCCCCTCGTGCCACCATCCAGGACTGACCCGTCAAAGTTGACCTTGAGGAAACTCGGGGGTGGGGGCTCCCAGGTGAAAAACACCGTGTGAGATACTGCCGAAGCATGGTGGGGGCCCCAGATGTCCCGAGCTGTCAAGGTCCCTCCGGTGGTGGAGGCATGACACATCTCTGCCGCCTGACTGCGGGCACTCTCGACCACAAATCTCGGCGACATACATCGTTCACTGAATATACGAGCGTTCCTGGCCAACCAGATCTGGTAGGCAGTGCAGCTCACTCGAGTCACCTAGCCTGTATCCATCTCTATTCAACGTGTGATATTCCCTTTTCTATCATGATATCAGAACAAGCGATCTGAATACCTTTTTTTTTTCTGCATCTATGGCGACACCACCGCAGGCCTCTTCATCAGACTCTAAGCAGCCTCATCTCTTGCAGGCCATTAGGGATGTCGCATCTCCTTATTTCATTCATTCGGCTGATCATCCGAATGCTATTCTTGTCTCTTCCTTACTCACAGGAGACAACTATTCTACTTGGCGTCGCTCCATGAAAATGGCTGTCAACGCCAAAAACAGGCTTGGTTTTGTTGATGGAACACTAAAAAAACCAAGTGATGATATTGCTGTAATTCAGTTGTGGGATCGGTGCAATGATATGGTACTCTCTTGGCTTTTAAATAGCATCGATAAATCTCTCACCGTTAGTTTAATATATGTGTGGGTTGATCTTGAAGGCAGATTTTATTAAAGCAACAATTCACGAGTCTTCCGCCTTAAACGTGATATCGCAACTCTCCGCCAAGATACCACGTTTCTCGCTCAATATTACAATACAATCAAAACTTATTGGGAGGAATTGAGCGCTTTGCAGACCTCTCCATCTTGCACTTGTGGTGGACTCAAGGAACTTGTTGCACTTCAAGCCATAGAGAGAGTATTTAAATTTTTAATGGGCTTGAATGAGTCCTATGCGTCTATTCGTAGCCAAATTTTGGCCATGGACCCACTCCCTCCAGTTGGCGAGGTATATTCAATCCTACATCAAGAAGAAACCCAACGGAACCTCCATCTTCCTTTACCAACACCAGACATTCAAGCTATGGCTGTCAATCGCTTGCTGCCCTCTTTTGCAGATTCTAAACAAAGAGGCCGTGGGCGACCTAAGTGTGATCATTGTGGTAAGCCCGAGCATTTGAAGGAATCTTGCTATCACATTATTGGTTATCCGGCACATTGGAATCAGAACAAACCAAACCAGCGCACAGAATCAAGCAAACAACCAGTTGCCAATCATGTGTCCCTTGGTCCGATTGTCTCTCAATTTGAAAGTGGTATTCCTGGTCTTACCAGTAAGCAATACAAACAATTGATGGATCTCCTTACTCCACCAGCAGCCAATTTTGTTGGTAATTCTACTGTTCCTATTTGTTCTTCAGCTTCTAATTGCTCTATTGATTGGGTTATAGATAGTGGTGCTTCTGACCATATGTCTAACCAAAAATCTGTCTTTACTAAGCCAAAAATAGTGAGCCATCCTACTCCAGTAAAGTTACCCACAAGTGATGTTGTTCCTGTCTCCCATGTCGGCACATTCCATTTGTCTCCTACTTTGATGCTTCATAATGTGCTCTTTGTGCCCAATTTTCAATTTAATCTTTTGTCCATTAGCAAAATCACCAAATCCCTTAACTGTGTTGCCATATTTTTCTCCACCTTTTGTGTTTTTCAGGACCTAGCCAATAGGAAGCTGATTGGAGTAGGTGAGGAACGCGATGGGCTCTACTACTATAAGCCAGTTCCTACTTCAGCTTTTCATGCTACTCGTGTCTCCCCTTCATTTCTTTGGCATCAGTGTCTCAGTCATCCCTCAAATTCTTGTTCACCTAAGTCTTTAGTTTATCCAAATAAGATTGATCATTGTGATATTTGTGCTCGTGGCAAACACACTAGACTGCCTTTTCCTCTGACTTGCAATAAGAGTTCTGATATTTTTGAACGCATCTATTGTGATATTTGGGGTGGTTATCATACACCTTGCCGGCGCTCATTATTTTTTAATTATTGTGGATGACTATTTGAGGGTTACTTGGATTTATTTAATGCATTTTAAATCTAAGACTTTCGAATGTCTTAAAAATTTTCATGCTATGGTACAAACTCATTTTCAATGCAAAATTAAGCATATTTGTATGGACAACGGGCAAAAGTTTTTATCCCATCATACTCAGATTTTTTTTTCGCGATAATGGGATCACACATGAGAAGACTTGCGTTGAGACGCCTCAGCAGAATGGCGTCGCTGAATGTAAACATCGACATTTTCTTAATGTTGCTCGATGTCTATGCTTCCAAGCTAATCTTCGACTCTTTTTTTGGGGTGAATGCATCCTTACTGCTGCTTATTTAATTAATCAAACCTCTTCCCCAAGTCTCAACTTTATAATGCCTTATGAACGCCTTTTTAAGACGACCCCCTCGTATGATCATCTACGCGTTTTTGGTTGTCTGTGTTTTGCTCGGATACTGAATGCACATTGAGATAAGTTTTTGCCATGCGCCTCACCTTGTATTTTTCTTGGTTATCCTTTTGGGCATAAAGCATATAGGTTATATAATTTAGAAACCAAGAAAATGCTTATATCTCGTGATGTTACCTTTGTTGAACATGTTTTTCCACTTCAAAAGAGTAAGCATTCTGCCACCTCTGACCCTATTCTTCGCCTACCTGCCTTGGATTTTTCCTTGCCTTCAAACTCCTCCACAGAATCCATATTACCTATCCCCGAGCAACCTTCTAATGACCCTCCTGCATCTTCTCATCCTGGAGTGGTAGACTCTCCCTCTACAAGCCCAACACCATCTTCCCAATCACGGCATATCATCAATACACCACCTCCTTGACTGCGACACACCATCACTCGCCCAGATCGTCTTCGTGACTTTATTTGTCCCACTTTACCTCCAGAGCCCAGCACGGCCTCATCTTCTCCTCAGTCTAACTCAGGTAAGGTTCATCCTCTTGCTAATTTTCTTTTTTACAATAAGTTCTCTGCAAACCATTTTGCATTCCTTTCCTCTATGTCTAAAGCAGTTGATCCCATACATCACTCTCAAGCTGTTCAATTCCCTCATTGGAATGATGTTATGACTTCGGAGCTTCTTGCTCTTGAACCCAATCACACTTGGACCCTTGAACCTCTCCCCCCCCCCCCCCCCCGGTAAGAAAGCGATTGATTGTAAGTGGGTATTTAAAACTAAATTTCGTGCTGATGGGTCCATTGAACGTTATAAGGCTCGCTTGATTGCTAAGGGTTATACACAGATTGAGGGACTTGACTACCATGACACGTTTGCTCCGGTTGCCAAGCTTGTGACTGTTCGTTGTGTTTTGGTTATTGTTGTTGCTTGCCGCCGGCATCTCCACCAGTTGGATGTAAATAATGCATTTTTGCATGATGACCTTGATAAAGAGGTATATATGACGCAACCACCAGGGTATTGTAGTAAGGGGGAGACCAAGGTTTGTCGCTTACGGAAATCCCTTTATGGTCTCAAACAAGCATCCCATAATTGGTATTCTAAACTTTCTTTTGTTCTTCTTACTGTGGGATTTTTTCAGTCTCAGGCGGATCATTCCCTATTCACTATGACGTGCGGCAAGTCATATATTGCTATACTTATCTATGTTGATGATATATTGGTGGCAGGTAACGATCTTGAAGCTATCTCTCACATCAAGCATTTTTTGGCTGATCGTTTTAAGCTCAAAGATCTTGGTGTTCTAAAATACTTTCTTGGTCTAGAGATCACCCGCTCTCCTGAAGGTATTTTTATCAACCAACGAAAGTATTTGCTTGACATTCTCACTGATGGTGGTCATTTGGGCTCATGCCCTGCTCATTTTCCCATGGAGCAACATTTGAAACTTCTTGATACCGATGGTGACTTACTTCCTGATCCCCATATCTATCTTTGACTTGTTGGTCAACTCATTTACCTTACTATTACCTGGCCTGACATTGTCTATTCAGTTAATGTGCTCAGTCAGTTTATGTAGAATCCTCGACAGCCTCATTACACCGCTGCCATTTGCATTTTACGTTATCACAAGGCTACACTTGGCCATGGTTTGTTTTTTCCTTCTGCTTGCACTTTCAAATCTTTGCTTATTTAGATTCGGATTGGGCACGTTGTCCTTCTACTCGCTGTTTGACCATAGGTTTCTTTATCAAGTTGGGTGATGGTCCCATTTCATGGCATACTAAGAAACAACATACTATCTCTCGCTCTTCGGCTGAAGCTGAGTATCACGCCATGGCAGCGATGACATGTGAACTTACTTGGCTCAAGCTGCATCTTCATGACTTAGCGGTACCTCATCCCCAGCCTATGCTCCTCCATTGTGACAATCAAGCTGCGCTTCACATTGCTTGTAATCTCGTATTTCACGAACGCACCAAACACATCGAGATTGATTGTCACTTAGTTCGTGAAAAACTTCGAGCCCGTCTCATTACCACTTGTTATGTGCCTGCCTCTGAACAATTAGCAGATATTTTCATGAAGGCTCTTGGACCTGACATGTTTCATCATTTCTTTCACAAGTTGGGCATTATGGGCCTCCATGCTTAGCTTCTCTAATTTAGCTTCTCTATTACAGTTTAGCTTCTCTATTGAAGATATAGTGAAGACCAATACAAAGTAACCTGTACACTGTTTTCTAATTTCAGTATCATTCATCAGGCATTCTGATGTAGCGATGGTAAGATGATTGTCATATGCTCGTGGTGATTAATATAAATATGATGGATGTTTCGTTTTTGCATTTTGATTGTGAGTGAAGGAGCTTCTTATTTTGTTCCATGCATTAGATGTATTAGTTTTAGATTGTACTTTGAAGTTATGCCACCAAGGAAGTTAAAACTAATGAGACTGGGAATGTATTAACAATCACCGTGCTGATATAATCATTTCAAATTTGTAGGCTGTTAGTTTTACAACTCTAAACTTAAAACCATTCATATATTCCGATACTTCCGGTCGATCTCAAATGAACTTATTGTATAGTGACAAGCATTGCTACATAATGCCATGCACAGGGAATGCAGCCTTATCGACATAGATATTGCTTGGAAAACTATATTTTACAAATTTGTAGGTCCTTTTCAATTAAAAAGGTGTACATTATATGTGAAGACCTGAGTTGGGCCCGTCCTAGGGCCCAACATACTGAAGTCGGCAAGGGGTGCCGACTTCAGTTGAGTCATCGTGGGGGTGACCACGATGACCACGCCGGCCGAACGGCCAGCGGGATCTCCGCCCCACCCCCCCTCTTCCCTCTTCCCCTCTCTCCCTCTCCCTCTCTCCCTCTCTCTCTCTCTCTCTCCCTTTCTCTTTTCTCTGAGAGCCCATCCCTTCCTCTTCGTTTTCCCTCTTTGTGAGAGGATCGCCGGAGCCCCATCACCGTCGGAGCCGCCATCGCCGTCGGGAAGCCACACGTCGACGACCGGAGGTGAGCAAGACTAAATAGATTTTTTTTTTAATATAGATTTAAGGGAGAAAAATGATGGGAATCAGTCGGTTTCACTTCCCCTGTTTCGGGGGAAGTTCTTGGTGAATTTCGGCCGGCCGACAGTGGCCGGCCGGGGTCAATCCGGCCGAAATGGGTTCGGCCGGAGGTGGGCGAACAGGGGGCCGGGCTTCCAGCCTCGGTCTCCCTCTTTTTCCTCCCTTTCTTCCTCTCCTTCTTCTCTTCATCTCCTTCCGACGCTCGTGACAGTGGCGTGGCTGACGGCGGCTGGCCGAGCACCGCCGCCGAGGGCCACGGTCGGCCGCCGAGCACCGCCGCCGAGGGCCGACCGGAACCACCAGCCACCTCCTCCTTCTTCTTCTTCTTCTTCTTCTCCTCCTCCTTCTTCCTCCTCTTCTTCTTCTTCTTCTTCTTCTTCTTCTTCTTCTTCTTCTTCTTCCGCTTGGGTGTTTCCCCTTGCATTCCGTGCCTAAATTGTGAACCGGACTTGGACCGGGTTCAAACTGTGAACCGGTTTCATCTATGCCGTGAATAGGGTTTGATCCGAGTTTGAGTGAATAGGTTTTGGTTAGGGTCTGAACCTGAGTCAGGAATTTGGGTTAGCCTGATGTGAGTATAATCTGGTTCGCCAAGATTTGATCTAATCTGGTTTGATCAGATCTGGTTTGGGTTGGGTTGGGGATCTATGTTGGGCTGAGTTGAACCTAATTGGATCTGTGGGCTGGTTTGGTGTGGGCTGGTTTGATCTGGACCTGTAATCTGGTTTGGTTCAATTGGGCCTAATCTGTTTTGGGCCACAATCGGCTGTGGGTTTAAAGGGTTCTGATTTTGGGGTTTTAGTTTACTTGTTCTTAGGGTCTAAGTCTGATATTAGGGGCCCATTTTAGGGATCTATGAACTTAAGGGTTTAAGGGATTAGAAATAGTTTAAATTATATTTCTTAGTTAATTAAATAATTAAAGTTTGTGTTTTAATCAGGGGTTCGTGATATTTGTGGCAGGAATTTTTAAGCGAACCCAGGTAGGTGACCTATTGCTTTAAAGTAGAATTTTAACATGTATCTTGCATATGTTGATGTTATGATTTATTATTGGCATTATGTGTTAGATTTAAAATTAAATATTTAAATTTCATAAATTGTTATATGCTTTACTGATGGGAGTATGATTATGACTTTAATTTGGAAAGTTAATTTATTGATTTTTAAAATCCGCGTGATTATAGTTTAGGCCCCGCCAATGGGATGATTCGTTGGCCCTGTCAACTTGTACTGAGGAACTAGTTCCGACACCGCGACCACCAGTGATAGAATAGTGGCGGCACAGGGGTGCGTTTTGCTCTTCGGAGCGGCTCGGTGGAGCGTGAGTTTGGCACCAGGGGGTGCGGCACAGTGGTGCGTTGGCTCAGTGGAGCGGCTCTTCGGAGAGTTGTATTGGCACTTCGGTGTAACCATGCCACTGGGTGATGTGGCCGTAGTAATGCGGTTGAGTTATTTTGAGTCTTGGATTGGATTTACGGGTTATCGTGTGGATTTTTGGATTGATGAGTTTTAATTGCTTTTTATATGCATGACGACATGTTATATGATGACTTTACTGCATGATGTTGTCTACTGAGCTGTTAGCTCACTCCTACTATTTACATTTTTGCAGGTGATGACATATGATTATGGGGATTACGGGATGGAGTGATCATGATGTAGTTAGCTAGTGGATATTGACTTTTCCTTTGATATTTGCATATGTAGACATTTGAATTGAAAGTTGGAATTTATCTTTGTTTAGTTATTGATGTTGAATTTGATTTATTTGCCTTGCGTGCCTGCGGGGTCCGCCCTGCAGGTGCGCGGCGTCTGCTCGCGCCCCGGGCCCCGGGTTCGGGGCGTGACATTATATCCCCATGCTTGCTCTTCTAAACAAATCCTTTATCCTAAAAAACCTGCAAGCTGTTATCAATTGATAGTTAATGCATCATGTGAAGTCAAGAAGACTATAACAATTACACTCATACAGGGGATCACCAGGGTCCAATTTGAAGTCGCATAGATGCATCTGTAACTTAACAATCTTACCTTGTCCACTACATTGGTTTCTAGGGGTAAATTCTTTATTTTATCTATTTGGTGTAAGGGTTGCGATCCACTTTTGGAGGTTATCTAACCATAGTAGTTGCAAGTTTTCCAGGCTAGTCCTTTCAAGTATAAATTGAAACTTTGATGCATCCATAGAAATTGTGTCAGAGTTGTGAACAAAGGCCTGATGGAACCAAGGTTGCAGGACAAGGTCTATACATATTGTGGATGTCATGTATTACTTGTATGCATCATCTGGTGCAGGATTAAGCAAGGACCAAGGATCTAAGTCCTGTCCTAAGCCCTGTCTGGTCCAAATTCGGGCCTAAGATATTCAGCCTGAGCCCAGCCTAGCCGTCGAGAGGTGATGGGGCCAATCTGACCCAATCACCTAGGGCATGAATCACGATTAAGAAAGAGGAGAGTGGAACAGAAGGGCGGCAGCCATGGTGCTCGTGGCAAGGGGTGTTGTTGTGGGAGGAGAGCAACTGCTTCTTTTCTGGTCTTGGTTTTGCTTTAAGTGCAGATTCGCTTGCAATTATGGCTGATATAGATTCTTCAAAGGCTGCAAAACAAACTCTTTCTTGTTAGACATAAGAATTAGTGTTGCTAGTTTCCAGCTGGTATTAACGTGTCGTAGCTTAGGAAGCTCTGGTTAGAAGTAATGCTGATTTAGAGATTGCTAGGTTGTGCAATGAGTTGTGGTGAGTTTCTGCTACAACCTTGGCCTCACAAACTGCAAATATTTTTCAATTAGTGAAACTTATTTAGGCAGTTTTGCTTGAACTTGACATTTCGCCTTTGCTTCTGTAATGGTGGCATCTTTTTTCTGTTCCAATGAAGCTCAAGAAAACCGTAGATTTATAATGCTAGGCTTCATGATTTGATGCAGATTGCATGGTTGACTAGACCTCATGCATGATGCAGCTCACCTAGTTTACCTCTGGCTTTTTATATGAAAACTGAAGTGTGTTGTGTGCATATATACATATCAAGACCGGCCATGCATATTGTTTAGCTGCTTGGAGATATTAAAAAACGAAAGCAAGATAAGAGATGGTAAGGCACCTTCACAAGCACAAGGCCTTTCCAATTTTGTTTCCTTTAGTTTTCAGCCCGTTCTGTAGCCTGTGCAGTGCAAAGGACTAATTCAAGGGCCAGTTAAACTAACCAAGTCAGCCAGGGAAACGAAAAAGATTTGGAATGGCGCATTGCATGGTTAGTTGACTGGTCGAGTTGTAGGCAGGTTGAGTTAGCCTGCCAAAAAAAAAAAGGGAAGGAAGAAGAAGGAGAAGAAGAATTATTTGATGAAAATGGTGGGCTACATGGCGTGCTCAGCTATTCTATTTTCAAGTCAAAACCGAAATATTGGAATATAGCCCTCATCAACTTCCAAGGTCAAGAAGGAAGCTTCTCATGACAGTGATCCTTGGCCAAATGAGGCTTACAATGTGCTCTCTCCTTAATCTTAGTGGGTCTTGTAAATAAATACATTATTAAATACAAAGAAAAGTTTGAATTGCTCTTCTTCTTTATATATAATAAGGAGGCCTGCAGCAAGACTTTCTCCATTGGATTAACTCTGCTGAATTGGAAGGTATGAAGGCCTAGAACATGCCTCCTGCAAAGTAAAGGTCAAGTAGCTCAGGTGGTGGATCCAATGCAGCATTTGACCATCCCACTGCCTGATACATGTGCTCGCACCGTGTTGATCAACTTATATCCCTAGATAACCAGCTGATTTTGGTTTTCGCCTTTTTTATTTTAAGCCCTAATGCTTCTTTCCGGCAAGCACTCCATCTTGACGTCGGAGCCTCGACCCTCAAATCTGCTAATCTAAACTTTGATTTTTTTTTTTTGAAAAATACAATATATAGAATTGTCACTATAAATTTGCTGTTATTATTTTCTTTAGTTTTTAATGAAATTATAGCAATGATATGTGGCTCCATGAATCTCCACATGAGCTAGCCGCTTTCTATGTTTGAATATTGAGACAACTAGTATAAGATGTCATCTAGTCAGAAATGAGATAAGACTAGTTGGCCTCATTTATTCTGATAACAAATGAATGCTTATAGTAATTTACTAAAAAGCATAGAAAACCCATTTTCTTATAGTAAATCAGATGCATAAAATTAAATTAAACATGAATAAATGTATCGATATGAGTTAGAAAATAAAATATTTAAAAATTGAACAAAAGATCAATAGAAGAAATCCATAATGTTGAACCTAGCTATATGGCTCGCCACATATATTATCATTCAGCCAGCAATACCATTAGCCTCTCTATAATTATATGAGACATCCATCATTCTCCAATAATTCTTTTAATAATTAACTTACACCGCACTCAGGCTGGCTTGTTTATCCTAGATCAACTTGATCCATTTGCCCGTGATCATATTTGGTA
This sequence comes from Phoenix dactylifera, assembly GCF_009389715.1. NCBI lineage: Eukaryota > Viridiplantae > Streptophyta > Magnoliopsida > Arecales > Arecaceae > Phoenix > Phoenix dactylifera. The sequence continues at coordinate 12,921,170 of NC_052408.1, read as the reverse complement.
GATGGGACCATCAGAGGAGATTGGAAGTCATGTTTGGTAGATGGACCATCAGCCACGCCACGCTTCTTCTCATTTAGCTAGGGGACGAGTGAAGGTGTGGGTTATATCCGGGATAATCTTGGAATTATCATATATATATATATATATATATATATATATATATACACACAATACGTCATATATTGCGATTGGCGTACGTCTTTCACAGTTGTAATGTCATAACGCAGGAAAAATTAAGTACGAGGATCTTACACTGCAAGCACTTTAGATCCGGAAATCATGGGTGCCGGCAAAACATGAACTGCCACGTCTCACATTCTCCCCTGCCAAGGTTGGAGATGAACGCAAGGATTACTTGATGCCACGACCTGAAAGACCGGAAATATGCTTGTCAACCACCATAGGTTTTAGAAGTGTACGTCCACAAAAGCACTAGGAGTTGTCCAAGGGGACTCAGGGATCCAGGGTGATGATTAAGTTGATGAAATGGCAGACATACCTGTGAGTGAGACTCCATAATGCACGAGTCCGCTTAATGGTTTATAGCTCCACTTAATTACACTTTGATACGCCATTTAGAAAGGTCTTAGAGGATTCCTTATCACTAAACGTTGTCTTTGTGAGATACTACTAATGCATGCATGACTTTCTTAAATCAAGCACTTACCATCTCTATTTCTAGGATGGCCTTAGCTTCCCACTCACATAAAAATTAGGAAGATAAGCTTAGCCTTTTATTTGTGCCCCTACCAAGTGGATGCCACCACCACCACCTCCCTCTCTTTCTCGAACAACTTTTGGGTTCGCTAATTGCTTCGTTGACATCCTTTTTATCCACTTACACCCACTAAATTCCTCCCACTGGAATAAACAAAGAGTGCATAATCCCACCACCACCTCCAATCCGCTCATGCATGGCCATTTATCTCAGCTCCTGTAGGACGCAGTAAGTTGGCCGACCCCAATAAGACTTCTTAATCATATCAACTTTTTTTTTTTTTTGGTGGCGATTCACATCCCACCTTTCGGCAGCCATCACTATGGATCTACGTCCATGAATTGAAGCATCTATTGATAACCTAGCAGTGAAAAAGAAACTTCAAACCTCAATTAGGCTTTGTAGAGCATTTGATGCAGGCTAGCGTTGATGATCATGGATCGACTCAAATAATGTATAGGTTTTCGTGTTTGTGCGAAGCCACGTAGATGATCAATTGGATGGCCAACCATGGCCAATTAATTAAGAGTGAAGAATAATCTTTTTCTTAAAATAATAAGCTATATTTTTTAGAAAAAACTACAGAAATAATGTTAACAATTGAACAATTAATGACATCATGATGTTGTGTAACAATAAGAGTAGTATTCTATGACTAGGTTTGATGACCCACTCAGGATAAAGCTCCAAATGCGGCCCGATCAAATTAGATGGTAATACCTAACTGACATAAGGATCAGAAATGAGATGACCTCAGGATTTCTTATACTTGAATTGAAGTTAGAGTTGCCGCCTTATCAACAAAAGAAAAGGAAGTATATATATATATATATATACACACACTATGTGTGTGTATCTGTATATATGTATATATATGTATGTATATATATATGTATATATATACATATGTATATACAGACATCCATATATATATATATATATATATATATATATATATATATATGCATATATATACACATATATACATATGCATATATATACACATATATACATATGTGTATATATATAGTATGTATGTAAGTATGAATGGGTATAGAACTGGTCTAAATGTGGACGAATCCTATGTGAAACCAAAAGCAAGCCGTGACTCAAAGTTTAGGTATGGATGACACCTAGCATGATGGCCCCCACAAACTTACCGTTGCTTGTCGTATGTATTTGATCTCATACATAGTGATGGGAGACGTTTCGTTACCAACGCACTTTATTACAAATGGAGGTACCTTTACTATAGGATCCTAGGTCAAAGGGAAAACGAAAAGAAATAAAAAGCTGCTGCTACTCAATTGGACCTCTTCCCAAAAATGTGGTCCATGTAGTGGTTGCACTTAATATTGTCCTCTAATTGATATTTTGAGACTATGGTTAAAATTTTTCGAATACGCAATTGCTGCAACTAGGGAATTGTTTATAAAATTAAAGTAAGACCACAATTTCGTAAGTGGAGATAACCTCTTATGTTATATTAAATTGGTAGGAATAATTATTACATTCAACTATCTTTCCTGTGATCTCACTTTCATCCTTGTCATGGGCGGATTGAAATTGAATGCCTTCAATGTTTAGCAATGTCCTATCCGGCGAAGCTAAGCAATGTTCAGCAATGACATGATCCTTGTCAAGACAATGTCCTTTTCATCTCTACCCTTTCTTAATCCACGCCAACCCAATCCACTCGTGGTTCTATCATAATACGGAGAGTAAGCTCTACAAGGTGGGATCAATTTTTTTATTTTAATGAAAATTTGGAAGTAGGCAAAGGCCTCCCATCAGAGCAATTTTATTAAAAGATGGGAAGAAGTACAGAATCTGCGCACTGTCAGTTTTAATGCATGCTTTTGTAATAGATGAACCATAGAGTTACACATATAATGTTTTACCTTCTTTGGTACAAAATGTTTCACCTTTTTGCACGCATGCGCATGTATGTATACACATAGATACATACATATATATTTTTTAATATAAAATGTTTTATCTTTTCACACATACATATATATATATATATATATACACACACACACAAATATATATTTATGTGTTTGTTTGAGGAGGAAGATATTCTAACAAAACCTAATCACGTTGTTGATGTATAATTATCAGAATACTCCGATCTCTATATACTACAAGAAAATTAATAGACATGAAGTTATAAAGAACTCACATATTGGCTACACAATTTTTGTATGTGATATTTTGACATCATTTGTCACAATTTAGAATCTCATCCAAAAGACTTGTCGACATATATTATTTAGATTTTTTTATGTTGTATAGTATCCAAGATCTATCCGGAACATAATCGACATGAGATTAAACACATATTCACATGGATCCTCACTTAGTTTCTTCATTTAAGACCTAGGTGATCCAAATAGGCTCGTGTTGCAGTATCCTCGAGACCACATAAGTCATAGTTCGGATTCGTTCTAAAAAGACTAATTGTAAGATGCTATTTAAATTTTTGATATTGTATAAGTACTTAAGATCTATGCAGCGTGTAGTCAATATAGGACTAAACAGGTAAGCATGGGTCCTTACATGATTAGTTGCATACTTTTTGTGCATGATTTATGCATTACCTAGCTCTATTATCCATTTTCGTCATCATGACAGCATTAAGCAACACAAGACTAGCATATCAAATAGATGAGATGGTGAATATGCTGTTGAATACATAGTCCGTTTTGTAGAGTCCTAGATGGGTCCAACTGGAGTTATCCCAAAGAGAAGCCCATCAAAATGATGACTCTTTTGCTGTGGTGTCCCTATTCCAGGCTCGGCACCTATCTGGTCCCTTCAAGTGCCACCTCCCAGACTCCCAGTCGGGCCCCATCACCTAGAAGACATTCCAACATAGGGAAGTAACGTCCTAAACCGCATGCACGGCCATATGGTACGTGCCGCCACCTATTTTGGCAAGTTCATGCATGGCCACACGGCGCATGTCGTGTAGAATATAATTTTTCTCTCCCTCCCTCCTATAAGCCATATTGGCGACGTACAAGGCCACATCTTATTGGATGTTATGGTTAGAGTGCGGAGACAGGGTTCGAACTCAGGACCTCTGCTCTGATACCATATTGAAATCATCATTTATCTTAAAAACTTGAACTGATAGAATGAGGTAGATTTATTTATATATTTTATATTTTCTTACATTGAACAGCAACTTAATGGCGGTCTCCATAAAGAAAAACATAAAAACTTAATGATGGTGGACTCTTAATTCCTCTGCAGCCTGAGATTATGATAATGAGTATAGTCTATGAGGTCCTACATCCGACATAGAGGCAATGCTTGCCACCTTTCTAGCTAGGAGAAAAAAATTCCGCTAGCAGGGATGCTGCACAAAAGTTGGAGGTGCCTTTGGTCCCAAGAAAGAGGCACTATCGCATGTAATCAAACATTTTCCCTACAGGCATAAGCTATCCAACTTTTCAATATTGTGCAAATATCTACTGATTGGAGAGGGCTTGAAGGTCTCCAAAGTTTGGAGCCTCCATAGTTTTCATGCTTCCCAAAATTTAAAAAAGAAGAAGAGAGAGTCCGTCCCGGTCCTGTTTTTCATGCACATCTCTCTTTCAAGAAGAACAAGAAATCCAGGTCTCTTTCATGCGTTTATAATCTCCAGACGTACGCATAAGAATGAAAAATATATTGTGCTTATAATTGAAAAAAAATAAAAAAGGACGTCGGGAAGATTAACCTTTGACTAAACAGCCAACCGTTAATAGGCAAAAAGGATTATAATTATGGTTACGTAACTTCAAGTTTAAGTTTGATCACAGGTACTAAATGCTAATTAAGTGATGAAATCTCTGTAAAGGAAACTTCCCCTGATGTTCTGGCTTTTTTTACTAATACACATCTCAAGTGGGTACTTGGATGAGATCCATGTTTACTTAAATTATGAAGTTTGAATCATGTCATGGGTCTCACAGGACTTTGGATCAATCATAGCGTATATAATTTGTGAATAGAGTTGTCGGCTGAATATATAATAAAGTCAAAGCAGGGGACTACGAAAATGAACATGTATTCAAATCCGTCTTGCTAATCAAATTTCCCCCTGTAAAACGACTTGGGATTATTTATATAAGATGACATACTTGGCATACTTTATAGTTTATACCTGAAGACCAGCAACTAATGTACTCCAGTTTTAACGTACCTTATACTCAGGCCCTAATTAATACTTCTTATTTTCTGAGAAAAATAAAAATAGTGTTCTGCTAATAGTTGTAACTAAAAGTATATCAACTACCTTAACAACACTGTCACAACGTTTCCTTATCTTCAACACAAGAGATTCAAAGCTTGTGACTTCTAATATTCGCTCCATATATGTGATGGAAGGAAGAGTTCCAGCTTTTTTTAAAGAGAGTACTATTGTTTGAAAAGAGGAATCCCATAAGGACACAAATTTCACACAGCAACCACTTGTAGCTCTCATTGCTCCCGACATACTTTGGGGCAGGATGGGATCGGTAAAATTTCAGAGCAGGGCAAGGTTGATAAAATTAGACAGGACGAGTTGAATGAATTAGATCCGATAAAGCTATAAAAATCAAAATTTTTTACATATACATCAAAAAAAAATTGCCTCGAAGAGAAAATTTATGGAGAGTTATATATCCGGATCATGTTCCGCATAGATTTTACCATTTTTCGTATCCACTGCAAGTCAACAAGTAAAATCCATCCTATCAGGATAAGGTCGGGTTGGGTACCCAACATGGTCTTCAGCATTTAATGAGACAATCAACCATCACCTGTGTTACAATTTTATGTGAGATTTTTGCAACCCTAGCACTGCTCTACCGTAAAAATGTTCTGTAAAAGAAGAGAATAAAAGAAAACAAAGTGACACACTTGCATGTCTAGTTTCTGTCCAAAGCTGCGGTCCATATCACAATTTGTAGGCAAAGTTTCTTGTGAAAGCTACAACTTAAAGTCCCAAGGTACAGCCTTTTGACTATAGCACACAGCCGGTTTTTGGTAGTCACACGAGTAAAGGAGTGGCTTTTGCTCAATTTGGGAGGTATCTCATCCTTTTGGTCTAATTTTGAGCTTGGACTGATAAGCTCTAGTTTGCCTGGTGGTGTTGGTCGATTGACTCTCCAATAACAGTTGATCAACGCCGTGTTTTCTAGTGTAAAAATCTGACATGAAGGCACCGTGTTGCCGACGATACGTAGGATATGCCTTCTTTTTCCAAGAAAAATTTCCTTTTTTATTTACATATCCTTGACAAATTAGGCACCAAAGGTGTTGGTGGAACCCAGTGGTTGGAAAATAATGCTACAAAAGCATCATTCACAGGAACACAGAGCTCATAAGGGAAATTATGGTGCCTGAATTTGGAGCCGCCTCCATGGGAAGTAGGGTCGACCAACTCAGCTAATGAGCCATTGGCAAAAGTTGTGTGAAGCTAGCATGGTTTTCCATAAAATAAATGTATCCAGAAAATGTATTATATGATAAAGGTTTTTTTTTTTAATTCTGTGCGTTGGTTTCAATATACAATCTATATTATCTATGATTTTTTGTTTACTGGTCAAATATCCTTTGAGCAAAGAGTTAATGACATGTTCAATGCTTGAAAAAATTTATGAATTGTTCGCTAATATACTACTCAATCAAAATATTAATTATTTCAAAATGTATGAATAATAACAAGAAAGTGATGGTGGTATTTGCTTAATTCAATGTTCATAAATAAAATTTTCTCCAACTAATAGAGAGTTTGAATTTTTAAAAATAAAATTATATTTGGATGAATATTAAAGTGCCAAGTAATTATAACTAATTTCTTGTACTCATGTGAAATATATGTTAGAAAAGATATCATCATTTTTGTTATTATAATTTGATTGAGCTAATAAAAGTGCCGAGCAATTATCTTTATGGGCGTCAATACATTAATGTACTTGCACACCAAGAATGCATCATACATGTCTCTCTATATGCAATATTATTGGCTCTTTTGGTTCACGAGAAGAATTTTTTTCATTAGAATATTTTTTTTTGAAAAAATAATTTCAAAAAATATAATATTTGAAAAAATAGTTTTGGCATATTTAGTTGACAGTGGCACATTTTAGAGTAGCTTATGCCTGGTTGAGCACCTATTTTTTGAGAAAATTGTATAAAATATTTATTATACCCATAATAAAAAAAGATCTTATCCACATATTTCGATAACTTAGGGATACTTTTGAAAAAAAAAATCCCAATTCTTCGTCTATGAAATATATGAATCTTATTTTTATAAAAATATTATTTTTTATTTTTATTTTTTAACTTCAATAAAATAAAAATATATTTTTATTATTTTCCTTTTTTTTTACAAACTAAACGAAGTCGTCTGCTGGACCATCGAAATTATTGTAAAATTATTATAACAGTCATTATTTCAAAGTTTGCTTTTTTGACCAAGACTTTGATGCAAGCCAGCCGAACGGTACATGGACCTAAAAAACAACAAAAATCACAGTAAGAATGGCAGTTTGTATCTGACCACGACGAGACGATACGTAATACGTTGCTCTCGTCTGCATGAATTTATTCACCCGGTGCGGGCGGTCACCTTCACCAAACGCCGAGAAAAATCCAACAAGTCGCTGCCCACGGCGGCGCGCTGTCTCTCTGTTACCGAAGAAATGTTTCCATTTTAGCAAAAAAAAGAAATGTTTCCATTTCTTCTCCCCCACGCCCCAGCGTATGTCCACACCGCACTCTCTCTCTCTCTTTCCTTCTTCAAAACTTTGACCTTCTCCCGGTCGCCATCGCCAGCTACCGTACCCCTCCCACCGCTGATCGCCGGTCAACCCAACGGCCTTCTGGCCCCCCTCCTCTGACCTTCGAGCCCCTAAAAACTTAACCCCATTACCCTCAAATCATAAAACTCCAATATAAAACATCATTAAGCTATTAATTAATCAAATAACAAATCCTGTCATTAATTAAAGACCAGCAACCCAACGAGAAGGATCGCGAAAAGAAAGCAAAGAGGCGTCGAAACTAATCTCCTCCCTCTCCCTCTGCCCTTCTCTCTGGTCTTTTTCACCTTTTATTGTTTTGTGCTTTATTTCTCTTCTTCTTCTTCTTCTCTTACGCCACGGATTCCTCTTTTCCTTTATATCTGCTCTTCACGCGCTCTGCTTTGATGGTGGAATCCCAAAACTCCCAGAACAGTGAGAATCTCCGAATGGATTTTCCCAGCCATAGATTTTGAGCCGGAAAAGACCCTCCTTTACCCCTTTCATCCCCTCCACTGGCTCCGGGCACTGGCTGAAATGGGAAACTGGGGAGGCTTCTCGGCGCCGCTGTCGATGTCGACATGGTGGTCCTGCTGCTTGCTCTTGTTGTTCCAAGCTGTACTCGGTTATTCTCAGAACCAGAGTTGCGATTCTAATGATTTGAGTGCCTTGCGGGGCTTCTTAAAGGGCTTGGATTTTGGTATCCCGGGGTGGAGCCTCAATGAGTCTTCCTCCAGTTGCTGCAATTGGTCTGGCGTCCGCTGTGATTCGATTCGTAGCCGGAGAGTGATCGGGTTGGATCTTTATAACATGAGCTTGAAAGGTTCCATCTCCGATTCTTTGGCCGGCTTGGATCAGCTGAAAAGTTTGAATCTTTCGAGCAATCTGCTCCAAGCATCGGTTCCTCAGAAGTTGTTCCATCTTCCTCGCCTGGAGCTTCTTGATCTCAGCTTGAACAACCTCTCCGGATCGATTCCTTCTGATCTGAGTCTCCCATCGATTCGGGTTTTCAACATTTCCGACAATTCCTTCACCGACAGCCACCCGATCCTCGCCGGCTCGAGAAATCTCACCAAGTTTGACGTCAGTGCGAATGATTTCTCCGGTGCCATCAATCCAGGTATCTGTAACTCCTCATCTCGAGTTCAAGTCCTTAGCTTTTCGATGAATAAGTTCTCCGGCGGCTTCCCGGTGGGCTTCGGCAATTGCCGCTCTCTCGTCGAGCTTTCGCTCGCTATGAATAGGATCAGTGGAACTTTGCCTGATGATTTGTTCACACTGTCATCTTTGACTCAATTAAACCTTCAAGAGAACTCGTTATCCGGCCCGGTGGGCTTCAAACTTGGTAATCTTACCAAACTTGTTCAGTTGGATGTTTCATCGAATAGCTTTTGGGGGCCGATTCCTGATGTCTTTGATCGCCTCACAAAACTAGAATGTTTTTCTGGTTGTAGCAACAATTTTACCGGTAGTTTACCAGCTTCTTTGTCTAATTCTTCGATGCTTAGTGTTCTTAATTTGAGGAACAACTTTCTCAGAGGAGGGATCCATCTCAATTTCACCGCACTGGCTAGGCTCAGCACCCTTGATCTTGGCTCCAATTTGTTTTCTGGCCTTATCCCTTATGATGTCCCTCAGTGTGTTGAATTGAAAACCATAAACCTTGCAAGAAACAATCTTGCTGGTGAAATCCCCCACAGCTTCCAGAACTTTGTTGCACTATCTTACCTCTCACTCACCGGAAATAACTTCTCTAATATATCATCAGCACTGCAAATCCTACAGAGTTGCCCCAACCTTACTAGCTTGGTGCTTACTAAGAACTTCCAAGGTGGTGAAATAATGCCTTCTGCTGGGATTGAAGGATTTCAGAAGATGGAGGTTCTTGTGATCGCAAATTGTCTTCTCTCCGGTTCGATTCCACCCTGGTTGGCAAACTCGACCAGATTGAAGGTCTTGGACATATCATGGAACCACTTGGGTGGGAACATCCCTTCATGGTTAGGAAATCTGGAGTATCTCTTTTACTTGGATATTTCAAATAATTCACTCACCGGGCAGATTCCTGATAGCCTGTCAGAAATGAAGAGTCTCATATCTAGCAACGTAACGCAGCAGGGGTTCTCGATGCCGGATTTTCCGTTCTACATCAAACGGAATTCGACAGGAAAGGGATTGCAGTATAATCAGGTCAGCAGCTTCCCACCATCATTGATTCTGTGTCATAACAAGCTTGTCGGACCAATCTTACCAGGCTTTGGGAACCTTGTGAAGCTGCATGTGTTGGACCTAAGCTGGAACAATCTCTCAGGAATTATACCTGAGGAGTTGGCAGGCATGTTGAGCTTAGAGTACTTAGGTTTGTCGCATAATAATCTCAGTGGAAGCATACCATCCTCTCTGACCAAGCTGAGTTTTCTGTCAAGTTTCAACGTAGCTTACAACAATCTAGTCGGAAAGATCCCGATGGGAGGCCAGTTCTTGACATTCTCGAGTGATGATTTCATAGGGAACCCAGGTCTCTGTGGCATTCACTTGTCCCCTTGCTCGCCCAACACTCCTTCAGAATCAGTGAGCAGACGAGGGAAGAATAAAGGCGTTGTTGCAAGCATGGCACTTGGAATTGGATTAGGGACTGTTTTTATTCTCACTGTTATCTACTTTGCTGTGTCAAGGACTAATTCTAGAAGACAAGAAGACAATGCCAAGGTGGTGGCAGATGCCGATGAAAGCTTAGAATCTGCTGGGTCTAGTTTGGTGCTTCTGTTTCAAAACAAGGACAACAAGGGGCTTAGCATCAATGATATCATAAAAGCTACCAACAACTTTGATCAAACTTATATTATAGGCTGTGGAGGATTTGGTCTAGTCTATAAAGCAACTCTACCAGATGGGAGGAAGGTTGCTATCAAACGGCTTTCTGGTGACTACTTTCAGATGGAGAGGGAATTTCAAGCTGAGGTGCAAGCCCTGTCTAAAGCTCAACATGGGAATCTTGTGTTGCTTCAAGGATACTGCAAGATTGGCTATGATAGACTCTTGATCTACTCTTACATGGAGAACGGGAGCTTGGACTATTGGCTTCATGAGAAGATTGATGGGGGTGCTATGCTGGATTGGAGAACAAGGCTCCGTATAGCTCAAGGAGCAGCAAGGGGATTGGCATACTTGCACCAATCTTGCGATCCCCATATCCTGCACCGTGATATCAAGTCAAGCAACATCCTCCTTGATGAAAATTTTGAAGCTCATTTGGCAGATTTTGGTCTCGCGAGGCTTATTCTGCCTTACGACACCCATGTGACGACGGATCTCGTTGGGACCTTGGGCTACATTCCTCCTGAATATGGACAGTCTTCTGTTGCCACTTTTAAAGGTGATGTGTACAGTTTTGGAGTTGTTCTCCTGGAGCTGCTTACTGGTAGGAGACCTGTGGATATGTGCAAACCAAAAGGCAGCAGGAATGTTGTACCATGGGCGCTTCAGATGAAGAAGGAGAAGAGGGAAGCTGAGGTGTTTGACCCATGCATATATGATAAGGAGCATGACAGCCAGTTAATTAAGGTGCTTGAGATTGCAAGTCTGTGTGTAAGCGAGTCTCCTAGACTGAGGCCTCCAACACAACAGTTAGTTGCATGGCTTGATAACATTGGCACTGATGGCCAACCGACAAAATGAGGTGCAAACTTGCAGCGTTGAGTAGTTTTACATGTCCTTTCTCCATTCATCTTTAGCAGTCCAACAGAGATGAAGTTATATGCTTGATCTGGCATCATGAAAGATGGATGTATATAATATTTGCACATCCTTGACTCTGGGGTTCTCTTTTTTAATTTTTTCTTTCTTCAGGCAATTTCTTATATTTCTATAGTGGAGCTAAGATCACCACAGGCAACAATATACACATGTAAAGCTGTAAGTTGACTTTCCATAAACAGAACTTAGTTTTACTTCAAACATGGAAAGATATGTATATTTTCTCTCCATTATAATAGCATTTTGGATACATATATTTTTTTCGCACTGTTAAATGCAGTTACTATGTCATTACACATAGTTCCTGAAATTTTATCTTCATTTATTTATTCAATAGAGGATATCCCTTTTTTTAAGGTGCTTGCAGCACTGAGGTCCATTCTCACAAGTCACAACATAACCCATAGCTTATCAATCATCATTTTTCACATGATTTACTTCATGTCCTTCCATTTTAATTCATCTTGTTCAAAATATAGAAGGATGTTAGGATTTTCAATGATTTCTATAAATGCTTTGAGTGTTAAATTTGCATATAATTAGTCAAGAAGGAAACTATGCATTTGGTAAGCAGAAGGAAGTTTGTTTATCCTACTTACATATTGATGAGAGTTATATGCAAAATCAATATATACTTGTCAACTTTGAAGGGAAGGTGGAGCAAGACCAAATCAGTTGACCTCACAAACCGTTCAATTTCTACTTTCTCTGTCTTTTATTTTTTTTGGAAAAGGTTGGGGAGACCCTAACACTTTAATTAAAATAATAAAAGTTTCATTTAGAAGATGAATTTTTCTAGTCCACACTTCCATATATATGTGTTCTCACAAAATTATTAGTTAGTGATGAGTGCAGTCATATATAAATTTGATGAGTGCCATGAAACTCTCTCTCTCTCTCTCTCTCACACACACACACACACACGCACACTCCCCCCCACAATGACAGTATCTGTCTAGAATTAGCTTCATCCATTTTGGCGTGATATGCAATTTCAGTTAACATGAATTGCATACCGCACAGGATGAGGTATAGCTTTATATAAGCATTGATACTTCGTTGCATTAGCTAACCTCTTTGATTCCAGCCCTAGGATATATAGTTTGCTAATGTGGAGGAAAGGAAAAATTGGAAAACTTGATTGGCAATCCACCATAGAAAGGTAAACTTCTTCCCATTCTATTAGAATGACCTTGTAGGTTCAGAAAATATAGGTTAATGCCAAAGATCATGCCATTATTGATCAAGTGTGAAATACTGAGGACTACCTCTCAGAGACTAAAGAATCAAAGAGAACCGCTCAGCTTTTCAGTTGAAGATGATACTTAAAAGGATGCCTTGAAAGCTGACTTCAGTCCTTGAAGAAATACAGAGACATTGTATCTTAGGAAGTGGTCTTAGAAATTTCATTTCTGTGATCACTTCCCCTGTGCTTGATCACTCATTGCAAGGAAGAAGATGCTATTGCAGTTTACCTTATGCTTATCCATTTAATCAAACTTTTACCTTGCCTGTCAAGGCAGCAAAGACAAGGAAGGTTAATGATGGTCTGAAGTTAGCAATTCATATGCACCATATAAGTTATGAAGGCAGCTGTGTGTCAGCCTCTGAGAAGAATGATTTGTACCTTTTTTATTTACTGAATGGTATTCAGCCTTATCTTCTATATTGTAAGTCATATTTTTATGCAACTTTGTTTTTCATGATTTTATTTGGAAGTCTGGAGGATATTATGTATTGTATTGTGTGATACCACCTTGGCATTATCTTTTGGTTTTTTTACTACTAGAATTCATACTTAGTTTAGTCATGCTGAAACAAAAATGAGTTCCTGTAAAACAAACATGCTGTTGTTTTCCTGAGAAACGAATCTTTTTACTTTTGAGTTCTATGTGAAGGCGATCTCTTCAGAGATGGTTTGCTTCTCTTTTTATTCCTCCTCCTATTCATGAATTTATCTCTTTCAATCTTCATTTCCCGTAACTCGAGTAGATACTGCACAAATATTAGTTAAACTTTCCAATCGGTGCATAATTCTTTTTTTTTTTTTTACATCCAATGCTTGATAATGATGGAAAAGAGATTGTAACGGCTCAAAGCCCCTAGAGAGATGGTTTCAATTTGTCCTTTTTATTTGATGAAATGTCCTACCCAGTTGATTGTGTTTGTGTCCCCATATGGGTGCTATTTTCAAACTCGACATCTTCCTGTTGTCAAATAGTACTTTTCTTTCTTTTCTTTTTTGGCAAGAAACACCATATGTAAAACTTGAGAGATGATAACCACAAAGAACTGCCTGAATGGCCATGGCAGTATAATGGATGAGATGGTTTGGAAAGTCAATGATATCAACTAACATAATCAGCTGCTATCACTTGAAAAGAAATTAAAACCAACATTTCTCTGATTCTTGTGGTAAATTCTGAAAACTAAAATGTTCCTACATGAAATGAGTACTCAATGATATTCCTTATGTCATACTTGAAATTCCGTATATGAAGTATATATTTGGGCTTCTCAACACAAGCTGATTTCCCATATCATTTCCTCTCAAAGAGTTGCGTCTTCAACGAAAATGTGAAAGTTTGGCTTTTAACATCCTGTGGCCTGATACACCTTCAGACAGAATTGAAAGCTAGCATAGGTGAAACAGTTGAGTCAACGTCCATGCAAGGCAACATGAGGCACTCACCTTAAAAATATCTGTGGTTAAAAGTTAGAACTGCAAGGAGAAAACTTTCTTGTCATTGCTTAGGGCAGCGTGAGAAGCATATTTAATCTCAAACTAAATTTTAGCATCATGATTATGAATCTATTTTGGGTTTGGTCCATTTCCTCTTTAAAAAGAGAAAAGAGAGAAGAATAGCATTAAGATCAACATGGGTTATTGGTGACATCTGGTGTTTGGTATGCATAATAAGAATAGATCTTCACCGATAAGCACCAATATTAGCAATTAGTTATCTTACTTAGAAGCAACCTCATTCTCAAATTTCCACTCATACTTTTATTGCTGAAGCTTAAAAGATATAATATTTTGCTTGCAGCTTTCTTTTCTCAAGAAGATTTTCTTCTCATCATCGGGACAAGATGGAATCCTCGTGAAGCTTGGTCTCTTGTTAGAGCATCCATGATAGTAATCAAATTTTAATGGAAATGGTACATTTTTTTGTAGACCGAGTTTTATACCAGCAAATACTGTAATCTCCTTCAATAGTTTTTCATGTTTATCATTAGAACCAAGCTAATATTGCATCATTTGAGCGCCCTGCCTCTAGTTGTATCTTCCAAGCCATGATCCCCATTAAAAACTACAAACATTTTTGAGAAGAAAGATAGGCAAAGCCCTTCAGATGTCATTGAGACTGTGTTCTATGGTGAAGGCAGGATTCAGACCCACGTCCTTTGCATCGACAACCAGAGAACAGCACTATACTGAGGCACAATTTCTCTATCTATTCCTGACAGTAGTATGCATACATGGCATATTGCTGAGGCCCTAGTATCACTTGAAATTATATCTGTGATACCATCAAATTATTGATATAATTATTTGAAGCTGCTGATCTGCTGTAGCACTAAAATTCTGTCACGAAAGCAATACAGGAACAAACTGATCCTGATCGAATCCTCACGCCTTTTGCATCAGGAATTCTGAAAGCCGGTTTTCATGGTTTGGAAACAGAGTGTAAATAGAACACACAGACAAAGATAGGAAAAGGAGATGATGCTTTATAATAACAATAATGTCATCAAACCATTTGGAAATAAAACAGTAAACAAAGTGAAATCAAACATTTTAATCAAAGAAAAAGAGCAGACACCACCGAGCACAATGACTTTGAGTGATCATGGAAATAAACTGCTCCTATAAACCAGGAGATTTGATGGCTGACCTTTATCATTCTCTCTCCATACCATCACTTATATACAAGCTACTGACATCACTTTTCATTGCTTGGCAAACTATTAGAGTGCATCTGTCATCTCAAGCAGTATCCTGCCTTTCCAGCTTGTCTGTCGGACGGTAGATGCAGTGGAACTAGTAATATTCCATGTAGATTGTAGCAATGCGCTCCAACTCCTGTCTTAATATGGTCCATCTAATATGGCTTCAAAAGCTGACCTTGTCTTCCAGTCAGAGCATGACACCAGCTCTAGAGCTTAATGTTGTCTGAGATGAAACAGTTGCCTCTTCGGCCTTTACAGTCAACTAATTGAAATAAACAGCAACAAATGTATACGAACATTCTTATGAAACATACTTACACATGCATTTGTGGTTTACAGAATCAACTGGAATAAAATGCGAACCTTAAAATCATCGACAACAAACACACGAACAATCTTATTAAACATACCTACACATACATTTGTGTTTTGCACAATCAATTAGTAGATGCGTCGTCATTAAGGTTGCCCATCCATGCAGGTGGCTGCATACCTGTCTGTTCCTGCACCGTCTTGAACAATGGCGGTAGCATACGATACACCCCTGCCACCTCCTTCATCGCCCCTCCATCGGATGCCTCTCTATCATTTGTCCATATACTGATCTTTGGCTGTAGCCCACGCACTGCATCAGCATTTGTTTTTGCAATTTCCTGGTACATTCCACCATTAATCATCAGATAGTCCCTTAAAGCAGCATAATTCCCTCCCAAGGCATCTAGCAATGTGCGCAGGTAGATGCCCTGGGCTTCTGCGAGTGTGACCAAGCCTTCAGCCTCCTTTTTCTTTGCATAGAGCTCCCCCTCAGCCTCCTGCCGGCGAGCAAAGAATGCTGCTTCTGCTGTGGCCTTACGAGCTTCAGCTGCCCTCTCTTGTTCATACAACTGGGCTTCAGCTTCCTTCTGTTTCTTATACAGCTTCCAGTTCGCCTCTTGGACCTATAATATATGTCGAACAACTAGTTAATGTTATCATTTTCATTTGTAGTAAAGACATCCTTGAATGCAAATTGTGTCATTGCAAAGACGGAGAAAGATGATATCATGCATCAATTCATGAAAAGAAACTTGCAAAAAAGGTTGCGTTTCTTGTCTATCAGGTTAGACACGCAAGTAAGTTGAGCGGAGCCAATACTATGCCAAATTTGTTCTAGGTGCTAATGCAACAAAGCTATAGTGACCTGTCCTAAGCCTAGACAAAATATTAGCAACACTGCTCATCAGTGTTACAAGCTAGAAGATCATAACCAACAAGTTTCCTTACCCATCAATTTGCCTTTGAAGTATGCAGAGCAATTTGATTGCGACCATTGTAGCAGTTTCATGCTCTGCTTCCCCTGGCTAAATTTCGAATACATGCGGCACCGATTGCAAACATGACCTCTATGAAAATTATGTCTAGCTCTTATTAGTTTTTTTTTTGCTAAGGTTTGTTTCATGAAAATTTTGATGATGATGATGAGAACAATAAATTCTTAATGCTTTACATCTTTGTCATCATACCTTCATCTCATAATCAACTATGGCCTGGCTGAGTTTCTCTGCCTTGAGCTTTTCGGTCTGCCGCATCGCGTTCCTCCGTTCCACCTCCATCTGCAGCTCCGCCTCTCGTATCGCCACCGCCTTCTCCGACTCCACCTCCGCCACCCGCGCTCCCTTCGCCCACTCTGCCTTCCTCTTCGCCAACTCCGCATCCGCCTCCGCCACCTCGGCCTCCCTGTTATTCTCGAAAATCTTCACCTCCGTCCGCACCCTCACCTCCTCCTTCCTTCCCTCCCCCTCCCTCTGCTTCGAGTACACCATCGTCTCCGCATCGATCTTGGATGCATTCTGCAGCGTCTTTCCCTCCCTCTGCTTCGCCCCGATCTCCCCCTTCATCCTCGCCTCTGCGACGTCCACCTTCGCCTGGTTTGCCGCCTCCTGCTGCGTCTTCTGCCCAAGGTAGCTAAAATACTCATGGCCTCTCACATCCACCAATTGCTTAACGTTAGCATTGTAGATCAAGAGGCCAAACTGGTTGAGCTCCAGCTGGACTTTCTCGAACACTTCTTGTTTAAACGACTTGGTGCCTTTGAAGATCTCCTCCATGGTCATGGAGGCAGCGAGGACTCGTGTCTCGCCCTCGATGACGCCCTCAACGAGCTCCTTGACGTGGTTGGAGAGCTTGTCATGGGGGGAGATGAGCTTGGCATACTTCATAAGGCTCTCGGGGTCATCGGCACGAGGGCCAATGGTGAAGACGGCAGGGAGGAGGAAGGGGAGCTTCTCGGCGCTCATCGCCTGTACCTCGAAGGTGTAGTTGACAGGGGAGACGTCGAAGACAGTGCATGATTGGCCTGGGAGGATCCATCCCTTCTTGGCAAGCTTCACGTCACTGATGCCATAGCCAGTGATGGCTAAGTACTCGGAAGCATTGGCCACCTTGTAGGAGAACACCATTTCCTGGAGCTGGTATGATGCTACGAGAAAGAATTAGAAGTATGGAGCTTAATTAGGATCTGGGGTGAGGTGGAGAGGAAACGAGCTCGACTTGGTTGTCTATTTATATGGAGGGAAATGGTGACTCTTCAGAGGTCAAAGTCTTGGAGACAACTCAGCAGAACTTGCGAGCAGTTTGATTGGATCAGCATTGGAATATAACCGAGCAACTTCATGCATGGTCTTGCCCATAGAAATGAAAGTCGTCGTTAGATTTTTATTTTTATCTCAAAATAATAATAAAAAAAATGTAGTCAGTCTTCGATGAACAATATGTTTGACGTTGGAATCTCCAAAGCCATCCTGTAAGACTGAGAAACTGTGCCGGCTAGCTGTTTGGATGTCAGATTCTACAAAAACGAGTTCATGTAAAATTTAAAAAGAATTAAATTTTATGGGAATACTCGTGTGGTTACTTTTTAATATATATATATATATATATATATATATATATATATAAAGTAAATCAAAAATGAGTTTTATGAAAAACAATCCTTCTTTTTTGTCATAAAACATGTTTTCAAGAAGTAGATTTCATTTAAGAAACCTAATAGACAGGAAAACAGCTTTAAGAAATATCTAAAATAGCGCGTTTGTTTTGAAGCTTCTATCTCTTTCCTTTTTGTTGTTTTTTTGGAGAGAGATAGAAGGACAAATTGATTCACACCGTAGGCCTGACCTTTTTTATGCTTATTCAAAGCTGTGCTTGCTTCTTAGGCAGTCATGCCTTGTATTATACACTTGTTTTTGGTACTAATGCCGTATATTGTATATTTATAAATTAATATATAATATATAGATAGATAGATAGATAGATAGATAGATAGATGTTATAAGTCAATAAATTCTAGTCAACAGGCGGACTTCCATTCCATTGAAAACAACCCGAGAAGCATTCTATATACGTTACGCGCTAAGCCACTGCATTGGACGTTTTGGCTCCATTTATCCGGTTCTTTCTCCTCGCTTGCTAGGAATTCTCGCGTGGTCCTTTTCAACTAATATTCATCAAAATTCCCATCCGAAATTTGAATACCATCCTTGACAAAGTAGGAAGCATAGTCCATATAACTAAATGTGACGTGCATTGGAACATCTAGAAAAGATTGGAATGATAAGAAAATGATTGCTGCGTTCTGAGCGATCCATTTGGAGGATTCGGATAAGCACGGTCCATTTCTTGGGCATTGTGCAATTTGCCTAGCTGGCCATACACAACCCAAGATAATGTAAGATAATAAAAATCTTGGAGCAATTATTTTGCCTCCACAAACATTAGGTTCACAAAGGATTTAGAACTATTTAGATTTTTTTCATAGAATTGGGTTGAAAATTCTATATAATTTGTGAATTGGACTATCCATTTAAGCATAACCTAGCATCCAAATACCACCTAGCCCAAATCCTGCAAAAAAAAAAGAAAAGATCTTTATAATTTTTTTTCCTTTTCTATAGCTTGAAGGATAAAATCTAAGCTAGGTTTGGACATGCTCTTACAAAATGCAAGATGGATGGACCAGCATGTCTGATTTCTATAGAATTTTCAGCTTAATTATTTAGAAATATCCATTTTTATTTAACAAAATTAAATATTTTTCACTGAAATTTTAATTTTAAAAATAAATATTTTTCATTGGCAAGAAATGATACATTTTTAAATAGTCGGATCAATGTACTTAGCGAGATAGTTTATGCTGGATCTTCTTCAAAGCCGTCTTGTTCGACTAATCAAGGGGAAGGACAATTTGGATTTTTCCATTTATTTTGGTGTCTTGGATAGGCTCAAACTCTTGTCCAAGCTCGTGCTGTTGCTGTTGACCTACCATGCCCATGCAGGCACCAAGATCATAAAAGTCTAAATCATTTTTTTTGCTCTTGTCGACATCGTCTTAAGCCAACTCTATTATTCTAAGCATATTTGTTTGGCAAAATTGAGTGTTTTCACTAAAAATTTAATTGAAAAATAAATATTTTTCTATCGAAAACAAATTAAATGTTTTTAAATAGTCATGTTCTATGAGCTAGTTTTTGCTGGGTCTTCTTCAAAGCTGTCTTGTTGGGCTAATCAAGGGGCAGAAAGATTTGGATTATCCATTTGTTTGGTCTCATGACGAGCTCAAGCTCGTCCTAGTTGATGCTGTTACTATCGACTTACCACCTGAATAGGCTTTTTCCATGCTAAACAAATTTAATGACTAAAAAAAAAATGAATGACTATTGTGGCCAAATCAAGGTTTTAAATAAAATGTATATAATTATAGACCCCCACCGAAACCATTATTACAGTTATAATAGCCATTATTTATCTTAAAAAAGCATTTTTTTTTAAATTTTAATATTAAAATAATCACTATAATAATGACTATTATAATAATAATATCATAATAATAAATGTGGAAAAAATAATGATGTTGGTTTTTTCCTTCCCTTTTTGTTAGATAAAAATAACTTTTTTGCGGATCTTGCGTTCAAGTTGAGAGAGACCGAGTGATATAGCCCACGACAACGTGATAACATGGAGTCAACCAATATATTTAACTTCTAAATAGATCAAATAAAATATAATAAATAAAAATTTAATTTTGTTATCCATTAAATAATAAATTTAAAACCAAACATAAGTACCAAATCTATAACTCATAATATTTAGAAAATTATCAAGCTATAAATTTATAACCAACTAAAGAATTAAAATTTTGCTATAAATTGTCAAGTTGCTAGGGCCAACTAGCCTCCATGGCTCGCAAAAAGTCAACTTCTGTCAGAAGTTGGACCGACGGCGAAGAAGACTCCTGGTCTCCTGTCGCAACCCCCTTCCCCCTGTTTTTTTTTTTATGTTTGATGGAAACTTGGGCTGGGCCAAAGCCTGGTCTAACCAGTCAAGCGGACCAGGCCCTTACCGGGCCATCACAATTTTGAACATATTTTATTTAAAAGAAGGTATGAGCAAAAAAGATAATGGCTATTTTGAAGAAGAAAAAGAATAAAGTTATCATGCGATGGTTACTTAACATAATGGTTATATACAAAACTTTTTATTATTTATTTATCTAAATCAATACCTTTTCAAATTCAGATCTCGTGCTATGTGGGTATTTGCTTGTAAAGTTACAATCTGACAAATTATTTTTGCATCATTATCTGTTAAGTTCTAGTCACAACAACAAATAATAGTTATAGGAATTAACATTTTATTCACAGATACCGCTGTCGCCGGTAAAAACGGATATATGAAAAAATTTATCCTTTTCTATGTCATAATGGTAAGGAAAGATGATTGAAGGGAAACAATAGTTGAGAATATCTTGGATCTTATACTTCTTATATTTATAGCCTACATAAACTTCAATGGATGGGATCTATGCATCTGCGCGTTCACCTCCTATTTTTCCTTCGTCTCCTTCTCCACAAGGCATTCAATCTCGGCTTTAACATCTCATACAGTTTCATTATTTTTCTTTAGTACTTGTTAATCTTCAATAAAACCTAAATTTGTTAAGGTTCCAATCTTTTTTTCTAACAACCATGGGCATTATATGTGCCATATTGTACCATATAAAGCAAATATTTAAAGATTGGCTGGTCCTTCAACTGTATATTCCTTACATAATCACTGCAAGAAATGAAATCGGAGTTTAGATTTCGCATGAACTATTAGCTCTGCACATAATATCGAACTTTGATGTGATTTTACACAGTATGAATGAATCATTTAATTTTCTGATAAATGTAATATATCCTAATAGTTTGATTATTCTCTTGCATCACATAGCACAAGGCGATTAGTGTGCAAATGGGATTGAAAGCTGTACCATGCAGCATATGTTTTTTAGTATTATGTGACATGCTAATTGTCAAGAAATTCTATTTCTTTGATAAAGAAGGCTTGAAGATGATGGATTTTATAGTTGAGTAGCGAAGATGATGGAATTTTAGGTTAAGTACTTGAGACAATCATTATTTCAAAGGAGTTGGAATTTTTCAGGCGTCTTCACCCTTCACAGGAATTATTTCTAGGTATAGAAATGGTTCGTCACATGCAATGCACGTGCTGATATCAAGTTGGCCTTTTTTTATTTTTTATTTTTGTTTTTGTTAAAGCGGATGTATTATACCGTACGAATATGGATATATTCAATAAAAAATAAAAAATAATAAGTCTCGAAGTGCATCAGATAATTCCATTTCTCTCATCCAAAAAGTATCTCTAGAGTAGTTGGTCATATCAGATGCTACCCAATCCATAGCCTTGTTAGCCTATTTAAACACATGCTTCGCCTGCATAATCAATCCATCACAGGCCATAGTTTTGATGCCCCTAAACAATGGAGGGTAGTCATCTACTTTTCGTGTTTTGCTGGATCCAACCAATACCGCCGAATCCCCATCACCTCAAGAATGGGAATTTCATTACTGGGTTGGGCGGTGATTTGAGAAGTGGAGGTGATTTAGGATCACTGCCACGATCATGATGGTACAATCAAATGCAGTATTCTCATTACCTCCATCTCCATCATTCTTGATTCTGGGCCGATCACCCCGTACCAAACGCCCCTACAGCTCATGTGGAGCGGTGGGTGATCCGGTCGGTTCACATATCTTTTCCGGCCACATCCATCCCGGATCGTACATGGTTTGGGCTGCGTTAGCGTTTTCCCTTCTTGCTATCGAAAGCCCTTCCTCCGTTCTTGCTCCCACTCGTTTTTTTTTTCAACCCCTCGAGTTCTCGAATCTCCGGCGCGTCCGATAGCCGAGATCATTCTCCAGTCACCGGAAAGTTTGAAATTTCGTGGAGGGATTCCATGGGGAGCCCGATGGACTCGTCGGTGCCCGCGTACGCGCTGAAGAACGCCTGGGATTGGTGGGGCGAGGTGAATAACTCGACCTTGTGGCAGGATCGGATCTTCCAAACCCTCGCCGGGCTGTTCGGATTCGTTTCAGCCGTCTCTCTCGTAATCTCTCTCTCCCTGCCTCCTCTCTCTCCAAAATCAATTGCATAGATCAGTTTAAATCTATTTTTTTCTTTTCTTTGAAAAAGTTTGGATTCGCGGTTGCTGTTTGCTAGGGTTCGATCCTGTGATGCAGGGCTGTTACAATCCGTAGGGTTGGGGTTTATTAGTTCTCTCAACACACGTAATCTCGCGGTCAGAACGGACACTTTGAAAGATTTCAATCATAAGATAAATAATGCGATTGTAATTATTTATTATTGATCTTAGGAGCTTTATTTGGTCATGAGCACTCACTTTTTGCGAATGGCGTGCTTTATTTGATGGATTGTATTATAAAAAGGGAAAAAAATAAGGTACTCAGGGTTGTATCTGGTACGTCATAATCATCATTTGGTACTGAATTTCTTTGTCGCAGATCCAATTGGTAAGAATTGAATGTAGAGTTCCGGAGTATGGTTGGACGACACAAAAAGCCTTTCATTTCTTGAACTTCCTTGTCAATGGGGGTTAGTATCCATCTTTACTAATTCAATACAAACATGCTAAAGTCCCCTTCTTATGGTGCAAGTGTGGTTCTTTCCATTTGCAGTTCGATCAGTTGTCTTCATATTTCGTCGGAGTGTGCAGCAATTAAATCCTGAGGTTTGCTTTGTTCTTTCTCCTGACCTCATCCGAGCGTATTTAAGGTATAACTTTTATTGGTTTTCCTTTCTAGATCATCCAACACATTCTTCTCGATCTGCCGGGTCTTGCATTCTTCACTACCTATGTGCTTTTGGTATTGTTTTGGGCCGAAATATATTATCAGGTTGGCTTTCAACTTTTGCTCTTTTTTAGTTATTGTTCTGGATATTTGCCTAGTTCCCTTTATACTGAAATTTTCGAAATGCAATTTATGGCAGGCACGAGCAGTATCTACTGATGGGCTCAGACCGGCGTTCTATACAATTAATGCAGTGGTTTATGTTGTTCAAGTAAGAACATAGTTGATGCTCTGCATGATGAACAATGAAACCCCAAGAGAGGTGGATGGTTTCTTTATTGCGATGCTATAAGTAAAATTGGAGTCATGATTCTGTGCATTGCATTGTTGGCTGTTGACTCCTCTTTTTAAGGGTTGATTATTGGAAATTTATAATTATTTTTATCACGGTAGTTGAATTAAAATCTAAAAACAGAAAATACTCTTGCAGACTATTTTCCATTTTCAGAATTCCGTATTCATTCAATTAATGTGCATATGAAAGAGCTTCTTGATATTGTCAATTGGTGATTGAACTGTATCCAAGAGTTAACATCTTAATACTTTGTGGGTGAATAGGCATTGATAGTAAGTACTTTATGGAGAGTAGACAAATCTTCACTCAACTAATATTTGAAGCCAGTGTTGGAATTGCAAGAAGCATGCTCGAAAACTTATGATTAGCTTTGACAGCATAAATAAAATGACATGTGTCCGTTTGCTATTATTATGATTAAATGGGCAAATCAAGAGATCATGATCTTTAAATGAAGGAATTTTCCCTCGTACTATGAATCTTTCCCCTTTTGTAATCTCTCTTTCGCATGCAAGACTTCTCAGGGAGCCACATCATGAAGAGTGAATGTTTTAAAAGGAAGCTGCAGTATGCTAGAGGTCAAGCGACCACATAGTACATACATGTTATGCAGGTCATGTATGCAGGTGCACAAGTTGTTAATAAATATTTAAAAAGATAGAATACATTATATATTGTAATAATCGTGGCAATAGTGTTTTATAAATAATAGCCACTGTAATAACAATAATATCTAGCAATTATACTTACTACTAATTACTTGATTCTTAGTAGCAATAGTTAGCAATATTAACATTGCTAATATACATGTAGCTGGTTAAATTTAAACCCAGCCAACCCAACCATTAGTTTGAACATTGCCTTATCTGCCTTGGTAAGACTAACGATATATGTGGTCACATAACATTTAAAGGTCCAGATATGCGAATTGTAATTCGGTTGCATATGCAGCAAAACTACATAGTGTCCACAAAGTTCTAAGTAACTACCTTTTTGTCCCATACGTGGCCTGGTTTCATATACTAATTGCATGTAAGGCATATGCATATACAGCCGTATATGTGGCCTTATGCACCGTATTTTGAAACAGAATGTTGGATCAAGATATTTCAATTATGCACTTAGGAGTGGTATGATCTTCTTTTTTTCCTTCGTCAAATATTGACGATCTAAATATGTATAATAAGAAAGATGTTCAAGACTCTCTTATTAATGATCATAATATGTTCAAAGATGGATTGATGGACTAGTGTCCATGGAGACTTTAGGTTTTACACATGACCAGAGGCTACTATGTAGTTTTTAAGTAGTCCGGTTGGTCCGCATACAGGACCCTTGGAGAGTTTTAAGTAGTTTAGTTGGTCTGCAACTGTATTATATACTGCCCGATCACTCCATATGTTGTTTAAAAGTTTGGCATGTGGGAGCAATTCGACTTGTGACCTGCTTGCCTTGGTGAGCCAGGTTGGATTAGAACCCGAACATCCCCAAACCTATTCAACTGATCATTTGTATGATTCAACTAGTCAATTTGGGTTTGATTCATCCGAGTCACTTGCTACTTGGGCAAAAATCATATTCTACAGTTTTTGTTTCCCCTCTCTTCCTCTAAGGTGAAGAGATAAGAGAGAATAAGGGCAATCTCTTAATAATGGTAGTTGCATGCGTCAGTGGCTTGTCACAGTCATGGAGGGGAGGAGGGGGGGGAGGAGGATTTAAGGCAATAGAGAGGTGATATTGATGTTTGAGGCATTGTAGCTAGATTTTGTGGGAATCTAGGTGGCATAGCCGGATAAGGTGGGATTGGAGGTACCACAACCAAATCCAGTAAGAATAGAGGCTACATGGCCATTATTTTGGAAGGAGGTGATCTCTTGTTCTTCTGCTGCTGGATGTGGCTAGTGCAATCTAATTTTACGAATTTTAAAAAGAGCGGGGTAGATAGATAGATAGATAGATAGATTAGAGGCTACATGGCCATTATCTTGGAAGGAGGTGACCTCTTGTTTTTCTGCTGTTGGATGTGGCTGATGCAACCTGATTTGAGAAACTTTAAAAAGAAGGGGGTAGAGAGAGAGAGCGCGCGAGAGAGAGAGGGAGGGAGAGGCCAAACCTTTAGTGACCGGGAGGAAGATGGGGTATCTAAGGATCATGCCAGACACAAAATGCCTCTTAACTAGGGTTGGTGGAACTGTCCCGAACCGGACGGTTTCGACCATTCCGAGCTGTACCGGCGGCTCACCGGTACGGTTCCTGCAATGGAAACGAAAACTGTTGCCGGAGCCGAAGAAGAAGGAAAAAGAGAGCGAGCGAGAGAGGGAGAGAGAGAGAGAGGGAGAGGGAGAGTCGCAGAGGTTGGCGGAGGCCGTTCAAAATAAAAAACCGGCTGTAACCTCACCTCCTGCGGCCTCCACCGGAGTCTGCCCCCCCTCCGCCAGCCTCCCTCTCTCTCCCTTCTCTCTCTCTCTCTTTTCTCTCTCCCACGGTTTGCATTCCCTCTCCTCTATCGGCACAAGCTCAGCATGGCACGGCGCGGACCCGTACCGACTCGTGTTGCCGGAAAACCAGTATGGTGCCCGGTACCGGATCCGCCAACCTTGCTCTCAACTGATTATAAGGAATATATTGGGCATTGAACATTGTTTAACTATTTAGGTATTTTGAAGTGGAAAAGTTGGCTAATGGAAGCACGATGGACTTGCAGTTGAATCTAGAACCTGTCACCTGGCCACCACAATGGTTCAATATGGGTCGTTGGATGTTGTCCATTGGTTCTATGACTACTTAGATATCATGTATTTCTTGTATTATTTTATTCCAAAAAATTCCTAGATGCTTTTGTTTCATAAATGTTCTTGGTCTCCCCTCTTCTGACCAAGTAAACTAAGGGTCAGCTCAATATGAGGTATCTAGTTTTTCTTTGGTTCTATCAATTTGTTTGTCCTTTTCTACAGGCTATGAACAATAAACTCAGGCTGATCTATTTTTGGTTTTGATCGGAAGGGTAATTAAGACCTTAAGAATCCTATTTCAGTAACCTTGAACCTTTCCTTTTTGACCTATAGATTCTTATAACTTATTTTTCCTAATAATTGAGATTATACGTAATAGAATGTATGATTTAATACTAGATATATCATCATTGAGTTTTCTCCATAAAGCATGTAAATGACCATTAGTCATCTCCTAGGACCTTTTGTAAGTGGAAAATTGGATTCAGCGAATTGTCATTGGATAAAACTTGTTATTCCATGCTGCTTTTATATTATACAATTGCACAATATTCAAGTACTATGATTTCAATTTTTGTTCAAATATAAAACTGTCCTTGCTCTTTCCCTCATCAACTAGTCAAGGAGGGCAGTATTTGGTCATTTTAAAAGTTAAAAGTGTGCAATAGAATGTTATGTCTTAGTTACGGTGGACCTAGAAAGTTGTAATCTTGGGAATAGCCACCTTTGACCATTATAGAGTATTGCTTATCCAATCACACAAACTACCTTTTTGTCCAAGATCTTAACAGGGCCTATTGATTTACCAAAATAAGCATATGTTTTCATGACACCTTAATACACCACTTTGTTTTACTTCTTTCCTTTACTGACATCCTCAGAGCAACAAGTTAAAACTCTATTCTAAAGAGAGCACCTCATGGATCATTTCTCTCAATCCTTGGTGCATTACTATGTTGCAAGCAATGTTGAAGTTGATGGGCATGAAAATTGCAACAGTGAGATGATCAGGGAATGCTGTAATGTTCATCACTTTGGCTTTCATAAAGTACTTTGGGAACATTGGGTAGAATTTGAGGCAGATGATAGTGAGGATGATGAATAGTGGATACCAGTGATTCATAGGAGGTCAATATATTGGCAATTCTGAGTTCACACGCTCTAACCATCATAAATGGGCATTCTCCAACTGGGAGATGCAGCAACCTTTTGTATTGGTTGTTGGGCTTCTCTTCCTTTTCTGTTTGCTCTAGTCTGCCTTACTTTTTGATTGATGTAATCACTTGAACTGTGCTTCACAACTGCCATTTGTTTTCCTCCTCCAACAAACTGCCCTGCTCTAGTTAACTGATCGAATTAATTTGATCCCCGAGTGATTTGCCTCTATTGCCAGTTGAAAGGCCACTTCTTGCTGCAATTTGATTAAGGCTTAAATAGGTGTCCAGAGGAGAGGTTAGGAGGAAATAATTGTGTGCATGAGTTCAGTTTGGGCTTGAAGAAGTTTATGGGGAATTCAAGCATGGTGCGTCTATTATGCTTTGGGCTTAGTTTGACGTATATTGGGAATGGCCTGACTGACCTCACACATTGAAAGCATGCTTATTAGCAAACCAAGTCAATTAACCAGTGATGGATTTTTAATCAATATGAAAACTTTGCTATAATCATTAATTTCAAAGTAACAATTGGCATCATTTTTCATTTTTCTTGTTTTTTCAAAAATAAAAGTAAAAGCTCTTGCTTCCATCTCATTTTAAGATTTTTAAAAACAAATGCTCAGTTGGTGATCAATACTGTTTTTCTTTTTTTTTTAAATTAAAAAAAGGGGGGAAAAAATCCCCTCTGGGTGATTTTATAGATGAGGGTGCTTTAGCGTGTTGGCCGGTTACAAAAGTTATTTTCTGAACCCAGATTAACATGATTATTATGTACACAGGCTTCTTCAATTAAACCTCCTTGCTTTGACATTGCTAATATCATGCCTGGATGAAGGTTAAGGCAGCTGGCTGATACATGCCATGCTTATTTGTCATTAAAATCTCAGCATCTACCAATGTCCTTATTTTGATGAGGTGATTGAATCGTTAAGAAATACCTCCTCTAATGGTCAGTATATTTCATCTCTATTTTGGCTAGCATTCTTTTGCATATACTAAGATTACTATGGTGTCAATGTAGAATAGCATTAGTTATATCTTCTTTTGCAAGGTCTGGTGTGTCCCCATTTTGGCATGCTTACCATAATGCAAGCTATTCTTTTTGTCAAATCTTTTATTGATTGAGGAGTGAAACCATTTCGTGAAAGTTATTGAGGACCAGCTTCTTTTTTAGTGCCTAATAGTTTCTTTTTTTGGATATAATTCTGGGAATGTGCTCTTTAAAGTTCAAAATACTAGTAAATTTTTTCTAGCATAGCTCTATCATAGGATGCTTGGATAATTTCCCATTTTAATTGTTCACAGATTGCACTGTGGTTGCTAATATGGTGGGACCCTATCCAACCTTTGATTATCCTATCCAAGATATTCTTTGCAGGTGCTTGGTTTTCTATAAATTATTGTATATTTCTGGAATATGGTTTGTTTACTCATTAAAAGAAAGGTTCATTCTTGTAAACCTCTAACAATGTGAGAGTATCTATAATTGCAGGCGTATCATTTTTTGCTGCCCTTGGCTTTCTTTTGTATGGAGGGAGGTGAGACATTTATTTTATGTCTCCTTGCTTTCATAATCTAATGGATCTTGTCATCCACATGCTCATATATTGGTAGTCATGCATCATGCGATAGGACTTATACATACAGCATGTTTGCATGCACTTAACAACTAATATAAGCAAAGAGTTTAATCCCATCTAAGCATCTTCGACTTAGATTTGGGCTGGCTAGCTAAAAAAGAACATAATGTTAGGATGCTTACAATGTGCTTCTGTGAGTGTGCTTGTTTTCCTCCTGGAACTAATCTTCTTGCGCCTGGTAGAATTCACGCTTGTTAAATCTCAGAAGTTTGTTTTAAACATCCATCTTATGTTTCCTTGCTTGTGCTTGCATACTATTTTCATGTGATATTTGCAATTTTCTACTTTTCCTACAAAAACCAGTTTCTCATCTCTATAGCATTCAATATTCATGAGATGGTAGTTGTTGTGAAATATGGTGTAAAATTGGTTCTTAAAAGTCCATGCAAGGCATATCTTAAGATAAATGCCTGGTGTAGACATCTTGATGCAACGCTGTCAAGGCCATTCTATGAATTCAAGTAGTATAGATATGCCACAGTTATTGCCATTTCATATTGGCATCAGCTATGGACCTCACTTGATGATACTATTGTTTTTGTGTTCTTTCTGCTGACTGCATCACTATGCACTAATTCTGCAATTCTTCATATTGAGCTAAACTCCCAGGAATAGGGACATTCGTTTGCATTTGGAAATTCAATAATAAACATAAACCGGAATTATATTATCCTTTGGTTATAACATGTTAAAAGATTATATGCGCATGTGCCAAAAACATCGAAAGAGGATAATCCACCAGGTCGGTAATATGGATCATCCTGCTTTGCAGCAGATCAGGTGTTTGCTGATCTGTCTAAATCATACAAAATGCTAAAGAAAGCTATCAATTAGGAAAGCAGGTGCTATACATAGTTTCACATGGAGAAGGCTAATTGTTGAGATAATTGGCATGCTTTCTAGGATGTATGAGACAACCTGGAGATGATAAAAGTTATGCAGTCCATATGAAACTCCTTCGGTTTTGATTTCTGTAATCATATTTTTCTTATTGACAGGCTCTTCCTAATGTTGCAACGCTTCCCTGTCGAGTCCAAAGGGCGACGCAAAAAGTTGCAGGAGGTACATTCAGACTTTTTTTTTTCTTTTGTTTTTGGTAACTGTGCTTTTGTCTCAAGGACCTTTGGCTTATTATTAATTATTTGTCTCAATTTTTATGTGTACAGGTTGGCTATGTTACAACTATATGTTTCTCCTGTTTTATGGTGAGATGTATCATGGTAGGTGTGAATGCTATACCTCATTGACTAATCTATAACAATCTAAATCTTATCTGCTGTCAGTTACCTTTTCTAATTTAATTTATTCTGCAGATGAGCTTCAATGCCTTTGATAAGGCTGCAGATCTTGATGTTCTAAACCATCCGATTTTGAACTTTTTATACTACCTGGTATGTGCTTGATCTATGTTTATACATCAATATGAAACATTATGGCACCTTATTAGGCAAGTAACTGGAACCATGGTTCAAATTCCGGCAGACCATCCTGCGGGACACCGGGATGGGGTATAATCCCAAGTGTTAGGACAAGATCATTACTGCGATCATCCTAGCACCATGATCAATGCATCCTATCACATCCTCTGTCCCAAGTGTTGGGATGAGGCGGGATGGCAAGCATCCCTTTCCGAGGAAAAATCGGGATGGCACCATCCTCGGGATTAAAACCTTGACTGGAACATAGAGGTTAACAATGATTTTGCATGACCATGTTTCATGTATGTAGGTGTTTTGGTAGAGTAATATCTATGTGAGAGGGTAGAGATGTTCTATTTGGCTGGTGAATTTTGATTTGTTGGTTGTCAGTTCTTAATCTCTGAATATTCTGATGGAGCAAAAATTCTGTGCATGCTTATTGGCAGCCTATTGCTAGAGATCTGTCAGATATTTGCGAACATTTCACACATTTTCTAACATTAAATTTTTGAGAAAAATTAGCAAATGATCTTTAAAACTAAATAAATATAATGTAATAACCCATACTTGAATTATTCATCAGGTTAGATATTTACAATGTAATGCTGATTTGTTTTTCTCTTGGTCATAATTATGTGGAGAATAAAAAGAAAAGCATGACGTACATGTTGAATTAGATTCAGGTGTAGCATATGCACACTCATAGTTCCAGCCAGACGAGATTGTCATTCTTGCATTTTGTAGTTTCTTTTGATTTATAAGATCATATTATTACTTGTCCTTGAGAATTGCAACTTTTCAAATTTACAAAGCTGTCATTTAAGAGACTTTGGGAATAGTTGAAATAAGGACTTTTGGCAGAAAATGTATGATTTTGCAGTTAATGGAAGTCTGCAAGGAAAATTTTCAAATAACTGTTTTTTTTCTGGCTAATTGGCTTTTGTTGGAAAAGAAATGGTTTCAAGTTTTGCAGTTGAGACGATGGCTTATGGGGGCATTACTATAATCGAGGATAACTTTACACTAACAATGTTTAACCTTAAAAATTGACACATATCCTTCTGTAGCAATGGGTAATGTTAGCATCATTAGTTTCATTTCTCAAATGTGGTCGAGATGATGGCTGACTTGTCTTGTTGTTCTTTATGAGCTGAACTCTCATTTCACTAAGCCAAGGTTCTAAAGAAATCAGTCTGGGCTTGATCTCAGTCTGGGCTTGATCTAAGTCTGGCTTGTCCTAAAATTGACCCTGTTAAATTGTGGGGTGAAACTTTTACCTGTTTACCCTGCTTGTGAGCTTAGTTAGGATTTAGGTCTAGATGACAGACGAGTAATTTTTTTCTGGTTTTGTAACGTTTGATCGGTTATAATTAATTCTGAAGTAATCATCAATGATTCATCCTCACAGTCATGACATATGGTTCTTACCCCAGCTAAATCTAGTATTTTGTTATGCTCTTTGTTTTTAGCTGACATTATCTGAGAGGGTGAAGAATTTTATGTATGAACTATTGATGGTTCTTTTTGCAAACTTTTGCAGCTTGTTGAAATTCTTCCTTCATCTCTAGTCCTATTCATTCTAAGGAAGTTGCCACCAAAGCGCGGAATCACACAGTATCACCCCATTCACTGATTCTGGGACTACATGCTAATTTTCCCTGGTTAAACTTCATTGCAAGAACTTCTTGAGCTTTTGAAAACTGATGCTCCTCCATACAGAAGTTTGCAGGAAAGAGAACAGCAAAAATGGCATCGTACCATGGCTGTAATGTTGGTAGGGAGCATGTGAAAAGTGGGAACAACGTTGTGCAAGGTCTCTATGGTATTCCTTTTTGTCATAACAATGCATTTTGTTGGTTTGACTTCAAGTAGTCCATCTTATAAGTATTCTGCATTTTTTGGTGCCCTATGGCTGAAGTGGATCTAGTGTGACCTTTCTTGGATCAGCTGATTTATAGATGACTTAGCTTTTCTGCAAATTATTGTCTCTATTGTTTAAGTCGTTAATCTTACAAGGAATATTTATGGGCTCACTCTGTTCACAGCTTGTCATTTAAGTCTCAAATCACGCTGTGAATAATTCGGTATTCAGGTGGTGTACTTGTCCGAATACTGTTGAAGAATATTTGAAGGTGAACATGACGAGTTTTGTTTTCAGTAAATAAGGTTCTGTTTTCGCCGCACTACTCTATTCCTTACTCGAGACCAGCCGTGCGGTGATTGATGGGATGGGATGGTACACTGAACCCGCCTATATCACCCACATGACCCATGTACCGCACTATTTCTCGACCCGGTGCTGTTTGCGAGGAACAGAGTGGCGCTGTGGAGCATCACTCTTCCTCTTCCTAGGGATTTTATATGCATGGATCAAAGATATTCTCTCATGGTATGCAAAATCAGATGCATGTTCAATTGTTCATGGATGCACATCCGATCAAGATTTCGAATATTTGCAATCATTTTATGCATCATTTGCTATGTGTTAGTTTCTGGATTGAACATATTTCGGCCAATTATAGCCAAATTATCGCTTCAAAAATATAGTAGAGAGTAGCATGATTGACAATGAGATGTTAAAAGGGTAGAGATTCACTAACCATTTAGCAGAGGAACTTCATCACAAGGATCCTGAGTTCGCAGTTGATCGGATGTGGTGTCGAGAGCATTAGAAGCTTGTCTGTTGATATCTGATTTCTAAGGGAACTGAATGGATCATATGAACTACCAGTCTTAAATTGGCATTCTTATGTCCAAGGCTTTGAACGTTAGGTTGGCAGGTGAAGGAAAATTTATTGTAAGCTTGGTTTATCGGTAATAAAAAAAAGGGAGACCGTCCGGTGTAATTATCCAGGTTTAAATATTTGAGGATGTACCATCTGAGACCTGAATCCAAAACTCAAGGGCTTTGATCACTACGGCAATGCCTTGTTGCATATTAATGGTGTTTTAAGTAAAAATTATAATTATAACTGACACTTTATTATTGAGTAATAAGATGAAATGATGGTAAGGCACAGATAAAGGAGACCAAACCACACTCCGTTTGGCTAGATAAATGGGAAAGGAAATGCTAGACTTACTAACAAAATCATATGGTTAATATTGAGGAAGCGTGATAAAACTCGAATGATCTTATTATTGTTTGGGAATGCAGTTCAATTCAAAATGGGACATTGCTTTCCAGCCCCTTTTGGTTCCGCTCGCTCTCTCTCTCTCTCTCTCCTCTCTTTTTTATCCTTGTCTTCGCATGTTACGACTCAATTCTTTCCATTTAAGAGACTGGCATCTCTCTTCCACTTTCCGTAGGCCTATACATGATGAGATTCTAGCATTTTCTCCAAACCTTGCTTCCTCTCAAATGATTGCACATACAAAGTCTAGTTGTCCTCAAGGTAATATGTCATTGCCCAATAGGTGATCTTGGTAATTCACATCCACCCTAATTAATATGCAAGGTAACTTTGTGATTACAATGTCACTACCATTTCATTCAAGAAATTCTAGGATATATCTCGACCCAGGGATCAAGAAGCGGAAAACATCAAAAAGAAGAAATGCCAAAGATATTTTGGCTTCATGATAGTTATACTTGCGGACGGCCTAACCTTCCTGTTTCAGATAGGTCCATGTAGGCCTCAGTCCTTAAACACTCATTCCAACTGCGACCGCGCATTGTCGCCTTCCGGTCCAAAATTAAATTCTTAATGATCTTCATTACGGCGATTCAGATCTATTTATCGCTCCCGGCCAATCACACCGCTGGCATTTTATTGTCTTCATTACCCACTAAACCTATTCCTATCTGGAATACTTCTCCCTGACGACAAAAACCAACCAATTTGACATCTCTGTCCGCGGCCGCCCTCCCATCACTCTCATTCCTAGTGTCCTCCGTCCACCAACCGCTCTCGGTGAATCCAAGCCGGCTCCCATCAAGCTTTCTCGACCTAGCAAAGTGACTCCCAAAGAGACCCGATACAAATGTTCCATCTCTAGCTCTTCCAGCTTGGCTCCTGTGTGGGACATTGGGTGCACATTTGGTGCTGGGATAGGATTACCTTGCAGAGTTGATGACGTGTACGTACGGATTGCATGAATTATTAAGGGGACAAGGTGGTCGTTATCCGTTGGGATGGTGACGCGTGTCCATATAGAGGACAACCGTCTCCGGGGTGGGAGAGCCGGCTGACGGCGGGGGGCCTGATTTGACCAGCCATTTCTGAGGTCGTCTTTGCGTCACTTATGTTAATGCCCCTCCAGCCGTGGAAAATTTCGTAACTGCCCCTGCCCGGTGTCCCGAGCGAGGTTCTGAAAAGACGGCCGTCGTTATAACAACGGGTTCTGGTTGTGATTAATCGTCTTTCGCGACGTTGGCCGTCGGATCAAAACTTGCGCAGATATGGAAGTAGTCCGAGTGCCTCCGTCTGCATATCTCGAAGCAGTTATTACGCAATCCAATAATAAATCTGTACAATCAAAGGGGATTCTGTACATTGTTGCAGCGCCTAGAGCTTCTGAAGGAGTGGGTTTCGTTATTAGGGACTAGCATGATCAATTGATTGCAGCTGAAGGTTGGAGCACATCAGGATTGACGGTTGTTGGGGCAGAGTTACGAGCTGCCTGGAAGAGCATCCGATATGCGAGATGTGTGTTGGGGGTCGACAGATTGTGCATTGAGGGAGACTCTGCCACGGTGATTAACTGGATACGGGAAGTGGATAGATATGGTGATGGCCACCTTTTAATTCGGGATACTCGCAGATTACTTCAGGAGATGTTAGCTGTCCAAATTGATCATGTATATTATGAGGTGAACAGAGCTGCAGATTGGATCGCCTCATATATGGCTCGTCACTCCGAAAACGTCATCTAGACTAGTCTAGCAGCCGTTCCCCATTTGTTGCACTGCTTACTTTCTCTTAACTTGGCAGGATGTACCCAATCTTGATTTATTGGAAATGAAATGCCGCTTTGACAAAAAAAAAAAAAAAAAAAAAAAGCAACCCCTGCCCCTATGGCAATGGCTATTATATATATACATATATATAAATATATTAAAAAAATAACGACTGTTGTAATATGTTATTTAGGATTATTATATCATCATTTTCAATTATACTTTTCTTTAAAAAATATTATCTTTGAAATTTCAATATTTTTATAAAAATTGCCTTCAAAATCATTATTTGTTATTATTTAGCTATTAATTTTCTTATGATGTTACTATAGTAGCCATTTTAATGATCAATATTGGTTTCAATGGGGTTCTGTATAACAACATAACATGTTATTTGAAACAATGATTGGTGGAGAAAAAATTATAAAAATCCAATGAGATAAATGATAGAATCATAATTTTCTTATTATATAATGATGTTTTGCATTTGAATAACAATATTTGTTGAAGAGTTGTAGTAGAATTATAATGTTTTTTTTTTTTTTTTGTTTTGTAAGGGACCTGTATAAATTAGATTTTGGGTATTTTGATGAACCATATCCCAATAACATAACACTCTTACAACATATAATTTTTTTCTGATTTCTTAATTAACAAATCTTATAATGTTAAGTAGAGATTATCAGAAAAAAAGTAAAGTATTTACAAATCAGCTATTTTTTATTAAAAAAATTAATCACTATAGCTATATTTTTTCCAATTTGGTAAAAAAATATTAATCACTATAGCTATATTTTTTATTAATAAAATTTTAATTTTATTAAAATTAAAAAAAATTAGCAGTCTAATTATAATATGACACATATAAGGAATGGTAACTCGAAAAACATGCTTATATATGTGTTGACTCACGTAGCTCTGAACCAAGTTAGAATTATGCTGTCCAAAATTATACCTGCAACCTCTTTTATATATATATATATATATATATATATATATATATATATATATATATATATATATATATATATATATATATATATAAAGAAACCTCATTCAAAGCACCCTGACAGCCTTCATCACCGAAACGCACCCTTGCACGCTTCCCTGGCTCCCATCCGGGTACCCGTAACGCTACTCCTTGCTCGTATCTCCCGTTTCCCGGTCGTTGAAGCCAAACATCGCCGTGTCGCGACATTATCGAGGCCGGCATAAAAAAACGAAACATAGTGGCAATGGTGCAAGTTTTTGTAACTCCAGGTCCGTTTGTTTTGGTTTTGAATTCAGTTAAAAGGGAATCCACCTCCGTCCCCTTCAAAATGTTTTAAGGCAGGTAGTGGGAGCAAAGGACTCGAACGGCGGCACCGTCGGGCCCACTACTCCATCCGCTAGCCGCCACCGCCTCCTCCGCCACTTCCCGTAGCTCGAAAACGAACCCAAAGCCACCTTCGCCATGGATTACGAACGAATCGAGAAGCCTTCTCCTCCAGTATTCTCTCTCTATCTCTCTCAGATTTTTGTCACTCCGAATCTGGACTTGGGTTCTCCCTTTTGTGTATTTGGATTCGATTCTCTGCATTATTTGTCGGATTTTGATTGTCGTGGCTAGATTCTGTGGTTTTGTGAAGATTGAGGTGGTGGAAGAGAGAGAGAGAGAGAGATGGAGAGGGGTGAGTTTGGGGGGAGTGTAGGATCTGACGAAGAATGCGGAGAGATTTGTGTTTTTTGTGATAGGTTTTGGTATGATTGTTCGACTTTAATGAGTTTTTTGTCGATTTTTTGTGTGTTTTAGGGCGGTGGGTTTTCTCCTGGTAAGCTTCGAGCTATTCTGTTGGGAGTGGAGAAGAAGAAGAAAGAAGATGAGATGGAGTCCAAGTTCTCGCTGAAATCTGCAGGAACTGGCGCTGAGCTTGATGACACATGTAGGATTCTCTGTAAAAATCTCATCTTTGAATGAAATTTATTTGAAAAATCTGAGCTTTGGATTCAGAGCTGATAGAGCTGCCGTGAATGTGGGTAGGTGGTCGTGTTTCCGATGAGTTCAAGGATGTAGACATGGTGAGCTCCCTCCCTGAATTCTCAACGTCTTTGGATACAATGGGTGGTCACGGATATACAGATCAAAGCCTATCGAGTTCGAGAATTAGATCTCAAGAGGAAGATTCTTTTGATTTGGAGACCGTGTCGTCCACCTTCGAATTCCACAAGGCTGAGCGTGCCTTGCACCGGTCGTCTCTCGTGCCGCCCTTCTCGAAGCCGGCGCCTTCGAAATGGGATGATGCACAGAAATGGATTGCGAGCCCCAACTTGAACCGGCCTCATAAAGCTAGTGGAGTGCAGCCGAAGAAGATGGAGAAGTTTGGTTATGGCAGCAGACAGTCTTCGATGAAGGTTGTTCTGGAGATTACGGAGGACGTAGACACTAAGAGGATCGATCCGAGCCAGGAAAAGAGGGAATTTGGTAGACAGAAGGCTGCGAATTGGGTGTCCGACCCATATCCGGTGGTGGATCCCTGTATTAAGCCTGCAATTGCTGTTGAGAACACAGTTGCAGATCCAGCAAGTAAGCAAGATGTCATTTTTTAAGTTATAATATTTGCCTAGTGCAGTGAGTTATGCCTATTATTTCTCCTCATTAATCAATGGATCAATGATGCTGTCAAATGGAATAAGCAGCGAAGAGATTCGTTATATGGTATACCGTTATGCTTCATAGAGTGCACCTGCTAATATTTGTTCAAAATTTCAAATCCAGACTACGTTTTATTCATTTCAGATGTCTTATGGATTATAATTTCAGAGCAATTTAAGGAGCTCCTGAAAAACATACTTCCAAATTTACTTTAATTATGCACAAGGAAGTAATTTGAGCTGATTATGTTTTATCAGAAAAAAAATGAGTTGACTATGAAGAAACTTTTTTAAAGTCTTTTAAACTATTCCAATTGCATGTTCCATAGAGTTAAAAAAATCATGTTGCATTTTTTATTCATCAAATTTTATATAAACTTCTGATTGGATTATCTTGATGTAAAACTAAGCAGATATAAACAGATATCACATTCTTTCGAAAATTCAGTATAATTTTTTTTAAAAAAATTGTCTCCTCTTCCTTTTCTGTTCTTCTTTCTCTGGGGGTGGGAGGGAGGGAGAGAAAAAGAAAAAGAAAAAAAGAGGGGGGGGGGGGGGGGGGGAGTGAGAGGTTGAGATGGATTTTATTGGAATTTTTGTGAAGGTCAGAGCATTTGAAGAGATCTTTTAATGTGCAATCTTTTGCAGTTTCTCTTAGTCGTCATGATTCATCTACATTACCTCAGAATGCTACCACCTTTATTACTCCCCCGTCAACAGTCAGGTCTGTGTCTATGAGAGATATGGGCACAGAAATGACTCCCATTGCTAGCCAAGAGCCCTCTCGGACAGAAACTCCTGTGAAAGCCTCAACACCAACACGGAGCCCTACTTCTTCTCGATCAACAACTCCACAGAGAGATGCACCAAATTCAAACATTGTTGCGAACATTATTGGTTCATCTGACAGCCACGGGGATAATAACAAGGAGTTGAGTGAAAAAGAATTGCAAATGAAAACTAGAAGAGAGATAATGATTCTCGGCACACAACTAGGTAAGACGAACATTGCTGCATGGGCAAGCAAAGAAGAAGTAAAGGATAGATCCATGTCTCTCAAGCCTGTGCCAGTTGACCAATCAAAAATTGTTGCTGAGATGCGTGCAACAGCCTGGGAGGAGGCAGAAAAGGCTAAGTATCAGGCCAGGTACTTACACCATTGGACTTTTTTCTGCCTTTTCTGTCTGTTTTCTAATCATTTTGCAAGTTGTCTTTTAGCTTACTCATTTCGAATCATATCTGAATATTTGATTCTTGAGTACCGATCATAGGTTAGATTCTAATTGATGATGATACTGGATTTTCAGGTTTAAACAGGAAGAAATCAAAATCCAAGCATGGGAAAATCATCAGAAAGCAAAAACTGAAGCTGAAATTAGGAAAATTGAGGTACAACTTATTATTATATAACAGTGAATAAGGATTGTTTTTCCATATGTAGTTGTATTCTGTTGCACGGATCTACACAGACATACTGAAAGGACAATGCATATAGCTCAAGTGGAGGATAGATTGGTTATTTGCTCATAAAGAGAACTTCAGTTATTTCATTACTCTTAGTGTGCCATGAAATATTATTGATTATTAGAATAGAAAATTAAGCTCTTAATTTTAGTGGTTTACAAAGAGTACATGGAGTCAAAACCTTGATGTATTAGAATTTATCTTATCATGACCGACATGCATTTCAATGTTGTGACTTTGATCTGTTTTCACTTTATTTGTCATTTCAATTGGTTGACATATCTAATGACCCTTCTTGTTTATTGCTATATATTCATAAAAGAATTTTACCAAATTTCTTTTTTATTTTTATGTTTTTTCACTTAGAGAGATGGTAGGAGATCTATTGACCAAATATAAGCCAAAAGCAAGCCTGACCCATTATTATGGTGATAAGATGAAAGGCATTTTCAACTATAGAATAGCATGCAAAGAAATTAAAAAAGGCGTCTTTAAGGAAAATTACAGAAATAAGAAGAGATTAAATGATTCTATTTTATAGAATCTAAAGCTGCCACTTTTGGAACAATTTACTTTTAATGTTTGAATGCCATCCACTACACGACTACTATTCTGGAAGTTCTTTGTTACATCCATATCTAAATCTCCCATCAGATTGCATACACAGGGGATGGTGCATGGAATATTTTGATGCGGTCCACAAGGACTGGGTGATTCGAGATGGAGAACCATTAGAGAGGCTATGTTAATTTTGATGAACTAGCTTGTTTAATAAGATTTTGCAAACAAGGAGGGTTATAAATGATTGGAGATGTAATGTGGTATGTTGGTCACCTTAGTCAGATGCAGGTTAGAGGAGCAGAGCACATGTTTGGAGCAAGAGTGAGCTCGAAATGTGGGTGTAGGAGTTAAAGACTCTAGATAGTTTTGGAGCAGGTACTTGTTTAGAGAGCTCAAGACGTGGGTGTAGGAGTTAGACTCTAGATAATTTTGGAGCAGTCGCACCACACGCTGCCTAGAACATTCAGTTGCTAACAAAGGTACTTGTTTATGAGAATAAATGTGACAAACAAAGCCTCTGTCTATCTCTAAATTAGAACGTTTGAACCAACAATAGCAAGAAAATAAGACAATAAATGTGATATTTATTCACCATTTTGATCTTATGCTAGGAATGGGCACCTTTTTCTTTTCCTCTTCATCATCTTCTTCTTCGTTTCTCAGGAAGTATAAGATATAGCACTCAGATAAATAAATTGATAGGCTCAAGACAGGTTCAATGCTAAAAGTAATTGCAGTAATATAAGTGAGTAATCATCATTCTAAATCTATATCAATTAGGCAGGATGTATACTCGTAGTTTTTTTAATACAGTAGTTGAGACAATTCAGAAAAAGGATAAAGAAGGTTAAGGATCCAGGGCCAAATGAATATCATTTTCAGTTTGCAAAATCATGAGAGCAACATGTTAATATGATATGATTCTTTTGCACGACTTGTAATGTCTGATGTGAATATTGATGACCTAATAGCAGATGATTTGAGCTTAACCTATAGATGTTTTACATGTATTCCCTTTTGTAGGAACGTAATTTAGGCTTTAATGTGTCGGGTGTCGGTGCTCATTTTTCACAGGTTGAGGTGGAGAGGATGAGAGCGCGTGCACATGATAAGCTTATGAACAAGCTAGCAGCTGCAAAGCATAAAGCTGAGGAAAAGAGGGCAGCAGCAGAGGCCACAAGAGGCCAACAAGCTACAAGGACATCTCAACAAGCAGAGTACATAAGAAGAACTGGCCATATTCCTTCCTCATTTTCTTGCTGGAATTGGTGCTCTTAATTCTGTTTTACTGAAGCAGCTGCTACTGGTATGTCTAGATATTCCAGCATTCTTGTTGATTTAGTTGGTTTGTAAGATTGCATCCTTTTAACTGTGAGATATTTGTAGTGCGAACCATTTGGTTCACCTGTGATCAGGAGCACAAATTTGTTCTGGTGCCATTTGGTTCACCTGAAAGGAGATAAAAATATGTTCATTTTGTGTTAGTGAATTGTTAGTTTTTATTTTGCCAACTGCGAAATTATATGTACATGCTGTTATCCCAGTATAGATCTGTTTCTAAATACATGTATTGAGCTTGTGAAGCACATTGAGATTTAATAGTTGTGAAAAGCCTATGCGTGCATCAACAGGGAAAAAGAAAATTGTATCAAACATGGCTTAGAAAATCAGAATCGAATCCTCTTCATAGACATCCACATTTAACTTGTAACTTGGCGGTGAATGGAGCTTGCGTCTATAGATGTATGTGTATATATACATGTGGGACTGTCATGGTCATAAAGGTTTTCTTTTTGAAAAGAAGGTAACAAAGGGAAAGAAGTTTCGGGTTTTAGTCAACAGATGGATATTGTTTTTCAAGCATGGTAATCTCTCCTTTTTTTTATTTTTTTGATTTAGCTGTTCAATACTAGTTTCTGAGCCTGTTTATGTGAATTAGAGTAAGTCTAGGACTTTGTTTTAGATGCCCAATATGGAGTCCGGCTGGGGATCCTCACCAGTTAAACAGATTTTTCAAATCATGACCAATTTGCAAGTGTTTATATAAATTTATCTCTATCAGCCTGTTGCATTCCTTTTAGGCCTTGA
This sequence comes from Phoenix dactylifera, assembly GCF_009389715.1. NCBI lineage: Eukaryota > Viridiplantae > Streptophyta > Magnoliopsida > Arecales > Arecaceae > Phoenix > Phoenix dactylifera. The sequence continues at coordinate 12,878,882 of NC_052408.1, read as the reverse complement.
GTAAGGATGCTTGTGTTCATTGGAAGAGGATTAAAGAGAGCTTTTTACTGCTTTTCTTAGCTAAGAGGCTGGCTACTCTTTCACTTGGGTCAGCATTTTTTTTCTATCTTTCCTTTTTATAGACATGCTTATGATTTAGGTTCTTTCAAATGCTGTGGCATGAAACTGTTCTCCTCTTGCCTAGATAGCTATTAGCATTTTTCTTCTTTTTTTCCTTTTATAAATATAATTTACGCTTGTGATTTAAATTCTCTCAAATACCTGTGTCATGAAGTCTCCCCTTGCCTAGATAGCTATCAGCTATTCAACCACCAACTAACACGCATAGAAGACACATTTGATGGCACCTTCTAATTTTTGAACCTGGAGGTTCTCCTTTCGAACCCAAGGTCTTTGGGCTTGTGAAGGTGATGATGAAAGGAGGAGAAACTCTTCCATTCTTTGGGTTTGTGAAGGTACTGACGTATAGAGTTGAGATATTTACTTTTCCTTTCATTAATGGCATATGCTAAACAAAAAGTTTAAGTCCAACTAATAGAAGGTTTTCGCATCGAAAGCCGAAATCCAATTCAATTTAAAAGCACAACTCAGCAAATTTTGTACCTAGTCATTTGTGTCAGTCAGTCTATAATTCACTAGGGACTAAATCTTATATGCAACTCTCAACAAAGTGTACTAGTAACTTGTAATTGAATTGATTGATTAAAGGCGGCCGGATTACCATGCGGACTTTAGGATTGAAATTTTTCTCAAGCTCTTTGAAGTTCTTAGTGTAGAAATATCTCATCAGAGGATGCCAAACTGGGCTATAACTCATGCGTTATGCTCCTTCTCGTATTTCCTCAAATTGTTTGGCCTAAATGATTATCACCCCCCAGAACCTTTTATATTATTTTATTAAAAGAATTCAGGAAAAGATGCTTAATAAAAAAGAAAAGTTCAGGAAAAGACGTTTATTAAAAGAATCCAGGAAAAGAAATTTCTCAGGGACTATAAACAAACAATAACCTGGGAAAGAGTTTTGAGGTCGTCAAGGAAAGCTTAGTCCAGAAAGAACTTTTCAATGGTGCTGCTCTTTCTACAGTGTCAAAGAAAAACCAGGGCTCGCTTATTTTGAGTTGCTGTGCCCGAACAGTTTGATCATATCCAAATATAACTCGTACTTTTGGACAGATGAAGATCATATTACTTTTTAGAAGGCTCATGATCCCCCCCCTTTTTTTTATCGATTCTGCATCCCTACTACCTTTTGATTTCTCTTTTTGTTCCTTTAAGAAACATTAAAAATTTTGGGCAGATAACAAATTGGTTTTAGAGCAACCCAATCAAATGAATTGCTCATGTTAAAAAAGAGTGACAGCAAGTTAAGCATACAAGGAGACAGAGTGATTTGCTCATGTTGAGAAGAAGATGAACAAGGTCCATCAAAAATAGTTTAGCTGAAGAATCTCTACTAGGAGACAATTCAGATATTTGAGGACCATGGGAAAAAGTGTGTTTCATCCATGGCCCATACCTTAATGGGACCTCAACTATGTAGCATCTCTACCCCTCCACTCCTATGTGTCTCTACTATTATAATACAAATTCCCAAGGTGCAACTCCATCCAAGGTGTTTGGACTCCAACTCTGTCGTTCGGAAAATATTTTTTCATCACCTTTTCCTCCTATCTGTCTGCTGTTGAAGTTCCACTCAGAGGTTTATATATATCTCTCCAATCTTGTATGGTCTCGCCATGTTTTTGACTCCCTTTACGTGAAGCCATATGCGCTGGATATCTGGGAATTCTACGGCCATTCATGCTCTTCCACATGCATGCACGTTAGGAATATTAGTGCACAACGCATCCACCAAGCACCTTGCCTCACGCAAATCCGCACTAGGCCTGAAATATTTTAATATGCAACCTGGAAACGTGAAAATAGTGTCGCCATTTTAAAAGTAATTCATGGGCGTCACGGATGAGGCCAAAGGAAGGCAGTGCACACGAGTCATATGTTGCCACTTGAGTTGTTGGAGAGTCCGAGAAAAACAAGCTTAACTAGTTTTAGATTGGTGCCTTCAAAAGATGTTGTTGTGGTCCAACGATATGACTCGACGAGGCCATGAAGGAACATCTATGTAGGGAATTAATTAGGTCAGCCTATAAACTTTTATCCGCTAGGATGTAAGCATTCGTTTCTTTGGCCCACTAATAAAATGGACAAAGCTCTAGCCACCCTGATACGCCATCTGTAAAAGCTAACTTGGAGACTGTCTGAAGGTAAATTGATAGCATTTGTTGTAATCCTAGATCTTACCCAAAAAGTATTTTTCGTGGCATAGATCTTACAAATTCTTTAAGGCTATGCTCTTGAGATCATACGGCCACATTACATAGCCGACTCGAGTGATAGATTTAGAGCATGTATCAAAGCAGATTTAGCCTATGATTCATTGAATTAAAGAACACTACAATAAGAGCATATTTAGATTGATTAGAGATTGATCATAGTGTTTGTGGTTAGATTTGAATAAATTTGGATTTTAAGTTGGCGAGAATGTCAGTACTTAAATTAAAAGAGGATTATATGAGAATTTTTACGGACGTACGTTTAGTTTTACATCGACTATACATCGAACTGATTTTGAATAGTTATATATAAATAATGAGCACAAATATTTTTTTTAATTAATTTTTTTTGGATGAGATCGGTAGTATCATTGTTTGAGCACTGCATGATCTCGACAAATTTTGAAACAGTTCAAATAAAGCTATGGTTTAGTGGCGACAGATCGTGACATATCACTGCTTTCTTCCTTGTAGTCACTTGCATTCAAGTGTAGTCAGCGGATTAAATGCCTCTCATCGTATGCAAAGTGGGACCAGCACGTCAGCTAGAAAGAGAGAAGTCCATTGCATGCGATTATAATGCTGATACCTAGCTACATAAAGGTGGCACTTCCTTCATCCTTTGATATATGGGCCAGCGCGTACATGACTCTATCTCTCCCTCTCTCATTTACTTGGGGGATGACATGACGGCTAAATGCAACAGGGGTCTCCTTCCCGTACCGTGCGACTCCATTGCCCGGCATCAAACAGGATGCAACATTACCAAGTTAACGTTTCGAAACCTTGCAGAGTACGTGCATGGCTCCACCTGACATGTTACAAGCTTCAACAAATAAAAAAAAAAGTTCGGAGTACATGCATGAGTCCGCCTGACATGGCCCAGAAATCTCACCGTATCTATCGATGCTGATATGTCCCGTTGGTTTAAAAAAAAAATTATCTGTCACGGAGGACGCCGAGCCACACCTGTACTTGAAAAGTAGCATCTCTTTCTCGCTCCATGCACTGCATAAAAAAGTGGGATATATTTGGTTGCAGGGCGAGGTGACTTTCGGTTGCATGCCCTTGCAGATCGATCTGGCATTCATGTGTGTGTATCGGCTCCCATCTTACGAAGCCACTGCCATTAGCCAGAAACCTCCAAGATACAACCCCGTAAATATTCCAGCTAGCTATCCCATGCTCTCATAGTGGAATTATCAGGAAGGATCCCATTTTGGTATTGCGAGTCTACCTGACGCATTAAGCTAAAGGAATATCTTTTATCTTGCTCCTCATGTGAAAACAGCAATTCCAATTCATAGTATGCAATGATAACAAAAGTTGAAGTAGTGACTCCTTTGTCAAAGATTTTCTCATGCATCTCATCCAACAAAAAAGAAAGAGCTAATAAAAGCATACTACTTATTTGGTTCTCTTTTCTCTAAAGAAGGAACCAGGCTAGCAAGCCTGACGTCTAAATCTACTTGCAGATGATAGAATTGATAAAGGTATCATGGGCCTCCAAATACTGATGTGATTAAATTTAACTAGCCACGAGTGCACGCCTGACCCTGAAATTAAGTTTAGCAAATTGGAATCCAATGCATAGTTATGTAACTTCGTTATTCTCCTCTGTAGTTGAAGCCATGGGACTTCAATGAGGAGGTCGGATCCTCGTTATCTTCTTGTACTGGTTGCTAAAATTTATTTGTATCTTCTGGAGTAAGAGGAGCTCATGGTACTCCAATCTTCCCATAAGAAGCCAGGGTGACCCTCCCCATGCAGCGAAGCCCAGCTTGTCTCAGTGCTTCACATGAACACCCCACAAGTCCTCCGAGCTTGAGTCTCTCCCCACACCCATCTCCCCTTACCACACACTTTTGGTGGGGGCCCATCCACATAACATCAAACTTGAAAAGGGGCCCAAGCTTTAAGTTAAAGCCATGAGAAGCAGGTGGGAATCATGGTGAAATGATTTAGTGAGGGGGTGATAGAGAGACAGAGAGAGGGAGGTATCGAACTTGGATTGGGGGACCATGAGCACGGCTTTAAACAAGATATGGGAGTGGTAAGTGAGATCATGTGAGCCAATATTCTAAGGACCATATGATTGAGTCCTGGTTGCTTTCTTTGACCCGAGGGCATGATGGCATGTCTTCTCTCTCATTCACATGATGCCCTCTGTACTCACTGTTAGCACTGTAACAACGTCACCCATGCCCGGCCCCGACTAAATCATCTCCATTGCCTCAGTGGTCTCTTCCAGGTGGGCCAAAGAGGACTGCCATGGTCGCACGGCTGTCGTCGCGATGGGCACCGGCACAATCGATATCAAACTTTTAGTGCATCAAGTGGGCCAACTTGTGGATGAGGGCGGAGGTGATTTCGAATACCAGAGCAGTGTCAAACTAGGCTCAATCCAAACCAGTAATCCTCGACTATCAGAGTTAGCACTTCATGCTTGGATTAGAGGTTGTGAGCTCAAGTAGTTGACAAGCAATAAAACCTGAGCTGAACTTGTGCTTGGCCTGTGAACTTTTCTAGGTGGATCTTTCTTGGAACAAGGAAAATTGGAAAGTAGATGTGGCAGCAGTTTATGGAGCAGTGCAGTGTGCTTGCTTTTGGAAAATCGTAGCAGATGATGGTTTTTGAAGTACCTTATGGTGGGTCTGAGATCAGTTCATGGAGCAAATATGAGCTGGACGGGTGGGGTTCGCCATGGAGCAAAGACCATGTTGCTAGGTTTGTGATGGAGCCCGACAGTATGAGGTCTTCGTTGATGAGGGCCAAGTATGGTATTCTGCTGCTTGGAGCGAGAGCGGCCCGTCATCATTCAATGGTGTGAAGGGAGATGTGTGCTAGAGCCATGTTGGTCCTTCCGGAGATCAGATGGGTTATTGGTGATGGCCGGTCCATTGATGTGCTGGAGGATTGCTGAGTGACCTCATAGTCGTTTAGCCGCCTGCCGACCATGGTGAACTCGGTGCGATTAGCTGGCTGCTGGGTTAGCGATCTGATGGACTCTGATGAGGGATGCAAAAGGGAGGAGTTGATTCGGGAGGTGTTTAGGAAGCAGCTGGTTGAGATGGTCCTGGCTCTTCTAGTTCCTGCCCGGGAGGAGTCCGACAACTTAGTATGGGTGCCGTCGAGACGGTCTCAGGTGCGTGCGAGGGATCTTCGGACTCTGTTTAGTAGGGAGCCGACCCGGCAGATCAAGGGATGTTGGATTTGGAGGATGTGGATTCACCTGCAGGTGGCGTTCTTCATTTGGAAGGTGGCATGGGGCTGCCTACCTTCTAGGAGTGTGCTAAGCCGACGAGGTGTGCGGATCTCTCAGTATTGTGAGTTATGCATGGACTGCGAGGAGACTATTGGCCATGTTCTTTTGCAGTGCTCCAGGGCCAGGAAGATATGGAGGACATCACCGGCCCCTCTTTCCCATTCGGTGGAGTCGCCATAGGACCTGTTACATCTGCTGAGAGTTTCTTTGCGGAGTTCTAGGTTTGCTAGGGCAGGGATACTTAGAGCATACCTGGCTTTATATATTTGGTTAGACAAGTACACGGGCTTGTTTGAGGGCAGGAGGTCGACTCCGAGGATGGTGGTGGATAGAGCCGTGCCTCTGGCCAGGAAGGTTATTTCATGTGCTGCTATGTTCTCTCCTGGGATGGTCAGGGATATCTGGGGTACTCTCTCCGCTGCTACAGCACCCAGGTTCGCCCTTGTTTCTTGGGTGCCCCCACCCCTTGGCCATCTCAAGATAAACTTTGACGGTAGCATGTTGATGGATGGGGTATCCAGAGGTGTAGGATTTGTGATCAGAGACCACTTTGGCAGGCTGGTTGCAGCCGGAAGACACCGTACGACAGGACTTACTGCAGTTGGGGCAGAGCTACGAGCCGCTTGGGAGGGTATATCCTACGTGAGGCGGGCTCTTCATGCCGAGTGGGTGTACCTCGAGGGGGACTTATCGGTGGTGATTGATTGGATCCTGGGTGCGGACAGATACGGAGATGGTCACCCTCTTATCCGTGAGACTCATAGGCTGGCTATGGAGTTGGATGAGTTCCAGACGACACATGTATTTCGGGAGGCGAACCGGGCAGCAGACTGGGTCGCCTCCTTTGTTGCGCGATATTCCGAGAAGATCCTTTGGACGTCCACGGTAGATTTACCGTCTCTAGTGTACTTTTTACTTTCTTCTGACTTGGCAGGATGTACTCACGTTAGAGCTATATGAATTGCCTTAAAAAAAAAAAAAAAAAAGCAAAATAGTGAAACAAGCAGGGATCTTGCTTCGAGTTGTAGAGGGCTATCTTATTATTACTTATATGAACTTGTCTTTCCAAATGCATCCAACTATGAAGCCCTTTCTCTCTATGCTGCGTAAGAAACCACGAAGGCCAAACTTCGAGTAGCCAAAGGGAATAATTCTGCATCAAAAACTTTGGTGGAGGACAGCCACAAGCACCCTGCGTAAGCAAAATCACGTAATTATGTGCATACCATACGCAAGCAATCCCGATGCAGAGTGTGATTAAATCACTTATAGTAGAATGAGAGAATTGAACACCCATGATCAGCAGGAATGGTGATATCTAAGGGAGACCTTTATATTGAAATATGGGCTTGCTGTAGAAGCATTGGGGCGCGCTTAAAGGCAACTATATATGCAATTAGGACTGGTACCAAAACTAATCGCTCTTACTGCATTCCATTGGTGGAATGAATGAAACACCATGTGGTTAGCGCCTAGCTAGTTGTTGGCCATCACATCATTGCCCTAAAGAGGGGGAGTGGCATAGCTACTTTTTGTTAGATAAAAGCATCATTTTAAGTCAACATGTTAATTCTCGGCTAACCTATGAAGCTAGCGAGTTCCCTTGCCATGCGAATAGACCATGTCATTACGGAAATGTTAGCCTCATAGCATGTTTGATGTGACTCGTGAACTCATGAAAGCCTTGAACACTAAAAATATCGGGCTCGTGCAAGAGGAAGTAGTTGATTTGTTTTGCTTGTTTCACATGGTTTGCTACCCTTCTCTTACGTTGTAGTGTTTAAACAAAATTAGGTGGCGTCGATGCCATAAGTTGCGTTAGGTAACCTTTTTTGCTTGTGGTTTGGAATTTGATTTGCGCAAATTTAGTTGGCAACAAACATAGATCTATCATGCTAATGACTTCCACATATGACATAAAGTACCATATGAAGTTTAGGGTTTCAGACGACGATGAGAGACCAGCTTAAGTATCTTATGTTAGATAGGATGCATTATTTTGAGCTAACATTCTGAGTTTCGAGATTCCTTTGCCATGTGAAATAGAGCATAGCACTAGTCGAGTTAAAAGCTCGTAGCCCTCCTTGATGTGACTCATGGATCATGGAAAGCCTCTAAGATTATCTTAATAGATTTCCTTTGTTTGGAAGGTGGCTGGCTATAGCAGGGAATGGCCCCCATTTACCTCACTCCTAACCCTTCCTCTATGCAATGAGGCTTTACCCAAAATTTACATGATCAATCATGTAGTCTCTGCATGGTTGGATCCATATTAATCCAATGGAAACCAAGGTGGGAAAGGCATACCCATATACCTACCTCCCTAGTTCTTGAAATCTTAATGCAGCTAGACTTCGGACCATATGCTTGTGTCTCATTTATTGAAGTTCACAACTTGTCAACGCCGGGTCTTACCCAAAGAGACCGTAGTTGATGTTGTCAGTTGCCGACCGTAGTGTACTTAAGCCATCAAAGAAGCCAGATTAGCCTCATAGTTTGCTTGAAATCCTCTGTGACTAACGTCCTAAAACTCAAAATTCTTTAATAAAAATAAAGATCTTGAGAGAGAAAAAGTTAAAACCTAATTTGGCGGAGATCTCTCTCCCCCACCTCTCTCTCACCCCCACCCGCAATCATTCACATATCGTACAGAGAGAAAGAGAGAGCTCGGAAGCAACCTCCCATGGCGATCTCCATCACCGAGAGCTTCTCGGAGCTCGGATAGCGTCTATTTCTCTTGAGAATTCCCTCCCAGTTTTCTAGCCTGAGTTCGGGTTTAGCGTTTGGGGTTTCGATTGCCCTTCAAAAACCCTAGTTTGGTTGCAGCTTAAGTCTTGCAGCTGATGAGCTCTGTTTCTTGGATTTTCTCTAGAATGCCGGTGTTTTGAGAAGGGGGAGTGCTTCAAAACCGCTGATTTCTTGAGAAACTAGTTTTAAGGTTGGAGCTATCTTTGAATTGGGGAAGGAGATGGAGTTACAGAAGCGGGTTGGATTCCAAGAAGTGAGCTTGAGTTCTTCCTGGGAGCGGTTGTGAGGGTTAGGGTTTAGAGATGAAGCTCTCCACCGCCGGCCTGGGGCAGCAGGCGCAAGAAGGTATCTTTTTTATGTTGCTTTTTGCTTCTTATTCTGAGGAAACTAATTAGTTGGTTTGTACTTTCTGGTAGGAGGAGAGAAGAGATGCTTGAACTCGGAGCTCTGGCATGCCTGCGCCGGCCCGCTTGTTTGCCTACCGACGGTCGGCACTCGAGTTGTCTACTTCCCACAGGGTCACAGCGAGCAGGTGAAATTTATTTGAGCTTAAAGAAAAGATTTTTCTAAACTTAGAAGGAGTTTCTTGTTTTTTTGATGTTTTTATTGGAATCTTGGTTCTGGAATTAAGGTCGCTGCGTCGACAAACAAGGAGGTCGAGGGCCAAATCCCTAATTATCCAAACTTGCCTCCACAACTGATTTGCCAACTTCATGATGTTACAATGCATGTGAGTTCTTGAGGTTATCTTTATTCTGTCTGGGAAGTGTAGGTTAGAGAGTGCTGATTGGTGGTGAAATTTCAGGCAGATGTCGAAACAGATGAGGTCTATGCTCAGATGACCTTGCAGCCTTTAAACCCGGTAAACCTGATTTCCAAGTTCGATAGTTTTCATTCCTAGGGTTCATTTCTTGATGAAGATTGTTACTTTTGCAGCAAGAACTGAATGATGCTTACCTTCCTGCTGAGATGGGTATTATAAGCAAGCAGCCAACAAACTATTTCTGCAAGATTTTGACTGCAAGCGATACCAGTACTCATGGAGGGTTTTCTGTTCCTCGTCGATCAGCTGAGAAAGTTTTTCCTCCTCTGGTGTGATAACTATGATGATGCTATGATTTTCTAATGGTGTTCTATTTGCAACAGCATAAAATAGAACTAATGGGATAATGCTGTTTGTTTGTCTGTAGGATTTTTCACAGCAGCCACCGGCTCAGGAGCTTATCGCTAGGGATCTGCATGATGTTGAATGGAAGTTCAGGCATATTTTCCGAGGTAAGCTAAAGGTTATCTAATTAGCAGTCCGCAATAGAAAATCTTTTTGTAGGGCATGTACAATTAGATCTTGATGTGGTCAGAATCACATAAAATGTAGAATGAAGAGATGACTCTAATGAAGCATGTGTTGATACTCAAGCATTGGGTTTATAACAATTTATACTTGTTGAAAAAACTCATGGAGACTTGGACTGCTACATAAAGGCCTTCGTCCAATTCCGTTGATATGTGGTATATAAGTGGTGAATATTTCAGGATAATAAAGGGATTGAATTTTCCTGACTATCACTTGCATTCTTGTTAGGTATATTAGATTGTAGGTTTTCTGCTGTAACAGGGTTCCAATTAAGTAGCTACATGGTTTTGGTAGAAGTTCCTTAAAGATTTTATTTTATCGACAATCTATATATACAATGGGTGCCAATAAAAGGGGTCCTACTGGATGTTAGAGATTTTGATCCATTGATTGTTTTCTTTCTATATATCTTTCTACCCCCTTTTCTTCATCTTGCCTTCATTATCTTTGCTGTGTGATTTTCACATATTTGCAAGCATTAGTACTTTCATAGTGAAATGGAATTTTAAATTGCAGCAGATGCGAAGCTAAGACATAGTCCATGGATCATAAAAGAATGCCCCAATGCATAGTATCTCCAAAATACCTGTCTCCATGGATTTAAGTCCATTATAGCAGAGTTGAAGCTAAAAAGGGTAAATGGATCAATGTAGTTCTTGTCATCCATCAGTATCAACAACTAAAGATCAACTGAGCTCACTATACAAATTGTGAGAAAACTATAGGTAAGGCTGTGTTGAGTTGGGAATGATGGTCAGATAGCCCCTAACCCAGCAAACATCATTTCTGAATTCTCAAATTAAAGTGTTCTGCAAGAGGGATGGAATTGTATATTCTGGAGAGTGGGGGAGATTTGTTTCTCACCCACTTGTTCGATTTAGACCTATTCTGTCTCAGGGAATCCAAATATGAATAACAAATTCTTCTCGAGATAGAGTAGATATCTCAAGCTTCACTATCTGCAAACCAAAGGGCTCTAGATGTTCACTCCACGGTTCAAAAGGTGAAGCCTTTTGCCCTTATTATTTTCCGAAGATGAAATCAAAGATGTTCTCCTGTGGACTACTCGAGCTTGTTGACAGCCACCTTCCTTTGGAAAGTCGATTATTTTGTTTCAAGATTATAAAGATCCTTAGAAAGAGGGCGCTGAGGATGTAAAGCATACATTGACTACGACGGTGCAACTCTACTTGATCAGTAGAAGAGAAAAGGGGAAACAGGATTTGAAGATTGGGCAGATCATGCACCTATACTCTGTAATAGAAGATGCAAATGATCTAGTGGTGCTTGTGTTTAGGCATCATCAAGCCCTAGATTCTCCAACACAGAAATAACAGAGATCATTGAAGCCCAGCAAGCTGAGAGCATAAGGGAAAGCTATTCACTATCTCATATGGAAAAACATAGGCACATAATGAAAATTTGCCAAAAGATGGCAGAAGAGCATGATCATTAAATTTCAGTTAGATTCGACTTTTTGTCAAGTTTTAGTGCGTATTACCCTACAATTTCTGTGACTGTCATCATGACCATATTATATTTTGATTTTTTTCCTATGAAAAATCCTAAGTCAAACCGAGCAAATAGTAATTGAGATACATGCAGGTTCAAGTTACAATGGCATTTTTGAAACCTTTTTTACAGACATGGTTTGTGTTCATAAACGGTGTTTTCAGTGGTTTTCAAAGAGTGCTCCAGGAGTATATGTATATGGATATATTTGTTGCCTTTAATTAGGAGAATTCAAATGAATGCATTAAACATGTGGAGTGGTGGATTACATGAAATAGGATGTCCCACAGGCATTGCTCCTTTTCTTTTCACTTGATTCTATCACATTCTTCCAAGTAATAATTTGTTGATCTGGATAAATTTTTGCCAAAGTTTGAGTCCTTGGGCCATTTGATTGCTGTTTGTTTTATTCTGTTTTACTTATGTTGAGATTTCTGTCTTCAAAGAGAATAATTAAGGCGGAGCATTTAAACAAACAATCAGTCAATTCTTTGGTTCAGCTCGTGAGTGGTGAAATATCAGCACTTGTATTTACTGCTGAATATCATATAAACTTTTTATGGATATCTTGCCAGTGAATTATCAGCTTTTATGCATGTTAGATGTGTGTCATATCCTAAAGAATTCTGCTGTTCTGCTGGGTGTGCATTGCCATAATTTTAATGTATAACATACTGGAAACTTATATTAACTCACTTAACCCACGACCAGTATCTTGTACTGCCTTGTTGCTAGTATGATTGTGGAGTGTGGTACTTATTTGTCTATTATTCCCCTGTGTTGATTTTGTAGTATAATGAAGATGAAGTAGAAACTATATTTTCCGTTTTGGGTCATGAATCAAGAAACATTGATTTGCATCATCAGAATATGTCCATTCAGTACATCCAAAATTATCATTCTGTGCATTAGTGCATTGCTACATTTCTCTTATTGCAGGCCAACCCAAAAGGCATCTTCTTACTACGGGCTGGAGTGTGTTTGTCAGTGCCAAGAGACTTGTTGCTGGAGACTCAGTTCTTTTTATATGGTTGGCTTTAATCTTTAGATCTTCTTGTTCTACTTACTGTGTGGTACTGGAGAGTTAATTTCACCGTATTTTCCACATCAGGAATGAAAAGAATCAGCTTTTGTTGGGTATCAGACGAGCTAGTCGACCACAAACTGTAATGCCTTCATCTGTTCTCTCAAGTGATAGCATGCATATAGGACTGCTCGCCGCAGCAGCTCATGCTGCTGCTACGAATAGTCGGTTCACCATCTTTTATAACCCAAGGTAGCCAAATACTCTGAATATTCTTCATGGTCATACTTCTGTTCTAGTGAACAGTGTTATACTTGTGCAATTTTTGTAGGGCAAGTCCATCTGAGTTTGTGATACCACTTTCAAAATATGTTAAGGCTGTGTTTCACACTCGTATATCGGTTGGGATGCGTTTTCGTATGCTGTTTGAGACTGAGGAGTCGAGCGTCCGTAGGTAAGGTAGCAGTGTTTTGCCATAATTGTTTTTGACAAGTTCTTTCCTTTGTACAATTACTTTTAGAGTATGCATATCTGCAATGTACCGCACATACTAATTGCTATGCAGTCACCTTTTTTATACTCATTTAATTTCTGATTAAACCTCTAGTTTTTGTGGGTTTAGCTTGTTCTTTTTTCCCTTAAATTTGCTGATTGATTTCAAAGAAGTTCTGATGTGAATGCAATGAATCTAGGAACATGGGAACAATAACAGAAATAAGTGATTTGGATCCTGTACGTTGGCCAAATTCTCACTGGAGATCAGTCAAGGTAAAGAATTCTATTGGAGTTTCATTGATTTGTATATGTCACATTGATTAAAGTATGCCCTTGAGATTATTATGATATGCTAGTTATGTTGAAGAATCTAGGCATCGATTTGAACAAAGTGATATATCTGATGGCGAAGGCTTTGTATTAACTGTAATAAATAATAAGAATTCTTGTTTCCAGTTATTGTACATGTGTCTATGACCATGAGATAGTATATAACTTTATATTCTCTGTTGTACTGTTAGTTATCATGCCTATTATAGTAATATTGCAATTTTTTATAATGCTCCTGATAGTAGCTATCATCAACATCTTTTTGTTCGGTTCAATTCCTTTTTCTCTTTTGTTCATTATGTTGAATTTAATGTTCATCATGATTGGTGTGATAAAACAAATATAATGCGCTTGTACATGTTTCATTGAGCAACTGTTCAAAGACACATTTACAGAAAAGAAATATGCAAAAAGACATATGTTATGGCATTGTATCCTTCTTTCACATAACTATTAGAGCTGAGTAGGTAAAACCATAATCATAGCTATTAAGCATTGTCCCAGCTATTTGTGGTCAGATTTCTAGATCCTTGTTCGCCCAGCTTTCCCATTTATAGCTTCCTCTAATATTATCTAAGCTTCACTAGTTATCTACATCAAATATCATGAACGAGGAAGTATTTCCTGTTACGCATCTAATCAGTTTCAAGATCTTATTCATAGTTACTTTGGTACATGTTTAGAAGTTAACTTAACAGTTCTGTCACTTCCATTGATGTTATTTTACTCAATGCATTTCTAATATTTTATGTTGTAAAGTCCATGAAAAGAATGATTCTACTATAACTTCCTTTTGATGTTGTTATTACTCAGTATTATGCAAATTCAGCTAGTTCCTTTACTGCTCATTTACATTCAAAATCTTCAACATGTGTATATTTGTTTCAGCACTTTATTTTATGTGTTTTTTTGCTTTTCTTAATCCAAATCTGGAAATTTAACTAATTCTTAATTATTGTATTTATTTGTCATTGTAATAACCACAGGTTGGTTGGGATGAATCGACGGCAGGTGAGAGATCACCTAGAGTTTCATTATGGGAAATTGAACCTTTAACAACCTTTCCCATGTATCCATCTCTGTTTCCGCTCAGGCTTAAACGCCCTTGGTATCCTGGAGTTCCCTCTTTTCATGGTAATATGATCTCATTTTTTGATGCTTTGTTCTGTTCGTTCAATTGATTTAACCTTCAATTTGCATTCATTAGATAGTTTCTTTTGCCACGTGTTACCTAATTTACTTGAGTAACTAGAACCTAGTAGTTTAATTAGTAGCATTATTTATTTTGTAAGCTATATATATCGAGAAAGATTTTCAAACAATTTTAAATAGAGAGATGGAAAAATTGCATGTTGTGCATCTCCACTAGTGGAAAAATAGGCTAGTATATTAAGATGATACAATACTGGATGCAGTTACCATGTGGTAGGATTTAGAAGTACCAGAAAAAAAGAAAATGGTTTCTACCCTCAATATACAACAGTAACGATACGATGGCATAAATGTGCAAACACAAACTTTCCTTCAAAGTCCTGTTGAATCATGCATAAAGAAATTGTTCAGGGGTTCAGAGACTTTCATGTGGTAAGGGCTTTGCGAAGTTGTTGGCAAGATGTAAAATCAGTGGAATGTTACTTTAGGCAAAAATTCCACCAAGATAATAAAGACAAATGAATGCCAGTTGGCATTATTGGTATCCTTATGGAACATTAGAAAGCTAGCAAGCTAAGTCACACACTTGTTATGCCTCTAGTTGATGGCAATTTTCTGTACATGTCCTTCCATGACTGTTAGTGGCAGCTAAAGCTGTCAGGACTGTTACCATTTGAGTTCTTCCATGTTCAATATTGACATCTTCTCTGTTCACATTAGAAAATGATTCAACTAATTTAGCACAAAGAACTTTTAATTTTTTAAATAAATAATCCACTCAGCATGGTTTTCTCATATTGTCTCTCTCTCTCTCTTTCTTATTACAAATAAGATGAGGGCAATGCTTTGATGTGGTTGAGAGGAGGTGCTGGTGATCGAGGCCTTCCATCTTTAAACTTTCAGTCACCTGGTGTGGGCCCATGGGTTCAACAGAGAATGGAATCTACACTGCTGGGACATGATCATGATCGGTATCCAGCAATGGCTGCTCCAGCTTTGCCAGATACAAGAGGTAGCGATTATCTAAAGCAACAATTTCTACACCTCCAGCAACCTTATCAATTACCTCAGCAGTTCTGCAGTACCAGCCCATTATTGCAGCAGCAAATTATCCAGCAAGCATGTGAACAACAGATAATCGGTCCTCAGTCACAAAATATTTCAGGTAACCTGACACATAATGTTCTACATCAGCAACTGCAGCAATCGATCAATAACCAGAAGCAGGTTCAACATGCACAAACATACCCAGAGTCATATCAGATACCTGGAACTCATGTGCAACAACAGCAGGCACCTCTGCCATCTCAGTTGTGCGAAAAATTAGAATTTTCTGATTCAAGTGTGAACTTCTCAACAGTCATGACATCTAGCTCTGTCCAGGGTATGCTAGGCACTGCTTACCCAGAAGGAAGTTCAAATGTTTTGGACTTTGCAAGACTTGGTCAATCAATGATGAGTGAGCAGAATCAGCAAACATGGGAACCAAAATTTACGATGTCGCAGTCCACTACTTTTGGCAACGCAGTTTTGCTTCCATCATTCCCTGGGAAGGATGGTTCTGTGGGAACTGAAAATGGTTCTACAGATATGCAGAATCACACCCTGTTTGGTGTTAATATAGATTCTTCCTCCCTCCTTTCTCATGCAGTGCCTAGTATACGTGCAAACTCTATTGATGATAGTATATCTACAATGCCATATGCTTCCTCAAGCCTTCAAAATTCTATTTATGGTAGCCTGGAAGAGTCACCTGGTGTGCTGCAAAATGCAGGAGAGTCTGATCCAACGACCAAAACATTTGTGAAGGTAAGAGGAGCAAGAAAGATCCTCAATGGCACTATAGTCTAAATCTTTCAGGCTAAAATTGTTGGCCACATATATGCAGGTATACAAGTCAGGATCAGTAGGGAGATCACTGGACATCACCCGGTTCAACAACTATGGTGAACTACGCGAAGAGCTGGGTCTGATGTTTGGTATTAAGGGTCAATTGGAAGACCCTCTGAGATCAGGCTGGCAGCTTGTATTTGTCGACAGGGAGAACGATGTGCTTCTCCTTGGAGACGACCCATGGGAGTAAGAATACTTAAAACTGTTACGGCTATATTAAGTTAGAAAGTTACTTTTTTAGATATTTGATTGAACTTTTATAATATGCTTTCAGTTGCTCCTAATCTATCTACTATTTGAGTTTTATGACAGTTGACTTATTCTTTCCTTTTATTCATTGTTCTTTCTTCGAAGAAAATTTGTTTTGTAGGTTATGCAATTCAGTGTAACCATAGTATAGTGCTTACCTAGTGAACTTGCTTGCTATCCTTGAGTGTCCAGCAACTGAATGTCTAGAAATGCGAACATATTGGAGTAAACTAGCAGTGTAGATAGTTTTTCGACTTAAGACACTATCAGTGGTTAAAATGTTTGGCTTGTGGATTAACTTTTTGTCAAGGAAGATGGACTAAAGCTGGGAGAAATTCAAGAAAAGGTGGGGGATTAAAAGATGAACATGTAGATAAAGGAAGAGCTTTGTAGGCCTTGATTTTCAATTAAGTAATAGAAGCTGGCGACAAATATTTCTTTTTCTTATTTTGCAATAAAATCTGTGGAAGAACTTCTGAAGTTTAGAATATCTTGATAATTCAGAGAAATGTGGTAAGATGGTAAAGAAGAACTAATAATAAGATTTTAACTGGAGGTACTCTGTGTTCATTGGGTACTGTCACATAATCATCTAGGAGCCAGGTAGTCTTTGAGCATCCTCTCAACTGAGATCAGGTCAATGTTGCAAGAAAGTAACAATGTCTACTTTAAACCTCAATGTTGTCTATGGGCTGAAACCCAATGAATTGCCATGAGATAAGGGTTGATGCTCATAGAAAGTGGTTTTGGAGGCTAGCTTCAAAGAAAGCCTCTTTGAGGTTATGCTACTCATAGACCAAAATGATTTCATACGGGCCTTAGCAAAATGGAATCCAAACTGACATTAAAGGAAGTACATCAAATGGATGGACATGATGGAAAAGCAAAAGCACATTCTATCAAAGATCCCATCATGATGCAACTGCTTATTGGAAGTTACATTGTTTTAAGAATCTTCAGTTGGGAAGATCTTCACTTCGGGACTTCAATCACTGTTGTGGTTTGGAGCAAGGTTTGCCGTCTCCGCACTGGACCCCGTACCAGTGCTACACTCGCACAGTGTCAGTATAGTATGGTACAGAAATTTTTTGGCATTCCGACTGTCGATACGCCAACCGTACTGGGTACCGGTACCGAACTGGTACGGTATGGTATGCCCTGTATTGTTCGGTTCAGGCTGGTACAATATATCTTGGTTTGGAGGCTCCATCATTAGTAGGCTGACAACAAATATTGAATTGAAGAAGCTTACAAATTTTTAAGTTGTGAAATTTCCCATCCTAATATCTTTAACTCCTTAAAGGAGTCTGAAGATGCAAAGGAGAAGAAGGGAAGAGGTGTTTAGTCACTTATGAGGACTGCATTTTTTAATATGGCTCCTTAGATGCTTCCTTTCAAGCATGTGAACAGAAGGGGAGAGAGAATAAAAGAGAAAAGAGAAAGTGAGCTACCATTGTGCACCCCAACTCAGAAAAGGAAATCTAAAAAAGAATTCTTTGAATATACATCCAGAAAGATTAGCATAAGGAGAGATTGGCTACTCTGTTGGAGTCCCAACATTTAAGGACTATTGAAAAGGGATCTAATAGTGTTATTAGTTATGAGGAAAGAGAAACAAGGGTGTTTGAGTGATACAGAGTCTCCTTGGCAAAGAATCTGAACTCGCAATATGACCAAGCACCCTAGTGGGATCCTTCCTTTGTGCAGCATGCCATAAGGAACAACTATGGTCTTCTTTTTTTTCTTTTCCAAATTTTAGTAGTCTTTTTAACAAGATCATCCTTTGGAAATTTTAGCGAGGTTTGGTTTTAACTAGATTAGCATGGTTATAAAGGATAATGCACCTTTCTTAATGGACATATGCATGATAAGTCAAGGAAGTTTTAAGTGAACATAAATATCAAGAAGAGTAATGGTCTGCGTTTTCTAATATAATTCTTGTATTAAAACAAAAGGATAAAGAGGGGAGAAAAGTTTGAATATGATGATTAAATTGTTAGGCTGTTAGGTTTTATACCTATTAATCTCTTTTCTATGAGAACTAGGTTATGGTGATCTTGGATCTGCCCAAGCATTTTTTATGCTAAGAACTACCTTCAAAACACTGGGCTCCAGCTCTCGTGATGCTATAGAATTTTGTATTGTCAATAGTTTCAATATTTAATACTTTAATGTTTATATATGTAATGTAGCTTATAGCGACTTCTGTATTTGTGCAGCTGGGGTGCTTGCTTATATATTCTCTGATACAACAAATTTATTTGGCCCTTAACACAGGTCATTTGTTAATAATGTCTGGTATATCAAGATACTTTCACCTGAGGATGTGCAGAAAATGGGAAAGCGGGCAATTGAGCCCTGTTAATCATCTCAGTCTGAAAGAAAACAAAAATGGCATCTTATATGCGCACGTTTATGTGAGTATAATCATTCTTTGTTATCTTGCATCAAAGATTCTTTTGGACTTGCTGTTTGTAATGTATAATGCTCCATTCTACTAGGCATGAGATTCATTATAATGCCTTCTACAACCATACAACTTCTATTCAAAGCCTTATATCAGGACAACTGGATTGAATCAGTTATCATTTGGATGTGTTTCTTTCGCACTTAAATATATATTTTGATTTAACCTGTCAATATATGTTGCATATCAATGCTGATCTACATTTTCAGAGGGAGTGAAGTCAAACAGAAAAACTGTTGAGGCAAACCCATTCACAAGGAGTGTTGAGGAGCACAAGATTCCATTTGTGGTTTTCCAGTGGGCCCGATACAGATATAAAAATCAAAAATGGTTTTTCGAATAAACTGCAAAACTTTTCCATATCAGAATTTTTATTTTGGTGTCACTTTCTGTAACAAAAAAATTAAAACCACCTTGAATGCTCTCTGAATCATTGTGAATATTCTGATAAGTAAGAAATATCATTTATTGAGGAATTGGGTATCATAGAATAGCTGGATGTGAGCTCCCAAATTGGGACACACATGCTTTGGAATTCTTCAGCCCTTTAGTGGTGCTAAATCCCTTAGTAGGCGGAGCAGTTGATATTGGGTTGGTTTGGCATTAAAATAGATCGAAACTACTATTAACATTGTGAACAGATCACTGGAAATCTTCATGAATCAACTAAATTAATGATTCCTGTAGCTTACCACCTGTTATGGGATTTTTTTTTTTTTTTTTGCAAATTGGTGGTACAATACCGAATCTGGAAAAGTTTCATCATCATATTTTGTTACGCTGGTTGTTGTGAGGAATGACATATTTCAAACATGTTCAAATATGACTATTTATAGAATTTAACTGAGAGGCTAACATCTTAAATCATTTAAACTTATCTTCGTTATTTAACTGAGTACATGATGCTTATTACTATTATCTGATGATTAGGTATAAGAATGTTAATACGTAAACACAATCCAGATCACATTAACAAATGCTTTTTTGCATTTATTCTGATTGGCCTTGTGAATAATAGTTGGGAATGAAATTGTATCCAAGCCCAAATCCTCTAAAATAACTAGTCTTCAACTCACTTCTTCCGATTGCCTTTGTCCTTTGGACCATGTATATGAACCCCTCGCCAAGAACATCTCCAGCTTACATGTTGAAACATCAGAAAATTCTCTTAGGTGAATTCCTTACTGTCTCCTTTATGGTTGCTGCTGCTAAGATTTGTCAAGCATTCCCGTATCTGATCTATCCACCACATCCTAGATTAGCCTAGCAGCTATTTCTTTCACAAAATTACTTGCAATACTAATGTTCATGATAGCAGCGCAACATAAAATTTGTCGATTCCTAACAGTGTTCATGTTTCCTGAGCGTTTTAGACAATCTGCTGTATTTTTGATGGAACAATCTGGATTTTATATGGCTATCAAGGTGAGTTCCAGGGACTAATCAATATTGTGGTATTGTATATGCTGAACCATTTTGCATGATATATAATAGTTTTTCTAGTTTACAGGTGCAAGTATTTGGAGTAAATTGTAGAACTTCCTATGTTCTGTAACTGACATGATATAGTAGAATATGGGACCATTTCTTTGGGGGAGTTAAACATTCAAAAGATGACAGTTCTTGATGGTGGAACATTTATTTATCTACAATGAGAAAGCTTATATTCTGTTTAAATATTGGTTTGTACAGTGTATGGCATTGGCCATGCAAGGTCCGTCATGTTTGGACTGAACTACAGGTATATCACACATGATTGAAGCTAGCAATCAACATTATGCTCCAATGACTCCATAAGAATCTTGAGTACGAAAGACCATTCTATGGAATTATACAGTTGGGTTATTAGTTCCCTCATTCAATATATTGACTTTTTTCCTTACTTCCGTTGAAAATATATTGACTTGGTGCAACTTCTTTTTCCTGCACATAATGGTGGGTATGCCACCATCCAAAGTTGAATCCAGGACCTCCCTGATAAGGAGAGGGGTACCAACCGGCTTGGTCCAGCTAACTTAACTAATTTTAATTCTAAAAATCCTTCTACAATCTCTTGCTATTGTTGATTTGCATCAATATTGATCTTAATCTATCAATTTTGGAGGACATTTGTGCTCAGCCTTAGCCTGAAATGTTTAGATGAGTGATTGTGATCAACATGCGAAAACCAGAAAAAAATGAATAATATATTATGCTATATTTATGCCTGATAATTTCAGTAACGTCTTGCTAGATTGGTTTTAACCTTTGCAGGTTGACCTTAATATGCGAAATGCGTTCTCCAAGCATGCTCTCAACAATGCAAGTCTTGCATGCCAGCGAGTAGAGGATGTTTGGTAGAATCTTAGAATAGTTTTGTAATATATGGATGCAATGTGGTACACACTGTTAGAACGTTCTATTTTTGTAATCAGTTGCTGCAGTTTTAGTCTCTTTAAGTACTTTTGGTCCTTAATTTTGCTCAGTGACCGTTAATATTAGTGACTCATTTGTATTAACTGCTTATAATCGGCAATGACCTTGTAGGTCCTAGTTTTTGGATATTCAGTTTTTTTTTGTGTGTTTCTGATGTCTTAGGCATTTGATAGCAAGTTTCTTGTGCATCCAATATCATTATTGTTTTGTTTGTTTTTTGTTGGCAAATTTCTTGTCGGTCTTAATAAAATTCATTCCTTCATATACTTGATGATCATGAGGTTATTATATGTGCTGAAGTCAGCATGAACAGAGATTCAGGGTATGGTCAACTATAATTTGAAATCAAGATTGTTGACGAGTTTCAAATTTTTGGCTCGTAAATTGCTTGTGCCCTGCACCCCCCTGCCCCATCTCTTGCACAGCTAAATTGGAGATGAGATCCATGCCATTGCTTGGCCAATAGTCAGCCAGTTAGCATTAATTGAAACCGACGGAAGTATTTTGCTGTTTCTTGATTGACTTTTATTAACTATGAGAGGCCATCAAATTATATTTACTGTTTTCTACCTATCAATTCATCACCAACTTGCTCTGTTACCCAGACAGTTGGGATCAAGATTGTGTGTCACCTAAACTGCTATCCGTGAAGTATATTATTGCAGGGTGTTGTCCAAGTGGCGTTGCCCTCAATGCTTTTTCCTATCTTAATATATTTCTGTTTCTTGAATGCTTATCATGAAATCCTTTTTACTTTTTTTTATGATTCTTTTATGCATCATGTGCAATTACTTAAATACTCAGGAAACTATTTTGTGATCTTTTGGTTCCAACTCAATTTTGCGATTCCCAAGGAATTCGATGTATTTATGAAAATATATAGTAGCTGTATTCAGTTTAAAATCCAATTTTATTGTAAGATGTCAGCTAATGATGTCGGTTCTTGTCGAGGTTGGGTCAGTGCAGGCATGGACCGAGTTGGTGTGCCCTTCAGGAGGTGCATCTGAATCGTGGATATGCAAAGTGCTGGTGTACTTCTAGTGGTCTATGAATTCTGCATCTATGATCATTCATTAAGAACTTTGATCCATGACTTCGATATATATGTAATAAGAGAACTGGTAACTAGTCATTTTCAGCTCGAGAGGGACAATTGGATCTCCAGAATTAAAGTCACTACTTCATTGTCTATCACGACCCAAATCAATGCAAGTGGGAGAATGTTCAACTCGAAGAATTGGGTAAATCTGTTGTAGTTGAGATACTATGGCGATCTATAATGCCACTCCATTAGGTCTGCTTTCTTGGATTGTTAGCATAGTTGGATCGTATATGGGCACTCAACCACTCATACCGAGGATTTTCTGGAAGCCTGTGTCTCATTTGGGAACTCCTTATGCTTTTGATCGAATGTAGTGTAACTTTCCTTTTCCTGTCGTGCTTAAACGAGGAACTTTAATTATATATTTGCTTTTCCTTGGTTAAATTGTCTTTGGCAATTTGTTATTTCCTTTTCAGAAACAAAAAATAATTTCCATTCAGTATATTTTTGATTCATGTATGTACCATGTATTCATGTGGAGAGAGAGAGAGAGAGAGAGAGGATGCTTGGCTGCAAGAAATATACATTGCAAGCGAGGCAGCTTATCTATCCATGCAATCCACATATTTTCATGCCATTGAAAAAATCATTTTCAGAAAAAAATGCGGCATCATTTTATGACGATTTTTTTGGTAGTATATAAAAAAATTCAGGATTGCATGATCAGAAAAAGCTTTCCCATTCATCCCACTACCTGCTTCCATCGCATCATATATCTAGTTGTTCCCTCGTTGTATGAGATGATGCTGCATGGATGATGATAACGGGTAGCTAGGTATTGAGGAGCCCCTAGTTAATAAACAAAATGGAAGACTTATGCAACATTCTTTGCAGTCTGACAATGGTTATTAGAATGCTCAGCTTTGTTGGCACTATGTAAAACCGCAACCTTCTTGTGGGCTGTCGGAGTTTGAGTTGCCACGTAAGAGCCTTCTTGTTCAAACGCCTGAATCCTTTGGGAACCAGCAAAGCACTCTCCAGCGGTAAAATCTATTTCCAGTTTACAACATGACCTCTTAGAACTCAACCAATCCAAACCCAGATCCGAATCACCCGGTCGCATGACTCCCCCTTCGCACACCAGGCTGACTCCAACCTCATCTTGGTGACGACAGATTTGCTTAGATCCAATGGTAGGGCGGGAACATCTCATCTCCAAGCTTATATCACTAGGCCTCCCAACTTACCACTTAGGTGGTGTTTGGTGACTCAAATGAGATCATTAAAATGATCTAAGATTACTGATGAACTTTATCCCGAGGTAATATATCTCCATTCTTGTAAATTATAGGCAATACAAGGCATATAAGCAGTAATTTCAAATTCAGAAATTACTCGTACTCTGGCAACTTTACATAAGGCAGAGTTTGGTTTTTTGGGATGATAGTGAAAAAGTTGACACATAAGTCACTTTTACTGTCACTTTATATAATTTTATATGAGATTTTCACCTCATATGGCTACTCGTTCAGTTCTTTCGAAGTAATTGGATCATTTTTTTTGTTTGAGAATCTTCTTCCTTCTTCCACTTAGTTCCGAAGAGTAACTAAGATCAATTCAATCACGTTTTCATGTTCCAATTGGACACTTTCCATTTATGATCAGGAATATTATTTTTTTTACCAAACATATGTAAATCAAATCATGATTTTATAATAAGAATAAAAAATCTTTCTCAATCAATTTCTTTGTTCCTCGTTCTTCGAGAATTAGAAAGATTTCTTTCGAGTTTGAATTTGTTCATTTGGAATAGACACTCTTCTATCTTCTATTTATTTTTTTCTATTTACTTTTTTTGTTTTATTCTTTATTTTTTTTATTTTTTTTATGGTTTAAGATTACTATAGTTGTTATGCTATATTTGAGTGATTAAAAATTTTTAGATACTTAAGATCACTTACCAAAGATGTTCCATGCTAAATGCTCTCTTAATAACAAAACTACACTCCTCTTTACCTTATCCATTTCAAAATTATTTACTCAGAGTGGCATAAGGGTTAAAATTAGATACAGGAAGGCTGTTTCCGGAGAATCTAAAGCCCCAAGCAAGCCCTGGCGATGAGGAGGTAAAAGGGGACCAAACGCGAGCATTCTTTTGGAGGAAGAAGGGCTCACGCGAGCCCAGCTAGAAAAGCTCGAAAACCCTCATTGATTCATGACAAGTTCTATAAATTAAAACCCTTCTCCCTGCGATTTCTTATCCCCAATCTCTTCTCCCACCCTCTCGTACCATGTGTCGATCTAGTCGTTAGATCAGTTCCTCTTTTCGTCTCCCGTTCTCTGCCCTAATCTGTGGATTTTTACGCCTCGATCTCCGTCTTCGATCGCCTTGGGGCAGCTTGATCTTTGGTCCTATAGTTTGTTTCTTTTGTGGAAGGTGATTAGAGGGGAAGGGGGATGGAGAGCGGTGGCGGGCGGGAGGGGATCCACCCATTGACGGCCGAGGAGGAGGCGGTGAAGAGGAACACCGATTGTGTGTACTTCCTGGCGTCGCCATTGACCTGCAAAAAGGTGCCTGTATTATTTAATCTCTTGGTTTTTGTTATGTTAGAGTTCGATTGATCTTTTTTGTATAGTGTTCTTTTAGTGCTATCTTGATTCTGCTGGCTTGAGTTTAGATGGATTGATTTGGGTTGAATTTGATGTTTTTTGTTTTTTAGTTGTTCGGATTCTTGTGCTTGAATCTTGGGAAGTGATGCCCTAGATTGGATTTTAGAGTGTATGATTGGCTTAAGTGATCGCTTGAGAAAAGTCAGATCAGCCTTTGCGACATGTCTTTGGTTATTCTTATCTTTGGTTTTCAAAAATTGTTCGAACTGATTTTAATACCATATTGTTTTTCCTGTAATCTGCTTGATTGATTCTCCTTCTGAGCTTGCTTCTGTGTAGAGTATAGAGTCATGTTTTGCAAACGTTACTTGATGATAAATTTCATAGTTACTGTTTTGGCAAGGTGCTTAAAGTTCACAATTTGGAAAAACTTATCATCATCTATTGCACATAGTCTTGTTTGGGTTGTTATCCTATTAACATGTCTGATCTTAAAGTATTGGTTTCTGATCCATTATTAATCAGAAATCGGACATTGATTGTATCCCCGTTGAATGCTTGCAAGAACATGTACCCCATGTATTCATGCAATATCATGATTCTTGGAAATTTATGTTCTCATATTTTTGAATTATTGTGTGAAGCGCGACTATTGTACATGTGATGACAAAGTATGTCTTTTTATGGGCATATCATGGAAAACTTTATGCCTGCACAGCATGACATGGAGCCGTTTATTTGCTTAAACTCGCTAAGCCTTATTTGTGCACTATTTTATTGTTCTGATCGGCTCCTCGTGGGCCAGTTCTGTTGGGACATGGATTTGAGGCTGCACGGACATGAATTTGAGGGTAGGATCTAAATATGTGTCCAAGTCTCTAGTTTTGAATGAGGAGAGTGAGGAGAAATAGGAGCATGCAGGAGATATAGTTAAACACAGTTATTGTTTTCATTAATTTAAAATCTCAAAAAAATATAAATATGAAGAGATGTTATTTTGTTAAAGTTTCCAAGGTTTTCCATCTTGTATGTAAAAATTTTGAAAGTGTTTCTTGGTTGAGTGCTAACCTATTGGTGATTCATGATATCACTTGATTTCAAGCACGTGACTTGCTTCTTTGTAGGCGATTAGAAGCTAGACATAAGAGTCTAGGTGTAACCTTGTTAGCAGGAAGCTTCTAACTAGGGTAACATACCTGCTTCTGTGCTTCACAGTCTATCCCGAAACTCATATGCACTTGCTTCCTAAGCACTTCAGTCAATTGTATCTAACGTATCTGCTTCCCTACACTTGCATCTATATTTGCTCTCACACCCACTTAATTCTGGAAACTAAGGGTGACACCAAGCTTGGCAAACAAGACAAGTCAAACCCATTCTTAATGTCGTTGTCAATTTCAACTATTGCATCATCATTTCTTGCTATGTTTTGTGGCTATCCATGTGCTATTTCATATGTATTCTAATTTTTCTTATTTTGCGAGCAAATAGACCTTCTATTGATTTCGTCCTTTGAAGTTGCTCATGTTAAAAGTGTCCATCTCATCAATTGCCTTCAACATCTTCCATCAATTTTGGCTGGCAGTGTGTATGCATGAACATTTAGAAGACTTGTCTGAGGCATAAAGTTTTGGTGAATCTCTCCTTCCCTCCCTTTCGTTCTCTCACTCTCTCTCTCCCCCATCCCCCCCCCCCTACACTCTTGCTCTCTCTCTCTCTCACACACACACACGTGTTTCGATAGACGTGATCTCTTCTCAAGTTAGTTTTCTTTCTCTCTCTCTCTCTCTCTCTTGTCTTCTTTTAATAGAAAAGAAAATTTGTGGTATTTGTTTCTCTATTGGTTTTGGATCGGTTGCTTCTAAGTATTCAACATTTTTTTTAAACTTCTGGTTCAATTTATTAAGGGTCTATTTTTCCGGTACAACTTTAGTAATAGTTGGTCTTTCACCAATCTATTGGAACAAGACTACGGCAACACAGCATAATATTCCTGAGAACATTCTTGATTGTTATAACTTAGGACTCGTACAAGATGATGACCCTTCTTTAAACTTGTATGGTGTTGAACTTTGTTGGCAGTATATGAATTCTCACAAGTTTTATTGTGAATAGATCATGCAAAGTCAAATTAATGTGATCTGATTTGTGCATTAGAACATGTTCTGGCTTTTCCTGACAAATCAAATTTTTTTTGATCTATTCTTCAAACTAATTCTTATAAATGAATGTCTTGACACAACTAATTTAGCTTATCTTCCTCAAGTTGTTTTTCTGTTAATCTTTTTTGTAATTAATTCTCTGCAAGCTCGGGACCTTAATCTAATGTAGACATGAGATCTTTAACAAAAACTATCCCGACTTTTCTTAGCCCCTACATATAGCCTGCTTTTCATTTTTGACATTTTTTTTACTATAATTGGAAACTTCCTACATTTGGTATAATCATGCAGATCGTCATTTATTGTAAAATTATAAAAAGTATGTTCGTCTATGGCAAAAGACATTACGCTCATTGTCCTTACTTGAAAAACTACATCCAACTTTCTTTGTCATTCTAATCCATTAGGTGCTTATTGCTGCCTTGTAACTCATTTTTTGTTTCTAAATAAAGTGCAGACTGCGGACATTTTTAGTAAGAAATGAATGCTTCAAAAAAATGGGACATCAGTTTAATGTGATGTTTGATGGTGGCGCTTGAGGTTTTATGTGTAGCTACATTATCCTGATGCTTATTCATGATAGTAGGGTTGAAATGGGTTGGATAAAATCCGACTCTATCCATTTTTGTTTCCGATACAGATCGGATTTGGGTGGAAAATTGGGATATGGATTTGGATATCTACTTATAAATCTTGCCAGATGTGGCTCAAAATGTTGATTTTAAATATTGTTTGGATTTGAATCTAGATATCTGGTTAAAAAGTTCTCTAGATAAACAGTTACATCCAGAATTCGAACTATTGACTTTTCACTTGGATGACAAGTACTCAACTACCAAGCTACAACATGTTTCTATTCTATACAGGTAGTTATTTTACTTATTCATATGCATTTAGGTCATTAAATAATAGATGTATATTGTGATATTTTGTATTTTAATCATTATTTTTATAAAATAAATCCTTTTATCTTTGATAAAATGAAAAATGAATGGGCTTTATTTTATTTTTATGATATTTTCAAATCTTTATTGCTTAAATATTTAAAAATATTAATAGCTTTAATGTATTCATGATTATTTTTCTTACAAGCTCTCTATAGAAGTGTAATTCATGATTATTTTTTATTTATACTGTAATTAAAGAGTAATGATAGTATTTGTTGAAAAAAATATTTTATTATATTTTTATGTTAAATAATTTTGATTTTAATATTTTTAATATAAATCTGGTTGGACTAGTGACTTGGACACTTGACCAGGTCACTTTCTGTGCTGATTTAATAATTATACCTTAGATCCTTAGTTACATGTTTGTTGCGTGTATTCTACATAGTGAATTCTATTCCCATCTATTATGATCAAATAATTTATGTTAATTTTCATTAATGTATCCTATTAAAAGCCCGATTTATAATAAAACAATATTTGACTTATATCCGTATTTGGATAGAAAAATATGGATATAATTAAATATTTGACTTATATCCATATCCATTCAGAACAAATAGGGATATACTTAATTTCTAATTCATATATGTATCAATTTAGAGTAAATATGGATGCTAATCATATATCCTTTTAATATTTGCATCAGTATTCATATTTGTTGAAAAATATGGATAAAAATATGGATATACTAATACCCAATCTGTATTGATTCTTTTTCAGCCCTATATGATAGGAAAATTTAAGAAAGTGAAGGAATAGCATCTCTTGCATTGCATTTGCACATTCAATGAACTTAGGATTGTTATTACTCAATGTTTCATAGTGTCATATAATATCATCTGCTATGATTGTTAAAATCTTTCATTGATGCCTTCCGCAATTCTTAATCTTTATATATATATATATATGCATGAATTAAGTGCCATAAATACTGGAGCGTTATAGGACTGCAAAGTTTGTATTAATCATCTGTATGGTCTCCTAAGTCGCTTAGTGTAAGTTATTAGTCGCATGTACCATGTTACCATAGTCGAGTTCTTGTAAGTGCATGATGTAATAAATTTATTTTGATTTGTGAGAGATGATGAAAAGACATGTTACTTGATATGTTTTTCATGAAAATGCTGCAATGTACCCTCCCCCTCCCTGCAATTTAACATTGCCTTTTATGAACTCTTTGTTGATAATCATTAGGAAGTTTCCAATATGTAACTATAAGGTACTTCAATTTGGTTTTATCTAGCCATTTTAGAAAGTTATGGGCTTTCCTACTATTATATTGTTGCCCTTTTATCATCTATATATGGATCTCTATGCTTAACTCGTGCAGCAGCTATTTGTATTCATTTATCAACTATCAAGGAGGTGCAATGAATGACGGGGTACTAGCTTGGAATGCAAGATGACCATAAACATCCAGCCTTTCCCAACTATTTTGGGTTAAAGTCTGGGAATGCAAGATCAAATTGAAAAATTCAGTTGTGAGGAATCATCAAGTTTTAGTTGTGTGGGGCAATTTATTCCATTTCATTCTTTAGTTGTCATGGGTTCAAAAAATCCAGGTCATGTCCATCTTGGGAGTGTGGAATCCAACTAGAAATCCTAGAAAACAACTATTAAAGGGGGTTGTTATTTCTTGGAGATTATAGTTAATTTTCATCATGTGTCTTTGGATTGTGGTACAAAAGAAAGAGCCTAACAGAGGATCATTCAGGGAGCAAGGGTCTCAGAGTGAGAATATCAGAATTGGCTCCAGGGGAGGTTCAAATGGTCAACAGAGGCCATTGTTACTTGATTGTAAATTCAAGATACTACTAATATGGATTATCCTGAGCAAGTTACTACACTAGGTCTATATTTAGGGTTACGGAATCAAGCCCACTAGTTTGCATTAGTTTCAATGTCAAATCCAAATGGACTATGTGACCTCTTAGAGTACCGGTATGGCCAAACTATGTCAGTTTGTTGGTCGACGATTTAACATCTGTATGTGCTGCGCGTGGCTCAGGTAACTAGGACCATGTGCTGGCCTGGTCTCCATAGCTCAATTTCAGATACTGTGGACTCCGGTTTGGTGGTCAAAGCAAACCTTGTAGTTGGATCAATTCAGACCAGTTTGTTGATGTGATCTTAGCCCTGCTCCATGATGAGGGAGCCCCAAAATTTCTTGTACAATGGTTTGGTTAGACCAGATAACTTGGTTGAATTTGGCACTAAGGCCTATCGTTCAAATTTCTGTAGCTTTTAGTTGCAATGGCCTGATTTCTTGAAAGATGCTAGATCCAGATCATTGTGCTTTAATCACATGAGATCCCAGCTAATGACATTTGGAAGAGGAGTCTTCTAATTTGATTTTCTATGTGATGTTTAAGTGATGTCCTTGTTCTATTTTTTGTTAGGAAGGGGTGGGGGTGTGGAGAAGGGGCAGAGTACTGAAAGGTGAATAATGAGCTTGTGTAAATCAATGACATCTTGGAGGATCATAGTGATG
Source organism: Phoenix dactylifera (assembly GCF_009389715.1). Classification (NCBI taxonomy): domain Eukaryota; kingdom Viridiplantae; phylum Streptophyta; class Magnoliopsida; order Arecales; family Arecaceae; genus Phoenix; species Phoenix dactylifera. The sequence continues at coordinate 12,848,390 of NC_052408.1, read as the reverse complement.
CTGATTCCTCATGAGGATTGACTTGAAACTTCATTTTTCAGCGAGCTGAGGTGAAACTGACTGCTATCAAATCAGCTCCACAAGAAGCTGAGTAAGCCTTGAGGTTAATGATTTTTGGTAGAGCTAGACTTATGTGCGGGAATTTTCCAGCTAGGCTGAGAGCAGCATGGTGACCAGTTCTCAACTATGCTAAATTGGACTGGTTTATTGCCAGACTGATCTTTATATTTTTGTAGCAAATGCTCATAGTTTTCTGATTCATTATTAATAGTAGCTGTATTTCACTTTTGATTTTCCTTGTCCATGGAAATGCAAGTTCTTGTCTTGTCTATGGTAGACTTCCCTTGGCACATATTTTATGTTCATAGCATGTTGTCAGATATTTTTTGTTTAAGTTTCAATAATAATTAACATAACATTTTTCTTTTCTTTTTACAGGGAAATGAATGCGAGTATCGGCATAGTGAGGGTGCCAGAATCAACCCCAGGGATTGCTGGTACTGGTTGAATGGTAATTGCTTGAATCCAAAATGTTTGTTCAGGCATCCGGTAAGTCTCTGCTCTGTCCATTTGCATAAATACTTTGTTCACACCTATGCACACACATGACTACACACATTTACAGACATTTCGATGCAAATCTTGCATGACATCGGTGTGGGAACAATGAAAGCTATTTTTGTTGTTTCATGTGGAAGTGGTTGTGTGTGTGAATGTGCTCTTGTGTTTGAATGAAGAACTTATTTTTTCTGTTCTTTCTTCAGCCACTTGATGGCCTGTTTGGGACTCCAGGGCCTTCTGCAGGACCAGCCCAACCTCCGTCACAAACTGTTGCAGCAGCACAAAGCCCCAAATGGCATGCTCCTTATGCTATGAATAAGCAAAATGTGTCGTGCTATTATTTTCAAAAGGGACACTGTTTAAAAGGTGAAAAGTGCCCTTTCATGCATGGACCGCAGACATCTGGTAATCCTGTTTCACAGCAGGTGTCCAAGGTTTCTACAACTCCTACTGAACCACCAGAGGATTCGTGGGTTATCAAGGACTGCACTACACAGCAGAACATCCCTAGTCAACTGAATGTCCCTTCTCAACCGTATGTCCCCAAAGTAAGTGTTGATAAGCCAAAAGTCAGTGTTAATAAGCCAGTTCAAGTACCACCTGCCTCAGTAAAACCTGTTACTAAAGCTGAGAGTGGGCCTAGCAATGTTCCAACAATAAAGAAAAGTGTGCCACCTCATTCAACGGATGATGAGCTCTATGGAATGCAGCAGAACCAATTTCCTGTCAGCAGTGCCTATGCTGTAAGCAGGCCTCGAGATCATCAGGTTCAGCCTTCGGGTGATCGACCTCAGAATGGTAGGGAGACTGATGAGTTCTTGGTGGAATCTTCTCCTGGTTTTGACGTTCTTGTGGATGACGAAATTGAAGAGTCTGGTTACTTTCACAATGAAGGCAACTTTGGAAGAGCATCTGTTCAAGGTGGAAGGAACCAGAATCCCATAGATGAATATGACTACCGCCATGATGATTATGAATCTGGAAACACATTTGAAAGAGATCGGTACAATGGGGTGAGTGAGTATGATCGGTATGGAGAGGTTCACGATTCCTATGGCTGGGAACCATGCAGGGCTTCTTCTGAGAGGATTTTGGAAAGATCATTGTTTGAAAGGAGTGTTTCACGGAGGGAGACCGATTATGATGAGAGGGATGGATCAGATTTGCGCCACCGACTATTGAAGCAAAGAAGACTAAATAGTTCAAGATCAGCTGTGAGCCCTGATGGCTGTAGTGAGCCCTATCGGAGTGATGATCATTATATTGAGGGGAGAGATCGTGGTCATCATTCCCGTAGAAATCAAAGACGAATTCCTCGGGAAAGCTCCATAAGTACTCGCCTGCGAGGAAGAATAACGCTCCCTGGGAGGTCTTCACCTGACATTGCAACTGATTTGCGATCTGAGAATGACAGACACAGAGGAAGACCTCATGGCAGATTGTCACCACCCAGGCCAATAAATTATCTGGGGAGGCGTCAGGAAAGAGTAAGAGGAAGATCATATGAGGAGTTCGCTGCAGATTCAAGGAGTACTGGAGTAAAGCCAACTAGAAGAGATGATGGAAACTTCCTAGATTTTGCTGGTCCAAAGAGCCTTGCAGAGCTGAAAGGTGCAAAAGTTATGGAGAATTCTCAAGAGCCATCAACCAAGAGTACAAGTGCTACCGCCTCTCCAGACCTGAATAAGGTGAAGGCTACCAAAGCAGCCCGGATTCGTGATTCTGAAGATTCTCTCTCATTTGAAGGTCCAAAGCCACTGAGCATCATTCTTAAGAGAAAAAGAGGGGCAGCATCGGGAAATGGCGCAATTTCCAGCAGTGGAGATGAAAATAATCGAGGAGATGGAGAAGTTGCAAAAGATGGTTCTGTTTCAGCTGCTTCATCAGATGTGCAGTCCATTCCTCCAGTAGAAGCTAAGAAGGATGTCAGTGACACCTTCACCAGACTTGAACACCATGATGGAAGAGCTGAGGAAGGAGAAGAAGAAGAGGGTCCAAGCCGTGGAGAAGAGGAGGGATCAATCCTTGACGGTCGTTCTTCAGCTAAAAAAGATATGCTTGAAAAAGATCGCATGGAAGTGGATGCTATGGAAGATCAAGAGCTGGAAAACTATGACCAAAGATATGGAGAGTCTGATTATGAGGCGGATGAGGGTGGGAACCTGAAAACTGATGATGATGAGAATGTATACCAGGAGGATGAAGATGAGTTGGATGATGAGGATGACTTTGCCAAGAAGGTTGGGGTCATGTTTTCTTGAGAGTGTAAGTTGGAGACTGGTTTTGCTTGTTTTGCTGTGCTTGAGGAGGCCTCAGTCCTTTAATGTTTGAATCTTTTGGAGATTGATGTTGGCGCTAGATGTTTTTCAGAAGAAAAATCTTTCTGGTACGGCGGCGGTAGGAGATGGAAGATGGTAGGTTGTGATAGTCTATAAGTTGACCCAAAAAAAAATGCAAGACTTGTTGGCTTTGCAGTCTTTTGATCTGGCCTTATTAGAACCTTATGCTGTATTAGTTGCCTAACAATTTACAGATATTTATTTTGTTTCTCAATGAATCAAATGGATAATGTAACGAAACACACAATCTGGGTGTTTTCCAGCCTCTCAAAAGTCTCATTTCTGTTGCTTATGCAGGAGCTTCTTTTTTTTTTTCTTTTTCTTTTTTTTTTGCTTAGGGGAAGGAAAGAGGGGGGTGAGGAGAACCTCACCCGCGTAGCAACCCCTATTGGGCTTCCTTTCCGCTGGAGAGTGTTCGATGCGGGTAGAACATTTTTTACTCATACCTTCTTCACCCGTGGCAGAGTTCCACCAGCATGGCAGCCCTATCTCTGTGTGAGTACGTCACACCAGCACTATCTACGTAACGGTAGACCAGATAGCGACTCCACCGGGCAAACCAGGCGGAGGGCATCCAGTCCTCGCATTGAATCGACGCCCGCGCATTTCGAACTTGTGCCGCTCTGGTGGAATCAAAGCCCTGTTTTTACTGTGCTACCACCTCGGTGGTTTTTTTTTTTTGTTATTTCAGTGTTCATGATGCAGCAATTTGGGTGTATTAAAACAATTTTAAAAGATGGGCCAATGTGGCAACTTAAACAAGGGTGTTAGTTTGGGCCTAACACATTTTGGATTTGGGTAACGATTTGCTGAACATGCCCAAACTCGATCTGCCGGCACCCGTGGCAACTTCATCAATCATGAATGTTTCAGACTGATAATCTTAAGAGACTTCTAACTTCAAATAATCCAGTGATACTTCCTAACAGCTAACTCACAATTTTCATTTCTAGCAACACACAAGATAAGTATTAGAGCAATGGTCATTTCTAACCTTTTAATCTCAACCAGGACCCTTGCCTCAAAAAACGAAAGCTTGGCAGTGCATTGTAGCTTCCAATTGTACAACTACACTAAATAATTTCAGACCATTTTTCAGGAAAATATTCTCTAAACTTCATCTTCTGCTCCAATCATATCAGATGAACCTTTGTATTGCTATAAGAACATTTTCTAAATAACATTTCGCCAATGTAGGGTTCTATTTTAACATAAAGATTTTATGAAATCATAGGTCCTCTTTAACCTCTAGTTTCCTGCTTGATCCATGCAAGTGCGAACAGAAACCTCAGCAATTCAAGGAAATAAAACGAGAGGGGAAGAAGCACATGCATGCGCTGCACAAAACAATTGAACCAACTCCTAACAGCATCAAGATTGAACCATTGATAAATTTAAATTATCTCAATAAACTTTTCGCCAAAGAAAAAAATAATGATGGAACAAACTAGAAGACATACTCATGTATTCGAGTGATAAAAGCCACAGGACCCTATCAAATGAGAACATGACCTAATTCAGCACAGTAGAATCTGAAGTATAATCATCCTCTGAGGCGGTAGAGTCGGCATGGTCGCCGTCGCAGCACCTCAACACGAAACCGGTAGTAAGCATAATACACACTCTCAGGATTCATGAACTCAAAATCTTTGTTCCCAAGCATTATTTGCCTCAGGAAAAGCTCCGCCGCAGGAGTCCATGCGACCACCGAAGCCACCTTCTCAATCCGATCGCATGCACCCCTATCGCCGGGACGCTGCGGCAAGACCGCATTTTTCTTTTCTTCTTCTAGCTCTTCCATGCCCATCTGATATCTTTTTACCGATCTATAACAGTTGTAAAACGAGGGAAAACTAAGGAATGGAACAAAGATATGGGAAATGACTACCAAAGAATCAGCTGCTAAATAGCTAGTCAGGAGAAAGGTGATGGAGGAACTAGAGGAGAAGAAATAATGGGAGCAGAGTTGAACGGTTGACAATACAAGGAGTCCAAAAGAGGGTATGGTTCTCCATCTTCACGAGGACTCCGCTGCCATTGGCGATAAGTAGAACTCAAAGGTGACGTAGAAGCTTGGGAAGATGGGATTTATTGTTGAATTAAGTAACAAGCTATGCAAGGTTCTCAATTAGTGCCATAAATAAACGAATATTGATGGCACGGATTAATTCATGCATGTACATGGATGAGAATTTAAAGGAGGGAAGACACCTACGCAATAGGATTTCTTTTTTCCTTCGATCATGTGGTATTAGTTGGGGTTCCCTTCATGTCTTTGCATTCGCTTCCACTCGTCTACTTCCCCTTTCTCTCTCATGTGATCAGCTTTTGACCAGGTTTCTCGTAGTATTGGAGCAACGGTCTTCGTCCCTGACAACTTGACCAGGACCATTCCTACCATAACCGCTAAAATTAAAGCATTATTTGCATCGTTTTACCATATACAATTAAGATCTTAGAATCTAGGCAACGTTAAATATAATTATCATATTTTATTCACTTGTAATTTGTGTTACATGAACATTTATAGCCGGCTCAAGAATACATTTCGAGTACATATCCAAGTCACACTTGGATGCTCAGCTTCTTCTTTCTTTCTTTCCTGCTTTTATGGATAGATGGATAATTTTACGTTCAACCCACCATAACATTGGCTTTCTTGGTCAAGGATATAGATATTCAAATAACTTTGTAAAATATTTTGGAGTTTGAAAAGCACAGCGAAAAACCTTAACAAAAATACCATTTTGTAGTATTTTCTTTTATGCAAATTAAAATTAAACATAAAATTTAATTATTATTATTTTTTCTACATATATCTATTTCTTTTTGTTTTATTCTTGCTGGGTTACATAATGAGACTTCTATCTAAATCTGATTCTCGTATCCGTGTCTATGCAATATTGCTTGTAATTGACAAGTTAAAGAACAAACTTCATCTCTGTTATCTTTTTTTTTTTAAATTTCTTTCCTTGTACTTCTCCTTTCTTCAAGTACTTTGCGCCTGTTGCTTTCGGAAAAAAAACTATACACAAAAAAACGGTAATATTTTGTCTGAGGCCTTCTTGAAATACTACACTCAAATATGGTTCTCTTCATCATAAAATATGCACTTGGGTGTTCTATTTAAATTATATAGTGACTTTTAACTCGATTTTCTTTCAAACTCCAAAACATCCGCACATTCATACTTAATTTTCTTTTCATATTCAAGATGGATTTTTCCAACTACAGGACTCGATACGAATTTCTAAAGATTATACTCAAGCATAGCATAATAGCATATAGTAGAACCTATGAACTACAAAATTCTTCCCGAGGGACTCGAACCTTATTTTTCAAATTCACGTCATTAATATAGAATTGCAATTATCCAAGGGTGTATTAAAAGATTTCAGTAAGTTTAGACTGATATAGAATTATGCATATCATAGAGCCCTGTTATTTCCTTTCTATAATATTTTGAGCTTGAGTTGATTAGCCAAAAGCAATGAATGTCAGTACAAGAACATTTTTTAGGAGATTACCATCACCATGAATTGCTTCAGGTACATATGGTCTCCTCACCTCAGATGCTAGATATATGACAAAACTGCTCCCAGAGAGTAACATCAGCAACATAACAATTATCCTTGCTCCATTTGCCTTTTCAAGCCCTTGAGAGGTCCATATTCTCTGCCCTTGTCCTGCTCAACTTCTTTGCAATTGCATTTTCTCTTATTAAGATTTGTGCCACATTTGAGACAGAGACCTTTGCAATTTGCATCACATATTGCATTTATTGTTATCTCTACATGCACAATGTCCCTTATGTGTTTGGATAAATCAATTTCTTCTTTTTCAGCAGGGAAGTAGAGCCGGTCATCCAAGTCTATCTGTTTCTCATCATCTTCTTCTTCATTGCGGCTGCTTTCGGCAGAGGTTTTGGCTTTGTCTTCTCCATAGATTACTCCCAGATTGATTACATCAGGTTCCTCTATAGGATCCTCGGTCAGCAAAAGTGTGAAATTTGAGAATACACACTCAGCTGCTGGTTCAGCACACCTGGAATAGAAGTATAAAAATCAAGCATGCATCATATATTGCAAGAAGACCAATAGCAGGCATTTAGGGTCTGAAATCAGACAGATTATTTGAATAATTTGTTATGAGAGAAGCAGCAAACAGAACAAGATTCAAAGAAGACAGATATGTCTGAAATTCTAGTATAGAAATTGTGTCCGTTACTTAATCCTCCTATTTCAAAAACCAACACCAGCAATGATGCGCTTTTACTTTTTTGATGGAAACCTCGGCAATGAAATGTCAAGCAGTCGGTTATCTTCGCCAAAAATCGACCAAAATACTGGATGAATTTGAAGCGAATTCCTCAAATGTTTGACAGACGGCTAGACTCATTTACTCGTATGAATTGTAGCCTGCAGGTCCAAAGAAGTGGAAAATATTTGGCATATCACCCCATTCAAATTTCAGGGGATGCTCCCCAAGTAATCATGTAAAACAGGTTATTCTATTCCACCCTCCACCTTAATATGACCCCAGATTGACTCTAAAAAAATGATTCCGAAATCAAGGTATGATTTTTAATTTTGCATATACCCTGATGAGATGCTCTTAAATTGCGGAATTCGGTTGAGATGATCTTCACATACTCTGTCGAAATGTTGTCAAAGTTAATCAACAATTGTAGAACCAATTCGTAATTCTTTTAAATTAGAAATTTGTTTCTACAAGAAAGAATCGAGGAATCCTAAAAATGGTACCTTTGTTTCAATCCTCAACTAATTCTAACCTAGTGGATTATCAGAAGAAAAAATGATTATATCAGAAAACATCGTTAAAAAAATTACCATTTCTACTAGCAGAAGCACTCACCTATTGCAACAAAGGGTGATGACAGTCCTCACGATCCCATCCAGCTTCAGCCTCCGCTTCCTCCTCGTGACGTCAACGGAGAGGAGCACGGGCGTCTCTGCATCGCCAAAAGGCGCCTCCTTTCCCCTCCTGGCCGGCAGCCGGATCCCCATAGCCGACGCCCGGGACCGGGAGAGCCCGGAGGAGAGCTTGCGGAGGCCGAGCCGTTCGAGGGTGGTGGAGTACTCCAGATGTGTAGCCGAGGCGTCTCGCCGGTAAACCACCGCCCCCTCCCACGGCGAACTGGCGAGGTCCTCGTCCTCGTCGCCAACGCCATCAGCGGTGGCGGTGAAGTCGGTGGTCTCGGAGAAGGTGAAAGACGACGCTTTTTGGAGAAACAAGGGGTTTTTGAGGAGAACTCGGGAGGGAATTAGTGGGGATTTTGAGGTGAGAGAAGGGAAGGGGCGTTTAGGGTTTGGAATGGAAGGGGAGAGCGTGGAATTGGGAACGTGGGGAGTGGTTCTGATGGTTTGTAGGAGAGGGGGAGGAAGAAGAGAAGAAGAAGGGAAGAGGAGGGCCATGGGGGTCTGTTTCTTTGTTATTTGGGTGAGAGAAGTTTATTAGGGTTTAGTTAGGGTTTGTGGTCCGGGGACTGGAGGAGTTGGGGGTGTGTAAGGATGGGGGTGATGGTGGATTGGGTATCATGTTCTGGCCACACAGCAAATAGCCATTTTACTGCCAAACCCAAACTCGGCTTTGGAGGTCTTTTTGATTACTGAAGTCAGGATTAATCAACAAAAAGCCTAGCTTCTTTATACTTTTGAACACCTTCAAAATTTGGTAACATAATCTCTTTGAAATTTACCAAAATAAATCACTATAAATAAATAAAACCATTAAATCTTGAGAAAAATTTCAATTTATGGAGTTTGGGCTGTTCTTGCAGACACTAATATTGTCGATCGAATAAGAGTCCTATAATCCAGCATAATATGACGCTAAGATAAAGCTATTCAACAAACATGGTTCAGTTCATGAGCAAGTTTAACTCATGAAAATTGCAGAACATACCCAAACTAGGCTCCAATATTTTAATTAAGCTCAGCTTTATTTTGTACGGTAATCTATATCTCTATTTTGTACTAATGATAAAAACATATCCACAAGAAGGTGCCTACTATCAGGTTGGTAAATTCCTTGATTGTTGAACCAAATAATCTAGGGCTGAATCCTGCCTTCATTGGAGATTTGAGAGCTAAAGATATTTGAAAGCAAGCTATCCCATCTTATGTAGTATCTCACTGCCTAAACACCCCTAAAACACCTGGCCAACATAAATTCCGATGAAGGAAAGATTTAAATATAAATCTTCAAATACAACGGACCAAGAGACTTGAATATCAGGCTAAGCTAGCACCTTCAGCGAGCTCGAGTTTGATAATGGTCAATGCCAAATCTAACTTCTTGTTTTTCTTTTGGAAATTAATTTAAGTATTTGCTGAAGCAAATTTAATTTCACATGGGCCTAGAGTCAAAGCTCGTCTTACCGACATATATTAAACGTCAATATGGAATGAATATCCAAAATTAAATTTAGATATAGTTACATACACAAATTTGAGCAGTGCTAAATTAACACTCATCTGAAAATTAAAGCATTTTCCTTCATATTGGCATGAAGCATACAGCTAGGATTGGGGACAAATAGGAGAGTCACTTCAGCTATGTAGCTTTTTTAATTGAGGTTTGCATATAACTAAAGCATTCCTTCATATTTCATGTATATGCCAGCTCAAGCAGGAAACCAAGTACAAAATGGAATTCAAATATGCATCCAAATATTCATAGCCACCAACTTTATGCTTATACGCCTCTTGAAGCAATTGACTGAAAGCAAAATTTGGTTGATACAAGTTTGATAATAGACCATGACTCATATCTAATAGATATCTATATTCATTCAACATCCCTATCCAAAATCTTTCAAATGTACCATTCAATACATGCAGATTAATCACTATATAATCCTTGAAATTATTCAGCAATATGAGATGTTGCATAAGAGTTAAAGATGTCCATGACATGACTGCTCTATTCAAATTTCTTTATCAGAGAGAGATCATTTAGCATTTTCTCGATTGCATCATCTTCATGTATCTGTCCTTCGCTCTGCGAAATAAAGCAAGAGAAAACAATGGACTCTAAGTTTAAAAAAGAGTCGATGTTCGCAAACAATTTTCTCTGGATTTTATCTAGAGGGAAGAGCATATGAAAAGCCGGCACGGATATATTACCTGAAGTACATCCTAGAGAGAAACAAATAAGGGCATGGGGCTATGTTTAAATAGGCGACAAAAGCAAAGTTTCTAGTAAATTGAGTCGATGAAGGTAGAGATATTAAGACTCCCACCATTAGCTAATGCATCGATACATACCAATAGTCCCACAAAAAGAACAAGCAAAGAAACAAATGTTTCTCTCTAACAGGGGAAGATTTTAAACTTGTCTAGTAGGGTTTATGCAAGCCTGCTGGATTAAGAGTCGAAGTACAAACATTAGTGCATCATGCTGACCGAAAGCAGAATACCCCTTTCTACCAACTCTCTTGGCTATCCCCTTGGACTAATATCTAAGCCCCCACCCCTACTTCATGTAGGTTCCACTTGTTAGCAAGTTGGTGGTCTAAATGATGTCAAAAGTGAGTAAATTTAAGAATTGATCTTCACCTGAAACCTCACTACAGTGCCACTAAGCAGTAAAGGAAAGCCCCTCCAGAAAAAAACTTAACATTTATCCAGGCTGGAGAAACTTGCAACGTAATGGAGGTTCTGTTTGTAAAACTTCAAATGATGGAAGTAAAGATCATTTTATAAAGGATTTAACTAGTGAGAAAACAATAATAGGAATAAGATATCATTCAGAGATATTGAGAAAAGGGAATGTAACATGTCATAACTAGGTTGAAATAAAAGAACAACAAATAATAAAATAGAGCTACTTGCAGAGTGGTTCATATTACTATTACCTTAATTGATGGGACCATAGCAATAGCTCAGTCTTGCAAGATGCAGCTTAGGAAAGGACAGTAGCTTAGAAAGAGAATTTCTTGAATTTAGAGAAAAAAATTTGTATGGCTTGAAGGATGCGGTTAGCTCCTCTACGAAGCAATACATGTGAACTTTTAGATTCGGAAGCCACGTTGCATATTAAATAGTAGAATAGAAAAAATAGCTGGAGCATTTCCGCATCTCAATGTCTGTCATTTATGGCAAGAAGATGATCTGAGCCTCACTCATGCTTTTATTCCATGATTCAAATCTTATGTCTAGATCTTACAATTCAAATCAAAATGGCTCTCAACGATCTGGATCCTATCCGTGGACCCGGATTAATGTAGGATCACAAGATTCAGATTCATATGATGGATAGTCCTTTCATCATGATCATGATATCCAAGTTGATTATGCTAATTAGATAATAAATTAATAAGTGGGTCCAATTTACATAATTTATGTGATTATGTGGTTTTTAAATTATTTCCTACCAACTACTTTTGAATAATAAAATAAGTCTGTCATTAGAGCTCATAGAGTTAGAAACTATATATAAAGTTTGTACTTTTGCGGCCATGTTCAAATCTTGCCCTTGTTTTCCTCTAAAATATTTTACTTGAAAAGGATAATTGAATTGTTAGATGGTATATTAATTTTTTGAATAACCAAACAAAATATTTATTTCATCAGACATGCAATAAATGGGTCCATATGGTGAAAATTAAACTAGTTGTATGTATGACTTCTTATTCTTCATTCTTTTACTTTATAATTGACTTATATTTCAATTTTTGCATTTCTTTTATATTCAAAGAACTCTAGAAGGAATTAGAAAAGTCCTACGGTTTACGATTCGATCCACAATCCAATCTGATTAATTAGTCCCCTCCGCGATTTATGACTCTATCCCGATCTTAACAATATTGGTTTTGTTTGATCTTATATAAAAAAAATACTCTATATAAAGTGTTGCTTCTTAAGGAGCCAGACAAACATTGATGAGCAGTTGTTTAATGTGATAGCTTTCTAAATCAAGTTTATTATAAAGGAATTAATCTTAGTTGCTGGAAATACCAACTTAGTTCCTCCAAGAACATGCTAGAAATCAAATAACAAATGGAGCAAGCCTTTTCTTATTTCTAATGGCAACGCAACTCCAAGGGGCATAGCAACATGGGCTGAAGATGGGTTTCTTCAACCCACAGCCCAATCAGGTCCTGACTTGATCGGACCTACTTTTGAAAACCTGTAGTTTAGGTTGACAATGAATGCCAAAACAAAATTGCGAATGGCTTCTGTAATTTCTGTCTAGCAGAATCGATTAAGTTCTATAAATGCGGGTCGATCCAATATATTGATTTGGCTCGAACTCAAATCGACCAAATTTAAAAATAAACCTGAACCCTATAGGACCCTTCTTAGCCTTTGCTTTTAGGACGCAAGATGCAACTTGATCAGGCCTTAATCAAACATGCCCAATCCCGGGCCAGCACATTTGGGGCCTTGATAACGAGTCCGTTTGGTGGTGTTGCGCAATCGATCAGTGGCTGGAGAAGATTTCTTTCGATACTTAGGGCAAGAAAGCTGCATCTGATTGCATGAATATTTCAGAATTTTCAACCATCAACGAGAAGCAGCTTCATTTCCCCATTCCAAAATTCTTTAGAATGACGTGCCCTTCGGAACAACAGTTAAATTGAATCTTTATTCCAGCCTTCAAATCCACCCAATGCCAGTGCTGCACTTTGAATTTATTCCAGCCTTCAAATCCACCCAATGCCAGTGCCGCACTTTGAATTTATTCCAGCCTTCAAATCCACCCAATGCCAGTGCCGCACTTTGAATTTATTCCAGCCTTCAAATCCAACCTGTGCCAGTCCTATAAATGGTGGGGGGCCTGGAATTTGAGAGTTAACCTGCTCTCTCGAGCACTGTGAGATCCTCCATCCTGCGCTAGCCTCCAAAAAATAAGAAAGAAGAAAATGGCAATGGTCCTTGATGCCTTTGTGGAAAGTTTGATGGGCAAGCTTTTAGAATTCATGGCCGAAAAGATGTCCATGGTGCTGGGCGTGAAGGATGAGCTCGAGAAGCTTCAGAGAAGGATGGAGAGGATAAGAGGCTTTCTCGAATCCGCGGAGCGGAAGAGGTATGCAGATCCGAATATCAATACATGGGTGACGGAGTTGAAAGATATCATGTATGATGCGGAGGATATCATCGACCGCTGTATGGCCAAGGGCAGAATATTGAGTGAAGATCATACGTCTAAATCAGCGGTATGTCATTCCTCATGTTTATTTTCTTGCTTTAGCAATATCAAGTTCCGGCATGAAATTGGTAGCAAAATTAGAAAACTTAATGACAGGCTAAAAGAGATGAATGAGGATAGATCAATATTGTCTAAACTAGATCACACTGAGAATTATGTTCAAGTGAGAGGAGTAAATCCTCGCCAGACTCATCCTATTGAGGTGAAGTCTGATATTGTAGGGACACAAATTGAAGAGGCTACCCAGAGTCTCGTGGAGTCGTTAATTAAAGAAGATAGTAAAAAATACCGAATTTTGGGGATTGTTGGGATGGGTGGAATAGGCAAGACCACTCTTGCTCGTCACATATATAATAATGAAAGGATAAAAGAGAACTTTTCTATACGAGTATGGGCCTGTGTTTCTCAGAAATTTTCAGAGACAGAATTGCTGAAAGAGATAATTAGCGGTGCAGTTAAAAAGAGTGAGGAGGCTAAAACCAAAGCGGAGCTTGAGGAGGCTGAAACCAAGGCGGAGCTCGTATCCCTTCTTTCCTCTGCACTTTCGAAAAGATTCTTTATTGTATTAGATGATGTATGGGGGACAGATGTATGGGAGGATTTGCTTAGATCTCCCCTTAAAAGTGCAAGAGCTAGTGGTAGGATAGTGATCACCACTCGAGATACAAACGTGGCTAGAAATATGAGAGCAGAGATCCACCCAGTTGATAAAATGGATAATGACAGTGGCTGGAAATTGCTCCACAATAAAGTCCTTGAAGATGGTGATGACGATGAGGAGGAGGAGATCTCTAGATTAAAAGAAATCGGGGTTCAAATTGTTGAAAAATGTGACGGTCTTCCTCTTGCAATCAAGGTCATTGCAGGGGTTTTAAAGCAGAAGGATAGAAGTCCCAGAGAATGGAATAAGGTTCTCAAAAGTGATGCTTGGTCCATGAGCCAACTTCATCAAGAACTCCCAGGAGCTCTATTTTTGAGTTATGAAAATTTACCATCTTATCTTAAACAGTGTTTTCTTTATTGCTCGTTGTTTCCTGAGGATTATATCATGGGTTGCGATGAGCTTATTTGTTACTGGGTGGCCGAAGGTTTTATACATATGGAAGATCGAGCACAACGAGATATAATTATGGAAGATATAGCAGAGGATTTCTATCGGGAGTTAATTGAGAGGAACCTTTTACAGCCATATGATGATGATTACTGGAGTATCCTACCTGGTGAATGGGGTGACCTACCTGGGAATCGGTGCAAGATGCATGATCTGCTACGTTCCCTTGCTCTGTTTTTGACACGTGATGAGAGCATTTTTCTTGAAGGCGAGCAATCATCTAACATAAACCCCTTGACTAAAATTCGTCGCTTGTCAATGGGAGAGAGAGTAGAAGTCCCTGATGTAATAAAACAGCAAAAGTGCTTGAGGACTCTAATGCTCCGAATGAGTCCCCGGACAAATGAACTTTTTGAGAGACTGAGGTTTCTACGAATCATAACAATTAATGACGCACAGCTTGAGAGGCTTCCAGACTCTATAAGAGATCTTTTGCACCTGAGACATTTAGATCTTGATGAGACGGGCATCAGTAATTTGCCAGAGTCCATCGGATGCCTCGTAAACCTACAGATATTGAAGCTCTCAGATTGTAGGTCCTTGCATTCTCTCCCTAAGGCCATCACAAAATTGACCAATCTAAGATGCCTTTGTCTCGGAGGAGAAACTCAATTGAGTCATGTACCAAAGGGAATAGGCAAATTAATACATCTTAACCATCTTGAAGGATTTGTGATCGGCATGCAAGATGATGAGGGGTGCGATCTGGAGGAGCTACAATCTCTGTTCGAGCTGAGATTCCTGTCGATAATGAACTTGGAGAGGGCACAACCAGTGAGAGCTCCGGTACTCAAAAACGCTCTCTCTCTGAGGATACTGATTCTGACTTCCAACCAACTTGAAGATGCAGAAGAAGCAATTGCAACTCGGAGAATTGAGAAGATTTACAATGAGCTTTCTCCTCCATCCACCAACCTAGAAACACTTCGGATCAAATCCTTCTTTGGTACGGGATTTTCCAGCTGGATGATGTCACCTTCCTTGAATGAATCCTTTCCTACCCTGACATCCATACAACTCTATCATTGTAAATCATGTCCGCAGCTTCCACCACTAGGCCTGCTGCCCCAGCTGAAATACCTTCGCATTGATGGAGCATGTGCAATCAAAACCATCGGACCTGAATTTCTTGACCCTCGTGCATCAGCAGGAGCAGGGACTGCATTTCTCAGGCTTGAAGTGCTGGAATTTTGCTCGATGGACAACTGGGAAGAATGGTCGTTTGGTATGGTGGAGGGGGTTGGTGAAGAAAGAAGAGGAGCCTCCAAGTTGCTGCCTCGTCTCAAGAGGCTGCTTCTTTGGTTCTGTTCCAAGCTGAGAGCTCTTCCAGAAGGACTACGACATGCCACCAGTTTACAAGAATTGGATATCTATAATGCCGACAACCTAATAGAAATCAACAACCTTCCCGCATTAAAGTCTCTAAATATACAATGTTGTTCGAGGTTGGAGCACGTGAAGAATCTTGATAAGTTGCAATACCTAGAGGTCCGAGGCATGGAGACATCCGCCACCGATGCTGATGAAGAGACAGAGCACCTCTCACAGTGGTTACTGGAGCTACTTCAAAATGCGCCAGCTGCTCTACAAAATTTAAAAAAGTTTACACTAGGATGCGGGCTACCGGTCCTCAAGACCTTCCTCAAGGACGGCCCCAACTGGCCCATCATTCAGCGGATCCCCCACGTCAGTATCGAAGCATATGACGAAACCTCATATATTGAGTATACCAAGGACCCTTTCGCCTTCAAAACCAACGTGGTGGAATCAGAAGAATCAGTGGATGGATAAAGCAAGCGTCCGGAAGCATCCTCTCTTTTATCGAGGTGATCAATTTCTCCTTCCATTACTTTTTTGTTTCTGTTTCTATTTTTTTTCACTCTAGCACCTTTAAACTCCCTGGCTGTTATGTCGCTAATCTTATGGTAATCTTATCCTTCCCCAGATACCACTGCTCGTGCTTCCTCCTTGATCGAGGACAGCGGATCACTGGCTGCTCAGCATTTTCCCTATCTTTCGCTTCATGTTTTCCTCCCCCCCGTTTCGTGGTTCTGTCGCTTGATTTAAACCTTTCTGTTTGGTTTTATTTTGCATGCCTTCTGTAATTTCTGTTTCCTGGTGTTTTTGATACATATGTAATTTCTGTTTCCTCTTGTTTTGATGACATGATCATTTGCTGGAGTGTAACTTTTAGAATTTATATGAAATCAATCATCATTTCTCCCAAACATTCTGTCTCTGATGTTTGTTTCTCCTTAATCTTGGAGACCAGCTTGAATTCGTAAATTTTGATACGAGTATTCCAGCAGAAACTGCTTAGCCTATGATTGTTTTGCGATTGAAGATTGGTCGCATTTGAAAGAGCCTGTCAATGTTACAGCAGATGGGGAGATTCAAGCGATCAAATTACTTCATCTATCAGATCTTTTGCTAGGCCATCAACGGTGGTGGTTTCTTACACCTGGTAGGTCAGGAAACCATAGAGAAGTGATGCCGTGGTACGATGCTATAGATGGCGGATATATGGGAATGCGTTGGAAGCAAACTTTTCTGTTCATGCTTGTTCTTTGATTGTGCGTGAATGGAAAAACAGCCAAAACAATACATGAGGTGGCATTTAATCTACGTTCACTTATTGCATTTGCATATCCTGGTATCCACCACAATGCAGATCCTTTTTAAAAGCATAACGACTGATGCTATGAAGCTTGTGCATTAAATATGTTGAGAATAGAAGAATGAGAGAAGAGAATTGTGCTTGTGCATTAAATATGTCGCGCCCCGAATTCGGATCATGATACGGCCGTGCTATTGAAAAATTAAGCATACAATAACACGCAGCCACTTTAAAACTTTAAATCAATTATGAACAATTATATTCTGGAATGTCATCAAATGTTTCATCAGTTAAGATTGATTACAGAGCATCTAAAAATAGCAACATTTAATATTTCATTTTTTTTTCCATAACCCTAAAGCATGTCACGCTCCTTATTTCTAGCATCTCCTATTCATCTGTAAAAACATAAATAAATTGGTGTGAGCTATAAAGTTCAGTAAGTAACTAAGCATAATCTTATCAGATCAAGCATAATGTTTTGTATGCCAATGCACTATTTGAAGAACAAATAGTTGTAACAAAGAAAGCATTTTCTATAATCAAACCGGTCATAAAACTATGCATGTCCATTCATGCAACTTCATAAATATGATTATGCATCATAAAACTTTTGCCGTTATTCCATGCTTTGAAATTCGTACTCTTAAATGGTAGTGTAGCTATGGCCGCTCTTATTTCCACGGCGAGGCCTTTACCACTGCAGGGTCATCTTCCAATTACTATTACCCACTGGCGGGGGTCGTAAAACCAAGTTACTTTTACTCACTGGCAAAGGTCGAATGCCTAGTTACTGTTACCCACTGGCAGGGGTCATATATAGCGATATGAGAGTTCTTAAAATATATCATGCTTTTCATAAATCTTTTCTCATAGAAACCTTGAAAAATGAATAATGACATCATGATAAATAAAATTCCTGATCATGCTGAAAACTTTGACTTTTGTGCAACTTCTAGATCATCATAAATTTATAGACATATTATGATATTCATGATGAATGTCATCTAATTAAAATCATACAACTATTGCTAACACATGCTTGATCCAAATTTTGTAAAAACATAAATAATCATATACAATTTCATAATCAAGTAATCACAAGTATTTGATAAACCATAAGATTATATCAGGGTTACTTACCTTAGTTTGCCCACCAACCTTAGGTTTGAGTGCCAATTCTTCAATTACCTAACAACATCATCAAATTACTTGTTAATTGCACGTTCAACTTCATTTATTTAGATTCTTTCTTAATTAACCAATTTACAACCCATCTATAGGACTCAATTTCACTCTTAGGTCCCTAACCTGGTTCAATTTCTGATTTAGATCTACTCAAATCCTCAGTTTGGGTCTGGCCCAAATGTCTAATTTTGGGTCTAAACACTATTCTGGTTCAGGTCTGAGCCAATTGCATACTGGTTCAGATCTGACCCAATTTCTGGTTCAGGTCTGGGTCAATTGCATATTGGTTCAGATCTGATCCAATTTTTGGTTTAGATCTGAGTCAATTGCTTACTGGTTCAGATCTGACCCAATTTCTTGTTCGGGTCTAGGTCAATTACACGTTCAGATCTGACCCAATTACATACGGGTCTAGGTCAATTTATTTGAAGCCCACTCTGGAATCAGACACAATTCGGCCCACAGCAATTTTTATTTTATTTTCTTTCTTCTTTTTCTTTTCTTTTCTTCTTTTTCTTTTTTTTTTCTTTTCTTCTTTTCTTTCTTCTCCTCCCTTCCCGAACCTTCTTCTCTTTCTTTCTTCTTCCCTTCCCGATCTCCTCCTCCTCTTCTCCCATGAAACTAGGAGGCGAGCTCAGAAGGGGCACTCGGGAGGAGACCGGCCCGAAGTCGGCGGTGTTGCGGCCAACCGGTGGCACCTGCGGCGGCCGCGGTCCAGCCTGCAGCAGCTGCGGTGCGGCTGGCCGCTCTCCTCTTCCACCTTCGGTGGAGGAGATGGGGCACGGCCACCCATCGAGGAGCGGCAGAACCGGCCGAAGCTGGTGGTGCCCGCGTAACACGCGGCTGACACCTGCGATCGACCCGATGGCATCCACGGTGGCCTGAGCCGGCGACGTCCACGGAGATCCCCTTTGGCTCTTCTTCTCCGACCACTTCCGGCTGAGATCAAACCGGTTCCACCCATGGGAATCAAATTTGCCCGAGCCAAAGACCCTTCCATGAATCAGAAGGTAGGTATACATTTTAGGATTTTTAGATCTAGGGTTTTAATGAAAGGGGAAGCCACCATCGAGTGGAAGGGGAAGGTTCTTCAGCATGGGCCGTCGATGGCCTTCGGTCAACCGATCCAATGTCGGATGGATGCCACCCATGGTGAGATCTTCCCCTCCACTACCTCATCTTCCTACCCTTCTTTCTCTGTTAACCATCTCCTAGCTAGATTAGATCTAGCCTAACAGCATATAAATCATAAATGCAAGGAAAGGTTAAGGGTTTACCTAGCTCCGAGGAGTCGTGAAGTGTTCCCGGCGAACTACTATGTCTACTCCAGCGGCTCAAGGTGGTGACGAGCAGTAGGTCCCTCCTCCTCCCACGCTGCTGCTCCCGATCCGGCTCCTTGCACAGAAGGAAAAAGGGTGAGGAGGGTAAGAGGGTGGTCGATGGAGTCCTTCACTGAGGACTCCATGGCATTTTATAGCTCTCGCTCCAAGTTCAGAGGGGTGGGGACCGCGGCTGTTAGGCTATTATAACCGACTCAACAGCTGCCGATCTCCATCGCCTTCCTTCCAAAGTGTCCAGATGGACCGCCGACTTTGGTCCGTGCCGGTCCATCTGGTCTGGCGTTTACAAAATATATTGAGAATAGAAGAATGAGAGAAGAGAAGTATATTTTTGTCTATGAATTACAATGTACAGTAGTAGCCTTGATATAGTACTAAAAGGCTGACTAAGTTGATAATACAATCAACCTTTATATGGTACTAGGAGGCCAAATAAGTTTGGTACAATCAGCCTTTATATAGTACTAGGAGGCCGACAAAGTTTGGCACAATTAGCCTTTACAAGGCCGACAAAGTTTGGCACAATTAGCCTTTAGGAGGCCGACTAAATTTGACACAATCAGCCTTTATGGAGGCCGACTAAGTTTGGCACAATCAATCATAAATAAATCAAGATCCTAATCAAGGATCTATAGGAAATCATTCTAGAATAATCGCTTCTAACAAAATAGTTTTATTATGAATGTAATTGTGTTTACCTACTCTATTCTCAGAATCAGGTGCCCTTGTGAGGTACCACATGGCCAAGTATGCAGGCCGTGGGCCATAACTCTAGGCGGGACACTGGTGGAGAAGGCCCGCGTGGATGTGGTGAGACCTTGAGGCCCAGGCCGCCATGGACAAGCTTGACAAGCTGCTCGAAGTCCATGAGCGACAGCTCTCCACCGGCGACGAGTTCATGCTGGCCAACCGGACCCCCATTCCGGCCTCACACTATGTGGTCGAGAATTGTAGTGGTCCGACATCACCAGCCAGTCTGCATGGAAGAAGATGATGGCATGCTGAAGTCGCAAGGAGTCGCAAGGCTTTAAGGCTCTCGCCCTGAGGATCAAGGTGGGATTGGGGTGTTATGATGAAATTAGTGAGTGTCTAAAAAGCTAGTCTTTGGTCATGTGTGGGATGCATGTGAGACTGGGGCACGTGAGAGAGGTCTGGCATCGAACAAACTAAGATGGTTATGATGTTTTAGATAGTTGCAGTTGCATGTGGAGTTCTCGTCGGACTGTTTCTCCTTGGGTTTCTGTTGTTTCCGCTTCATTACTTCGATGAAATGATCGGTTCATCTCCCAGTTTATAAGATGAATGCATTTGTTTATAACTTATGTCACCGAACTCCTATTCTCTGGGTATTTACTGATGAGCCTTTTTGAGATGTATATATAGACGTTATTAAACTTGTGATAAAATCTGACACAGGGATTTCCTTATGAAACTATTATCCTTAGAATGATGTTACAACTTTGTGATGGAAATAAAAACATTAGGCATCAAGACGTGGGAGCAACCAGGGATGAAGTTACGACCGTTTTGTTGAAGCAAGCCAATCTTAAACTTATTTATGAGGGCCAGCGATCAATTTTTTTGAAAATACAACAATATATAGGTCAAATATTGTGAGAACCCATACATACGTGCGTTTAGTCCCACATCAGTTATTCGCCAGATAGATCTTGAATATTTATATAGGATCAAGGAACCCAAATAATATCTTCCGGCTAACCATTTTGGATGAGGTTTTGCATTGTTACAAATAGTATCAGAGCAAATCCGACACATAACCTATGTGGACTAGAAGATATTGCAGCACGAATCTATTGAGGATTACCACAGACCGATCGTGATGTTTATGATTAGATTTGAATGGATATAAAAAGCTCCGATGTCATCCAATTTTTTTCAATAATTTAACATGTGAAAGCAGCGTCTTTTTTTTTGTTTTTTTTAGGGGCCGGTTATTAAGTTTGCTTTTTTGTTCTTTTTCAGCAAAACAGCGGGAACCATCACCGTACTGCCATTGATGAATTAAAAAAAACCAAGAGAAGAAGAGAGAACAAAAAAATCAACTTCTCTTTTAGTGGAATATACTCGTTTCCATTATTATACATGGCTATGTAGCAGCAAATAAAAAGGTGGAGTAAGCTGCTGCATTTTCTAATTTGAGGATGCCACATATGTTAATCTCCGCACTTCTGTTATAAAGTCCGCTTTGGAGAAGGACTGATGAGGGATCTTCCATAGGCAATAGGCAGAGCCATTATCTTCTTTTCTTTGCTGACATAAGCCCTCTTTGTGAAGTTATTATAGTCATTTGCTTCAATCTCATCAAGGATCTGCCGGTACAATAACAGAGAAGTCCACATCATATATTCTTATTAATCAGGGCCAACTACTTGCATACAATTACTCCATCCAACTTCACCTAGATCATTATCAATAATATGGTGTAGCACACACTTGCTTCCAATGGTTAATTACACAGTCATAAACAAATTAACTTACAATTTAACAAACACATGGCAAGCAAGACACAAGAGAACAGTAATTTTGAAGTTCCAGGATCCACTTGCCTTCTTGCCAAATAATGGTGCAACCAGTGAAATCAGATGCTCTTCCAACTCATTTTGGTAGCTCTTTTTCTTATTTTACTTGCTCAGAAGAATCTAAAAATTATATAAAAAAGATGCATGACCGAACAATGTACGCAAACAATGGATACAAAATATAACATGTAGAAAGAACAAAGGCTTGATAAATTTAAAAAGCACTATGAATGCATCCCTGATTAAGTTGAACACAGACATAAGAACAAGGGGCACAGTCAAAAAAAGGCAATATGAAAACAACCCTCAACATAAAATACTCGCATGGAACGTAAATTTTAAGTATCGTCATAGTCCAAGGTTCGTCGTCTCGGTATCGGACCCCGTACCAGTACCACGCTAGCACAGTATCGGTACGGTATGGACGAAATTTTTTTGGCGTACCGACACTCGGTACGCCACCCGTACCGGTACCGATACTGAACTGGTACGGTACGATACACCTCACACGGTCCTGTTCGAGCCGGTACGGCATATCATGCGCTATATATAAGGCATTTGTAAGAAAGAGATAGAAGTCATATCATTTTTTCAACAAGACAAAACCACAGACCTGTAAATGCAAACAATGCTATAATCTGTCCATCCAATGCTGAACAAATTAATTCAATTAATACATCTCAGAGTATATTTGCACCACTCTACATGCAAGTCAAAATCATGATGAAAACTGACAATTTGTATGCATTACCCCTCAGCAAAAAAATAACCTCCAAGTCTACCAATGCATTTGGGTTCAACATCCTGAATTTAAACAATTATTCTCATCATGAGAAACATCAATCTTAGAAGCTAACTTTTCAAAACCATGTCCTAGCTGATCTTTATTTTGATGCTTGTTTACAATCTGAAGCCTTTCCACATATCCTACTCTGGTCTGCGGTTAATTATATGTTCCTTTGGGCATTGTAGCTGCAATACAAGACACGATATCTTAGAGTCATTATTTTCTTCTCCATCTTCATTTTTATTCTCGTTAATGCAATCGCTTTTGTCACGCCCCGAACCCGGGGCCGGGGGCGCGAGCAGACGCCACGCACCTGCAGGGCGGACCCCGCAGGCACGCAAGGCAGACAGATCAGATCCAACATCAATAGCTAAATAAAGATAAATTCCAACTTTCAATTCAAATGTCTACATATGCAAATATCAAAGGAGAAGTCAATATCCACTAGCTAAATACATCATGATCACTCCATCCCGTAATCCTCATAGTCATATATCATCACCTGTAAAAAAAAATGTAAATAGTAGGAGTGAGCTAACAGCTCAGTAGGCAACATCATGCAGTAAAGTCATCATATAACATGTCATGATACATATGAAAAGCAACTAACACTCATAAATCCAAAAATCCACACGATAACCCGTAAACTCAATCCAAGACTCAAAATAACTCAACCGCATGACTACGGCCACATCACCCAGTGGCATGGTTACACCGAAGTGCCAATACAACTCTTCGAAGAGCCGCTCCACTGAGCCAACGCACCACTGTGCCGCAACCCCTGGTGCCAAACTCACGCTCCACCGAGCCGCTCCGAAGAGCAAAACGCACCCCTGTGCCGCCACTATTCGATCACCGGTGGTCGCGGTGTCGGAACTAGTTCCTCAGTACAAGTCGACAGGGCCAACGTATCATCCCATTGGCGGGGCCTAGACTATAGTCACGCGGATTTTAAAAATCAATAAATCAACTTTCTATATCAAAGTCATAATCATACTCCCAACAGTAAAGCACATAACAATTTATGAAATTAAATATTTAATTCTAAATCTAACACATAATGCCAATAATAAATCATAACATCGACATATGCAAGATACATGTTAAAATTCTACTTTAAAGCAATAGGTCACCTACCTGGGCTCGCTTAAAAATCCCTGCCACAGATATCACGAACCCCTGATTAAACATAAATATTAATTATTTAATTAATTAAGAAACATAATTTAAACTAATTCCAACCTCTTAAACTCCTAAGTTCATAGATCCAAGAATGGGTCCCCAAAATCAAACATAGACCCTAAGAACAAGTAAACTAAATCCCAAAAATCAGAATCCTTTAAACCCAAAACCAATTGTGGCTCAACACAGATTAGGCCCAATTGAACCAAACCAGATTACAGGTCCAGATCCGATCTCGGGCCCAAACCAACCCAGCCCACAGATCCAATTAGGTTCAACTCAGCCCAACACAGATCCCCAACCCAAATTCTTGACTCAGATTCAGACCCTAATCAAAATCCATTCACTCAAACTTGGATCAAACCCCATTCACGGAATAGGTGGAACCGGTTCATAGTTTAGACCCGGTTCAAAGTCTGGTTCACAATTAAGGCACGGAAATCAAAGCAAGAACAAACCCAGGAAGAAGAAAGAAGAAGAAGAAGAAGAAGAAGAGAAGAAGAAAGAAGGAAGAGAAGAAGAAGAAGAAGAAGAGAAAAGGAAGAAGGGGGGTGGCTGGTGGTTCCGGTCGGCCCTCGGCGGTCGACCGTGGCCCTCGGCGGCGGCGCTCGGCTAGCCGCCGTCGGCTACCCCACCGTCACGAGCGGCGGAAGAGAAGAAGAAGAAGAGGAGAAGAAGAAAAAGAGGAAAGAGGGAGGCCGGGGCTGGAAAGCTCGCCCCCCCTGTTCGCCCACCTCCGGCCGAACTCATTTCGGCCGGATTGACCCCGGCCGGCCACCGTCGGCCGGTCAAATCCCATAAAAAAAATCCTCCGAAACAGGGGAATGAAAACCAGTTGGCATCCCTCATTTCTCCCCTTAAATCCATAAAAAGTGATAAAAAAAAATATCTTTCTCACCTCCGGTCGTCAACGGATGGATCCCAGGCGGCGTTGGCGGCTCCAGCGGCGGCGGCGGCTCCGGCAATCCTCTCAAGAAGAGGGAAGAAGATGAGGGGAAAACTCAAATTTTTAGAGGGGTGGGGAAGGGATGGGGCTGGGATGGAGCTCTCAGAGAAGAGAGAGAGGGAGAGAGAGAGAGAGAGGGAGAGAGATTTGCGGGGAGGGGGAGGGGAATCCGCTGGCCGTTCGGCCGGCGTGTTCATCGTGGGGATGACCACGATGAACAAACTGAAGTCGGCATCCATTGCCGACTTCAGTTCATTGGGCCCAAGGACGGGCCCAATTTCAGATCTTTACAGCTTTCCCATGACAGTTTAAATAGATCTGTTCCGAAACTAGACACATTTTAAGTATATATTTTGATAACGTCATAATCCTTCAACAATACCTTACTTTCAAAGACACTAAATTTCATAAACAAGAGAGATACTAATACAATAATGTCCTCGCTTTTGCACTGGAATATTAGTCCTACTGTTGAATTAGTTCTATATACAAATTTCCCAGCAAAGCCCTGAATCCTTAACGCCCAAGCATTGTGCCATGATTACATCAAACTGATACTAAAGTAATTCAATATATCAATCATGTGTTTGTCAAATTTTCACATGCAACTATGAAGTGGCATTAAATATCACATGTACGCACTTGCACGACCGTCAAGAAGCTGGAAGGTGAAGATATGTAATTGAAATGGTGAGACAAGAAAAATAAATAACCCCTTTGGAGGACCTTGAGGAGGATTGGAATCACAATAAGAAAGAATAATTAATCTTACAACTCACCACCTGAAGAGCAACAGAAAACCAGCCCAAGTGTTATTGGTCAACCTCTTTTGTATAGCTAATTTACTTAAAAAATATACCTGTAATGATGCTTACGTAGCCAGAGTCACTATGGATCTTTACAAATGACAACATAATAATGTGGAATATTCAAAGGCATCTTGGTTTTGGATCTGAAAATTTTGTATCATAACATGTCCCTTTTAAAAACACCATACACGGGTCATCGATATAACATAAGCACTTTACAATGGGTTATCTCAAACCACTTTAACATCTATACACAACTAATTATCAATTTTAAGAGGAAAAGACAGTGGGATCAGATGTATGGACCGTCACGTAAAGATAAATCCAAAAGCCATGAAGTACTAGTTATCCAGCTATGAGACTTTTCCATTTGACGAAAACTAAACAAGAAAATTGAAAATCCACCTTGTGATAATTAAGTTAAATTTTTCTAATTTCTTTGGAGCTGAAAGCGACAAGTCTATAAGACATCCTATTCTGAACAGTTACTTGTCTAGTTTCACTTCATCACCACTTTTCTCCAAAGGGTTATTTGCAACTATGTTTTCCCTGGTTTCATAAGCAGTAATTCAATGATGACTCAACTATCAAAAGGCAAATAAAATGAAAAATGTGGTTTTGAGATTCAACCTAAACACCAAAACTGAAATTGAAACGTTTCGGTTTCAGCCACAAACAATCTAAAATCTAAATTATGTCTTAAATTTTCAGCCAAGACTACTATAGGGGAAACAATTGTCATACATACGCACAATCTATGCAAACACTTGCTATTTCTTCTTTCTAGTGGATAGAAAGGAGCATTTAGCAAGACTAAACTCAAATTTGTATCTTGCAAAGATTAAAATCTGTGGCATTAGATTTCCCAAAAATACATTATAGCAAAAGCAAATGTTTGATGTAAGCTTGATAATCATGATGCTCAATCTCATGGACAGGCATACATTAGGCTGCCATCAAACAGTAAACCGATACGTTACATTTTTAAATCATAAATCAGGTTTCACCTTAGCTTTTCATTTGAAAAGATTATACGTTTCAAAGAATTTTAGCATGAAAAAATTTCTGGAACAACACATCAAAACCGTTCCAAATAGAATTTGGACGATGCCTATTTAACTTACTGACCTTTTCCCTTTATAGTTTCTCCACGTTTTCTACTTTTTACTAACTTCTGATTCTTTTTTTTTAATTTTTTGGATGGAACTGGTAAAATTAGAGGCAAGACCACTGAAAGCACCAAATTTGCCAGATGAAATTCACTTGCTGAGGATTTATGGTCATGGCATGGCATCTCGGATGCAAAAGGATGGACAGTTGAGCTCACTCTAGAAAGGGCCAATAAATAAAAAATGCATATAATCATCCTTAAGAAATCTAGAAATAGAAAAGCATTACAGAAGAAGGTAGCGGGAAAGGACTTGCCCCATCCATGAAAGGAGCGAATGCTGTCTTCAACCCCAACACATCCATAGACCGCTCCCCGACCCATATGCAGACTTCTTCTGCTTCGTTATGATGATCATCAGATCCACTCCCTCCGACTTCAACTCCTTGTTCTCCATCGGCATAAGCAAGCAGCACAGACAATGAAACAGGTTCTCGAGCATCTCCTCGTTGGAGCTCTTCAGGTCCCTCGACTTGTACATTGCCACAGCCTGCAGCACCGCATCAACGCCGTTCATCTGCCCTAGCCTCTTCTGCTTCGCCATGCTGCTCTGCAGCAAGATCGCGAGAATCTCCCACGCATACTGCTTGTTGGCATCAAATTCTCGACCTTGATCCTCCCCAGGAGACACCACAGGATCTTGATCCGCTCGCAAACGAGCTCCTGACCTCAATCAAGTTTTCGATGGTGGCGAAGGTGTTGTAGATGGTGGCGACCACGTCGGGTCCGCCTCAGCGAGACGGCCGAGGTTCTGTACTAGGAGCTCGAGGGCAGTATTCCCCACGAGGGCGTCGACGAGGAAGCGTGCGGGCTCGTCGTTGTCCTCGAAGACGTCCTCTCGCCAGTGAGGTCCATGAGGAGGCCGACGACGTCGACGGAGACGTCGGTGTTGTCGTGGTCGTGGAGGCCCACAATGAAGGGGACGGTGTTGAGGGCGACGAGGTCCCGGTAGAGCTCCGGGCCACCGGCGAGGATCTTGAGGCGCTCGATCTAGGCGTGGATCTCGACCTCGGATCGCCGGAGTTTCGTCGCGCTTCCGCTTGTAGTGGTTGTCCACAGCTCGCGGAGGGAGGGGGAACCAAAACCCGAACCCTAGGTTACAACCAGTGAACCATCCGGATGAAGTACCAAATAAGAAGCTTGTAGTGTTGTCGTGTGTTTCAAGCGTTGGTAAGATAGCTCTGCAGCTATCTATCGACTCATTTTGGGCCTTCTCAAGTTGCTTTTTCACCATATTTTGCGTACTAGGTACTGCCTCTTCATTTTCTTCTTCTAATCCTATCATTATTGTTTGTTGGATAATAAGGATGCAGAAAGAGATGTTATTCGCGAACACTATGGTGGTTCGATATCAGCAGCCGGCAAATTAGTTCCAAAAATTTTAGTATCTTACGCAGAGCTTCTCGCAGTGGTATTCAGTATTCACACAGCCATATACACTTATAAAGCTTGTTAGGCGTGGGTTGGAGATTCATCCACTGTTATCCTCTGGATCAATTCATCTTATTCCAACGTGCAGGTTAACCCACTCTTGCAGGATATTTGGCGATGGGAGTTTGTTGTTACAATTTTCCAAGCCTCCTATGTGTTCTGCAAGCGAATCAAGCAGTCGATTGGGTAGCAGCTCAAGCAATCAATTCATGGGAGGTTTTGTACTAAGACTATTTCTTAGCTCCAGCAAGATTTCGTGACATTTTGTTAGTTGATGTTTTCTCTGTTTGTTATCTGAAGCACTATTTATCGATTTGTTTGGAGCTATGTATTCAATCGTTGCTAGATATATATCAAAAAACATACAGTATGCATCAAAAAGCTGACGAATGTATATTATTTGGCTATATACTATATATTTGTGAACATTATTTTTTAGAAGCTGTGTTAATTTATCTATAGGTATATATTAGGTTGCTAGATGACTAATATATGAAGTGTGTATCACCTAGCCATATAGTGTATATTGATGACTAACAAGTTTTGAAAAATATATATCGATTTATATGAAGATACATATCGGATAGCCGCTAGAAATGTATTAAAAAAGTTTATAGTATGTATCAATAAATCGTTAAGTATGTATTTAGCTCAAACTCCGTATCACGTAACTTTTGGTTCTGTATTCGAATACGAATGCAAAATTGTTGCAATGATCAAAATAATCATAGTATTTCCATCTAAATAAAAAAATTATGGATAAAAAGAGGAGAAAAATCTGATGAATGGATGGAGAATGATTTGATAAGGATACACGAATGGCCTCAGCTCTTCAACCGCATTTTTTTTTATTTTTTTATTTTTTTGTTTTTTTTAAGTTACAAGGAAAAGGAGAAGCTTCGTCCCGATACGGGGTCGAAACGTGGTAAAAAGAAAGTTCTCTCCATATTTTGTTCTATAATATACGTTGAAGGGCAACGGCCGGCAAATCAAGCTTGTACTTGGGATTTACGAGATTCGCCTAGCTGGATACGGCAGGTAGACCGTATGAGATGTCTAGTATTTCAATTAATTTTCACATCGTAGTGGAAGAGACGTGGCGAGCTACCAGCTTCTAAGGAGATGATTATAGCCGTCTGATCTTACTAAAGAATCAACGGAGCACCACATCCATCAAAAAACATTTCGAATTATTTTAGTCCATCCTTTTCAAGAACGCGATGCTTATTTTAATCCGGAGCTGTACAGTCCTCTGCGGTGCAAAACACGCACCGCAAGGATATCCCGAATCGCTTATCCAATACAACATACGCATGCCACGTGGTACTCTTACGCGCACTCTCCAGACGCTCCGACTAGGCGTCACCACGCTATACTCTCGAAGCAACGGATCGAAAGGATCAGCTTCTCACGTCCTCCTACCCAAAACAATGCTGAGCCACTAGAAACCCGAAACCTGCCCAGTCTCCACTGGGACCCACAGAAGATACATCACTCGCATCGCCATCTTTTCTCGGAAGAGATGCGGCCCTCCTGCCGCTTACCGCTGCTCTCTCCTCCCCCGGTATAAATGAGCTGGACTCTCCTCCGACTCGCACCTCTTGTTCTTGGGTTTGAGGAAGAAGGGGCAGACTGATGGCAGCTCAGAAGAGGGTTCTTTTATTCTGCGGAGACCATGTAGAAGACTACGAGGTATTCCCGATCGCTGGTTGCTTTCATTCCGTTTGTACAAGAGTTATTCATCGGTTACTCCAGTGTTATTCCTGTGGTTTCTTTGATCGGATTCCCTTCTCGGCGGATCGATCTATGGATATTTATTCCAGGAATTGATTTATGTGAGGATTCGCAGGTGATGGTGCCGTTCCAAGCGCTGCAAGCGTATGGAATCGCCGTGGATGCCGTTTGCCCCGGAAAGAAAGCCGGCGAGATTTGCCGCACCGCCGTTCATCAGGGTACTGGCCATCAGGTAATTGGGGACATGTTTTTGTCTTCTTATTATGCTTGGAAGTAAGGGGAAAGACCCTAATAAGAAGCAGCTACAGAAGGATATTTACATTTCTAGTATTTAGGGGGAAGATTTGACTTCCTTTCTTGACTTGCATTAATTATTCCTGGTTTGCAGACATATTCGGAATCAAGAGGTCATAACTTCACGCTTAATGCAGCATTTGATGAGATTGATGTGAGCAAATACGATGGGTTGGTAATACCTGGAGGCCGGGCGCCGGAGTATCTTGCGATGAATGGATCGGTTTTGGATGTCGTATCGAAGTTTTCCGATTCTGGAAAAGCAATTGCTTCGATTTGCCACGGACAGCTGATCTTGGCAGCTGCGGGATTGGTGAAGGGTCGGAAGTGCACAGCTTATCCCCCTGTAAAGCCAGTTCTCGTTGCTGCCGGTGGTGACTGGGTGGAACCGGAGACGATGGCGAAATGCGTCGCTGATGGTAAGCTTATAACAGGAGCAACATATGAAGGTCATCCTGAATTTATCAGCCTTTTTGTCAAAGCACTGGGAGGCACCATAACGGGCTCCGATAAAAAGATTTTGTTCCTCTGTGGGGTACGCGCACAACATAATTTCTTGGAAACTTGCATCATGTCTAATCAAAAAAATATTTCTTTTGTTCCGTAGAATTCTGTTTTTAGATGGCTGTTCATCAGGCTATGTTATGAACATTTATCGAACCTTTAAATGATCTGTCAATGTGGTTTTAATGGTAATCAGTTGTTTATTCCAAGAAGCAGCTTATAACTAAATAGAAATGACATAATTAGATCTGCTTATTTAGTGCTGATTAACTATACTAGCATGACTGATCTACCTGACACTGACAGTGCATATTTTGTTCCACCACATTCTTTTTTTCCTTGTTATCTGAAGTTGTAGTGGGACAATTATTTATATGCACTGTTGTTGCAAATTAAAGATCGTGACATGGAATACTGTTAATTAAATCCAGAGATGATGGGATCTGGGTCAAAAATGTTGACATGGCGTTTGAGTCTGTAATCAGCATTATAAATACTTGATTTCCTCTGAATATTGTTGACCTGGCGTTTATCTTGATCCTCTCGCCGTCCTGCAGTTTCAGAGTTACATATTTACATTGTGCTGCCAAGTCAGTTGAATGCCATCTGTTCAAATATTTCTATCATTTATACAAATATCTAGCTTTATAGAGCCATGCAGCCTCTCGAGGTTGGGGGTCCTTGCTGAAATAATTACCAAGAAGATGCTCTTTTTGTCAGTGTAGATAATTACCAAGAAGACATTCTTTTTGTCAATGTAGATAGGTCAATCTATTAGGACATCATTTTACAAACATAATGGGTTAACTTAAGTTCTGCAACTTTAGTACAAGCCTAGGCCTTTCTAGAACCTTTCAACCCAAAATAGCATTTTGATGACTCCGAACACCACTAGTGTATAACTTTTCATTGACATCCACAACCTTTTTAAATTATATTGAATTACAGGAAAATAGCATCAGAATTCTGAAGCATTTTAATTAATGTGAACATTCAGCATTCTCTCCAGACTATGTTTGTCATCATATCCACAATCAAACAAAAGAATATGTTGATAGTTTACTGGTTCTATGGTGATCATCTTTTCATTGCTTGAAACTTTTTTCTTTATCATACGTCTTTTAGATACAAAGGCTTGAATATTTTCAACCTATTCTTCTGATGCAAGATATAATTTATTTATCATTTGACACAGTGTATCAGCATTCTTGTGGAGATGGAAAACTTCATGTAGTTCCATACTTGTAGAACATGATGGAACCAGTAAATAAGATGAATCCTGATTTGTATGAATTTTTAAAAGACCAAAAAACTTCTATAAACACTTTGCCTTGTCATCCCTTTGTTCATTTGAGTTTTTCATGTTTTTAAGCAACTTTTGTTGAGAGACTGTTCTTATATGAAATGTGGCAGGATTACATGGAGGATTATGAGGTAATGGTTCCGTTTCAATCACTCCAATCTCTTGGTTGCGTGGTTGATGCAGTCTGCCCCAACAAAGGTGCAGGTGAAAAGTGTCCAACGGCCATCCATGACTTTGAGGGTGACCAGACTTACAGTGAAAAGCCAGGCCATGACTTCACCCTTACAGCATCTTTTGAAAGTTTGGATGCTTCGAGCTATGATGCATTAGTGATACCTGGAGGGCGTGCCCCAGAGTACCTTGCATTAAATGATAAAGTCATCGCTTTGGTGAAGGAGTTTATGGCTAATGGAAAGCCAGTTGCATCTATTTGCCATGGACAGCAGATCTTATCAGCTGCTGGAGTTCTTAAGGTGAATGTCAAGTAATTCCATAAATGATACTTTTATTGTGTAGTGCTTCTCTAGATATTTTCAGTTATCTTGATGATTAAAATCATGGCCAAGAGCAAAGTACTCTAGTTGTGAGAATGAAAAAGAGAAGATAGTAATAAGCTACCCAAGAGCCTAGGTAGAAGTACGCTTAAGGCCTTGCCAACCCAAAGTGCTCTAGAAAAATTCTTCTTTCTCGATGGTGATTGGTGATGGTATCTATAGCATTGCATCTTTTTTGGCCAGATCCTGATTTCATTTTGTTTCTGCAGATTGTCGAGCCTAATCGACTTGATTCTTTTCCCTGCCGCCCAGCCTCTCACTTCATTTCATCTTCTTCTGTACCATCGCTTGAATGAGCACACCCGATCAGCCTGACTTCAGATGCCCACCACCAGCCGCCTTGATTTGTTTCGTCGTTTTATACTTCATTATAATTCATATGCATCTCTATATAAGAAATTGTCTTCACATGGTCTTGTAACAGTTCAACATCATGTCCATTTAAAGACTAAACAACCAAATCCCCTACTACAACCCTCTTCAGAACTTGTCTAGTTTAGGTACCATATTGACACTTAAATAGGCTCCTAATTAAACTTGAGAATCGAGGAACAAAAGCAAATCAATTAGAAGTAAATTTGTGCTATATTGGTTTCTTTTCACTTTATGGATAAGATTATAGAGTTGCATGGACTTGCTGAACATGTCAATATGTATTTCCTAGAAGGGGAGCCTTCACTTTTACCTTTCTTCTTATTAAATGGTCTTCTTAAGTCGGTGATCGGCAGGTAATATTTTCTCAGCTGCCTTGTCTAAAGATTCTTTCTTCCAGATTCATTGGTACACCTCATTGCTGAGCGAGTTGTCGGAGATCCCCAATTGTGATCATTCATCTACCTAGTATTTTTTGCAAATGATGGTGAATTCTGTGTTCTTAATAAATGTTGTCTTCAGAACTTATTTTTCTTTAGCTGAAATAAGAGAATATGGGGTGGATGTTTTTACTACTTTTTCAAGTTCTGCATAAATGACCTTTTAAGTCAAAGATCTTAGAATTAAATTTCCAGATAATCTTATATCATCCATATTAGAATTAAGGTTTGCACTAACAAGCATCAACTTCTTCAACTCATATCTTAACTTACATAATTGGCAATTCATGAATGGTTGTTAGTTTACCATTTAGGTAATCATCATGATATGTCCTTAGTCATGGATAAGTCCAGTCATGATATTTGAGATCCTATCTTGGTCATTCTTGTACAAGTCATTTGTAAGTAAGCCCAAGATAACTGGGAAACGATTTCTAGCTCGGTTGGACTCTGACAATCACTGCATGTTGTGGTGTGTCACTTGATCTATTATATATTCTAGATGTTGTTGATCCATTATGCTTTGAACTGGAACTCGTTTAGCTGTGCATTTCTAGTATAATAAATATGATATCCATTACATAATTTCATTTGTCACTTTTCTGATGTCTCCATCTCTGCAAACAATCCTCTCCAATGAGATGTGTTCACTGTCTTGAGAAGCGGACTGTTGCACTCCCCTTTCATGAGATAAATATACTATCTACATGTAGATCTATGCAAAGGTTTTTTCCCCCCTTCTGTTGTGTCATGTTAATCCATCCCAAACATCATACCCATGCTTTCGACAAATGAGAAAATGTATGCTCTTTCTTCTGTTTGTTGACAAGAGATTGTAATTGTCGGTGTGCCTGCCATGTTGCAGGGAAAAAAATGCACAGCATACCCTGCTGTGAAGCTTAATGTGGTGCTGGCAGGAGCAACATGGTTGGAGCCCGAGCCCATAGATCGTTGCTTTACCGATGGCAATCTAGTGACCGGTGCAGCTTGGCCTGGGCACCCGGAGTTCATATCTCAGCTTATGGCTTTGCTTGGTATCAAGGTCACATTCTAATGCGCGAGTCTGTTACAATATCTGTCTGTACAAAGGACACTCATATCCTGTTTGAGCGACTTCTAAAAGTACTGTCCATGTATCTACATAACTCTGCATGCAGTGAGTGATCTTGCTTTCGTTTCCAGAGACTTCAGAATGTAGTTGTACTGTGTGATTATTATCAGTTGCATGTAGTGAGTGATCTTGTTTTCGTTTCCAGGGAGTTCAGAATGTAGTATTCTGTGATTAGTATCGGTTGCCTCTGTCAAGTCAATGCCCATCTATGCCAATGTTATGCCTGTTTTGACTGTTGTTCTTATTTGTGCTTCTCATATCATTTAATTCACTATATCAGTCTCTTGTAAAATTAGTAGCACCTATTAAACAGTTGGACATATTCAAGCAGATGACTGCGGAATCAAGAATCATTCTTCGGTTAAACAATTTGTTACCTTTTTTTAGTTATAATTGTCTCTAGTAAGGTAAAAATTGTTTATTCTTAAGCATTGGATTTTTTTTCTTAATTATTGTTTTT
The DNA here is from genome assembly GCF_009389715.1 of Phoenix dactylifera. Classification (NCBI taxonomy): domain Eukaryota; kingdom Viridiplantae; phylum Streptophyta; class Magnoliopsida; order Arecales; family Arecaceae; genus Phoenix; species Phoenix dactylifera. Next base: position 12,813,423 of record NC_052408.1, on the reverse strand, counting down.
ATTATAAGAAGCTGTTGTTTCATCAATCATCCATCCCTTACATCAGCAGACTTGAAAAACCAACCTATCAACTGAGAAGTGATTGTTGGCGTCCTTATTTAATTCAGACTATTAACCTTCTACTTCTTGGTACTGAAACAAGGATTCCATTAGTAATGGGTCAGTTGAAGATCTAATTTTAAACTAGAAGTACCGAGGCTGCATTTGTTTTTAAAATTCCGTGGGATGTAGGCTGGGAGGTTAAGTTGATCTAGGACCGGCCACCAACCAACTCCCAGTTTATGAGTTCGGATCCTGTTGTTCGATTGGAGATGTCCATATATAAATCACACGCCATCTGTGTTGCAGGATGGCATACGTAATTGAAGCATATGACGGACAAGTAAATCTCTCCGGCTCAACCTTGAATTGGATCAAGAATCCAGGCATACATATTATCTTCTTTTGTATGTCAGGCTGTTTAGAATTTGCTTTATGAATGGAGAGATGATATAAAACCATCCCATATAACACACTCAGTGAAATTCCACTTAAAGTTGAAACAGACCTTCATCTTATATAACAGGTTGAAATTGCACTTGAACTTTGAACAGGCCTCGCCCCAATAGGAGATAACGTGCAACCCTCAGCCAGAATTTAACAAAATAATAACAAACTATAACAAAGTAATAACTAGCTATTAAAATCAAGAATATATTGAGTCTTGCATTTATTTCTTATTTTTATTATTAAAAATTTTTACAAAAGTTGACACAAAAGATATATTTGATATTATTATTTTTATTTTTATTTTTATTTTAAAATAAAGTAAAAAAATTCTTACTTTGCTGTTTTTGAGACAAAAAAACTCAAATCTTTTATCATCACCATAGATATCACGGTTACCACTACTGCAATGATCTCCACCACTAATATCGCCTTTACCATCTCTACCATTACCATGGCTGTCACTACCATCATTTTTATTACCACTTCTTCACCACCTTTGTGGATATCTCTTCCACCACTAACACCATTACTACTATTATCACAACTCCCACTATTTCGGCTGCACAGCCATTGCCACTATAATTTTTACCACACCCCATTGCTGCCATAATCTCTATCACACCGCTGCTATCATTATTGTTGATACTCACCACCACTATAGTTGCTATTGAATCACTCAATACTACTACCATTACTACGGCCTCCATTGTGTCTGCCACCACTACCACCGACTCAATCACTATCATATTTATACTTTAAAATATAATTATATATTTATAGTTTTAATTTTAATTTTTATTTTTGAAAATAATAAAAATAAAATTGATATCAAAGGACACCTTAAACTTCTGCCCTTTTTTGCTGCTGCAAACCTAATAAAAACTGCACAATTGTGTGTATTAGCTAATAAGAAAACACTGCTCTCGCAACATTTATAAACATATATGAACAAGTTCTATAATAACAAAATTAGACCGCTAGATCTCCTAGACACTTTAACCAAAAACATGATTAGTTTCTAATCTGCATCCATCACTTGAAACACCTTCAGGCAAACAGAAGGGTATGGCTAGAAAAAGTTGCTAGATTTCTGTGGGGGAATGGGGGGCCTACTCCCTGCACTCGGTGAAAACGAGGGACCCCTTGAAACCTTCTTTGTGATGGTTTTGGAACGCCCATAGGGGGACAGTGATTTCCGACCGTCCAAGCCCCCTCCATAGCTCTTGGATAGCTTGGCTTTTTTCCTGTACAGCCTCTCTGGCTTGGCAAGATCCTCCAAGCTCCTCACATTGGATAAAGATGTGAATGACTGAGATTTCCCATTATAAAACTTTGACAGCCCTCTCCTGTAATTGAAAAAAAAAAAAAATCTGTAAGACTGATTAGGTAAATCAAATAACATTTTTTTCAAGGAAAATAAATAAGGAAACCTTGAATACATTAAATGACATGCTAGTGTAAAGAATTGATTATGCAGTGCATCCTCCATGGAATTAACATGTTTTATGTTATGAAGATTTAATAGTTGATTTGTAATAGACGAGGTCTTAATTGCTATAATTAAGATCATCTATTTGATGCAATTTGTGCTATAGCCCACAAAAGAATCATATGAAAAAAGTCTGTATCATGTCATAGGATACAATAAAGCAAAAACTATTAGCTTATGGCACTCATGCAAATTTTGATCCTCAATCAACAGAATATGATCATTTATATAAGTTAATATATTGATGCGTATTTATGGTATCAGAGGGGGAGAAGGATGGAACTTACTTGAAGGGAAGTTGGGCTATGAGGGAAGACATCTCATACAGAGGTCCATCTTCAAATTGGTCGTCCTTATTCGACAGTGATGAGGAAGAAGTAGAAGAGGTTGCATCATCCAAAGAGTCCGATGACCCCAAAAAGTTATCCGAGGAAGAAGACGTGGACCCAAGTTCCTCCTCCTCAACCATGGTCCCATGGTTGTTTTGTGGGATCAAAGAAGTATCCATTCTCATCGAGACGTCCTCCTAATTCTCTTAATTTATGTCTACAGCCCAGCCTCCAACCAACCATACGCCTAAGCCTCAGAAACCATCCCAAGCTTTTGGATCGAAAGAGGTTCCAACTAAGGTGAAAAGCAAACGAACAACAACGCTATAGCTTCATATGATTCCCATATATAACATGCATGGAGAGGAGAGGAGATTGTTTTGGAGGCATGCACAAAGGGAAGGCTATAAGAGGAGAGGAATGGTGAGGATAAGCATTGGTGCGTTTGCTTGAAGAAGGCGTTATCCACATCACGCGCTTTATCCGGTTCCCTATTTTGGTGCCAGGGGAATACGGGCAGTGGATAAGGACTCCAATTTCTTTTTATTCAAGGTTAAAATAGACTAATTTCTTGGAACCGGAACCGGCACTAATTCCATTGTGCCATTTGGCTTATCGGCATTGCAGAGAAAAGTTTCGGTGATGTATTACACCTATTACATTTTTCTCTACAATAACAGTTGTTACAATATTATGTTTATTGCTATAACAATTTCTAATGCCTTAACTATAATCCTGATATAACAATCATTGTATGACAGGATTAATAGCTGTCAATTGATTTCACTATTTGTTTGATGCTTCCTAATATAATTGTATATTTAAAATTAAAATTCTAATGGAATTTGAAAAAATGTCATGACGTTGAATCACTATATTTTCATTATAGTGACAAATAATGCTCATTAAAATAGTCGGCAATTTGTTATGTGATAAATCCCGTCAAAAACTGGCTTATTTTTGTTAAAAAGTTATATCAGGAAGTAATGATTTAGGCAGGTTTTGTTGTAAGAAGATTTTGGCTAATTATTCACTTCAGCTTGAAATTTCCATCCATTTTTTCCATCTTTTTGCATATAGACAGTGAGAACTTGTATTTTAATGCCTTTATGTATTGTTATTTGATTAATACATTTTTAACTAGCTCTAATGTCATCCTAAGCCCATGTGGACGGATCATAGCCACAAGGCAATATTCTAAGGCTTATCTTTCGCCCTTTACCTAACGTGGCCGCATTGTGTAGTGGGATTAGGATAAGCTTCAATTGGCTCATCTTTTCCTACTCTAGAAAAGGACTAAAATAGAAGGATCTTACCTAGAAATCTCTTTGGCTACTCTTAGAGAGGCTATGATTACCAACTCTTTTCTATCATACCGTCGTCGAGGCTGCCCACCATGTTTGATATATATAGATAGAAATTATTAAAAATACAGCAAGGCATTAATCAATCAATAAAACAAAAAACATCAAGCAATGAAATAAAAAACATGATGGCTTACCAACACTATGTATTGAATCAATTTTTGTCATACATATCAATCGTCACCTACCGCTTGATCTACAACATTTCATGTGACCAACATGGCACTCTCTAGCATTTCTTAGCCATTACAGCGTAGTCATTGGATTATTTACTTATAACTCTTAAACGTAGTAGTTACTAGAGCATAGCATACAAGATTTTTAGCCAATGAAATGTTATGTTTGTCACATAAATATCCGTCAAGATTTGTGAAATACATAATTTTAGTTATATAATGGAATAGATGATGATGTAGGTTTTCTCATATAAACATTTCATGAACATTATTAGCCAATTGGAACATGAAGGGATTTCAGCAAGTAGACAAATTCTTCTCTAGCATCTTATTCTGGAATAGCCGAATTATCTCACATGGAGGGGCAAAAAGGAAAAGAAAATTCATATTCTTGCAAGCTATGCAAGCAAGGTAAGTTGTGCAACATGATTCAAGTAGGAGTAAGAATCCAAGTACATTTGTTCCATTCTGATTCGGATCCTGCAAGAATCCGACCCGATAAGAACGGGCAGCTCATTCATCATGCCAGGAACTTTTAATCCTCACCATACACTTGTCCACCGCCACATCCTCATGCTTTCTAAAGATGGAGATAGAAAGATGATGGATTTCAAGTTATAAACGGAAAAGGACTTGGAACGGAATCAGGTTCCATAGGATTAGTGGAGGCACACGTGTGCCACCAGGTTGGGCAGGCACCGGCAGCATTATTCCTGAAGAATACCCCGGAGGGACAGGCTGAAATTTTTGAGGGATAGCACCATAACTCCTATACTCTCCTTTAGATGTCACTATGTGAGAGAATATATCAAAAAGCCAATGCTGAATTACTCTTTGCTCTGCTATCTACATCTAACTTTTTTATCCATAAATAATATTTTTATTGAATTTTAAAATTTCTATAACTATAAATATATGGGAAGAACGGATATATAATATTTTATATAAAATATTACTTATTTATAATATTTTAAAAATAAGTAAATTACTATGCCCAGCCCATCTACCATTCGTAATGGGGAGAACAGATTATAAGCTAACCCGGATACCATACATCCCTATATTTTGGCAGTTTGTAAAAAAAAAATTTTAGTAAATTAGATTTATTATACAAGTATAGCATAAATATATGTATGGAAATCGAAAAATAAAATATACAAAAAAAAAAAATCACAATATAGCTTCCATATGATCGATGGGCCATTCTTATGGGCCTCCTTATAAAAACCAGTTCCCCCGCCCAACCTAAACAACTTGCTGATATTCCATGCTATGCTCCTCTTTTTAAAGGGAAAGGAGGGGTTGCAATGAAATTGACAATCATGAAGCACCTCAATAGCAATTCTTGCAAATATTTATGGGACACGCAGGAGTCTCAGTAAAATCATAGCAAACATACATAGAGGTAGAATCAAATTGAATTTACTTGTTGTCCTTAAAGGACTCTGGCCAACTGCAGCTCAGCCAAATCCAAGCACGTTTTGCAAGGCAACGTTTTCGTTCAAGTCAAGCAGGCAATCCTGAGTGATATTTGCGTACATGGTTACAACTTACACCAACCCCTGGCCCACATGTTGTTGCTTGTGCGTGCCATGCCTATACCACCATTTTGTTTATCTTTTAACCTATAAGTGGGCCACATATTTATCATATAAAGGTTCTGTTGCCGTCTAAAATCCGATCCGACGAAGGTGTCAAGATTGGTCGGCTCGGGTGGAGTTGGTCCACATGGTGTGGAATTCGACCTGCAAATAAAAAAAACAATCAAAAATTGTTGGAACATATCCGACGAAGAAGGATTCTTCGATACCTAAGTCAGGTAGAGTTTTTGGTGAAACAAAGAAGATCAATCTGAGAGTATGAATTATGATCTAAGAGCGAGGTGAAAGTTTTCGTACTTGAGGCTCTCTGGTCTGGTTTATGTAGAGAGGTGGGCAAGAGTCCGCTACGATTCAACTACATGATCTTCAGGCGAGCTATTACATCGTTCCTTATTGGCTATCCTGGGCCTTACGTCTTTCCTTATCTACCATTTTCGCGCCGAGCTATAACCTTCCATGCTACCTTCCTAAAGGTGTGCTCCGATGTTAATTGCGTGTGCGATATGCTGCTCGATCATTAGTCGACCGACATTCGTGATCATAGCAGGCATCGAATCCGGACCATATGAAGCTCATTACACCTCATTGATGAAAGAAGGTTGGATAAATGGAAAGGCTCCTCGTCGAGAGCCATCAGTGCATAAAAGGCATCAGCATCTCAACAACCGTAGCATAACTCATGTGAAGATGGTGCTCCGCACGTCAGTGTCGCCGGGCGCAAGGTGTGAAGGCCGGACGAACCAACAACCTGTCAACTTGCCCATAAGCCCTTTGGCAGCCTCCCACACCACCAAATTGCCTTAAATTGAAGGGAAAAGTTTTAAAAAAAGATAAAAGTTGATGGAACCTTGCATAAATGCCGATTGCTTGGTGTTGCCATCTTGTATATTTTTTAATTCGCTCAAATCAATTTACAGCATATTTTTGTAACTTTATTTATTAATAATTGTTAACTCAGTTGGTTCGCACTTATTTTTTTCTCCAAATGTTTATCCTTAGAAGATGTCCAAATTTTTTTTATATGAAAAATTGGTCCATCATTATATAAATGCCTCCATGTAAACAACTTGGTACACAGGTGATAAATTTAAGAATGTAGTATATACTTACTGTTCGCTATCTCTACTAGTTGAAAAGGAGTCTCAAGAATGTAGTCATCTTTCAAAATGGGTATCCAGAAGGCATGATTTGATAGTTTCATGTGCAAGCATCCTCCCACACTTCACTTTTTAAGTTAGATATATAGATGGTCCATAACATATTTCAAACTTAAAATTTTAAGAATTAATTACTTACTTGACTAGAAACCCATTAAAGCCACCTACTGCTGGGCAAGTGATGATTAGTTTTGTTTCTATTCATATTTTTCACCAAGGAAATCTTTTGCTATGTATTGAGTTAATGTACACTTATTTTTCACTCTCTTTCTACCAGTGGAAAAGGAGTCTGTAAGAAGACAGGAGTTTTCAATAGTGGATACAGGAAAAGTATGATTTTGGGTGTGCAAGCATTGGCCTGTTTCATCATATATATATATATATATAATTATCAGGATTATTACTAATTACTGGCCTTTTTGAGACAATATCACTTTGAAACTTGAAATTTTGAGAATTAATTAGATGCCTGAGTGGAAACCCATCATCACCACCTGCTACCATACTAGCAAATAGCTTCTCAATGATGAATTCACAACTTGAGAAATTATTGAAACTCGCTCTTGTTAAACATTGTAAAACCATAGTCTGGTAGTTTTATCTCGATCAAAATCTGCAATAAATAACAGTAGGGCCGTTGCGATTCTTAAGACACTTGAATCTGGGTAATTAGAGAGCTCTGGAGACCTTTCTTCCACATCCATCTTAAACTCTGAAAAGAAATTACTAGTGTGAGAGATGCTTGAGCTACTTAGATGCTCATGAAGACCTACCCTTTTGCCCTTGCTCATTAGAATATACATTAATCCATTTGGATGTCATGCCATGTTTATTCTTCTTCATAGATTGAGCTCAAGACATACATATATAGATCGAGCTGCTTGCCCGCCAGTGTTGAATACCCCAAACAAATCCAGGTTATTATATCTTGAGGAGGATGTAATGTCATTGATGTTGTTTATTTAAATCATAGCCATCCACATGCAGAGAGTTAGCAAATCCAATACATATAATGCAAAAGCCTTGTCACCTACTGAAATCATTGCATAATATATTTCCAAATGATGATATTTTATTTACTAATAGAGTCACAATATCTTTCTGCAACATTAAGTATTCCTAGTGGAAAGGTCCATTGGCACAACAAGTGTCAAATGTTAATTATAACTTGAAACTAAATCCAATCTAACCTAAATCGAAAAGCTAGCCAGCACTAAACCATCAATTAGGCCATGACCAACCTCGTAGCATTATGAAAAGAAGACCCCTCATATATTTTTGTGATTAAATTTATCCCCATTAGCTCTCACAATTGCTTTGGTGTCAGAAATGAGTCAAAATCTCGCAATCAATCTCCACTGTCTTCTCTCCTGCCCTATAATCCTATTCTTAATACGGATGCCCTGATTCGAGCGTAAAAAGACAAGAATATCCTTCGACGATAAGTTTAAGTACGCCGACTCCCACGTAAGCTACGGTGAAGAAACCCACCAGGAAAGGGGCAAAGGGCATGACCAGAATTTCCAAATTCCCAAATTACCCTTAGCGTGGTCAAGGCCAGAATTCCAGCCGTCCGTCTAGGAGAAGAAAATGCGGAATTCGGTAAAAATACGATCATCAACGGCGCCGATTATAAAATATAAATAAAAGCAAATATCAAATTCTAATTTGTATATCTATTCAAAAACAAGTCAAAAAATATGGCACCATAAGCCGTGTGTTAAGCTCGGTAAATTATTGGGGCAACAAAATAAAAGCAAAAAAAGTGCATCTTAATTCGACACCGGACAATGCCTTGATCTCCATTTGAATTTTAAGCTTAAAATAGCTCCAGCTACTGCTTGTTCCACTCCCAAGCAAAGAAAAAATCGAACATGGTGGATGGTTCTGGAATTAGCTCTACAAAATTGGATCGAGTCTGAACAAAAAATTAAGCCTGACGATTTGACCGGATCGGGCCTGGGCATAGCCATTGTGCCTAACTTCTGCAATAGAATCCGACCGAGCTTGGCCCGACCCGAGGTTTGATCAGCTCTAGTTCAAAAATAAAAATAATATAAAGTAATATGGCACAAAATATAATAAAATAGAAAAAAATAATATATTTTTTATTAATATATATATGGATGTGAAAATGAGTATGAAAGATTTTCTCAAACAAGGAAACAATTATCAAAGAAACAAACTCATAAATAGAATATAAGTGATCGAATAGCTTTTGCATTTGTTTTGTTACAATCAAATGATTCATCCAATGTGGATAAGGCTATAAAAATATAGTTCAAGAATATATGGTCGGGTGGTAATTAAGACATGGCTAACAATCTGAATATGAAAGCCAAGAAATAAAAAAGTATTCTCATAAAAATTTTTCAACCATTAATTTTTTTATTTTATATATTATTTTTTTTATAAAGCAAAACTCTCTACTCTACCAACTCTCAAATATTAAAAAATTAATTATTCCTACACTATTGTACTATTTTTCAACCCTTAAGAGTTATAAAAAGTAAAGATATTTTTTGCCTTAGAAAAAATGGGTAGGTTGATAACCTTCCATAACAGAGAGTAGATTATCAATCTCCTATATATATATATATATATATACACACACTAGAGAGAGAGTATTAATTAGGAGTTGATAGGATGAGTTAATGTGTGATTGTAAAAAGACATAAAATATTCTTAAGAGTTGGAAAAAATAAGAGTATTTTTTGTCGACGGAAAATGAATAGATTGATAACCTACCATCATATAGAGAAGACTATCAATCCCCTCTATATATATATATATATATATATATATATATATATTAGATGCTTTCTTTTCTATTCCGAATCTTATCTGTTTGAAAGATGCTACAACTAGCTTCATGACTGATTTTTTTTTTTTCTCGTTTTTTTAGGGACATTTTCCGTTTCCCCTTGCCTCAAAAGTGGCAGGAACGGAAGTTTCGGCGAATGATTCGTCCAATGGTAGAATCGGAACCATAAATTTTTAAATAATTCAGAAATATTCGTGAGAAGCCGATCCAGGGGACGAAAGGGAGGGGCATATTCGTCCACCACGAAGGAAACACCCGTCTCGCTCCTTCCAACCTCTCCTCTATATAAATCCCCCGGCCTCCCTTCCCTTCTTCCACTGCACGGCGAGAACGGAGGCAAAAAAAGAGAGGGAACCCCTGCTCGATAGATCTCTGGATCGATCTATCGTTCTTTCTTTCTATCGTTGCCGGTTTGCCGATCCCTCGAGGGTATGAGCTGGTTCGATAAGCTCCGTCGCTTGTCGGATGCGAGCCGATTTATGGACGGCCTCATGATCTTTGTCCTCCATCTCTCGATTCCTATACGTTCGAATCTTTCCTTAAATCCCATACAATCTTAATCGGCGTTCGGGAGATTCGTATCGCCTTCTTTGATTTCCAGGATGGAGCCCAAGACCCTCTCAGGCCGCGACAATTTCGCCATCAGCGGTAATCATCCACCTTTCCGAAGAAATCTTTGTTAACGCAATGGATGCGGAATTTGATGGTTATTTGGTTGGTTGGGTGATGGAATTTGATTGGTTTTTTTCTCGTTTGTTGGTAGCGTTATTTTGTTTGATGCTCTCTGTCATTATTCTCATAAATATAATAAGCGATTTGGAGATTAGGTTTTTGTTGGGTATATGATTGACATGGTTTTTTGGATTTGATTTTTAGATCGTTATAAGGCAATATTGGATTTTTTTTTAAAAAAAAATTAATATAAGAAGCAAAGTTTTAGTTTTTTTTATTTTCTTTTGTTTTTTATAATGTGCTTTTTTTTTATGGTTTTGGGTGTTTTGCTGATATCTTACGATTCTTTCTGTGGCCAATAGTGCTCCATTGGGTTTAAAATTTATGCATTGTTGTACGTGACGCTGATTCTATTCTCGAACAGTTTTAGAGTAGGTTGTTTCTTTTGTAAATATGAAATGGTTCTCTGAAAAATGCAGTAAGATTTCATGTCAAGAATTGACCAATGCATGTTTATTTTGGTTTGTTTTTCCAAGCCCCTAGTAAGGGGATTCTATAATGAGGAAGAACAGAGTCAAAGAAGGCAAATTGGCAATAGAAGTAAGGGGGAATAGATGTTTTTGTTGGAGTAAATTGGTACTTGGCAAATATTTTTCAATTCAAGTAATCAAAAAGCAAATGCACTATTTGAAATACAATATATTGAACCAAGGCAATTGTTTAAGATTTTATTTTGTATGGAACCACATTATCCCACTCTTTTATTTGCTCGATTCAAAAGAGAGAATGATATAAAAATTAAACATAGGGAATTTGCTTTTGTTGGCAATGAATCTCTATTTATGTTTGCCTTGTCTAACGGGGAAAACTTTTTAAGATGGTTGCACATTGTCATAATCATTTGTGTATAGTTTTGTCTTTATCCTACCTCCATCCTAAAGGAACAATCTTAATTTCCTCTGGGTTGGATGGATTCATATGCTTTCCCAATGTTGCTAGACTTTGTACGGAATGTTTCTTGTCACTATATCGCGTTTCATCCTTGTAGAATTCACATTACCAAGAAATTAAAAGAAATACAATAACTCCTAAGCCCCCTTACACCAAGCATGTTTTCTCTTAAAAATTCACTTTCTTCTGTTTCCAGACAGGTAATTTAATTGAAGTAATACATGTATATTTGCCCAATGCGTCTTTTCTGACTTTCTAACTCAGTAACATCAATCCCAAACCAGTGATATTAGATCGCACAAACAGATTTGCACATGCAGACTCCCTCTGTTTAACTATATTGCTATTTTTTCATACCTGATTCAGGTATTTTTCTCTCACACATTGAGAGGCAACAATCTTCCCCACCTTCAGTCATTGTGATTGGTGGAGGCATTTCAGGGATCGCAGCTGCACGTGCATTGACTAATGCTTCATTTAAGGTAGTACATTTTCTTATATACTTATATATTAGGGATTCTTTTTTCATTTGTACTTGTTTCTTATGTTATTTTTTTCAGTGCTATTTAATGAGAATTAGAAAGTTAATTTTCAATGTTTCACATTTGACTTACAAACAGATAAGAATTGATGTATGATATACTTGTCGTGTAACTATTTTTTTGTTCCCTTCAGGTTATTTTGTTAGAGTCGCGTAATCGGCTTGGTGGCCGAGTGCATACTGACTATTCTTTTGGCTGTCCTGTTGACATGGGGGCATCATGGTGAGTCCTCATATTGCAGTTCATGTATTATTTCTATTTTCTTTCTTGAACCAAATGCAACGTAGCTTTGTCTTATGGACTTCTCTCTCATTCAGGCTGCATGGTGTTTGCAATGAAAATTCTCTGGCACCATTTATTCGTGGTCTAGGCCTAAGATTATACCGCACTAGTGGTGACAACTCAGTGTTGTATGACCATGATTTGGAGAGGTATTATTTCTTGCTTTGAAGCAGTTCAAAATTTTCTTATAAATGATTGTGAGGTTCTATTGTAACCATTCACACTCATGGCTATACTAGGGGTTGTAATATGTACTAAACTTGTGTTGAAATCTGAGATGAGCCTGAACAAATTTGAGCCCTCCAAGCTTGATTCAGGCTCATGTTGCTAACTAATCTAGTTTCAAGACTGCATGTGGCTTATAAGCACCAAAAACTGAATTTTGTTTAGCATATGACAAGTTAAGCTAGCTTTGTGTGTTACAAAGTGGATTTTCACTGTAACTTGATTTCTTTATCAAAAATGGGTGTTGGTGTTTTTCACTGTAATTTGATTTTATTTGGTTATGTTTCTGCACAACTAGTTACTAAAATTGTTCTTTACCTGTGAAATACTGATACATGTTCATGGTTCATGTAAGCTACGCACTCTTTGATATGAATGGTCACCAAGTCCCTCAACAGCTGGTAATTACAGTTGGAGAAAAGTTTGAGAGAATTCTCAAAGAGGTTTGATTCTTCACTTACTTTTTTTTTGCCTCTCATTTATTAATTGGTTTTGCTGTAGCAAAAAATTGAAGGTTTACCTTTTTGAGTATCTCAGACAGCGAAGATAAGGGACGAACATGCTGAGGACATGTCCTTGCTCCAAGCTATTTCTATTGTTTTGGACAGAAATCCAGATCTTAGGTATGGATAAACATATACATATAATTGTAATGTGTTTTTGATTTGCCATGAACTGTATTTTCTTTGTTTTGTAGGCAAGAGGGGCTAGCACATGAAGTGTTGCAATGGTATATATGCAGAATGGAGGCATGGTTTGCTGCAGATGTGGATGCTATATCTTTGAAAAGCTGGGATCAGGTAAATCCATGCCTAAGTTATTATTGCTACAATATTGGTTCCTCTCTCTGTAACATGATTAAAAAGATTTTGGAAGCTTTCTTTCCACATCACGGCGTGTCCCTTGAAAAGATACGTCTACATATATATACACAAGTATCTAAAAAGATGGATTTTATTCCAGATGACTTGTTAATCCAATTTGTTATCTTAATTGGATCCAGGAAATAAGATCCTGAACCTCTCGGGTTCAAACATGGATAGCTCACATGTTGAATCCTTAGTCTTTTTTCATATGAATGCCATATACAATAATGGACACATTTTATGCTTGTTATTACCTTCTATTTGAAATTTTGTGCTGATTCATGGAATGGGCCCTAGATGGGGAATTTGATGCTTCTGGATTGGGTGTCTTTGAAAGAGAAGCTAGGTTTTTGAGGAGGGTACCTTTTCATCTCCCAATTGAGTCAAAATAGAATTATCACCCAGTTAAACATGTGATTAAACAAAATGTGGGTGTTTACCTGATAAAGCACATTTCTGTTCTCTTTTTAAGAGGGGACTGGTAAGCCTTGGAGGATCTTTTGGTATAACTATAGGTAGGTCTGAGATGAAAAATACTAACTGTAAGATTTATTTCCTGGTGCATGTTGGATATACTGTACTGTGACAGTAAGGTATCCCTCTGGTGTGGTACAGTACACGGCTCACTATTGCTGTGGCAGCATTATTAGGTCTACCATGTGTCTGTATGGTATTGTACTGTACCGGTAAGGTATTGTTCCCCATACTAGTACTCCGTTCCTTGATCCTAATTTTATGTTTGTACTAACAAGGCAGGTGTGAGTAGGTTACACCATGGTGGTTGGTGGTAGGGAAGATCTGCCACCATGGTCGTGGACGGGCAAATCTTGTCTATTCACTAGTAAGGATGGGTATTAGGGCATATTAGATATGCACCGTACAGGGGCTTTGAGGTTTTTGCTGGTCAATAGTGGGCGTGGACCAAGTTTGTTTTGGTCTATCTTAACTTTCTGCTTAAGGCTAATCTTGTTTGTCTTGGCTTCTTAGGCCAATGATGAAGGATAGTTTGATATATAAAATTCAAGTTTGTCTGATCTCCTCAGTAAAGCTATTGATGATATTTCTAGTGGAAACCTTGCCTAGTTAATTATAATTTTCCTGTTAAGGAAATTTTAAGTTTCTTTATTGAAAACAAAGTTGAGAGTTCTACGGCCTTGAGAAGCCTGTGCAATGATGTTTGTTATTGGTTTTGACCACAGCATTGTCAATTTTGAATAACAATTTCAAGTGAATAACAAAGTTTTTAAGCATACAGGAATGTCTTTAAAAATAATCTACTTTCACAAAGCAAAATTAAAAATCCATAATTATTCTCTTCACTTAAATATAACTAGGAAATCATATTCTTATTATGGATGTGAACTTTATTGATGACATAGTAAAAGATCTGGTATACAATATATGGCGAACATTGATGCATGGGATTATGTTTCATTTTGTCTCTGGCTTATAGTATCTTAAAGGTGGAATTAGTTTCTATTGAACATTGTGAACTTCTGTCTTTGTAATAGTGACTTTTCGAAGTCTAGGTGATTTCAGAGTGTTGCCCAGTGAGCTTAATTGTAACCAGCAGGGCTTCTGTACTTGCTGATAGGCCCTATTGGCTTCTCTTGTTAATACTAAAACCTTAAGCCTTATAGGCCTTTTGTTTCATGTATACATCCCATGTTTTGGCCCTGCCTTTAAATACTGATCAATATAGCTACTTCACTGAACATATGGAATTTGAGAATATCATATAACAATAATCGGAAATTTTGAAAAGCAAGCAGGATGGATTGCTTAGAATAGGTACGAAGGCTTTATGCATGCTGTTTCCTTTTTGAGTGAAGACCAGGCAGTTTGTAACAAAAAAAATTAGCAATTTCTTAGGTTTCAAAAGATATGTACTAACTAATATATCAAGTAAACCGTAAAAGCAAGATGGGTTCTGAAACTGTTATTTTTAGATTGAATGTTGGATGCTGTCAAAAGGTCGCTACAAACTTTAGTTTACTTGCCTTTTTTGGGGCAAAAAAGGTTCATGGCAGATGATAAGCTCTTGCTTGCCTTACAAAAATGTGTTTCTTTTATAGTTTTCCATCCCTTTTTTGAGGCTATCAGCTTCACACAAAAGCAAAAGTTCTTTGTCTGTTTTTGGTTGTCTTTTCCATTTAGTATAACAAAGAAACAATTTTGTATTATCATGTGAAGATCATAATGCTGATGTCCTCTATACATTATTTTATCATTGTTGTGTCAAGAAAGTTTAGTAGGATGCAAAAAATTATTTACAGTATGTCGTAAGTTGCTGCTTTCTTTTATATACAGGAGCATGTTCTTTCTGGTGGCCATGGACTTATGGTGCAAGGATACTATCCTGTTATCAAGGCTCTTGCAAAAGATCTGGATATCAAACTGAACCACAGGTGTGTTTTCATCTTATTAATAGGAATGCTATTAACCAAGCAGTGAGCAGAAATTCTAATCACTAGCATATCAAATTTAGTATGACCTTTCTAGTATGTTATGAAGCCTGTTGCTTTTTGCCGGCAGCATGTATGCTAGTCTTCTTAGTTGCTATTTCCGATAGTCTTGTGCATGAACCATGTTTGTTATCTCTAGTCTTATAACAAAAGTTATTGCCAAAATATTTGAACTGTATATGTCCTGCAGTAGTTCAGGACCTATATTGCAGAAAAAATTAGTTGAAGTCTGTTGCATTACTGCCACTTTTAGCTAAGAACTCGTACGAACATTTTTGTGAAGTTCAAATTTTCAGATTTTTAAGCAGGTCAGCATATGCTTTAGATTTCTTAAGATCCTTTTTATCCTTTTTCTCATGGCTATGTTACATTTTTAGTTGTTATGTTTATGACCCACGCTGGCCTGTATATGTGCTGTGCAATGCTTATTAAATTGCCTTTTTTTCCAATTACGACCGTTTCTGCCTGATTGCATTCTATGATTTTTTTTTCTTTTTGATACCACCACCTAATCATCAAGCCTTTGCCGGAGCTATTGGAGGTTGGCCTCGTGAACCCTCATTTTGTCGTTGATTCCTGTTTTATGGTCTTGCATGCTTTTTCATCCCATTCTATATTGATACCTGTGTCACCATCCGGAAGAATGCAATAACTAACATTCATAGATGTTGTCATGCTTGCACATGATATTCATTTTATTTTTGTTCATTTTGCAATTGCTGCTGTGTGACTTTACTTTTTGAAATCTGCTGTTATGATGTGGATGTGTAAAACTCATGCTTATTAAAAGAAAATACTTGTGTGCTGGCTGAGACAATTGTTTCAAAGGCTAATTGAATATTGAAACATGATAGCACCATCATTAGAAGGTTCTTTCTTGCCTCATAATACTCAACGACGGTTAGGAGAGAGGTCTGGAAAGATCCATGTTTACAGTTATGTATCTTGGCAACCATAAGAACTAGTCTGGCACGAATTACTGAAACTTGGTTTTCCAGAATCTATATCCTGTTTACTTACTCTTCTCTAATGATGGTAATCAGGGTGAAAAAAATTGTCCAGCGCTGTAATAAAGTAATGGTCACCATTGAGGATGGCACAAATTTTGTAGCTGATGCGGCTATTATCACTGTTCCTCTCGGGGTTCTTAAAGCAAATATGATCAAATTTGAGCCTAAGCTCCCAGAGTGGAAAGTCTCGGCTATCTCTGATCTTGGTGTTGGCAATGAGAACAAGATAGCTCTTCGGTTTAGTACTGTTTTTTGGCCTAATGTAGAAGTTCTAGGAATGGTCGCTCAAACATCTTATGCCTGTGGCTACTTTCTCAATCTCCACAAGGCAACAGGACATCCTATTCTTGTGTACATGGCTGCTGGAAGGGGGGCTTATGATATTGAGAAACTATCTGACGAAGAAGCTGTTAAATTTGTGATGCTACAACTTCAGAAAATGCTACCAGATGCCACAGAGCCGGTAAGATTCTATCACCTGTATCTACTTGTATTTGTTGTCAACTCCAGTGGTGATTTGAGCTTCAGAATAATCTTTCTAATTATAATCTTTTACAGGTTCAATATTTAGTTTCTCGGTGGGGCACCGACCCAGATTCCCTTGGGTCCTATTCTTGCGACTTGGTTGAGAAGCCAGCCGACTTATATGAGAGATTTCGTGCTCCTGTGGATAATTTATATTTTGCTGGAGAAGCAGCAAGTGCTGATCATTCTGGGTCCGTCCATGGAGCTTACACATCAGGTATCATAGCTGCAGAGGACTGCCGAAGGCATCTATTACTGCTGCATGGTATCTCAGATCTCTTCCAGGTTGTATTAAGGGAGGAAATGACTGAAGCCATGTTCCCCCTCCAAATATCTAGGATATAGTTGCTTATTTTGCTGGATCAATAACAAAGAACAGTAGACTATCTGGAAACCAATGGAAGTATAGTTTTTTTTGGACGTCTTGCTAATAGTGGATTCATTATCAGTAAGCTTGTTAGATCTGGTTCCTGTTGATAATAGTCTTATACTATTTTTGGGACTTCTTAATGCTACCTGGACCTTGCCTTTCTTACCCTGCATCTTCCCCCCATCCCCACCTCCTTCCTCACATTAAAAAAAAGAAAAGAAAAATTCTGTAGCCTCTTTTTCCTGCAATTCTTTTTGTATCTTTGCTGTTTTTTGGTGCGTTCTAACATAATTTTGCCAATGTTTTATGAAGTGCCATTTCAAAAACGTCACAAATACTTTGCGGGTCATGTGCAAATTTCAGGATCAGAGAATTCTGAATTTTACTGATTTTTTTTGTGTCTGATTTAATCTGTGACTTATATTCCTTTTAAGGTTCTTTTTTAATTTGTGTTGTGGGAGAATTTTCATAAATTCTTCCCTGTTTCTTCAATTTCAGAAAGGATGTCCGCCTGTGAAATAACATAACAAAACAATTTCAAGAGCTGTTCCACATGACGACTTTTAAATTTCTTCTTGGCTTATATGCATACGGTGATTGGTGGAAATCTCGCAGTTGGCTTCTCATTGTCTCGTTCTTTGGAAATTAAGGAGGGATGGTTTCTCTCAAGCAGGCAAGACTTGGATATTCCTTGCCGCCTCCTGCTTGTCATGACTTTCCTGAGCACTTTTGCTAATTTGTTTTCCTCATTTTCCAACCGATTTTTTTGCTGAAATCCTTCCTCAGCTGACTGATCTTTATGAGTACTCCGCTATATGAACATCTGGGAGGGACATGGCCCTTTGTTTGATTATTAGTTCTTTTTATAACAGGTTTCTCTGCTTTGAGTTCGACACCTATGTACTGATGATTAGGTTAGTTGTCCCTCGTGCGTACTGGCTAATGTCTGTGGATCAGGACCAGAAGTTGGAATATCGCTTGATGGTCCATTGTAGAGGGCAGCCATTGATTATGGCAAATGCTGAAATTGATTCTGATCTAGTCTAACATGTTCATATGACAATGTTTTCATAACTTGAGCTTAAGCAAGCCAACCATGCAACCAAGATTGGGATGATTTTATCCTCCTAAAAACAATTACCTGCTGCTTTTTAGCTTCAAATTGAGGACTTCAAACATCTCACATGGTGGGACTCTTCACCATCAGGTTCTTAACTATTTTAGCTAGGATTAGCAAGTAGGTCTGTGACTAGAGGTTTGGGCAAAGTTGTAGTTAACTTTCTAAGGACTCATTTGGTTCACGAGAAAAGAAGGAAAGTGTGGTTAATAGGAAAATGAAGAAAGATCTCTTGTTTGGCTGGAGTTTTCAAAGGAGAGAAATGTGAAAATAGCATTTTCATTGAAATAAAATTTCCATGGGAAAAAAAACACATAAGAGACATGAAAAAGCTACTTTTCTACTAGTTAGAAATTGGAATCTCTTTTTTTTCAACAATACCCTTAAGGTCTTTTCTTTTATTAAGGATATAATAAATATTTTATGCATCTTTTTCAAAAAATAGATGCTCAACTAAATATAAGCCATTCTGAAATATAGCACTCATTCATAGTCAACCAAACGTGCCAAAATTATTTTTTCAGACATCATATTCTAAGGAGAAAAAATATTTCAATGAGGAAAAGAATTTTCTGTAAACCAAACGAGTCCTAAGTTCTAATAGTTGCTTAGAGAGTTTTCTGGAAGTCCAAAGAGATACGACAGTAGAATAAATGGCTGAGAAGGTGCTCTGAACCAGAGCGGTATGAGTTGATGAAAACCGGATTGTTCAAGGTTTGCGGCTGTGATATGTGAATTTATCTTGGGTGGAGCTACGTGAAATCCAGTTAAGTTTTTCCTTTCCATTTCTTTTTTTTGGTGCGAGATCGAGTTGAGTTTACCAAGAGTTGTGCTCACAGTTGGGTTTTCCAAGTGCCGTATCTTTTGGTCCACTTTCTTGTAAGTTGCAATATGACTTGACAAAAAGAAAAAGAAGGGGAAAAATAGGGCGCGGTTTCACTTGTCAACAGAATCTATGAAGAATTTTTTGCATGCCTACGAGATGAGATTATAGTGCCAAAGATTACTGGAAGCACTATGTTACATAATTTTGCTATAACGTCTATCATTAATGGGAAATTAACGAAGCCTTTTATCCAAAATCTCCTGAATAGAGCCCCTTCAATTCAAATGAAAAAGGATGAACTTTTCTTGCACTCCTTAGATGACTAGTAGGTGATTGAAGGCCCTTGTAAATTAATGTTCAACGGAATATTGTTGAAAGTGACTCACTCACCTGGGTCTCTTCAATAATTTTTAATTTCTATAAGACGCATATATGTAACTTCTTCTTCTTTTTAGAAGTATGCATGTAAGTAACTTCAAAACTTAGTTATATCACAAAGAAAGAGAAGTAGCTAGATGTCACATATGGCAGCTAAAGCAAGCGATCCAATATATCTAGAGATCCAACTTGAATCAAATTATTCAACCTCTGTTTTTAATCTTGCCAATGGAAAGGTTCTAAAACAGTCCAGGTTCAGATTGCTAACTTAATTAATTATAGTTTATCAGACTATTTGGTGGATATTTTCACTGGCTTCAAGTATAAATCAATAATTTTCTGTCCTAAATAAATATTAATAAGAAAAAAATATTTATTGCATCAACTGCTCCAATCATGTAATGGATATTACATGGCCTATGACAGCTGATTTTGTTAGCTTTGTGCATGAGTACTGAAGCATTTTGATTTGCAAATAGATCTTTTGCAACCAAACAATACTTTAGAAGGACCATAATATGCTCCTCCAATTTTTATTTCTTTTTTTTGAATAATTTATTAATACTCCTTAATACTTTAGAAGGATATCTATCTATCTATCTATCTATCTATCTGCAAACTGCAAACATCAAAAATACTTTAAATGATCTCAAGATGTCCACGTAGCTAGGCCGATCTCGACATGCATGTAATTTGGTGCATGTCATTTTCTCGAGTCTGCTGACTAGCACTAACCATAACCAAAAGCAAGTAACATCTCCCAATGCGTCAAAGCTAGATCTAACTCCATGCGCGTCACGTTGTGATTGCGACTTCTCCTTTCATGGACATGTAGGTTCATGAACCAAGCAATTCTTTCGGTTGCAAATCAACCACTCTGCTTGCAATGGTGGAAACCGAACATTATTTTAAAATCTACCTTTGCGAGTTTGTTTATCAAGTATGATTAGTGAGACTTGTTATATAATAAACGCGGAGTTTAAAAGCATGGTCACAGACCCAGTTCTTACACAAGCTAGCTGTCTATCCAAAGGACCAAAGGCAAGAAAATTCTTTTAGAAGAAGAAGAAGAAGAAGAAGAAGAAGAAAGAATAAGATGCGTAAACACTAGCTGTCTGCCAATAGGACTAAAGCAGCAATAAAACTGAACTTCATTTTTTTTCCCAAAGAAAGGAGAAAGAAGATGCATCAAATTTCATGATTACATTGATTCACTTGTTCTAAATATTGGAAAGCAGCTAGAAAAACATAGACTAGAATAATGTTTCAACAGTCACTTCGACATGTACCATCATCAAATCATTTGATCATCCAATTTTAGTTATGCACTCAAACTAGCTGAAAACTTAGCTGCTCAGATGCAGATGAGCATTCTCATCAGCATATAGTTTTTTATTTATTTAAAAAGAAAGTAATTAATGTACCTTTTTGTCCAGAGGGCTTCACTTTTTATTAATTAGCAAAAAGCCATTGACATTACTTTTATTCCGTTACGCAATTACCCACACGTGACCTACCATATTCTTTCTTCCCTTCTCTCTCCCTCGCCACTTGTTCTTTCGCCACCGCCCTCTCCCCGGGATCACCGCTGCTTCCCAACGTTCTTCTTAACCAAAACCACTTCCCAATTCCCATCCCCCGCCCTCCAAAGCCTTCCACCCAAAACCAATTAAAAATCCGAGCTTTACGTCCCTCCTCCTCCGCGATGCCGGCCCTGAACCGCCTCCTGAGAGCCGGCGCTGCCGCCCGTCCGCTGGCCGCGGCGGCGAGGGGGTGGCTCTCGTCCCTGGTCTCCTCGGAAGCGGACGCCCGCGTCCCGGCGAGCCTTGCCCGCCAGGGGCTGCCGGCAAGGAGGGATCCCGGGAGCCGGAGCGTGCAGTGGGTGTTTCTCGGCTGCCCCGGCGTCGGGAAGGGCACCTATGCCAGCCGCCTCTCCCAGCTCGTCGGCGTCCCCCACATCGCCACCGGCGATCTCGTCCGCGAGGAGCTCGCCTCCTCCAGCCCCCTCGCCCAACAGGTAGTTTCCTTTCTTTTTGCTGATCTAATGATGGGGACTCGCTGGCAGATTGTAATCTTTGCTAAAGATTGCTTCTTTATGTTGTTTTTGTGTTGTTCTTGTTTTTTGTGTAAGGAGATTTCAAAGGTGCTTATAGGAAGCTTTTGTTTCTGTTGTTACGCCTTCGATTTGATTGCGCTTGGGTGGGTGGGGGGGGGGGGGGGGGGGGGGGGGGGGGGGGGGGTGGATTAGTTTCTGAATAAGTTTATGATGGATTGGAGAGGGTTGTTTGGATTCTATTATATTGGAATGATTTACTAGATTATATGAAAGGACAGTCTGATATGCATAATTTCAGTGTTAGGGTCGTTCTAATTGGGCAGAAGAGTAAAGAAATTATGCATTAGAGAAGTTATTAATTGAATGTTAAATCATCAACCGAGAAAACTGTATTTATAAACATAGTGGAAAAATATTATGCTTTCCCTTTTCCTGAGTGGATTATTGTATTGTTTACTAAACCCTAGACCATCAAATTCCCTTCCAGTATGGTGATTGCTTCAGAGGGACTGTTAATTTGTTGTAAATCTTTGCTCGACCTTGCTCAAAACTAGGAAAGGCAGAATTATTATGTGAATGACATGTATATGATGCTGCCTTTTGTTTGTCTTCCTTGTCATTTAATTCTCTTCAGTACCTATGTATCTTAGTTGAGATCTTCAGAAAATCATCAGATACATTGCTCAAACAGCCACGATCTCATTTATACACAGAACTACCAGAGGATATAGGATAATGAAAAAACCTCATCACCCCATAAGATGAACTTGTTTACGGAAAGAAGAACAATAGAAAGCTAAGAAGACTTCCTTTTTTATTTGCCAAATATGAAAACATACTCTATTAAACATATGATCAAGTAGGAGAAATTAGTGGTTCACCTAAAAGATGGAACATTTAACTGGAAAGTGGTTACCCTTGAATTCAAAGAGTCACTTTATGTGACTCATCATTAATGTAACCGGCATGTTTCATAGATGTTTAGAGTCTTACACTTCCTTAGGTATAATAACATCTCATTTACCATGAAATTTTAATATATGTGATTCATATATAGAACTTTGAGATAAAATTACAAGTTGAGGTGGCACCAGGACATGAAGTTCATGCCATGACTGATGGGGAAAACCAATGATTTGTGTCATAACTGAATAAAGAAATATCTAGACTTAGCTGATGCTTATATCCTCAAAGTTTTTTTTTATGAGAATTGATAAAATTTAGGTGACAATAGACCCTCAAAAATTAGGACTTGTTAAGATCATTGGTTGATGCCTAAGATTTATCAAGTGACACCGGACAATGTTGCTTTTAGTGAAATGATAACTTCTAGAGAATTGCTTCTAAAAGTGAAGGACTCTATGATGAAGGATCATGCTCCCAAATGGCAAGCCAAGACTAAACGCCAGAAAAGTATCTTGGTATATGCAAGTTCTCTTTCACAAAATATTGAAGCCATGATTGGTCATGCAAGGGAACAAGATCCACAATCTCGGTATGGGGTACCATGTAAATACGTTACTGATTCGCTATGATACAATCAATGTGGTACGATATGCATCCCATATCAAGATTTTTTTCTCACTTTTTATCACGGTGTTGCCAAAAACTGGGTAGTATGGGTTGATACGGTACGATACATACCCATTTTGGGATGGTACTGGGCGATATGGGTCTATCCTGATCCGATTGATGTTTTCGTATCGATTCTGATACATTATTGTATGGTACATTCCAAATCGGGCAGTTTGGGGCAGTACGACAATGGTATAATGAAAAGTATAAAGATGTCTTGTTAGTTTCAAGAATTTGTAAAATTATTAAAACTTTATAATTCTTCTCTTTGAATTGCATTCTTAATATTTTTAGGTAGATTTAAGATCTAGTATCCAAAAAAGTACCTTGCAAACATGAAATAGTTTCATTTTTGCGAGTTGATAAATGTTAATCAAATTCTATAATTCAAGTTGTTAAGTCTTCTCATCTTGTTGCATCCTTTCTAGTAAGGAGTTATATATGTTAGTATTCAGGGGATCTTGAGGTGCTTGAGATTGTTTTCCAGACTAGACCATTGTCTTTTTCTTTCTCTTTTTTTTTTTGGAGGGGGGGGGAGGATCTCTTCATTTGTTCTACATTACCTTAAGTGTGAAGATGTTTTTTGTATTTCAAAATCTCATTGCTTTAAATTGATTCCATTGATTTTAGTGTTCATTTTGTAGCTTGCTGATATTGTGAATCAAGGCAAATTGGTGTCAGATGAGATCATCATAAATTTGTTGTCCAAACGTCTTGAAAGTGGAGCAGCTAAGGGTGAATCAGGATTCATTCTTGATGGTTTTCCACGAACAATAAGACAAGCGGTGAGCAATTGATATGCAAAGGAAACATAAGAAACCATATTAACTTTATATTTTATTTCTATTTATGCGTATTTGATTCTGAAGTAAGATGACATCAAAGCACCTGGTTTACTTTTTAGTTAATATTACTTTACCTTTAATAGTCATCCACAATCAAGTCTGGTCTAGCATGTTGCTGCTATCTAGTTATCTTATAAAGTCGCATCAAAATGTTTACTGTCTGTTTTGTTGCCCCTCATTGAACGTTATAAACATGAAACATCATACATCAATGCTGCTACAACTGTTGCAGCTAGTAATGTTTTAGTATGACATTCATGTTGGGAACTGGAAGTGAATCCAGTCAAGTAGTATACCTCAAGCTGGAAAGTAATGAAGAAGGAGATCTAGCTTTTCTTGGAGATGTTTTCTTGAAATTAGATAGATATTAACAATCCCACTTAGCTGACTGATTCCTTGAAAATGAATCTGCAATCTTGTCTCATCCATGTGGAGATGACTACAATGACCAAAGATGTGGTCCATGAAGCTCTGAGATTGTCCTCAACTATCTCTCAACACAATGTCAACCCTCACAATTGAAGGTGCATTTGTAGCCAGGGCATCTTGGGATGTAGGGGCTGAGCCAGAAATTTTATTGATGCAGGGCACTAGCTATGTTTCTTTATAAGAGAAAACAATATTAATGTCATTTTTCCTAATTTTTTCTTTATGAATTCAAAATGTCCAAGGATAATCTATTTAATACATACTTTTTTATAAATATTTATATAATTTTTAATAAATAATTTAAAATTATCCATAACTGATATGATATTGTTAAAATCAAGGTTTTAAGTTCTGGTAGGATGAGGACATCCCAGCCATCCCATCCTATTTCTGTTAGAAAATGGGACTAGAATGGGTTGGGACTCCGAAACCATGTGGGGAAAGAAGAAGAAAGAGGGAAGAAAGGAAGGAAGGAAAGATGAAGAAAAGGAAAAAGTGAAAGGAAAGAAGAAGATAAAGAAAAGAGAGAAGGGAAGGGAGAGGAAAAAAAAAAGAAAGGACGGAAAGAAGGGAGAGAGGAAAGAGAAAGAAGAAGAAAAATGAAAGAAAGAAAGGAAGGGATAAGAAAAAGAAGTAAGAAGAAAAATGAAAAAAGAAGGTAGAAAAAAGAAAGAAAGAAAGGAAAGAAAGAAGAAAAAGAAAAAAAAAAAAAAGAAATAAAGGAAAGAAGGGGAGAGAGATGAAGGGTACCTAATGGGACACTCTACCAGGACTTCCGCAAGGATAGGGCGGGATAATGGGGCATCCCGTTCCATGGAGAAACTGGGACACCCCGTCCCACAGGATTTAGAAACCTTGGTTAAAACATATTAGTTTACCTCAATTTGTATAAGTGTGCTCATTTTTATAAAAATTTTCAGACTTAAAATTCTGAATAACAAATGATTGCAAAGAAAAAGTAGGCTTTTTAATTCATATTTCAAAATCCATACCACTACATGTGACATGTGAAACTACTTTAAAAAATAAAAGCATAGAGTTTTGCATAAACATAAATAGCAAATACATAATAACAAAAATATATTTAAAGGACTATTTTTTGAGAGAGAAATTAACACTACAATTTTGAAATAAAGAGAAGAAGAATAAAAATCTGTACCTTGATTATCAATCACTGATATCTGAAGAGGCCATTCAATGGCATAATCAATATCCATAAACTAAAAGATGGGACTTGGTTCTATGTAGTAGAAATTAAAAAAGGAAATTGGAATTCTGGTTTCATTTCTGGTTTGATTTTTATGATCCATGATTCCATTATACATGAATCCTGTCTTCCAAAAACAAGACTGGGAGACAGGAGAGCCAAATTGGAACAGTGGAGTTACCCCCCCCAACCCACACACACACAGAGAGAGAGAGAGAGAGAGAGAGAGAGAGTTAATCTTGACCTACCCGTTCACAAGAGAGAAAGGGATGGTTTAGAAGTGGGCAGGAGTGGACTTACATGTTGGGAAGTGGCGGGTTTCAGCCAACCTCATCTGAAGTTTTTGTTTTCATCCAAAAACTAACGTGCACTGACAGCTGAGTGAATTTTCAACATATTGGTGATGGGCTCAGTGGGACACAACTGAGCGAACCCCATTAACTCACTCACTAATGTAGGAAATAGAGAGCCACACAAACGAGTCAATAGAGATGGATCTCATGACTGTTGTGGTGGGAGGTGACAAAGCTGATTCTATAGAGGGGCTTGCTATGTTTCTTGGAGGCAGGAGGAGCATGTGCCTTCTGCCTCCTCCCTTCCCCCTCCCATCCATGTTTGGACAAGAGACCCACTTTGAAACTTAGGATGCCAATAGTCATCAATAATAATGTTTAAGAGCACAAGGTTTGATGCTCTGGTCAAAACATTATGATGGTGTGACTCTGTACAAAGATAAAGATGAGAAACCAGGCAATAGTAAGGAAATCTAGAAAAGAAAACTGTTTTTTTTTGGGGGGGTGGGGGGAGGGGGAAGGCAGGGCAATACAAAATTTTGAATGGTTTAAGAAAGATAAATATGATGTGTATCTACAATCTAATGAGTTAGATGATCTGTGTCCTAGTTATGTTGCTACAGAAGTTCTGATTTCAGCTCTTTCCAGCAATGCCTAACAATTCTAGGCATGTAAAGCTACTAGCAATGCTATCTACCTGCACCTTGATGTCGCTTATGCATCTTAATGTAGCTCAAAATCTGTCCACTAACCAGATCAGTAGAAAGTTGCAAAAACTGAACCCCTAGTTATGGTCACTTTCACACAGTTCAGGAGACCTGATGTCTGGTGTAAACAATCAGACAAGCAAAATCTTTTCTTTCCTAATTTAACGATAGGTATATCAAGGCATTACAAACATCAACATCAAACTTAGCAATTTCAGAAATTAAGTTATGTTACAATTTAGAAAAGCAACGAAGAAACACTAGCATGAGGACCAGTTTCTGCCCCTTTTCTTTTCAAGTGATGAAGAAAGGATATGACAGCAAACTATTAAACCGTAATCCATTCCTCAACTTTGAAATATCTGAAACACTGGTAGAAGATAAAATGCCCCTTAAGAAGCATTCCTGGTTTAGACAATTCTCCATTGTTATGCCAAGTTTTCGATGGCCCAAGATAGTATTATAAATCCTTCATCGAATATTGACTTAGTGCTCAACTGGGGAGTTTTCTTTATAAATTTGGACAGGTAAGGTGAGGTCAAACTTACTGCAATTGGGAAATCCTTTGGACACTAAGTAATCGAATATATTCCACTTGAAACTTCCTAATGAATTGGATTAAGGTAATTTGCAGGAATGCTATCAGAATTAGAGGTCTGTACCATCTCTATCTCCTTCACTTTAACAGTTATATGGAACTCCACAGATAAAATATCGATGTCATATTGGTAATCCAAACGAATTTTGGTTTGCATATCTCCTCTTATTGATGCTTCCACACAAATTAAAAACCTTGTAAGCACATCTTTTTCTGATTTTTCAGGAAATACTGGAGGGAGTGACAGATATTGACCTGGTTGTGAACCTTAAGCTTAGAGAAGATGTACTGCTTGCAAAATGCCTTGGTAGAAGGATCTGCAGCCAGTGTGGTGGGAACTTCAATGTTGCCTCCATCGACATCAAGGGTGAGAATGGGAGACCTGGTATATTCATGGCCCCACTTCTACCTCCTGCACAGTGCATGACAAAGCTAGTTACTCGATCTGATGATACTGAAGAGGTGGTAAAAGAACGATTACGTATATACTATGAAATGGTAATGCACCCCTTTCTCTGATTTTTTTTAAGGATTATAAATTTAATTCCAAAGATAATTTAGTTGCATTGATGTCAATTTACATTAGATGACTCCATAAGTGTTTCATAGGAATTGCTCATTTTCCTAATGTTTCTATAGTTAATATTTATTGCCTGCTTCCAAGCACATAACCAACCCTTTCAGAAATAGCTGTAAATGTTGCTATATCTTCAAAGTCCTCAAATTGCTTGCATGCATGAAAAATCATTATTGGTAGGCACTTTCAGACTTTCAGCTGCCAAAAAATGATAGTTGAACTGATTATTATAAGACCACAGTTATTATACATGACAGATGTCTTATATGCCCAGTCAGCAAGCATTTACCGGAGCAAGCAAGGGGCACCATTTTCTTTGTGATGCTGGTGCCGGTGATTTTCCTTTTTCCTTTTCCTTTTTTCGGTTGGGTTGGTGGGTGGGGGTGGAGGCTTGCACTAAATATCCAAAATAGGTTTGATTTGACTTTGAAAATTCCAAGCTTTGTCATTATTTAGGCTTAGTTCATCAAAACTATGGTTAATTTGAGTGGATTAGCTTGATCAATTGACACATATATTGACTGGTGGCTAGAGAGATTGAACCACGAAAGCTTGTATCTCGCCTTTAATTTTAGATGACCTCTCTAGTAAACTCCTAAGTTCGCTTGTCATGACCATACCGGTCATATTGGTGATGAATGTGTCGTACAGAACTGTACAGTCAAGCTCTAACTTAAGGAAACTAAACGATGTGGATGAATACCAAGCATAACTAAGGTTCATTAAATTTAATAATTTAACCTTTTTTTCTACTTGTTTGTTTAGTTCTAAATTGAAAATTGTCTGTTTTAATTATTGAAACATCATTTGGAGTTAATTATACCTATACAAAATTTGAATTCATGTTATTGCTTGTAACAGCAATTAAAAAATATACTTCACCATGCTGATGGCTTTCTTTGGTGTTTCAATGAGGATGAGGAAGCTTTTAATTCTTGTCAAAATATTTTATGTGCCCATGCTGTCATGGAAAATATTTTTTTACTGTATTGAAATTCTCATTATAATTTTAAGCAAACTATAAGTTGGTACATTCTTTCTAATCTACACCTTTGTTTAAGGTCAATGTGCTATCCAGGTAAGAGTAAGGAGAGCAAATCACACCCACGTATATAAGACAATAAGAAGAATCCTATTATCCTTTTTAAAAATATTTTGGTTGGAAAACTAATAAATTATTATATAAACTTAAAGATGATATGGACCTATAGATCTGGTGGAATGCTGATTACGATAACACAAACTTCCATTGCTGAAATTTAACACTGATAATTTGTTCCCCTAACCCTACAATATTTAGCGCCATATGTATACACAAGATGCAAAATAATGCTACCCAATATCTTGTGCATACACAGTAGTTATTTGAGACCCCCCCACACACACGCGCGCGCATGCACACACCGAAAAAACAAAAGAAAAATAAGAGGGTTCTTCTGTTTCAGGAAGGTAGGGACGAGAGCAACAGTCAGATTGGGAGCAAGAAAGGAGAGTTGGAATGAGTGACTTTGTATAGCTTAGACTAAGAATAGTGAGGGAGCAGGAGCAGAGTGATATCATCGTTGTAAGGTATAAGCAAGTTAGGTGTGAAAAGTTACTAATCCCTGCTTCTTAGGTTTGTCTCTGTGCTGGTAAATTAACAGTGCTGCGCACAGTCAAGAAAAAGTAAAAGGTTATAATTAGTTTTCCAATTTCAACTGATTGGACCATGACATGGGCACCATGGTGGGTCACTGCTAATTGGGGCTTGTGCAGCAGAAGGATACTGATGAAGAATGGGGTCTGGAAGTAGTGCAAGGAACAATGGCAGTGCAAGGTTATATTAGGTGGGCATAGTGCAACTGGAGGCAGAGTAGATGGACTGAGGAGGTCACAGTAGCTGGAGTGACCATTGAGACGGGAGGCACACTATGATGAAAGAACAAGGAGGGGGCATGGTGGGATGAGATGCGGCCATTTCTATGTGAGGTAATAGAGGTGGACCAGGCAGCAAATGGGAGGTGGCACGGTGATAGGTTGTGAATGTGGAGACATTGCAGGAGGCTGGCAGTGGTAGTGGGAAGTGGAGTTGGGAGCATGGTGGTGATGAGTTGGTAATCGGTGGTTGGGTGGGGTGTTTATGGTGTGGAGGTGGGCATTGAGGTTTATAAGGGGTTCATGGTGTCAATGAGGACAGTGGAAGAGTAGGGGCTCAACAGAGAAATCAAATGGTGATGGGAGGTGAAGGAGAAGGAGATGTGATGGGAGGAGGACATGGAGAGAAAGGATATTTCTTTCTTTTACAGTTTTACCATTTATATTGTCGTTAATTACCAAAGCCTTGTATTTCTTACAGACCTGGATTCCCTTCCTTTTAAAATTCAATGATCCGAGTCATAAAAGAGAACGGTATCTATTGTTACTTTTGCAATATGTAACATATGCTGCCATGCACCGTAGCTTTTGCCATATAAATATATTAGCATTATAATGCTTTTGCCTGTATGCTTGTGTTTTAGAAAATATATGATTTGCTTCTGCAGAGCCAACCAGTGGAGGAGTTCTACCGCAGCCGAGGGAAGCTCTTAGAGTTTGATTTGCCAGGAGGAATCCCGGAGTCTTGGCCAAAGCTGTTGCAAGTTTTGAATCTTGAAGACCATGATGACAAGCAATCTGCAGCAGCATGATCATAAGTCAAAGGTCCAGGTGTCTTGTACGTGCTTGGTATTTTTCAGTAATTTTTTTGAACAAAATTTTAAACTCAGCCCCCCATTTATGAAGGCATCAATTGGCTTGTGCTTTATTTATTGAGGGAAAGGTGTAATATGGAAGTAATAGGATGGTTTGAGATTATGAGTGCTGAATTATTTTATTTTTTTTTCCTGATAGAACTAATTTGATGTATGTAGTAATTTTGATCTTACAGGAATTGAATTTATGCTGAGCAAGTTCCTAATTCTTCTGCTCTTATGTAGTTTTGCAAAGGAGGCATAGCAGCCTCTGGCATAAAGAATAGGAATGAAATCCACCATCTAGATTGTAGTGAGACCTTGATAACTAGGTAAGGTTTTAAAGCATAGTTATTAAAATTGCATGAAAATAACATGGCTAACGATCTAAATCACAGATCTGATCAAGTTTGTATTAAATATTAAAATTACAAGTATTTAAAAATAAAACATAAATACAAAAATACTGACAATTTCTACATTAAATACCATATGACTCTTTAATTGTAGCATAAAATAAAAATAATAATGAATTTTCTATTTTTTAAGAGTGTGTAAGAAAACTATGTATTGATATGAATGTATAAATTATGGATATTTTTAAATATTTTATCAATAAAATTTTAAAAATATCATGATGAGTAAAACAAATAAGAATATGGCATTCATTTTTTAATCAAAGAAAAAGATTAATTTTTATAAAAATAATTAATTATTAGACTATGAAACATAATATATATCAAATAAAAATACTTAATGATGTGAATAAGATTTGAATAAGATTAATAAACCACAACGCAATAGCAGAGGTGGCTGCTATCCTAGTGTCAAGTATTGCTTCGCACCAGTGGAAGATCCGTGGTTCGAAAAGGCTATTTATATGTACATTTTTTACCTTCTATTCAAATGCGGTTTTGAAAAATTCTTAAAAGTTGAATTTCGTGTCTAGTTCAGTACAATTATTTAGTAGGTATCCAAATGAGGTATCATAATTTCTATCAGAATCCAATCCGAACTGGATATGAAAATTCATATTTTCTGAACATTTTTACCCCTAGCTCTCATATTTAACGGACTCACCAAGCCCTGACCAGGAAAAGGACGAAGTAAGCCAGAAGAGGCAGAACCCAAGGCCACGTAAAGGACATTTTTATTCTTCTACAATCCTACTTAACATTAACCAGAGTTCAACCAACGAAAACTAGCAGAAAGATAGATTTGTACAAATGGACAACTTTACAAAAAAAATTATATAAATATGAAAAGAAAATTTTGATTGAATACAAAAGATGTCATGGACTAAACTGCAAAAAATCCTTTGTACTAATGCACACGTTAGGGTAAACGGCATCCTGCTTCAAGTTCTTCGTCCTCTAGTCATAGCATAATCACAATTATGTTTCATTTTCTTAATCATTTTCTTAAAGCATATTGCAGCCTACTGATTTTTGTTCCTCAATTCCTTCAACCATCTTGCTCCACCTAATCTAGTACCAACATGGTACGAGCAATTAAAGAACACCTTCTACAATTCTTACAACCAGAGTAGAAGTATCAGGAGAGCTCACCCTACTAGAGTAACCAAAACAGTGTTCTCAAGAAACTTTACATTCATTTTGATTCGTTGAATACAGACCACAAAGCATTGGTATCAGCAATTTAGTGTCAAGAACGCGGTGAAAAAAGTAACAACTATCAGCTGAAATGAATTTCAGCGTTTAACTCAACGCTGTGTACATCAAGAACTAGTAAGTTCGGATTGATAGCTAAGAAAAAATTAGCAGGCTGGTTGCTAGTAGCAACCGTTCAAGATCAGTAGAATGAGGACAAACACCCTTTTACTTCTTATGCATTCTAGAGTCAGAAGAGTTCTGACGCAGAGGTGATAATGGCTGTCTCGATGAATCTGCAACATTGAAATCAATCACCCGCCCCATAGGGCTGCTGTCACTTTGGCCTGATTTAGGCTTTCCCTGAACAACAAAAGGATTTGATAAAGACATGATACAAGAGAACGAATTGAATTAAAATATAAGAAACACCAATCTATCATTGCTATGACCTATGACAACATCACAAGTGCTTCTCTTTTATTTCTCTTATCCTTAATTTCACATGTGAACTAGTAGTAGTTTGGCATGAATCATTAAAAACAAAATTCATAATTCAGATAGTTAGTCAAAGCTTGAAAGAAAATGGGGTTGAGTTTTCATCTCACTTTAGCAGAAGTACCAGCAGAGCTTTTGCTGTCAGATCCATGGTGATTTCGTTCTCTCTTTAGCAGCCTAAGCAACCTCTTGTTCTCTTCATCCAAAAGTTTATTTTCTTCAAACAGTACCTTGACCTTGTATAAAATGTAATAGGGTAAGATTTAATAGAAACAGAAATGAGGTGAAATATCATGAGGTGAAATAGAGATGAGTTCCAATATACATACCTCTTCTTCAGCTCTGTGGAGATTAATCCTCATGTTTTCCTTGTCCTTTTTCAAGGACTCAACTTCAGCAGCTAATGCTGCCAGCTAAAGCATGCAGCATTTTCCAAAAATATAATCAGCATACAAGGATCAACATACAGACAAAATGGAAGCGGGAGAAAGAAAAAGGAATTGAGGAACAGAATCTAAAACAAACTTCACGAGCATTAGACAGTATGCAAGATCATGTTTTGTTTTACTCAACAGTACATTCATCTGCAAACATAATACAAGTGAAGGTCAAATGGAACCCCAGTTCTAGAGTTAAGGATTGATAAACTTGCCATTTTCCATACAAACTCAGCATAGCTATATAACATCTTAGAGAAGTCACAGAAGTTGCATTGAACCTACAAGCAACAGAGGCAACAAAAACCAGCAAAACTTAGTTCACCAGGTTGCAATTAGCCAATTTCAGGCTAGATCATGGTACCAGATCATCACGATCCATCTTATTTCAGTAAAACTATATTGCTTAAAATTACTAGAAATAAAAAGAAGCAACTAATCATTATTTCTTAGGAAATCTCTGAAAATAATGAAATACTAAGAAGAAAAGATGTTTGGTTGTCTAATAGATTGGCCATCTAATAGCCTGATAGCTTGACACAAAATGTGAAATACAAATAGCTCGAGCTAATTGGAAATATGGGAGATGTGGTCTAGAAAAAAATAACTCATAAGTGTGAATTCAAGAAAACCAGTTTGCCTATATACCCAAGGGTGTATAGCAAGAGTATCAAAATGATTTCTAAATGGCAATTTGAGAAACCAGACATGGTTTTCTAATTTTAAAAAGCTGATGAAAATCACCAAGATAATTAATTTACCAATCGATGACAACATGCAGCACCTCAAACTAAGCATACTGACAAATTTGTCTTAAAATATAACTGTCATAAGCATAAATACACAGGAAAATCAATGTAGCTCCATGCCAAAAAGTCAGCTATGAGGTTGGGCACAAGAATACTAAGATGGTTTTATAATAGATGAAAAAAAACTTGGACATGAATTTCTTATAGGGTGGCTAATGACAAAGAAAAGTTTCTAGATTCATTATTTTTAACAATTTTATATACATGTAGAAAACTTATTTAATGTATACAAACCAAGGAAAATATCAGATAGTTTCCACATGTAAAAGGCCCTCACCTCATTACACCACAGCTGTTCAAACCTGATAGTTGTTGAAATAATTATTACCACAGCTTGCCATATAGGCATCTAGCTAGCCCACAGGCAAATTAGAAAGAGTCCACTGGCTAAGCCTGCCTGTTCAGCTATATTCCTAGGCATCTTGTGGGAATCCTAGATAGATGCTCCAGAAGACACTAGCTCCTTTCAGCAATAAAAATGGAGCCATAATATCAAAAGCATATCAAGGTTGTTAAGGGTCTGCTTTGGCAGAAAAATCCATCCTTCTAATGACCTTCATCAAAAAAATTGATATTAGCCTATTAATCTTATATACAAGTGCCTCACAAAGATTTATAATTATCACCTCAAAAGAACTTCTAGATATTATTGAGAATAAATCTGGGTTGACCTTGAATTGCATATTCTTACACTTAATGATTTCCAAAATCAAAACCATCACCAAGCTTCTATCCTGATGACCACCCAATATTCACAAGCTAAGGAAACATGTGTCTCATAACCCTGATATTTCCAACTTGATTCATGCAAATTATGGTTTAAATTAACTAGCTTGATCATATACAACCAGATGAAGTTCCCAATTCATACACAGCATGTATTGATCAACAACGATATAATCCTCTTCAATCAAATTAAAATGTTGGTACATTGAAACATGCTTCTTCTCTCTTCAAAACCATTACAAAAAAAATATTCCAAATCAGTATTATACACCTCATCTCCTATGGTTTGTTTGTTTCATCTATAGGCTTACAGAATTCATAAATATGACTAGGCTTCCAATAATAATCTTTGGCTGAAAACTAATAAGATGCAATGTAACACATATTTTATATTATTCACAGGTTCTTTCTTTTACAAAAGAAAATAGAAAGAGGAATAAGAGAATATACCGGTGATTATATAAAGGTTCTCTCTAATTCAAATAAAACTTTTCTGGAGCGAACAAGAGGATGTGATGGTTTTTCCTAAAACAATAATAGCTCCTTGAGGCCTATATGGACAAAAACATATAATCACCTAGGGCTATTTCAAGAACTAAATAAGAACTGAAATCAAAAGACGAGGAAATACTTCTCTTTCATGATCGGGATGCCTTTACAGCCCTCACTCCCCTAACTCTTATAATGAGTTAGATGAACCATAACTAACAAGGAATACAAAAGCCAGCCTTCGCTCTCAAAAAAAATTCTGTTATTTTTTATTTACCTTTTTGATAACTTTTTGATGCTCCTTTGTTAGTTTGACCCTAAGACTTCTAGGAACATATTAGTACAATAAGGAGAGCCTTTCAGATAACATGGCTTACCTAACCAAGTCCTCTTTCTTTTCTATGCTTCACTTTACACTAAAGTTATCCAAATTTCTCAAACAACGTCACAGATAAAGCAAAGATGCATTGTTATTCATACAGTATTACAATGTGGGAAGATGTATAACTTTCACAATACAGTTTCAGGCTCTATTTTCTTGCATTCTGACGTAGAATTGTCACAAAAGTACTAAAATGGGTAGGTTATCCAAAAAATCTGCACAACACTTATTGGCTGATTAAATAAAACGGGTAATGTCTAAAATTTTGCGGTGGCATCATAACATTCAACTCGGTGTTGATGCATGTTCACTCCAAAGAATGAAATTTTTTTTCCATAAGGAACCGCCTCTAAGGATATTAGGGTAATGAACAAGACAGCAAAATCCTAAAATGTCTCTCCCACAATTCTGTTTATTATATTTCAAAGAAACAAAGGTTACTGCATACCTGTTCCCACAATTCTGTTTATTATATTTCTCAATTTACAATTCTCAGCATTCTTGCTCAAAAGAAGCATCAAAAGATCGAGATTCAGAATACATCCCTGTAGTTTGATCCACAAAGATAAGAAATATATGCACAATAGAAATCGATCAGAATTTGGTACTCACAGACGAGTTGTCCTGCAACCGTACTCGAAGTTCGTCATTCTCCTTGGCCAACTCATCGCAGGACTCCATGACCCTCTCAAGATCCCGTTCATACAGCGAGCACTCCTTCTCCAACTTGGCGTATTGCTTCACCAAATCATCGTACCCGGACGCCGCCATCTCCTTCTCCTCGATGCACCTCCTCAACCCGTGGGCGTTCATAGTCGCCTCCGCCTACCCACATCAAAATCAAAACTTCCACATAAACAACCAACACCTAGAAACCCAAGAACAAGAAGAAAGAACCCGAACCTTGTGCTGCTCCACACGCTTCTCGGTGTCCTTAAGGCGCTCTTCGAGGACGAAGATCCGATCTTGGAGGCGGTGGCGGGCGTCTTCGGAAGCGAGGAGCTTGAGACGCAGGTTCTTGGCGGAGATCGCGAGGCCGAGCGAGTTCTCGATGGATTCCCGGATGTATTCGTCGGTCTCTGCATCCATGGTCACTTGGCAGAGCAAATAGATAAACCCTAGAAACCCTCAAGATTTGGCTGCGGTCAAGAGGTTGGGAGTCGGGACCTTGGAAACCCTGGAAATTGGAAGGTGGGGAGGCGGAGGAAGGGCCGAGAATCGATCCGGAGCCCTCGGAACTACAAGAACCCTAACCCTAGGAAGGATCGAGAGAAGGGATACGAGAGAAACGAGGGAGGAAAGGGGGAGGAGTTGGGTTTAAATGGGTTGAAGCGGTATTAGCCGTTAGGAAGGGATCGTCTACTAGAACTTGAAACGGAGTGGTCATTGGAAAACTACCTACAGTGGATCTTATTCCAAAAAGAATTCCATCCGTGTCACCAGTTTGTCCCTGTTGCGGAAACCACCCGGAAGACATGGATCACTTGTTTTTCCAACGCAACAGAGCTGCAGCAGGATGGAAGGTGATTCAACACCCCGTTTTATCCCAAATTCATTCCTACCATCAAGCTGTCGAATTTCTGCTGCAAACGAAGGATTCTAAACTGACAGTGGTAGCTCAAACTACTTTGGCCTATACATTGTGGTTAATGTGGAAAGCTAGAAGTGAAGAAATCTTCCAGGACCGGATGATGGATGCTGAAGAAATTTCGAACAAGGCTTATAGTCTAATGGCTGCATCTCAGAGGTCCTTGAAGGGTTCAAAGCTGAAAAAATCTGCTATTTGGAGCTCCTACATACCGCATGAATTTGCGGATCATTCACGTAAAACCATTGTCTCTTGGACGCCATGGTTCGTTTCGCCTCAATGGAGCTAGCGCTGGCTTTGTAATCAGAAATGGAGATGGTCAAGTTCTTCGTTCTGCAGCACTTCCTGTTTTCGCTACTTTGGTTCTGGTGGCTGAACTTACGGCAGCTAGGAATGGGTTAAAAGCAGCAAACACATCCTTCCAATGTGACGGAGGAAGATTCAATGGCAGTAGCAACATGGATCAATGGCCTTGATATATCCCAACACTCATCTCTTAGAAGTGTTAAAAGAGTGCATTTGATTAATGATCGCAATCCGAATGACTGTATGTTCTGACATATTTGACTGCTAATTAAAATTGAAATCAAAATAAAGTTTAAATACTTAAAAAAATTCAGAATTGAGTTTGGAAAAATTGAAGCATTCTATTTTTTTTTTAAGAATCCGAATGGGAATAAAACCTTTTCCCCACTAAACAATTGTAGTGAAAGCCACTCATTTCCATTTCAAAGTCTGACTTTTCTAACCAAACATGTCATAAATCTCTACGTTCTACATCTTCTCTTATCTCCACACTCCGTGTGAAGCCAACTAGTGGCAGGTCTTTTGCGGAGTTCAGTTCGGACTTCGGACTAAAAATCTCCCTCTTAATATTGTTAATCTTGTTAGACGGATGCCAAGGGTACAACTTTTATTCATTTGTAGTGGCTGATCTTTCACTCTATGTTACCCCCCAAAAAAAGGGATTCTGATTCTGGAAGTGATGAGTAAAGGGATCGGCTAAATGAAACTTTTCCGTGGTAGTGGTTTTCAAACCATATGTTTTAAATCATGTCGATCAAATCAGGAGACAGTAACCAGCCAGAGGGGTATAAAAGAAATAAGAGATGTCACACCGCCTCTTCCATGTATCGCAAAATTACATGGTTGAGAAATGTTAGTTTTCAGGCACCAAGGCATCCTGCTCCTATACGGCAAACTGAAATGAAATTGGTTCAGTAATTCATTTATTTCATCAAACAAGCATCACAGAGAGCTAATATAGGTTAAAGAACACTTGTTCAAACAAGCTGCTGCATCTTGCCCAGAAACTTGGGTGAAGCTCACATGATATTTTTCGTTTACGAGATTTTCAAACAGAAGAAATATGAAACAGCAACGACAGCCTCCCCAAATGCAGGGGGCAGGACAATCTGAACGGTTCTA
This sequence comes from Phoenix dactylifera, assembly GCF_009389715.1. Taxonomy (NCBI): domain Eukaryota; kingdom Viridiplantae; phylum Streptophyta; class Magnoliopsida; order Arecales; family Arecaceae; genus Phoenix; species Phoenix dactylifera. Next base: position 12,774,803 of record NC_052408.1, on the reverse strand, counting down.
TATCTTCAACTCATTTGCTGTCTTGCACTTCCAGTAGCCCCCAAGTGGTTCAACTTTAACACCCTGCACGATTACAGATTACATCAAAGTTGAAATAACATAAAGATGAAAAACTTCATATCAACTCAAGAATAACTAGATTTCTCGCAAAAAAAAAAAAAGAAAAAAAAAAGAGAACAAAAACTCAAGAGTAACTATAGCTTACGGTATTCAGATAAGGGACAGCTGAATATGTTTAAGATAACTGAATCATGCAGTGCTAGTTAAGTCGCACTCATTTCAACCAGGATATCCTAATTATGTTGAAAACTGTGGTCAAGACATACCGATGTCGATTAACTTTGAAATCTTTCTTGCTTGCAATTTCCAAAAAATTCAAGCATAATACAGGCAGGAAGGGGAAACGAAAGGGAGGATAGATGAGTAGAAATTGTAGGAATCAGACAGGATAAGAACCAACATCCCAAGATTCCAGGTTGCTTTCCACCATCTCAAGAAAATTGGGGAAGGTTGTGATTGTGCCTCCACTCAGTCCTCTCATTTTGCCTTTCTGCTTCAAGATTCTCAGTTTGCAGGGAGGTTCAGGTTAGTTAGTTGGGCACTCGAACGATGATTAAATCTTTTAGTTCCTACACATGATAAAGAGATGCTCACACATCTATCTTATCTTCTCTAATTTTGCTTGTGAAATTATCTGAAATCTGTTAATTTTGCAAGACAATACCTAAGAACAGCATGATGAAGTCTGCAATCGCTCAGTAGGTCTGTCTGCAAGAACCATTCCTGTTGGATTCTGAGCTGGCTGAGCACGGGGTAGGCGTCTTGCTGTGTGCAACCAAAATAAGTAACAAAGAATTAGCAATCTGTAAGAAAATGAACAAAGTTGCAGGTGCAGAATCTGACCAAACAATAGGTCCATGATATATTAAACAATAGCAATAAGCTAGAGTAGATTCAACTCATATTGATTGGTTGTTAAAGCAACACCCTACAATTAGATCAGCTCTTCATAGATAAACTTGGGATTTGCGATCCCAGGTAAGATCGGTTCAGGATCATGGGATCCTTTTATATCAGATAGGAAGGGCTGTTGCAAGACAGCTAAACCCTAATAATCCTGTCGAATTATTTAGAAAAAAACAGTGTTCTGTTTCCTTCCCAGATTGTAACCAATGCAGATCTATAAAAAGCCTTCAAACCTCAGACGAGAATTTTATGATGTTCAGAATTATGAACACAAAATATTTTATCGCTTTGTGCTTATAGAAAGACAAATAAGAAACAAAGACAAACAAGCTAGAATAGCATAAGTTGTATAATGAAAAGGTGACAAAGGCAACATTGATGGGTGCCACTGTTAAACTTTCCTTCAACTCATAATGAAACCACTCAATTCATCAAAATTATTGCACTCTTGTTAACAGACTCATTAACTAAAACCTATAACATGATCATGGTGAGAGTTAATGTGAATGCCAACAATATCAAACATAGCACACATGAAAGCCACCTTGTAAAAGTCCTTGCAAGGTATGATTGCGTATATGCATGCTCCCTAACTGGAAACTAATGCATACAATGTCAAACCTCAGCCATTCATTGGCCATCACCACCATTATCTCTCACCAGGTGGTGGTGATGGTCAATATCCTTTTGGGAAAGAATGACATATATTAAGCCTAACCATGGGAGCAACCTGCAAGTTACTACATCATCCAAAAGAAAGCAACAGAATGGTAATCTATCACCTAAATAGGTGAGAGCAAGTAACATATGGCACGACAAAATCATTACCAGAATCAGTTATTACCTAAGGAAAAGGGATCTCCATTAATTTTACAAGTATTTGTAAAATTTACAAATGAGAAAATCCTTATCCTCTAATATGGCAAATTGAGAATTAACACTCACCAATTTCATAGAATATGTCATTCACATTTATTGCAGTTTTAGCAGAGGTTTCCATAAAGAAGAGGCCATTCTCCTCAGCATATGTCCGTGCTTCCTGTAACATCAGACATCATCAGTAATGACGAATGAATCCCCACAAAATCCAATGTCAACGTATAAGAGAACCAATGGCGTATTAATAAATCATCTCTACAAGGTGCAGACATAATTCGCTGTCTGCAAATGGTAAGGAATCAAAAAGAAGTATTGCTGCACAGACCGTAGTTATTGAAACTCGTAGTTATTGAAACCCGATACATGAACAAAACATAATAAGAAACAGATTCTGAAGACCAAAATTTCAGTATATCTCATTTATGCAGTACAAAAGGAAGCAAATTCCAACATAGTAATCCATCAGTAAGGACAAAGCACAGGCTCTAGACAATATCTTAGAGTCATGTCCAAGCATAAGCCTAACGGTTATGTCAAAAAAAGGCTGAAAATGAACACAAATGAATGAATAGAAAATGATGTACTCGATACATATTCATAACTGTGGAAACAACCACCTATCCAGTTGTTAGCTGCTAAAAGACCAAAGAGACCACCTATAACTAATTGTATGGGCACAGATTCCTGCAGCAAAAGTCAAACCATATGGCATTCCAACAAGTACAAGTGCTTCATATTTTGTTCTCCTGGGTATTCTTTGAGGCTTAATGAGCAACCAGTATCCCAGAGAATAAATAGAGAAATCAGAGTTATGAAAATTACTGAAAATATATGATTGAAGAATTTGTAATTTTAAATCTTTTATACTCTATGAAATGCCATTTTCACTTAAAATCACAAATTTCTCTTTATCATTATTAGATTCTTAAATTGGAGATAACTTTCATGTAAGTTTGATATCCCCATTAATCCAACTTGTAAAAATATTTAGGTATTTAACTGAGAGCATTTCAACCAACTCAAAATTTAGCAAAAATTGATCATATAGAATAACAAGATATCCTATTGTGTTGCTTCCTTGTCTATAGGTCATATAAAAATCAAATGATCATTGGATGGGATTTTATGTAAGACTGGTTTCCTAGAAAGACAGGAGGAATCTGTTATTCATAAAACTCAAATTTCAGGATTTATGACCCATCAACTTTTCCAAAATGCTATCAGAAGCAACAAAATGAGTGTTTCATACAACTCACTTATTTCCAGTTTTTTGTATAGTACTGTTTTAGTAAAACCTGAAAACCAGGCATCCACTATAATTCATTGACTGTCCTTTTATATTATTGATTTGTCCCATTTATTTAACTGTTTCCCTCGTTGTCATTTATATTTCTATCTCTAATTTTTAATAGCAATCTGCATTCTAACTTTCTCCCGGACATTTGATGAATTATGAATTTAACTTAACTTGTAGACAACCCCCCTAAGCACCCGATGCACAAACATGAAACACTAGCCTAGACTCATCCACCCAGCCATGTGAGTGCATGGGCAAGCATGCAACAGCTTAACAAGGTGCCCTTGACATCACCTACTTAAAAATTACGTATTGTATGTCGACATCCAACATGTACTAAAACAGGACTTCTAATGCCAAAGACATATAGGAGAAGGCTGAGGTGAATTCCACAAGGAAACAGTGGTTCAGGTTTTGGTCAGCCAACCATGTTTGATGCTCTTACAATAACAACATGCTTAGGCGCCTTAAATAAATGTTCCAGATAACCGCACCATAGATGATATAACATTGCTTAAGTTGCTAGGTCATACTATACACCTCTATGCAAGCAAAAATGAATAAATAAATTATTAGTGAATGTTATATATTCTTTTTCAGACTCTGTAATAAGGACAGTGAGACTATTAAATGAAAGGTAAAAAGACAATTGGAGAAAATAAACAAAGGGTCCAGCTTAATAAAGAAACTAACTCAAGTCCGCAGCCTAACTACATGTAAGCTATCAATGGATTTAATGAAAGTCCTTTCAGCTAAGTCATGCTACATGATGCTTCAATTGCATTTTTCTAAAATCATAGATTTGCAAGGATCAATGACTACATTTATGGGGTCTACGAATCTAAATAAGTGCAGAAACTCAAAAAAGTCAGACAAAAACAGAAGATATAAAACATAGAGCAATTGGATCCTAATTTACTGTGCACTGAAGGTATTGATATGTGTATATGAAATGAATTCAATAATTAATATGGCCCTATGATCATTGTATTAAATGTCCTTCAAGAATGTCAGGTATCACTAAAATAATTTCTTATCTGGATCTTCCAGTGTTGCTCCAAACAAATAAATAATGCAGTTGCAGATAAGATAATCTAATCCACATTGAAAGTTATAAATGGAATGCATCACATAATCTTTTTGCTACCAAGAAAATCAAACCAATGAACCCCATACCTGAGACAATGAAAACATGTTATGAACCACAACTTCCATAGGAGATGGTATTAACGTTTCTTTTCATCCATTTAAATTATGTCATCAACAATACGATATGAATCGAGGCAATGGAATCAGTAGACTTGCCTCAGCTGTCACCTTCCTCTTATCTTCCAAATCGGCTTTATTGCCTGCTAAAGCTGTCACCATGTTTGGATTACCTGCATCCAGTATCCACCTTAGCATACACGTCTAGCAACAAATACACACACACAAACATATATATATAATACAAACTTCATTCAATCTTAACTCTACCATTTAAAAGGTTCGTCTTTACCCAATTTACATACCATTTAAAAATTTCTATTAAAAAAAAGGTAGGAGAAAGCATGAAAAGAGTTTCTTCGCACAATATTAACCTTGTTTCTGTAGCTCCTGAACCCACTTCTTAGCTCGCTCAAAAGACTCCTGATTCATAAATAGTAACTCAGGGAGGAACAAGGATTTATTCAAGACCAATGAAAGAACTTTAAAAAATCTTGAAAAGAAAGGTAGAGCAAAACTAGGATAGGACGGCCATGATCTCACCGTGGTGGTTATGTCATACACGATGATGGCCGCAGCAGCACCCCTGTAGTACATGGGAGCCAAGCTATGGTACCTCTCCTGCCCCGCCGTGTCCCAAATCTCGAACTTCACCGTGGCATCATTCAACGCCAGCGTCTGGGAGAAGAACGCGGCCCCAATAGTCGACTCCTGCACTCAACCCAAATCAATTTACCCCCAAACCCCTTCCGTTATCGATCGAAACAGAAACCCTAGCAGCAATAGAACGAGAAAACACCTGGAATTCGAAGAATTGACCCTTGACGAATCGAAGAACGAGACTCGACTTGCCTGCGCCCATATCTCCGAGCAGTACCTGAAATCAAACGGATCAAAGACCCAAGATGAGAAATTTAGCACAAAAGAAAGAACAAGGATTGAGAGGGGAGAGGGGGAGAAGCGGGAGTTGACTCACGAGTTTGGCATTGATGTTGTTGTTGCCGATGGTGGCCATGAGAAAAGCGATCGAGAGAAGGGTTTGGGCTTTGACTTCGAATTCGAGAGAGAGAAAGGGAGCAGACGAGGACGAGGTATTGGGGATCGAAGGAACAGAAGGAGAGGCAAAGGAAAGAGGTCTCGTGTTTTTTCTTTCCGTATCAATCGAAGTCCTCCAACGAAAGACGACGATATTTTTTTGCCGTAAAACGTCTTTTATAGTTTAGAGAAATTATCTTATATATACACTACCGTCAAACGTAGTCGAAACTACACCCTTTCGTGAACCATACTATGGCCCCCACTCTCACAGGCTAGTGAGTGTGAGTTTCGTTTTGTGGTTCAAGAAGGAGGTCAGTTGATATTGGTCGGTAGTTTGTATGAACTCTGGGTGGTAGGTAGGATGGTTGCTTTACTTGCCCGTCCACGGGACGTGAGAAACACGTGACGGGTGCAGGAGGGACACGTGGAATAAATAGAAATGATTTTTTTTGAGAAAAGAGAGTCCAGTTGTGATGAATCGGAGCAATGCATGAGCAATCATGGCATAACCCAGTATATGTTCCAGGTATTACAATTGCCCTGCCATCAAAAAAATCCTTTTTTTTTTTAAACTAGATGCAGCTTTCTGAAAAATTTGGAGAGGAGCTAGGAGCCAATTTTTTTGAGAAATAACAATGAAGGTGCACTAATATTATGGAAAAAGAATTGTTTGATTACGGAGGCCTTATGATCTACTTGGCTGAAAGTTCTATAAGATTGATAGATTATAGAATGAAGAGTAAATAAATGATTTTAGGACTTGAAACTAAGATTAAGATATACTGTTGATATAAATTCTATTAGATTGATCTCTGATTGCTAAGCAAAAGGATGCTACTATTAAATCTATAATGATTAATAATGACTAAGAATATATTAGGATATTGTGCATTTTGTAATGACGTATTTACCGATAAGCTATCATTTGTGGTAGTATGAAATTATGCAAGAGATGATGCAATATAGCAATGCTATATTTACTCATGAGCATCTATTTTTTACCATTAGAAACTTCCGATCATAGTACACCCATGGAGCTCTAAATGGTGCATCCCTACTTTCTATGCATACTACATGCTAGAATCTAGTTACTTTTTAAAATACATAAGTATCAAATCTAGGAAGATAATATAGTTGTTTATAATGTTAACATTCCAGTAAAGCATTAACTGGGTCACATTAGTTATAACAAATTAACATATAGACATCAATCACTTATCACTGCAAATAAAAAAAGAGTTGTTAACATCAAGCTGTATAGTTACATGAATTGTAAATGATAAAAGCGATTGCAGATATATGACACCATTTTTTGAAAAATTTAAATTATTTAATTCATTTAAAAACCTGTATAATAGACTAAATATTTACATGCGAGTTGCACTAATTTTTTGCAAGTCGACATTGGAACGTTCCTTCATATAAAAAATAGCGATACCATTTCATACAATGCCGTATTAACTTCTTGTTGTCACTACTTTTTTATTACATGCAAAGATGGTGTACTACAAAATGAAAAAGCTTCATGTGCGACCAAAAAACATGAAAACAAAGTCTTTGTTCTTTTTTTTGCAAGGTTGTTTTCACGTCTGCACTTTTATAAAGTCAAACTTTCATGTCATTTGACTTTCTAGTAGAGGAGCAAAAATGCATGCTTCTTAGCAACATGACTTACATCATGAAGTGGGTCTATAAAAATTTGTCTTGACCAATCCAATTATCAGAAATTAATAACTATGTTTTCTTTAGGAATATCAACTTGTCTATTAACTTCCTACACTACTTTTAAGTATAAAGTTCAAGAAGCATTAGTTTGAGCCTTCTAACTCCTAGCCTTTGGATAGATATGCAGCCAGCGATGCAGTAGCTTATAGCACACATGCTCGTTTATGATTATGCTGAATGAATATCTTATGCTCATGCTTCTATGCCTTGATCTAGTTATAATGAGTCTACACAAGTACTCTCATAGTTTCAAGATAATCCCAAAACTTGGTAAGCAAGATGTTAGGCAAAGGGATGTATTTGCATAATGTACATGTCTTTTAACTACCCTCATCGTACTATGCATTTAATCGGAATAATATAGATCATCATAGAAAAGTTACTAGGCATGAAGCGTTGTAGGAGTGCTTGAGTGCTTAATATAGAGTTGGAAAAACAACTAGATCGTGATGCTAGAAACTATACAATATTTAGACAAGCTACTTGTCATTTCATATTTAATTTCAGTTCTAAAGGTTGCAAAAATAATATCCCCTCAGGAAGCATGAATGGTATTCCAAACATGAAAAGAAAATTACAAATGATGCATTAAACGAGATGTATAATCGCCATTTTTCTCACACAACTAGCCAATCATAACATTCCAAGCCCAGTCAAGTTCTGGCTAGAAATCATAAATATTTATATCTTTTCCTACTAAGCCTTTATTCTATATAACTCAATATCTTTGGCTTTGTACAGGATATATCCTTTTGGTCCTTTGTCTAAGAGAATTTAGCGAAAATTAGTTTAATTCATACAAGCTTAAAAATTTTAGGTCATATTTCTTTTATTCTCTCTCTCTCTTTTTTTTTGAAATGTAAGTTTTGACTATCTCACACGATCCAATTAAACGGCCGTGAGCTTAAATTATAGCTTCCGGGTTGAAGCTTGTCTCGAGGCGTGAAATAAAGAATAATTAAAGTTCAAGAAGCTCCAACGGTCGTCGGGGGTGTAGCTCATATGGTAGAGCGCTCGCTTCGCATGCGAGAGGCACGGGGTTCGATTTCCCGCACCTCCAATTTCCGTTTCTATTTTCTGGTGAAAAATACTCACTTATGACTTACCTGAACTTGCACTCAAATATAATTTTTTTTATTAACGTGTCAGGTCCGGTTAAATAGCCGGGACGGTCAATTGAATCTTTGGTCGCAAAATTCTGCCTCCCCAAATGCTGCAACGCACAATAAAAAACGCGTGAAGTATTAATCCATCACCTTCAATGGTAGCGAGAAAACGTCTGCCATTACTGGCCCTTGCTTCCGTAACGGCCGTCCTACACCCGTTTAACTCTCCCCTCTCACTCTTTGCAAATATGTCCGTATTATCTAGTATACTTACTCATAAACTCCTTGATACACTATCAGTTAGCATGCATGAATTACGTCGGTGTTACAACACCTACCCACTTTACTCTTCCAGAGAGCATGAAAACGTGGGAGCCTGGTAGGCGTCAACGTTGACGGGCGTTAACAGCAGAGCCATTACGTTACGTAAACGCAATGGAACCTGGTGTCAAAGGACAAGGGTCAAGGGGGTATCCACTAATCTAAAATTCTTCTGGGGTTAACATGTAAAAGGAAGCACTAATAAAAAGAGCACCAGTTCACCACCCTCTCCCCCATAACCCCGTCCCCTCCTCGGCTCTCTCCCCGTTCCAACTCGTATGGTCTATTCTATTCCAAAAACTCCAAACCGATGCCCAAAAAGCCATGTCCGAGCCCTCGAACTCCGCCCCACTAGGCCTCCTCGACCACCACCACCACCATCCCCACCACCACCCGCCTCCGCCGCCGTCCTCCCCGTCGTCCTCCTCCCCCGCCCTCGCCCGCGACTACCGCAAGGGCAACTGGACCCTCCACGAGACCCTCATCCTGATCACCGCCAAGCGCCTCGACGATGAGCGCCGCGCCGGCGGTGGTAGCTCCTCCTCTGGCGCCGCCGCCCCCCGCTCTGCCGAGCAGCGGTGGAAGTGGGTCGAGAACTACTGCTGGAAGAACGGCTGCCTCAGGAGCCAGAACCAGTGCAACGACAAGTGGGACAACCTCCTCCGCGACTACAAGAAGGTCCGCGACTACGAGGCCCGCGCCACCGCCTCCACCGCAGCCGCCGCCGGAGGCGGCCCCTCCTATTGGGCCATGGAGCGGCACGAGCGGAAGGAGCGCAACCTCCCCACCAACCTAGCTGCCGAGGTCTTCGAGGCCCTCACCGACGTCCTCAGCCGCCGCGCTGCCCGCCGAGGCGGTGCCGGCGCCGCCGCCGCCGCCACCCCCGTTTCCCGTGCTCTCCCTCCGCCGCCGCCTCCTCCCCACGCGCTCACCCCGCCACCCCAGCCCCAGACGTTGGCGGCCACCCCTCCTCCGCCGCCCCGGCCTCCTCTGCCGGCACAACCCTCCGTTTCCGGTATGGTGGGAAGAATTAATGCACGTCATTGTTTTATCCATACGTATATTCCTTTTAATAAAAAACAAAACCCCCATTGTTTGGACATTTTATTACCAAAAAATTAGCTAGAAAGGATCTCTTGCGTGGGGTTAATGAATTGGTTCGGAGGTTCCCAAGATTAAAAGGGTAGCATAAGACTCCAATCGCAATCTGTCTGTGATACGCGTATCCATATTCCACCCCTCCTTTATCATTACTGTATTACATAAATATGGAAAGATTATAATATAATATCTCTTTTATATTTAACAGCTAGAACATATTATAATATATGACCTATTAAAGCTGGCATATTGCATGCATTCGCTTTCAATGGTGTTATAAAAGAATAAAACGGATTTGATTTTAATATATACCAAACATGCCAGTTATACCACACAAAGTTTCTACTTTGCCTTCATCTAATTTTTTTACAATAAAAAGCTATCACTTCTTCAAATAAATGTAGCCACTTTTCAATATATAAAGTTCAGAAAAAAAAGTATATAAAAAGGCTTCCTTTTTAGCTCCCAAACTTAAATACCATTGTTAACATAGAATTCACTTTGTTTAGTGTCATAAAAACAAAGCTGGCAACTTTTTTTTAGGCTACGTGTTAGAATATTTGAGGTTTTTTTATTTTATTATAAGTCAGTTTTGATGTTTACAGCGGAGATGACGGAGACGTCGGAGTCATCGGAGAACGAAGGGGTGGAGCCGGAGGCGAAGCGGCGGAGGCTCCGGCAGCTGGGTTCGAGCATGGTGCGGAGTGCGACGGTGCTGGCGAGGACGCTGCTGGCCTGCGAGGAGAAGCGGGAGCAGCGCCACCGCGAGATGGTGGATCTCGAGGAGCGCCGCCTCCGGATGGAGGAGGAGCGCACGGAGATGCGCCGCCAGGGCTTCGCTGGCCTCATCTCCGCCGTCAACAACCTCTCCGGTGCCATCCACGCGCTCGTCTCCGACCACCGCAACGGCGACGCCCGGTCAACCTAACTGAAACGAACCGGATCGGACCCGAGCATCCAATTTGCTTCCTGGTTTCGGATGTAAATAAGGGCCGAAAATGATGGTATTGTTATTTAACTTATTTTTTTAGGGTGCAATTATCGATTATTTTTTATATTTTTCCTTGTATTTCAGTCTAAAATCCTGTGGTGGGCCCTAGTCACATTTATGCATGTGGTAAATTTTAATGACTAAAATGCCATCTTTCTTGAAAAAATTAGCAACTGGATGCTCCGTTCCACTTCTAGCATATATGGCGGGACGGTTGAGATATGTGGGACCATGGAATGGACGGTTGTGCTTCTTTCGACCATACAGTTCAACTCTTCAACTTTGTGCCCCACCTATCGTACGGCCCGGACCACTGGTCCTATGCCGCTCTATCTTGCACTTATTTTACGCCTTTTGAGTTATTTTTTTGTTCCCTCTTTTGATCGTAGTCCTCCTGTGATCACCCCATCGGTCAAACTGTGTGGGGCCCAAGAATCAGCTTTTCTAAATGACAAAAGTGGGCCTGCTCGACACGGTGAACTACAGAAACACCTGATGTCTTTTGTCGGCTCCCCCCCTCCCGGTCCCCCTGCGCTTTGTCCTCTTCTCGGACGCAGGGGTATTTTCGTCACAAATGGAAAACATTTCCGAGACGAGAGCATTGATTGGCTGGTGCTGGTCCTGTTTGTCATCTGACGGTGATTCTCAAACATCCGAGACTCGACGAAGGCACCCAGGCCCCCACTTTCAGGTGGAGCCCAGGAGGTGATGGAGGGTGGGGATATGGGTGGCGGTGGTTTTCGGTGGGTTTAAGCCTTTAACGGGGATTTGGGTTCAATGGGGCTGACAGGGAATGCTAGGCTTGGCTGGCTGATCAGAGCCGTGGTCAAATCGGTTTGACCAGCGCCTCCGAGATCCCCTCCGGACGAGATCTCATTTCCCGGAAATACCCTTTCTTTTTATATCCCGTTCCCGAGTCCCGACACCGACCCCCGCGGCCCCGGTCGCGCCCGTAACGGCTTCATTGACGGCGGGATCGGTGCTTACCGTAACGGATCTCTAACGTTGTGATGGAGTAACGGTCACGGCGGAGAGGTTACTGTTTAGTGCTACTGACGGTGAGTACTTAAGAGGGGTGACGGGGGTCCTTAAAAATTCATCTTTAAAAGAAAAATATTAGTTGTGCCATGATTGTGATCTGAAATATATTTAAGTTTACATATTAGTGTAAATGATTGGGATCTATAATAGTAGTAAAAGTATTAATTCATGGTTGTGAACTTGTAAAAGTGCTCCGACTTTTGAGCCAGGAGCAGGAGGAGCGCAACTAGTAATGCGAACGGATTCGTGGGGAGAGTAGCAACGATATGTACATATTACTGAAAAGTATTAACTTATTTTATTTTTAATTGCTCTAATGACTCTCTAAATTATTTTTATAATATAGAATTAAAATAAAAAGATTCATTCGATTATTGATTTTCCAAAGGATTCATGAATTATGTAAAAATAATAGTGCTATATGTTTGTTGTTGGTATCGGGGATTCAATCGGATTGATTACTGAAGTAGCGTAGTGCATTCATGGAAACAGAGGAGTCCTTTTTATCGGCAGCCGGCAGGGTGAAATAATTGGGTTTGGACGCGGGTACGTGGGAGACTGATTGAGATTGTATCCTTGGGAACAGCTGAGCAGAGAGCTTCGCTGGCTGCTGCTTTTTTTCTCAGTAGTCAGAAACCCCCCTGACGCAGAATGCAGCAACAACTAATGATGGGTGTCCCCCCAGTCAAAGCTGGCAGTCAAAACCCTATTCACATACATACATACATACATACATACATACATACACACACACACATATATATATATATATATATATAGAGAGAGAGAGAGAGAGAGAGAGAGAGAGAGATTTGTAATAATGCCACGAAACCACACGCTACCCTGGAGAGACAGATATGGCTACCGTTCTGTTCTTTTTCATATGGACACTGACCTTTCCCACGAGGCATGTACAAAGTTTCCCACAACAACCCCCTATTGTTTTGTATAACTTGGTACGTCCAAACACCAAGCTTCCACAGCAAAAAAAAAAAAACACCAAGCTTCAAAAAGAAATCAATGTATAATTTGGCTGTTGGCGTTATTGGGATCCTGTTGGCAACATGGGAACTGTCAGGAGTGGGGGCTTTTTTCCTATCGCAATGTCACTTATCTTGATGTTAATTTGGCTACTTGGAATTAGCCTGCATCAAATATAAAATTTCATGTGGCAGTCATTTATGGTCATTACTAAATTAAAACATATAGCGGGCAATTTTTTACAAATATTATGTAGTGGCTAAATTTTTTATGACTGACAGTAAAAATAGTCACTAAAATCTATATTTGTTGTAGTGCCGGCTGATTCATATTCCCGTGATCGGAGAACTTCTGGCTATGATCTATTATATAGATGCATTCGTTATTAATTTGATGGCAATGGATTTGTGGTGTCACTAGAAACGAGTGCAAGAGACTTGTAAGAGATCCATGCCTTACCTTTTGTTGCATTCATTAGTTCGATGCATGGTAAGGTTCATTGACCCTGGAAAGATTAGAGAGAGAGAGAATTAGTTTCATGTATGATGGAATTTTCATGATATTCGCCTATGTAGATTGTAAATATCACTTGAATATTTATGCTTGATGCTAGTTTGCTATTATAAGGAAAACTCCTAGAGATCACAAACTTATCTTGAATGGGTCACCTTCCATCCAAAAAATGTGTCATTGGAATCATAGGATCACGGCCATCCATCATATGTTTCGGTCTTTTGCATTGCACATCCTGAGTACGTATACAAGATGCTCCTTGAGCACCTTTTAAACAGTCGCTCATGTCGTCCAGGCTCCATGGTCATGCTTGCTTCATTAAAGGGCCCTTGCAGGCGGTCTTCAGAAAGCTCTTTATGCAAAAGCCGAACACTCGCCCTTATCCAATGATTCGAGCATCCAAACCTCATAGGATTCTTAGAGAATTGAAAAGAAAAGAAAAGTTGAAACATAATTACAGCGATGGAACCTTTTCCCTGTCATGTCATATTGCTTTCGTTTTGCCTGTGATATGATTTCTTGCACCAAGAGAAACTCCTGAGAAGGAGGAACAAGAAAAGAAAGATTTAAAGAGAATAATCTCAAAGACAAAGGAAAGCCGCAAGGAATTTCCAGTCCTAACCATAGCTACAGTTGATTTGACTGTGTTGATTCCCTTCGCTTTATGTAGCCGAAGGTATGATTAATTTATGAATCAAACGACAGAAGTCAAGACTACGGAAAGACGCAAAAAGTTAGGCAACCCATGCAAAAAAGATTCTCTAAGAAGTTGAAAATTTGCGAGTAGGCATTACTTGAAGCATTCAAGACCAAACATGCAAGACATGGAAGCTCAAGTTGGCTTTTGACAGGCTTAATGTCCAAGTAGGATGCTTTGAAGTCTAATCATCAAAAACTAAACAAGGAAATGAAGAATTCTGATGCAAGAACACCTTGGCCTTGAGGCATCCCAACAAAATCTTGGTCCCAATTAGATATTCCTGACTCTTTGGGTTCATGACTTCTGATGGATGATCAAGTTTAGCCAATGCCGTTGAATACATACAAATTGCACAATTTATGTGGATGTCTAAGTGAAAGTCGCCTGCACGTTGCACGGCTATCATAATTGCAAGTTTGGCATTGAGCCAAGCTCAAGCTTCTACTTATTTTTGCAACCTGGGTCTCTAGCCTTACAAGTTGCTGAGTCAGAGCTGGCTTGAGCCTGTGATTTACGCGAAGACCATGCTGCTCATCAACAGCTTCATTCATTTGCACCCCTTCTTCATTCAGCCTAAGAAGCTTCGTACCATCATTAACAGCCAACTCTATGATCCAGTCTGCAATGTTGCCCAGAGTCAATTTATAGTGTTTTTAATAAAAAGAAAAGGTATGTAACTGTTCATGGACAAACAGGTAGCAGCATTTCAACGTGGGCAAAAACTCAAAGACAATGGATGAAGTGTGAAGGCCTGGGCCTGTCTACTTGACCGGCCCATGCTTGGCCCAACAAGCTGGCAGTGCGTGTTTTGCGCGACCAGCAGTGTTGGGATTCTTCTTCTTCTCCTCCGACGACTCGGGATAAAGTCAGAGTCCTAAGGTCGCCGGTACCCCCTCCCCTCTATGGCCTGCCTAGGGTTCCTCTATAAAAGGTATCCCCTCCCCTCTATGGCCCTCTATCGACGATGATCACATCTCTTTCTCTCTTTTCTCCTTTGGGGATCATAGCATCCCGTTACTGTGCCCATCAAAAATTTGGGCTATGGTGCTTGCTGAAGTAGGTAAGAGCCTTGATACCCCCTTTCTCTTTATTTTCCCCGGCGATATGAGCCCTGCTATCCGAGCGACTTGCACAGCCCATCAGATCTGGCTAGCAAGGAACGCTCGCACCTTTGGCGAGCGCAGGATGTCGCCGAGGTTTGTTACGGAGTTTGCTCGTGCACTGGCGATGGTGTCCAGACTCACCATCCCTTCAGATACACCCTTGATAGCTCGGGACACCTGGGGTTCCTTCTCTGCTCAGGCAACTCCTCGGACGGTGTTTTTCACCTAGGAGCCCCCACCCCCGAATTTTCTCAAGGTCAACTTTGATGGGTCGTATTGGATGGAGGTACGCGAGGCGGGGAAGGCTTCGTTATACGGGACCATCATTCCAGGGTAGTGGCAGCGGGCGGTTGCCGGTTGTTCGACATATCAGTTCCAGGGGCGGAGTTGTGAGCTGCCTGGGCAGGTCTTCGCAATGCGCGGCAGGTGCTGCGGGCCAGCTTGATCATCTTGGAGGGCGATTCGACTATGGTTATTAGGTGGATTCGGCGGGGACCGAGTGATGATAGCACATACCACCCTCTGATCCGAGACATTGGGATGATAGTGAGGGATGGCGTGGCCTTTGAGGCCAAGCATGTATTCAGAGAGGCCAACGGGGCGGCTGACTGGGTAGCTGCATACGCGGCCCACCACTCAGGATACGCCCTGTGGGCAGGAGAGAGGGAGCTGCCATTGGCACTATGTGAGATTGTGTATTTTGATTTTTTTGGGTATATTCGGACACGCGTTGTCTGAAGAACCTGTTAAAGCAAAATAAAATAAAATAAAATAAAAATATGAGCCCTGCCATCCAAAAAATTGACCAGAAATCGACCAAGAGACTCTCTATTTGCATCCCTTATTCATGTCTCTTATTTTCATTGTTTTCTTTTTTTTTTCAGCTGGCATTTGTCGCTGAGTGCCTCAGCCCCTTCCCTACATCGGCCCCTAGCTGGAGCCAAACCCTAGCCAACGGCGAGTCGACTAGGATCCGAGGACGACTGAGCTAAAAAATCCTCCCTCCTTAGCCCTATTTTTGGACTGAATTTAGCTAGCTGGCTACTTTCAGTGGCTGCTCTCCACTGCCTTTCTTTCTCTCTCTTTTCCCTCTTTTTCTCTCTAAGAAGACTCTAAGGCCCTGTTTGGGGGAGCTTTTGGAGGGCCAGAAAGCACTTTCTGGCCTTCCAAAAATACTTTTAGATGAAAAACTGTGTTTGGTAAATTTTTCAAAAAGCTGTTTCAGCTTTTGCGGGAAGCTGAAAACAGCTTTTGGGAGGAAGCTCCAATTTGAAGCTTTTGGGAGGAAGCTGTTTTAGCTTTTTCGGAAAGCTGTATTTTTGACAAAAATGCCCATATTAAAATATAATAATTACATAGCTTCCCTTTATAAACCTAAAAATGTGCTTGAGCCACGAACCCTAGCCGTCAGACTCCTTTCCGTAAGAAAATGTATTTTTCTTTTCAATTTTTGTATGCATATCTTGAACCACATTTTATCACCTAGCTAGAAAAATTGTTAGAGAGATAAATGATCATTCGAAGGATGAAAAATTAATTTACATTAATATTTTATACCTTTATTTTTGTATTATACTATAAATATAATATCATATTATATTATATCATAATACAATAATATGTTATGTTAAATAATTTAATATTATGTTATATTATGAAAAATTAATTTATACTAATAATTATAATATTTTATACCTTTATTATTGTATTATACTATAAATATTATATTATATTACATTACATTATGATACATTAATATGTTATTTTAAATAATTTAATATTATGTTATATTATGAAAAATTAATTTATACTAGTAATTATAATATTTTATACATTTATTATTGTATTATACTATAAATATTATATTATATTACATTACATTATAATACATTAATATGTTATTTTAAATAATTTAATATTATGTTATATTATGAGAAATTAATTTATACTAATAATTATAATATTTTATACTTTTATTATTGTATTATACTATAAATATAATATATATTATATTATATCATAATATATTAATATGTTATGTTAAATAATTTAATATTATGTTATATTACCAAATATTAATTTACTCTAATAATTATATTACTATTATGCTATATTAACATAATATTATTTTATATTACAATAATATTATACTATATCGTATATTTATGTATTAATTTATGTTATGTTTTATTATGTTCTGTTGTATAATACTATGCAATGTCCTTTATGGTAATTTTGTCATACAAAAGTACTTTCTCAGTTTGTTTACCAAACACAAAACAAAGTACCACAGCACTTTACGAATGTAGTTACCAAACAGCAAACAGCTTTTTATAACAGCTCTACTTCAGACAGCTCTACTTCCAACAGCTCTACTTCCAACAGCTCTACTGCCAACAGCTCCTCCAAACAGGGCCTAAGTATCCAATCCTATCTCCCTACCTTATGGAGTTGGGTTGACCCCTGCAAAGAGGCCCTAAATCATCAGGTGTCCAAGTAACCTGTCGGACTGATCATCTCGGCCCTATTGAGTGTCCCTGAAACCTACCATTGATGATCCTGTGGAACGATCTTGGCCTTGATCGAGTCCGTGCTTCATAATTTATTGATCGACCTACCTAGAGTTGACCCATTTAGAACCACCACACATCCAGTCAAACGTCCCCTTTTCTTATTATTTTTAATATTATTAAAGTTATTGAATAGGTGTTAATTTTGTCTTTAATGTTTTAAATAGGTTTAGCAGGCTTGCCTAGTGAAGTTTGACAGTCTAAGGCGGAAGAGATAAGTAAATCTTACACTCATTATTTTTCAAATTATCAGATTTTTCGTGCATAAGGTGTGCTTGTGGAGATATCATATTTTTCTTAAAATTATGAATTAGCTTATGTATTATGAAAATTATACTTTATTATGAAAAGTATTTCCGTGAGTGTTTTTAATGAAAATAACATGTTTATGCAGCACGAATCTTATCAAGCCATTTAGTATTTTTTATCTATTCATGTGTGAGTTTTAAGAAAAAGATATAAATATTCTAAAAACTCTCAAATAGCTATGTATGATCATTTAGAATTGGAGAAGATCGATACCCAGAGTTTGCACCCATACAAAACACAACCTTGCTAACGGGTATAAAGTTGATGTACAAAAATTCAATCGCTGTCGATTACGAAACATGGCCCTACTACAAATATAAAATGATTGTAGCATGAATATCTATGACACATGCTTGAACTATGATAGAGTTAAATAACATGAAGCGTGATTTTCGAATTTATTTGCAATATAAACTTGGAACTGTGTTTATAAAAAATGGATGATTTATTCATGCATGATTCATTTTATGACTTGCTTTATTATAATATATATATAAATAACTTTTTATGCTTGATCGTGTACAGTAGTGTAAGTTTTACATATTGAGCTGTGTCGCTCATATAATTTAATTTTTCTTTTTACTTTCCAAAGGAATAGAGTCAGTAGGAACAAAGAATGGTCCAGGCTTGGAGTTCGTGCTAGCAAACATGACAAATGGGTAGAAGAATTTTAGTATTTTAATTGACTATGAATTTGTAGTTAATGATTTTCTGGATTTTGAAAATTATTGGTTTCATATTTATACTTGGATTTAGATGCTTTGAACTGGTATTAGTTTTATTTAATGGATGATGGAATTGAATTTTTATTTATTATATTTTGTTTGAGATAGATTTGGAAGCTAAATATAATTGTTGGCTTCATGTCAGCTGTATACCCTTCGATAGCATCGCTGTGTTATGTCCCGAATTTGGGGTATAACAAAAAGGCTCAAGTATTTTGCATCATAAAAAAATCATAACAATATAATGCAATAAAAAACCATAACAATGTAGACATCAAGCTGATATCCATTTATGTTCAACGAGAACCGGATATCCTGCACTGGTTTTGGCCCCCATTTAGTTTCACGAGGCTACATTGGGCTTTTACAGGGCTTGGCCTTTTGAAAGGCTGTTCTTGGCCCATTTAGAACCACCGTCTCGGGCCCATCAAAGGCTGGGTTGGCAACAGGCTGGTTGTACAATCTCTCTGTTGGGCTTGAACCAACAAGTATAAAAATATAACATCATATTAGATTCGAGAAAAATGTTATGGGATTCGGATTTGCTCAAACACGCACGCACACAAAAAAAAATCCTCTCATCTTCCCTCAGGGGAAAAAAATCCTCTTCTCATTGCTCGGCACATCTCAATTCGATGCACAATTTTTCTTTTTACAGCCTTTAATTGCATTATTTTCTTTATAATATGAATTATTTTCTAAATTCTCTCTCTTTTTTTTCTTTTAAGATTCTGCATCTTTGCCCCAGCCAAATTGTTCCTTGTTCCCAGATGAGTAACATGTGACCATGCATCCACGCACTTTAGAGGTAGAGGGAACGGATACAGATGATTAGGCTCAAAGCTAAATAGCTTATACTTTTCTATATCAAGATCTTCTTATAACCCGATTCGAACTCTCCATTTCTCACCAAAATCGAATCACCCCATAAGCTACTAAAATGTTTTGCATCTTTGCCCCCAGCCAAATTATTCCTTGTTCCTAGATGAGTAACATGTGACCATGCATCACGCACTTTAGAGGTAGATGGAATGGATACAGATGATTAGGCTCGAAACTAAATAGCTTCTGCTTTTCTATATCAAGATCTTCTCATAACTCGATTCAAACTCTCTGTTTCTCACTGGTATCGAATCACTCCATAAGCTACTAAAATGTTTTAATGTTTATAAGGGCAATTTAGACGTTCAAACAATTCTGATTGACATACTTGATGTCAAAATCATATTATGATATCAATAATTGAAAAGATGACCTAATAAAACATTTTGGTGTTTAAGAGCACATGTTATAAGTTTGAACAGTTCTGGCCGACATACTCGACATCAACCATGGCAGAATTATAATTTATAGCCTTGCAATATAGTTGATTATGACCTTGATTTGCAGGTCAATACTGCACTTAAAACAACATCTCAGTAGGTATATATGTAACCGTTGACTCAGGACCTGACGTGAAGTTTGCCTTGGTCCTCGCATTAATAAGACCGAGGAATCTCTTACTTGCAAATTAGTCCACCTTGAATCCTATTGACCGTGAAACCCAATTAGATGGAGTATCCCGGTACTCCATTGAGAAACACATGCAGCTTAGAAACAGATTTATCCGTTGAAGAGAAAAGGATGGAATGGAGTTATTGCAACTTCTTGATTACCGAATCTGAACGTTGGACCCCTACGCGTACTAGAATGATCTCCAATCTCGTGGCACTAGCATGGCTCTTCTTTTCTCATTCTCGCTTTTGTTTTTTCATTTCAAATCCTTCTACCGAGTCAAAATACTATGCTTTTGTCATCAAATAAACATTAACAGTTCTCCAATTTAATTATTTTGGGTGTGACTCGTGGTACAAAGACTCCAGACTTTCAGCTAATCAGTGAATGAAAAGCTTGCATGTTGTGCTTTGACTATTAGCTATTAGATTAGACAGCAAAACAGTTTCTATGCATGCATGCTTACCTGCTGCACTGAATGTGATATCTCCTTTCTTTATTATATTTCTAACGTTATAAGCTAATATTTTCGCTGCGCTGAAGAATTCCAAACCTTCAAGGGACACGAGCCTTATAATAAGATGATGGATAGCAACCAGCCAACCACAAACAACTCCAGGGAGTGAAAGCAATCAATAATATCTCGGAACTAGTTGCTCTTTAATCAAATAGCATTTCGTAAAAGTTGTCCTCCCGCAAGTTACATTAATGATGCCGGTATGATGTCCTCTGGACTTGTAGTAAAGTTGAATGTTAAGCATGTTCCGATTGACTTTGCTTGGAGTCATTTCCATCTTATAGGAGACTAAACAACCTTGGAAGGCAAGTGCTTGGCAAGTGGTACTCACACCAAGCTTTTCTTTTCGTTGACCGCAGCATATATACGAGTCAAATGAAGTTGTAAAATGTCTCTTAGCAAAAAAAAAATTCATGAGATTATTTTGCCCATGAGGAGACCTTTCTGCAGTCTTAATATCTCTTCATCTTATTCTTCACATGAACTCAAAATCTAAATGTGTAATATTCTTCATGGCGTTTTATAGGTGGAAGTCCAGTGGTTTCACTGCAGTGAATTTGGAACTTACAAGAATGAGAAGCTTTTAACTTGAACAAAGATGGTTCCACTCAAAGATCACCTTAAAAGAAAATTTTGTTTGATCTGAGAGAGAAATTAATACTCCGACGACCGTTCAAAATTTACATTTTACATTATAATAGAAAAATTGTTCAGAATATTATATTAGAAAACTACAATGCTTCCTGGTAAACTGTGTTCACATGCATAATGATTGACATAACGATATATTTTATGCTAAGACCACGATTATAATACCGGCAATGGTTACTTGATTATAACTCAATGGTTTCTATATATATGTCGCTACTTTGTCTTGGTACCAAAGCATCGTAGCTTAAACTGATAGTGACATTAATTGGTGAGTCAATATACTCAAACCAGATCATTATAAAATAAAGAAACGAAATTTAATGAGTCAATACAAATTCAGAGTTGGTGGTCTTGTATGTGTGGACTCGATTCACATGTGAAGATTGCCTAAGAATTTCCAAGGAGTCAAGAGGTTTGGCGAAGGTAGTTTTCAACAAATTGCACCCTAGGTTAGCAAGACAAGTATGTCATTTCTTCATGACATATTTACTTACATTGTCTCGGACCACTTCAAACAAGAAACCACCATTTTTTTAGGGTAATTGATGAGTCAATACAAATTCTGAGTTGGTGGTCTTGTATGTGTGGACTCGATTCACATGTGAAGATTGCCTTAGAATTTCCAAGGAGTCAAGAGGTTTGGCGAAGGTAGTTTTCGACAAATTGCACCCTAGATTAGCAAGACAATTTTGTCATTTCTTCATGACATATTTAATTACATTGTCTCAGACCACTTCAAACAAGAAACCACCATTTTTTTAGGGTAACAACAAAGCTCGTGGCACAAGAAAAGTAGGATTTTTTTTTTTGAGTAGGTGGATGAATTTTTATTCGGATGAATCTTCATCAACCCTTTCTTCCACAAGAAAGATATCTTATAATTTACTTAGAAGTGTACATAATGTGCCGATGGATTTCTCCTAAAAAAAAAATCTATAAAATATGTTACCTAAACATATGCATTGGATCTTCCACTGGTAATTTCTGCATAATTTCTGTACGTAATTGGTTGTGTTGTCAACATAATATTTTCTAAAAAATGGGTGACAAATGTACACACTTCTCATTTTAATTACAAAGGACCTGACAGGGCCATTTGGGCCATTTGAGCCAGTCTAATGGGCTACCTGGCCATTTGCTTCCACATCCTTTGTGCTCTGTGTCCATGCGTTGTCCAACATGGTTGTTCGATTGTTCCTGCATCAGAAAGAGACTATTAATAATTGAGAAATGCCAGCTCGGTCTTCTATTCAAATTTTATTATACATAGTTCATCATAGGATAAACTAACCTTGGAATAGGTGGTCTTTGATAAACGCTTTCAAGACAAGTATGTTTAGGCATCAATTGCCAACATCTATTTCCTAAAATTTATAGAAGTTTTGACAACCTATTAGTATTTAGGGGGCTCCTATAAATCTTTGAAACCATTTCACCCCAGATGAATGTGTCGCAGCAGGCAAGGAGAATAAGAAAACAAGAAGTAAAAAAAAAACAACACACAATATGTATGTAGTTTGGTCTATTGACCAATATTTATGGGCAGAGACGATGCAAAAGTTTTATTACAAAAAGTTGAAAATTACAGTACAAGATTTCCCCACAAACTCTCAACTATTATTTTCTTTTAGGGTTCCAAAAGATATATATAATAGAAAAAGTCGATTTGAACTCGAATTAATGTACTACGATAATCAAATTAATCCGATCTACATCAGCTTTGTCCTTGCACCCTCGGCTAACGATTCCTACAGCCTAACTGAAAAATGGATGGCAACCTATGAAATCTTTTTTCTTTGCTTCATGAGCTCCTTTCTAGAAAAAAAAAAAAAAGAACGAAAAGGGTCCTTTTTGGCTCTCGAATGCTTGAACGCTCAAGATATACTTAACAGAACGTAATACATAAGAGGCAATATTATAATATTACTACATGCATTGCATAAAGACCTCACCCTCGTAATGCAACAATGCGTCCAAACATATTATACAGGTGGATCAAAACAATTTTCAGGGGACTAAGGATGCTTGCCAAAAGCCAAGTTCTTATTTTACCATCAATTTTTGTAAAGACTAAAGCCTACAACCATTTTCAGGTTTTAGGCGGGCCTTTTCTATTATATACAGTCATAAACTGCATAAAAATTGCTATTAAATGACTTGATAGCTATAAAAGCAACATTTATAAATACACTACTAGCATTTATAAATGTTGTTGTTAGACTCTAGATTGAGGTAGGACTGCGCTCGCAATGTATCGAGGTCTGTCGGAACCAAAGTCTCCAAGGTCGGTCGAAGCTGAAGTGGAAGGCAGGATCAATCTGCGAGAAAGTCTCTTTACCGGAAGGTTTCTAATGGAGGACTCTCTGATGCTTAAGTCAAATATCTAAAGCAACAGTAAAAAAGCAAGAATGAGTAGAGAGAAGTAATAGATTGTTTACATGAGGATCCCCTGTTACCTCTATATATAAGATGAGAGTGTTGTTTGTTATCTGATTTATCATAAAGTGTCATGACTGCATGGTAATAAATAATTGTGCATTCAACCATATAGTAACAACTCTCTGTTATTATTATTATTTGATGATAACCATACGAATTATATATTAATTGCCTTTATTGCTATTTTTGCAATGATCTTCGGCATTATTCTCGTATCGAACAGGCCAGAGTGGCATTTTAGTCCATACGAAACGCATTTATCTTAGCTAAAATCAAGGTTAAGATGGTGTTGGATGACCAATATTCTTCGCATCAATAAAGGGATATCTTTCGGCTCCTTTAAACTTTTGCTCTCATTCTACTATTGGTGAGATGACCAAGAGAGAGAGAGGACTACATATAGGACAAGGTGCCACCTTTCGTTCAAAAAGATTTCCATTTAATTATTTTCTCTCTTTTTGGACCATGAAAAAAGGTCTTGGATCTCTAGGTGGCCAGACAGCAAGCATAAATGTGACAGGTCCCTTTAACTCGAATCGCTATCAATGACGGACAGCCCGGCGACGTGTGCGTTCGACCTCATGCAAACCAGACTTCCCAATGGAAGCAGCCACGGAACTCAACGTGTGTTGTGTGTGCGTGTGACTCCCACTCTCTCTCTCTCTCTCTCTCTCTCTCTCACACACACACACACACACACACACACGCACGCACGCACGCACGCACGCAAACTCCAAGCATGCACTCGTGCCTTTTGCTGGCTGTTGGAAAGGAGTTTTCTTTGAAATGGGAAGATGGGCGCCGATGTCTCCCGCGTTCATACGGCAACCACAACCATGAGAGGTAAAGAGCCACAAGCCTATCACTTTCTGTCCCGTTACGTTGAGACCACGCAAATTAACCTCGGCAGGCAGCATCGCATTTTTATTCGACTTCAGAGCTACTGTTCATGGAAGATGTAACATGTCCAAAGCTGTGAAGACCAATAACGATAACATCATAAAGTATGAGTTCTTTTATTTTATTATATATCTGGGGTCTACTATTTCACATTGATCTTGATGTTTATTTAAATTCATTTATCTTTTTTTTTTCTGGTGAAGAACATAGTTGGTAAGCAGTATCTATCGGAAATATTGCTCATTGTCTTCACAAAATACTTCATAGACTACGACATGCATCACATGTTGTCGCTATAAAAAAAATTCCGAGTATCAACCATATATCATGATTGCCTGCATCAATATCCAATATAACAAACTTGTATTCTTGCTAAGATAAAAGTTTTGCCTTGATTCTTTTAACCCTAGGTTGCCACTTTGGCTGGCTTTGTGTTATATTTGGGTGGTGGGTGAAGTTTTAAACTCGTGGTTCATGCTGCAGCTTTGAGTAGACCATGTCTAGTCCGATCAACTACTATTGGTAATTGATTGGCCGGATACTCTTGCTATTTCTGAGAAACTATGTTTTAGACTTAGCCAAAGTGTCAAAAAGAAAAAAAAAAAAAAAGGCACCTTAGTAAGGCATCTTAGTTGTTGAAATGAAGTTTTGAACTTCACGAGTTTTGAAACTTTAGGCCCAACGAGGTTCACGGTTGCTGCAAATTATTGTTTTTTCTTTTATATTCCATCTCTTGTTTTTGGGTTAAAGATTGCTTTAGCTCCCAGATTAGAGCACAACTATAAAGCTGGGGCAAAATATTGGAAACTGACAAAAGGCTGAAACTTTGAACAGTGAGGGAAGAAGAATAGATGGAGGAAGACTCACTTTATTTCTTCACCGAAGTTCATTGATTACATCATGAACACATCTATTTATAAGTAAGTCTGAAACTAACTTAACTAGTACAACTGAAATCAACTGAATTCAGTTATCAGTTGAACTGATCAACTGAATTTGGTTAGTGGTTAAGCTTCCTCCTCAGCTCCAGCTCAGCTCCATCTCGTCACACCAATCCTCATCAGCATGTGAGTCAGCGTATCGGTGGCGTATCAGGCAGCATATCAGTGAAGCTTTGGTGGAGCCCAGGTTGAGTTCAGCAGCTGTAACAGAGGCGTATCAGCAGCTATGTTTCAAGACTCTCCCTCAAGATGAGCAATAAATATTGTGAATACTCATCTTGGACAAAAGGAGAATAAACTGAGAAGAGTTGTGCTTTAGTGAGAATGTCTGCTAATTGATATTGAGAGCGGACATGCAATATGTGAATGATCCCCAACTGAACTTTCTCTCGAAACAAATGACAATCCAATTCAATATGCTTAGTTCTTCCATGATAAACTGGATTAGTGGCTAAGGATAAGGCTGCTTTATTGTCATGACAAAAGGCTGAAACTTTGAACAGTGAGGGAAGAAGAACAGATGGAGGAAGACTCACTTTATTTCTTCACCGAAGTTCATTGATTACATCATGAACACATCTATTTATAAGTAAGTCTGAAACTAACTTAACTAGTACAACTGGAATCAACTGAATTCAGTTATCAGTTGAACTGATCAACTGAATTTGGTTAGTGGTTAAGCTTCCTCCTCAGCTCCAGCTCAGCTCCATCTCGTCACACCAATCCTCATCAGCATGTGAGTCAGCGTATCGGTGGCGTATCAGGCAGCATATCAGTGAAGCTTTGGTGGAGCCCAGGTTGAGTTCAGCAGCTGTAACAGAGGCGTATCAGCAGCTATGTTTCAAGAGAAACCCAGCTGTGATCCCCGTTTTGCTTTTCCTATCTAATTAATCGCAGCCAACATAGTTAAATGGAATGGACAAGTTCTACAAAATTGGCTGTTTAGTAGTTTTCTTTAAAATCCCTCTGTGTTCACATTAGACTTGTATGAGTCATCCGTTGTAGCCAAAAACAAAAAAAACAAAAAATCCCTTTGTCAGATTAACGAGTCACAAAACTTTAAAAGTGAGTTTTAACAATATATTTTTTATTATTTTTCATAAAACCTATTTTATATAGAGTCATGTTTGATCTATTTAAAGAACCAACATTTAAGAAAAGAACCCTTAAAATTTTTGACACAGAGTGAGGAAAACCCACCGACATTATGATTATGTAGGTCCTATGCGCCATCCAAGATTTAAACCTGAAACCTTTCATTGCTATGTAGAGGAGAAATAACCATTAAGGCAAGTCCCAATTCATGGCTAACCCAGTTAAAACTATTTCATTGAAAAATTGAAATAGCTTCTACATCAATTCACTCTTCAATTCCTTCCCACAAAAGCTCTAACTAATTCCATTTGTTTACCTACGTACGCTTTCAGTACCTGGGAACCAAACAAAGCATCAAGTTTTAATTCTTAAAAATTTTTGCTAAGAGGAAACAACCATCGTGCAATTGACCCACATAGATTACCGAGTTATATCCAAGTAAATCATCCTTCCTTTTGTGCGACCCAAGATTCATCCCCAAAAGCGTGCTTGCTTTTTGACACCATGCAAGACACGCGAAACTGGAAACATAAAACGGAAATAGTTAATTTAATCTAAAAAAGAACACTTTTGGGGATACTTCCCTTTTGACGGTTGACAATTGACTCGTACTTTCTTCTATAGTGCACTCGTTCAACATCAACACAAGTTTATAGCAAGCATTCCCAATACACCTAAAGAAGACATGGGGAACCATCAGTGAAACTTACTGCTAAGACCGAGATAGCAGTCTCTCATGTTTCGTTCCTTGCCTTGGAATCAATCGGAGATTAATGAAGGGCATGGGACTCGTCACCATGGAACTTGCCCCACCTACCTTGGTTTCTTTTTCTCTTAGATTTTTGACGGGTCAAATGGACTTTGGCTTGTACCATCGCATTGGAGTGTTGCCTTAAAAAAGGATCCTGATTAGCCACTTAGTTGAAATTTCTAAACGTATACGATCCTCCAGTAGTGCATGGGAGAGAGAGAGAGAGCATAATAAATCCTAGAGATTAGATCAACGCCATCAAGGCACGCAAAGGCAAATACAAGAGCTATTTAACGGAGGAGCACTTGATTTGATGCTTTGGATCCATTAGATCGATCATGGACAACATGTACTGGTTGTAGAGAGGCAACATGCACCAACCTCGTTTTATAATGCGTAGGGTGGACTGCCCAATAGCATGGCGAGGAAGAATATATATAACTGCTAGAAAAATTTTATAGACCGCCCGTTAAGTTCCCTTTTTTATCCTCTTTATCCTTTCCGTGTTTCTAGTGGGTATATTAACTAAAGTTCACAAGGAAGTTACCGATCCATTCCACCTCAGAGAAACTACATAGAACTTTTCTATTCATAATCTAATACATCTGTTCAACTGCGACCAAAATAATTTGGTTGTTGGTAAACAGAATAATGGCATATCTTAAAGAAGATTATGTGAAGTTTCCACTCATCCTACAGATCACAATCTTTACCAAGGAAACATCATCATTCAACTAAGCATACAAACGGGTTAGATTTGGATCAGATTCATTTTTTATCAGCATCCAAATTAATCCGGTAAAAGATCCAGGCTTGTATCCATCAAAATGAGTAATCTTCAAACTTTATTGATAATCGAATTCGAGTTCAGATTTGGGTTTTCGATCTGGAAGTTCAATTTATCATATGATTTTAGTTGTCCAACTAGTCAAATTAATAATTCCAAAACTAAAAGAACTCTTATCGCAATAATATGTGACACAGTGCAACACGAAAGAAACACAATATAGAAAGTGAATGATTGATTTTGAGAAAAATATAATTACTTTTGAAACAGGTTTAAATTTCTGATTATGTTTAGTTTGATTGAAATAAAATTAAAATTTAAATGTTGGTCGAGTTTTAGAACTAAAATAGGAATAGATGAGAGTTAAGGAGAGCATGAGTGAAAAAAATATATAAATCAAAATATGAAAGAAAAAAAACAAAGCATGTAATCATTTTTCTTTATATTCTTGTATTTACATATAGTTTGTTTTGAAGTACTAATGGAGGCCATGACCTCCTTAGTCTCTATTTCCTTCACAAAAAAGAAGATATTTGAATTATCAAGCTTTCAGATTTGAACATGGCTAAATCCGAGTTTAATCCAATAAAAAATCAGATTCTATATAGAATCTGAATTTGATTGGACAAAAATTATCTGAAACTTGATTTGGATCAATATCCACTTATTGTAAAATAAACAACTCAGGTTATTGAGTTTTCATGTATCATTTATGGCCGTAGATCCAACTTATTTATCTTGTGGTCCTTAATTTATGTATCATTAATCTAGCTCCTGAATAATGCAACCAATGTGCCCCCCCTCGGCTCCATGGGGACATTGCTATTAATCCAAGAAAATAGCTTACCTTCGGCTCTACCATGTTCGTTTCGCCCCAGCTGTTAGAACACCATTG
The DNA here is from genome assembly GCF_009389715.1 of Phoenix dactylifera. Classification (NCBI taxonomy): domain Eukaryota; kingdom Viridiplantae; phylum Streptophyta; class Magnoliopsida; order Arecales; family Arecaceae; genus Phoenix; species Phoenix dactylifera. Next base: position 12,745,761 of record NC_052408.1, on the reverse strand, counting down.
GGGTGGTGATGGCTCAAAAAAAGTGGCTCATCTAAACAAAGATAAATTGACTCAAAAGCAAGCTTCATTCACCATCTATAATAATATAATCCATGGGAACAATATATTACATGACATGAATCACAGTGGACACTGACTCTTATGTTATTATAACGTTTTCTTTCTTTCTTTCTTTCTTTTTATTTATTACAAAACTTTACCAGCATCTACACGTGTGTCCCCTTCGAACCCGATCAGCAGACTCAAAGGCGAGACATGGCTAAGACTTGCTCTTGTGCCTCGGGCTGGCCGTGACCGTTATTACCGTTAACGTAAGCCACCTGGGCCTTCCCCTGCGGCGCCGCCCCTCCTTGCGGCGTCCGGCCGTTTCTCCCCGTCACCTTGAGGCCACGAGCCATCTCCCTTAGCTGAAACTTTTGGATCTTCCCCGTGGAAGTCTTCGGCAACTCCTCCATGAACACCACCTTCTTCGGCACCATAAACCTGGACATGCTATTCCTGCAATAGGATATGATATCCTCTTCTTGGATACTCCCTTGTTCGCAGTACTCTTTCTTTAGTTTTAGGAACGCACAAGGTGTTTCCCCCCAGTGCGGGTGTGGCATGGCCACCACCGCCGCCTCGAGCACCATGGGATGCTGGTAGAGGATCGTCTCTACCTCGACGCTACTGATGTTCTCGCCGCCGGATATGATGACGTCCTTCGATCGGTCCTTTATCTCGACATAGCCGTCGGGGTGGATAACCCCCACGTCGCCGGTGAGGAACCAACCATCTCTAAATGCGGCCTCGGTGGCGTCGCGATTCTTGTAGTAACCTTTCATGATGCTGCTCCCTCGGAGAACTATCTCTCCGAGCGACTTCCCGTCCCGGGGGATGCTTTGCATGGTTTCGGGGTCTTTCACGTCGACGTCGGCGAGCGTCAGCACGCTGATGCCCTGCCGCGCTTTGAGCCGGGCTTGCTCGTCGACCGGGCGGCGGTTCCATTCTTCGCGCCACTCGCAGACCAGCGCCGGCCCGGTCGCCTCCGTGAGGCCGTACGCGTGGGTGACGCGGAAGCCAAGTCGTTCGATCTTCTCAAGGAGCGGCGCCGGTGGCGGGGCGCCGCCAGTGAGCACGTGGACCGGGGCGATGAGCGGGCGGCGCTCGGCGGGGCTGGCCTCCAGGAGGATATTGAAGACGATGGGGGCGCAGCACATGTGCGTGACGCGGTGGTCGCCGATGGCGCGGTACATGTCGCGGGCGGTGGTCGCCCGGATGCACACGTTGGCGCCGCCGCGCGCCGCCATGCCCCAAGTGAAGGTCCACCCGTTGCAGTGGAACATGGGGAGCGACCACATGTACACCGGCTCGCTCCCCACCTCCCACTGGAGGAGGAGGCTCAAAGTACTCAGGAAAGCTCCCCGGTGGCTGTAGACCACGCCTTTCGGCGCCGAGGTCGTGCCGGAGGTGTAATTGAGAGCTATGGGATCCCACTCATCGTAGAGAGGGGTTGGAGGGCACTTGGGATCGCCTCTTGCGATGAGCTTCTCGTACTCTAGCTCGCCGAGCCGGATGCCAGTCGGGGCATCGACGTCATCGATGACGACAACTAAAGGCAAGGGTGCGCCGTCGTCGATTAAGTGCTTGAGGGAGTCGCGGGCGAGCCGGACGTATTGGTAGTCCACGAAGAACACCTTCGCCTCCGAGTGCTTTAGAATGGTGGCGATGTTGGCCGCGTCGAGCCGGGTGTTTATGGTGTTCAGCACTGCACCGGCCATGGGCACGGCGAAGTGCATCTCGTACATAGCTGGAACATTGGGGGCGAGCACAGATACCTGTAATGGAACATCAGTTTGTCATCAGATCAGATAAATACACGTACGACGAAGCACTGTAAGACAATTTATGTTGCTGATTCTGACCACATCATTCTTGGAAACATTTAGAGATCGGAGGGATGAGGCCATGCGCAGGCAGCGATCGTACGTCTGTTTCCAGGTGAATCGGATTCGTTCGTACACGACGGAAGTGCGATCGGAGTAAACAGCAGCAGCCCTCTGCAGAAAGGTGATGGGGCTGAGAGGGACATAGTTAGCTTGGCATTTGAGGAGTTGATCCATTGGTATCTGCCGAGTGTTTTCTGCGGTTGAGGAAGTTTTGGAAGAGGGGGCGAGGATGTTGGGGGGGATATATAGAAGCAGCAAACTGGAGAAGAAGAAACGAAGAAGATGTGAAGCTGGAAGCGAGGGGATGAGGAGTTTATATGGTGTTGGGAGATCTACTGGCTGATGATGGAAGCTTGGTGGGCCCATGCATGGTTGGGGAGAAGGGGCGGAGGGATTTGTGTGGAAGCTAGGAGGGAAGGTGCATGGATACTACACGAGAGCGTTTGAACATGGACTGTTGACCCTTGACAGTCTGAATGGTTTCAGCGTTTCACATGAATTGGTGGGTCCTATGTCTTCCTGTGGAAGAAATTAGTGGGTATTCCATCAAACTTCTATTCCTTTGAAAGGAATGCTCCTCTTATTTTCCTTACCATATTACAGTTTTCTTAATCACGGTCTTCTACTGTAAAGACTTGGAACCATAATGGGGTTAAAAGAAGAGCTCGGACAGACACATAGAAGTGGTTGGAGACTTTTCTTTCTTTCTTTCTTTCTTTTTCTTCTTTTTTTTCTTCTTTGGTGATAGAAAACAAAACAAAGGGAAGCTTATGCAAAACCTAGTTGTTTTTATTTAGCAAGTGTGAGAGAGAAATATATAGAAGGTTCAAAGAAAACCCATAACAAGAAAATAAACGAGCCTAGAGGCTCTTGCCAATTGAGACACGCCAACTTGAATAGAAAGTAGATTAATTCCACATGCCATCAACAACACTTTGCGGGTATTTGGGTATTCATAGAACCTTCCAGGACTTGGATTGTAAATTTCTTAATTTTGTCAAAGTACCTAGTAGTTGGATGTAGATAAATGTTATGATTATGGTCATAGATCCATAATTTCTCAGCACATTCACTTTTCAAATTCAAACCTGGAAGGTGGCATTTCTACTAAATTCCTTGAAAATTAAAACACAATAGGATCAAACATACCTGGCTAGTAGCTAGTTGCGACCGGACCTAGCCTTCATTCCGCAAATATTCGCATCCGCATGCTTAGAAGATACCATTATTCCAATTGTTCTAGTATAAGAATTCTATTAATTATTCGCTCCGGCTGAAGCAATTGTAGCAGCTCCGGCACCTATTGATTTTGCACCTTCTTTGTAATTTCCTTGACTTCAATTGTTTTATCAGATCACCCACATCTTAAAGCTGGATCGAGGTTGATCCACATGTTTTTTGTTTAACAAATTAATTAAATTGAGAATGAGATAGGTAGAAATGTGTACTAAGAGGAAGAGTACAAAAGGACATTTCTTTTATCTTGTGGGAGGAAGGGGAAAGAAAACATATTAATTTGAACCATCAATCAGATATATGGTAGTGGTTTTCATTGAATTGATTTTTTGGTTGTTAAGTATTAATTTATTCATAATTTTACTTGATTAATAACATGGTTGTCCAAGTCATCACTTTGGCATCCAACACTTACATTCGGTTCTTTCTTGTCTGTAGCAATTGTTTGTTTGAGTAGGCCATCAAACATTTTAATCTCATTCAATTGGTTGTGTTGCTCTATCTTTTTCCACTTTTTTCCATCTTTGAATTAGGTATGTCTTGAGCAACTTTCCATTGATGAATAGATAGAGATCTAGTAGGCCTTTATTTTGCACCAAGTAGCTTTCTCCAAGGAGAGGGGGAAAAAAAGAAGAGAAATAATAAAAATTTCAAGTCATTTAGTAAAAATATATGACCTTATCATCAAAATATAAGATTATATGGATCCAATTAATTGATCCTAGCAATGTAAATGTTAGTCAATAATTGCTAAATAGAACACAAACCAATATTCGCTGATAAATACAAATCACAAATAATTTTATTTGACATGTTGAGTACATCTCAAAAGATAGGATTGTCATTCTTAGGCTTAGGCAAATTATGTGTCAAGGGATGAACTAATTTCTATTTCAGATATTCAAATTTGTTAGTCAGTTTGATATTTAAAAATGATGACTTGAACAACCTTGATTTTTTTTCCTTTCAAAATCTTGTTGAAGAACATCTAGTGTTTCCGTATGATACTAGAGTAAATTATGTATGGAAGAGGATATGAAATGCGGCTAACTATGCTATGATAGCAACATTGATTGTTAGTACCATTTAGGTGTAAATTACTATTCGATCTTCGCAAAGATTTAGATACTTGAACGATGACATAGATTGCTGAGTGCTTGCTTGAATGATATCATTCTTTGCTACTAGAGCAAAAGTGCGAGACTTGATTATGCAATATATAAGAGAAATTATTTAAGAACCTTAGTTACGATTGAGGCAACTAAATAAGTTGCCAAAACTTTGAAAGCAATATTCTATGCATCATGTTTGGAACTTTATGCTCTAGAAGAACTAGGATGCAAGTTAAGAAATCTCTATACTTCTGCTGGAAGAATTTTACTAGCAACATGATGAGCATATCTTGAAGGCTTCCTTGCTATGAAATCCCTGATTTAAAGTTCGTTTGCAGCAAATTTGATGCTGACTGCACATGGCTAGAGGGTGGAAGTCCTTTCATGGATGAATGGATACCAAATCCCTCATTTCATACGCTATTATTGTCGAGGCTCTGCTTTTCTTTTCCACATTTCTTTTTTGAGGCTAATTAAACCAACAATTTTGAGGTTTTCTTTTTTTAAAAAGAAGAAGAAGAAGAAGAGAACCAACCTCCTCCCCAACTTAGAGAGAGAGAGAGAAAGAGAGAGAGCACAGAGTATTTGTTACCTTTTTCATTTTTTAGGGGAATCTTGTTAAACAACCCTATGATAGATGACTGTGGCCCCATGTCTGATCTCCTTCTTTCTCTCTCTCTGGATTGGTGTACCTTTCATGTCTCTCTTTTGAAACAGAGAACATAAACAAAGAAAGATATTGGCTACTAGAGGAAGAGGAATGCATTCTTTTTCGCTTTGCCTTATGGATTATATATTATTTTTTAAATGATCTATATGTAGAATCCTAACTTCATCAACAATGAATGAAATATAAATGTCATAGAATAATTTTAAAAAAACAAATAAAATTATATAACTACCCCTAATTCACAAATAAAAGTTCTTTTCCTAGCATAAGATGCTAAAGGGGAGGTGTCGCATGTGATTCACAAAGACCAACCAAGCTCCATCCCCCTGTCAAGGTTGTGGAGAACACGTACTCAAAATCATTCGTTGTACCAAAATGTGACGACTGATCCCTGAAGAATCAAAAGTTCTGATATTGAGCTAAAGTATTCAATATATTAGAACATAATCCAAACTTTCAGCTTTTGCACATTTTCTTTTGTTCATACAGTTGATTGGATTTATATTCAGAAAATTAGTCACTTAGGTTGTGGGTCGGTCCAAGTTGCATGCGTTTCATGCGTCTAACCTGGCAAAAAACTGAGGTCAGAACATGCCCGAACACGAGGGGCCACCCACAACTCAAATTTAACGGCACTTTTGAGCTGTGAAACATGGCATACATATGCTTGCATTGAATGCAAACAGGCCCCTGTCCCTGCCTCTAATTAGATAGGAGGGCATATATGGACCTCACGTTTCAAAAGCTGGGAGGTGTCAGGGTCCAAATTGGATATAACAAAGTTCACCGTTGGAGTTGCAATGTTAGCATTTTTTTTCGAAAAAAGAGAGAAAAAAAAAACAATTCCTGAAGTTTTTGGGTGCTTGCTAAAAAATTGCCATTGTTCTAGCAATCAGTGGGTCAAGCCTGTGAACTCAATCTTGGGATTGGTAGGAATCTGCCTCCAGTCTCCGAAAAGAGAAAAGAGCTCTCCACTAAGGGGTTAAAGGTGGAAGAGATAACTTTTAATTTTGCTTTGTGGAAGACTTGGAGATCAAATCTGGGCAGAGGATGATGCACGTTATCAATAATGATACTCCTAAGACTAATTAAGGGATATATTGTGGATGGTTTGACCACCCAATCCTTTCTTCTTCTTCTTTTTTTTAAGAAAAAGGGGAGGCCTAGCCACCCAATATTATTGAGGATATGTTATTTACAAGAGCAGAGGGATGAAACCAGAATGCACAATGTATGTATTAAAAACAGGATGATAGAGCTAAAGCAAGGTTTTTTTATCAACTAACATCCCTAGAGTGAGCAGACGATGACCATGACTCCGTCTAGAGGAGTAACTAGAGTGGACACTGTTCTGGATCTGCATTTAAGCTGCAATCACTCAATCCAAATGTTGTTTCTCGTGAAGTTGTTAATTGATCTGCTAATAGCTTTTAGTTTTCCACTAAACCTTTTTTAAATTGTTTATGTAAGGAATAGCTTTCATTGATAATTGTAGATTAGAGCTGATCATAGGCCGGGCTTGAGCACACAAATATGAAATTTTAAATAAACCCAGTCTGAAGCTGATAAAAGTTGAATATAGTTTAGGTCTGAGGTCTGGCCGGTGATCAGCTCCATGGCGGATTAATGATGCAAGTTATATTCTGAGGCTGTGCTTTGACTCCATGAACTTAGTCAATTGTGGATCAATTGTCCCTCCCCAATTTAGCTTGGTCGTCTCATAGAGTTAAGCGTGGCAAAAGCCCATGCACATCGATTGAGGGTCAACAAAAATGGGCCAACCCCTGGGTCTTAATCCGTGGACTGGACCCAGGCCATTTGCTTCCTTAACCTGTCACGCATTCCAGTCTTTCTAAAGTTTGAACTCCGAATTGTATTCAGTAAACATCAATTTTATAGTTTTATACAAGACGGGAGTGGCAGAGGATTTTGACCAGTCATATCTAAGGTTAAACACCCCTTCTGGAGAAGCCTTTGAGCTGACAATTGCCACTGGATTGACCATTATATTTTGATGACTAGAATGCAGGACCTAATTTATTTTAGAGCTTAAATTTTTGCATGGTAGTATAAGCAAAAAGAGACTAGTAGGCATCAAATGAGAAGTTGATAGGTTAATAGGAGTTCCACCAGCAGAAACTCTTTGATTCTAGTTCTACCTTTTAAATACTTCGATACCTGTCACACCATGACACACTGCCACACCTTCTTAGCTATCTTAGCTTCTCTTGCTTATATGTGGGGGCTGTTTGGAGTTATGTGGTGAAGTTCTATTGTAACTCAAGTTACATTGTAATTTAGATTGCTGTAGCCGGCTTACAAAAAGGCTCATTTTTGTATTTGGAACAGCGTTTGGAAAAAGATGAACGTTTTTGACAGATGTTTCATCGAATACTTTGCAAGTGGATGCCATGTCAGAGTATCTGACATACATGGAGATGAGAACATTCTGAATGAGGAGGCCAGTATGGACTTGGGCATCCACATGGAGGGTGTCAACGGCAATACAACTCGATCTTGAGCAAGTAAGAGAAGGAAAATGAGAGGGATGGAAGAGGTCTAGGCGGCGGCGATCAAGGAGAAGAAGGACATGAATTGGAGAAGGAGGGTGGCACCATGAAGTCCGAGATCGAGGAGGCGCCAAAGGCTAGAGGCGACATCGAGGGCAGTAGCGAGGAGAGACTTGAGCAAAATGAGGGAGGAGAGACATGGAGGAAAGGAGAAGGAGAAGGAGAAGAGAACTTTTTTAATTAAGATACCTACTCAACTATCTGCAATTCATCATGTTGCTCTTTCGACAACAAGCTGACCTACCACAAAATAGCATAGAGTTGCAGCCCAACAAGCAACTCAACTTATTGTGCAATTTGAGTTGCAGGCATCCAAACAAGCGGGCTGGGCCTGCACCTATAACTTAAGCCCCATGCGGCTCCACTTATAAAATTCCTAATAGCCTATTCTGTAAATATAATGTAGATGAATATGTTAGACCAATGTGAGAAAAATTCTAAACAAAAGAATAGAGTAATCAAGATCTAGACATCATTATGGTGTGTTGAACGATGAAGCTTGTTTTTTTTTCACCCGGTTCAGTTGTCCATAAGTGCCTAAGAATTATAAGTAGTATTGCTTTATTCTTCATGTTTAAGTATACAAACACTAGCCAAGGCCTGGATAGTCATGAAATCCACGAAAATTATATCTTAGAGAAAATGTTTAACCATTGCTTGTGTTGATCCACTATTTATCAACAGTTTTATCCAGACCTTAATCAAGCCCACTTAGGCTTTTATTCAGTGTTTTAATGGGCCCAATGGAACAGTTTCGGGGCCGTAAGGCCCTCTAGACTTTCCCGCTACATGAACAGCTTTATGACCCCAATGAAGCCTGTTTACACCTGGAACCCGTAGGCTCCTACGGCGCATCAGGACACGTCAAGGTCACCTGCAACTGGATTTGCTTTGAGGCCCATTTAGAGACAGCAAAACTTGAATAAAATTGTGAGTCGGACGAAGGAGAAATTATTGCCTACACTGTATGCATTACGTGACCATACATGCAGCCAATCACAACTGCTAATTTTTATAATGATGCACCAAAATACATCCTTAATGAATTAGGCACAGGAACCGACAATTGTGATCGGCTGCATACATGGCCACCTGATGCATGCAACGTAAACCATGTCGGTCGGCAAAGTCTTGGGTTTTGCTGGCTTCACTTTATCGGTGGTGCATGATGGAGATGACCATGTATAGTGTAATGTCAGAGGGTGCCCAATTGTGTACTCGTCAAGTATGAATTACCTGTCCTAGCAAGCCAAAAAAAAAAATTAGGGGTGCCCAATTGTGCACATGAAAGTTCTTTCTGCGGCATAGCCTGAGAAGATTGGTATAGTTTGCAAGAATTGAAGTTTTCCATTAACATGACATGAGCCTAGAGAATTTTTCACGCGAGCTAATAGGAGCCCAAAAACAATTTCCATATAAAAATAATTAAAACAATTAAACCATCATTAGTGCCATCTCAAATTCTATCTAAACCATAAAACATTAATTTACACGTCTGAAGTTCAAATGCCGGCAGATCTATACTACGGTAAAAGGGCACAAGCAATTCAGATTGAAACACTTCGTGACCACAAAAGAATTTGTAAATAGCATGCCTCTTCACAACAAGTTTCTAGTTCAAGCAGTACCCATATATCTATGAACATGTTACATAGCATGCATCTATGAATTGCAAGCTTCCAACTAGAACATATAGGACATTCTAATTATGATCCAATAATCTTCAAGAATGGTTGCCTCTCCAACTTGAGTGCATGAGACCAGGAATTGATTCAATGTGGATCTATATCCTTGACCAGAATTATATGATGTGAACTGTGACTTTTTTTTAATTTCTTACCACACGCAATTGTGAGCAAAGCCTCCTGCTCTCATCTATCAGGGAATGCCCCGATGGGATTATTGGCTCCTGTTTAAGTAGCATCTCGACGCAAACATCATGTTATGTGCATACATGCATAAGATGTTTTATTAACTTTTCTTTGTTTTCTAATTAGGTGTGAAATCAAGATTGTTTCATGAAAAAAATACATGCATTGAAACCGCTTGGTATCACATGCAACCAAGAGCACCGCCTTGTTCATAGGGGGATACCCTAGTGGATTTTCTGGTTACTCTCCATTCATCTACGCAAATACAATACCATATACTTAATTAACATATATATATATATATATATATAATTTTAATTGTTCTTGTAATATCCTTATCAAACAACCTTCTTTCTTCATAAAATGCTCTTATCCTAAAAACTATATTAGTGTGCCAATACAGATCACAAAATACCGCTACCCAAGATAAAATTAGTGATACGGGTGCCTAAGGAGCCAAAAAGGAAGACACTGGTGCTTAAGGAGCTAAAAAGAAATTTTTTTTCTATGTCAATTTATTTTTAGGTTATGCCTGAGCAAAGATAAATTTTGGAACGTCTAAATATGGTTTTTTTTTTCTTGCGTTTAGGACTTTTATGGGATGCTGTATATGGCGTTTTTCTTTCTTATGGGACACCTAATTAGAGAACGTCTATTTTGTCTTTCTCCCTAAGTTTAAGATTAAAAAATTGCTTAAAAAGCATTCCAAATGTGCCTATATAAAGGCATGTCTGTTTTGTTTTCAGCGAGAAACTAATTCAAGTTTGAGTGAATTAAGGAATTAAATCTTTAGCTTATTTTCTTTTTTTGGGTGTTCTGTATCTCTAAACTTTTCTTTGGGTGGTAAACGTGTTCTTGCTATGTATCTCAAAGAGATTATCTGTGAGTGGTGATCACTAAAACTTTGTATCCCTAGGGTAGATTCCTTTAAGTGGTGAGTTTTCTTTTTCCATCAAACTCTGTATTCCTTGGATAAATTTCTTTGGGCGGTGAATTTTTATCTATTCATTGTTCTTATTCTTGGAGATTTTGGATTTACCATTATTCTCAAATTTCTGGTTGGTGTTGTAGTGTTCGTTGTTGTCTTTTTTCATTATTTTTTTTGGATCAATTATTCTTATAATACCCCTACCAAATAACTTTTTTTAATCTCAAAATGCCCCCTATCCTAAGTCCGTATAAGTGTGCCAATATAGATCTCAGAATATTTCCTCTTCTAAATATTCTTATAATAATTAAATATATCTCTCCACAGGGAATGCCTTTATATTCAAAATTAAATATATCCTAATGCTTTTATGATTCCCAGTGATTAGTATCATGATTAGTTGAACTCTTAATTGACAACAAGATGAGGTTGAAGTCTCTTGTTAAAAAGAAGTATAAAAAGGCTTTGAATTTATAGGCTCATCGAACTTTAGTTTCAAATTCTTAGATCTCGACAAATAGGTTAGCTTTTTACTTTGGACATTCATTTTATGGTATGAATGCCCATAGTTTACTGTAAGGATATTGGTATTTTATTTGCATCCACAATGATTTTAGCAGACAAATTAACCAAATCTTTATTTTTTTTTTTTGTTAACCATTTTGGACTAGACTAGGTCTTGGGTCAATAATAGATTAAGATAACTCGATATACAATGTAATGCGGAAATTTTGCTAGATCTCTTATTAAATATAATTCGAGATCTTAAATATTAGTTAGAATTTCAAGTAAAATTAAATATCCTTCAGTATAACTATTTATTTAGTTTTAAATTATAGTTCTTTATGTTTGACACATTGCAAAATGTTTAAAGTTAGTATTTTTTTTTTTGTTATAAAATTATTTTTTCTTCTATAAAACCATTTAAAATTATATTTAAGTACATATAAAAGCCTGGTATGAGGACGCCTTGTGCGCTGAGAGAGCCGGCCCCCCGCTGGCGGTGGTTTTCCCTGGCGGTCTCTCTTTTCTCAATTCCGTCTCCCGCTCTTCATCGACTTCTCCTCGGTTTCCACCGTTCCTAGGACTGTCTATCCCTCCTCTGAACCCTAGGGTTATCATTTAATTTAATCCCCAAAACCCATCCGATTTCTCGGTGGAAGTACCGATGGAGAGCGTCCTACTGCCGGAGGAGAAGCAGCGCCTCATCTCCTCCTTCCTCGAGATCGCCGCCGGCCAGACCGCCGATATCGCTGCGCAGTTCCTCGAGGTCTGATTTTCTGCCGAAAATTGTATTCTTTGCAGGAATCTGTTCAAGATCGCGTCTTTGATGTCTTTTTCGTCCTTTCATCATTCTATTTGCACTAAGAACTCAATTGTTCTCGATTTATCGAACGGTGAATGAAAAAATTGGTGTCTTTTACATTCTTGAACCTGTAATTGTTGGGCTGCTGCTACTGTTTTGATTGGATAACCGATGATTGATTTTAAGGGTTCTTTTTCTGCCCTTTGATCTGGGTTTTGAGGGCTGGGGTGGGGATTTAGGGTTTTTGATGGCAGGCATTGCGTAGTTCAGTGAAGATAGTGGGTGGTTTATTATGGATTTGAATGCGATGTGTGGATGTACAGGCCACGAGTTGGAAGCTTGAGGAAGCTATCCAGCTGTTCTATGCCGGGAACGAGTTTGGTGCGGTGCCATCGTCGTCCTTGCCTCCACCAGTGAATGAAATCCCTAGGTGAGTTTGGAAGGGGCCAATTAGAGTTTTAGGGTTTGGAGTATGGAAGTCATGGTGTTTCGTGAATTTGATCGTTGTAGTGAGTTTCGCTTCCTGTTTGCACTTTGCAGTGAAAGGGAGAATGTTGAGGTCAATGAGAACGTAGGGCAAGGTGCTGGAGACGATGAAGTGCGTGCGCCATTACCGGTTAAGAGGGATACTTTGTATGGTGATCCCTCCTTTATCAGGTAGGCTTCTGGCTATCTTGCCATTTCTATACTCGAAGAGATATAGATGATCTGTTATTTTTGATGGTTTTGTTTAGTTTTTAATGGATAAGTTACCATCTTATTGCTAGATCATTGTTATGTGAATAGCTTATGTTTTTCACTGTTTACTGGATCCTTTTTTTCCTCTCCAAATAGTCAGGTTCCTAGACAGATAGTTAAACACAAAAAGTTTTCTTACTATTGACATGGTGATAACCAAGATAAAGAAAATATTTGAGATATGTACTATAGAAAACATGATACAAGAGATACTGCTTGCCTACATGGCATTAACTGCTATGCAGCAAATAATGCTCCTCTTGTTTAATTTCTTTTTGCAATAATGGGTCATCATTCTGGAAAAAGAGTCAAAAATAATCTACAAGTTATAACTCCGTGTTTGGTTTGCAGAACAACTAATGGAATCATGATTCCTTTGGAATCACCATTCCCTTAGAGTAATTGAGATTCCACTCTTAGATGGGAGGAATGATCATTTCCATGGCAATGAGAATGAGTATCATTTTTGTATAATCTAATTAATAGCATTTAATGGTGTAAAATGGGTATAGATGATAAATTTGGTGCAAACCAATTAGCAGGGTTTTATACTATAAAATAAGAATAAATATTTTTGACTAATGTTTGAATTCAAAAAATTGTTATCTATTAAGATGAACAGTGGATATGGAACATAATGTCTGTCATAACATTATAGTGTTTGTTATTTAAAGGCCAGTTAACATAACATAACATAAGAGAGTGGGAAGTCCCCCAAAAAAATACAACAGTTATTATTCTAAAATTTGATTTTATTCCTTAGTCAAAGATGCTTACAAAAAGTTAATATAAGCTTAATTTCGTTCTCAAAAGAACCCAGCAGAGTTAAATATTAGAATGAAATTGCTAAATCTTTTAATGCATTCTTTTATTTATTCCCAAAAACATAGAATAGGAACAAAGATTCTAAGATGTATAAAAGGAAAGGGAATGAAATAAAATGAAAAGAAGGGAAGGGAGAGAGGAAGTATTACCTCATAATGGCTTTCCTCTCTTCTCTCTTTCAAACTGTAGCCTATATGTTTTTTTCCCCAGATACCTTGATGAAAACCATATTTAAAGTTTTTTCTTTTTGGTAGGAAAAACATTTCCTTATTGTTAGGAGATATTGAAGGAAGATTGCTACCCCCAACAGAATGAAGGGTGGTAGAGAAAAAGAAGATGTATTTATTGTTGTAGTTATTCATCTTTGAATAGCTAAAGATGCAAACCTTCCTCTCAATTCTCTTTACTTTTTTAAGACCTTTCTTTTCCCAATGCGAACAGAAAATTATATATGGCTCTAGAATATAATTGAATGTAAGATCAATCTACATTGAGTTTCTGAGTAAACACCATTAAGCTAGCTATGAGCATTGATTTTGTTGTCTTCATTATGGCTATTACTGAAAAAAAAGGAAAAGTGATGAGAGGCTTCAAAGACATGATGATGGACTGAAAACCATCGAGCAAGGTCTACTGTACCGCCTCTTACTAATCGTACCACATCATATTGGTAAGGCTAGTATGGTACTGAGGTTTGGTTTCGTATGTGAGCCGACCGAGTCTGTACCATTTTGAACTGAGCTATCCTGTGCTGCCTTGTATCAACATGTACTGTTTGGTTTTGCGGATGTTGCCATCCAGCATCCAATGGTGCAGTTACCAAATTAGTTTTTGTTGTTCATTAAAAACTTGGCTTTGAAAAAGATGAATTATGGGCACTTAACAAATACCATAAAGACAGATACATGGGCTTTTCATTAAAAAAAGAGCAGAAATGGTCAAATTTAGTGCCATAAATCTTCTACCTAGGGTAATGCACCCGTTCCAAAATCTCGAACCATAACTGCTCTTTAAGTGCTTCCTTACTAAATTTGTTTCTAAAATATCTGCTTCCTCGCACCTGCGTTCGTACCTGCTGCTGATTCTAGCAACGAAGTATCAAAACAATTCCACATGTTGGCTAGTTAAATGAGTTTTGGCCCTGGGTTGGCACCGTGCAAATTCCAAATTTTTGGATGGCCTATGCAAGAAATTAGAATAGCTGAGTTTCTTTTAACCATGGGCAACAAGTAGTTAAATCTATTAATCATAGTTTATATGGCTATGAATCTTGTGGACAACTGTATGATGGTTTTGAAGCTATTGCACAATAAATATAGGCTATGAAGGTAGCTAACTGCAATAACATATAGGGGTTACGAAAATTGACCCGATCCAAAAAATCTGACCCAACTCTCCCCTACTTGGGTCAGGTTTGGATCAAGGGTTTTTAGTTAACCTCGGGTATGGGTTAGATCTTCTGACCCAAAATTTTAAATATGTTGGTTATGGGTTAAGGCTTTGACTTGACTCGAGTCATGATGGTAGAGTTCTATTTAGGTTGAAATAATTTAGGTTGGATTGGGTCATTATCTTGGATAAGAATTTTTAGGTGATTGGTCTTTTCTTGATACTAGTTTTTTAAATAATTTTCAGAAATTAGCCAGTAAGAACTGTAAATAGTGGATTTGATAGGCTAGCTTAGTTTTATTAGGGATTGAGTCTTGCAAAATAGATTAGGTTAGGATCATATGGGTGACCCGAAATGACCCATGGGGGTATGGGTCGAGAAGTCTTGACCCAAATGTCGGGTTAGGTCGAGTATGGGTCAAGGTACGTATGTTATTGTCCTTACTTGACCTGACCTGACCTGACTTGTGACCCTAATAACATGTTCCCAAGAATTGATAAAAAATGTGAATCCATTCTTGGAATGCCATTAGTTCTTGGACCACTTGTTCTGCATAAGCATGTGATTCTATATATTTCACATTAATCCACAAGTTTCTTTAGAAACAATTGGAACCATCTGTCTTAGGTGGATTTATAGTTGAGATGAATCCTTTTCCTAGAAGCATATGCCAGAGGGCTGGAAGTTGTATTTTGCACCTACCAAAAGGTGCTGCATGCATGTAGTGAATCCTATCTGAAGGTGTTGGAGATGATGTTATAACCTGGAATAGATAGAAACCTTCTATTTGGTCAATCCCTACCAGTGGATCATCAAGATTCTCAAAATTTTAACTTTTTTATTGCTTGAATCAAGTTGATGATAGTGATAATGGAAAAAAATTGTTCAAGTTGTCCATGTCAAATGGTGCAAATCAAGCAAAAGATTTGCTAAAATCAGAGTGGAAAGGGTGATCCTTATTGTGAGTTTGGTGTTAGATTGTCTCCATGGCAACACCTCATGTTGGTTGGATTTGCTCTTGACCTTTGACATGGACAATCCTTATTCGGTGAAAGATAATACCTAGATTTTCAATCTTGAAAAACCAAATATATGACTCTAGGACAATAATGCGAAAGTAGTTTTTTCTTATCAACTAAGATCAATTTTCGAATAGGGAAGAGAGAAATGTTGGAGGGTGGAATAGTTGGGGGAGGAAGGTGAAGTGTGGAGGGCAAAGGAAGTTAGGGAGAAGGGTGGCAGGCGAAGGAGGGAAGAAGGGTGGATGTGATGGTTTTGGGCGGAAATTGGGTGGATGGGGGAGAGACCTTGGTGGCAATTTAGAAGTTGGGGACTGGTAGTTATCATTTGTAGATTTGGTAATTGACATATTTGTTATTGGAATCCACATTGAAAAACCAGGGACAGAGAGGAATGATGATGAAGAGAGGGGTAGGAGTGGGGGACCAAGGAAGATAGAGGGGAACAAGAAGTACTAGGATGACATATATAGCAAGATTGAGTAGTGATGATAAATGACATATATAGCAAGATTTCGCTGTACCGGTGCGTACTATACTACACCGGTACTAAACCAATATTCAGTACAAGTGTACCAAGTTCCAATACGTTAAACAGATTTGTACTGATTTTGTACCAAGTAGCGGTACAGGTATCGAAATGGGTAATGTGAACCTTGATATCTAGCACACATGTGTAATGTATATACATATTTATATGTATTTAATGCTTTTTTTTATAACTGAATTAAATTGTTATCATGTCGAATCTCATGCAAATTTGTTCCATTCATTACACTGGTAATGGATCTGGATCTTTATCATGTTACCATTTTGGAAATCCCTGCTAGTTTTGGATAATTGGATCTATCTCATAATCCAATCCTTCGATAGGCCTATATGTATGTGTTTAATTGCCCACTTCAATATGGTAGAGGGTCAAGCTGATTTAGGTATCACTTGGTCACGTGGATGACTAAAAAGGTGGATTTTAGATGCTTTGCTAATTGTTAAAATCTAGCTACAACGATTTAACTTCATATTAACAATTAGAAATCCAGTTTATGAACTAGTCTATCATATGGGAATAGTTACCTAGATGGCTTATTTCTTTATTGCTAATGTGAGAATTAAATGTTCAAAATGAAGTTAAGCTATTCCTTATACTAAATGGTTGTGATATATAGTCAAACAGTAATATCCTTTATGAATGATGATACTTTTGAAAATCAAAACTAATAATTCTTTAGAATTTATATGAAATATGCTTAACCTTTAAGTTGAGGATGAGGGATGATGTTGGATTGGGTCAGGGAGGGTCTAGGTACCACCCTATTGAGACTTGGACCTATCAGGGTGTTTGGGTCTCAATTTTGACTGAAAGTCTAATCGTCCATCAATTGGGTTGGGTTTGGGTCTGGTAAGCATAAAACTGTAAGAAGTCCGATGCTGGTCGGCTATGAATCAAGTCTAAGTGTAGAGATCTAGGTACTGAATGTGTCCACATGTGAGAAGTAGACTGGTTGTGACAAAAAGATATTGATAATGACATGGCTGGAGTAGGGAAGATGGTGATGGAACCTTTAGGTGTGAAGTTACACGAGGGGCAATGGTTGGTGGTGGGAGGTAAAAGTAAAGTTTTATTAATATATAGTTTATAAGAAAAAAAATAAGGTACAATTTGAGGCATACAAGCTGTGTATTCAGATTTATATATTGGCAGATATTTGGTTCTGGTGATATGTATTTCCTTTTGGCTCTATATTTGGACCCAGACCCAATCCAAAAGTCTTAGATTCTATGCAAGTCTTGAGGTCTGAGTGACAGCTACAGCGGCAATGCAAGTAATGTTCCTTTGCGAGTTGGGTTAAATCAAACATAGTCTAATCTAGGTCAATTTGAGAGTTGCATATTAGACATGGACTTTTGGACCGCCCAAGTGGGTCTGGTCAAGTTGGAGATAATGCTTTCCCCAAATGAGTGGGAGAATGAATCAAATCTTCCATTGTCCATTCAAATACCTAGGGAAATGTAAGCTTTGAAATTCAGGAAAACCTTAAGAAGTTCAATGATGTTCAGCTCAAATGACCTCTATCGCCTTATCATCCTAGTTTATCTGTTTTCTCCCTCTTCCTCAGTTGTCAGCATTTATCATCATTTCTAGTATTATTGGTTATTCTATGTGATTGATAGAGAGATAAGGGGTTTATCTTGACGTATTACATTATAACTTAATGGTGAGATATATTCCGATAATTGATATCACATGTTAATGTGGATGCTTTCCTTTATATATTGGAGCAAACTCTTCAAGAAGATTTTTTATTATGATAGAAAACACTGTGCTCACATTTTTTGTTATGATTAATCTAGATATACTTTTGTTTAGGTTTCCCAAACCCCTATTCTGCATTTTTTATTCTATTCATTTGGCTGTTAGATCCATAACAAAAAGCCTTGTGTACGTGGAACTTGTAACTTCCATAGCATTTTGCAGCCATTTAGTTTGATCATTTATTTGATAAGTGATTTTTTCCTAATTTAAATTTTTCATTCTTTTAATGCATGACTTTTCTAAAATAGTATGAACTCTTGTTTATATGATGGATCTGTAAATTTCAAACTCTTTCTTACCCTTTTGTTTTCAGGCTACATCCTAGTTCAGTGGTTGCATTTCGTAATTTTGAGGAGGAGTCAAAACGTCCTGCTGTTTGGGAATCAGATCAAAAGGCTGCGTCAACATCAAATGGCTCCCGTGATAATCTTGCTTCCTTATATCGCCCGCCTTTTGCATTAATGTACCAAGGGGCCTTTGACAAGGTAGATGAAATAATTTCACTGTTCCCTTTTTATTTTATGATTCAAATTTAGTGATTCCTTTTGGTTGATTCATTTCATATCTCTAAGGTAAAATGAAGACAAATATGAATGTCCTTAATGACTGACATTTATCTATTCACCTATCTACATACTGATTTATTGTGGGGTAGATATGTAAATGTTTTGATACCTCTGTGAGACTTATCTTTTCAATATGTTATGTATACCGAATTGGCTCATCTCAACTAAAGGTCATCATGGCTCAAAGCTTGAATGAGCTAAAACGAGTTTGAGGTCATGATTGTCTTTTTCTGAATTCTTAGCTTCAGTTTGACTTAGGGTTCAAAATTAATTTGGTTAAATTAATTATTCAGATTTAGTTTGAGTCAATTTCCTCATAAAAAATGGGTGGGAATCATGTAATCAATTATGAGTTAGTGAGCATTCTAGTTTCTATCTTCTTCAGTTGCACTATTCATTTTTTCAATCATTTTCTTGGGGGCTTGAGAAATCACCTCCAGGATGATTTTCTTTTTTCCAATTTGGCTCTAGATAGTGAATTTGATACTTCATCAGATTTTTGTTGAAGCATTTGAATTCTTATATTTAAATAAAATATTTAGATCTGTTTAGATCTTCCATCATTGTAGATGATCCTTGCAATCCCATCTGTGCCAAAGTGGTATCAGGGGGCAAGGAAGACCAACCATGTGGCAACATTGATAAACATGACATGGCAAAGACAAAATGGAATGTGGCATGAGCAGCAAGAAGAGTATAAATGACAAATGGATCGCAAATTTAAAATTTTGGATGCTATATGTCAAGATATCCTTGTAATCTCAAGAGTGCAGCAACCGGCAGGAAAAATGGACTTGTCAAAGATTTGGTGTTGTTGAAGACCAACCATCTGACAGACACATGATTAATAATCTATTAACTGACTTTGCTGTAGTAAAAAATCCATGCAATAAAGTCCAACTAGTGTCCCGATTGTGGAAGATCCAACCACTAGAAATCTTTAAAAAGAACGATGGCCACAGCATCTACTCATTCATATGAAATTGTTTATCTTGATTAAGTCTTGGTGCTATGATGATATATTTTATTGGTGTTTTTTTTGTAACCACTGACTTTTAACACTTAGTGAATGATCAAAGGTGATCTTGTTATGGATTGAGGTTCACCCAAACCATCATCCGATTGTCTGAGGATTTTTTTCCTGGTCTTCACCTTTGAATGTTGAAAATCAAATGGCGGTCATGTGATCAGAGGTCTGAGAAGCAAATGGCATCTGATGTAGCTTGGGTTTCTTAGTATGCAGTGTTACGAGTCTATAGGAAGTTGTTTGTTGGCCTCCATCATTGAATGGTGGTAAAGTGATTGGAGGACATCTAAAGAAGATCTTAGGGACAAGATTCAAGAAGCAGCAGTGTCTAATGTAGTGTTGGGATTACAGCAATCTTACAACAGATATCAAAACATACAAGATTCTTACAGCTGGTATCAACACTTATAAGATACAACAAATTGGTCCCAGCAAAAACAGAATGTCTTATATTCTTTATACTCATTTCTTGAATTTTGCATTATATTTGCTGGCAGCTGCAGTATGTAAGCAATTTAAATTGTTTAAAATAACTGAGTGGCTCAAATCAATCATCTCAATATGAAAAAGTATATTAAGTTGTTGATGTTTCTCCTTTTAAATGAGGCTACTAATGTTGCTACTGCATCGTATGTAAATAGGCGAAGGTAGAGGCTGCTGTGCAGGGTAAGTGGTTACTAATCAACTTGCAGTCCACGGAGGAATTCAGCTCACACATGGTAAATTTTTCTGCAAACTTTCATTGTTACATTCAATTTAATTTGCTGACAAATAGTGACAAAAACATTGCCTCATCACCTTCCAAAGCTTAACCGGGATACATGGGCAAATGAAGCTGTCGCACAAACGATTCGTACTAATTTCATTTTCTGGCAGGTTGGTGTTTCATTACCATTATTTGTATATGAATATTATTGGACTTTAATTATTCATTTTTCCCCTAATATTTCTGTTTTGACACTTCTGTGTTTTTCTTTTCTTTTTCAAATGGCTATATTGTGTTAGTATCAAAACATATGCTAGTATCAACAATTTGCCTGTTTCAAATCGTGTTTATGCTGTACTACCATATGATTATTTTAGATGTATCATGATGCGAGCGAGGGGAAGAAGGTTTGCACCTACTACAACTTGGCTACTATTCCTGCGATTCTTGTCATTGATCCCATCACTGGACAAAAAATGCGTGCCTGGAGTGGCATGGTACAACCTGAGCGTTTGTTGGAGGTACTAAGGAATAGTTAAAAATATTTTTTTTGGAAGCCATGTTTTTTATATTATGGAGGCAGGACCCTTTATTTTCCCCACTTTTTAAAATTGTTTTAACAACTTTTGTCTAGGATTTGCTTCCATATCTGGATAAAGGTCCAAAGGAACATCATGCTATTCTTCCTCAGAAACGTCCAAGAGAAATGGCCAAGGATTCTAAAGCTCATACATCAGGCATGCCAGGTACGCTACAGTCTGAGTAGCAAACTGCAGTTTGATGTGCAATTAAATTTTGCCACATAGCAGATCATTTTTAACTGAAGTTTCTTGATAACTGCTTTTGTAATTGCACATTCAATCAACTACCATTTTTGATTCAGGAAGATCTCAACTACTATTTTTTATTCAGGAAGATCTCTTATCGGATCCCCAAATTGAACCTGGGACAGTCAGATATCTTTTTTTTTCTCCAACATGTTTTCCAGAGATCAGAAAATAATGCCTGCGACTTCTATGAAGATATATCTACTTAATTCAGAAAATAATGATTTACTTTGATTCCATGTCAGGAAGGCCTAATGGGTCGACAGGGTGTGCAAACAACTGTTGGCTGTCCTGCTTTGAAAACCACTTCATCAAACCTGTAAAACTGTAAATAAGCAGGCAAATAAAGGGGAGAACTGGAAGATTTAACCTTGATTTTGATAGAAAGCAGGATATAACTTATATTTAGCTAGGTCCTAAGAAATCTTGCCACTGGTGACACTGACCTGAGTGGTGTTCAACTGTCCAAATTCTCCCACCCCCCCCCCCCCCCCCCTTTTTATATCTGCCCCAATCTCCTCATGAGTTCCCCACCATTCCTTTCGGTTTTTATCCTCTTCTTTGCCCTTCTTCCTGATTTATGATGCTAGGGTTTCCTCTCACTTGTCTATGGATCTCATTCCCCTTCTCGATATATTACCAGCATCTTTCACTAATAAAGGATAATTTCTCTCCAGAAAGCAATGGTTTCCTTGTATTTGTTTCATTTTTCCTTCCGATATTTGTGTGAGACAATTCTAAAATTTTTATGTACTACCCTTTTTTAAAGAAAAACTTTTACCTCTTTTTTCATTCCACATTCCACATGTGATATGGGAAAATGGTGAAACCAAATTTGTTGGTTCGTTTGGTTCGAATTTGAATCTATAATTTGAAATTCACTGCATCAGCATATTTAATTTGTCTACAGTAAGATTAGAAAATGTAGTCTTAATATATTTATTATCATATTAACTAATCAAGCAGCAAAAATGTTATTCTACACAATCCTTTTGCGTCTCACACTGAAACCATAGTATCGTGTACTGATGGTAGATATGGGTAATATGATTTTAAGTTGGTATATCATTTAACTGTGTTATGATATTTTCAGATCAATAGAATAGTCATGCGTTTCAACTGTTTAAAAGGTTTAGTGGTTATCATTGGATTTAGAGTGGAATTTGGTTGTTGAGAAGTGCCATCTCTGGTTCGATATGCCACCATCTTCACATTTACTGCATAAATCTTAGTAGTTCACGAATTAGGACGAACAGTAGTGCGAATTCGAAACATACAGATTCATGGTACAGAGAGAGATGGAGTGATTTAGGTAAGCCTGGGTGAAACTATCATGGACTGTCTTCTGCTTTCTGCCTCTAGATCTCACAATCCATAAATAACATATTGTAGACTTGTTCATGGCCATAAGTTATCATAAGTTCCTACTCTACATCTATAAGTTATCTTGCTTTACTTGCACTTACACAAATCCCATGAGAAAACTCGTAATTTTATTTTGGATGTTTTTCTGTGTATTACTAAATTATCTGGCTGATTTCTCTTTTTCCTATTCGTGTTTCCTCAGCTATGTGAGATTGTCTATGTTGGAGGCAGGGTTAAGTAATCTTTCTCTAACAGCTCAAATCTCTGGTTTTATGAGTGGGATGATATGCCATCTGTTTTCTGAAAAGGCTTCATTTTTGTTAAAGCTTCTAGGCTCCATTTGAATCCTAACCTTGCTTACTAGTAAATGTCTAAATTGAGTATTGGAATTGATTTTCGGCTTCCTGGATCCTTTTAACAGGCTGAATGGTCCTTAGAAAAAGAGGCAGATTTTGTTGTTGAGTATATGCTTTATCAGCATGTCTAGTTCCACTCCATGTTGATCATAAAAATATAATAATGCAATGCTTTCCCTGCTATGCATTTTATCTTGTAGCTCATTTTGATGACAGTTATCCAAAAGGGAGTAGCTTCATTTCCAGCACCTTACAGATGGGGGGTCTTCTATCTTCTAAGAGGAAAGATTTGTGTGATTCGTGTGTTAAGAAATTATCTGATATCTATTTGTAGTATTTGCTCTTCAGCTTGGATTGACCACAAATTAGAAATTGCACAAAAACCTAATTTAGTTAATTTCTTAAATTACAGTCTTTACCAACTTTCTTACAATAGTCATTGCATGGACAAAATCTATCTGATTACAGACATTATTATTGGCCCAACACATCGGTCATGGTTTGATGGTCCTGTTCAACGAGCTATTGCTCATGGATGTTAGCTACAATCTTTTGCACTTTCCACTTGCTAAATACCTGCCCTTTTATAATTATTTTAAAGAAATCTGTATTTAGACATTTTTGTAATGTTAAGATGTTCTTTGCTTGGTTACTCTTTTGGCAATTGTAATTGCTCATGTCACTGTTATTTGTTTTTAGATAAAACCCTTGTACCAAAGTATCCAGAGACTCTGCAGAAAACATCAGCTTCCTTGGAGGACACAGAAGGCCCTATCAGGTCACTTGCCACCAATGACGAGCCTAAACACGAGAAAGTTGCTGAAACTAGCTCAAGTGGAAAGCCCATCTACCCTCCGCTGCCTGAAGAGCCAAAAGGAAGCAGGGAACTTCTTTGTAGAGTTGGAATTCGTCTCCCTGATGGACGGAGACTTCAGAGGAACTTTCTTCGTAAAGATCCAGTAAAGGTAAAAGAATCACCAAGAGCTCATGAAGTCCTTCCCTTATGTCCTTGCAACAGGCTCTCCATGATTCTTCATTACATTTGTGCAGTTTTTGTGGTCTTTCTGCTGCTCTAAATTGGAGGATGGAGGAACAAGACCTTTCCGTTTCACACAAGCAATTCCTGGCGCATCGAAGGTGTTGAACTATGAGAGCAACCTAACTTTTGAAGAAGCAGGTTTATCAAATTCGATGATTTCTCTGGCTTGGGACTGAAAGTTTTAAGATGTCGTGCAGATAAATACCAGAAGGTTAAAGACCTGAATTTGTATGTGTGAAAAATATCCTTTTGCTGCTCTTTCCCTTTGAAGTTCAGGGATGGTTGGTGTATAGGCAAACTTTAAATTTCTAGCTTATCACTAGTAACTAGTTTATTACGAATATTTTGAGTTTTTTTTGGGTTTAGGTACTAAACTCAATTTGTAGATTGTAGTTTTATGTTATTTATAGACAGACAGTTTGCTTCGAAGAGAATTTACTAAACCCATCCTTACATGATCCTTGAAGGTTTCAAGCTCTTGCTGGTCTGCAATTTTACTGTGCTTTCTGAAACGCCACTGCTGTGCTCTTTTCGAGAGTGCAAGCCGGGGCCTATCTTTAGCACGCAACTCAACAGATGAAGCTGTTCGGGATTGTCTTCCCAAAGAGTTTTCGGGATAGTATCTTTAACGTGGATGTAAGGGAAGCAGTATGTGATTTTTTTGGGGGCCATAAATACCATTTAATTTTCACTCTATTAACATTGCAGCAAGCTGTTTTTGCAGTGTTTTTTGGGATGAGGGTGAGATCCAGAAGACCATATTTCACTGGCGTGGTTGACCAATCAGCAAAATGCCCCTGTTGATGAAATTAGATATGCCCCAGCTTATGATAAAGGTGATACTATCAAAAGTCATACGCTTGCAAAATAACAAGAAAAGAAACACCAAAGGTCGAACCGTCATAATAAATTTATTTTGGGAATCTACTGTTGGGAATGCTTCGTAGATGTGCAAGCTTGAATGCAGAACAAATCCGAGGATAAATTAATTAATAATTTCAGGACAGGTTTCACTCTTATTTAATAAGAAGAGTTTTTATTATTTTAGTGTATGTTTAATAAGAATGATTTATCTACTAAAAGTATGTGCCATGTTACATGATTATAATTATCTATGCATATTGATGCAATGGAGCTAGATGAAGAAGACTGGCGCCTACTAAAATAAGGGTGAGTAAATGATGAAGTCTAAAAAAAACTATTAAGGTGGCATCGTTCATGGAGAAACCACTCCAAAGCCAAGTTCACTCTTATCTATGCCTAGCACCAGTCTTCATATTTTCCTGGTCACCATAGGACACTATTAGCTTCTAGGACTCACAGAGCTCGCAACTGTGATCCATTCAGCCTAGGTTACCCCCTTATCATTAGGTTCCAGATGTGGGCTATGGGCAGCCTCCAGAGGAGGAAGGATTCTAGGCCTTGGTCTCTTCTCTCTTTGTGCATCCGAAAGGAAGGAGGATCCACCATCAAGCATTGGCACCAGCCATGAAGGAGAGGTGGAAGTTATCCCCATGGCATCGGAGCATTATTTGATTTCTTCTTTAATTTCCCTCAAATATTTTTTGGGCTAATGACTGTGTATGCAAGCACAATTGGTGTAGCCAGGCGTCAACTTTAGGACGAGGCAACAAAAGCTCTACGGTTATATTGGTGATTTTAACGTGATCCCAAGCCAGGAGTGCAAATGTGAGGGGAAACTTTTCTCCACAGAAATTCTCATTGACGTGGGTTACCAGGGTCCATAACGCACTTATTAGTGCAACAATAGAGATGGCAACAACGGAAGTCAGAGGGTTCATTAGCTTGAGAGTGGAGATCGGAATACAGCCTATTTCCATAGTTCCACCATGATTTGATTAAAAAATAACAGAGTTAGAACAGTGAAATCAAATAAGTCTTCTACAATAATTTCAGGACTAGATGGCAAGATGAAGCTATCCAAGTCTCTATTTCTGATGAAGACAGAAATTAGTGCAACGTGTTTCACCACTGGAAGTTGGATGTATCGTCAAATCCCTGTCACTCAATAAAGCTCTTGCCACTGATGGTTTCCCTCCACCTTTCTGTGGATCTTATTGGAATATTGTGAAGAATGATGTGGTAAAATTTGTAACTCAGTTTTTTGAGATAGGGAGATCCCCAGAGCCAGCTCACCTCAGACCTATCAGTCTCTATCTACATATATTCACAAAGCTAATAGTGGACAAGATTGAAAGGTATAAGGAGAACAGGCCGCGTTCGTCCTTGGGAGAAACACTTCACGCATTTCCTACACAAATATTTAAAACCTTCGTTGGATACGGAAAAAGCTTATGACCGGTTACATTGGAACTTATATGAAAGTTGTTCTTAGACAAGTCCGATTTCCAGAATAATGGATTTCTTGGATGGCAGGATGCGCAGGGGAGCCCATGTTTGAGTACCTACCAATGGCAGTCCTTTGCACTGGTTTATGTATAGGAGCTATATCTCTAGCTCGAAAGGAGCAATCACCTTCTTTCGTACAAATCCACCATTAGATCAGCTACCGCACAAATCTCAAAGCACCTCGAACTTTATTATTCATCCGCATGCATAGATCTCTAAGTCGGTAAGCAACCAATGAGTGATCCAATGGTGGATTCACGTAAAAGAAGGTGAATCCTACTTTCATGTGAAACATACAATCTCTATTCTTGGTTTACCTCTTGGGTTGGTTTAGAATGGGGGTGCCCCTTACCCCATGCTTGTTCATCCTCGTTGTTGACATGATGTCCCAATAGCTTAATCTAGAATTATAAACTAGTAGTTTGCAAAGTTATAGACCAAAGACAGATGCCCAGTCTATATATCATCTACTTTTTTTGCTGATGACTGCTTGTCTTGTGTTAAGCAAAACAAGAAAAAGAAAAAGAGGATGCCCCACCTTCTACAACCCCCATCGCACCCTTATCCCTATGCTTATTCTTCCCAGCTGCTGACATGATGTCCCAATGGCTTAATCTAGAATTACAAACTAGTGGTTTGCAAAGCTATAAACCAAAGACAGATGCTCGGTCTATATCTCATCTACCTTTTGCCGATGACTGCTTTTTATCGAGCAAAACAAGAATAAGAAGAAGAGGATGCCCCACCTTCCGCATCCCTCACCCTCGGCCATTTTTTTTTCTTTTCTTTTCTTCAAAAAAAGGTAAATGATGGGAAGACATCAGGAATCAAAAATATCTTGAATCCAATTAATCATCCAAGCTGTATTTGCTCTTATTCACAACCTTGCGTACTGAATTTGATGGGCCATCCCATGGGGGGGAGAGAGGACTCGTTGGACTTGACAGCCAAGCCCCACAGCCCAATCTGCAACTGTTATCCCTAGCTCAAGCTTCGAAACCACAAAGAGAAGCCCTAACTAAATCATCTCTTTTTAAGATTTTTTCATCTTCCCTTTTGATTTCACCTTAGAAGCCTCACTTTTGAGAGCAGAACTTTGGAGACATCTTAGGAGCATAGTTGGTCAAATAGGTATAATGAACTAGATATTGTCGGCCAACATTTTGATTGCTATGACCTAGATAAAAGTAGGGCATCACCACCCGTTGGTTTCACCAACCATTACGACTCTCGTCAGGGAGAAAAAAAAAAGTCATCCTCTTTTCAACACCCTTCTCTTCTCAAAAAAGGTGGGCTATACTTATATGCAAGCTGGTGCAATACACAGCCCACAACCACCTAAACAACTAAATGATTGGAGGGATCCAAACTCCAAAATTAATCCCAAAAACTTAACGCCGAAAGTTGGACCAGCCGCGTCCGTGACACCACGGCGCACTCATATGCAACAACCACCATGGCCATGGGGCCTCTTTGGAATTGTTTTCCAAAACTGAAGACATGTATGGTAAAATCTTTTTATATTTTTCTCATTTAGTTATAGAATCTTTAGATCTTTTAGTAACAAAGATTTATTTATTTCTTTTAAAAGAAGTGAAAACAGAACCAAGAAATAACAGCAATTTCATAAAAATGTTACCTTCACCATCAATCTCTATGTTGTAATTTACTAGTTTGTATAGGAATAAAAGTACAAAAGCAACAAAAATACCATACAGAGTAAACCAGAAGACTAATCAATTAGATAGCTTTAAAATACAAGAATAACGTAAACCAAGAACTTCGGATCAGATCACTAGTTATTTTGTCTTTTTGTTATCTTTTTATGAATCTTACGTTGTTTTCTGATAGACAAGCTTGCAAACAATTGAGCTACCGAAGGAGATGTAGCCATCTACAAAATACTCTTAAATCCTAAATTCTGATGAAAGTGGGATTCAATCTCGAGTTATTTTTTCCGAATGCACTTTTTAATGGATTTTTCCTAAACCCTAAATCCTAATTCTGGTGAAGCTGCCAAGGGCTTCATAAGTAAAGACTCTTTCTTGTTGCTAGTCTACCATCACCGACAAATTTTGATCTATTTTTTTGATTAACCTTCGTGCAAATTCCACATCCATCACTCGTTACGTCACCGGTTTCTTTCTCTAATCCAAGAAATATGGCGAAGATTATCAAAATTTCACAACCAACTTTATGACAATGTGCCTCTCTCCTTGAAAAATAGCCAACTTTATGACCACGGCATTCTTCTTGTCAATGTGTTGTCTTCCAGCCCCAGGAAGGTGAGGCTTTATTCATGCCCTCGACAATGTAAAGATGATAGCAACATGCAAGAGAAAAGTAGCCAGGAGATGAAACACGAGCAAAATTTCATAAAGTCTGGTTCCTTAACATTTTGTGCTAATTAACTAATGGATAATATGCAAGATTAGTGCAGATATAAATCTCAAGTTTTTAATAGTTGTATATAGTATTATAAGTTTTTTTTTTTTGTAAGTAAAAAACTTCTTTCTTTGCTATCTCGTATAATTATGATGTGCAGAAAATAGGCCCACCTTGGGACCATTAGACTCACATGAATTAAATCTCCGAAAGCTCCAATTTTATCCCACGCTTAATAAGCGACAATGTGGTCACAGTCATCCGTGAAAGACTCCCTTTGATTGAATCAAATCTAGTTCAAACACGTCTAAAAATAAAAGCACACCTGACTTTGTACAATATATACGTGATGCATGCAAAAGGAGATGCAAAATGTTGGGCTAGGAACAGCCTTTAACTTATCGTTTTTATCGTGACGAGATAAATAAAATAAAAGCTAATGGAGTTGAGAGTGTTGGAAGGAGGAACGGCTACTTGACAAGCAGCGAATATTTCTCCTAGAAATCATTTATGTAGGTGTATGGACATTATTCTTTCGAAATCTTTTGTTCTCTTTCGGGCGTCCTCTTCTTGTTATGGGCCGGCAACAAGAAAGCTGGACCCCACCGGCCTTCCGGGCCTGTGGGATCCACACTCCATGGGTCGTAAAGGGCCGGGCCCACGCCATGTCAGCTCTGTGGGAGCAATGGAATCGGGGCAGACCGCTTTGGTCCAGCCCTCTAAACGACAAGGGATTCCCCTTGTTCAGCCCATCAGTTTTTTGCCCCTTTTTTTTACTTTTATTTTATTTTTTCTTTTCCTTAAATTCTACCACAGTTTTTTTTTTTTTGAGAAGCTTACCACAAGTAATTTTTGTCTTAAAAAAATTGATGGCACATACTTACTTATAAATTCTTGAATAAGGGGATATAAAAAACTAATAATAACTACTCTTAGGTACTCAGACGTATGAATGCATGTATAGAATTCCTGGATTGTTGTGATGCTTCGTATCAGGATCAAACAATTGTGATTCTTCTTTTGATTATGTTCTTAGATTTAGACTAAAAATTAAACTAAGGCATTTGTCTTTGAGTTGGGATCCTTCTTAATTTATGGTTGAACTAGAATGATTAAGTCGGCGATCACCATTATATGTCAATTATGTAATTATGTGTGTTTCGTTAAATCTCATCTAACACGCGAAGCAATGTCCTACAACCCATCCAATCACCAATAATTCTAGGAATACGGTACATGGATAACTATTGTTTATAGATTGAACCTCAATGGCTCAATTCGAAAGTAGAGAGGATCGCTTAATGTACCGAATATATAATACTAATGGAGTTATTATCATATTCAAAATCTATTATTATCAGACCTATATATGCACCCCACATATAAAGTTGTATTAAAGTCTTCCTTTGTTGCAGCATGATATCAGAGTTCTTGATTTTGTGGAAGGCCGGTGAGGAGGACAGCCAATGAGGGGGTCGGAGAAGTCTGATCGATACTGCAACCGGTGGCCCGAGACCCTGCCCTTCACGCCGGAGAGGTCTAGCCATGCCAATAAGCCGGTTGGTGGATTACCATGAGACAGCTGCTGCGGCAGCTTTATAATGCCATTAAAAACAAATAGTTGTGTATGAATGCATGGAGATTTGTGTTGCATAGAGTCAAGTACTTAAGTTCAGAACTTCTGCTAAATTGAATAGTATTTGTTACCAGAGAGCATGTTTTGGACCAAAATGGTGCATACTCGAAGAAGAAGGAAAATAATAATTTGCAGAGGAGGGAGTTTTATACTACAGAGAGATTGCCATGGTCAACCAGTTCAGTAAAAGATGGTATAATTGTCGGATAGCCTTAATTTGAGGGGATGGGATCCTAATTGTACGATGGTTTTCATGCAACTGAATACGAACTGCGGGGGACTCACATGGCATGCTTCCTCGAGGAAAGAGGCATCGTATCAAGCCGGCTAGGAATCTGGGATCACCAAATGTAGCAAAAGGATATCCACATTGCCGTATTGGCTATGTATATACAGTGCCGGCTCGAGCCTTAGGCGACTGAGGCGGTCGCCTAAGGCCCCCGGCTCATGGAAGGCCCCCCGCCCGACTCGTGAAGAGTCTTTTTTTTTTTTTTTTGAGTCACATCCGAAAGCTGGCTGCAGGGTTGACAGGCGACGGCGGCCTGCTACAGTCCCCATCTTCCCGACGAGGCGACGGGCGCGGGCCGACGGCTATGCCTATGCTGCTGCCTCCTGAGAGCCTGAGACAGGCTACGAGCCTATGATCCGTTAGGGGCCTGAGACAGGCAGAGCGGGGCGGGGCGCCGGGGCATACGGCGTACCTTCCGTTCTCCTCTCAAAGCAGTCGGCAGAAGCCAGAAGCCGCAGAACCCTTCAAAGCACCAAAAAAAAAAAACAGAGCGTACCTTCCGACTTCCGTTCTCCTCTCCGGCTCTCCCGATCTCCCCTCAGGCCTCAGTGCTTCTTCACTTCAGTTCTTCGGCAGTTCGGCCCTTCCCTAATCCCTAGTTTCCTTCTCTACCGGCAGCCGGGAGGCTCGACCGTCGACGGCTTGAGGCTCGACGCCTCGACCGCCCCTGCTTCGGACTCCGGAGTCCGGATCTCCTCTCCAGCTCTGCTTGCCGTCCTCGGCTCCTCCGGGCTCCGGGCTCCGGCTCCTCGGCTCCGTCCTCGGCTCCGGGCCTCCGGCTTCGGCCTCCGGCTCCTCCGACCTCCGGCCCTCCGGGCTCCGCCGCTCCGCGGCTCCGGCCTCGTCGCCTCGTCGGCTCCTCCCGACTCCCGTCCTCCACTCGGAGTGGAGCATCATTCGGCAGCTCGGCTATTCCCAAATCCCAAATCCCAAAGGGCAAAGGCAGCCAAAATCAAATCCCAGGCTTAGGCTAAGGATAAGTTTTAATATTTTATATTGACTAATCACTATTCACTATTCACTATTCACTAATTATTTCATGAAAGTATTTGTTGATTGTTGTTTTTATTTTCTAATAGTTCTGTGAATCCGTGATTACCGAACAATTATATATAAATAAGGTTTCTTTCATATGCCATATTGTTGTTATTGGCTTATTGCATTCAGAGCCACTTGAAATTCTTCTACATCTTCCTCTGCTTGCACAGGATAAGGTATGTATTTTCTCTGATAGCTTATTAATTGAAGATTATTGTCCTTGCTGCTGCTGTTATTTTTTTGTTCTGTGCTTGTATGTGGGAGTTGAGGTGTGAAGTGAGGATGGCACCAACACTAGTGACAGCATAAGCTTTTATTAGAAAAATAAGTTTCTACCCTTCTTAGTAACTTCAAATGGTTGGTAAATAGACGGTTATATATTGCACTTATTAATTTTTTATTATTATTTAAAATAAAAATAAAAAAAAGGCCTTTTTTAGCAAGTTCGCCTTAGGCCTCCAAATGCATTGAGCCGCCCCTGTGTATATAGTTTCCTTGAGCTAGAAAACAGATCAAATCCTTCATAAATCTGCAAGATCTTTCCGACATCTGGGATCCCTTGAGTCCGAGAAAAAAAATTGATTTACTAGTTCTACAAATTCATCCCTACTTATTTTGATGGTGACGTGCTCCCGATCTGATTTTTACGAATGTATTTATATTAGATGGGTTTAAAAAAAATGTTTTTTGCATAAATATCCTTCTAAATATCGAATTTTGCATGAATACCCTTCCAAAATTGATATTTGCATGTATGCCTTCGTAAAACATTTGTTTTACTGTTCTACGCTTTTTTATTCTTATTTTTGCACATGTATCCACGCCATCTAACACCGTTAAAAAGTTGACGGTTTCAAATTAAAATAACCAAAATATCTTTAATGGCTATATGTGCAAAAAGAAACATTTATAAGGCAATCGCGAATTCGCGATGGAGGACAAAAAAATAATTTTAAAATTTTATTTTTAATTAAAACAAATATATTTTTTTATTAGCGATGTTAGAAGAACCATTATATTAAGGATATTTATGCAAAAACAGTATTTTATGAAGATACAGAAATAAATATAAATTTTAAGAGGGTACATATATAAATTTGAATTTTTAGATGGATATGCTTAAAAAAACGAAAAATCAAAAAAATAATTTAATGTAAAAAAATAAATGATTACCCTTGAATGTAAACTGTGGTAATATTACTGTTTGGTAATTAAAGATTTTGGATGTGATTCTTGTACAGTGGACCCGATAAATTATGATGGTGACGAATCCCTCTCCCTCTATCATGGCGTATGGCCTACATCACGTGTTCCATATACGGTTGCATCAAAAAGTATGCGGGCGCTATGACTTTTGAAAGGTCACACAATTCCTCCTCACCCTCAAGTTCAGTGCAAAATTTGGACCACACGAGTTTGCATCCTCGAATCCAGTGCAAGGTACCGGAACACGAGAGGTACGTCAAGTGGGCGGGACCAAGACCGTCCGTGCCCGCATCCAATCACCAAGGATAAGATCTAATCAATGTCAACAAGAGTCATCATGTCAATACCATCTAATTATCTTTGATTTCGTTTATTAATCTATTTATTCTTTCAGATATTTTTTTTTTTTTTATTAAGGTGAGCTCTTCACACTATTGCAACGTCGATATATCAAAAAATAAAAATAAAAGCAACAAATTTTCAAGCACTCTCGAAGCAATTGATACGTTAGTTTAGAGCGTCCCACCTAAGTAATCAAGGCATCTTCTTCGTAAATATGCCTCACTGTAAAAAAACTGCTCCCTCTTGTTTGGCTCCAAGTATTCTAAAGCAGAGGGTGGGTATCCATCTTTCTAGCTCACCCGTGAATCTAATCAATCATCGTGGCAAATTTGCTTTCAACAAACATGATGTCAACCCTCAGTCCTGCTCCTAAAATTGAGGTGTCGAAGATCGGATTACGGCTGGTTACTATGAGTCTGAAGTCTGGGCTTGGATCACAAGTTTTATTTAAGCATTTTAATCCGTAAAGAATTATTCAATAACTCACAAGTTCTATATTTTGCTCAAGTCTTTTGTGTATTATTAAAATAATATTCTCCAAAAGGTATGTCAATGATGCAAATTGTTTATTGTTAATGGTATTGGTCTTTCCCACACTTGTTTCCTGTACAAGTAAATTAAAACACAAATATATGTATAGATGATATGCATCAACATAAATGTTTTAGTAATTTTTGAGAAAAAGTGAATCTATAGTAATTGTTAAAGTTCTTTCCAAACTTTTTTTTCTCCCAAAATGTTCATATTATTTCTGTATTTCAAATCTTTATCCTCGGTCAAAATATTCATCACTCCACACCAATGACTATCCATACGTGGGAAATTGTGGTCAACACTCGGATTGACCTCCGCTATATGTTATGACCATTTTATGTTTATCTTCTTCTGTGCACATAATTGATCTTATACATGCTTAAAACAACTACAACCATGTATAAAAATAAACATGTTTGTGAGAATATACAGAATTGTGAGTAAAATACTAGTCTAATTTTTAGCACGAGTAAACATAAAATTAATATTAAATGTATGAAAATTAAATATAAAAGAGCGAGCAATCAAACAACAATATAATAATTAATCAACCAATGCCTATGCACATGCAAGCGAATTTTATACCTGAGATTTTATAAATGACAGCACAAGCCAGTGCTGCCTTGAACATTAACAAGTTCTAAATCATGCCTCGATTGCGTAAATCATTCCCAGCTATGTTATTTAATCTATGCTTGATCACATTATATATACATATATATATCTCTAGCTACCTAATTGCGCTCCAGAATCATGCTGATTGTACTATAAATCATGTCATAAAAGTGTTTCTCCCTAACAACCTCTTGAGCAATCCAAAATATTATGCACGACTCGATTTATAATATGATATAGTTAATTTAATATTTGTGGTGGGAAATGAGCATGCAAAATATATATATGTATGAGAGAGAGAGAGAGAGCATTTAGGAGTTGTTTATTAGGAGAGAATCTGTTTCAGGTGTGGAGACAGAAGCTGCGGACAAGGATGGACCTACGTACCAACTGGTGTTAAAACTAAACAGAGAATGAACAAGGCCGAGAGGGGCCAAGCTATGAAGAGGACAATAAGAACATCTACCCTTTTGGCCATTCTCTACCTTTAGGTGAAAAGTTGTGTAGTTTTCTGAACGCTGTCCACGTCTTCTAGTTGGACAAGCAGTTTAAGAGTGGGCCCTAGCAACTGATCAGGTCCCTCCATCACCAGGGTCTAATGATCAGTGTGACA
Source organism: Phoenix dactylifera (assembly GCF_009389715.1). Classification (NCBI taxonomy): domain Eukaryota; kingdom Viridiplantae; phylum Streptophyta; class Magnoliopsida; order Arecales; family Arecaceae; genus Phoenix; species Phoenix dactylifera. Next base: position 12,710,940 of record NC_052408.1, on the reverse strand, counting down.
GATCAGAAAGATAATCTAACACATTCGCTTTCCCGCATTGTTCTTAGCTCGAATTTGAAATGATGGGATGCCTCTCTTTTTTCCTTTTGAGATTGTCCGCCCATTGTTGTGCAAATTTGTGTGCCTTTGGTGTCACAAATTATTGCTAGTTTTTTTTTTCTTTTTTCGATACCCGACCTGAAAGAAACAAGAAGAAGAGGTCGGGTTTGACCCTCTACGAAATTTTGATGGTCTGACATAGCACCGCTCCTTGATCTTGAAATGAGAACTGCAAACGTCTTTTTGATCTTCGAGTCGTTAGCCAACGGCTATTAGCTTAATTTGGCACCTCTCCTCTAAAAGCTCGTCTTCTAGAGGAGGTTCGAATTAATTTAATTTCTAGATATTTTACTACTTTTCTAAAAAGTAATGTTCAAGTTTATTACGCATGATGTGCTCGATAAGTATTACTTTTATCATGGCCTAGCCTAAACTTAGCTCAATCTGATCCATTTCCACCTTTACTTGTGAACTTTATTTCTTAATGTTAAGCAATCCTCAATATTTTACTCATGCTTCTCCAAAAATAAAAACAAAAAACTCATGGTTCCCTTAAAACTAAGTCTTAACCTCGCATGGGAGTAGCTTGTTTCTTGAGTTTTAACCCTCCCTCCTCATTTCTCATCCAATCTATTATCAGCTCCTCCTAAGCCTTGTGGTTTCATGACTTTTTATGATGTACTCAGTGATCCGACATACTATACTAATTGCAGTTTATCTTAGCACCCATACAGCTCGATTTACTAGGTAGCAACAGCCAACGAGATAATTCCATCCATTATTTGCCAAAATTCTGTCTTTATCCATGTCATTTCAGCTATATGTGCATTCAGATGCCTTTTCTTCCTGTGATCTAGTAGTTTAGGTGTTATGCGAACCGAAGCACTTTTCTCATTGGGACCCCTGTATAATTTTTTGCTTGACTGGACTAATTAGAGAAACTAAAAATCTGAAACCATACACTTGCACTATATTATTAATTTAGGTCATCAAAGGTATTGTGTAACTTGCACGTAAAGTTTAATTTCGGTGATATGTCACTGGAACAAATTACAGCTCAAGCTCACGAATTAGTTTGATTATCGGTGTACTCCCTGGCCGGTCCCTATTTGGACGGGAGACTGAATTTCCAAGGTATGGCGTATGTATGCCCATTCATCCAAAAATCAATAACTTTAGTTTTTGTGCATATACCTTTAAAACATATTTTTACATATTTACCCTTTAAAAGTACATATATGTTCTTTTAGATGTCCAAAATTTACATTTAACCCTTCTATTTTTTTTGCGTTAATAACTTTGGCCATTTGATATTAATTAGGTTAGGTTAAATGTAATGCAACTTTTCCTAATTTGCCTTTTATTCTACATAATTTTTAAGAATATTGAAGGATACACTTGAATTTCTGTGCTAACGTTATATATGTAATTCTGCTTTTTTTCCTTGATGAATAGTAAGAAATTAAGTACCTTATGAAGAGTATATATGCAAAAATTTATGAAGGGGATAAAGGATAAATAATATGGTAATATTCCATTTAGCTTGGAGTGTGAGCACTTCTTGTTTTTTCTGTTCGAATTTTTGTGTGTATTTGCTCATAGCCCACAGTTATTTATGTAGTTTACTTTTAGAAAAATGTAGATAAACAAATAGTTACTATTGCATGATTTGTATTTGCAATTCTTCTCTTAAAAAAGTTAAAATAAAATTGATATCTATTATATATCCGTGTATATATCTAAAATGGAAATTCAACTTGTACAGAGCTCTCCACTTATCATGTGGATACTGGTATTGATAACGCTAGTATTAATATACACATCCATTTTGAAAGTTCATTGCTTAATATGTAACATATATTAATGATAACAAAATTATGGCTATTAAAATCTTCTATTTATTATAACCTATCACATTGTCATATTGCATTTAAAAAATAATTATAAAAATAAAAAAAGTATCGCGGATCAATGTTCATGACGTCGGTATTAATAACTCGAGTTTTATGCTCGTTAATTATTAAAATTTATTGCTTAATATGTAACAAAAATTTAGTTATTGGAGCTTTTTTATTATAATCTATCATATTGTTATATTGTATTTCAAGAGCAGTTGTAAAAGGAGAAAAAAAACCAAGCCCTACATATTATTGCATGGGTTACATACTAGTATATACGTATTTGGGAAGCTAATTAAGTTCTCTTTAGAGAAGGCTGTGGGTTTAAATCCCTAAGCTGGTGTCAAGAATTCTAAATGCTACCTGATGAGGTCGAACAACAAAATTGAGCAAATACTCCTGGAGCCTAATAGAAATAGGCAGTAAAATAGAAGAAAAGAAAGGAACATATATAACTAATGGAACAAGTTACTATATAAGAAATAAAATATACCTACCATTCAAGCTCTTTCCTTATATATAATTTAGTTTTGTTGGTAAAATACGACCACTTGATTCTTTTTACAGCACTTCTAAATTGCAGCACTAAGTTATTTTTAAAGGAAAAAAGAAATCTTATTACACTTTGTACCACCTAAATTATTTGTGCACTTTTTGTTGGGTACATTCTCTCTTGATGCCCTGAAAATTACCTCAACAACAACAATGTCCTCTTCATCTCCGGTGACGAAGCGTGCTAACAAAAAAGTGCAATAGTAGTTGAAGCAGTGTAGCTTTTAATTAGCATACAATTTGGTTGTGCAATGGTCCTTCCCTATAGAAAAAACTGTTGGTAAAGATGATGCATGTACAAATTGTTATTGTCTTTTTGAAATGTCTTGTGTGAAAACACAAGTACTATCGTCTTGCAGTCCTACCTAACACTCGATGAATCGTACATATGAGAAACTATTTGCCTTGATATGTTCAATATATGCAGGTGAGTTTCTATTATCTATAGAAATGCATCTATATTTGAAATACACGAATTAGTTTAACATAGTTGGAAATATCACTCTATCATTTCCATCAAAAAAAAGGAAATAGCACCTTATCATGTTATAGCAACCCCCCACTGAAGCTCTTAATGATTTTTATAAACGTATAACGACCATAGTTTATCTAAATAGGTATTTTTTAAAAAAAAATTGAACTAATTTAAGATTCAAAATAAATATTATTTTATTGAAAAGAAAGTACAAGTAAAAAATAACTATCATTATATTTCTCCATATATTATTTATCTCAATAACGATGCTTGAAACCACTATGATTGATAGTCGTTATAATGCTATTATTGTAACCATGGCATCTAGCAAGAAGCTAGAAACGAAGTTTCCGATAAGATGTCAATAACATTAATATTTTCATAATAATTGATAATAATTGTCAATTTGGTTGGATTGGGTTATCTAGGGATAAAATTTTGAGCTGAGGAATATAGATAATTTTGATAGTTGAATGAAATCAAATCGTGAATAACTTCTTATGAAAAATTAACAATAAAATATATCAATTTATCAAGATAAACAGTGGAAATGAAAATAATAATAATAATAATAATAAATTGTTGATTTTATTAGGTGTTACAATGAAATAATTAATGGTTGGATAACGGCTATTATCCGTTATGCATATTTATGACATAACAGAGGCCTCTAGAGCCGCTACCCCGGCCGTTACGTAATATCTCAGGCATCTACCTTCGGAATGGCATTTTCTGCGTGCATAACAGAAAATGACATGAGAGCAATAAAAGGAGAATCATTGTAGGAGAAGCAAATAATTATCATTGACTTACGACAGTCTCGATGTACGGCTGTTGAGAGTACATGGGAGCTGGGTGTATGGCATCATTTCACCGTACAGGTCGCTGGTTGAGATGAGGATACAAGACTGGGAAAGTTGTTGGATCGCCGTCCTCTGGCAACTTTATCGGATACTTGAGATGAGCCTGCAAGCCATGGAAAGGTCTTCTGTCATTGTCCCTTGGATATCTAAGGGCTATCACAGGGTTAAAAATCCTTGCTGCTCATTCTATTAATTCTTTTAATTTTCTTTTAACATTTGAATCTAATGAAGTAAGAATTTTTTATTATTTTTTTAGAGATTTTAATTATTATGAAGAGAGAGGTACAAGAAAAAGAACTTTGTTCCTGTAGGCTTTGATACTGATGTAGTTATTCAGCTTAGCTATTGATCCTAGTGGTTACCACCACTCTTGCTTATTAGCAACAAGAGTGGGGATAAGTCTCCTTTCTTTTCTCTAAAGCAATATTGATGCATCAAACATGTTGAGAAATACTGGATAAAATGTTTTCTTTTCATTTTCTTTCGGTTTTTCTTCGCTGCAAGAAGGAGATCTGACGGTTTTTTGGGAGTGAAAATGATGTAGGATGTTGTGCTTGAGAGCTTATCGATTTCTGCAGTGTTTCCGGTTCCTTTCGAAGTTAAATGTGCCTAACATTTGAGGGGTTTGCTTATTTTTTGTTGAAAATAATGATATTGTCAAAGTCTAATTATTTAGATAATTATATGGATGAAACTAGGCAAGAATTTAATTTGTATGGTGCCCCACATAACCCTCTTATTAGATATTTTGGCATTGTCAAATGAAACAGCAGCAGCAGCAGCAACAACAACAACAAAAAGTGCAAACACTATGTTGTAAAACTTGAAAAAAGGTTTAAAATGTGAGATGGCTTGAGATGCTTGCATATGTTCTTCATTATAAATGCAATAGGGGGGTTTTCCGCTACAAATTAATAAACCTTTCATGCAGGATACTTGGATATAGTAACAGGTCTAGGCTTTGATCCAGGTCTTATTGAATCAAATGGTGGCTCTTGATGTTTGGCCAAAGTAGACCTTACATGGGTCAATTTATATAGTACCTTGACAAGGTACTTGGCAGAAAACAGGTTAGATCATCAGAATTCAATGCTTAGAGCACAAAGATTTCCTTTGATTATGCCCTGACGTCCATGTCCACCTGATTTATGGTGAGGCTTGAAAGGGATGAGCCGGAAAGTCCTCATTTTATCGTATTTTATTAAGATGTTTGGTTCCTTCCGTCCACAATTAGCCAAGAATGACTAATGAATAGAAACTATGAGCTTGACATTTTCGAAAATGAAGGACCCAGACAAGTTGGCTAAGAAACCTACAGCAAGGTCACATTCATAGTTGACCGAGTCAAAGTTTTAGTTGCATTGGTGCAAGTAGTAGTAGAAATGCATGGAAAGAAGCTTATTGGACCGAAATTTGGAACTTGACCTCAGGACCCAATAATTACAACCAGTTTAAGGGAGACGAGAGAGTTTTAGTTAAGCTTAAATGAATATTTTGTGCTCGAAAGTGGATTTGGAACAGCATATATATATATATCTCTGACTTGGACTTAACTAAGTCTAAAATATGAACCTGTAGGTCAAATTTCTGATGATAAAATCAGAAAATTAGTTTAGTTTGGGAAACCCAATTAACCTACACATCCTTGCCAGTTAAACTAGGGCAGACGTGACAAGGTTTAAGCTAATAGGGATATTAATGGCTTAAAAAAAGGCCTAAGTGCAATTATTTCTGAGCTAGGTCCCCGATCTAAATCTATTGACATTTTTCTTTATGCTTAGCCTGGATATGTACGTGTAAGCTGATTGACATCTCTACTTTGGTAGCTATAGATATGGGTAAGGAAGAAAGTTCTTGACATGACTTTTATTATACCCTTGTCCAAATGTTAGATCACGGACCTGTTCATACCTAAGCTGTATATGTTGTCCAAGCTTAGAACTCCAGGCCACGTCATGCATGGCATAAGACCCATTACGATAAAAATCCACCAAACTGGGAATATTAGGACAAAAGTCGGTAATAAAAACTATTATTCTTTCCAGTGAGGGTCCCTTTATGAAATCTTATATGTTTCCAGTTCCAATGAAGAAGAGGCTTACGAGAATGTCGACTTTGCCATTATATTTTTATGTGGGTTGGTATTTTTCCTATCAGGGAATGTTTAGACACTGAGACCAGACACAAAGTTTAGACATTGGGGCTAGAGACAAGTGCATCACATCTTCTCCCATCTTTGAAATGCTCGCTTATACAATTAAAAATATCACTGTCCTTTCATTAAAAAAAAAGGGGATATCATGTTCGTAATCTAACCAATATTTGAAGTAAACTCATAGAAATGCACCCTTATTAATTCGTTTCATGCATGATGATGAAAATTGCGAAAACAATTCTGAAAACTTTACCATCACCGCATGTTGGTGATCCTGATTACTTGTATGAGGATGATGTTTTTTTATGGTTTATCAAGAGACAGAGAGAGTTATAAGTTTAAGAATTTGATGCAAGTGCAACATCACGATGGATATGAAATAGCAGCTCCAAGCCTTTTCACTTGAACAATCCTTTGGATTAAGAAATATCATGATGGATAATGCTAAAACCATTCAGACTCTGGCTGTTAAGGTATATTAATTCCAAGCCTCTAAGCGCTAAGAGGGTTCTTTCAGTTGTACACTGAAGGTTTTCGTATGTTTAGCTACATGTGCTCTTTCTTGAGTCCTAAATACTGAGATTAAGTTTCTGGCAGTCACTAACTGGTGTGCATTGCCAACAATACCTTTTGCATAGCCATGGGCAATTGGACTTGCACTCATAGGAAGACATTACCAGATCACTATTGGCATGGAAGATAAGGAAGTTTGACACTCTTTGTACTGCTAAGAAGTAGTCATGATTCATGATTTCAAGTTTCTTCTCTTTTCTAACGTAAAGGTTTCTCATAAAATATGAAATTTTATAGCATTTGTAAGTAACTTTATGAAAAAATATAAAAAAAAACCTTTCCTTTTCCTGGAATTTGCTGTTAACTGTGTCATTTATTGAGAGTGGAATGCTAATTTCCTTGATTAAGTGAACAAGCATGGATTATTTTGGTCATAAATATGACAAGATGAATTCTGTCAATCGGTTTTTCTAATTTACTAGAGGGGAAGCTCATAGTTTTGCAACTTCTTAAACGCTATATCTTTGTAAGATATATGCCCAATTTTGATTTACTAAATTAAACTATTTTAGAGCATGTAATTTCTTTTAGCAAATCGAATTTTGTAGCTAGGTGATTTGAGATGTGGACTATAATAATGTTTTTTATTTCTGATGATTTAATAGAAGTGGAGTTTTTTTCAAGAAAAAAATAAGATGGGAGGAAGCTCGATCGAAAGCTAGGGTTAGGGTAGGATTCAATTAAGGTCATCACTATTCAACGGTCCATGACTTTGTTGACCCAATTAGTTGGCACCGTCAACATTACTAAGAGTTATAATATAGGTTATTCATCAAGTATTAGTTCCATTGGACATGTTATTCTATAAATTTTTTACAACACTGAGAATTTTCTTCTAGAAAAAAAATGTTTAAGATTTTATCACATTCTTTGATCTCATGCATCTACATAATCCATACCATCAAGCTAAAAGGCTTCGAAATCTTGTAATTGGTAAGACATAAATGCCATGGGACTTCTTAGCTTGTATGTTGAGTTGGGATCCTCTTTGGTTCAAGTTTGTGCCTAGTTCCATTTAGACTCATTACCAACCATCAAATGCATTCAAGTGGGTCCCACCCATAAACACTCACTAATTAAATCAGGCAAAATAAGAATAAATAAGCGTTTATCAAATAGACTAGCTGAGCTGGCTAGCATTCAAACTTTGATGGCACCATTCCTATTTATTATAAATAAATAGATGGATGGATGGATGGATCGATAGATAGATAAAATAGGACTCCACTTCATCTCTAACCACATACCATTAATAAGTAAACCCATCTAAATGGATGATGGATGATTTTTTTTTTTTTGGTAAATCGGATATTATACATGGATGAGGGATGATTGAACTTGATAGAACTAGACTAGCACATGGTTCAGAGGAACTAAATTCTATTTCCAAATTGAAACGAGCTAAAAAGGATCTACGTTAATGACTTTGAGCATTATATCCAGGAGGGGAAGAGGAACAATTAAGGAGAAAAGTACACAAACATCGAAAGGGGTAAGAAAGCCCCTTCCATCTACCCATCTCCATCCCATTCACAACACGTTTTTGTTACCTTTTATTTTCAGGTAATCTCTTTTTGTTACTTATTACACTTGTAGTAGCACAGGGAGAGTGTGGCTCTTTTACCAGCTGGAGAAAAGAGGGTGAGGATGGGTTGCTGGCTTTTGTCCTCACCTTCCTGAGAGGAGACACGGAACAAGAGAAGGAGGTGGGGAGAGGGTAAGGGCTACAGCGCCGTGGGCCCCCCTCCCTCAACACATAACGACACCCTTGCCTGCGTGAACCTCCATCAAGAGCACCTCCCTTACTCCACAACACCCCACCCCTTCTCTCTCTCTCTCTCTCTCTCTCTCTCTCAATTTATAAAGAGTTTTATTGGAATTCTTATTTGTGGTGCAAAGGGAAGAAGAATAGGGAGAAGAAGAAAGGGGAGAAAAGGGGAACAGAAAAAAGAGAATAGCCATAGGGAAGAATTGCAGGAGGAAAAGTACGACAAGCAACTGAAAGAAATCAAGATACCAAAGTCTTAGTTTTCTCTCTACAACGCATATAGAAGGGACGAGTGGAAGGGGAAAGAGGAGGAGGAGAAGGAGGAGAAAGCAAGAGGTCTTTTGGATTGGTTTGTATTCTCTTTCTTTATTTATTTTTTTTCCTCTCCCTTACTTTGTTTTGTTCTATCTCGCTCACACTTTACTTGTTTTGAGTGCAACTCTCTCTTTGTTCTTTTGTAGAGGTAGGAAGAGTCAGGAGGTAGAGTTTGGAGGCTTTTGTTTAGGGCTGTCTGCTAAGTATACAGATCCACAGACCACACTCTTATGTACTAAGATTTGGGGTATTTCTCTCTTCCGCCCTTTCTTTGGTTTTTTTCCTGGCTTCTAGATTTAGAGGAGGGAGGGGAGAAGGGAGGGCAGATAGATACATAGAAATAGATGGAACAAAAGGGTGCTCATGGTTCTATGTTGGGTAGCGAGGATTTTTTTTTTGTGGCTCTGATTTGGACTAGTCAGTGATCCTTACCAGAAACCAAAAAACAACAGTAAGTAGGGAGGAAGAGACCAAGAGCAAGAACACCATCAAGGTTTGAAAAGGGCCGTGTTGTTTTCCTGCTTTGGTCTAAGAGATGGCAGCAGCCTCATCGTCGGCTCCCTTCTTTGGAATCCGAGAGGAAGAGCACCACAACCAGCAGCATCTTCAGCAGCAGCAATCTTCCTCCACTCCGGGCTCCTCAGCGCCTGCTGCTTCTCAGCCTCCAGCTCCTCAAAAGAAGAAGCGGAATCTCCCTGGAAATCCAAGCAAGTATCCACACCCTCGCTCTTTTGCATACTTCCACCTCCCTTTTAATTCCTCCTTTGTCCCTCAAACCCTAACTCTGATTTTCTTTTTTTTTTAATTTGAACTTTAAAAAACCTCAATAATACACATGATTATGGGAATCGATACATATTTTTTTTCTCTGTTATGTTGGTTAATTGTATGATTCTTGAACCAATTCATTAGTTTAATGGATTGGATATCTGTGAGAGTAGATGAAATGGTTTCTTTTCCCTTGCCTTTCTGGATATCTATGGGAGTGTATGGATGAAATGGTTTATTTTCCATTGCCTTTCTTCCTTATTTTTTCTTTTTCCTCTTTCTATCAAAAGATCCATGAAAAGCTTCAAACTCGATTGGATCATCAGATTTCAATCTATTAGTCCTTCAGTCTTCTCAATTGGCATGAAATAATTCATATCTTTTTGTGCATGATATGCCAACTTTTTTCTTCAATCATCTCATCATCTTTATCGAGTTTTTGTACATCCACGAGATAAACCATCCATTCAATCATGACTGCAGATCCGGATGCGGAGGTGATAGCACTGTCGCCGAAGACGCTTCTTGCAACAAATCGGTTCATCTGCGAGGTTTGCAACAAAGGGTTCCAAAGGGAGCAGAACCTGCAGCTGCACCGGCGCGGCCACAACCTGCCGTGGAAGCTACGGCAGAAGAACCCCAAGGAGCAGCGACGCCGGGTCTACCTCTGCCCGGAGCCAACCTGCGTCCACCATGACCCGTCGCGCGCCCTCGGCGACCTCACCGGCATCAAGAAGCACTTCTGCCGCAAGCATGGTGAGAAGAAGTGGAAGTGTGACAAGTGCTCCAAGCGCTACGCCGTGCAGTCGGACTGGAAGGCCCACTCCAAGACCTGCGGCACCCGAGAGTACCGCTGTGATTGCGGCACCCTCTTCTCCAGGTACAACACCATTCCATCCATCCATCCATCCATCCATCCATCACAACCATATATCGAATCCATCCATGATTGGACCATCATCATCATTCATGCCATCATGGTGATGTGGTGCACACTGAGCTGCACTCACTCACACACAAGCACACACAGACAGATACGCTTGCTCTTGGGCTTGGTGATTAGGGTTTCTTGTGTTTGTGTTAGGGTTAGGGTAGTTATGGCTGGATTGACAGGAGCGAGAAAAGATCTGGGTGCAGTGAGACACTGCTCCCACGTGAGTTGTCTATGGAACTGAACTGCCATGGTCATTGAGATTTCAAAAAAAGGCACTCATCTTTCTCCCTTGAAACCAACGCCTCCTTTTGCACTCCTCTTCCTCTCTCTCTCTCTCTCTCTCTCTCTCTCTCTCTCTCTCTCTGTGTGTGTGTCTATCTTTCTCTCTCCTATTCACGTGGTGACATCTAGGCAAAGGTTTAGCAGTCTTGTTCTCTTGTGGGTTGGCTACTTGCGGGCATGGCCTTGGGCCTTGGAGGTCCCCCATTTCAACAAAACTTTCGTTTCTGAAGGATGGTTCCTCTCTCTCACTCACATTATTTTCTCAAGGTGTGACATTCATGGGATGTCATTAATGTAAGGAGTCGTCAAAACGGAGGGCCTGCAGTTTTGCTTCTCGCGTTGGCATACATGGATGTTGATGGGCGTTGGGCATTGATGGAGGTCCTGAAAATTGGGGCTACTGATTGGTGGCTTTCATGGTTTTGGTTAAAATCTTGCATTGGGATGGATGAAAGATTTCATGGGGTTTGGAATTTAATGATGGAATGAGGGCTGGTAGATGGTGGATAGTTTTCATGTTTCTTGCAAAGTTTCTCTTTGCATTAATTGAAGGAACAGTGCCACATTTGGGTTTCTCTTGAGAGAGACTGACTCTTTTCAACTTCAAGGAGAATTTCCTCTCTGTTCTTCTTTCGACGAATGCCTCTTGATGGAAGTGGACTAACTTGAACCCTCTTGTTTCTATATATATTAATTTTCTTGGCGAATTGTGACAGCTTTCCCCATCCATTGAAGTTCCTATCATCGGGAACTTGGAGATCTGGTTGGTGCCTTTCATAAATTTTGCTTCTGCATGTTTTCTAACTGGTCTTCTTTGGATTTATGCATTCATTGATGTTGTTTTCTAATAGTTAGCCAGATTTTAACTAAAAAATAAAGATTGGGTATGGAAATAGGTACTGTTTTGCATTGTTTCTTGCCAAGAAAATCTCTTTTTCTTCCGTTCTTTTTCTTTTAACGAGTGTTAACATGGCCTTGGCCTGAAAATTTATTTATCAACACTTGCTAGATTTTGAAGTAATCTTACTTCTACTAGTGTGATCCTCTAATTGATTGACTAGAATCTCACTTCTGATTTTAACTAATGCAGGCGTGACAGTTTCATCACTCACAGAGCCTTCTGTGATGCATTAGCACAGGAGAGTGCGAGGATTCCAACCGGCCTTAGCACCATTGGCAGCCACTTGTATGGGCATAGCAGCATGGGTTTGGGCCTCTCCCAAGTAAATCCTCAGCTGTCTTCCTTGCAGAATCAAACCCACCCATCTGCCGACCTCCTCCGCCTCGGAGGAAGTGGTGGTGGGACACAATTTGATCACCTCAATCATCCCTCCTTCCGTCAGCCCCAGCCCCCGCACTCCTCCCCCTTCTTCCTCGGTGGTGGCTCAAGCCAAGGCTTCAATGATGACCCTCAAAGCAATCATCCCTTGCTCCAAGGCAAACCCTTCCACGGCTTGATGCAACTCCCTGATCTCCAAGCCAACACCAATAATGCCTCATCTTCCTCCACGGCAGCAGCCACCGCTGCCAATATTTTCAATCTTAGTTTCTTCTCTAATGGCGGCAGCACAAGCAACATGAACAATAGCAACAACACTGGCAATCAGAGCACCAATCTGCTGATCCCGGATCACTTCAACAACGGGAATGCAAGTACTGAACCGACGGCCCTCTTCTCGGGAAATCTCATGAATGATCACATGGGCCCGAGCATCTCTTCTCTGTATAACAGCTCTATCTACAATGAATCTTCAGTGCCTCAGATGTCAGCAACTGCACTACTTCAGAAGGCTGCCCAAATGGGTGCAACCTCCAGTGGTGGCAGCGGTAACTTCTTGCTCAGAGGATTCGGCTGCTCTTTTTCTAGTGGATCAAAACCCACTGGTTTCCAGGCTACATTTAGTGGTGGTGGTGATGGAGAGAGCTCAAGGTCTCAGGTAGAGCATGAGAACCATTTTCAGGACCTTATGAACTCCCTTGCCAATGGGAGCACTGGAATATTTAGTGGTGGACATGAACAACAGACTGGGTTTGGTGGCTTCAACCCAGGCTTGTGTAACATGGATGATGGCAAGTTGCACCGTAACCCATCAACTGGAGGCATCGGGGGGTCTGACGGATTAACCAGAGACTTTCTTGGGGTGAACAGTATGGTGAGAAGCATGGGTGGAGCGATTTCTCCAAGGGAACAGCATCTTGGTATTGACATAGGCTCCTTGGATTCAGAAATGAAGTCCGGTTCCTCGAGTCGATCCTTTGGTGGAGGGAATCTGTGACAGGAATGAAGAGATCCAAGAGGGAAGAAGTAAAAAGAAGAGAACTCGGTAGGTAATGTGACTCAACTTGGTCAACCGTTAGAGGAAAGCTGCTTCTGTTACTGTAGCGTTGTTGTTTAATTACTGTAGTAGGGTCCCAGTAACTGTATGTTTCCTATCTCGCAGGTCTTATCCATCATTTCTCCTGCTTCCTTTAGATAAAAGTTCTCTGTTATATATAGTCCTTAAACTGGAAATAGGCTTTTGTTTCTTTCTTTCTCTTTGATCTTTTTTCCCTTCCTTTCTCCTTCCTTGAGGTGTTGTCACTGCTTAATAAAAAGTACGTTTCTCCTTCAAACTAAAAGCTGTTGTGCATGAGACAACGCTGGTACACCTGTCTCACTGCCTAACGTGAACATACCAACTTACACCTTTGGATCCCTACAATCATACACTGCCATTGTCCTCTTGTGTTCCTTCGCTCGGTCCCTTCTCTCTCTCTCTCTCTCTCTCTCTCTCTCTCTCTCTCTCTCAGACACATAGACACACAAGTTAGTGTCCTTGTATGTGAGGTTAAGGAGAGACGAGGCCAAGGGATCGAGACGACGAGAACGGTGGCTATTAGGTTAAATGGTGCATGCACGTGTATATGCTTGGGATGGAATGAAGAGGAGAGAGAGAGAGAGAGAGAGAGAGAATAAAGAGAGACTCTCAATAACCATAAATCTATTCTCCTTCCAACGTGGGGAATGTTTTTAAAGTTTCAACTCTATAGTTTATATTTCTAAACATTCTATTTCTACTGCGTGGAAATTCCACAACCATGTATAATGAATAAATAATTCCAAGCTGACATTCCCCACTTGCAGTTTGACGACATTGACCACGGCGGCCGCACGCCACCCGGGTCCCACACGACTAACCTGCGCGAGCTCCAGGAGGCGGCGCAGGTTAGCGTGCTTTTAACGTTTCTTCTTGTTTGTTTCTCCCTCTCCTTTTTTGTTCTCCGAATCTGGGCAGGAGGTGAGACCTGGGCTGTCGTAATTGTTGCCAACTTGCGTGGCATTTTTTTTTGTCTCGGGGCTATCACGAATATACTGCACTCTCCACAGCTTCTGAACAGGATGTAGCCAAGAGGACCACTAGATGAATGGATAAGTCTTCCAATTTTAACACCATATATATATATATATATATATATATATATATATATATATATATATGGTCCCATATATGCTTTTTTCTTCAGATAAAAAAAAAAATTACACCATTCTAATATAAATGTATCAACCGAAAGCACAAAACAAAATATTCAAAAATTAAGACGGTATTCTTTTTCTTTTACGTGATAATTAAGTTTGGACCGAAAAGAGTCTAATAACTCAAATCATCAACGAATTAATCGATATTAAATAAGAGTTTGAATGATCAATGTTAAATCTAGAAGTGTTGTTCTTTAGTTCATCCATCTCTGTCTCAAATCACAATCATGCAGGGACCATGGATATATAGTGAGGTATCTTAATTCATTATCCTTGGAAAATGTTTCAGAAAAGAGGAAGACATGTGAGCTGTTAGTTCACGTGAAAACAGCGACATTGTAAAGGTATAATAGCTATATGTACTTGCATGAGTTTGCATGCATGAAGATCTAGGATTGCATGTATTATTTTGAAGGGTTTTAGTAGGTGGTGTAGCACATCTCTCTGTCATGCTTATCTTTGGATGGATGGATTGGTGGGGACACTCCATTCTTTTCATGAGCCCCACCTTATCATACCAACAGTTAACATATCCATAGTATCCAATGGATGCCTATAGGTACTTGATGCTATTGTGGGCAGCACATCATAGTTTCACACACGAAAATCTTGAATTCAGCGAGTAAGGGAGTGGTTATGGTGAAATTTTCATTTGAAGAGATGATCACACATTGTTATTTTTGATAGAATACAATCATTTTGTTGAGTAACTTGTTAGAGAGAGAGAGAGATATAGAGATTCCATAAATATGTGGATTTCTTTTAGTATGGCGAAACTCTACGAAGATCTAATCGTTTTTTATTCGTTCAAGAAGCCAGGCGCGCGGTGCCACTAGATATCCATTAATTATTTGAGAAAATGAGAGGACAAGCAGGGAATATATCTAAGCTTGCATGTATTGATAAAAGAGACTATGACCATGTTCCCATAAAATTCCATATCCAATAACGCTCACGAGTCCTATCCAAACTCCCATCATTTTTGGATAAATATTGCTGGTGATGTTTGGAACCATCGCATCATAAAACCGAAAAATAAGAACAAAAAATAACAGCATTTTACAAAGATGACAGATCTCAAACCCAAGAATGCATTTGTTGAGCTTGTTTATAACTATTTTAAGCACACGGGCTTCGTTTCTAGCGTTGTCTCGATGCTGTTGGCCTATATGGTTTTGAGTCTTGCCATGCAGTACGACATTTTGACACGCTTTCAAGGAAAATGATTCTATTAAAAAGGCGAATCCTATGTTTAGGAGGGCATTCCAAATGCGGCACATGGATCCTTCTGACTCGTAACATCAGCAGGGCCACAACATCACATGCAAAGAGAACACCATCATGACCCCTTGAGTACTATGATGTAAAGGTTAATTTGTTCCACGGTAGGAAGAGTGGCTATCAGGTTATTAAGGAACATTCCTAAAGCCTGGTACTTTCGGCTCTCTTGGTAGGGCACTCCGATGGCGATGCAAATGGCCCAGCCTGCAACCAAATTTCCATGGTGCTTCTGCCGGGCGTTTGGACCGTCTTTATTGAAAACTTCACAACTTTGGAGTACCCATTCCCAAATCCCATGTCTGAAAAAGTATTGTTGGCATGCTTGGTTGACCATAAAAAAGTCACAGATTTTTAGAGTGTTTATATTTGGTTGACCATCCACTTTCCTGAATATACTCTTAATAAAAAAAATTAGGTCTTTAATACATCTTTAATGTTGAAGAGCCTTTTTGGAAAAAATAAAAATGGAGTATTTCTGGCTCATGGGAAAGTAATTTTTCCATATTTCTCATGGAAAAAACTTTTCCATGAAATGTGGAATCATATTTATATGGGAATATAACTTTTCCATATTGAATTATATTTCTATGAGAATACAACTTTCTCATCTCTCTTCTTTGAAAACTCAAAGCAAACAAGTGGCATTTCATTACTTTTTCATTGACCATACTTTTCCCCTCCTTTTTCCGCGAACCAAACGAGCCCTTAGGCATGACATGAAGGAAGAAGGGCACTTTGGATGCTGAAGAGAGAGACAGACAGAGAGAGAGAGAGAATTAGAAGGAGTGATAGACTAATCATTAACAAAATAATGGTTACAGTGCAATTGTGAAAGTGGCAGTGAAACCAAATGCCTGGGACTAACATTTTAGAACGTTATAAAGGGGAAATTAAATCCTTGTGCCCTTTTTGATATGCTTGGTAGCTTCAGGGTATCAGAGGGTGGCAACATTAGAGCTTGGGCTTGGCCCATCAAACAGATGTTGCTGTGAAATTTGGCAGCACTTAAATTCTGCAACTTTGATTACTAAAATATCCATAAGAATTGTTTTAGCAATCAGAGAATTTTGAAGGCTTTTGGATTGTATAGTCACAATACTAAGAGTCTTACATATTTGACGCAAAAATTTCATCAAAAAAAAAAACTTATTTGTTTGTGACAAATGATGATAACATGATGATCTCAGTGAGCCATTCAGGCGCAGCGCATACCTCACGTTCCACGTACAAGATAACTAAACGATGTCATGTCTTGGCTCGTCGCTTTCCAATGACGTTACCTTGTGATGAAGCCTCTAAGAAACCCCCACCTTGAACATTCAGAATTATTTAATATTAATAGTTATTAAAATTATTGTTATAATAATACAAATAGAAAAATAATAGCGTTATTTTCTGAGCCACTATTTATTTAATAAAATATTTATTTTAGGTTACTTCTTTTGGGGCAAAGATTTTGGGGAATTTAAATTTTGAAAATATCATTTTATTAAGAAAACAATAGAAATACAAGGACATCATTGTTAGACTTGGTATCTTTTTGCCCTTTATTATTTTTTTGATAAAATACTAGGCTAAGCTCCGTTGATTCCATTGGGCAGTAAACGGAAGAAAAATGACCTAACATGGAAGAAGAGGAATAGTGGAATTCACGATGGGAGATAGCTTGAAATGTAAGTTAAGGACTATAAAATGCGGGTTTGACTTCTCTTTCAATTTATTTTTCGCACGTTTGATCTACTTTTTAGCAAGAAAGTGATATATTCCAAAATTTACGGCATCATCTTGTTGGAATTAGTGAAGATTCTCTTATTTCTTCCCAGCAAGATAAACCATCATTTACGAAAAATGTCAATTCGTTCTTAGATTTTTCTCCATTCAACTTATCAATAGATCATCGAACTCATTAGATAGCAACACCTAACAAAAAGAGCTTAAACGAAGTGCATCCAAGTATCTTAAAACTATATAAAAATATCAATGTTTCTTCGACATGAAAACTTCCATATTCCAAAATAATCCTTATATAATTATACTATTCTTTTAGTAACCAAAACTCCTATAGCACCATATAATATACCAAATCGAAACCCAAACCCTCAATTCATTTACTTTTATTTATCTTGCTAAAATCCATTCAGTTACAACAGCAATTCACATAGATAGGACTGAATATGTATACTTATATTTGTTATCTTCCACCTATTCTTGACGCCTAAAACTGCAAAAAGCTCTCTTCCAGCATCCATATTTTATGGATGGCCCATAAATAGTTCTAGGTGGGTTCAGAAACCCTTATCAGAATTTCCCTACAAGAACACCATAAACTAGGTCATAGTTTGCACGCCCAGAAAGAAAATGCTCTTTGTTTAGTAATTTAATTTAAAAGTACCCACTATAGTTCTCTTGGTTGGTAAATTTACCCGGGCTCCCAAAACCCCAAAGATTGAGGTCCGGGCTCGATTTAAACCAGCTTGGTTGTGTCTTAGAACTCTCAGGCCAAGCAGGACGAATACAGAATTGGGTCTACCGTCGTAGTAGATGTTGGATTGCTCTCGAAACCCATCAACCTCAAACAAATCGCGAGACCGTTGAACTCCGTGAAGCTATGTCTATTGAGCATTTAAACAAACAGATGCTGCGCATCGCCAGCCCTACCACAAGGCCCACGGACACGAAGCTCATGGCGTTCCACTCCACCGTCGTGAGTACCTGGCGGCGCCGCCAGTACCTCCCCACTCCGCCGTATCTCTGTCTCTGTCTCTCTCTCTCTCCAAGCCGGTGGCGATGGAGGCGGAGTTCGCCGAAGGTCTGGGCGGCGGCCGGAGGTTCAGGAAAGGACGCGAAGTTCGTCGTACCCGTGGAACTGGGCACCGACCACCGACCGCTCCCATGGCGTGGCTGATCAAGCGTTTCGCAGTCAGATAGGCCTCGAGTGCGGATGTCCGCATACATCTTTCTGTACTGAACACTGTATGCGGAATTTTCATATAATTTGTATGCTGATTTCATTTCGCTTACAAATTTTTAGGCGCTGCAGGTGTCCGCGTATATTTGTTATGCGATCATTGCCGCATAATAGTCTTATGCGTCTATACGTACATTATATTGATGCTTTAGTTTTTGAATAGAAATGCGTTAAAATCCGGTTTTCCAGTTTCCACCCTCAAGAAAGCGCCTCTTGGTATGTGGATATTTTTCGATCTCATCGTTCTCCCGCTTCCGTTCCCTTTCTTCCTCTCCCCCTTTCATTCTTGCCATGGAGGCCCTTGCTCCATCTAGCTTGCTCGCGATCTCTCACGCCTCAACTCGCCCTTTGCGCGGCTCTCCAGCGAGGATCTGCGCCGCGCGCGGCCTCACCGGCTTCCACCGCGGGCGGCCGCCGCTTCGTCTCCGAGTGTCGACGGCTTCGGATTCGATCGGCCATCTCGATTCGCAGCGGGACTCGGATCCCGTTGAGGTGATTGGAATTGGGAGCAGGAAGGACGCCGTCATCGATTTCTGTCTGAGTTCTCCCTCTGTCTCCTCCTCTCGCCTCCGATTCTGGCAAGAAACTTTCCTCTTTTATTCTCTTAATTCTTCTTTCTTCGGATGGGTCATCGAAATTTGATGGAAATAGTAAAGAAAAGATAAAATAGGCTAAGAGTATAAAATAAAATGGCTAAACGTTCTAATTTGTGTTAATCTGTTGTAAATTGTTGCAAATTCTTTTGTTAATTTTCACCTGAAGACAATGCGTGACAGACGATTCCTTATACTGCATTGATAGTAGTCACAAGAACCTTATACATTAAAGAAGCTAAGAGTAGTATCGTCAGAACGTGTTTCTTTTATAAATAGCAGTTATAAATTTGTGATTTTATAGGTCGAGCTTCTTATCTAATAAAGAAAATTTCATTAATGTCAAGAATTCCTAGGCACTCAAGTACTGAGAATTTGTATATGAACTTCGGTTGAAGAATGATACTAGTGGTTTTGTCTTGGCGGTCTGTCTGCAAAGGATGTCTCTTGTTAATTGGAGATTGGTCCGTAGGACTGATTTTACCTTCTTGATCCCTGATTCCAAATTGTTGACTCATATTGTGGGGCGAAGGACATATATGAACTTTGGGTTAGCGCCATAATTAGATTACTAGGAGTGTCTGTGAGCTTAGGGTTTAAGACTTTTAGGGCTACACTAATGCGAATGGATGGCAGGCTCATCAATTTGTTATGGTTATTCTGTACTAATCTTTCCCAAGAGAAAGAAAAGGAGAAGTTCGCAAGAAGGGTCAATGTATGTGCAGTTTATTTACACATAGAATTTTGAATTTCAGACTTCATCCAAATGTGTGGCATTGACACACTAACACACATTGAAGATAGTTTTTCAGAAGATAGTTTTTCAGAAGAATTTTAGTTCCCTCAATTCTGAATTTGTTAAACTCATGGAGTTTCACCTTAGTGAAGTTGTTTGAGAAGAATGAGTGAACAATAACTGCCTTGTGGGAAATTGTGTTGTCTAAGTTTCGAATTTCTGCAGACGCACTTTTAAAGAGGAAGTGAATGGGTCGAAAATATGATCATTTCTTGGGGTATTAAAGCTTGACAGAGATAAAAACAATGCCTATAGGTGGATACAAGGCCTGTTGAACCGGTATTGGGGCCCGTACCGGTTGGTGACTGGTTCAATACCGTACCGACAAACGGTATGCAATGCCAGTACGCTATTTTTTTTCAAAGTTTTTTAAGTTTGAATTAATTGTAATTATTTTTTTAATTTTTAATGATTTTAAGTATAATTTGATGTTTCTATCCTCCTCCTCCTTGGTATTTTTTGATGTTTCTATCCTTCTTCTCCTCCTCCTCCTTCTCCTCATTCTTCTTTTTCTTCTTCTTCTCCTTCTCCTCCTCGCCTTCTCCTTCTCCTTCTCCTTCTCCTCCTTTTTCTTGTTCTCCTTCTCCTTCTTCTTCTTCTTCTTCTTTCTCCTTCTCCTTCTTCTTCTTTTTCTTCTACTTCTTCTCCTTCTCCTTCTCCTTCTTTTGTTTCTACTTCTGCTTCTGCTTCTCCTTCTCCTCCTTGATAGATATAAAAATGATGCCTATAGATGGATATAAGGCCCGCTGAACTAATATTGGGATCCATAGCGGTTGATGGCTGTTGAACTGGTGCCAACTTGATACCATCAGTGTGCTCAGTATGGGGTTGGTTCGGTGTACGGAGTGTCAGTACGCCTTCCATACCACATACCGGTATCGAACCGGTATGATACGGTATGCTTTGCACTGTCTGATTCGGTATAATACATTTTGTACCGCCCGATTTGGTACGGTATGCTCCCGTACCTTCTAGTTTGGTACGGTATGGCATACTTTGGGGACAAGTCTTGATGGTTATAGTGATGAGAAATATATAGCATAGAACTCAATTACCGCCCAACTCAAGAAACTCCTCTATGTGTTGTTGACATGTGACACTACTTTTTCCATATCGGATGATCTTTTTTTATTTTGTAATCCATAATTTTGCCATCAAATGCGGTTTATATTTTCTTTTATTTTTAAAGATTCTCTAATCACTAAAGTAAGAGAAAGAGTATGATTTTTTTTTGTAAGCTTTTGATCAAGTAATTTCAACTGTGCTAGGACACATGATAAGATTTATAAATGAATTTTCCTATTGAATCATATCATCAGCAAAAACATTTTAATTATTTTCTTGTGATGCTAATAATATTTTAAGAGGTCTAATAGCATTTGGCATGTGCTTTGCATATGAAAGATACACTTGAGATGCAAGGTGCAAGGGGAGTAATGCTATGCTGTTCCAATACATTACCTACTCATTTACGCATGCAATGTGGGAGGAGGGTGTTGATGTGATTCACAGGGATGGGACACCACGTCAGTGCCAGATCGCACAGGTGCCCAAGTGGTAGAATAGTGGTGTTGCATAAAACTTTCCTATTAGAGGTATAAGAGGAAGTGTGTGATGGAGTCTGTCCAACCTCTGTCTGTAGGTGTTTTCTATTTATTGTTTTTTCATTCTTGGAATAGAGCCACAACTTTTAGAAAAGATGCAAAACAGTGGTTTGATAAATGTGTATTGATGGTCACTTTGCCACGTAGAAATAAGGGATGGAATTGTGACTCAATATGAGGGGTCAGTCGGGTTGTTATGAAAAAAAAAGACTCACCAAGGATGGATTCACAACCTCAAGCATTCATATTTTAATAACTAGAGCCTTGCACATGTGCTGCATATGACTCACGCAAACTGAGAAAGGCAGCGCACATCAAAGTAGAGAAAAAAGAGTCACTTGTGGCTGTGAGGAAAAAAAGAGTAAACTAATGAAAAGTGTTGGGGACTTTGAGTTGAAAGATGTTGGGCCCCATTGTGGAGTTGAACTGTGGAGTGGAGGTGCAGGTCCAGAATTGGCATTGTTATAGCAGATAGAGATGTCGATCAGGAATATATATAAATTAGCATTTTCTTCCATGTGAAATGTTTCTCTAACAAAAGCTGTGCATGAAAAGTGTTTAATTTGCATTGCAAAAGTTAGTCATAATGTCTATTGACCTGATAATACCAAAAAAAACTCAAAAAAATGTTTATTAACCTGGTAGCAGCACCAATAATCTTATCATATTTCTCCTTGTTTGGGGACATTGACAATTTTTTTCCTCCTGTTACTTAAATTTGTGACAGATTTGTTATTCTCATTTCAGCCCATAAATTTGAGTGGTCTATAGATTGTATCCTTCTTCTACAACAATGTGGAGAGCTTTTGTTTCATGTTGTTCCTCTTCAGAAAGATTGTTTCATATGCTTATCCTTCCTTCTGTGATGTGAACTTTTGTTGTAGGACTATTCATATGAGAGATAATCTCAAGGTGCAATTACTACAAAGATGTCATGGAACAGGTATCTTTTTTCCTCCAATTGCTGGTTATTCTAAACTCAAAAGCTCCTAAATGTAGGATCAATTTGGTGAGACTTTTGTATGAATGCTGAATAGTTTTCTGTATATAGTAGAAGTGCTATATCATATCTTATTACGATCTCAAGGGTGCCATCTGGTTGAGTTCATAATGTCTCTTGGTGTTGATACAATAGATCCCTCTCATCCTGATTTAGCTAGGCTTCCACTCATTTAATTCTCAAAAAAAAAAAAAATCTACTATGGTCTAAATGACATGGAGATTACTTTAGCTGCAAAAATATCCTGGACGACATGAGCAAGATTGGCTGTTTTTTTTTTAAGTTACCCATTAACATTTACCTGCCCAACTTTTCATCTATGGTGAAAGCTTTAATTTGCCTAGGAGACAGGCTAAAAGGCTTGAAATTGTTTTCCTCCTGAAAGCAGGTTACTTGATTGAGGTTGATACAAAAAACATATTCTTAGAGTAGCTTCAATGATGTGGCTCATTGGAACCTTAAAGTATGTGTCCTTAGCTTGGTATACATTGTAGACAAAAGGAAGCATGATGGTAGCAAGTCTGTTCTATAGATTATGGTTTTTCTGAAAGAGGGGGGCTGGAGTTATGCTGTGTATATTTGTCCTTGTTTAAGTTGACCTCCATAGTGCTGCACTATGATTCATTCATGACAAAATCACCCCCATAATGACCAAAAGAAATCATTAGCAAAACACTGCAGTATTTGTTGACTGTAGTGTTTCACCTTCCAATAGTAGTTGTATCCTCTAATTCAGAAAATGCATAATTGAGAATGCTTCAGCCATTTATTTTGACATGCGAGAGTAAATTTAATTTGTGCTATTACTCTGATCCACTATATTCTGTGACCTGGTCCAGCTGGGACGTTACCCAGCCTTCAATGGTGTTAAAAGTGCATGTTAAGAATTTGTTTTAAACTAAAAAATTTCATACTTACTAATGCAAAGTCCCATTTCATGTATAGACCAAGGTCCAGGTAGACTAGATGTAATTTCTTGTCAAAATGATCATTTACTCCCCAGAGCTTTCGAGTTTGCTATTTTGCTTTTATTTTGTATGTAGAGATATAATCTAGATTGCATCATTTAGTTCTATCACTTAAAATATTTTTCCTATTTGATGTGTTTATGAATCCTGAAAAGTTGGCGGCTTTGCTTTTTTCTTGTTCTGTTTTGCTTTATCTTCTTCTTCTTCTTCTTTTTCTTGTTGTGGGTGTGTGCGCTTGGGGGTTGGGGGGGGGGGGTTGCAACTCAAAAGAAAAATATCTTTTCCTTACCCCTTTAAAATAAAGGTCTAGAAACGCAGAATCACTTGATTCAGATTGGCCATGATCAGAGTCCATGAGCCAACTTAGAAGCTCACCAATTCTTTTGATGGATTTGGTCATTTGAGACCTAAGATTATATGACATGTTTTATATTTATATGAATAGTATTCTATAATAGGTGAATGCACCTAAATTGACATATGAGGGAGAAGTCTATTTATAGATAAGATGCAAGCAAACAGCACAATCTACTTGCTTCTTTCTCATGTGGTGACTACTTTTACCATCCATAAAATAGTATTTTCATCCAATGAGTTGGTTCAAAAAGCATAAAAGGGATGTGATGAAGTCGCAGAGAAACAATGTGGTATGAGGATGAAGCACTCACCTTATGTTCTGATGAGTAACCACATGAGAGGTTGAACATTGGGATGTAAGAAGTGGCCGCTCGAGCGGGTGAGGAAACACTGTAGAGAGTGAGATGCGTGGCAACCTTAATCTAAACTAGATGGTTATGCAATCTCCATCATAGCATCCATAGCCATCATTTATTGATCTGATATATGATTTATATCCATAGATGATTACAATGGATCATGTAAGGAAATAAACATTCCTGGCATAGATTGGCGTCATTCGTTGATTAAGATGAGCTAAATTTTTGATCTAGTGAAAAACCATGTAAATCTCTCTAGAGGAGGAGAGTTTGGATAACTGGGGCCACCAATGGAAAGAGAAAATTAGAAAAGGGGAGCCATTTATGAACAAAGCAAAACAAGGAGGTGGGTTCAAAAATTGTTATCTCTAAGAAAATTATGGAGCTTGGAGGGGGCTGTGGCCCTTTTAAGCTTCTTCTCGGATCACTCCTGGGTGTAAATGATTTCCTTCTTTGTTTCTTTTGTACAATTTTGAGCATAGATTGTCCATTTGATATTTTATTTATTTATTGGTCTAATCATCATCAGCATCACAACTCCATATTCAAAATATTAATTTTTTTATATTAAGTTGAAAAATAATAAAACAAATTGACTGTTATCTTGTTTTGTTTTCAGATATGATTCTCAGAAACGTGGAATTTCCACCATCACTGCATCCATGTCCCCCAGCTGTCATTCTTGTTTGTACACCCCTCACCTTTAGTTCTTGCTTGTTTGATCTCTCCTTTACAATTACCCTTCAGTGCTATAAATTATAATCATGATGATGTTATCCATTTCTGACATGAGCAGGGACTTTTAACTAGCTAACTGCAATGTTTATATTCATTTGCAGCTATAAATTGATTTATCACATATGGGGAGTTCATCGTGCAAGAGTGGTTTGGAACATTTTGCTAGACAGTATGTTTGAGCCTTCCGTATGGCCCAGTTATTAGATAAAACACCTTCCACACAAACTTGTACCCAATTCCTGAGCAGTTAATAATTCTTTGAGCTTTCAATTGTAGCCCATGTAGCTGATCAACATATGCGGTGATATAATCCCCCTCCCATCCCCCCAAGAAAAGGAGAAAAAGAGAAGAAGAAAAAAGAAGTATAAGAAGAAAACACTCGCACACCCCAACCAAAATAAATAAATAAATAAATATGTAAAACCAACAACACAGCGATGAACAAGCTTCATCCCCCTTCTAAACATACATTCTACCTTCAAAAGGTTACAAGACTAAAAGCCCAATAATCTGAAGTCAATTGCATACCATTTGGTGTATTGTGAAGTTGTATTTTCATGAGCTAGTAGACTTCTGAGCCATATGAGCATGCTTTTGATGCATTGTGCTACCAATTGCAGTATAATAGTAGGATCTCCTTCTCAATGCATCAACTGCAGAATCAAATTACATAGAATGAGTTATAGTACTGACCAGATTTAAATCTATGCTTGGATACTCAATGAAATATTGGCCTGTAACAGTTACTTCTTCTGGTACTGTTATAGGTGGCCACTGCAGGACATGGTTTGGATCATATTACAGCAATAGAACTTCTACATGCTGTTAAATTAGCAGGTGGATTAACTGTTGCTATTATTTTGAAGCCCTTCAATTTTGAGGGACAAAGACGGCAAGAGGAGGTAATACTAATCTTTTGCGAGTTAACTATACCATTCTTGGTCTCTAGATTTCTTTCTCCTTGTCTTCCTTAGCACTTGGAGTTACTGAGATTTGGAGTCTCATTACATGTGCTAAAGCATCCTCTAAAAGGACATGCTCCAATATTCGAAGCCTGGTGTTGATAGCACAAATTACATGAGTAGGAATGCCATTTTTGAAAATTTTGAAGGAGTGTCATGTAAATGTTGGCACTTCTGTATTCCAGAAAAGATAAGAGAGCAGTGTCTTGATAACTTGGCAACTAACATTTCTAATTTATAGTATATGTAAATGTTGCACAAAATTGTTGCTTTTTTTATTTCCTTTAAGAACATTTATGTTTGGATGATGGTTGAATATGCAGGTATTTGAATTGATAAACAAACTTCAAGAGTTCTCACACTTTCAAATTGGTAAATTTTTTCTTTTTGATTCTAAATTTTCCTTAGATTTTCTTGCATGTTTATCCCCACTATTATAAACAAACTCTAGATGTGATGCCTAAGTGTCTCCACCCTACCTATTGGTCGCTGCCCCTTCATGTTCTGTTCTCCACGGGCACTGCTTGAGCATGTGCCTCCTATTCCATATATGCAATAATAAGGACCTCCCTTAATATTTATTTTTATATGATTATAGAAGGGAAATAGAAGAAGTGCATGAGATTAAGTGGAGCTTATATTTATCAAATCTACTTCAAAAAAAATCTTGCTCAACATGTTCATTGTTATCCATTAAATTGTCCCTTGAATAATCGCGTGTATTGCACATGCCACCTGCCAGATAATAGACTGTACTGTAAACTTAAAAAATTGTGCATGTTTAGAAACAACTCTGTCTTCTAGGTTAATCTTTTAAAAATGGCATTCCACATATGATACCTTTAATTGTTGTAAAATAACAGAAACCTATTTGGCGTGCATCAATGTGTCTTGATATTGTAATAACCCAAGATATTGTGGTTTTATATTAAGATTCAAGGCCAATAATGCTCCATACTATACTATAATTGGAGCAGTACATCATGTTAATCTACATACTGACTTTGAGTCTTCAGAAGTGACTGTGCAGTAAACATGTCTTCATACTGACTCACTTGGTGTTGTCTGTAACCAGCACTAATTAAGCATGCATTCGTTTGCCTTGCTTAGTGTGCTTAACAGCATATGCTTTGACAGCTATCATATTAAATTAACTGTGAGCTTACTTCACAACTATTTTGAACGGTGATGTAAGTTATTTTATCTACTTATATGATTTCTTTCACTCTGACTTTCAGTGGTGGAAGCAGATTCTTTACTTGAAAAAGAAATTCAAACTCTCGCCGAAGCTTTAGAACGTGCAAATAATGCTGTCTTCCTGGCCATAAGTGCAATATCTAATCTAATGTCTGTAAGTTTACTTCCTCGTGATCCTAAATCTTCTGTTTATCCAGCCTCATTGTAACTGTGAGTTTTCAGGAAACACATCTGAAGTTTCGAAATTCACCAGATGGAGAAATCAAGGAAGTCAAACCACTGGAAGTTGTAAAAGTAGGACATCATCTTCCATCTGCTATTCATTTACCCCATTTGTCAATTTTTATTTTGATTCTTTTCTTTGCACATTTTATAGTTTTTGAAGCCAATACTTTATTAACAGCTTCTAGAAAGCTATGGAGAAGCTAAAGTTGGTTTTGGAGCTGGTTACAACATTAAATCAGCAATTACTCAGGCTGTCTTCCATTGTCCTTTCCTTAATGGTGGTCCAAAGGTAAAGCTTTCTTCTAATGATTATATCTCCTTCCCCTATGGCATTAGATTTCCTGCACAATTTATTCTATAGCATTATATTTACAATTTTTGCATAATATTTTAATTATCTGACTTTCTTATCTCATATATGGCACTTCAGGTTAATTTGGTAGACCTAGGGTTGTGAATGATTTTGATGAGGTCATGGATTTGTTTGACTGAAATTTAACCCCAGCTAAGTTTTATGTCCAAAGCATTTGGTCCAGTCTTACTTATATGTAAATTGGGTTATACTGTTTTACATGTTAACTCTGGAACTCAATAGAGTTCGGATTAGGTCAAGTTTCAGCCATTCAGGCTTTCAAGATGTTACACTGCAGGAATGCATGAATCACCTCTTAAAATTCATTTTCTTGGGGTAAGCATGGAAGGAAAAGCAGTGCTTATAGCTAAAAGCATGATTCCAGATGTCTCAACCTGTATTACTTTAAATGCCTAACAGTCACATGCGTTTGCATGCTTATGTTGCCAAGCTTGTAGTATTTGCTCTAGTTATTCAGGAAAAAAGATAAAACCTAATGGGGCCAAATGAAGTTACCTTCAAATGAGAAGTTGTGAGGGTTCTTTCTTTGTGAAGGTTCTTTCATATTGTATGCAAGGATAATCTTAACTATAAAACAATTTAGATGAGATTTTTTATATTTTGGAAACACAAGAAGTCTAATTTGAATAGTGAATGCAAAATTTTCTATTTGAAATTCTTGACGCCATTTTCCCCTCGTTTCTGTTTCGTTCTTTAAATTCTTGTACAATTAGTAATCTATCAGTGTTTCTTTTATCGGCACAAGTTTCGATCTATTGCACACCCTCTTGTCTAAATATGCATACCTTATGCATTTTTTTAAAAAAAATCTTTGTTTTAAGTTCTTTGCATCTTTGGATCTATCAACTCCCTCAAACTTGGGCCTAACATTGACCTGGTCAAGGGGCTAGATCATTGGGTCAACTGCTTAGAACATATTGTATGAAATAATAGAAAATAATCAACTTGTAAGAGCAAGGAGATGACTTCTAAGTCTTCTTGAGTTCTTTCTTTTTAAGAAGATAATTGCTGAGCTTCGGACTTTTGGGAAGAGCCTCTTCAGTCTCATCCAAGCCCAAAGGAGAACATAACCAAATGACAGAGTTGAGATTTAGTCTCAAATAGGAGAGAAGGTTTGGACCAAAGAAATCAGCCTCACAATTTTCCTTTCAATAAATTCTTGAAAAATTAAAAATGGTAGTAAACAAAGCTTTGAGGGGCTAAGAATGTGAGAGAGAATGAGAAAGGAAAGGAGTAGGGGGAGGGTAGAGGGGTGTAAGGGTTGGGTGGTTGAGGGTCAATCGGCTGAGGAAGAGGATTGAGTTGTTGAAGTCAACAAGATCATGTGACTCACTTGAGGTGCCAATGATGCTGAAAAACGTCCAAAGGTGGCCATGATATACTTGCACAGTGGAGGGGGAATGCAATTGGTCAGTAACGCATCATGTAAGACTGGCGGCTCTCTGCTCAGGACCTCACTGAACCCTTCCCCCCCCCCCCCCCCCCTCCTTAAATCAAAAAGATTGGAGCCGAAGATGGTTTCCATTATTTTTCTAATTGTTTGAATAGGGCAAAAGGACTAAATTGCCCATATAGTTATTACAAAAAGAAATTAAATAAATGTCAAAATGGTCTTTTAGGTGTCCTTTACTTACATGCCATTTTTTGAACCTACCTGAGTCTTTGATTTGGTGAAAATTGATCAGCACATATGGTTTTTACTGCTTAATGAGATTTTAGCTCAGCCGGTTTGATTATCCTAGCAGATCAACTGGGGGGTTGGTTTGCTGAATCTGTGGTCTACTTGCAAATTTGAACTAGATCCGACAATACTGGTTTCTTGTGACTTGTTCTCACCTAGCAAATGGACAAATCTCTGGGAACTAGTGTTGTCCTTGTTTTGATTCCTTGACATCATTGTTATATCTCAAATCATAGCATCTTCTTTGAAGAATACCTGATCGTTTGACTTGCATCATGATCCTTTTGTGCTTCTTCCTGATTTCATGCCTTAATCTTCTATTTCCCAACCAACTAAGAGTCTAAGACCCTACAATTTCTAAGCCTTTTCCTCATCAAGCTCTAAGTGCCCCTCCTGCTACCTTATCATGGAAGTAACTGATTAGTTTTCATGCTTATGCTTGCTAAGGGCATATGATACCATTATCTAGTCAAACAAAGTGGCATGTTCAAATCGTTTTGGCTTTATTATAGCTACTCATATGCAGAATTTCGTTCCTTTTTTATGTCATTCATTTCCATTTGAAGCTTTAGTTCTATCAAGATGCAACTCAATGTTTGAAGTGGTTGAAAAAAGATTGAGAAGATTCAATCTCATAATTAAACAGAACTTATTCCACTAGAGGAATATTACAAGCTGTAGGTGGTTTGCAAACCTCAATTCTAACAGCAAGCTATATGAGGGATTATATGCGTAGATCCTTATTGGCCATTGACCCCCTTTGATAATGTATAACACCCTCTCCAAGGAATTCGTGTGACCTCATTTAGCTGATTAATCAGTGGATTTAAGTCACCGAGAGCCTGCAGATAGTTGTCATGATGACCTTAGGTTCATGGTGTGTGGAAAATAATATAACTGACATCTGGTCCTTCCAGGACAGGAAACTAGTGGTTATTCTGTGCTTTAGATTGAAGTGCATAAATGCCATAGTGTGATTCTATTTGCTTTAAACGCATATAGGCCTACTCTTAGGCATTATAATTATCTTTTTCAGAATATGGTGGTTACTTGCCACTTCTCAGGTTTGAACCTGAGACTTCTCACTTGGAGAGATTGGAACAACCAGCTAAGCTTTAGATATTCTAATTGTCAAGACTCAACATGGTTTTTGTGGGGCAGAGCCTTCTGTGGGATAGTGCTGTGTGTGAATTTGCTTTTTTTTTGCTGTAAGTTGTCAAATGTCATGTTGACATCATTATGTCAGCACACCTCCATTGAAGGTTTTTAGCGCCTATTTGCTGCTTATGAGATAGACTGGTGAGTTAACTCCTTTAGGTAGAATAAGATACAAAGAGGGCCATTTTGGTGTAAGGAAATGGCTAGAGAGACAGCCTTTCACTGTTTAGTAGTTAATCTATGTATGATTTTCTGTTGAATTGCATCTTATGATGTGACAAAACATAAAATTGTTTTGCTGGCTGCTGGAAATTAATTACTATTTTCACTGACCTGAGCTTCAACTATTGATCAGAATTTCTCAACTGTTGATTCTCTTCACATTACCAAATACTCACAAATCATGCCACATCATTTGCCTTTAATATTCCATGGCTTATTTTCTAGAAACCACACAATCCTTTGGAATCTAGTTATTTAACACAGATTCTTTTAGTCCCTTCTTTCTCAAATGGTTTGTTACTTTCTCCTTCAAAGCATGCACTGAAATTTATGACACCAGAACACTTCGCTTCCTCTGTTCTAGTGTTTTAATTGAACAATTTATGTGGTTATGAGCTTTGTTAAAGTTCACCATACAATTGTTTTACATCTGTTTGCTTGTTTCTTTTCGTGGTTCATTTTTCCTAAAACTTTTCCTGATTTGAAGTCATTATAACTTTTCCAGTGGAAGTGAATGAAAGCCATGGCAGGTGCTGATCATTAGGCTAGTGACTGGAAATCTGGCAAATGTAGTTCACCCCTTTCAAATCACCATCATTTAGCCATATACATTTAAACCTACACAGTTATACAGTTTGCTTTTTATTATCCCATCTGGTAGATGAATATGAGTGATAGATTATTTAGCTGCTTTGCTAGATGTTAGCGTGCTATGTGTGTTGATTGCTTAGAATCAGAAGTAACAATTTATCTTCAAAGGTAAGGTATGGTGCTGTACACTATTGCTTGAAGAATAGCATGTCGGCAGTGATCTCTTTTTTCCTTGTGGCTGGCTAATTTTTCAGGTGATCATGCGTGAAATGATGGCTTCTCCTGTGTGGAAGCATGCTTTTTTCCTGTTAGGATATATATTATCGATTAGCAGACAATCTGCTTGTCAGTTGGGAGTCTTTTACTATGAAAATATTGTTCTAGTGCATACTTTTCTCCTTAACATTTGTGACTTTTCTGGTGAATAGGACCTGAATGGCCCGGTTATCTTCACCCTTGCAAGTGGTTCTGCCCTGGATGAAAGCGATTTGCTTTCCATTGTCCTTACCTTTCGTCAGATAACAGAATGCAAAAGAGAGATCATATTTTCAAGAATTCACGAACCTAGTATGGAGCCAAATCTATTTCTCATAACACTTCTGATTGTGGGGTAAGAGTTAAGGAAGTTCTTATGAAGAATGTCTGCTGAATATTTTAGCTATATTTTGCTAGAAATATCTTGGAATTGTCATTCTCAACTAAAGGCCTTCTTGGAAATCTTTTGTTGGGAGACTAACACGTGCAGGGCCGGATACTCAGATACTATAGTAAAGTACAGTAAGATTTCAATTAAGATAATCTTAATCTTATTATTATATCCAATTAATAACAATAAGGACAGACTTTTAAATTCAGATTATTGGTTCACTGTATCTTCCATAAACCCTTTGTCTATTAGTTAGCAAGTGGTTAATACTTTGTGCTAGTGCTAACAAAAAAAGAAAGTATAGTAAATGTCAACAACTTCAGTTTTCTAGGTTGGTCATGACCTTGTTCCCATCTCTCCTGCATTTTCATTTTTGTCCATCTACCTGCTATAGAAAGGAAACAAACTGTTGTAGAAATCTAGAATTTTGAATATTTCCTTTTTGGAATGATTTTCTGTGCTATCCACAGATCCCCATTAGTTCCACTGGCCTATTATTATTAAACATAAATTTTAATAATAAGCTATTAAAATACTGCAAGTTTCAATCTTTTTAATAGTATTTGACATTCTTATACAGATGAGAACTATTCAAACTTATAGAATTAGATTGCCACTTAAGCCATTCTGAATAAAATTTTGCAATTGCCAGCTGCAATCAGAAAATTGTTTCTCAGAAGAGGAGTTTTTTGTCAAGCCTGGCTCTGCGCATTCCCTTTCTCTCATCTCTTTTGGGAAGAGATATTCCAGAACTGGTTGAAAACCTACCAGTTCATTCTCGTAACCCAGCAGCAGATGTCTTCATCTCGCCAGATATGGCAACCATGTCAAACTTGGATTTATCCAATGGTTCTCTCGATACATTTTCTGAAGAAATAGAAACCGAACTATCCAGCAAGTATGATGAACTCTATGTTTTGAATTTTTTGAATTGTTTCATCGTTTATTAGTGTAAGAGATTAAATCATGGAATCAAAATATGTTCATGTGAGAATTTCTTGTTATTTAGAGATTCAAATAGTGAACGTCTAAGAGATGGAGTTGAATCATTGGAGTCCAGCAATGAATCGATCTATGAAAATGGTAACCAAATAAATGAAGGTATGTAGATTGCCAGTATGATTTTCAATGCTGTCGAGCTCCATAATCATTTTCTTCTTCTAAAGATTATCCTTTGCCACCAAAAAGATCTTACTTTAGTACTTTCTCTGTCTATCAAGCTAACAATTTTAATAGTGCGATCCTGACTTTCTGTGCTACCTGACAAATCAGATATTCGAAGGAAGCAACCTAATAGCTGGAATATTGGTCCAGCATTCCACATGGCACAGCTATGGGCTAGACAGAGGGCTGTTTTAATTGGAACTAACAAAATTGATGAACCGGATACTCTCACTCTTCCTGTTGGTGTAAAGTCATTTGAGCAGTGTTCTGCTTGTTCCTCGGACTTTGCACTATCAGAAACTTTGCATGATCATGGCACAGGTGGAGACTTCTTGGGTGCCCAAAATGCCCAATCCAGGGATGCTTTTGCTGATGCAGGTTTGGAGGCAGTATTTGATATTTATAATTCTGTATTGACACTACTAAAGGGGAGAAACAGGGATGAGTCCAGAAAGCGAGGATTGCTTTCTGCACGTGCAGCATCAATGCTGGTAAACTATATTTCTTGCATATGATATCAATGTTAGTTGTGAAATATCTATAATTTATTGCCGCAATTTGAAGGTGCTATTCCT
The DNA here is from genome assembly GCF_009389715.1 of Phoenix dactylifera. Classification (NCBI taxonomy): domain Eukaryota; kingdom Viridiplantae; phylum Streptophyta; class Magnoliopsida; order Arecales; family Arecaceae; genus Phoenix; species Phoenix dactylifera. The sequence goes on along the minus strand of NC_052408.1, from coordinate 12,677,343 downwards.
TTATCAGTCACCACTATCGAAAACTTGTATATCTTTTGCTGACCCTAGAGTATTCTGGACAAGGTTTTCCAATGACAGTGATGAATACTGTTTTGGTTTTTCTGTATGTTTAAAGGAAATTAATTTCCACTCTTAAAACGTATGCTCGATCCTAAAAAATAGTAAGAAGAATTAAAAAGTAATAATAAAAACATCAGTTTGACAGTGCCATTTCACACAGTAGTCTCTACTTTTAAACTTGTGGAACTTGAACATGAGGGCAAATGGCAGGATGTAGTTGTAATTACAAGCCAAAATCAAATGCTTGCTTTCAGCTTTTACATACATCTAGTTCTATGCATGCCAGCCTTCATTGTTGGACACTTCTATGACACATGGAGCATGTGAGCCAAGAATGATATGATATAGGTTGGTGCATCAGGTGCTATGATTATCTTGGCATGTGAATTTTGCCACTATCATATCATTCATAATGAAGATATGATATTAAGTAGTATAACTAATTACCTAAATTTTTTAGGCTAACCAAATAAACATGTCAAGGACTTATAACATCTAGTGGACTTGGACTTGTTAGGAGCCATCTGCCCATGCAATTGCCATAATTATGCTAGAGATATGTTGTTTTTAAACCATTAACTCAGCCTGAATGGTTTCAAGGGTTGGGTCATGGTTGATTAGTTTAATTGCAAGTTCACCAATAGGCAAAGGATCATTTTTGTCTAACTCTTCTCATCTCCTAACTATTTCTCTTCCCTTTCTATCTCCGACAATTTTAAGGGAATGGTGGGAGTAACTTCAACAACAATGGCCGACTGTAGGTTGACCAATAGGCCAAGCTTCCAAGGATTATGTCTTTTTAAGCCTGGTAACTAATAAAATTTCTGCATCTATCTCCCATCTCTCTCTTCTTTTTCCCATCTTGGTCTTGCCCTTTTTTCATATTCCATCTATGTCTCTTCCTAACTATCTTGTACATTGCGCCCACAACTATTAGTTCAGTTGGTTGGTACCTCTTCCCTGAGGACTTGCCCTTGGAGGAGGTCCAAGGTTCAAATGTTGGATACTGCTTTTAAAAAAAGAAAAAGGGAAAACGAGACCTGACTGGGGAAAGAGGTTCTATGGCATGAGAAAGTGAGGGTGGTTTGCAATAGAAACAAAAAAAATCCTTAAAACTTGCTTGCGATCGTTGAGGCCACCGAAATGGTACTTGTGGCCCACACCCTCTTCTACCTCATGGCTGACATTCTTCTCTGAAATTCCTCATCCACATTGCCAGTTCCCTCTGCTGCTTTTCTCCTTTCAACACCACCACAGGAGCCAATCTCCATCCACACCCCAAAAGATAGAATTGACTTTGAAGTTATCTATTCTAGGGTATTGGGACTGTTTGGCAGGTAGTCTGGGTTTTCTTTTTCTTTCCTTTTTTTAAAAAAAATAAAAATAAAATAACTGATGAAGTTGCCAGCTGAAGCAGTTCAAATGGTTGAACCACTCAGTTCAACTCTTCAGACAGGTTTTCTGATATCTCAAGCTCGGATTTGACATGACTGAAAATTGCTGTCTGGTGACAGGTTGGTAGACTTGATTTATCTATCTTTGTAGTTCACTATAAATTATGGTGTACCCTAATAACTGATCAACAACCTTCTTGTGGTTCAACTCTGCAAGATGGTTAACGTTAACACCTTTGTAACATATAGAAATGTAGATCCTGACCAGCAAAAGAATTTTGGGCAGAATCAAATTCTTCTTTGAAAGATAAATCTATGAAATTCCACCATAACTATAACCATCCAGCTTTTCCCAATTATTTGGGTTGCAACTTGCAAGTATACAAAATTCCATAAAACAATAAATGATCTTTCCGAAAGTGTTACCTCCGTTGCTTTTCACCTCTGCCTAACATTTTATCAAGTTGGGAGATGTATACTTGATCCGCATTCAGGTCTATGTTGTTTGATTGCTATCTTGTCTCGTGATCCTTAACTAATCATCCATCATTTTTTAAAAAAAGGAGCAAAATCTAAAGCCATTTCAGGGATCTTTCTACTAATGGTAAATATCATACCAACATTTTTCTCAACTGTTGATTGCATTAAAGAGGAACTCGTTCAATTTTGTTAGAGATTATCATGAACTCATCAATTCATGTTTGTCAAACCATGGTTTATTGGACGTGTTGATTATTTGTAAAAATATGCTCATATAAATAACTGTCATGCAGGAGGCAGAAAGGGAACCGCAAAAAAGTTTTGCTCCTGTTATGGAAATTCAGTACAGGGGAGGAATTTATAGAGGGCGAGGCCAAGGAGGTCTTCCTGAAGGAAAGGTACTTTTCTACTGCCCCATTGCTCCAGTTTGTCTTAGCACTTAAAATAAAGTGGATTATTAATGCTTTTGTCGAGTTAAAATTAATCTGTTTGTTAATGCATCTTGTTAATTTATCTTTTAGGGTCGTCTAACCTTCGCGGATGGAAGCTTCTATGATGGCATATGGCGGTATGGCAAGAGATGTGGTCTGGGTACATTATGCTACAGTAATGGAGATGTATTCCAAGGAGCATGGAGGGATGATCTTATGCATGGGAAGGTATGACACTTCCATATGGGCTGCATCTTTCAATCCTTTTGGTTGCAAATCATCAGTTTTTCATCACGGACCTCACTCAAGTCAGTTTGACTATAATGATATGAACTAGAATCGTCCATAGCTTTGAAATTTATTTTATGGATAGCCCTCAGAAACAATTGAATTAATAGTCTTGCTTAGTTATACATGTTGAGTGGCACTTGCAGAATGACTTAACCACATCCTGGTTCCACCTGGCACCCATCTATCCCCCTGTATTGCACCAATTCCCAACTGCCACATAGGACTCGGTAACTGAGCAGGTAGTGGAGAAGGGAGGGTAGAAGTACTCTTTTTCTATTTATTGCACTCAAATGACAAGCAAATATGTGACTAGTAGACTGGCTTATTTGGATTTGGACCTTCCAATTGCTTTCAAGAAGTGCTTGGATCTTTTGGGGATTGAATTGTGTATGTTTACCTCCTTTTACGGACTCACATTCTAGTTTGGTTCTTCATTTAAGTTTTTATTACTTAGTCGCACGACTATATTGTGTAAATCTACAAGGAAAATATTCTTTTAGACCCAGCAGATGTGCTGTTGATTGAGGAGAAATTCACCATCTTTTTTCCAGAATTACGAAAGTGGTGTTGGTCTAGGACTCTAGGGAACTTGATATAATACCCCATCAGTTCCATGAAAAAATGGTGAAGAAAAGAATGGAAGTTAATGAGGTGATAGCAGCGTGGTTGTTTTTCTTCACTAGATATCTTAATTCTTCAATGCTTTCCTATTTGTCGACTAGTAAACATCGAATGCAAATAGTTGTAGTGACTAATATGTATGATGAATGTTACCTAAAGATGGAAATTCAACTGGAGTAAGACCACATTCTTCCAGAAAACAACTGGATTGAAGTAAAGTTTGATGATTGTGTCAGAAACATTGATGATAGATGAGATTCTGTTCTCATTATGTCAAATGTCTCCAGTTGCCCTTTCTTTGCTGCCTTAGACTATTATTACAAGGCACTAGGTATTTGCTTTCAATTTTTCCCTCTAATTCATCCCTTTTTCATGAAAATTCTGTGTATAGGGTTGGTTCTATTTTCATACTGGAGACCGTTGGTTTGCGAACTTTTGGAAGGGCAAGGCAAATGGAGAGGGAAGATTTTATTCAAGAAATGGTAGCATCTTTTTTGGCCATTTTAAAAATGGCTGGCGTCATGGCCAATGCCTATATATAGATATTGATGGATCAAGGTATTTAAAGAACCTGCTTCTATCAACTTTATTTTGACAAGTAGTGCAATTAATGGAAGTACTTGATGTTCTTCTTTACTATCTTTCATTGCCATTTTTTCCAAAAGCTTTGGGCTATATAATATGGTCAAAGTATCCATCCAAAGCATTGAATTTAAATTTTCACATATCCATGTGCTTTAAGAAACTAAAGAATTTGCATATACTTGTAATGGATGTTTATTTATGGGTAGAAAGAAGCAAGTGGAAAAGTTAAATATCTTGACAAATATCAAACCTGAACCAAGGAATCATGAAACATAAAGAAAAATGAATAGAACAGGTACCTTTTCAAATGTGACCCAAATCCCAAACGCAATATCTAAAAGATCCTGTATACCCAGACATCACAGTCAACAAAAAAACTTAAATGCATAAACAAATAGATGAACAAAAAATAAAAATTGAAGAAAAGGAAAACCAAAATTTTTATCAGAAAGCTTATGTAAATGGCACATGAAGAAGACATGGATTTTATTGGCATACACCAGCAGGGAGGAGCCACAGCAATTGCAATAAGATGTGCTCAGTGAGAGTGAAGCTATAGAGAAAGAAATTGAAGTTAGCAAGGACATGTTCAGACAACCAGCTTTGGTCAAATTTGGAAAACTTGGCAAGTTGACTCATGACTCGGCTTATTCTACTTTTTGCCAGCTGTTGAATCAAAATTTCACATGACTTGGCCTGCTTGGGAAAGTAGCATGACTTGGATGATTTGGATAAGTCAATTATGACTTGGCTGCCTCAGTAAACAGCATCCAAGTTCAAGAAATTTTTTTCCTGGCTTAAGCAAGTTAAAGTGAGTTCAGAATTCACTTACATCATGTATGCTTTTAACTAACATCATTTGTCATAAGTTAAATCTATCATATCCTCACACAAATTTACATTTATTAACTTGCATAGCTACAATTAGTTAGATAGAACTCATGAAAACAAGTAAATAAACCTCCCGTTCATACTCTGGTAGTTCTTGCATTTTATATATTGCTTTAATGGTATTTTTGCAAATTGACCCTTATATTATGCATCTATTACATGCGAAGACCCCTGAATCCTTATTTATAAATTGAGACAGACAATTTGTACATTTTTGCATATTGAACCTTCTGTTGAGGGTTCTATTGCAGAAATCAACCATGGCCAATAGTTAAAGTAACTAGAGTTGTAAAATGATAGGATTGCCCTCAAGTTAATTGTGAGATGGAATCTTCCCTAATTTCCCCTTTTCCTTAATAGCGATGCCTCCACCGCCAAACACCTTGCCACAATGGCCTTCATGGCAGCAACAGGTGGCTCTGGTTTGTTGAGAGGATCAAGCTGTGGAGCATCTCCAATTCATTGGTAGCAAGGAGGATTGTACTGGAGAAGTTGAGGGTACAGAGGAGGGAGGGGATGGAGAGGTGAGGGCGAAGGCATTGCAAGAGTGGCGACATTTGCAATTGAGATGAAGGTGAGGTGGGATATGGCAGAGGGGAACTGGCACTAGTAAGAAGATATCAGCTGGAGAGGGCAAAGTAGTGGGAGTGGCAGAGTGTGGAGGAGTGGAGGTGGAGGCTGAGGAAGGGGGGTTGGAAGGGGTGGAGGGATTATCAAGATGGAGTGGGAGGAGGATGTATGGCAGGGTTAGCAAGCTCTCACTAGTTGTTGCGCCTTCCGGTAATGCTTCCTCCACTCCCTACAAGCCCTCTGCTCCTACCCACCTCTCCCTTTGCCTTATTGACACTGGGTGTTGTTTCCTCTCCCTCCCCCAGCTGCACCCCTCCTGTCTCTTCCAACATCATCTACCTCAATTCCATCGCACACATTTTCCACCACCTATCCACCCTCACCGTCTCCTAAATCTACAAGCCCACCGCTGGCTCCTCCCCCCATGTCAATGTCACAGCCACCCTCTGTTGCTCCCTTGCATGGTTCATCATCTCCGATTGCAACTCTCTCTACCTCCCCTAGCTCGACCGTAATGGCCTTCACTCTTACCTTCGTTTCATCTTTATTGCCGCCCACTCTGCTGATGCTCTCAAACCTGCTCCCTCTTCTTCTCCGGCAGCCTTCACAACGACAAGAAGTTGCAAAGAGGGGAGCTGAGCCAATTTTAAGCAAGTACAGAAAGTACTTTCATTGTAAAGCTCCACCCTAATCTGTTAACAGATAATTAACACGTTATTATATTAAAAAACACATGCAGTTATCAGGCTCGGTTTGTAAATTAGGATAAGGGGGTCCTTATATGTAACAAATGCTTTATGTAGGGGGCAATATGCAAAAAACCATTTTAGGTGGTTAATCCTTTGGTGGCTTTAAATTTCTTTCTTTTAAACTATTGTAAGTTTATGTGTAATTCGTAGTATTTACTTCAATATACATGACGAAACCAAGTCGGATAATTGGGTGTGGGTGAATCGAGTCCAAGTCAAGTTTTCTGGCCTTTGGTAATTGGTGGCTACAAGAGGAGCCACAAAAGTTGAATGGTGCTAGAGCGCATCAGCTTGGAAATGTAAGTGAAATGAAGAGATTTTCAAGGTGAATAACATGTTTTCTGCTTTTCTGATTTTCAAAGTGAAAGGCTCTTTCGAACTTGTGGTTTCCCCTGCAAACATATACAACCATACTGAAGGAAGGTTAATAAAAATTAATTTTTGCTGTAGCTATAAGGCTATTTGACTGCATAGTTAATCATAATATTATTTTCATTCATCATCTGCAGAAAACTTTTGATTGATAGCATCATAATGATTGGCATAAGCAATTTTCATTTCCAGTTTACTTTTTTATGAGAACTGACAATACCACCTAAGTTGTGGTTTGTTTGCATGAGTTTGAGATTGAACGTGATATACAGAAGTAATTAGTCAAAATGCTCATTTGGCCAAATTTTGAGAGTTTACAAGAAAACTGTAAACAGGAAGTCTATTGATCTTGAGCATTTCAATCATCTCAGGATACTCTTCTACCATAATTCTTCTCATCTTTAACTTGCCTTGTGTACTTTGCTGGGACTCTACAATTAACTGTTGTTTTGTAGGTGGACTGAGATGTGGGATGAAGGTGTGCTTGTTAGCAGGACTCTGCTGGAAAAGGAAGCTTCTGGGCAATAGAGCATTTCAAACAGGAAGGTGTGCTTGCACTCACAGCTTTTGGATGAAGGTGGGCTTGCAAGAAAACTTTAAACATGAATTCTATTCATCTTGAGCATTTCAATCTTCTCAGAATCCTCTTCTACTGCTATTCTTCTCATCTTTAACTCACCTTGTGTTATTTGATGGGCAATCTATATGGGATAAAGTGTGCTCGCTAGCTGGACTCAGCTGGACATGGGAGCTTCTGGGTCATAGATTGTCAAGCATTTCTGAAGAGATTTATTTAACTTTCATCGTGTATCTGTTGGTTCTTTTGTATAGGGTCTGATTCGTCTGCAGAATACTTTCTACAGCATTTTTGGATTCACTAGTCTTGAGATGAAGTTTGCTGCGGTTCAACATACTATGCAGGACTGGTATGCAGACCAGATCTGACATGGAGTTGGAAGTCCTGGGTCGGAGCAACTGGTGTCTATTAACAGGAAAAATACTGCTTTTGCAATATAATAAATATTTGTATACAGCTTGAAAAAGAAAGATTGTATCATAAACAGTAGCCAGAAATTCTTCTTTTCTTATCCACACAATAACCTAATACAGTTGTTTTTTAATGTTTGACTCATAAAACAATTAACCAATGCATGTGAGGATCCATCAGATCTTGATATGAAAATCATTTGTAATGTAGAATTGAGAAATGTCGCGAGATCCATGCTGTCTAAAGTCTAGCACAGAAAGTTCTGGGGATAGTACGACTCATGTAACTATACAGAGGTTATATACTCTGCCTCCTAGGGAAAATAGGGCAGTTGCTCGATTTTATTAAATTTTCAGTTTCTCCAACTAGATGATACTGCATTTTGCTGTAATTGCCTGACCTGTCTGGTGCATATATTTCCTTTAATGCTGGGTATCTTTCTTCCTTTCTGATTGTTGGAGAGGTGTTAACCAGCCAGTATTATTGAAGAGGGAGTTACAAGGATTGGATAAATGTGTCGGTCATGTTTAATTTCTTCCTATGCTGGGCGGTATCATAAGCAGACAACTGCTTGTCAACAAGGAGGAGCAAACGCGTGCTAGTTTTAATTTGATGGCAACGAAATGCGATGCATGATTGAAGCCTTTATTTTTAATAATTGGGCTATGGCTCGTTAGTAATGGTTGGAGCGAGGAATGGCATGCCCTATTCGTTTAGAGGTTGTACGGCTGGTTTGGATTTCCACTTGGTGTTGATGTCTTAGTTCCTGGTTCTGTTTTCTACGGCATTTTACTATTGTTTGCTCTTTACTGTTTTATGTATCTATGCATTAATTAATCTCTTGGCAGCACCCTTCAGAGTGCAGCGATGGGGGACATTTATGATTTTGTTTAATTTTGGTTTGTTGATGATGTTAATGGCTGTGCATGCGTAGGGTTGGAAATAAATCGGATTTGGATCGGATATTAATTTATTCATATTTGTATCCATATTTTTCAATGGATACAAATATTAAATGGATATCAAAATTAATATCCATATTTGTTATAAACGGATACGAATTGGATATTAAGCATATCTATATTTGTTATAAACAGATACGAATTGAATATTAAGCATATTCATATTTGTTATAAACGGATAAATTGGATATTGTTTTGGATATTAATCAAATTTTGATCAAAATTCAATAATGAAAACTAGCAATAAAACATGATCATAAAGAAAAAAATAATTAAAAAAGTAGAATTTTAACAAGCATTTATCAATAATAAAAATTAACAATAATCATATAATCATAAATGATATATCGATGAAAAATTATAATTTTAACAATCATTCATCAAAAGCAAGAAACGAAATTTTAATGAAAGCAAGAATTCAAAAATAAAAATCATAATGACATATTCATAAAAGATAGATTTTATTATAAAATTATAATTTTAGTAAATATTTAGTACATGCAAAAGAGATAATAATAATTCAAAGCTCTATTTAAAGCAAGAATTAGATCATTGAGAATCCAAATGATCACGAACACTCTCCCTAGTTAATATGAGTGTACGCTCGTTCATACTCGCAACAGAAGTACCTAAATACAAATATGAGAAAATAAGAAAGTCAATTAAAAAGTATGAATATTCCTAAACAAAAATCATTCAAGAAATTAATATATACTTGCTTTTTCAATACAGCTCCTAGATGATAAATTATTCAAATAAGTAGCATAATGCCCATAAGATAAATGATATAAGAGCAAGGATGTAGATGTATAAATAGTATCAAAAACATAACCATCATCTACCATAGTTAATCTCATTCAAAGATAAACTTCAAATACATCGCAACAAAAATATCTTTAGCAAAGTTTCAAAAACTAATAAGTAGAATAGCTCAATGTAATGGAATGACATCATGTGACAATCTTCAATGCTCCAATCACCCTACAATAAAAATGATGATATTAGTATAACAGTTTCAACATATATAAACAAAAATAATAGGTTATTTTTTTAAAAAAAAATTGTATCATATTCATTTACCTTATTATAGTATATAAATTGATGTTCATTGTTTGAATCTTCAATGGAGATAGAATAGCTATCCGACACAGTAGCAGAATAGCTTCACGGAGATGAATAGCTTCTTTTTCTACTTCATACTTTGTAAAATTAGCTCAAATTTTAGATGTTAGCTTTTTCTTTCTTCTTTGCTCCTCTGTCTGATTTGTAGGCTCAACTGATTTACTATTTGCATCTTCAACAATCCCACTAAAAGACATGATTAATAACAACTACATTCAAATTAGAAAAAAATGAAATATATGATAATTAAAAATATATTTACTAATATACAAAATAGTATAATGATGCAAGAAATTTTAACAAACATCATTGTTCCACAAGACAAAAATAATTAAAACTCAACCATCATTGTCAGGATCTAATATATATTTTCGGAAATATATGCCAAGTTATTTGTTTTTTTTTTTAATCTGTGGAATACTAGAGCTTGCTTTCTTAGAGCATATTATCCATATTTAGACGACATGGCAGAATTGCACGCGGATGTAAATATAAGCTAGAGTGGAGAAACCCTAAGGCTAAAGGCATGTCAAAGGGAGCAGAATGGTCTCAACAAAAAGAATCGATTGAGCTTCAAGATGCTATCAGTAATTGGATCACAAGTATGGAGAAAGAGAACGTGTAGGGAAGTAGAGATGCCAAGATTTAAAGCACTTGATGTAACTGATGTAAAAGGTTGAAATTTTATCTACTTGGCTCTTCAAATAGAATTAGAAACATGAACTTAGATGATAGTTTGTCTACTAGTTAGAGGCATGGAGATTGAGACAGAGCATCCAACCAGAACCTTGGATGGTAGGCAGAAAACATAGATTACACTTTACCTTTAACCTCAACCTTTTCTATAAGATCAGGCAACCCGATGATTTAAAGAATCTCCCTTGTCCTGAAAAACACAAAAATCAAGAACAAATTAGAACAAAATTAAAAGAAACTAGGCATACTTTTGGATGCTTTAGCATGCAAGATTAACTAACATCTAAAGATGCTCATCATATTAAATCTTAGTTTCCTTGCAATCAAAAAATCATATTCCATTAATACATGCACTAAGGCAAAACATGCAAGAACACTTAGGACCGATCTGCCCTCTAGCACATCCAGAACAACAGAATATTACTAAAGCTATTTCTCGTCAGAAAGAGGTTGAATATGTGACTTGTAAAGACCAAGCAGTGAAATGTGCAACCATTTTCTAGAAAATTGGTCTTATGAATCTAAAACACAGACAACATTGTGAATCAAAATAGTCGCTAATTTACTCCAATGGGGTGTATGCATAAAGTTCTGTATCACCACGTCTCTTCAAGTCACTAAAATATGAAAGCCAGATGATTAAAAATCAAGCTTGGTTCAATTGATTAGAGGAAACCCAGATGCAAAAACCGTGACAGATCAAAGCCAAAAAAACGAACAAAACCTAGTTCAATGGCACCTCCACTGGAATCTCACGGTCGTCGCCAGTAGCCAATTGCAATTGCCGGGCTTCGTTCGGTCCCTCCAAACCCTAGCTGCTCAAACGCTAAGTGTTGATGACGAAGAAGAGGAAAGCGGTGAAAGCGGGTTGGCCGAGTCGAAGGAAAAAGAGGCTGAATCTAGCCATCGCTGGCAGCCGGTTGCAATCGTCGGGCTTCATTCGGTCCTTCCGAACCTTAGTTGCTCGAAGACTAAGATTTGAAGATGAAGAAGAGGTAAGGGGTGAAAGCAGGTCGGCTGAGTCGAAAAAAAAGAGGGTTGAATCCAGTCAACGCCAGCAGTCGGTTGCAATTGTCGGGCTTCGTTTGGTCGTTGGAACCCTAGCTGGTTGCTCGAAGATGAAGAAGAGAAAAAGCCAAAAAGGGTAATCGAATGAGGAACCGCCTGAATCAATTGAAGCATCCGAAGTTGTATCCGAAACTGATCGGATAAAAAAATTAGTATTTAAATCCGATCTGAATCAGATGCGGAAACGAATACGGTCGAATAAAATTTGACCCGCTTTCATCCTTATGTATGCGGCTCTCACTTAATTTCTGCGGCTCTGCCTTGAGAGCTGAAATAACGGGCCATTGTAACAATTTCAGAGGGGGGTCATCATGTTATTATACATATTGCTGTTTTAGTATTTAAGTAGCAGCTGTTATTTGTCCCAGTACCCATTTCCTGAGTGCAATACTTTCTTCAAAACTCAAACTTTCTTATTAATCTTTTTCCCAAAACTGTACCAGCAAACATATTTTATGTTAATGAATAGTGATCTGGAAAATGATGGCACTATTCTTCCTTTTTTTTCCTGAAATTTGTTGTTATTGTTAGAAATTTTATTGGTTTTGTTTTTGAAAATGTTTAAAATTTAAATCCTATATTTAATAATCTTATATAGGATATATTTATTGAAGTCTGCCTTCTAGTTTTTGGGACGCGTGCGCTCGCCCAGCTCGGCCGTGCCATGCATGTGGCGAGGCATCGTGTGCATGTCATGTTGTGGCTAGCATGTCGATGGTATCAATTTGGCCGCATGCTCCAACCTATTTTGGCTTTCATATCTGTCAAGTGTTACGGCCTGCACGTGTTGTCGGGCTTTTATGCGGCGTTAGCAAAAGCAAGCCATTGACATCTTTTTTGAGATTTCAATTGAGACCACCATGAGCCTCTCCGAACATTGCCTGGATTGAGACTATATTAAGTCTCGTGGTCAACGGTCTCAGACACAAGACAAAGTAGGCCTCCGCGAGGAAGCTCGCTATTCTGCTATATTCCGCGAGTTAGTTAATATCAGTTTCTGCAGAGTTATGTCGTAACCCACAAGGGAATAATGCTGCTATTACAACCTTAGACTTCAATGGATCTCGAAAAAAAGGCCACCCTCTGCTTGAAAATATTTGGGCTATGTTGAGTAATGACGTGGCCTTTCAGGCCAAATATATTTTTAAAAGACAAATGAGAAGCTTTAGAATTTGTTATTTTCTGATTTTATTGGATATATCCGTAGTACAAATCATCAAAAAAAAAAAAAAAAATCTCAAAAGAATTTTTCTCTATCCCTGATAGGAAGAGAGGGCACTCATTTTAGTCCCATGGGCTAGGAAACAGTATAACTAATCCATTTATAAAAGCCATCCAATCAATAAAATAGCTGACTTTACCGTGTTTTGGTAAAGTTGGCCGCCAGAGACATGATCCAACTTTACATCATCGAATCTGGTTAACTTCAACAAACGCAGCCTTTTTAGTTTCTTTTCTTGGGGGGTGTTTCCCGTTGGTTCCCTTTTAAATGTTTAATAATGCAACGGTCGAAAAGCTATAGAACTAACGGTGACGTAAGCAAAGAAATCTTGGCGAACTTGTTGAAATAATATATAGATATATATTGACACACATAGAATCACAGACAATATAGAATTAAAAAATCGAAAAATTCCAAACCTCGGCAATCCCAAAAGCTTTATTCTTTTTCAGCGAACTAGATTACCAGGGAGTTAGATTTCGAGAACCAAACAAGGAATCTCCCAGCTTGTGATATATGCCTTTCTTGCCTTCCATCTTTCTTTGGCATCACTTCTCTCTAGGCAATGTGCTTTGTCCTCTGGTTTGAGCTTCTCTCTGGCCACATTTTCTCCAGCCAGGAAATCTCATATTCCGACTTTCTGCCGGTGAAGTAAAAGAAATCCATGTCTGCAATCCAAATCAATACAATTGTAAACTGCAACCAATTTGCTATAAATTGCTGCCTTCAGCACTCTACGCAAACCAGACCCTAGCTTTCTTTGCAGGCTTTGGAGCTTGAATCCAGCTGAATTCTTTGGGCAGCACCCAAATTTCCACAATGGCTGCAGCTTCTCTTAGCTTCAAGAGATCAGACAGCATAGCTGAGAGCATGCCTGAAGCTTTGAGGCAGAGCCGGTACCAGATGAAACGATGCTTTTCAAGGTATGCATGCATATACTCTCCATCCATTGATCAAATAATCTTCCATTAAGTTTTCCCATCCTCGCATCCTATATCGACTTTTGATAATATCTTCATCTCCCGACTGGGAACTCAGGTATGTCGCCAAGGGTAGGAGGCTTATGAAGAACCAGGAATTGGTAGCAGAGTTGGAGAAGTCGGTGGACGATAAGCTGGAGAAGGACAGGCTTATGGAAGGCTTCCTTGGTTACATCATTTGTTGCACCCAGGTTGCCTGCTCATTCTATTTTTTGCTGCAGATACTGTCAGTTTTTTGGATCTAAACAAAGTAAATTCAATCTGTGATGTCATAATGGCAGGAAGCCGTCGTCCTTCCTCCGATCGTAGCATTCGCCGTCAGGCCGCATCCTGGAATATGGGAGTATGTCAAGGTCCATTCGGAGGATCTAACAGTCGAAGCAATCACTCCTTCGGAATACCTGAAATCCAAGGAAATAATATATGATGAGAAATGGTATCATTCTTAATCATCAGCGGATCCAAACATAAATCTGGATTTGGTCCTTAAAAGGTTTCACAATCATGTAATTCATGGAAATTGCAGGGCGACGGATGAGCATGCTCTAGAAGTGGATTTTGGAGCCTTTGATTTGTTGACACCTCACCTCACCTTACCATCATCCATAGGGAATGGGGCACAGTTTATATGCAAATTCTTATCATCCAAGCTGAACGAGAAGTCCGAGAGCATGAAAACATTATTGGACTACTTGCTCGCCCTTAATCACCGCGGAGAAGTGAGAATTTTGGAAGCAAAAGAAAAGTTTGTGCTAACAACTTATGACGACCAAGTAGTTTAAAGATCTGACCGATTACCATTTCTAATAACTCTGCAGAAGTTAATGATTAATAACACGCTAGACACCGTGAACAAACTCCAGACAGCTCTGCTTTTGGCTGAAGTGTTTGTCAGTGCGCTTCCCAATAACACACCATTCCAAAAGTTCGAACAAAGGTGATTCTGCTGTTTCTCCTTAACAAAGGCTTCAAACGTTGGAGAAGAAGGTTCAAAAGTCCGCTCTAATTTTCACTTGCTCCTTTTTTTGTCCCACAGATTTCAGGAGTGGGGACTGGAGAAGGGATGGGGTGATACTGCTGAAAGGGTTAAGGGGAGCCTGCACTGCCTGTCTGAGGTTCTTCAAGCACCAGATCCTGCGAACATGGAGAAATTTTTCAGTAGAGTCCCTACCATCTTTAGCATTGTGATCTTCTCTCCCCATGGCTATTTCGGACAGGCAGATGTTCTTGGTTTGCCGGATACTGGTGGGCAGGTATAGAATTCAATCCACAAATGAAGGGAACAAACTAGAAAATCTGAATGATAATTTCCCGAACTCTTCTTTTTCTGCAGGTTGTTTACATCCTAGATCAGGTAAAAGCCTTCGAAGAGGAACTGCTCCTCAGAATCAAGCAACAAGGGTTGAGTGCACAGCCTCAAATTCTTGTGGTAAGCTTAAGAATGTTAACATTGTGATAGGATTCATTCGAGTGAAAAACTATAGAATGACAATTAGTGAGCGAAGGAAAAGCAACAAATGGAGGTGATTGCAGGTGACCAGGCTGATACCAGAAGCCCGGGGAACTAAATGCAACCAGGAACTAGAGCCAATTCTCAACACCAAGCACTCGCACATCCTTCGGGTGCCATTCAAGAGAGATGATCGAGTTTTACAACAGTGGGTTTCTCGTTTTGATATCTATCCTTACCTCGAGAGATATGCTCAGGCATGTAATTGATCCTGTTTTTTTATCTTAGGATCCGTAGCTTCCTTAAAAGGGCATGATTTGATTAATAAGTCATCAAGTTTGTGGGTTCTCAGGATGCTGCTGCCAAAATTCTTGACCACTTGGAAGGGAAACCAGACCTGATCATTGGGAACTACACTGATGGAAACTTGGTGGCTTCTCTGGTGGCCACCAAACTAGGAGTAACTCAGGTACTGATGGTGATGCTATTATCATCTCTTTCACTCCATGCAACATCAGAATGAGCTTTAAAACTACTTACTAAATATAGAGGGAAAGGATCTCACAGTGTAGAATGTGATTTTATTCTGCTTCAAAGGATTGTTACTGATATGGTTGACAAACTAGGGAACCATTGCACATGCTCTTGAAAAGACGAAGTATGAAGATTCTGATGTCAAGTGGAAGAAATTCGACGCAAAGTACCACTTCTCATGCCAATTCACTGCCGACATGATTTCGATGAATACTACTGATTTCATCATAACAAGTACATTCCAAGAAATCGCTGGAAGGTAAGTATATAATCAATCAGTGATTCTTTATGTGCTCCAAATTACGGGTGCTTGTGAATCAACAGCATAGAATGTTTTCATGGTGCAGCAAGGATAGGCCTGGGCAGTATGAGAGCCATTATGCATTTACACTTCCAGGGCTCTGTCGATTTGCCTCGGGCATCAATGTGTTTGATCCTAAGTTTAATATAGCTTCTCCGGGAGCCGATCAATCCCTCTACTTCCCCTACACACAGAAACAGAAGCGCATGACTTTGTTTCATCCTGCCATCGAGGAGCTGCTGTATAGCAAAGTGGATAATGAGGAACATATGTAAGTTTCAAAATCAACCTGTAATTTTCTAGGAAGAGCAGAAGTAGTTCCTCCAGACATGAATTCAATTTTCTTTCTTTCTTTTTTTCTGAAAGGAAGATTAAATTCTAATGTTACATACTTTTATGAGCGGAAACAGAGGACACCTTGCAGACAGAAATAAGCCAATCATATTCTCGATGGCAAGGCTCGACACAGTCAAGAACATAACTGGGCTAGTTGAATGGTATGGGAATAACAAGAGGCTGAGGGAGCTCGTGAACCTCGTTGTGGTCGGAGGTTTCTTTGACCCCTCAAAATCAAAAGACAGGGAAGAGATCAACGAGATCAACAAGATGCATTCGCTGATTTTAAAATACAAATTGACAGGTCAGATAAGATGGATAAAGGCACAGAATGATCGGGTTCGGAATGGTGAGCTATACCGTTGCATTGCTGATACCAAGGGAGCTTTCATTCAGGTTTGAATTATACTTTCCAAACTTGCTACCATCACCTAAATTATACCTAATTTATCTATGAAAATGAGAATTCTCTGCTGCCTTCCTTTGTTTCAGCCTGCTTTGTATGAAGCATTTGGACTTACAGTCATAGAGGCGATGAACTGTGGCCTGCCGACCTTTGCTACAAACAAAGGAGGACCGGCAGAGATCATTGTTGATGAAGTTTCTGGTTTCCATATTGATCCTAATAACGGAGAGGAATCTAGCAACAAGATTGCAGATTTCTTTGAGAAATGCCGGGAGGACAGCACTTACTGGAATAAGGTGTCAACAGCTGGGCTCCAACGGATATATGAATGGTAATATCAATCAGCAAGATGACTAGATGAGAACAATATCTTGGCGAACATGATGTAGTAATTGACAAACGACTTATGTTATGACAGCTACACATGGAAGATTTATGCAACCAAGGTATTGAACATGGGATCGGTCTACGGCTTCTGGAGGCAACAGAACAAGGATGAGAAGCAAGCCAAACAGCGATATATTCAGCTGCTCTACAATCTCCAGTTCAGAAATTTGGTGAGTTAGAAAGGAGCGTTCAGCAAATAAATAAATAGATTGATAAAATTTTTGCTATTGGTAATACAATTTTTCCCCTGCTGCCAGGCCAAAATGGTTCTCTTAGCAAGTGATCAAGCTCAGCTGCAGGCCCCATCAAAGGCTGTAACAAAACCTGAGCCACTGCCAGGAGAAAGGCAAGTTTGCCTACTCTCTAGAATTTTACAATGGATATTCAAGCGCAGCAGTCACTAACAACTTGATCTTGGAACTACTGCAGACGCAAGCAACCACGTTTGATAAGGTGAGACTCTAGGTTCCTTTTATCTCAATGCTTTCGCTGATCTCGCTTTTCTTAAACGATGAAATATTATAGGTTGCTCAGTTGATCACCGAATTCTGCGTGCTCTCAGGGTTATAACGGATTGCCTCACGCCAAAAGCACCGTCCGAGAGAGCCACCGAAAGTGCTTCTTGAACAAAGTAGCAGCAAAATACCTGCCAAACGGATGTTTTATATTTGAACGATTGAATCTGTACCTCACCCTGTTGTTTGAAATAGACCCCTGTAAACGAATGACATGTTGTAGTAACAAGATTTATGAGCAATGAGACCAGATCAAAAATACTATCCATATAAGCAGTGAGTCATTTCAAAGCAGCAGTGCCCAAACGTTTCTGCAGGAAAACGGCACCAAACATTAAGCAGACTCATCAGTTCTATAAAGCAGGAGAGTGTCTTTCAGGCCCCAAGATGAAAAAACAGAATCCGGTCCCCAAAAACAGTTGCCAGGACAAACCCTCAGCAGTCCAGCCATCGTGATGCTCATTCCGGGTGCAAAGGGTTGCAATATTTAGCATATATTTTATGCCCCCAGAAGGACCATAAAACTCAACAAGAATCTCAAATATGCATTAAGCATTACGTCTCCAAGTCACATCTCACATGAATGACCATGAAATTTAACAACATCCTACAAACAGAAGGGTACTAGTCAACTTTAATTAAGCAGTAACAGTAGGAGGCCAAGCGTTTTACATGGCTCAGCAATAAAACATGACTCTCTTGACATTTTCTTTTAGCGCGGGGAGGGGTCTCACAGATGTGCTACCAGGGACCCGAGTACTGCGTGGTCCACCAGCTGGAAACCCACGACCAGCTGCAGCTGCACTTGCCAAAGAACCACTATCTGATGTCTCTGGTTCCATATAAAAGCGGGCCCGGAAAGCAGCCAGATGAGCATAGTATGCAGGTGGCACTGTCGAAGAAAAGATAAAACAATCATCACACATGGGAGGCTACAAGCTCATCCCTAGCCCCTAGGGAAGAATAAACCAATGGTAAGGACTGGAAACTAGCAACTTACCAATGGATACAGAGCGCGTGCACCTTGCATAGCTGCAAAAACAATCCAGAATTTAGTAAAACAGATTAAGAGCTGACAGCATGGTCCGAGGAAACACCAGGAATAAGGAGAGATTTACGTGTAGCAAAGGTTGTTCGTAAGAGTTTGCAAACCATCAGCAGTGAATTTGTTTTCATCCCACAAGACATGGTAATGAGCAGGACGGCTTGTACCCTTATAAATATAACACCGCATAAAGTTAATATTTCAATACCAATCAGGAGGATTGAAAATACATAAAAACATGAATAAACAAACAATAAGGAACAGTTGCAAAGATAGGAGAAAATATACTTGGATGCCAGCATGACTGCACAAGTAAAAATCAAACTCAGTTGGGTGGCAAATCTTAGAATCAACAACAGTACCTGCAATTTACAAGGATGACAACAATCAGATCAACATTGATTATAATAACAAAACAAATAAAGCACTTGGAAAACACAACAAAAAAAAAAAGTTGGGGGAAAAGTCAGGATGGCATCATTTAGCTCAATCATTTGTAGTTTAAGCAAGGGACTAACCGGGTAGTATGTTTCCACTCTTATCAACTGAGTAGGGATCACGATGGTTATTTGCAAACAGCCTGGTGTGGTGGCGTTTCTGGACCACAACAAAGGTTACAGGTGGCTGATAGTTTTGTTCTAGAGAGAAACATGCCTGAGACAATTTTAAAAAGAAATGAATCACATTAGACAACCAATGCATCAGCAATATTGAATAAAGATCTGACTACAGCTACGTCCAAATGCAACACCTTCCGAATTGCATCGAGCTCATACAGTAAAACTTGATAAAATTGCCCTTCACTAACTCCATCCCTACAAAGAAAACACCATCAGTAATTCTGCACAACAGAAAAGCATTAAGGAAAATTATCCAAGGATCCCACCTGTAAAATATGATTCGCTGTGGCTTTTGCCCAGTAGCCTTCTTAAAGGAAATTAGAAGCTCCCTGCACATTTAGTGATGTTATATGAGTCCTCTCAAATGAACTTCCGGATGCCAACGATACAATCAACCAATCCTAAGTGACAAGAAATCATGTAAATCAACACAATCAATCCATACTTTATCATGCCACCAGTGACAGTTCCACGTTGAGGATCTTGCCAAACTTTAAACAAATCTTGAATCAATTCTTGACGATGGGCCTGAGCACTAACTAATCCAGCATACTTTGTCACCTCTGGCCAGTCTTGAGAAGCTACAACCTGCAGGATAACAAAGAGAAATCAAATGAGCATATAGTCATATAACCAAAACATATTTTTTCTTAAAAAAAAATAAAAAGTTAACACATGTCTCCTGCATGAAGATGGATCATCTTACAGCTGCAATAGAGGGACTGGAGTCCTCCCCAGGATGAGGATGTGTCACATCAGCACCAAAAATAATGGTAGGCCTGTCACTAACCAGAGGTATCCGCCTTGTCAATGCATCCATAAGGACTGTGTTCCTTCCCCCAACCTTTAATCAAAACATTCTTGTCAAGTTGTGGAAAAGATTGAGGGTAAAAAGGAAGGAAAAGAAGCCTGAGAGCATTCGCACCTTCACATTTATCTTGAGAGCAACATTTGCCAGGTACTGCTTGCTCATTCTGAAAACATGTTTGGTCAAACAACACTGAGACACTAATCCAAGATCGGTCTCACAGATCCGTTTTAGATCACCTGACATGAAGGCAAAGCAACAGCCAAATATAGCATCCTGATAAAAACTTGATAATCTGGGAACTAATTAAAAGAATCTGTATCATGGGACCAAGATAATTAAAATCTCAAAGTTGACAAACAAACAGGTGTATATGAGTCAATTCAAAAAAGATGGACAGAGTGGGATGAATACCATACAGAGAACCATTATTGTCAGGCAATATTACAATAAGTAGATCAAGTTCTTTGCCCTGGGGATGAAGTGTGCTCATTGCATCATGATATCGTTCTTTTAGAGCTCTTTCCACTTGATCAGGCCTTGCACTTAATGGAGGAAGCACAGGTTCTATAGAAAATTCCTGTATGAAGTTCCAATGGCAGTATCGATGTAGAATATTATTTACATGACATCGGAATAGGTGACCGATTAAAGGTATCCAAAATATGTAATCAAACAGGATAATCAAGGAGACATACCATCCCAGATATCTGGCACATCTGAGCAAGCTCATGACAGAATCCACGGGCAACACTTTCTTGCACATTACGTGCAAAATTGATACATGCCCAATATTGCACTCTCCCGCCATTCACCATTTTCTACATTAGACTGGGATTGTAAGGCAAAAGGCAGTCCAATAATAAAATCATATAATATAGTTATGGTGGCATGCTTAAATTACTGCATGAAAGAAGGCATGGCTACAGCACAAGCCATAAAGTCTCATGGCAGCGCTCAGTTCGGATTGATAGAGGGGGTAATGTACAAGGAAAAGTTAGTTACTAAGGTCATGTTCATTAATGAATGATATATCTAAACCATCAAAGGAACAGCAGTCATGATTAACATGCACCAAAACCATTTCATGTTGGTGAAATCTTTATATACAATACCTTATTCATCATATTCCACTGGCCAATCCTTGGCAAGCAATTCTTCTCTTTACCAGTGTCGTGGTATTTAAGCTGCAGATCAAACAAAATGCAATCAATAATAGATGGAATAGTTATCAAAATCAGAAAGATTGCATTGTAGCATTGCCAAAGAGTTATTCCAACAAGAACTTAATTTGCTTGTTCCACGCACCCAGGGAGCAGGTAAAACCCGTGCTTCAACTGATGCAAGTTTCTCGCTGATCTTGATGCCAAATTCTTTTGCATAAGGGTCATCATGGTAAGCATTGTGATGAACCGTCTGAGGGCAAAAGAGATGTTTTAACATGATAATTTTTTTCTTATAATTATTCTATTCCATGTTTACATCAACATTTGAAGAAAAACACAACAGAAGGAAACAAAACCAACATGTATTGTACCCTGTATCAATAGGATACAATGTGAATATCATGATAATCAAAAGGTATAGATATTATAGGTCAAATTGAAGTGAAAGTGGAAACAAGGAAATAAAACAGCAGCATAGCAATGTGGAAATACAAATGCGAAAAGCTCCATAGTAAAATGAAATTCAACAGCAAGTCTAATTACAAACTCAAATATAAAAGATACTACAACAAATGAAGCATGGATACGGATAAAAGCTACGGAACAACATGATATAGATTATCAATATGGCAAATCTTAATATGCGCACGAGCGCAGATACATACATACATAGACGTGTGTGTGCATAGCATCTAGAAAGCACATAAGGCTATCAAAATAACATAATCCATACTTTATACAATAGCATCAACTTTTACAAGCTGATCACTTAGTTATCATTCAAACACAACCACAATCCATAATTCATATTTTAAAGGAAACAGCATAACCTTCAAATTTGATCATTCACATTTAGAAAGTCAACATTAGAAAAAGAAAGAAAACATCCTTCCCCTCATGTTTGGAGGTGGGGAAGCATCTAAATTGTAACCAAGAAATCTGTGAAATGTCTTTTTTTATTTAAAAAAATAAGATACTTAATATTAGTCTAGGACATGTATCGAAGAAGCATCCAATGAATATCAATATCTGATACACATACAGTATGAAGGCATATGATTTTGCAAGTATCCCTGCTTCCTAGAATATAACTATGCTAAAATAAAATGAGGCATTTTTATCAAAAACAAAACCAAGGGAGGGCTTTTGAAAATGATCGATGAAATTAAGCCAGAAGCATCACCTGTATAATATCACGCTCACGCTCTTGAGGACGTTGACATGTAACCTTCAGAAGAGCAGTTATTTGCCTCTCATTCAACCTCTTTGAATATCTCTGCCCTTCCACTATCTTACAAACCTAAAAACATTACCCAGTGAAAGAAAGAAAAAGAAAAGATTAGCATGAAATCTATAACAAGGAGATTGAAAACGTTTTTTTAAACAAAAAAATAATCATAAGCCAAAAAAAAGAAGAAGAAGTATTATCCATACAATATAAAAGCATATGCAAACTCACCTCCATAGGCAGATAATTTGGCCTCTGCTGGTTACCAACTTGCAGGCAAGGCAAATTGGTGTGTTGGATGGTAAAACCATAGGTCTCCTGAAAATACTGCACAACAGACTTCATAGTACCTCTTTCATCAACTGGGAAGCTGTTGTTCATGTGTTTCCATGATAAATAGATAGAACATAGAAAACTCAGGTTAGCTATAATGGCATTCTCAAGAACACTAATAGCAGCAGTAAAAAAAAAGCTGAAAGAGAGAAACTCCATACGTTAGTTCTCTAGTTGCCTGCGATGTTAAACCAGATATGCGATATTTTCTGCGCATATTCCCACGATGAGTGACCTCAACCTTCACTCCTCTTAGAGCCTTCTTGATCTGGTAAATGTATAGAGAACAGTGGCATTTTAACATGTCACCATAACATGAAATCGAACACCACTAACTCTTTTTTTGAAGGGAATGCCACCTACTCTTAATTATTGATATAATTAAAATCCACTGAGTTGAATAAATCAATAACAAATTCTATCTGAACAAAGGGAAAAACAGTATCAGCCTAAACTTGAATATCAAAATGTTCGGGTTCGGTCAACTAGTGTAAGCTTCGCTTTCAAGTAAAAATAGGTAAAAACAACCTGCAATAATTTTGCAAATCCCAAAAAATCTTATTTTGAAACGTCTTTGCACATCAAGAAGAAAGTAAAAGAGCATAATTTCAAGAAAACAGAAAATAAAGGCTCAGAAAAGGACCTTCACACGGTCAGCATCAGACAGTGGCCTCGCTTGGACATCCCTATTTAGAAGCTGGGTGACGAAGTCAATGACAGGCAGTGGTTCAATGAATGCAGTAGATGACATATCTGGAAAAGAGAGTAAATTAACTGGAGTGAAAAAATCTGCAATGATAGGGCAGTTTAAAGAAATAAATTCATATGCACTATATAGTTTATTCTTAAGAAAACATACTATACACATTAACAAAATACAAATAACTCGCCATAACAAGATCTGTGATATTTTGAACTTCAAAGTAGACGGTAAAAATGAACCCTTTGAAAATAATGCATGCTCTGTGGACACAGCGTACTGCATGCTATTCATTCTACGTTTTCTTAGAAGCCTATTGAACATAAAATTTCTGCACTCAGAGACTATTTATTATTGAGAAAGCATCATATACATATTAACACAACTATCTCATACAAATTACTCTCCAATAACAAGATTTGTGATGCCTTCAACTTCAAATTAGAAATTAAGCACGCACCCACAAAACAAAGCCTACAGATGCCATGGTGAGAAACAGGGTATGCTACATAGCATACATCCTGCTTTCCCTTAGAAGCTTATTGAACACACAATGTGGTGCTTTCTCTGTGCTATGCAAAACACATTTTGTAAGATTCATAAGGTTCATTACATTCAGAGGATGAATAATGTTGCAATGCACATGAAATGGATAAAGTGTTCAGGATATTGGAAGTACACACACATATATATATATATACATACATACATACATATAAATAAAGCAACATAAAAAAGCTCAACTAACGTGAGGGAAGGGGTCAGATGTCCATAATAGAACAGCAAGCACTACTTATAAGAAAAGCATATTTTTGTTGGTCATAGAAAAACAAAATATCATTTGAAGTAGAGGCAATTCATATAATGTCCCATCCTTCACATTTAAGTTGCTTGGTACAGGCAAACTGTTAACACTTCATCTAAAGTGAAATTATAAAGAAACTCTCTTATTGTAAATAAGTAATAAAGAAATCTCATGCTGCAATACATGCTGCAGAAGTTCAAATATGCAATCCCCGACATAAGAAGGCTCCCATGTACTTCATGATAAAACTACTGAACAGAAAGTACTAGGTATGCATGTCATGCTTGCCTCACTTGATATGACCAACACACTGAATGCATGCTATGATGTTGCAAATTTCTTCTAAAACAGTAATTATCTTTTAAGCATCAACACAATTTTACAGATCAAAACAAAAATTTTACTTTGTATTAATATAAGTCTGAATTACAGTTCATTTGGATTGTCAAACGACATGTTTGAATCTCAAAAGCATTAAGGCACATACTGACAGAAAAAGGGAGCGTTGGTACCAATGTTTAGTGACAAGCCCATCTGAGTAGGGCGAATGCTCTGGTAAAAACCACGCCAACTCTCCAATCCCTCACCAAGTGGTTGCCTTCTCCCTAGATGAGGTGAATAGAACGACCGACCAACAGGTGAATATCTGTAAATGACAGCAATGTGTGCCATCATTTTCAACACTCAGCAAATACAAAAGCAGCAATATGTGGGACATCAAGCACATGGAAGATACCTCGTAGTAGGCAACTCACGTAGCACAATATCGAGCACTTGAAGAGCTTCTTGGGGAGCATCTGCTTGCCTCCCAGCTAAAAACATTTCTAGGTGATGAAGATCTGCGCGTGCAGCTAATTTGATAACAACATTAAAAGCCCTCTGTCGCCTGCAGAATAGGAATACATTTAATGATTCAGTCAGCCACATAAAATTAGAAATAAACATATCTTCAAAAGATATATTAGTGCTCAGAACAATAGACCTTTCAGTGCCCGAACCATCATCCTCATCTATTAAAGTAATTTGAAACTCCCTAGAGGTAAACGGCAGTGGACCAGCTGTATAAAGGCTCTTCCTGCCATCATAGGCCGGAAGACGGCCTCCTAAATAAGACTGCCTATAGAGTCTTACTAGCTGTTCCATCACAGCACGGTTTACACCACGCGACGTAACTTCTGGCTTGATGGAGACCTGATTGAATATGACAAAAATGACTAGTCAGTGGAAAAAATGTGGATACGAACTATAATAGATTTACACGATATTTTACAGGCAAACTCACATCATACTGATGAAGATCCTTGTCAGGTAGCTCAGCAAAGAAATGATTCGCCTTCACCACGCATCTGTCACCAGAGCTCCCTTTCCCGGGGCGCAGTGGAAACCTCAGAGACTTGCTTGATGATGCCAGTGGAACCACAGGTTGGCTTGCTTGACTAGGTGTAGTTTCACCCTCAACAGAGAGCTCTTGGAACTGTTGAGTCATCTGAGAAGCAGACATCTCTGGCTGCCTAGATGAACTTGCCTGCGATGCTTGATATGGAGCTTGCATTGCTTGGTGCAGCTCGGGTGCTGGTGGTCTTGACGGACCCGCAGAGGGGCCAACCCCATGTCCACCAGCCATACTTCCACCTCCCCTGCGGCCACCATAATGCTGCTGAGGCTGCACTCTACCTCTAGAAAATGGCCCGCCACGTCCCTGGTATTCAGATGCTGGGGCACCTTGCTGCTGTGATGCCATTCCACCACGAGGCTGCGCTCCACCACCTCGTCCCTGATAGTATCCCCTGCCACGACCTCCTTGCTGGGGCTGTTGAGGTGCTGGACCCCAACCCCGCCCTCCTCCTCCATGCTGCTGAGTTGGAGCCCTTTCAGCTGGATGCTGGGGCCCACCTCGCCCACCGCTGCCACTAGACTCTGCAGATTGTGAGCTCTCCCCAGAATCCAAAGGTTCAGTTCTTCTCTTCCTCACCATGTTGGCAACTGCAATAGAAGAACTTATAAATATATATACACATGCATATAAACCTAATAGAACAAAGTATGAACATATAGACACATGCATATGAACCTTGACAAGAATGACAGCAAAATAATCAAAAACTACTACAATAGCCTACACCAAGCAGTTGCAAAAATAGGAAATAACAAAGCCCTATCCAACAACTGTAGTCTAATACAATAATCTACACCAACACCCTGTTTGGCATCCTTTTTTTCATGTTTTCTTTTAAACAGAAACACAGAATCGAATACAGAAAACATGTTTGGTTACTATGTTTCTATTTTTTATATAATAAATTTCATTATTTCTAGAAAAAGTGGACGTGAAAATTTATTCACTTCCACTTTTTAAAAAAAAGTGGGTTTTCACCCCTTTCTCATCCTGCCGCTTGACCTCGCGATCTCAGTGCCGCCCTTTCGCCTCCTCAAGGCCTTCACCGCCCTCTTCCTCCACCCCGCCGCCACCAGCCTCTTTGGTGACTCCACCTCGCCACCATCCTCAATCCCACCACCACTTCCTCCTCCACTAGGGCCTAGAGACCTGCACATGCCATAGGATCGGAGGAGTCGACATTTATTTAGTTTGTTTCCGACATCCGTTCATTCATTGTTGGCACCCGTCCGTTTGTTCATTCCCTTAGGAATGGTCGTAGCCATCCATTCCCAGCATTAGTCAGTCTAGTCGAGCAATCTCCCATTTGAGCGGCTCCCGTTGCATTTTCCCCAATTGCCCCACCTCTCCCACTCCCCACCCTCTCAATGCTTGCTCGGTTCCATGCTTCCGTCTTCCACCATGGCCTTCCGCCGATGGTGATATCATTAAAGAGAGAAATAGAGAGAGAGCCCCAAACATTTTCTATTGTTGGAAATCTGAAAATCAAATGGAAATAGATTTCCCATTTCCAATTATTTAAAAAAAAGTAGAGATGATACCAAACGCGGCCTAAATAGTTGAAAAACTGGAAATAACAAAGCCCTATCTAATGAACAAAAACCTCCATAAATATTGTGTCGCACCTCCATGAGCACCCATAGGCAGATATCCCTGATCGTTTTGCAAGCTAGATGAAATGACCTGACGTGAGTCTATTTATAATAAGAGTTCGTGCCAAGGTGCATCATAGATACAAAGAACCAAAGACAATGCAAACCGAAAAGATCTGCAGAATAGAATCATTACTGAGCACAACTGGCAATATTCAGTGCCAGCAATTAAGAATAATAAAATACATTTGTATATAACATGAAATAATACAAATGCCTAGGGACATACACATAAAACCCTATAAATTGTTTTCCAAAATAGCAAATATGATACGTTCTTGGCAAGATTTGAAAAGACTGTCCAGGATACACCAGCAGATTTTAAAGAGATTTGCATATTCCACCTTAAAGAAAATTTGCTGCACAGAGGGTAACCCTACATAAGTTCATGAACATTCCTAGGTACACTGAAGTAAAGCGCATATGAACCAAATCCTTTTCTGATTCACAAAAAGATATGCAGAAGATATCTCAGTAATCCAAATAGGATGATCAAACAAAATCAACAGGCATAAATCACAACAACTGGAGATGTTCAAAACCATCATTAAAATTGTTCTTAAAAGCAACTGAAACAAACACAAGTAGTAAAATATAGAGTTACCTGCAACACTGCAAATGTGTCAATGCATAAATGTAAATGATTAAAATCAACAATTAAAACATGAAACAGCATAATAGATGATAAGTGCCTCAAATTTCCAAAACAGCACATCTGATACACCAACTGCAAGATTTTACCACAAAATTTCACAGGATATAACAGCAGGTTTCACAGAAGAAAATTTATTGGCGAAGGTTAGCAAGAACATTCACGAACCATCCACAGTTAATTCAAACACGGGCAGGGAGGGAGCAACAGGTATAGTTTGATATCAAAAATATTCCAAAGAAGATATTCACTTCTTTATTGGTAATCCAAGTGGGACAGCTCTATTAAACACTAAGGACATAAACTACAAAACATGGAAGGCAACCAAAGAGATTTCAAAAACATCAATAACTGGTTATGAAACAACTGAAATAATACATTTGGCAAAAAGTAATGCATCCCACAAAACTCTGTAAATGTTATAACTCCTATACAATCAAATTATGGAAATTTCAATATCTGAAACCAAAAATTGATACAGAAAGGATAATCATTTCTTACGTTGGTAATCTAGATATGATGGCTCCACTAGAACTACAGAACAAATATCGTAACACTTAAAAGAAAGCCAAGCAAGCTCCAAAACTATCATAATCAGGTTCTACTGAAGTAATACATCCGCCTAATAAATAAAATTCCTTTATTGTACACAAAAATGAATTTGATGAAAAAGCACACATAGAAGTAGAAACAACATGCATAGAATATAGGAAAATGCGTCGAGATGAAACATTAATTTGGGAGGGAGAAGAAAAAAATAGAAGAAATGATGACAGAAAGGTGAGTCTTAACAAGGTAGCTTTATTTTTTCTTTAAAAAAAAGAAACACAGATAAAAACTCAGCGAAATCAGAGACAGGGCCAAGCTACACCGTTCTCTAATCTTGTATCTAACCATAACCAAATCACAAGAAAGTGCAAAGCTACATTGTTCTCTAATCTTTTATCTATCGATAACCAATTCACAAGAACCCCACCCAGAAAAAAAAAAGAACAAAGAGCAAAAAAGACAACAGGGAAAAGGTTGTAAAACCGAGAGAAATAACGAATGCCTCTTGTTAACCGATTACAAAGAGGGGACTAAGGACAGATACATCCAAATCCTCAACCCCAAAGGCACGTCTAAAAAGTATAAAGGATAACAGCGTAGATATACTTGATCGTCTAAAACCCTAGGGAGAAGTAAAATCAAACCGGAAATACAAAAATAAGAGGAAACGAGGCCAAAGATCAGAGGCCACGAAACA
Source organism: Phoenix dactylifera (assembly GCF_009389715.1). NCBI lineage: Eukaryota > Viridiplantae > Streptophyta > Magnoliopsida > Arecales > Arecaceae > Phoenix > Phoenix dactylifera. The sequence continues at coordinate 12,648,281 of NC_052408.1, read as the reverse complement.
GGGAAAAAAATCGGTGGATCTACAGTCCTCTGAATTAGAAACAAAATACCAAACTAGGCCCTGCCATCAAATAGTTCGAAAGCAAATCAAAACAACTGATCGCACTAAAAAAACACTATAAATAACCAGGATAAACACCATCGATCACAATAAAAGCTCAATCTCACCCGCTAGGGCTCCAAGAAAGCGAAAACGAGCTCGATCTCAGTCTCCTCCTACCCTCCGCCATTTCAACACCAAATTAAACAAAAAAATCGCAAAAATCAAAACAAAATAAGCGAAGCCAATAAGCATGCATTTCTCAAAACCAATATTTCCTTCCAAAATGTCTCCGAAAAGCTCAAAAAAATAACACAAGGATATGCAGCTAGATCGAATAAAAGAGCTAAAAAAAAGGAATAAAGCAGATGCAACCGATCTACGATAATCCGATGAACCCTAAACCAGAGAAATCGAAGAAGAAGAGCGAAGTAGAGTGAGAAAACGGCTATACCTTGTACCGGCAAACGGGGTGCTGGAGGCCAGAAACCGCTTCTTCCCCCGAAAACCGCCTCGGAAAACCGCTCTCTGTCCCTCCTCTCTCTTTCCGTAAGAACTCTAACCTAAAGCAGTAGGTGTAGAGCGAAAAGGAAAGGGAGAGTCCAAATAGGATTCCGCCCCCACGGGGATGCCGAGAAAATGCCAAAGCGAGGAGAGCGTCGCGTCCGGTATTTAAAACTGACGCTAGGGCGTTCCGCAACCCAACGAGCCCCTGCGGACCGGACCGACCGCCGAGTCTCTCCGGATTCCCGGTCCGAGCTTTCCCTCTCCACCATGGCTTCCACTACCCGGTTCGGGCCGACCGCGGCGTCGGTCCGTATTCCCGGTCTGAACCGGAAGCCACGTGGCGCCCCGCATGGGCCCCCCGTGAGCTGTCCCTTGCTACCCTGGCTTGCACCGGATCCGCTCTCTTCTCCACCGCAAAATCATTTGTAAATGGTATTTCCGGATGGAGGGTTTACGGATACACGGCGCAGACAACGAGGTGGCGCGGTCCAAGGACTTGCAACATTTCCCTCTCTTGATTTCGAGCGTCGGTAGATGGACGGACGGTGATTAGTGGGCTGGGAGTTGGGACGGACCATTGGATGAGCCCAGGGGAGGAGCGGGTTCCACTGATCTGACGGCTAGCGTTAAGGGAGGCAGGAAGTCTCGGCTGCGGTACCACGGAGCTGACGCGAAGGCGTCGCGTTGCGGATGGACGGATCGCCACGTCGGACGTAAAGTGGGGTCCACGCTGCCTCGTGGAAGCGAGACGTGGTGGGCCCACGTCGCTGATATCGCCCGGACGTGACCGGCCGCTGCGCCCCCACTCGAGAAACGAGCCTAATATCACATCATATCATATTTATTTATTTATTTATTTATCTATTTGTTTATCATCTTATTTTTACCTAAATGACACATGGACCCGTACCGGTGCTTCTTCCAACGAGCTGGCCAAAAGCCATTGGTCCACACCCTACAAGGCAGCTCAGATTTCGACACGATTACCCCAAAAAAAGAAATATCTTAAATGAGAAAAAAATAAAATTTAAAAAAATAGAAAAAAAAAAAAAAAAGATAAGGGTGGGAGAGGCCCTCCATGGCTCAAAAAGGGTTAGGGATGGAGAGGGCACTAGGTGAGGGTAGTGGAGCACTTTGGGTCAGTTCGATTAGCCAAGAGGCTAGGGTCGGTGTGGTCTTTTTAACTTTTGCCATTTTTATCTTATCACTACTCTGTTTTAGATAAGAATCTGACTTTTTTAGCAAATGAAATATGACCCTTTTTGTTTTTTGAGTGGTAGGATTGGCCTGGTGTTTTATGATTGCATGGGAACCATTTTTACCACATAAATGTGATTGGTATTGGAAAGGTGGGATTCAGATTGGTGCTAGTAACTTAGGATGATGATGTGGTAAAAGAGTTGCTATGTCAAAATAGTTTTGAAACAATGGTAGGTTGTTTGCCCAAAAAAAAAAAAAAAATTATTTCATGCATTGATTCAGAAAAATAATACTGAAAATTTATACATTGACTTTCTCATAACTAAGAAGAAAAATGAAAAATCCAGTTTTAAAAGAAAACTTTGTTTGTTAATGAACCTCACTCGCCATGGTTTGTATTCTTGCTTTCAACAATATTTTTTTTAAAAAAAAAAAGAGCTAAGATTAGGTGCTAGCATAATATTAGGGATGGTAACAAACTGAGTATAGATTGGATAGGCAATTGGAAACTATATAACCATACCCATCTTGTATCTGTCTCGGGGTAGAGCAGGTTAGGTAGAGTTGAACGGGTTAGGTTAGACAGGCCGGATCAGGTAAAACTGTAAAGGTCTTTTTTTTCCTATAAATCAAATAAATAAAAAAATAATACACAAAATAAGAGTCTAACAAATAGAATATGATAAATCAAATTTTCAACGATAATAGAAATACAACATATGAAAATATTGTTTTTTATGAAGTCAAAAATCAATAAAAAAAACAAATTGAAGTTGCTCAAATCCTTAGAAATTGAGGCAATAATTTGTAATCGTATCAAAAAATTCCATGGGAACTAGAGCAATAATATGTGATCGTAATATATAAAAAAAACAAAATACAAAAAATAAAAGATCGAATTTATATTAAGTTGGTGGATAGAAATGAAGGCGTAAACAGGGAGTAGTGGATTGGTTGGCGTTTGATTGGCTTGGAGAGGAGAGTGGGTGCGACACTAGGGCTGGGGTCTAATTAGAATGAGAGGGAACGACCGATAATGATAGTCATGGGACAAGTGAGTGAAGTGACTAGGGCAAAGGGCATGGAGGGGAGTAATAATATATATTGAGGTCTTGTTCAAGATGGGTTTTACCATTACTTGCTCCTACTTTGGCTCAGTTTCGGGTTTTGATATCAAGACCTACACCTGCCATTGAGTCTAAATAGCTCGGTCAAAATTCATCCTATTATGATTGAATTGGGTGCCCAATGAGATGGAGTAAATTGTCACCTCTATATAATATTTTTCTCCCTCACCATACTCGATGGGGACCATTTTGACCACTATAGATAGGGCTGGACAAGATCTAGAAGCAAGATCTATCATATCGAGAAGTTAAGTTATGAACCAAATTTTCAAAAGCTATAACTTGATTATACAGCGTCCGGTGAAGATGAACTTTTTTCTAAAATTATATTTTTTTTTTCGAGATCTAGAATATGAATCCACACTTAATAGGAGATGGTGTCTCTAGAAATTAAGCCCAAATTCTATCATTTGGGGCCTGAAATAGGCCGATCAAACCAAAACTTTTATTTTGGTGTAACGTTTTAATTGAATGTATCTTCCAGTTCGAGAAGAATTAGGTAGAGCGACAGAAAGAAGAGTTAGTGTAGAAGTTGAGATATACCTCCTGAAGAATTTTAGTTTTTCGAGTTTATTTCTGCTAGTCATATTTAATTTAAGAAAGATAATCCTATCAGAGCTAGGAAGAAGAATCTGACCCAAATTGTACAAGAACTGACCTCACCATTATAAATAAATGATGTGTACCTTGGTTTTAGATCATCAATGAAAGAAAGGAGACTTAAGCTCTACTTTTGTAATTCTTCCATCTTTTTCTAAATTTCTTTTAAGAGATTCGAGCTAAACGACTTGAGAAAAATATTTGTTCTTTTCGATCGGATCAAAAAGATTGCACAAGTATATATTATTATATGATAAATACATGGTACTTATGAAATTGATCCGATCAAACCTATGTTTACCACTTTAAACTTGTAATTAAATATTCTTTATTTTTATTATGATAAAGCGAATACCTACTATGCTCACTTTCTAGATATCATTTTCTTGCCATCCGTTAATTTCATGCAAATAGTAGGGAATGTGATCCACACAAGAATTCCCCCATGGTTTCAAATTGGCATGAAATATGGTTTGCTGCTAGGTAAAATGCAAATATATGATCTACAAAAGTGCCCAAAGGTTGAAATATGTTAGGACTCATGCACACGAGTTTCATAGATAGGCAAATAGGTCACACATATTAATATAAGGATGTAAATTGAAAGAAAGCATCAAAATAAGAATATTTAAAATGATGATTTATCAAGTGAAAATAAATTGCATGCTATCTTTGTAATAGCCTTATATAATTTTACTTTTAAGTCGATCGCGGCTAAGCATATGCTAGCATTGATCACCACTATATTATTGAAACTTAGGACAAATTTTAAAACTGCCGGCTTAAAATCTAGAAGACACATGTCACTTAGTAAAGCTTTTTCATTGTAAAGCAAGTGCAGTTAACAAAAGGAAGTAGCATGATGGTACTGCTCTATTGCATCTAAACCTTGCCCTTGCAAAGTGGAACTCTAATTTTCAAGACAAGGATAAGATGCATGCCATTTATTTGAGCTTTTTTACTGTAAAGAAAGTGCAATTAGTGACAAGAAGTGGCATAATAGTGCTATTCTAATTGTATCTAAATATTTATTTTTCACAGTGTTTCTCAAATGTTTGAGATAATATTACGATCTCTGTCATCTGTATAAAGCAAGCACAATTAACAAAGGAAAGTAACATAATAGTACTACGCGACTTGCATCTAAACCTTGCCCTAATAAAGCAAACCTCAAATACCCGACACTAGATTTGATCATATTATTTGAGTGTTGCCAAAAGTGGGTGTATTTAGGCATTACTATTATTGAATTGATAGTTGTTTATATGTTCTACAATCATAAAGGCTTAAACTTGAGAAATAAAATGGTGCTGTGCTAGTTGCAACGAGACCTCGTGCTGATAAAGCAAACTTAGAATGCTCGAGACAAGATTCGATCATATTATTTGGGTGTTGCAAAAAGTAGGCGTATTTAGGCATTATTCTTAGTGAATCGATAATTGTTTATGTGTTCTACAAACATTAAGGTTTGATCCTGAGAAACCCAACATTCGTTGTCATCGCCATGCTTACCTAATAGGCATATATATACTTATCAGTGCCGCTTTATATACTCAGGGTTATTGTAAAGTGCTCTGTTGTAGCTACCATAGTATGACTGCACAATGAATACCATGGCAAAAATGGACATATGATGGAGTGAATGGATCGAGTTCTCTGCTACATTAGATGTTCTAATAACACAAGTAAATACAGTTCCAAGCTGTCGTTCCATGAAAAGTCTGGTAATTAAGAAAGTGATAGATCTGCATACCTCGAAATGAGTTGTGCCCTTCTAACTCACAAGCCATGGAAAGAAGGTGGCCTGCAGCTATTCCGAAGGCTTCTGCTCACAATCTTCAACAAGAGAATTATGATGAGAAAAGATCAATATATATGAAGGAAAGCCCAGGCGAGGTGTTCTTAGCCCTTACGACTTAGGAGATAAGCCCAAAGGATGGTGGTGCATGTCGTCATGTGGATTTTCTACTAGGCAAATATTTATGAAATAGTGCAACAGTTGCCAAAACAAGGTTGTTTTGTAGTCTTGCGTGGGGTTTTTAATTAAAATAAATCATGTGCTACAAAATAAGGACAGAAAAGGCTGGCTGAACTTAGAAGAATAAGTTGTGGTTCATGGAAAAGGACAGAGTGTTAGGTGCTTTAGCTTGCATTCTAATTAAAGTGGCATATATGAAGGTTGCATGGAAGAGCGTCCTGCAAGGCTTTTAGCTCTCAACTTATGCAGATGAATTCTTTTGGTGGGTGGCACATATGGAATATATGATGGTTTGGGCCTTATCTAGTTATGATTAATAAAGGCCACCATTACTTTTCCAGAGAACTGATTAGTTTTATTATTCAGTAGCACTTTGGTCTGATTCATGCAAGGGAATCATACGGAAACCTAGCTTTCAAGACAAATATATGTTGGTCTAACATGTGCAAGGTCAATAAATCTCCCACGGTGTACGTAAGAAAGCATCTTCTCTTCGGGGAATGCAAAAATTGGAACTTCAATCATGGTTCATGAAAATTTCTAGGTCAAATCAGAAGGCGGTTTTGCTTTCAATGTCTCCGAATGCAGCACATCGGCATTGTTTGAAAATTTTCTACATTTTGTGGCCGGGTAACAAAGAGAGATGACAAAACTAAATATTATGCACCCCATACAAATAACAATGAAAAACGTTGTTGACATCTGAAATTATATCCAGTAGGATCCTTATTTATTTTCTCGTGCTATCTTAAGAATCATAATATTATTGAACATGGATATGTTTGACGGGCATTCTTAATATATATTCTATGTAAATAGAATAAATTATTAGAATCACTCAAAACCAAGGGAGTGCATTATGCCGACACATCATCAAAAGTAAAAATGTGAAATATTATGTCCCACCCCAAGCGACAAAATTCAGAATGGCTTTAAAAACAATAAGCCAATTCTCAAAAGAAACTTAGGATAGATTTCTTATGTCGTATTACAAATTTGGCTGCAATCTAACCTTTTAATAATTCTTCTAGTTCTTGTCACAAGGTATTCATACAGATAAATGATTCAAAAAAAGTACTGACAGTGAAGAAAAATTTGATGCTTCATAGAAACTTTTCTCATCAGAGATGTTAACATAATTTTATTCTTCCAAGCAGTACCTTAACAGGAACCGTATGCACGTTGGAAGAATGCAACAACCATTGAGGTGACATAACACCCGAAAATTGGCATCCGATCAACTCAACCAAAGGACAGCGGGCCTGCAAGCCATGCCTCGTTGCTGGTGCCGTGATGACCAGATCCTTGGCTGATCGCCATCACGGATCTGATTTGATTTGGTCCCAGAGTGCCACCCACCGCTTGGGGACCGTTAATTTGACCGCTTGATCAACCCAAAAGAAAGCCTCCAAAAGAAAGTAGACCAAAACCACTCGGTCCCCATCACCATGATGGTAGCTTCTCATTATTTATTTCTTTTTTATGCATTTCATACACCAAATAATTGATTATAATAGCAATTATTTTATCTTTATTACTTTTCCCTCCTTGATTTGTCCTGTTACATCCTTAAAAGCACTTCGTCGAAGAAGCATGGAGGAAGCTTTTGCTTTTCTCCTTTACAGCCCATTTATATCAATCCGACACGATACCTATTTTATTGCCGTCGGATAACGGCAAACGAGGAGCGTACGTTGGTCCCCGGGGGGGATTCTGGGCCCAGTCACCGTGAGACTTGACGGATGATTTACGGAGTTTTGATAAATTGACGGTCTGGAAAATACCGGGAAATGATAATTTTTCGGGGCTCGCGTGGAGCGTTTCTTCGGCGAAAAAATAAGTTGCAAGCCACCAAGGTGGTAGCCTAGTGGTACTCAGCAGCAATTCTAACCACAAGGTCCCAAGTTCGAATCGCTGCGGCGACGATTAAATTGTGGACCGGAGCTTACTACTTTGGCCATTGCTTGGACTTGTGGTGTAGGACCGCTCTTGAACCGCTAGTAGCCGGGGTGGTGCCGGGTGTGACGTACTCACACGTGGGACTCGAGCCAGAGCTCAGAGGAGTAGCTGAGCCGGGCCCACGGGTGGGGAGGGTATGAGTAAAACCGGTCGGGGTGCCCAACACACGGCCATTTCTGCCCGTATCGAATATTCTTCTGGCGGGGCGGGGGCCCAGTTGGGGGCTGCTACGCGGGGGTGGGCTTGTCCCTTCCTCCCCCTACCCCTTGTTCTTTAGCAGAAAAAAAAAAAAAAAAATTAAGTTGCAATGATAGGTCCCGACCGGGATGGGACGGTGGGGACCACCGCTACCACCAATGTGGTAACGGTAAGGGCTCGGCATGGCGGGAGAGCATTGTCGGCGCCACGAGAGGTGGGGCCCGCGAGAGGTGTCCGTACTCCGAAGGTCTCAAAAGACGTACCCCGGGGGGGTCAATCTATCTTCGTGGAAACGACCTGTCGAGCCCTATGCGAGCGATGAATCGGCCGTCGGTTTGGTCCGCGGGGATCCATCTAACCCGTTGGCTTGTAGCGTCGTAGGGGCCGGATGGGATGGGGTTTTGTCGACGGGATCCCATTGAAGTTTGTATGCTGGGAGCGCTGCGCGGGGATTAATGTAGCCCACGCGGGAAGCTCTTATATTTTTTATTAATTAATCATTGGATAAAATAGGTAAGAGAGAGTTCTAGAAGTCTCGACTATCATTTAATACACCGCATGTAACTGGATTCGCTGGGAATTATATATAAAATTTATTCAGAATGCACGTGACCGGTCCGGGAGAATGGGGTATTTAATCTGCAGTTTATTATTTATTTTTTTAGAGGAGGAGGATAATATGTTTCTTGCCGGACGAGCGACCAACAATAGACTTCTTTTCTAACCAACATCCGACAACGAGCATCCTTCCCGACTGGCATCCATCCTTTTTTATCAGATTTTGTTATTGCTTTCTCACCCACCATATCATAGAGATCGGGATGTGGATGTATTTTTTGTTGATTTTGAATTCTACTTGTCCAATATTGTAAACATGATTTCTTAACATTATCGTTGTGAATGAGAATTTTTATATCTATATATAAACCTATAATAGCTCTAGCAGCTTATCATCTAAAGAATTCAGATCAGTAAGTGTAATTTTCTTATTATTCGGGGACAATTTTGACTTTTTATATAAGATAAACAGATTGAATAATACCGTTAATTTAACTGGGCGTAAGTGTAGGTTTTACAAAATAGTAGGTGTAAGTATAACAAACATAAACCTTAAGAAATTTTTTGTAATTTGCTCAAAAATAAAAAAATCTACATTTCATTTAGCAGAGGTGGAGCCTTTTTTTTCTAAAGAAAAATGCTGATAAAGGGAAAAGAGTTGGTTTATAATATAAACCGTCATAGACTATTTGACGGTGATTCTGTAATCTTGTAAGAATGGAGGGGATAAAAGAGTAAACTTTATTGTTAAGAGTTATAAAAAAAATATTACCAATAGTTTTTTTAATGAAAATGCTATTCAAACCGGTTCATCTACTCCTAACCATAAAATCAACACTTGCAATTTTATTTTTTAACTTTAATTATTCGGATTTAATAAAAATTTTCCATTAGTGCTTTTATTTCCTTCTCTTAATGAAAAAGAGAAATAAAAGGATTGTTCCACTATGTTGCCAAAAAAACTAGATTGTCTACTAACAAAATCCCAGATCCCATTTGGTCTGCATACTACTGCATTTAATTCAATTTTAATTACATGAAAAGATGTTTAGTAAAAAAAAAGTCTGAGTGGATAACCTTTTTCATTTATTTGGTGTATATACTTCTTTATTCTCAAGCTTTCTTCCAAATATTGTAAGAGAGAATAAGATACAAACTACCTTTTATTTCAAGTGCATCCGGACACCTACAGTTATTCCTTTCATGTGCACCGACTAGCACGAGAAAGGTGGATAAAACTGTTCCATATCCACTTGCATCTTCTCCCTAACTCGATAATGTTTGCCAAAAGAAATGCAAAGAAACGTGCTTGAAGAAGCTTTATGGCAAAGAGCTTTATCCAAGAAACTTGCTAATTCATTTAAGATGAAAGATACAGGCTCATTGTCATATTTTCTTGGCATCTAAGTAGATTGGTTGAGTGATGGAATTTTTCTACATCAATTCAAATACATCCTAGGCTTATTACAATGCACCAACATGCTTGGAAGCAAAGTAGGGAAAAAAGTGGTGTTTAAGACTAGTTTTCGTTAACAAACAAGTGAGGTCCTAATTAGGTCAAGTTGAGCTCCCAGGTACGTTCGGTACACTATGCGAGTTTGAGTCCTTCGTGATGTTGCAGCAAAGATCGTGGATCTCTTTCGTTGCTATGCCCTGTTAAGACCACATCAAGTCCAAAAGTAAAGAAGTTGGCTTAAAAAATAGCAGCCATGGTATCAAAGCTTCGAGTGGAAACATTCTCTGGTTGCTTTCTTTTCACAAACACCAACTCAATGTAGAAAATAGGCACTCCCACGACGTCTTCTTCTCTTTTACTTTTATCTTCGCTCTCCAAGCAAATCAACGCTCATGCACCGTAAGCGGAAGCAGGTGAATTTATTTATTTATTTATTTTTGGTAAAAGCGGCATTTTATATAATCCTCACATGAGTACAGCCAGATAAGTCAAAAAAAAAAGAAAATGGAGCAATGGAAGAGAGGTGTCAGCAGTCCTCGTCCAAATAAAATCACCGAAGTGCCGAGCCACGAAAGAAGCAACCCAATCTGCAGCTCTATTTACCTCCCTGAAGACGTCCGCTGCCTGAAAAGACTCTATCTTCCTGACCAGTCTGCGAATGTCACCAATCAGCAGGTGACCATCCCCGTAACGGTCTACTCCCCGAATTCAATCAATCACCGTGGAGGAGTCTCGTTCAAGATATGCCTGCTTTGCTCTGAGCACTCTCCGTGCATATGAGACGCCCTCTCAGACTGTTCGAAACTCTGTCTCAATGGCCGTCATGCCAATGGTGCGACGACCCCGGCCACAATCACTCCACCCTGATGGTCCCTGATCACAAATTCCACTCCTCTGTGCACACCATCCGCCGACTTACTACCATCAAAATTAACTTTGAGATGACCAAGAGGTGGGGGTACCCATGAGAAAAAGGCAAATCTGGACGATATGACAGCGAAATGGGTATCCCAGATGTCCCCAGCCATCCCAAAGAATCTCGAAGTGGCAACCATAATGATTTCCGCAGCATGCCGAAAAGCTATATCCACCACCGTTCTCGGCGCTGACCTGCTGCCCTAAAAAGTATGGGCGTTTTTGTCCAACCATGTTCTATCCCATTGAGCCAACATATTATACACAAACTTTAAAATATTCAGAGCGGAGACGTGTTATGGATCTCGAATTTATACTTCTTCGGAATTAGTAAACTTGGACTCTTGTTTCTTTTCAGCCCAACATGAATGTTGCCGGCTGCAAGTCATAAAGGACATGCCAAAGGTTCTTTCTATTTTCTCTTTTTTAAGTTCCCTACAATCATCATCTTATTGTAAAATCATAACCAGTTGAAACATTCAATTTCTGGAAAATGATTCAGCTTCTAGATAACTTCAGAGATTGGGATTACACCTATTCGTCATAAAATCGCATTCAACTCGGATGAATGATACATACCCTCACTAATGGAAGTAATGGCATGCACAAGTATGATAACGACCATATCAAGTTAATGATGCAACAGTATCAGTATCTAAAAGTAGATGTTTTGGTTCCTCCATGTAACCCAATTTGGTATTAAGGGCCAACAACTATTTCATGGTGCTTTTATATGGTCAAGGTCATCAAGCTAAGGTGGCCATTTCCCCGGGTATCTAAAACTTTTTAGCTATTAAATATCTTATCACATGGTCTTGTTTTCCTAACATATCAAGTTATTAGTAGTTGGGAATTGTTCTGTAAAGTATAAATGCTCGACTATAAAAAAAAAGGTTTCATGGCTTATATTAGGAAATACGACATATAAACAATTCGAGGAGTCTGATCTATTGACATTGACACCCAAACAAATTTGAACATCATTTAAAATAATTAGGGCAATATTCTTGAGAGATGCCCTGCCTGAGGACGTTCATGATTAGAGACCGAGCTACATTGAAGATTTGAAAATTCAAAAATCAAATTCAAAAATTCAGAAGTCAAACTCAAAAAGTTCAAATTTTGAATTTTTTAAATTTGATTTTATACTCTCAAGTTTTGATCCGGTTTGATTTCCGTATCAATCACTCGAGAGAACCAGAATTATCGAATCTTGATTAGCTTGGTTTCCTTATCAATAACCTGAAAGAATCAGAATTCAAATTTTCAAATTGTTGAGTTTGAGTTTTGAATTCTCGAATTTGATGCTTGAGATTTCGAAACTTTTATCTAGCTTAGTTTCCTCATCAATTTGTCACGGTGTGCTTCCAAAAATCAACTCTTGGCTCCTCATACTCCAATTTAAATGTAAAGGGGGAGCGATAATTAACCCCTTATCATTGACATTTGAAAACTTTTATGATACTCAAAATTGATTTTTTTGGGGTATAAAACACGAACCACTCTATTGGGATGTGTAAAATATATCAAGCAGAATTTGAAATCATGTTTGCTATCTTATGATTGGTGATCTAATAAGTAGTTTCCATGAAACCGTAAAACAATGTTAACTTCCCCTATTTGAATTTTGAAACCTTTTCCTTATAAGAGTGAGGCACACGAGGACTTGCTCCTGGGGTGGGCTGGGCCGGATTACATCCTTATATTAAGTCGCGAAACATTTCCCCTTCCACATGGCCCAATAAGAATTGGTACAGGTTCCATCATCTGACCAACCCGCACTCCAATACCATTTTTGCTCCTGACAAATTCTATCATCTGCCACATTTCTCCAATATATATATAAATTCACTGAATCAGAAATCTTTCTCATAGAGAGTTTTGTTTGTAAATATATAGCTCAGCTACTTTTTCTCAGAAAAGGGAAATATATAGGTCAGCTAGGGTGTAAGATTGGATTGAGAATCTGGGATTCGTTCTTTGGAATGACAAAAGTAATACTAAAGCAAGCAATGAAGAAGCATTACGTTGCAGACTACTTGATGAAGCTCATTCTTAGCCACTAATTTGGTCCGCCTTGTGAGCCCAAGATGCATGCAAAAGCCTGCCATCAACCAGGCCAGACCAACTCATGGAAGTGCGACCCTCACTGCCAACAATGAGCCCTTTCGATAATAAGTTGCGTCTCGTTGAAATCTATTGGTTATGTGGGTTTATGGTACCTTTTTCGATGATAATCTGTTGATATAATTTTTGATGCTGAATTCTTGGATTCTTATTTCAATGCTGAGTTTTTTTTTTTTTTTTTGACGGGTACTTCATACAATGCGTGTACGAATACACCCAATAAAATTAAAAAAACACAAGCTCGCGGAGTGTCTGTGGCAGTTCCCCTCTCTTGACCATAGGATATACCCTGAGTGGTGAGCCGCGTAGGCATCCATCCAGTCGGCTGCCACGTTAGCCTCTCTGAATATATATTTGGCCTGGAAGGCCACCCCATCCCTCATCATAATGCTTATGTCCCGGATCAGGGGGTGGTCCGTACTTTTGCCCCTCAGCCCCTTCTAAATCCATCCAATAATCGTGGCTGAATCGCCCTCCAGAACAATCGAACTGCCCTGCAACACTTGCCGCGCATGTCGTAGCCCTGCCCAAGCAATCCGAAACTCCACCCTAGAAACCTACGTGTCAAACAACTTCAATGCTGAGTTCACTAATGAGACCAATATCCTTATACAATAAGCACAAAATAATTGAACAACAATGATAGGCATAGAATTTGCTGTGGAAGGGTGGTGGTATGTCTCAATTGTTCAAATCATGAAAATGTGAAAACATAATTAATTAAGGTCATGTTTATGAAAAGCCTTTTCGGTTTCATTTCTGAGAAATTCTTTGGCTGTGGATGCAGTCATGGGACTTGGGAGAGAAGTAGCTCTGCATTCACAGTACAATGTTTGCACTTCGCATCATCGCATGTGAACAACTTTCTTTTATTAGTTATAAACTGTATTCAACTCGGGAATCAACTTCCCATTATATCAAACTTAAGTAACGAAGCTGAAATTAGCATGCTACTCTAGATGCTTAAGTAACGAAACCTCTTTTTTTTGTCCCCATTATATCTCAGGATACTTACACCTGGTCATAGCTTGCATGTAGGATTTGCTTTCCTTTCCTCCCCTGCAGAAGCTAGTTTTGCATTCACTACCTATTTCAAGGAATCTCTGATTCATTATTTGATATGGTGTTTCATACAGCAGAGAGGAGAGGAACCAGAGAACCATTACTGAAACATCATTTCCTCAGGTTACTGCCCAATTCATTGCATGTGAATGCCCAAAAGCTGCAAGCCATTGAACACCTCTGAGTCCTATTTGAACCTGTCAAATTTCACATATACATGTATACTGGATTTATGAAACCAGGTAGCAGCAGCATTCTGTTTTATAGTTAATGCCTGAATGATCCAGCTATACCATTTTCGATTTCAGCTTCTGGTGACATGGATGTTATCACAGTTGCCATGATGGATCCTTCATTCTGGGCCAAGTTTCATCAAGTTACAATTCATTCATGCCTGCGGTGAAACTTAGGGATCGGACCTTGGTAATTGTTATATACCCAAACCAAGATCTTGGTTCATCTCGGTCTGGGCCGCTCGCCGACATGATATATGGAGATTTAAAAACCTTAGTCATCTAGTACATTTTTTTTTGCATAATTTTAGAACAAGATTTGCAGTATGTCGAGATTGACATATTTCTAGTCTTTCCTCTTAACCGAGCGAATCATGCAATGTGGAATCAAATTGTTTGTGATGCATGAAGTACCAATCCAATCTGGAAACATGTCATTTATTTTTCAAAATGCTAAGCCTATGCTCCCCATTTTAGATGCGGGCTTCTGTGAATTAGAATGGAGGCCCATCTGTTGGACGAGCACACATTGGTCCAGTATTTTTTTTTATTCATAAGAATAGTTCTATGTTCTTGATCTCGCACTCCACTTCTTCCTCTGTTGATTAGGAACGCATTTTTGTGCATGGGTGGTTGGGAGTAATAAGACTGGGAGAAAGGCACAACTGAATCATGCTCGTTCGATTTTGCGGCGTTCCTAATATAAAATTTTCATATCTACCTTGGATTTGAGGAGCTTCTTTTATTTATTTATTTATTTATTAATAAAACGACCCCCTCTTTTTTGTTTTCCAAGAAACAACCGATCATGGTACCATCTCTGTTTCAAAGTGAATCCGAATGTTGTAACTCTTAAATAAAATTTTAAATAATGGTGTTATAACTGCTGTAACAACTACTATAATGATTCTGGCATCCCCTTTTACCCCTTCGGCTAGATTTGTAATAAATTGTGTCAATAAATGATTACTTTGAATATTAAATAAATTTTATTATTTTTATATTAATATTTTTTAATATTTGTAAAAAGGTATAGGTCTTTTCAATATAAATTGAATCTTAAAATTTTTCAAAAATATTGTTTTAGAAAGAAAAGAGTTGCTTATTAACGTCATTAGTTAAATATCTAAGATGCATCGTCGTAGAAACATAATGGTTTGAGAATATTTATATATATAGATAATAATTTTTAGATGGTAAAAATATAATAAATAATTTTTACGAGGGTATATATTATAAAAGTTTAACTATAGATCTTTATTTACATATAATGAGGAATTTTAGAGGCCAAATCGGGCTTAGAGGGTGAAGCCTTAAGGTAATAATTAGGACAAATAATTTTAAAGAAAAAACATAGGGGCTCCCTTAATATGAGAGAGGGTATGGTGCAACTTTTTTTTAACATAATTAAAAACCATTTTTTTATCATTTTATCTACTATAATATTATTATAGTAATTATTATAATATTTTTTGATTTAATATATCAATTTCGATTACTATCTTTTGGACAAATAATGATCATTATTAGATTTTTTGCATGCATGTCGTCAAAAACCATTCTTCTAAATACAAGCATGTTAAGTAATAATAGATTTTTTTCTATATATATTTTTTTTATAAAAATAGCTTATTATAGGTTTATCTTCGTGTGTGTTCTCAAATCATCCTATTTTTACATGCATACCCTTTTGTTCAATTTTTGGCTGATGATAATAAAAACTTAATTCTTAAATATTGAATAATATTATCAGAATTTGACATTGATACTTTGATAAAATTATATAAAAATTATAGCACTTTTTAAATACAAATCTGCTGTTAACTTTTTATAGTTATTAATGTAAAAAAAAAGATAACAATGTCAAATAAAACTCAAAAGGATTATTTTTACACTCTCAACCAAAACTTTAAAAATAGAATAAATGAAGAGATATATAATACAATTAATAATTTCCGGAGAGTAGGTATACAATAAATTATATATATAAAAACTAATACTAATATCAGAATAGGTATTTTAATATTTTTTTTAAAAAAATCGAAGTCACGGTCTACATTATTACATGGTCGACAGGGGACGTTACGAAAGGCAAAGCCACAATTCAAGCATCCGTACGTATTTTGAGCTCATTTTTTCACGCCTTTTCGCACATCTTTCCAGTTCTGTCCGCAAACGCCAAGAATATCCGGCGGCCTCGAAGTCTCCAACATTTGATTATTCCCACCAAACAAATACTCTAAAAAAAATTTAAGACATCAAAATCCAGTTTTATAAATTGTTATTTAATCTATTTATTTATTTCTTTGTTCTGGATGGGCTCGGTGGGCACGAGCTATCATCTGCCGTCCCGTCCTCGCCACCATCATTCCTTGGTGCAGGAATTCCCATCATTGCTTCTATTCTGTCCCCCCCCACTAAATGCCAAGGCAAATTGTACCAAAAGGAGAAGAAAAAAATTATTCCAAGGCAAAAGGCCAAAAGAATAAGAGCTTTATTCTTCTTCCACAAATCATGACGTTTTTAACTGTTAACGTGTCATTCCCTCAGGGTGGGGGCTCTCCTCTGTTGACGCTGGAACTTCCTTGCGACTCGTGCTCGGGAGAAGCAGAGCACTGATCGGGTGGCGACTACCGATGAGGTATCCACGTTAGGCCTCGCCGTGAATGCAAATTGGATTATCGGCGGGAAGCAAGGCTTTTAAAAGCTGAGGCACCGGTCACTTTGCTTGGTGGCTCAGGAGATAGACTCAGGTCTGCTTCAGCTTTTTGAAGTTTGGAAAACCAATTTTTTTAAAGATATTTCTAGACCTCCATATGGCATTTATGTCACTGATTTGAATTTTAGGTATTAACTTTTTTTTTAATTATTTTCAGGTTTTGATAGTAAAATATTTTGTTTAAGATAGATGCTAGTTTGCTTATTAGGGCAAACACAAATACACAATCGTTTTATATGTATTTCAAGACACCAAAGTATATCGCTGATTTAAATGTTAGGTATTGATTGTCTTTTAGATAATAAATACTTAATTAAGATAAATGGTATTTTACATATTATGATGATATGGAGCACAAATACAACTATATCTCGACCAAGATGGAAAAACCGGTAGAAAAGACTTGGTTGGATGTCACTCTAGAGAGTTTTGGATCCTTTGAAATAAAATTTTTTAAGAAAAAAATTGCCTCTTTCTAGATCTACTTTGTACATAGTATCAGCCTATATTTTATATAAGATATGATTAGCTTAAGAGTTTTTGATGCATCGGTTGAATAACGAGGACAAACTTTCTCTATCTATTTCTTTCCTTATCTCCTTCCAACTTATATTAACAGAACAATTAGTCGGATTTATACATAATTTCGTTCATTATAGTATGTATGATCTTGAATATCACAGCCGCCATATATCATATGTACAATCTTGGTATATCAGCTCAGAGCAATCTCTAAAAATTACGAGATCAAATTGTAATATTTAATTTTAGTATTTGTACTAAATCATAAAATTTTGTTATTGTATTATATTATATTTGGTCCTTAGTATCTTTTTCATAACCATAAAATTTTGTTATCGTATTCTACTATATCTGATCTCTCGGTCAGAGGGCTCAATTTCTATATAAAGCACACTAATATTATAAATAGAATAGGTAAATCAAATCTTATTTTCATCGTAATTTTTTCACGAAGAAATGTTAGATTTATATATAATTATATATAGAGCCATAAAATCAACAAACTGAATATTAATTTGAAAACTCTTCGTGCATGTAATTTAAGGATAGCGGCACAAATAAATTATTAGATGGATATGATGTCTAGATAGGTCTCACAAAACTAAATTTTTTTTAGTAGAAGGGGGTGTTAGCTGCTCAAATTTATTTAAATCAAATCAGTGGGAAATGCATGGGCCCATAGCAAGAACTAAATCATCCTAATATCTTGGTTGATATAGGATGATCAAAACATTCCTCTTGAGTAAAAAAATGACGAAAGAAAATTAAAATACTAACATATACTTAGAACGTGATCACAACTTGTGGTGACAACATATTTGGAATTCATAATTAGAGTTGAAAGCTACAACAAAGTCAAGTCACTCTGATATAAATCTTGGGACCGCTGACAGTTGATGGAGTGCTCCCGGGGCAGTAGCCGTAGGGTGCCGGACCGAGGAAGATTGTGGTACGGGCGTATACCTACAAACACTAGATACGTGCAGCTAAACGAAAACCGGACCGAGAAAATCTAATCGCCATTACTATTCCCACTGATCTCCTCTTCTCTCGAGTTTCGGCAACAAACCTTCTGCATGTAATAATTTTATGTACTTTTCTTCAACCCTCCTCATTAAGACATGAAATTCTCTTGTCTCCTTGCCTGGGGAACAATGCATACCCAAATCAGTGAAGAAGATATAAAAGAGTAAATAAAGAAAAAAAAGGTATTAACTTATAATGAGCTCTTACTATATTAATAAATGTACGTCTTTTCTGTGTAATCATTTATTAAATAATTAATAGTATTCATTACGGTGTTTAATGTCGTACTCAAGGTGGGGGATAGTCTCCAGTCGTCCACCCCGAAGATTTCCTACCTCCTAAACAACTCTCTCTCTCTCTCACTCACTCTCAGAGAGAGAGAGAGAGAGAGAGAGAGGGAGGGCGGGGGGACCAAGAGCTAAACTTTTCCATTCACTTTGGTGGATTGTCATTTTCACATTGCTTTAGAACCGGGAGACACGTTCTTACGACGACGAAAAAGGAATCTCTAGTATTTTTATGGCACTAGGGTTCTTATGCTTCTTGTTTAGTTGAAGGATCTCTCTCCCTCTCTCTGTTTTTTTTTTTTTTTTGGTGCAAATATGAACCTCCTCCTTAGACCGACTAGTGATCTAATTGTTGAAAAATAGTGGCACCAAAACTTTCAACCATAATTACAACTATACAAGTGCAATGGATTAAAAATCAAATATATGGACCCGGGGCTAGAGAAGAAAATATGAGACAAGCTTCCTATTTTGCCACATATGACCATCTTAAAGAAGAAATTTAAAAATTGGAGGTTTTTTCTACCAATAAAGCTGTCAATCCCATGATTAAAAACAAAAAACCAAAGAAGAACAACAAATCTGCATGCGTTATCCTTTTTTTTCTTCAGCAAGCCTCTCCATTTGTCATCTTCCTCATCAAACCATCTCTCCTATCTGTGAGATTTTTCTTCTTCTTTTTGAATCCTTTCTTCTCCTCCAAATCTCTCTATTTTTTTAAGGATCTTTGCACTTAAGAGATTATGGAATCTAAATAATTATATGTATATAATTTTTTTATATTAGATAAAGCTAGAAAATTGTGTACTATGTATTGGTATTGCAAACACTATATTTTGAAAATCGAGTATTGATTTACTTAAAAGGTGTGTATTAGCTTGCTAAATGACTAATTTGTTTGGTATGTATCACTTGACGATATAGTGTATACCGGTAAAAAGCATGTTCTAGAAACTGTATATCGATTTATTTTTAGGTGTATTGGATTATTGTTAGGTGGGTATCCAAAAATATTGTAATATATATCAACAAGTTGATGAGTATATATCCCCTGTTTATGTAGTGTGTATTGGTGAATATGACATTCAGAAATTATATATCAATTTTTTTGAAAATATGCATTAGATTGCTAAATAATTAATTTATTAAGTTTGCACCACTTGACTGTGTACTATGTACCGACGAACACCATATTCTGAAAATTATGTATCAATTTATTTAGAGATATATATTGGTTTGCTAGATGACAATTTGTTTAATGTGCATCATCTATTCATATAGTACATATCGATGAAAAGTATATTTTAAAAATAAAAAAGTATTATATGTGATTTTTTTTAAAAATTATGAAACTGATGACTTTAGTGCAAGGAATGTGAGAGATAGATAATAATGATCCAGTATGTCATGTCAAAAGTTTATTGTGGAGCCGCACTATGGTTGAAATAGAGGTAGATATCCTGAGTTGTTTGGAAAGTAGTATTATTGGATTAGCTAAAAGTTACATTGTTCTTTATAGGTGGAGTTAATCCTGAGCTTTTTGCACCATACATGATGAAAAAAGCTGTGTACAACGTATTAAGGGGCATTCAGCATAATATTTCTTTTGATAAAGAGCATAATATTACCTTTCAAGCGTCCAGGCTAGAACTCTCACTCTCCAAATCCCTATATCTGTAATAGCTTCAAATTGTTCCCTTTCCTTCTGCCAAAAATATGGACAACCTCTTGTGATTGATTTGAAAAGCCCATCCAGCACCAGGGATAAACTTAGGTTTGATATACGTCACAAGTACTAGGGCCTCGAGCTGAAGTCCAAATGCTTCATAGGGCGTAGATTCTCTCTCTTTTGTTCCTGTTCTTCCTAACTGGTTGACTTTACGACAAGAAAGCCAGTGATAGGAGTCACAAGCTGTTTGACCCCAAGGCAACCCAAAACAAAATAAAATATTTTCTCATAGAAACTTTAAATAAATCAATGTAATCAGATGCAGCCAATTCATATTATTCTTTATCCGTATGTTATATATATATATACACACACTAGCGATTGTGGAGCAGCAGAGAAAGGGGAGTGAAGGGAAATCGTGCCCTCAGAGATTCTACAGCCGTTTTTTTGTGATCATGGCGACGTTGGGCGGGTCAAAAGCCACCCCTATATCCGCATACCCGTCCAAATAATAATCATTATTATTTCCAGAAGATCTTAGGCTCGTGACCAGCGCTTATGCTTTTACCCAGGGGAACTTTCCCTCTCTCTCTCTCTCTCTCTCTCTCTGCGTGTGTGTGTGTGTGTGGGGGTGTTGCTTTAAACTCTACAGTCTCCCAACAATATTTATTGAACCCTTGAGAGGGGTCGTGGAGGGGAGAGACAGACTGATGGAGTGAGAGAAGGCTGAGTTATGACTGCAGTGCGAATTTTGATCTCTAGCTGCTGAGGGTTAGGCAAGGGTGGTGGAAGTTTTCATATCCTCAGATACTGTTTAGCTTCTTTCTTTGATATTTCAGAAGAGGAGAAGCCCACTTGAGAAGGTGAGAGGAAGGAAAATGGGGACTTGTGGAAGGAATGGAGCAGTGAGGCAGTACATAAGATCCAAAGTTCCTCGCTTGAGGTGGACACCGGATCTCCATCACTGCTTTGTTCATGCCATTGAAAGGCTTGGAGGCCAAGACAGTATGTCTTCTCCCACCCCGTTCTTTTTGTAAACCCTGTGTGTGTGGTTCCTTGTGATACTGTCTTCCTCCTAGTTGGCTTGTGAGTCTTCTCCTGAGGCTTTCATGAGCGTTGTCCATAGGGGTCTTACTTACCAAATGGGTCTTTTAAGTTCCACTTATTCTTGCAGAAGCCACACCTAAGCTTGTTCTTCAGCTGATGGATGTGAGAGGGCTAACTATTTCCCATGTAAAGAGTCATCTACAGGTATATACGATCTTTCCGTTTAGTATTCCATCATTTTTTTCTTCAATTCTACTGGCTAACAAGGATATGGTATTTTTACCATCAGATGTATAGAAGCATGAGGAATGACATTGGCAAGCAAGGTATGGAGACATATCTCCCCAACTGTTTGTTAGTTCTAACGAAGAACGTCTATCTGATAGTAATTTTTATACGCTTTAATCGCAAGGCCATATTTTTATTTGTACGTCATTTGTTGTCATTTCTTATATTTCTTATGAAGCCCGAGGATCTCTCTCTTTCTCTCCCTTCTGTCTCCGAACGATTGTGACAAACTAGTCAAGAAGTATCATCTTTCCAACATCGGTAAACTAAATCATTTTTCTTCTTGTTCTCTCTGTTTATCTCAGAAAACTTGTTTTCTCTGTTCTTCTCAGAAAATTATTTTTGCTTAGTTACTATTACTTTAAATAAATTACAAATCAGCAGCTAAATTTGAAAATGTGCCTTATCCACTAATCCTACTATATCCACTAAGACGCATTTTTTTTTTTTAGTGCATAATCTCATAGGTGACTTGTCCAAAGAAAAAAATAAAAACGATTAAAAGGAAAGCAGAAAAGCATGAACTATGAAAGTCGCACGTTTCAAAATGGTCTCTCTCCTAATCCACCAGATAAAAAAAGCCCGCTTCACCAGGGGAAAAAAAGAACAGCCTACTTTTTTTTTTAATTTCCAGCCCTTTTTTGTTAGAAAAACTTAATGCTTTCCAAAGAGGGGGGAAAATGCACGAATTAAAATGACCTGCCTGTTAAATGGTAGACTCTTTTAGTTTTATTCTTTGAGTAAATGGAAGAATTATAAGTTCTATCATGGCAGAAGGTAATTTAACAAGATTAGTTTCTCGTTAACCACCAGGTTTGCAACAGACTCAAGAGAAGAAACATTCATGTGAAGATTCTCATGGTGGTGCTCGTGAGCAAAATGATGATACTCTTTTCTCTTCTTTGAAACCTCAAAAGGAATTCCAGCCTGAGTTGATGTTCTCTCCTCTTCCCATGAAAAGGTTAGCTATCTAATTTGCATCTGGAATGCTTGAAGGCATTTCCCATATCTTCCTCACTTTTCACCATCTTTTGCTCTTTCTTTATCCCTTCTTTTGTCGATTAAAAAAATAGGAGCCGAATGGAGGCCCATGCCATCTCCAGTAGCTTGCAATGCAGCAAAGGAATCTGTGAGACGGTCACCTCTCAGTACTCTTTTGATGATTATTTGCAAGCCATGGCAGTGAAAAGGGGAATAAAGGAGGACTTAAGATGGCAGAAAGATGGCATGGAAACAGGGTTCTTGGCAGGTGATCAGCTTTCCGAGGACAAAGCGCAGGGGCATATGGAAGAAGACACTGACCCTTTTAAGGTACAACATAAAGGCAAAGAGGACCCTTCTCCCCTTCCCTATTCTCCCTTCAGACTTTCTATCCTCTCTGGTGTCTTTTGCCTCTGTTGTTATTCTTCTTTTTCTGTTGTGTTCACCATCTAGACCAACTTTCATAGTTTCGATGCCTAGGTGAATTTTGATAAGATTGAATGGATGTGGGAAAACACACTTTATTTTTAAGTCTGAAGTTCATATATATATGTAGATTTAAATTTTTAACACCATATGCACTTTAATTTTTCATGACTAATATCGTTTTTGTTTCCCATGTAGTAAAAAGAATTAAATGTCATACCAACATAGTACCATCGCATTATCTTCCACTTCCAGAACACAGATGCATTCCTATACATCTTCTACCATTGCTGATTGATGAACACTGGCTTTTAGGTCATGCAGTAAAGATACACTGCAGAGGAAAGCTACTTTTTTTTTTTCAAAAAGATTAAGATTTAACGAAAGATAAATTGTGACAAGATGAGGAAAGAATCAAAGAATCAGTAATTTCTCGTAAGTTCTAAGGGCATAGTAAAGAAGTATTTCTCATACAAAGTCTCAAGTAATTTTTGTTGTAGTATATCTTATGAGATGAAAAATCTGCTCCATTCCAATAATTAATCAAAAATTGCTTCTGTATTACTCTATTGTGGTATCAAATATTAGTTGTTTTTTTTCCTGTTGCAAAATATAAAGGGCGATAACAACTGCATGGGATTTCACTTTGGAGTCTCAACCGAACAATTCCCCATGTGCATCCAAGTGTAGGTTATCATTCCAAAATGGAACTGACTCAAAACTTTCCATTTTATATCCATGACAGGTATTCAAACTAGATGACCAACTTCTCATGCCTCATAATACCAGAAAGCTCAAGTCCAAGGAGAATGATGAGAAAAGATGCCAATCTTGTGTGTCACTATCATCTTGTGATGATCATGGCATGAAGAATGAGGAAGTGGATGATTGCTCATTGACGTTATCCTTACCCATGCATCACAATCACAAGACTAATGCTTCATCTGCAAGCGAAAGCAGATCCATCATCTCATCATCTTTAGCTAGAAATTCTGAGGAGTGCTCAGTTTTCTTAAACGGGCGGGGCTTAAATTTGGATCTCTCCATGTCAATATGTGGTTCTTAGACTCGGATCATTGTAATTTCTTTTCTTTTCATTTTTTGTTGTAATGAGAGATTTTGATACTGTTTCACACTCTTATGTCCTTGGAATCTTTCATTCAAATATGTGGTTGTCTATAGTTGTTTGGCTAAAAAAAACTTTGAGTTAATATATGAAAGGAGTGAGGCAAAGAATAATACATGGTCGGGTCAACATGCAATAGAAAGAGCATGAAGCAGTCTCCTTGTGAGGACTCGTGCGTGTGTGTGTTTAGTACCACATTGGTTATTTGCCAGATAGATCTTGGGTACTTATATAGGATCAAGAAACCCAAATATTACCTTCCGGCTAGCCATTTTAGATAAGATCCTGGGTTGTTTCATATGGTATCGGAGTGGACCTGACTCATAATCTATGTGGATTAGAGGACACTGCAGTACGGATCCATTAAAGCTGACCACGGGCCGGTCGTTGTATTTGTGATTAGATCTAAATAGATTTGAACCCTTAGCTTAACAAGGGCGTCAAGGCTTAAATGGGTGGGAGCATGTGAGGATTCGTGCAGGCGTGTGTTTAATCCCATATCGGTTATTTGCCGGGTAGATCGTGGGTACTTATACAGGATCAAAGAACCCAAATAATACATTTCGGCTAGCTATTTTGGATGAGGTCCTGGATTGTTTCACTCCTGTTATTAAAATGGGCTACAACGCATTCAGATTCTGTGTTGGCAAAGCACAGTGGGCATGAACGGATTTGGTGGCGCTTGTGCATTAGAAATGTATTATATTTTTTCCCAATATATATATATGTGTGTGTGTGTGTGTGTGGGGGGGTGGGGAGGAGCGCGCGTGCTTGCTTAAAAATATTGTAGGCATAGTTGCATGATGCGAGAATTGTCCAGGTATGTCTGAGTACATTTGTTTGTCAAATGTATGAACTATTTAACTAATTAAATAATGTCATTTTACAGCATAATTAGGATCTCTCTCCATTTTTTTTCTCGTCTAAAAAAATAAGTATAGAGTTTCACAATATTGTTATAAAACCTGCAATAAAAAATGACATATATCTTTTTAGGAATTTTACACATATAGCACATATATCCCTTCAAGTAACCTTATGTATATATAGGAAACGCTGTAATGTTTTCGAGGTATAATTACATTTGTTACTCCTCGTGTCAACATGTATGGTATTGCTGGGTGATCAAGTTGGAAAGAAGTTCCATGCAACCAAAGTATTATCTTATTTTTCAGTGTTATGCTATTGAAAAACCGTTCCTTTAGTTACATCACGAAGGTAAATTTACCTTAAATTTTGTTTATAAAGACTCTGAACGTATAAATCTCTGTAAATGGTCTGCTTCATCTGTTTAGAAGTCATACCAAGTGTTTTACCTGTGGAACATCTATTGACAGGCCGGATCATATGCAGTTTGTGGCATACTTACCGTTTCTATAACTCGTAATTGGAAACATCCATAGGTGCCAAGCTCTTGCCTCTTGGGGGAGCTAGAGCCAGCCATCCAATCTGCTGCACGTCTAGCCTTCCATTGGATGTGAGAAAATATTGTATTAAAAAATCTTCTGCAAAAGAATGGCGTCATGAGGTCCCAAGCCTTGAGCCCAATCCTGAGAAGCAAATAAAAGCTCCTGGTCCACCTAGAGCCTACTTTGAATGACCGGCTGAACCAATATTAACATAGCAAATATTACAAGAACCTAACCACATTTTTCATCAATCACCTTGAATGAAGGCTGACTAAAACGTTTTCTTGTGAACAAAAATGATACGATACGTGCCATTGTGCATTGCAATGGCCAGGCTTAAGAACCTAAAATTTATTGAGTTTGATAAGACTATGTCTCTGTCATCCAATTTATAATTTCGAAAGCAGCATTGCAATGACCTGACTTAAAGTTGAACATGTAATTGAATGGAAGACTTGCTCCAGGAAAAAAATAAAAGCCATGATAAGCATTTTCAATCAATCGAACAGTAGAATTCAGAGGAGTACTATGATGGGCCAGATTTTTGGTACTGCCTAGTCTAAAAAGGGGCCATGAATGAGTAGAGGCACCACAAAGTTCAGAATGAACCTAACCTAGCTCAGCTCAATTATTTGAGATCAACCAAGTAGAAAGTTACAAAGTCATCATTGCATTCAATAAAAGCCAAAGCAGGGCCTCCAGGCAGCAACAGTGTCAAGATTAACATTTACCATGGCCAGCTGCTGGCGAGTCATTGAACAAAGATGTTCTCTTTTCTGACTGGTACCTGAAAGAAAAAAAAAATTTAAGACACCATCATCACTGCTGTCCTCTTCGTTCTCCTTCCGATACTTAGCACCATGAGATCATTCATCCAACGGTGGTGGCAGTAAGCAGGAAGTGAAATGTGACCCGTGACCTGCCTTTTTTCCATGCACATGCAATAATAAATACTGCCATGCAACTTTATCAGTGTGTTTGGCACTGGAATTGATCCACTGTCCTCACATCAAAGAAGAATTTTTGTTGACAGGGAAGATATCGCCTGACTATTAACCCTTTCTACTTGTCGACACAGAGATGTAGCATGGTAGTGATGAAATCATGTGGAAGAACTGACACCCAAACCAAAAGCGATCCATGTGGTGCACCTGCAAGGAGAAACAATGCTGCAAGTGCGTCTAGTTGGAAAAAAATTAATGATGAATCAATGCATGCATTGATGTCATGAACATAAAGAATCTGAGAGATGTTTCTGAATGCTTGTGAGATTAAATATGAGGTGATTGAATAAGAGTACGTGCATCCCCTTGAGGTATTGTTAGTTGGGTTTGTGTTCAAGATGAGAAAAACACCTGAGGTTGGTACACTTTATCCACTCAAAGTTGGTGAAAATCTTATCTCTGCTTTTGCTAATTGCTACTGCCAGCTAAAGAGATGAGAATTACTTCAGGGGAATTTCGGATCCTCATGTGATGAGTTGCAACAGCTTTAACTGCTCCAGCCACAACCTGGAAGCCAATTGTTTCAATTCATCGAGTCATTCCCTACAGTTGCTGTCCGAAATTTCCACCTCTATCTCATTAATGCCTCTTCTTACCCGACAGTGGGGGAGGAAAAGGGAGCTCTTATTCATGTAGGAATTAAATACCAAGACCCTGCTAGAATAAATGGCATTCAATGCGGAAACAGAATGATTACTAGCACAAAGTGGCAGATTGCACCAGGAAGAACAAACCAATGTACCAATAAGGATTTGATGACAATAATTGGCATGACAACACAAAAACTAAGGAAGGAATAATGACGTTTAGATGATAAAGAAGGTCTTTTGAACAAATAATATCAAATATGTGGGGAGAGGTCTCATTAGACAGATTCCTGCATATGGAGAAAGCCAAAAATCCATAGGGAGGTAAATGCAGTCGCTGACAGGAACATGAGTAACCACCATGCTATGTTAAACCATGTTAGCCATCTTCTTTTTAAGCAAAGATGACACTGAATGGTACATGATGGATTGAAGTATCCAACCATGTAAAAACAAGTATGAAGAACTTTTTTATTCATTACAAACAGTTTTGCAAAGATTTTGTGTCCTCTATAGGGAAAAAAAGAGACTGGAGATCAGATATTTCGAAGTTATCAAAATTCATGTCAATTATAATCTTGTGAAACTAGAGAATAAGGATAGTAAGCTTAGGCATTTGTGAAGTTAACACAATAGGCCAATGGATGGCAATAATTATTTCTCGCATCTATACATTCTTTTTTACTTATTTCATAATATTTCTTGTACCAAGAAGTGGATAAGTCACTGAAACTAGGCTAGTTTGTCCAACAGAACCTAAGCAAACTATAAATAGAAAACAACAAAAACAGGGGAAGATGATTAATGGGCACAAGTAACAATAGTACTATAGTTTAGTTCAAGAAGATGCATGACAAGGATTACTTGTCAACTCAGTCGAAATTAGTCTCTTGATACTTATGCAAGTTTCACTTTTCTTTTAAACTTTGGTGTCATTAAGTTCCACATAAGTTGCTTATGGCCTCAAAACAAACACTGAAGGTGAGAGGTTGGGTTCGTTTGTCAATAGAGTCTATTGTAGATGCCAAACTCCAAGGAGCATGGGTAGTTATTAAAGCAGCAACGGATTATCTTCAACCTCCAACAATTTGGGTTGAGGATTCATTGAGGGCTATCGGAAGGTCGCAGAAAGCGTGCAAGGGATGCTGGCTGCAATTTCTTAGCCAGTCCTTGCTGCTGCCAACCTATCGCAGGAATGTGCTACACTTTAATATCTCTCATATTTCCTGAGAGGCCAATCAACCCACATATTGGCTCTTAAAGGAAGGACTTGCCAGTATTGGCAATGTTTGTTCTCGACAAATGATTTTTTTCCTTTAATTTGATTCACTTAGTGAACATGGATATGAGTGCATGTTTGTTTTAGAGTGCTTCGAGGGAATATGTGTTTTAGAGTGCTTAATGCCAGGTCTTACATTCTGTACCTGAAAAAAAGGGAAAAGAAAAAAGAAGAGACAGGCCATTATTCAGACAATAGAGGTATTAAGTTGATCCGGAGTAAATTTGGGTCAAAGCATGTGTCTTCCTTTCTTCTTTTCTAAATTTTCATCCTTCATTAACAAGCAAAATCAAGGCCTTAGCGTCATAGCTTAATTTATACCTTCTTTACAGGTAGAAATAACTCACAGCTCCACAAGTTACTACATAACCTGCACCTAAGCTGAATCATTTTTCTACACGTATAAGATTATATGTTGCATGACATAGAAGGGATTCTGGTGGCAATTCTGGCAAATCCTTGACCCCTCAATTGAGTTATATCCACTTCATATCAAATTCTTGAAAGTTTCCTCAAATTTGCATTTTAAAATTTTGTTAACTGTGCTGCAATCTGTAAGAAAATCTACCCTGGTAATTTTACACCAAAATGTTTTGATATTAAAAAAAAGAGAGAGGAAAGGCTATCATTTCCTTTACAGATTTTGTAACTTAGAGCTGACTGAAAAAAAGGAACCCAATAGATGACCATAACGTCAATGACAGAGGTCTATTGGTTCAAGATCTTGACTGTAGGCACCTCTTGATCATGAAGTGATAAATTCTACTCTGTATTTTAGAGTTTAGCAAATAAAAATTCTATATGGATTGGCTTGTCATATGAGCTTTCGGGCTTGTGCTACACAGAGGTGCAATATGGGCCATGACAGCCCATGATAAAAGTCATCAATCAAGCTTCACAGGCAATCAAGAGAAGCAATCTAGCAGGCTGGGTCTGGGTTGACACAAATATGAGGCATAAGTTGATATTAAGGAGACTGAGATAAAACTCTAGCATGCAATATAATACAACTTTTCTAACTCGACCTGATGCATGCAGACATAAAACATCTGAACAAGTTCTTTCCCCAGTTTTATGACCCTTGAACTTGTAATTCAGCAATCTTTCCTCTAACCTGTCCTATGACCCTTTAATTTGTATTCCAGACTTCCTTCTCGCTGGGACCAACTATTGCCAAAATGATCAAACCCTCTTTAATAAGTTTCCCTCAGTTTGTCCACAAAAGGTGTAATGCTTCATCCAAATCTCAGGCAGTTAAGCATTCTGAACTCTGCTGCATTAAATATCACATGCCAACTTAGTCACCAACAATTTTGATCCATATACGCATCCTTCTATATTTTTCCCCAAACAAGAGAAAAAGTTTGATTTGATCCATCTTTTTCCCGAGTCTAAACTTTATTTGATAATAACAACGCACTCAAGATGATGTCGAGATGCAAATGTAGAGCATATTTTATATGTGCAGCATATTTTAATGCATGCATATGTGCAGCATTATATTATATGAAATACAATATAGTGATTATACAGGCATTTGGTGATTGTTTAGAGTGTGAAAAACACACATGCAATAAACAGAGACAAAAAAGAGGCCCAAAAGGATTGGGACATTCAAGGTCTCCCAGGCAGTGATCGACCTCCAAATCACCTAATGAACAAAAAGAACAAAAACATTTATCAAGGGGTTTAGAGAATACAAAGTCAAGAGTATTCAAAATTTTAAAAAGCAGAAAAAGCAAATAAAGACTTCCCTATCTAACAGCTCCAGCAGATCATGTTACTCTTTGAGCTAAACCCAAGGATATACATTCATAAACATGCTTATAGAATTACAAAACAGATAAATTGGGCACATTTCTTCATAATCTGGGGACTAATAGAATGTATAAGTACAATGTTCCCAGGACGGTGTCTTAGAAGGCTTGACCACCAATCAACTTGACAAGCTACAAAAATACCCTGACCACCCACTTAACTAAAAGACATGTTCAAATGAAACCGTAGGATCTAAAAATTTTCAACAGGAAACAAATTACTGATAGTTTTTGTAATGCCATCACAAAACACAAATTTACCCCATGCCTACCATCCCATATTGAGAAGACAAGTAGCTGACTCTAAGAATAAGGAGGGACAACAATCTCCAATATGGCAGACATGAGCTAACACCAAAACCCATCACTTTCAAAAAGCCTGTCACAAGATTTCACAAATAAGATTCCCTCAGTTCTATATGCAGACTCTTCCCTTGAGTTGCCCAGTGGAGAGCATGGCTCAATTAGTTGTTGACTTTGATAGTCAGGCAGTTGTTCAAGTTTGGGTCAGTCAAGTTGTTAAGCTAGCCATGATCTGTTCTCCCGCTTTTCCACCACCAGGTCCAACCCTTCTTGCACAATTGAGCAATCAATATCTTTTTTCAAGAAACAGTCATGCAGAGATTGTGTCAGACTGTTTGATTCTTGGGAAAGCTTGTGTTCTTCTAAGCACACAACAGCCAACAAAGACCTGCCTCCTCTTTTTGTTTTGCTGCTAGATTCTAATCCTTCTAATGATATTGTGCAATTGGCATTCTTCAAGTTGCTTCCTTTTTCCTTTTCCCACCGAGCAAGCGCGCGCGCACAAGAAAGAGAGAGAGAGAGAGGCACAACCTAATCCACTTCCATCCAGAAAATGAAATGTACAAAAAGACCTGGGCAATTAATCTCAGACCTCAATAACCAACAAAAAAGGCGTAAAGAATCTCCTTACAGGTTACAGCAGACCCTCCCGCTCCCGCATAGACTATGTGTGGAATCATTGAAAAGGTGAAAGAACCTTGTGAAGGACATCCATAGTTAAATCCAACCAATCGATTTCCAGTCACACCCATATATACCTGAGGATTAAGAAATTCTAATAGAAACTCCTATGCTGGACTTCTAAAGATCTTCTCGAAGATTAAACCAAGCACATTTTCCCCAGAGTCCAATACAAACATAACTATGCTCCACGGTGTCATCTAGAATAGTATTGCCTCCAAAGGCATCATGTTTCCTTAATCAAAATCGGTTCTTTTCGCATCACCCGATCTTAAATTCCATCATAATAAGTACCAAACCATACCAAAGAAGAACCAACTTTTCCACTTAAAGGAAAAAATCACCTATTCATATATAAATAAAGATAAGTTGATCCGTATGTACCAAAAAGATAAATTGATCCGAGCAAAAGAAAGTAAACAGAGGAAGCATACTAATATTTGGACAACCATGACCCAATGCGGCGATTTAGAACATCTCGCTCTCTCTCTCTTCCTCCTCAACTCTTTATGCGGAAGCCAAGATCGTGATAGAATTGATGAGAGTTAGGGTTCGGACCGGCTAGGGTTTATGAGACGAAGAAGAAAGAAGACGCAGAGTGGAATCGGAGAAAGTTAGGGTTCAGATTGGATATACCTGCTCCCGAGGAGAGGCCAAGCTGGAGCAATGGATTCGATTCGAGAAGCTGAGATCGCTATGGATTCGATTTGAGAAGAAGGCTAATGGAGGGAGTGAGCGAGCGAGGTGGAGAACGTGCGCAGGACGAAATTACTTATCGGTCCCTGGTCACATATTTCAATTGCTTAGAAGTCCGTCAATCAACAGTTTCACTGCGAAACAATGTCAAAGAGAAAATTATCATCAGATCCCCAAAAGATGAGAATATTATTTTCCGTTTCCTATGCTACGCAAGTTTTGAACTGGAGATTTGGGGAGCTTGGTTCCTGTATGAACGTGCAATTATTTACCGGTACATGAGTTATAAACCTTATCGTCTTGTTATACCGAGACTGCAATAAGAAATAAGATTTTTGAAATGGATTTAACTTGGTAAATCTTTTACTATATTATAGAAGGAAATAAGATAGGGATATTCTATAATTATAGCAGCAGCATGGAAATCACGGCTATAACTAGTGACATCGTGTCCATTGTTTTCATCAATGTTTGAGTTATATTAATTGCATCAAAAGCTCCAAGGAAACTTTACGTGTTCAGCTTCTACTTCCTGTTAAATTGGTACTCACCTTTTATTATTATTATTTTTTGACCTTTTAGTGGGTGAGGTTGTAGGTACCTTTCTTATTATGCATATAACAAAAAGACTCCAAGTCCATCCTATTATGAAAGATGCCAAATTTAGTTCTAGGTCTTGTTATAATGATCGAGAGATCTTGTTAATGGTCTAATTTAGATTCATAGCCAGATGGTTGTTTGCTTTATCACTTTCTCCAACTTAACAAAATATGTTAAAACTATACCAGTAGACTAATCAACACCTTTTAGTATTGTTAATACCTTGCTAAGGGAGAAGGCCAATTAAGTCCCTGCAATATATTAACATGGTGAACTCTTACAGCCTATTTGAGTGCTTGGACAACTTACCCACTTCTTATATGGCCATTGTAGGACTAGGGTACCCTTAGAGAGGACTTTTTTTTTTTTTCTATTAAGACATCATCAATAATACAACTTTAAAATAAAAAGTTAGAAATCTGGAAATCACAATTCATCGAAAATCAAAAATGTTTCACCATACCATTTCCTTGCTCGTTTAAAATACTAGTACGTGGTGATTGGTGGACTAGCACATGGAGCTTGCATATCATCCATGTAATCCTTGTATACAAGACCAAATTCTGACTACCATAGAGGATTGATGAGCCGAACAAGGAAGTAGTGTCGAGAAGCAGCACTCTACAAAGAATTTAGCACCATACTTTCAAAATTTTGCAATTTGGTCATCAAATTTAGCTATCTTTTCTTCTCCATTGTTACCATCCCCTATCTAAATTTTGGCCATAATGTATCTAGTAGACAATTTATGCAAGCATCAGAATTGCCCTTATTTTTGCTGCATTAGACATGATAGGTTTTTTCTGGGAATAATAATGCCTGCATCATCTTCCAAACACGAGCTCCAAAACTTATTCTCACTTCTGAGGTCCGTAGTGGAAAATTTTTCTCACTCTGCAACAGTGGATCTGATCTGCACTTACCAACTCGTTAAACTTATGAATTTGATCGATCTATTTACTTATTTTAGATAATTCACTTGGGAAATTGAAGTTACTAATAAATCTCTCAGAAGGAAAACATGGAGAGCGCTTATATATCAAATATCTAAGTCACCAACTTGTTTTGTTTAGTCTCACATTATTTGTGTGCGCTATTTTTTCTTATTTGTTGAAGAAACATGAGAGATATTTTTCTCATAAAAAAATGCTTCAGGTCCAACCTTTGACAAAAAAAAAAATAAAAATGAAGGGCTCCATGGCCACGAGGGACGTGGGATTGGTGCTTCACATCCCAACTTGTATTGGCACAGAGCTCTTCTCTAGTGCCACTGTTGGATCCCGTAGAACTACTCCTTCCTCGTACCACAGGGCGGCATGCGACGTTGGATAGGTGCTTCGCACCGTAATCCCACCTTGTTTTGCATTGATCCAATATTTCAATACCAATCCGTGATGCAATATATATGGCAGGAAGTTCTGGGCCTCATACGCTTCCTGGCATGCTTCACTAAGACAATAAATTTTGCTTTGAGAAATCTGAAATATCGAATGTCTAACTCAACAATTATTACCACACTTGACTGGGGCACCTCATCTACGAGGATTAGTGCGAAAATGCGTTTAGCTGCATTGATTGGGTATTGAAAATATTGTGTACTTATATAAGAAGAAAGACTCTAATTAATAAAATTTTCTCGTCAATTTTTCGAGCATGAAAAAAGAACCTATCTATATATGTGTGTATATATGTATATATATATACAAATAAATATAATATATACATCAATACATACAGACATACCTATATGTATGAGTGTATGTATATGCTGAATATGTCTTTAGTTTATAAGCTTTAGATAGGCAAAAAAAAAAAAGAGAGAATGAGCCATACGAAACCTTCTACTCCGATCTAAAAAAAACCTCATACTCTAGAATCTCCTATTTTCTTTATTGAAACTTTTGCATTTTTTTTTCATTATTCTGTCTGCTACAATAATATATCTGCATACGCGTATGTATATCAAATGTCCCGTGGATAATATGGTAAAGTCTACAAAGCATGTAACGTCAGCCCAAGTTTTTGAAAAATTATATTTTATAATATAATATTACTCATGTGTTATGACTTGATGTGGTAGCAATCGACGTGAATGACATCAACTTCTAAAACAAAGCTTGTGATTGGAAGCAATTTCTACCATGTCAAGTGATCACAAGAGACCTTCTTGCGGGACCCGCCACTCCCCAGCCCCCGAGCACTCGGATCTCCCCGCCACGTGTCGTCCTCACACTCGCCCTCAGGCAACTCTCGTAGACCCCATGTGATAGCTTTATCCCCTTCCCGTCCCCTTGGGTCCTCCGTCCTCCACGTGTTCCCTCTTCCCCAGCAAAGAACGTATAAGAGAGAGAGAGCAAGAAGAGTTTCCAAGGGTGAAGAGAGGCCGTTGCTTTTGGTCTTCGTGGGCTTCCGGTGAAGTTGATTAAAGGGGAGTTGATTTTGGCTCATGTTTGTAGTGTTTTGATTGTGGAAGGGACAGCTGAAGTCTTATCTAGCTGGTGGAAAGTGATAAGATGTGAGTGGTGGTAATGCTTCCGTTTAGTCTCGTTGTGTCTTTGGGATTTCTGGGTACATTCTGTAGAATAAGCCTTTTAGTTCATGGAGTCTTGGTATGTATAAACTATAAAGTGGTGGTGGTGGTGGTGGGGCATTTCATGTTATTGGAGTGGAGGAAATTTTCATTAGAAATTTGAAAACAGAGCACCTGTTCCAGTTTTCTTTCTGCTGTTCTGGGATTCCGTTTCTGCTCATATTTTGTTTATCTGGCACTTCGTTCAAGAAATATGGGAGTTTTATAAGGTTTTTGTAAATGGGATTTGGTTCATTGACTTGGTCTTTGGTTCAAAGTCTTTCTTGTTGCATGCTTTCTAAAAGGATTGCTTCTAGGAATGTTAGTCTTTATGAGAACACACTGAACAAAGATTAGTTTTTTAAAGAAAAGGGCTTGAGTGCAAATGCATTTTTCAGGTAATCCAGATTACAAACATGCAACTTGAAAGGCGTTTACGGATCTAGCAAGTTATTCTTTGAATCCTATTAGAGAGTCCTCTTGATACCGCTGTTCTAAAGCAAGGTTATTTTGGTTGTGGATATGATATATAGAGGATTGACTTGACAATAACAAAAAGAAAAAAAAAAACACAGAAACTCTTCGGGCCCTCTGGGATGGCAATTTTGATGCTACGGGTTGTCTCCAGTAGATACCTCAGCTAGCCTCGGGTGGTTCGAGGCAATTCGAGAAGGTCAACTTTCAGGCAGTTCAAGGCCTGTTGGAAAGGTTCTGATCCAAGTTATGATTGGAGGCGGCAGAGGAAGAGGCGCAGATGGAGTTTGTGCGCACTGTATACCGATTCAAAGTATGCATGCATGCGTGGTGTTTGAGCCTGAGAAGAACCGCAATTTCCCAATATTGTCGAGTTTAGTAGCAAACCCGGCAGGCGAGGTTGCGATATCTTCAGAGCAGAAGGTTTATGATGTGGTGCTGAAGCAGGCGGCATTGGTAGGAAGCAGTTGAGACCGGATATGGCGCTCGACGTGAAACCAGACATGGCTATTCCAGGAGCTACAACCTTGTTGAACGAGGCTTATGATCGTTGTGGAGAAGTTTGCGCAGAGTATGCCAAGATCTTTTACCTTGGTTAGCTCTCATATCTAATGTTTCATCTTCTACTTGGTTACTTATATTTTGGTTAGTTCAGACATGAAGTTCTCATGCATCTGATTTTAATTTTGCCTTCCTCCCAGGAACGCTGCTCATGACCCCTGAAAGGATATGAGAGCTATCTGGGCAATATATGGTAATGGATCGAAATAATTACCAGTATATGTAGTTTCCATTTGTCAGATTTCAATCAATGAGTCTGAAATTATGTTGAGAGCTCATTTATGTTTCTCCAAGGCGTTTTAGATAGCTCCGAAATTCAAAACTTACATTTTTCCTTGGCGCTCATGACAATCAGGAGTCCTTATGCATGACATTCGACCTATTTTCTAGTGGCCAAAAGAAGGAAGTTTTGAGGCTTGAGAATGTTGAAGTTCAGCAATTCACTTGTTTGTCTTGATGCCAAAAGGAACATCTACATACTTACATCTCTCAATAAAGGCTCCAAGTTCACATTACTTATACAATTAGCAAAAAAAAATTTTGCCTACCACTTTAACATTTCCAGTTTAATTTTCAGCCAATTGATAAGCACATAAACATATATTATCGATGTATGCATGGAACTCTACTTTGAAGGATGCTAGCAATATTATACCCAAAAAAAAGAGGATGCTAGCAATACAAGTTCTCCATTGATTGCTCATCCAGATTCTGAGTTTCTTTGCACATTTCAGCCATTCAAGGACATGATTAATTGAAGGGATGCGGATGGATCTCTAGAAGTCGAGATACAAGAATTTTGATGAGCTCTATCTGTATTGTTACTATGTAGCTGGGACTGTTGGACTAATGAGTGTGCCTATGGGTATTGATCCAGAGTCCAACGCAACAACAGAAAGCGTATACAGTGCTGCTTTGGCATTTTGGAATAGCAAACCAGCTCACCAATATACTCAGGGATGTCGGAGAAGAGTAAGTGAAAATCCACGAGTGTTGCTTTCATACTGGCATCCTCAAATTAGAAAATGCACCAGCTTACTCCACCTTTTTATTTGCTGCTACGTAGCCATGTATAATAATGGAAACGAGTATATTCCACTATAAGAGAAGTAGTTTTTTTTGTTATTCTTTTGAGTAATTGTTGGGTGATTCAAAGGGTGGATCGAAGATTAGATGGATGAGAAAGTTTTTGTTTTAAAGATGGATTTGTTTCAAAGAATTTTGCTTCTTGGAAGTGGGAGTCCGGAGTTGTTCTCGGTTCGTTCTTTTTTTAATTTACAGGTTCTTGAACAATGAGAAACAGTCCGACGCGAGCTCCACATGCAACTGCAACTATCTAAAACATCATAACCATCCTAGTTTGTTCGATGCCAGACCTCTCTCACGTGCATCCCACACATGACCAAAGGTTAGCTTCTTCTTTTTTTTTTTTTTTTTTTTTTGTCAAAACGGCATTTCATTTTCATTAAATCAAGTTTGAGTACATCCTGCCAAATCAAAGAAAAGTAAACAATGCAACAGGTGGGAAACACCTGCTAAACTCGTCCAGAGTGACGTGCCACGTATGAGGCTACCCAGTCTGCAGCTCTGTTCATCTCACGAAATACATGACCAATCTGGACGACGAACATCTCCTGAACCAATCTGCAAATATTTCGAATCAACGGGTGACCGTTGCCATACCTATCCACTCCCCATATTCAGTCAATCACTGTGGCAGAGTCTCCCTCAATACACAATCTATCGACACCCAGCACACATCTTGCATACCGGATGCCCTCCCAAGCAGCTCGTAGCTCCGCCCCAACAACAGTCAAGCCAGGTGTGCTCCGACCACCAGTTGCATTCAATTTACCATAATGGTCCCTAAAAATAAAGTCTACTCCACCAGAAGCTCTATCTATCGCCATACCGCCATCAAAATTCACCTTAAGATAACCAGGGGGTGGGGGTACCCAAGAGAGAGAAGCATACTTAGACGCTGCAACATCAGAAAAGGTACCCAGATATCCCTAGCTTTTTAGACACTCACTAACTTCCTTTGGGAGAGTAGCTTAATGCCTTGCCATCATCTTCTTCCACGCAGACCGGCTGGTGATGTCGGCCCACTAGGCCTTCCCATGCCTCTTGTGTTGGTAAGGTGGGCCACAACCCATGGGAAGGCTTTTCTTGTTCTTGGAGAGCTGTCTCTCGTAAACTTCGAGCAGCTTGTCAAGCTTCTCCACGGCGGCCTGGGCCTCAAGGTCTCACCACATCCACCCGGGCCTTGTCCGCCGGCGTCCCGCCAGAAGGTTTGGCCCACGGCCCGCATACTTGGCCGCGTGGTACCTCACAATGGCACGTGATTCTGAGAACAGAATAGGTGAACACAATTACATTCATAATAAAATTATTTAATGCACTAGATCCATAGCATCAGTCGTTATGCTTTTAAAAAAAGATCTACATTATGGTGGATATCAGGATATGTAAATGTAATAAGTGAACGTAGATTAATTGCCACCTCTTCTTTTTCTACCACTATTATAAAGCCCTCTAGCCAGTAGCACTGGTGAAATCTTTTTTTAAAAAAATATTATCTTGGCCCCACAAGATTCCTTTTATGCCACACACTCCATGAGTGATCATTTTTTATAAAGTAGGATATAGATTGAAAGATTTTTCGCGTGCATGGTACATATAATATATCGGTCTATGTAATGAGGCCAGTGACTATTGGACTGCTCCATGTAATAATTTCTCTAATTTTGTAATCAAGATGAGATGTTGGGGAGAGGGGGAACTCTAAGGACTTGGTTCGCAGGAAGAATTTTTGCTCAACAAAATTTCATGGAAGTTGATTCCGTGAAACATGATGTTTGAAAAATTAGTTTTGGCATGTTTGATAGACCACGGGAAAGTGGTATATTTCAAAATGACTTATCTTTGGTTGAGTGTCTACTTTGAAAAAGTTTTGTGAAATATATATTATATTCTTAATAAAAGAGAAGATTTTATTTATGGATTTTGATGGCTTAAAAGTAGTTTTGAAAAAAAAAGAATCTAATTTCCAACCGATGGAAAAGTAACTTTTCTATGTCCCTCATAAATTTTTCTTTTTCATTAAACACGAAAATTTTATTTTCATAGGAATGCCACTTTTTCATCTTCTTTCTTTGAAAACTCCAACCAAATAAGAAATTTTTATTTGTTTTCCGGTTGACCACATTTTTCTCTTTTTCTTTCTGCGAACCAAACAAAACTAAAAGAAATTGGAGTTAGAGTGCATTTGTTTCCATCTGTCAACGAGTGCTGAATATCTTATACAGCCTAACTGCTTCTTATACTCCTCTCCTTTGTCTTTCCTCTTTTTGTTATTGCTTTGTGTCTTTTTCTGATTTTAATAAATTTTCAGTGCATAACACTTTTACCCTCAAAAGAAGCAACCGCAAATCTTTCGATTTCCTGAATCAATATTTCATGACAGATAAATATGTTTGGCTCTCGTATTTTTTTCGAAGGACTTCAACCAAAACTATAGCATGCAGGTGCAGAACTAGCCATTTTAAGAGAGGAGTTCTGAAAACACAGACTCCTCTTCTGACTTCTGAGTAGGGATTTTCTCTAGGACTTGTAAATAATTAAGGTCACGACAACCGTGCATAACGTCAGCTTCTTTGCAAATCTACTCCAATCTTTTGGTTGTTTATCCATTCACACAATCAAAGGGCAAGCATGAACGCAAAAGTCCCTCCGTCCTCATGTATTTGCTTCCAACGCATTCCCATCCACCATGTATAAGCATCACTTCTCTATGGTTTCCTGACCAACCAGGTGTAAGAAACCGCCACCGTTGATGGCCTAGCAAAAGATCTGATAGATGAGGTAATTTGATTGCTTGAATCTCCCCATCTGCTGTAACATTGACAGGTTCTTCCAAATGCGACCAATCTTCAATCGCAAAACAATCATAGGCTAAGCAGTTTCTGCTGGAATACTCGTATCAAAATTTAGGAATTCAAGTTGGTCTCCAAGATTAAGGAGAAACAAACATCAGAGACAGAGAGTTTGAGAGAAATGATGATTGATTTCATATAAATTCTAAAAGTAAATGATCATGTCATCAAAACAAGAGGAAACAGAAATTACATATGTATCAAAAATTCCAAGAAACAGAAAATACAGAAGGCATGCAAAATAAAACCAAACAGAAAGGTTTAAATCAAGCGACAGAACCGCAAAACGGAGGGGGAGGAAAACATGAAGCGAAAGATAGGGAAAATGCTGAGCAGCCAGTGATCCGCTGTCCTCGATCGAGAAGGAAGCACGAGCAGTGGTATCTGGGGAAGGATAAGATTACCATAAGATTAGCGACATAACAGCCAGTCTATTT
The DNA here is from genome assembly GCF_009389715.1 of Phoenix dactylifera. Taxonomy (NCBI): domain Eukaryota; kingdom Viridiplantae; phylum Streptophyta; class Magnoliopsida; order Arecales; family Arecaceae; genus Phoenix; species Phoenix dactylifera. The sequence continues at coordinate 12,607,879 of NC_052408.1, read as the reverse complement.
AAAGATGCTAGAGTGAATAAAAATAGGAACAAACAAAAAACAAAAGTAATGGAGGGAGAAATTAATCACCTCAATAAAAGAGAGGACGCTTCTGGACACTTGCTTTATCAATCCGCCGATTCTTTTGATTCCACCAGGTCGGTTTTGAAGGCGGGAGGGTTCTTGGTATACTCAATATATGAGCTTTCGCCATATTCTTGGATCCTGACTTGGGGGATCCGTTGAATGATGGGCCAGTTGGGGCCGTCCTTGAGGAAGGTCTTAAGGAGTGGTAAGCTGCATGTTAGTGTAAATTTTTTTAAATTTTGTAGAGCAGCTGGCGCATTTTGAAGTAGCTCCAGTAACCACTGTGAGAGGTGCTCTGTCTCCGTGGGGTGTCCTACGTCTAGGTATTGCAACCTATCAAGATTCTTCACGTGCTCCAACCTCGGACAACTTTCTATATGTAGAGACTTTAATGAGGGAAGGTTATCGATTTCTATTAGGTTGTCGGTAACATAGATATCCAATTCCTGTAAACTGGTGGCATGCCGTAGTCCTTCTGGAAGAGCTCTCAGCTTGGGACAGTACCAAAGAAACAGCTTCTTGAGACAAGGCAGCAACTTGGAGGCTCCTTTTCTTTCTTCACCAACTCCCTCCACCATACCAAACGACCATTCTTCCCAGTTGTCCATCAAGCAAAATTCCAGCACTTCAAGCTTGAGAAATGCAGTCCCTGCTCCTGCTGATGCACGAGGGCCAAGAAATTCAGGTCCGATGGTTTTGATTGCACGTGCTCCATCAATGCGAAGGTATTTCAGCAGGGGCAGCAGGCCCAGTGGAGGAAGCTGCGGACATGATTTACAATCATTGAGTTGTATGGATGTCAGGTTAGAAAAGGAGACATCCAAGAAAGGTGACATCATCCAGCTGGGAAATCTAGTACCAAAGAAGGAATTGATCCTAAGTGTTTCTAGGTCGGTGGATCGAGGAGAGAGCTCATTGTAAATCTCCTCAATTCTCCGAGTTGCAATTGCTTCTTCCGCATCTTCAAGTTGGTTGGAAGTCAGAATCAGTGTCCTCAGAGAGTGGGTGTTTGCGAGTACCGAAGCTCTCACTGGTTGTGCCCTCTCCAAGTTCATTATCGACAGAAATCTCAGCTGGGTCAGAGATTGTAGCTCCTCCAGATCGCACCCCTCGTCATCTTGCGTGCCTGTTCCATCATTATGGCCGACCACAAATCTTTCAAGATGGTTAAGATGTTTTAATTTGCCCAGTCCCTTTGGTACATGATTCAATCGAGTTCCTCCTCCGAGACGAAGGCATCTTAGATTGCACAATTTTGTGATGGCCTTAGGGAGAGCATGCAAGGAGCTACAACCTGAGAGCATCAATATCTGCAGGTTTACGAGGCATCCGATGGACTCTGGCAAATATCTGATGTTTGTCCCATCAAGATTTAAATGCCTCAGGTGCAAAAGATCTCCTATAGACTCTGGAAGCCTCTCAATTTGTGTGCCATTCACCGCTATGATTCGTAGAAACCGCAGTCTCTCAAGAAGTTCATTCTCTATCATCTTTGTCTCGGGACTGCTTGGGAGCATTAGAGTCCTCAAGCACTTTTGCTGTTTTATTGCATGAGGGACTTCTACTCTCTCTCCTATGGACAAGCGACGAATTCTAGTCAAGGGGTTTATGTTAGATGATTGCTCGCCGCCAAGAAAAATGCTCTCGTCACGTGTCAAAAAGAGAGCAAGGGAACGTAGCAGATCATGCATTTTGCACCGATTCCCAGGTAGGTCACCCCAGGCATCATCATTATATGGCTGTAAAAGGTTCCTCCCAATTAACTCTCTATAACAGTCCTCTGCTATATCTTCCATAATTATATCTCCTTGTGTTCTTTTTACAAAGCCTTCAGCTACCCAGTAACGAATAAGCTCATCACGGCGCATGATACAATCCTCAGGAAACAACGAGCAATAAAGAAAACACTGTTTAAGATTAGATGGTAAATTTTCATAACTCAAAAATAGAGCTCCTGGGAGTTCTTCATCAAGTTGGCTCATGGACCAGACATCACTTTTGAGAACCTTATTCCATTCTATGGTGCTTCTATCCTTCGACCTTAAAACCCCTGCAATGACCTTGATTGCAAGAGGAAGACTGTCACATTTTTCAACAATTTGAACCCCGATTTCTTTTAAACTAGAGATCTCCTCCTCCTCATCATCATCTCCAAAAACTTTCTTGCGGAGCAATTTCCAGCCACTGTCCTTATCCATTTTATCAACTGGGTGGATCTCTGCTCTCATATTTCTAGCCACGTTTGTATCTCGAGTGGTGATCACTATCCTACCACTAGCTCTTGCACTTTTAAGAGGAGATCTAAGCAAATCCTCCCATACATCTGTCCTCCATACATCATCTAACACAATCAAGAAACTTTTTGAAAGTGCAGAGCTCAGAAGGGCTCCGAGCTCCGCCTTGGTTTTAGCTTCCCCACAACTTCCACCTGCAGCCCTAATTATCTCTTGCAACAATTCAGTCTCCGAAAATTCCTGAGAAACACACGCCCATACTCGTATAAGAAAGTTCTCTTTTATCCTTTCATCATTGTATATGTGAGAAGCAAGAGTGGTCTTGCCTATTCCACCCATCCCAACAATCCCCAAAATTCGGTATTTTTTATTATCTTCTCTAATTAACGACTCCACAAGACTCTCCGCAGCCTCTTCAATTTGTGTCCCTACAATATCAGACTCAACCTCAATAGGAAAAGTCTGGCGATGATTTACTCCTCTCACTTGAACATCTTTCTCAGTGTATTCTAATGTAGGTAATTTTGATCTATCCTCTTCCACCTGTTTTAGCCTGTCATTAAGTTCTCTAATTTTGCTACCAATTTCATGCCGGAACTTGACACAGCTAAAGCAAGAAAATAAAGATAAGGGATGGCGTACCGCTGATCTAGACGTATCATCTTCCAACAATTTCCTGCCCTCGATCATACAGAGGTCGATGATATCATCCGCATCATACATGATATCTTTCAACTCCGTCACCCACGTATTGATATTCGGATCTGCATGCCTCTTCCGCTCTGCGGATTCGAGGAAGCCTCTCATCCTCTCCATCGTTCTCTGAAGCTTCTTGAGCTCATCCTTCACGCCCAGCACCATGGATGTCTCTTCCGCCATAAATTCTAAAAGCTTGTCAATGGATCTTCCCACAAAGGCATCAAGGATCATTGCCATTTTTTGAGACTATCAGAGGGGGACGGAACTCTCGACACTCAGGAAGAAGGAAAAGCTGTGAGGCACTACGGATCATTCAAAGCCTATGTATAAAGATCCTTGCAAGTTGGCTGGCGGAAATGTTACAGAAACAAGTAAAAAAAAAAGGAGACAGAACAGGCATCCTTCACATGGTAGGTGGATGATTCTTGGTAGATAGCAATATTTATGTTTGCATTGGATGCTTTGAACAAACGGTCCCTGCAAGTTGCAGCGGTCTCCATGGCCCTGCCTCCTTTACTCCTTAACATGTCTATAGAAAATAGTTTTATATAGTTATGTCCAGCTACGATGCCATCATTTGACATTTTATATAGTTTCAACCTCCTTTTGCTTTGTTCAGCTCATTTTATACAGATAACACACGTTATAACAAAAAGTATCATTATTTCTTAAAAAACTAAACAAATCCAGATTTGTGACATTATTTTATCCTGGAACTTGCCATGAAGATGGCTAGAAAAGAATAAAAAACAACCCACTTCATTTCCCATTTTCTTCAGTTGCGTACTGGAGAAGGATCGCAACTTTCAACTTCCCTAGGCGGTTCCCAACCAGCCTACCATTTTAGTTATTTATTTATTTATTTTACCAGCGCTGCCAACCTGTTTCTTTTGTATCTTCCCTCAGATTCCTTTAGTTAAACGAGGATTAATTTAATCTAAAACAAGTGGAATCATGGCGTTTTGGCTTTCTAATCTCTCGAGATCCCCCCCTGTCCGAACTGTGTCCAAGGTAAGTCTAGTTGGCACAATATTTTTTACACTGGATTAGCATATAGCTCGTGCGATATGAGAGGTATCATTGGATCAAGTATATCACAAAAGATAAAAATGCATTCATCTCATGTGACCATACCATCCCATTTTTAATCTCTTACCTACTCTAGACAAGAAATTAGCTAAGGCTTGCTAACCAACATTTTTTATATATTCTGAAAATTTGAGACCAGTACCATCGTCTTGATCTTCTACCGTTCGATGGCCAAAACTCGATCTTTCAACTAGCTTATCCATATCATGGTAAAATTTTGTTTGTTCAGCCCGGCTCTCTATCCTTAATGTGATTTCACAGCCAAATTCTACCCAAACTTAACAAGGGTTACATTATTGTTTTGATTCTATTAAACTTAATCCACATGGCGTTTTTTTTGGCCGCTAGCTAGATTGTTGAGATATGATGTAAACATGCTTATGCACAATCACTGATATATATATATATATATATATATATATATATCAATAATTTTTGGTTTTGCACATGATGCGATCATCGTTCATTGTGTGATTGCCGGTATAAATATATAAATATATGTATTTTTATTGCGCACATGTATCAAATGTCTATGATTTTGGTTGCTTGGAATATAATACCGGTTGCTCTAAAATTTGGCAAAAAATATAATATTAAATTTTTGTTTTGTTTTGTGAGAATAAAATTAAATAATTTGATAGTTGAGAAAGTAGATAAGGATTTACACATATATGTTATGGATAGCCATCATGAGTTTATATGTGAATACTATAGATAGACGATAGTCGTCATAGAATAATACATAAAATTATGAATAGTTGCTCCTAGCTTATGCATGTGTATTATGGATAATCGTTGCGGGTTAACACGAGGATGCCACGAGTAGCCATCACGGGCTCACGCCTCAGTATTATTTTACAAGCCAACAGGATCCCCTTTGCCTGCATCCTTTCATTGTATTTGAATGCGTGGCATGCATTCATTGAGGATGGTTTCTCTGCAGCCGCGGCCCTATGCCCGTGCATAAGGGTGCAAATAGATTGGGTCGAGTCCTGAATGAATCCAATCCGGCTCAGTTTTTTATTCGGGTCTTAATTTTGAACCCAGATCCGACCCGAGTGAAGATCGGTCGGATCGGATCCGGATCCAAGTCAGATTGGGTTCGGGTTCGAATTAGGTCCACTTTCTTTGTGCTTTTGGAAAAGAATTTAGGCAAATCTAATTTGATCATATCATGATTATGAGGTGCTGGGTGACCCATGACTTTGAAAAACGTGCAATTGACCTTCACTCAGAACAGATGACCCATGACTTACCAACCAAGTCGGTCTACAAGCCAAATTTTATATCACACTATTTTTTATCTAAATGACTGATCGGACGGAACTTGGTGTCTCCCAGCTCCCCTTTCACGAGGACAAAAAAAATCCCAGACCTTCTTCCAAAATCCAATTCCATTGCAGAAAACAGGCATATGACCCATATTCAGTTCAGCTTCCCCTCACTTTCTCCCTTCAAAAGTTAAAAGAAACAAAAACCGAAAAACAGAAGGAAAAAAAAAAAAAAAAGCCAGCTACCGAGACACCAGAGGTATCAACAATGTAATAGATCGAGAGAGAATCCTGACGGGCCGAGGTTTCTTTGGATTCTGTGAATCTATGCTTGTTGCTATCCTTGCATGCTTGAACCCTACTCCCCTTAGAGTTCTCTCTCTCTCTGAGTCCATTCAGATTGGGTTGGGTCTATTCGGTAAACTCAGGCCCGATCCAAAAAATGATTCGGGTCCAATTTTAGGACCCGACCTGGATCCGCGGGTCCTAAAATTCGGATCGGGTCATGTCTACACGGGTTGGGTCGGGCTAGGTCATGGATCGACCCGACCCATTTGCAGCTTTAGTCGTGCATGCTGCAACCGGGCAACTGGCCATGCATGTGCATCTTTATTCATTTAAAACATAAATAAATCTAAGAGTACATGCTTCTACCTCACAAATATGAAAGTTTCTAATACAATCCTCACTCTTTATATGGAAAAATAGGTTTTTTTTTTTAATAAGGGGAAAAATAGGAGGTTTAGATGTATTTGTTTCAGCCGTGTTTCTCTGAATTTCATATAGAAGTTATTTGATTTGGGAGCAAGACGTGTCTTCCTTATATTTATCAAATTCCTAATTATATTATCTCCATTTAGATCCATCTTAAACTAAACTAATGAAACGATATCAAAAGAAGGAAGCATGGCTATCCTTCGGCCAAACAAAGAGCAGATGTTATGAATTTATGAAAAAGGAGGGAGCAAGGTTATCAATAGGACCCTTTTATGATTCATGCTTGTTTCAACAGGAACAACTTGTCCACACTTTAAGAATAATTTATGAAAAACGAACAATTTGTTCATACTTTAAGAACAATTTCCACAATCCATGAGAATAGTTGGTGGAAAATTCAACCATGCAGACACTACTAGATGAATCCATCAGCCAATAATAAAATAAGAAATTATCGGAGAATTTCATGAAAGTTAAGATAAATATTGTGATATAGATTCTTCTGTAAAGCCCAAGAACAAAAGAATGAATGCCTTATACACCAGCACAGATCCTTGATTTCGTTGAATTTACCTTTACATCACTTCACATGAAAAAAATATGGTGAGAACTAAAAGTCGAAGTAGTGATCGATGATTAATGATCATGTGTGGGATTTTACAATCGGAGTTGCAAAAGCAAATGATCTTCTAACAAGTAAAATGGCTTGAACATCAGAGGGATATTGAGTTACCAACGCCATCTTGACGAAGGGCAGATCTGCGGTTGGTAGAATCTTTGGCAGCAGCAATGGTTGGCCAGGATACAGATCATTTCTCCAAAAACTAGAATTGTGAACAATGAAAGTGGTATTGGTTTGTTAAAATATAAAACTGCATGACTGTAGCAAATTTTAGACGTAACTATAATTCGGCATGCTGGCCACCCAACTGGCTAAATAAGATGGCCATATCCATGCCCTGTATCATAGTAGGTATTGCTGTTTCATAAGGACACTCCTCAGAGAATCCATCCTTCCCGGACTTCTTCACCTTCCTGATGCAGTTTTTGAACTTCTCATGACATTTCACACTCATCAAACCTGAAACAGTTACCAACAATGACAGGAGTCAGCATCCAGCTAACTAATGCAAATTCTATGATATATCATAAGTTGTTCTTTTAATGCTCTGCAACTAGTATTATAAATATATTTCAAGTAGTAAAGTGACAATCACGTCTAATGATCACATGCCACAGCTCGAGTCTCGAGAGGATGCATCACAATGAAAAGTTATAACATAATCGACAACGAGCTTTGTCCTGGATTTGCCTTGGGTCAGTCGTATGCGTTCTTCACAGGGCAGCTTCATCATACTTGGTTCCAACTCCATTTTGATTCAGCATTAATCTACAGGAACCTTCTAGCCTTTTCTGTTTTTTAATGGTCATGTTACCTCTTCACTCTCATCTTACCAGTGTGGCATACCCATCTTATAATTGTCTCATCAATTTCCACAAGGATTTACCTAAACAGGATAAACGTATTCATAATTTCAATTAATTTTTTCATGATTAGAGTTACCAGAACATGGAGCAACCGAAGGTAGGTTAGGGAGTTGATTAGGATACAAGTGATCTTAGAATCAGGAGGCTTTTTCCGCCCTGCTAACCGACGTTCTAACAAGGGGCTTTATAGTATGGAAGCATTCAAGGTACTACACTGAGCCTACATAAAAGTCATTAGAAATATTCAGATATGAGACAAGAAAAAAATTACACACAAAACTAAGCAAAGATAATGGGAGGGAGGAAGGAAAGGTGTGAGGGGGTTACATGGTACTTAACGCCTGGTTCTTTGTTTCACTGCCATTTGTTTGCTTAACCCATAAACAGCATTTTATGGGTTAAGTGGATTACAACCACTTGACCACCCTCTAACCAACACCTAAACAGGGCCCTATTCCCTGCTAACAGTTAGGCTTGCTTTTGTTCAAGGTATCCGTATTTTCTACGCACTTATAAATGGGCCATGAATTAAATATAAAATGGCCATCCAAAGTAAGACTGGGCATGAAATTTCAGTCACATCAATTATATGCAACATGATAGTCAGTCCAGGGGTCAGCCTTATTCCTAAGCAAACCTGACATGCTTGCATTTTGGAGCCCAAGCGATTCCTAAACATAGGTTGCTGCGTAGGCATCTCAGGTAGCCAAAACATATATAGTTTTTTTTTTAAGAAAAAAAGGCAAACTTTAGGACCGAAAGTTAGGAACAGTCAATAAAAGCAGGATCTACATGTTTGATGCATCAAATTTGGGAATTAACCAAGACAGTAATTTCTCAGCTTTGACAAGAAGAGATTCAAGGTTATATAGATTTTTCACTTTAGGACGATAAGTTATATGACAACTAGATGCATACTTTTGAGGACGTGGAGATACATTTAAGGATTAGAAAATGGATCAGATCTGATTCCAAGTTGAGTTCTTTGATCAGATCACTAGAAAAATGACCAAATTTAAAATGGGAAGTGCAGGAACAAGATATAGTGGAAGACTGGCTCGAGGCATCTAGAGAAAGTAATGCAATCTTATTCTATTTTATGAATAACTTATTTGCAACCTGATAAGGAGTCTTTATATCGAATTAACCCCGAAGGTACCTTACATTACATGCCTTTACCTATATGTCCTTCTTTGTAATAGATTCAATATAATGAAAATGAGCACATTGTGGTTTTATCTTGGTCATAAACTTTGAATGAGACTTGATTCTCATTTAGAGTCTCCCAAATATGTTCTACTTTGTAAACTTTAAATCATTATTGTCTTCATCTTCTCTACACGGGTCCGAATTAGCATCTATGTCTCCCTGTTATATCAATAAACATTGTATAACCCAAGGGGGGAAACAGAAACATATATCATGATACTTATTTCAAAGTATCAACATTAAGTTGACTAATTTTATCGTTTTTCTCCTTTACAATCCCTCATTCCCTTCATTCCAAAAAACTCTTTCTTCCCCTCTTCTCACAATAGTAGTAGTGACCTCACCCTTGTCAATAGTTCCTTCACTTATCTAATGTACTTAGCCCGTATTTTTTCCAACTAGCTACCAATGGAAATGCAACGGTCCCCTTCATTAGTACCTTTGCCTTTTCTTTACCAACATTGGTGGCATTAGGATGACAAAAGAGCTCCTTTCATCCTTCTCTAACCACCCAGAATAACCAGACTCAACTTGAACAAGTCCAAAGCAGGCTAGGGAGCTCAGCTTCTTCCGATAGTTTAGTCAGGTTCAGATAGAACAATCATAGGTCAGCTTGTATTTTGGCCCAGACCCCAAAGTAACCTGTTCGCATAGCAACTGTAGTCGCATTTGGTACCTAGTTTTAGATCTAGTATAAATGATCAATATTTTTCTGCCCTTCGTGATGCCTAACTTCTTTGTTAACAATTGTGACCAATCACATCATCACAAACAACTGCAACTATCTCACCAATTAATATGGCAATTGGGACTTTATATTAGGTGAGCTCTTTAAGAGAATCAACTGCAATGTGAGTAGTTGGGTTAATAGCTATTTCATGCAGCTATATTCAGGAGCCAATTATGACAAAATAAGGTTTAGATACTTCCCACCTAGTACAATCATAATACTACCCCTCATGCAGTGCAATCGTTTCGACATCAGATGCATCAATAGGTGGCATGTGCCCCTAAATTATAAGCCACAAACTGTTAATTAGTTTCCTAAGTTTATAGTGGACATATGTCAATGATCAGAGCAAGCACTTATCTAGTTGGTAGCATTTGCAAGGGGGTCGTAGCATCTAATCATGTTACATAGATCACATGCAACCCATTCCCATTAAAACAAAGTTCTGAGACAACTTGCTCGTAACAATCCAATCGAAAAACATTGGAAATGTACTAATTACTCCAAATAATAGACAATTTAAACATGAACACGCAGACATACATATAGAACTAAGGTTGATTCTTTCAAGAAACACGGAATCAATGCTGAAGAACCCACCTTTTTGCTCGACACATTCATCGTGAGCCTTGCAACATCCGTCAAGTTCATCGCAGGGCTTCTCTCCAGGGCACCCTGTCCATCCCACTCCACAAAACTTCCCATATCGAATGCCTATAGCTGAAAAGTTTGCCAAAAACCAAACAAAAATGATTAAAAAAAAACTCAGTCGATGAAATTTCCATTCAAAATTTTCTTTAACACACAAAAAAAATCCAATTTTTAACCCTAACGGACTCACAATTGCAATTCTGCGCGACGCATGATCTGCTGCATCTCACCTGCAAGGCCAAAGTCAAGTCTAAGAAATCCAGGGAAAAAAAATAAATTAGGGTTCTGTGAAAACTATGGTTCTCTTCGGTTCAATGAAGCGAGATGATCGGAACCTCGGGATTGGCAGCGGCGCCGCCGCGCACGAAGGAGGAAGAAAGGACGACGAGGAGGACGAAGGCAAGGGCCGGCGAGACGCGCGACCGTCCGGGATCGCCCAGCATTCTCCGCTCCAATCCTCCGCGACGACGACGAACGGGATCCGTCGCCGCAGCCATGGGCTCTCCCTCGCGGTAAACGGGGTATGGTCACCGCTGCGTGTTTTGAGTTGACCATAGCGCGTTTTCCGGTACTCCGCCCCGCCCGGTTTGTACCTGGAATTTATTAGAACCAGCTCGTGGGACAACGTTCGCCCAGCTAGCGTCATGGGCTCAACATTTGGCTCGCAGACATGGAAACTTATGAGAAAAGGCCATGTCCATTCTCTTCCATTATTTGCTGGTCTCCCCATCAACCTAACTGAAGTAAATAGAAGTTCTTACAAGGCAGATGGGCATGCTGCTGTTGGTTTCATCATCCAAGATAGCAGTGGATCGAGACTGTTCCATGTTTATTAGAGAATTCAGTGCCTTTTACTGAATTGCAGAAGCCATGAGAAGGATTGAAGCATAGAGAGTAAAGGTGGAAAGGGATTAATAATATGTGGGTAGAAGATGACTTAAAGTAGTTGCAAGTTTGGGCTAATAAATATCCTTTTGTCGCTTGTACTTTTATTGTGGTTGATGTCTATGGCATTGCCTATTATTTATATCTTTTCCTTTTATGTATGCATCGTAGACAAAAAAATTCACAATTATTTAAATTTTCTAATTAATCTGTCCAAGTTATGTTTTTGGAATTACTAATCTATTCTCAAGTTTTCATTTACTATAGTCATGCTCTTGTTGATAGCTGAATAAATATGGAACATGCGATGCAAGTTGATATCAAGTCGATTTGCTAACGGTGCTTCTTTCTTTACTCTATATTTCTTTAGTTAATGAAGGAGAACAAAATGCAACATTATTACGTATTATGTGACATGCCCTCTGTTTAGAGATGATTATGGGACTGACTCCAACCGAGATGTTCATGATTTTTTTTTTTAAGGAGAAAAACCTATTCATGTTATAATTATCCAGGTCCAAATTTTACCATCTAAGATTTAAATCAAGCCCCCTTTTGTTTTTCGAAGCACAAGAGTTCTCGACTTTTGGTACATTATTGCAAGTGCTCGACTATTGGGTACATTCGTAGTCTATATTTTTGTAGCTATTAGGAAGGTTGTTATGCCAAATGGCACTAGAAAACTAGCGTGTAAGTCATGAGATTGATGCAGGGTGATTCCTTGCAGCTTGCTCCTGAAGCTAGGCTTGTGCTGGCCCAAGGAGTTTCTCACTAGCAGCTGTTCGAGAGCTTTTTTTAAAACGTTTGCGATGTGATGTGCATGGATATTGTGGTGATGTGGTTCTTGGGATCTTATCTACCGCAAGACCTCTACATCTAGCTCTTTTCGATCAGGTAAGAAAGAAACGAATAATGTTAAACAATAATTGAAGCTTAGATTATAACATAAATATCACACCATGACTATACTCTCAGGAGGCGATTCTTTCCCCCTTCCAGCTCCAATTTTCAAAGATTTGCTTTATGTCACATAGCTCATGGTGGAAGCTTTTGTTCAGATGCTGGATTTGATAATTGAAGCTAGCATACAGAAAGCATCTAATAAGATGTCTCAAGCATAACTTTTAAGGATGCCACAACAAAAATCTTTTCAAAATTATACTTGTTCCAATAACAGAGCAATCATATCAAAGTCTTCAATAGCACTTGCTCTCAAATATTTCGACGGTCCTCAAACAGGATTCAAAAACCACGACCACCTGCCACTAATCATATCAAAGGTTAGATTATGTAGATAATTCATAATTTTAAATTATCCCCATTTATTAATGAACTCTCCAATCTTTCTCTCGAAGGATGGAATTGCAGGTTTCCTCAATAGCATGTTTCAAATGTCCCATTATGGGATGCTCTGCAAACATATTCCGGGGAGCATAGAGAAGCATAATCATGAAATTTGATGCACCAAACATTTCAATTTGATGCCAATACAAAGAAAACTATTAGTTTGCCAGAATTGATTCCATAGTTTCTGTCCACCAAATATTTATCCATATTTTGTGAATGTATGCGATCCACTTGAGCTGAAAATGACATAGCATTAGGGGATGAAGAAAAGCATGATGAAGCAAAACAACCAACCCAAATCACTTCCTTCTCCTTTACTACCATTTTTGATCATGTCACATCGCCGTTGCTATCGTTTATCACATTTGCTTCTGAACAACCTGTTGCCTCGAATAAATATAAAAATATTTCAACTCTATATTTGTCATGCTTTTCTGTAAGTCAGAAGATCCGGGTAGTCCCTTGTTAAAGTGGATGACTTACATAAATATTACCAATTCTTTTTTTTAATAACCTTCTATGAGTTCTACTTCCTTACGTCTAGCCAACTTTTTCCTCCACGTCGAAGCTGTGGCCTTTCTTCAGCATTGGGAATCACTGGTTCGCGGTAGTTTCGTTTAAAATTTTACGATAATCTTATAATATTTCTTTACGTCTAGCCAACTTTTTCCTTCACGTCGAAGCTGTGACCTTTTCTTTAGCATTGGGAATCACTGGTTCGTGGTAGTTGCGTTTAAAATTTTACGATAATGTTATAATATTTCTTTACGTCTAGCCAACTTTACTTTAGCACGCGGAAGCACTGGCTATTTGGCTTTATCTCCACTGGTTCGTGGGAGTCCTTCTTTTAAAACTGCATTAAGTCTCGGTGCTCGAATCTGCAACCCCTTGACAATATATGGTGACGGTGATGTATCGGAAGCTGGTCGCGTTGTGGGGCCCGGCCGTGTGTCTTGGGGCATAACAACATGCTAATGCAGACTTTTTTTTTCTTAGGCCAAAAGGAAACCTCCCTCTATTTTGCTTGAAATTTTAAATCCTCTCCGGCATTTCAAAATTCTGCAATGTCAGTCCTGTGCCCAATTTCGATCATGGCTGGCTTCTACAAACTGCTTACTATTGTTGAGGACAAGATTTTTTCTTTTCTTTTTTTTTTTTTTTAGGAGGGAGGGGGGCCACAGTAGTGAGCCATAAAAAAAGTCATCTAATCTGCAACACCATTCGCCTTCTGATATACGTGCATAGCTTGATAGGAGTCGCACTCCTCAGTAATCTACGAATATCGTAGAGCAACGGCCGATTCTCGACTGAGCAGCCCCAATTCCAGATCTACTCAATTATTGTGGCCGAGTCTTTTTCGAGAAAAAGGCGGTTTGCACCCAGTATCCAGTGTCGCCTTGCCCACCATGAACTTGCCCACCAATAGGGTTGCAAATGGGTCGGATCTTAAGTGACCCCGATCCGACCCGATTTATTGTTCGAGCCCTAATTTTGACTCAGACCTAGGGTCGGGTCTATGCATACAAATTTTGACCCGACGAGTCATTTGGGTCAGGTCGGATCCATGCATAATTCAGACCCGACCCAAAAAGTAGGCCCAAATAATGCTGGCAATCTCTAACTTCCAAAACCCAAATAATGTTGTCCTAAAATGGGTTGGGTCGGATCCGAATCGAGATTTGGTGGATCCGATCCGACCTACAAAATAGAACGAGTCTAAATTTAGGACTCGACCCGGCCCTGCGGGTCGACCCAACCTATTTACAACCCTACCCACCAACAGCCGCCTGTCCTCGATTGTCATCCACATCTGGTTGTGATCCGGCTTATTTGCAGCCCTACCCACCTACGGTCGCCTGTCCTCGATTGTCACCCACATCTAGTAGTTATGTGCTGCAGCATCTTCAAACCCTTCAACCTCGATGTCTTGGAATGTTTGTAGTCGCTTGATGGAGCCAGACTTCCAACATGCGATTATTTTAGGAAGATGACTTCCTAGGTAACAAGCCGGCCAAGTCTAGATCCTTATTGAGCTTAGGGACCTTGCATGCCCACCACCCACCGCCACTTGGTACCCCACCCCACGCAGTCCGAGACAGGAGCGTTGGACATAAGAATACACGGGGATAAAAATGCGAGTCGACGCTCGGTAGATTTGAACCACGTCACTCAAGTCACTCACGCAGACTGGGGATTTCTACCATCTAAAGAAGTGTTTAATGGTGATTATATAAATTACAATGATTATTATAGTAGTTCCAGACACTCCATACTGCATCATGTTACATTCCATTCCATTACATTATGTTATATTAGATAAAGATAATAATAAGTATAATATTTCTTTAATATTATGATAGTCTATCATCATGCAAAAAAATTCAATTATTTAACATTTACATTTTTTTCTTTACTAAAATAATGTCTAAAAATATATTTTATAAATTCAAAATTTTCCTTCAAAATAGTTATTTGAAACATAATAAATTAATGTTATATTATGCAATGACTATTATAATAAATTATTTTCATATTAAAAACTTATATGATGTAGGATAAAATAAATAATGGTCGTCAGGTATTATATTGGTTAATAATAGTTTTGGTGGAACTCATCATAACAATAGAATAGGGCCAT
Source organism: Phoenix dactylifera (assembly GCF_009389715.1). NCBI lineage: Eukaryota > Viridiplantae > Streptophyta > Magnoliopsida > Arecales > Arecaceae > Phoenix > Phoenix dactylifera. Next base: position 12,592,855 of record NC_052408.1, on the reverse strand, counting down.
TGAGACTTGCTGCGGGCTACAATCTTGGTGTCCAAAGGGATTGTTGATTTATGTCAATGACCTTGTGAATAACCTAGAATACTATGTGCCATTTGAGGTTGATTTTATTTCTTTTTTTTTAAGCAAAAGACATTGATAACCATAGCAATACTCATAAAAAAACATATGTATTAACCATGAAGATTATATCCAGTAAGTGTGGGACTGAAATATCATACAAAATATATCAAAACCTTTTTTTTTCTCGAGTGTCATCAGACACGCGCCCGTTGCGCGGGGCACGTGAGGCACCCAATGCCCATATGGGGGCCACATGAGGGGGGAACACAGGCCCTCCTGCCAGTTATTGTCCGGTTCCAAGGCTTCACGCAAGCGTCCTTCATCCCTCTTCGGTTTTATTTTCCAGTAACCAAATCTTCAATTGGAGAAAGCAATCCATGTAGCCAAAGTCAGCATGTATATAATTAGCTAATGGTATGAGCTCAACTAAGTCTTAACTAGTTTAGATTGGCTAGTCTATTTAAATTTTTATATAAACTTTGAATTTGTCACACCTATGCCTCCATTTGGAGCTAGCCTACTCATGCATGGTATATATAAATTATAAGAATTCTGAATTTTATCATACCTTATGCCCTCAACCATGTCTTGTAGACCAAAATGGTAACACCAGATTCATTATATGGTAAATTCAAAGGTCAAACGGTAAGGCGGACAGCAAATTCAAGCACAAGTTAGATATCCATGCTTATGGAACCATGTTAGCATTCTCATGCAACACTCACCATGAATCACTCAAAAAATCATATCATTCAATTATTTTTCACACAATATCAAAACTCAATGATTCTTCTTGCCTACCGAAATCTCCATGCTTCTGCTTATCAATTCATGTGTCATCTCTTATTTCATATTTCCTCCTTCTGGATTCCATCCTTCAAGCTTTATACATGAGAAAAAGGGTTGAGGAATAGTAGTGCTCATGCTCTCTTACATCCATCCATCTAAAGCTCCAAATTTCCACACCTATACGTTTGTCTCATTTGCTGCATTGCGTTGCAGCTCAGCAAATCCAGAATCCAGATAAAAATATCTAAACATACCCAACGCAGGCGAGAATAACTAAAGCAGACGCACAAAGTGGGGCCCCACTCCGCAATGAACTCTTTAGCCTTTTTTTTTTTTTTTCTAAACAAGAACTCTTTAGCCTTTGCATCCAGTGCTTGCCGGCAAAAACTCCCGGCCAAGCAGCTTTGGGACAGCCATCAAAAGGCGGCTCCGGGACCTAACATTCCTTCCTTCAGCCCATCAATCTTTCCGTTTCTTACATGCCACGTGACACGACTTGCTTGACCAATTGCAGTAAACTAAGGGCCCACCGGGTATCTACTGACGTGGCAGGTAAGTGGTGGGACACCCTCCGCCTGTTCGCCCCCGTAGCACGATCCAAGCCCTAAGGAGACGCGACAAGCCGCTTTTCCCACCAATTTCCTCCTCGCCAGCAACACCAGCGCTCTCCTTTTTTTTCCCACTTCGGCGTTCGGCCTGGATAAGAGGTGCAAACGTTGTGTCATTGCAGACCCAAAGCCACCCATTTTGGAGCCTCTCCATTCCACTAACCAACAAGTGAGGGCAATGCTCTTCCTGTAAGCTTTTCTCCGCTGGATTTGGTTTCTCTTATCTTCTCATCAAGATTTCCCAACTCATGTATAGTATCTGGGGCACATGACGATGCCCTCTGGTTCGTTTGGGATGGTCCATCTTTCTGCTGATTGGAAGTGTTTTTTGAGCTCAAATCCTCAAAGATTTCTCTATCTTTGGGGCAGGGTGTGCCCTCTTTTGCCCAAAAATCACCTGTTTTTGACAGGCGAGTTTTGAAAAGGGAAAAAATGTTTCTTTTTTTAAGCTTTAAAGCCTAAAACATCATTTCCATGATTTCTGTATTCTTTTCAAATGTAGGCATTCGAGTTTTTTTGTTTTTGTTTTGTTAATTTACCCTGGGAAACTGATGATATGTCATGTTTCCTTGTCTGACTTTTGGGTTTTCAATTTCATCTTTTTTTATGAATTGTTTGGGGTATTAGTTTACAGCAAATCTTTGATAGATTTTGTGGGATTTGCTTCTGAGTATAGGTACCTTTTTTTTTTTTTTTTTTTTTTGCATACGAGTGTCGGTACACTATCCATATCAAATCCGTATAATACGGAACGTTCCGTCCTGTTCCGGGCTGGTACGGCGTACCATTCCATTGTTAAAAGATCGATTTTTTGTTTCAATTTTTTTGTTTTATATATTTTCATCCCTCGGTTGGTTGTTTTTATGTTGGTTTTCTGGTTCTCAATTTAATTGGTTGGACATGTGCCTATGGTTCCGGAATATTGAGCTTTTCCCCTTATTTCTTTGTCTGGTGGGCTATGTTCTACTTTTGAAACAGAGGGAATAACTGGGGCTCCTCTCGTGCAAGGATCACCATGAAATTGGCTTTGCTTCCCTTGCTGGCTCTCTATTTAGGTTTTATCTCAGGTGAAGCCAGTAGGAATGTCTCCTCAAGGCCTGCTGTTGTAAACATCGGAGCTGTTTTCACGTTCAACTCCACCATTGGGAGAGCGGCAAAGGTCGCCATCAATGCAGCAATGGATGATGTTAATGCCGATTCAAGTGTTCTTCAGGGCACGAAGTTGGCTATCACAATGCAAGATTCCAATTGCAATGGCTTCCTTGGCATCGTTGAGGGTACCCCTCACCTCCTGTAACCTTCCATCTGTTTTTCAAGTAACCATTCTATTCATGAAATTGCCCAATGTTTTGATTATGCACACAATTGTCTGCTGCAGCTCTACAATTTATGGAGGTTGATATTATTGCGATTGTTGGCCCGCAATGTTCTACAATTGCTCATATCCTTTGTCATGTTGGCAATGAGCTCCAAGTTCCAATGCTATCCTTTGCTGCTACTGACCCTTCACTTTCTTCCCTTCAGTTTCCCTTCTTTGTTCGGACCACCCAAAGCGATGCATTCCAGATGGCTGCTATAGCCGAAATGCTCGAATATTACCAGTGGAAACAGGTGATTGCTGTGTTCTTTGATGATGATTATGGTAGAAATGGAATAGCTGCCTTGGGTGATGAACTTGCAGAGAGGCGTTGCAGAATCTCCTATAAAGCTGCACTGCCACCTGAAGCCACCAGGAGCGACATCACTGAATTATTGGTCAAGGTTGCTTTGATGGAGTCTCATGTTATCGTTCTACATGCGAATCCAACCACTGGTCTTGAAGTTCTCTATGTGGCTCATTTTCTTGAAATGATGGGAAATGGATATGTTTGGATAGCGACAGATTGGCTTGCTTCTCGATTAGATTCTTTTGCACCTCTTGCTCCTGAAACCATGAGCACAATGCAAGGAGTTCTTACACTGCGGCAGCACACACCAGATTCGAAAAGGAAGAGTGCCTTAGTCTCTAAGTGGAGGATGTTAACCAAGAAAGAGAACAGTGGAAACTTTCAACTCAATTCTTATGGTCTATATGCTTATGATACTGTATGGATGATAGCTCGGGCTATAGATGCATTTTTCAATGATGGTGGAAGGATTTCATTTTCAAATGATTCGAGGTTGCATGATGTAAAGGGAGGGGCTCTACACCTTGAGGCAATGAGTGTGTTTGATGGAGGGAAGCTTCTGCTGGATGAGATACGAAAAACAAATTTCACAGGGATAACTGGTCAAGTGCAGTTTGATTCTGATGGGAACCTCATTCATCCTGCTTATGATATCATTAATGTAGTAGGAACTGGAATGCGGACAGTCGGTTATTGGTCAAATTATTCTGGCTTGTCAGTTGTGCCTCCTGAAACACTCTACTCAAAGCCACCTAATCATTCTGCTGCAAATCAACAACTCTACAGTGTTATATGGCCTGGGGAAACGACTACAAAACCTCGTGGATGGGTTTTCCCCAACAGTGGAAAAGAATTGAGAATTGGTGTTCCTAACAGAGTAAGCTATAAACAATTTGTCTCAAAAGATCCAGTTACAGGCACAGTGAAAGGCTACTGCATTGATGTGTTTACTGCTGCTGTCAGCTTGCTGCCATATGCTGTTCCATATAAGCTCATACCTTTTGGGAATGGCCGTGAGAACCCTAGTTATGCTGGGCTAGCAAACATGGTTGCCTCAAATGTAGGTCCCATAAATAACTGTTCCTGTGAAACCATGCCAATATAGGCCACTTTGCAAATTCAAAAAATGGACTTGGTTGATTTTACTGATTCTGTGGTTTTTGTCTTTCTAGGTCTTTGATGCTGCTGTAGGTGACATTGCCATTGTTACAAATAGAACCAAGATTGTTGATTACACGCAGCCATATATTGAGTCTGGGCTTGTTGTGCTGGCCCCTGTTAAGAGACATCACTCAAATGCTTGGGCCTTCCTGCAACCATTTACCGTGGAGATGTGGTGTGTCACAGGGTTGTTCTTTCTTGTTGTAGGAGCAGTTGTTTGGATTCTTGAGCACAGGATCAATGATGAATTCCGTGGTCCACCAAGGAAACAACTAGCTACTGTCTTTTGGTATGTTCGCAGGAAAATGAGCACACCTATATATATACACCACTAACATCTGCTCTTGTGTTGTTATGTCAGTTGCCACCATATGGACCAACCTGCTCACTGGCATTTTGATAATCAGCATATCTCTACCTTTTAGCATTAGATACTTAATTTTACATGGACGTAACATGTAATTTGCCTATTTATCCACCATATAAATTAATCTGTCTAGAACATGCATGTTTACTTTTTTGTTATTATTCCAATATATGGCGCAAAACTTGCTAATGCTATTTTATTATATGATAATTAGTTTTAAAGACAACATCCAGCTAAATCTTCCAATTTATCAAGGAATTGGGAGATTGCGGTATAACATGTTCAGGCTGCTGCTATTAATATGTCCACATTCTCCATGGGTCAGAACATGTAGTAGGATATGAGTTTAACTTATCAAAAAGCATGTTGATTATACACATGCAGCCTTTCTTATTAATATTTATTGAACTACTCAGTCTGTATTTGATTATAATTTTATATTGTGTTTTTCGTTGCAGGTTCAGCTTTTCAACTTTGTTTTTTGCTCACAGTAAGTTAGATTGCTTAGGAATTCTATTCCATCCAAATGAAGAAGTTCTACCATCTGATTCATGTTAGTCCATAATTCTTTTTCATGCAGGAGAGAATACCGTGAGTACTCTGGGGCGTGCAGTGCTAATAATATGGCTTTTTGTGGTTTTGATTATTCAATCAAGCTACACAGCGAGCCTGACTTCAATCCTCACGGTGCAACAACTCTCGTCTCCTATAAGGGGGATTGATAGCTTAAGAACTACTAATGAGCCTATTGGGTTTCAAGTGGGTTCATTTGCAGAAAATTATATGGTCGAGGAGCTCAACATTTCAAGATCCAGACTCAAAGCCCTCGGTTCTCCAGAAGAGTATGCTAGAGCCCTTGAACTGGGACCTGACAATGGAGGTGTTGCTGCTGTGGTCGATGAGCGCCCCTATATTGAAATGTTTCTAGAAGCAAATTGCAAATTTTCCATTATTGGCTCAGAATTTACCAAAAGCGGCTGGGGATTTGTAAGTATCTTATGTATCTTAAAGGTTCAAATCACTGCTTCTCTATCTTTTCAATTCTTGCACCAAATTCAGAATATGTATGCCATCAAGGTGAAAATAGGAAAAGACGGAGATTTCTTTTTCCTCCTCAAAGTAGGAAAGTTGACTACTTTTCTTTGCCCTATTACATTGAATAGATGAGTACTATAAGGTTCTTTAAACAAAATCTTCTCAGGGATTTCCTACCTAATATTACTCTGAATATTCATTATGCTATACATTCCTGACAAAAAGTAAATCTATGCCATGTTAATATTATGGCAGGCCACTAGGTTTGTTAACTGTCCCTTATCCCAACCTGTCAGGTCGTAGCCAAATTTCACTCTACTTGATATTTTGAAAAAAAAATAAAATAAAAGAAAACAAAATGACATTGTTCGATTATATTTATCCTGTTAATACTTCAAAAAAAAAAAAAGATGGTGTGTTCTTTATGGGCAAGATGAAAGTGAAGCTCAAAGAAAGAGTAGAAGGGTTCTTTGGAAGAAATCTGTAAAAAAATTTCATAGAACTTACCAGCTGCTTATCTTCTATGGTTGCGTCTCTGTTTGCAGTGGACTCTTGCTCCTGTTCTCCCACTCGCTAATTTTGCTAAACACCCAAACCCCTTTGTTTCAAACAGCTACTGTTACTAACATATTCTATGATTGCTCTCCTGCATTCAACTACAAACATTATTATAGTTTTGTAAATCATATAGTATAGCTATATTCCCTTATAAAAACTAAAATTACATAATCTTAATGGTGTTTTAAATCTGTATCATTTGATACAAACACTTCCTAGATCCTTATAGTTTCTAAATTTTGTAGAGCACCATTTCTCCAACTCCATGGACCATCTACTATTCAGTCAATTTAGGACCAGATGAGAGGCTTTGGAGAAAATGGTTAATAGGCCTTCTTTATTAAGTTGGATGAGGGAAATCTGACAGGTGTATCTCCCATTATTTTGTACTTACATCATGGTTTGGTACTAAGATTGGCAGTACCTTATCCTTTTCATAAATTTATAGTGATATTAAAGGAGACATGGAACTATATTGTTTGCAGGACTTAAGAGTGTCAGTCGGTGGATGACTGCTAATCTTATGTCACAGTGAAAATTTTTTAAAGAAGGATTTCAAACTTTGAGTCATAAAAGAATACTCCAGATGTAACTTAAAGAGATCTAGAGATGAGACTTTGTCCTTCCATATAGTTGAGATATAACATGTAGGTTCATCTTTTAAATCACTGACGTTAATGTCGTGAAATAGTTCTTGCAGTCTGCATGATAGTGAGGCTTAGATATTCATTTTTCAGATACTAGAAAGGCTGTGCATTGTATATCTAGGTGTTGGGATATAATGAGATGCAGAACTTCCTTGAGAAGGGAATGAAAAAACAGATGAAGACCTGCATGTTGAGGTGGACTTGTGGGAAGACGAGGAGCCAAATCTTAGTGCAGAACATGAAGAGACTGCAATACTAATGGAAAATCCAAATATTGAACCATCAATTATAAGTTTGGCCCACTAGGTATGGCACCAAGACCTAGTTTAAAGGGTTCAAAAGGAGCAGAAGGAGGAGAATTTAGATGTGACTGGTGATCATGGATTGATGGGTTTCAGCATAGTTTGCCATACAGCTCCATATTGCCTAGTACGGGGTGTACCATACTATATCGGATGGGAACCTGTGAAACTCAAGTTTGGGTCGGTACATATCTTGTACCATCTTGTACTGGTCCATACCGCCCTATACCAAGGCATACTGAGGTGTACTGACTTATGTACCAATCCATACAGAGACATATTGAGATAAAAAGTGATAAAAAAAAATGGTTGGAGCCTTGGAGGCTATTTCAAGACGGAGTGCGTACCATACTGTACCGACTGTACCATACTGAACCAGTAAGGTACTGATACGGTACTCGGTACCAAGATTGTGCACTTTGGATTTCAGAAAGTTAGTTACAATGTCAGGTAGCAAATAATGATGAAGTGGAATTCGTAAACCCAAGTTTGAACTGATGGAACAAAGTTTGGCAGCCAGGCCCCCAACAATTAACCCACCCCACCCTGCCTATGCATGCGAAGTAGAAAAATCTCCATCTTAAGATTGCGAGTTGTATGAGGAAAACTGATAACAGAAAATTTTGATAAGATTGAAAAGAAATCAAAAGCAACTTCTTATTGGTATGTACATCAATTCTCTACTAAAGATGCATTAATATACAAGGAGATATAATTACTGATGTTGTGCACCAAAGAATTTTCTTTTGAAGCTGTGTTCTGAATTTCCCCCCAATGAAGATGATGGTACATGTGTACCTTATCATTTGGAAAATCTGAGACAGTTACTAATCAGGAAGCAACTGATCATTTCCATACTAGCTCTTGGTGCTAACTGCCATCTTAGTTTTACAATCCTATGCTACTGTTTATAGTAGGTGTCTAGGTGAATTTCTTTCCTTTTCCTTATTTTTCATGAAAAGACGAGCATAAAGTGGTGCAAACCCACTTTGCATTTTGTTTAAATAATGAAATGCGTACCAGGAAGGGGTTGAAACAGACACCCAAAGAACATTAGCAGGGAAATCTTCTACAAGGATTCAGATATTCCTGAAACAAGCACAAAGGTGGGCCCTTGGCCAATGAAGCTAACAACCAACCTCATGCGCTACCCAACCAACAGCAAAAGCCACCCAGGTCCCCCATAACATAAAAACATAGAGATCCAACCTGAAACCCGATACTACACAAAAACAAAAGCAGCATGTAACATCCATACAAACAACAAAGCATTCATACCAGCTAAATCTTACCAGAAAAATATCTCACCAGAGTACCTAGAAACATTGCCAAAGCTTGCACATGTTCAAAACCCGCTGTGTCCCATGGTGTATTGTGAGTGAGTTGATGGTGCCTCAACTCTTGAACATTTCGCGGGAGACACATCTTCTTTTTCTTCTTTTTGGGTGCCTCACCTGTTCGCAAGGAAGAAAGAAAATAAGCATTTCAAACTCACTGGATATGTAAAAATATAACAATAGTTCGGCTTATTGGGTTAGCATTCTTGCATCTGCATAAATTTCATTCTTCTAGAATAGTTTCTGAACTTTACAAGGTTTATCTGTATTATGAAATGAAGATAGGTCATCTTGTAATTTAGATTCTTTCCCTAACTCAGAAGAGTATGTTTATTTCTATCCCCTTATGCCATCAGACCTCTTCATAGTTTATTTCTCAAAGTCTGCTGCTTCTTGAGTCACATGATGCAACAATTTGTCCTAACTCTTTCCTGACATGCTAATTACTCTATTTCAGATATTCCCAAGGGACTCCCCTTTAGCTGTGGATCTGTCAACTGCCATTCTTTCGCTGTCCGAGAATGGGGATCTCCAAAGGATCCATGACAAGTGGCTAACAACAGGAACATGCAGTACTGCAACTGATGAGCTTGACTCTGATCGGCTCCATCTGAACAGCTTCTGGGGCTTGTTTCTCATATGTGGAGTGGCATGCTTTCTTGCTCTCTTCATATTCTTCATGCTTATGCTACGCCAATATCTCCAGCATGCATCCGAAGGTGAAGCAGAGCCCTCAAGTCAAGGAAACTCAAGATCAGGCCGTAGTCTCCATAGGTTTCTATCTTTTGTTGATGATAAGGAAGAAGACGTGAAGAATAGGTCCAAGCGGCGGCAGATGCAGAAGACGACAGACAATGGAACTGCTGACATTGAAAGCTAGTCTCAGCATGTTAGCCCTTGATATATAATCTTCAATGGTACAACCGCTACTCTGTGATCACAATTGTGTGGTACAGAGTTTCTTTGGAAAGTAAGCTCTAGCTAAAGGAGAATAACCGATCTTTGGAAAGTAAGCACTAGCTAAAGGAGAATAACCGGCAGTAGTTCTGTTGTAACACGGATACTATAAATGATTAATCAATATATCAGTCCCGATACAAATTTTCGATTGAAAACCTGTACACTAATGATGGCTGCCACATATAGTTTTCAATTAGAAAATTCCTCTAGAATCATGATAGTCTCTGTATTTTGTTGCATATAAATGTTGCTGTCTTAAGTCGGAGCACTTTATTATGTTATCATGCTTCTGAGGTTTCAAGTTCATCTATATACATCGAACAACGTGTATGCTGGTAAGCTTCAACTGCTCCCTCTTCTTCGAAGTACTCCTATACGAGATCAACTATGGCAGCAGGCAAGTATTAAGCTGATATCAGCAGGCTCTTGTCCACCAACTCTCTGGTCTCAGGCCACTGGATGGGTAGGAGAAGCACTATTGTAAGCTAAATATGCTTGACTTACGTATAAGAATTGTTTCCTTGTTTCAATTCTATGTTTGTTGCACCATGCCTGGTTAAAATTCAAAATTCAAGCATGTTGGTAGGTGTGGTGGGTGCGCGATCTGAAAACTAGAGAGTAAAGTGCAGAAAAAGAATATGTCTGCTAGATCACAAAGATGATATTACATCCCTATCCAGTATCCACTGATTTCAGCTAATGCTTTCATGACCCCACAGAGTAATGGGTTGAGCAAGTCCTTTGAAAGCAACTTGTGTTCACTTTAAAAATTTTTCTTGGTGCAAAATGAATCCACCTTAGGCTTAGGTAAACTTCAGACAGGTATCAACTTGGAGATTTAGGGCATTTTCGGTGGCACCCAACCGGGTGGCAGTTCGGTTATTTGGATGCGCGAAGTGGTCCCCCAAACCCAGTTCGGCTGAAGTCCGCCGGTAGCGCGCGCTCCCGTTTTCTGATCCTCTTTCGCAATGTCGACCATTGGATTGCGCCGTGCACAAATCTGGAAGCGACAATTGCGAGATCCAACGGTGAATCGTGCGAAGGAAGGTGAATTCTTCTTTTGCGCGAAAGATACAACCCCGGCCGTTCCCGCTCGAAGGCTCTTCATCTCATCGCCACAAGAGGGGAAAAAAGCTCACTATCTGCGCTCGTCTCTCAATCTCTTCTGATCCGATGTCTCCTACTCGCTGGCGTCTTCTCCCTGCTCTCCCGTGCCCTGTGGTTGCTCGTCAGCGCCTTCCCCTTCGTCACGGTCCTCAAATCTCCTCTCAAAAATCCCTCAGAGATAACGGCTAAGAACCCTAAAAACAATTAAGGTTTTTTTCTCTCTTTAAAGATCTCTAATTTCTTTGATGTTGATTCTCGGATTTGTGATATTCTTGGTAATGAATGCCCAGATTTAGATGGATCTTTAGGAGTATACGTGTTCTCGCTCTCTTTAATCGATTTCTAGGGTTTCCGGGATAAAAAAATAGTTTTCTTCCCTTAAAAAAAGGGTTTTTCCAGGCAATTTGCGTGTATGTACATCAAAAAAGATTTTTTTAAAAAAAATTTAAACAGGAAAAAATTGAGACGGAATTCCAGCTTTTACTCGATTTCTTACTTTTTCCCTTTTTTTTTTTGGAATTATATGTGCTGCTGCATTGATGAATTGTGTTCATGGTTACATGAATGTTCTCGTAGAATTGAAGAAAATTAATGAAGGGCCACATGGTTGCCTAAATGAACTGAAGAAAATAGATATTGATCTTGAGATCAATTGGGGGAAAAACTGGTTTTTCATGCTCCAGCCATTGGCTGTATTCTGATAAATATGAATTCAACTACCATCAAAATACACCTTCGCATTTGTTGGGCAAAAGAAAGAACAGAAAGGTAAGATATCAGGGTTGGAGGGTAACAAATAATTCTAATATAGAAGAATAGAAACTTAGCTCAGTGAGACATAATGCTGTAAATGATGGATATTATGCCCCAAATTATATTCAACCAGTATTTAGTAACTCCAAACATCTTAAGATATATTCGTATTAGACCTGAATTTGATTTTTAATGAAAATTTAAACCCAAACCGTATCCAAATTCTGGTAAAAACTTTTTAATTACTCATAAAAAATTGTAGTCATATATTTATACTTAGAATTCCTATGCTGAATTATAACAGGTAAAGTCAAAAATAACTACAAATACATGTGCCTAACAGAGCAAACTTATAATTGACGCCTGATGGTAATAGTTTACATTAAGATAAGAACCTTATTTTAAACCAAGCCTCTCCATATAAGGTCAGTTCCCACTGAATTAACTATAGACAAAAATTTTTGGTAATATGGTTTTTGAACATATCATAGCAGCTCAAAAATGTTACTAGTTTAAGTCTTTAAGATGTGGCTGTTAGTTATTATGCAAATGTGATTAAAGTTTTTTAAAGTTAGAATGATCAATGTGTCATATCAATCCTTATGTAAATAGGTCCAAGTATATAATAGAACAATATTTTTTCAAAAAAGAAATGAAAAGAACAACATAACACAGAACATTATATTTTTTTCAAAAAAGAAATGAAAAGAAGAACATAACACCAAAACTTGTCTATAGATTAGTCATGTTGAAATGGAGAAGATTGAGGGATCACACCTAACCTGTTGATTACAGGTTTCTGTTTTCCAACTAGATATGGATAACAAAACCTGCTATGAGAATTAATTATATTTTGATAAAGAAAAGTCTTTCTACCACACACTTCACACGGGTGAGGTTTTACGGAAACAGCAATTTACGAGAAATTCTGCGTATTTAGGTGACAAAGTTATTAGAATTCTAGAAATTGTGGTACTTGGCATGATGGGAAAGATTAAGCAACAGTAACAGAAACAGCAAAAAGCTTTTGTCAAGATTCTGGCCACAAAAACCAAAGAACAGAAGCGAAAAAACAAATAAGAAAAAATATCAACACATATTGATGTCTGTCATGTGGATGATTAAGGGTGTTTCACTTGTGACAATTGCAAAAATTAGTGATTATTTGTTAACTTCATGGATAAATATGTATGTAGAAATTATTCTGTAAATAATCTACACCAAAGTTATCTAAACAAAACTTGTCCTTGGAGTACTAAAGAGAAGAATTTTTTTTACGAAGCCATGATTTAGTTTCTGTTGGTGCACAAAGCCATAGTAGTATATTATTTATCATTCCCTATGCATATGTATTGAAAGATTTGGTAGACCATGACTGATTATATTTTGATGCAGGTATTATGCCTAGAGGCTGTAGTTATTGGATGGCCCATTGATTTAATGTTGGCCAATTGCTGCAAAAACAGGATAATCAATAATGATGAGTGGGTGTTAGTGAGGGGCATCCCATCTGATATGCAACCACCAATACATGATGAGGCACCAATAGATTCTGAGTTGATCATTAGTTTATTATCATGGGTAGTTGCTTGTGATACTTGTGTTTGAATGGCTTTTTTTTTTTTTTTTTTTGCTACATCGGACTACTCACACCAATCTAGTATGAATGCGTCCAAAAAGATCAAAATACAACAAGTCATGGAGCGCCCGAGGCAACTCCTTCTTACTAATCCAAAGAACCCCTTAGAGTGATTCGTCACAAAGGAGGCCACCCAGTTTGCAGCTCCGTTGGCCTTCATAAAGACACGCTCTGCTTTGAAGATAACGTCACCAGTCGTCATGCCTCAGATGCTTCGAAGTAGGGGTGGTGTCCCCCAACTATGCCAGGATACTTTCGGATCCAGTTGATCATTGTAGCTGAGTCATCTTCGAGCATGATGGCATTGGCCCACAATATATGCCGAGCATGACACACCTGCTTAAGCTGCCCTCAGCTTTGCTTTGGGAACTGAGATGTCGAAGATCAGGTTTTCTCTGGCTGCCACCACTCTAGAATCCGGATCTTTAATCACGAAATTCGCACCACCCTTTCTGCCACCATCCAAAACACATCCATCAAAGTTGACCTTGAGAAAGCTTAAGGGTAGGGGTTCTCAGGTGATGTACACCGTCCGAAACGCTACATGAGTAGGGATAGAGTTCTAGGTGTTTTGAGTTGTCAATGGTTTGCTCGATGTACCAATATGAGTGATCTTTGTAGTTTGCACTCGGGCCCTCTCTATGATTAGGTGTGGAGCTGCTCTCTTTGAATATTCAAACGTTCATGACCAGCCAAATATGATAACATAAGTTGCCCTGATAATCATATATTGGGTCTGAGGCATATCAGACCACCTCTTGAGCGCCTGGATAAAGGAGCTAGACTAATATAGAGCTTTTGGTGGGATATCATACAGTCGCCACATTCGCACGGCTCAATCACACTGGAATAGCACGTGATCCATAGACGACTCCATCTCATATCTCGAGCATATTAGTGAAATTAGATTGACTGCATTATATTACTTCCAGCCAGTTCTCATAGTAAGAAATTTCAAGCTATAATTCTCCAGCATTCACTTTCTTGACAAATCAAACGTATGAAGTCTCACTTTAGAAAAAGTAATTATTCAGCACTTGGGTGCATGCAAGTAGGACTTGCTCATTTCTCGATCTATCAAGCTTAAATTATATTATTTTTATATTAAATAATTTATTACTTTTAAATTGTTATTTATGGGATAATATAAGGTATGAGATGAAATGAAAATGTAGCTCAAAGTATTTTAGAATTTGTACAGGCAGTCATCCTACCATTTTTGGTACAAGTTAATTAGGCGTTTAACCGCTTGTGATGGTGTGCTAGCATTGGACATCATATGCTGGACTATAAGAATTTAAATTCAACAGGGGATTGGATGCATTGTTTCATACTCGTTAAAACCTTCAATTTTTTTTTGCAATTAGCTTGTCAGAACCACAGGGCTTATAAATGGTTGATAGCAACATATTTTTTAGCAGAAACGAGGTGATAGACAGCAATCAAACATCTCATACATGCCAGAAATTTGCTGTCTTAGGAGCTGTCGGTGTTTCAACTCCACACCAGGTTGGAGTCCACTTACACCATCTCAGGGTTTGACTCCACCTTGGCAAAGCAGTTAGCATGGCTGATACTGTACATTTCGTTATTCAATGCCGTTCCATTCACCTTTTCTCTAAGGTTTATGGTCCGCCGACATGCCAAGTATCAGCACCATTGATATTTTTTGAGAATAATAAACACCATGGATATATGGAGATAGGTTAAAACTATGCTTTTTTGGTTCAATATGCGTTAGCAAAGTGAACTACTCTGTTTATAGGTTCCATGCTGATTTAAGCGTCCCCCAGACAGTCCTCTCAAGATGTTTCAACTTCATTAATGAAATCAAACGGCTGTCACAGATGCTGCAATATGTTAGAAACCATATGCTTTAGGTTTGGAAGCTTCAGGTGGTCTACCAACAAGTCATATTTATAAAATTTCGTTCTAGGGCTCTGTCACATTGTATAAGTAAATAAGCTCTACGAGAAAGGTTCAGGTCTCATTTCTTGTGGCTATGAAGGAAACCCTAAGGCAACTCCTCATCAAGTTTATTATTGGAGAGGCAAAAGGAGCGATCATCAGTATGTATAGGAGAAATGACATCCCCTATACTGTCTTAAACATCATCAAGAATAATTATGTAGATGGTATGATTACCCTTACGCCATGAACTTCCAATTCATTTTTTTTTTTTTTAAAAGACAAATAAACTTTGTGCTCTCACAAATTGCAATTCTACATAAGCAGTGATTTAAAGTTATCTACAACAATTCCGCTTATTGCAACAGAACCTGCATTTCTGTTGTTTCCCAACTTTTGCACCTTCATCTTCGTATATTTTTTGGGACACATATACTAGTAAATTTACATACATCCTGCGTATGCTTCCAATATCCTCTTACTTTGAAAAATCGGGATTATTAGTGCCATTCTTATAACAAAAATTGAGCTTGCTTTAATCCCACGTACAGATAATGTACTCCAGCCATGTCGAAAAAAATAAATCATAGATAAATATTTGTGAGCCCATATGTTCAGCAAAATATATTAAAGAATTCAAAGGACTAGATGGGGAAGGAACCATGAATTATATAAAATATTTAAGAATGCAATATAAATATGCGATTGAGAGTTTGATATACAAAAAAGAATGACAAACTTCTTGTAGGCATCCCTAGTTTAAATTCAAAAAGCCATTGCTTCAAACATAAGCTTAGCTTTTGTTTTCTTTAAGAGAGGAGGGAGACTGCCAGTACTATAATTATCTAGGTCCCGATACTTGGAATAACCTTTGGTTGCTAGCAGAAGGTTATGAGGGACAATCTCGGTTCATTATAAGTTGCCAAAAATGATCTTCCTTTTTCCTACCGCAAACAATGAAAACTTGTTAATAGGCATTGATGAAAGAATGAGGCTCTTGAATTTATTCTTCCACCCAAGAACCCTCAGGGCATGGAAAGGTTGTCATCAATGTAATAATTGATTAGTCTAAGCTAAGATCCACATGAAGACTGTTGACCAGACTGTAAGGGAGACAGCTGCAGCTAAGTAAGTCCATAGGAAGATAACAGAGCACTCCTGCTGACCAACATGAAACAGTTGAGCCATTGTACCTGCAATAAATTTTATCATCAGAAGTAAGAGTTCTGGTCTTAATACCAATTACTGACTTAAGATATTGCTCCAATTTTGCATTAGAATAAAAAGAAAATCTATATTCATCCAATAATCAAGCTTTTAAGGACATTTTTTTTATTAGCCAATTGACAGTTTAGACTCAGTAGTTACAATTATCCTATCATACCCTTGTTCTTTTTTTATGGGGTTGGCTTCATTGTTGGATCAGTCCATTCTTGATAAACAATCAAAATTAACAGGCAAAAGAGGGAGAAGAAGAAGAAGGAATTTTGAAAATTTTACCAATATTCATGGCAGGTGGGAGAGTAAACTGTATCATGAGCACGTAACGGTACAACGGATCATGTGGCAGAAATCCAACTTCGTATGCTGCTTTGACAACCCCAATCCCGATGATGGGAAGGATCACATACCTCACACAGATAATTGCTAGAATAACCACATGCCTTAAGAGAGACTTGCCAAACCCTGCTTTCAGACATGTAAGAAATAAATATTATAGAATGTATGCCAAGAAAAAGTGAATTTAGTGAGTCTTGAGATCACATAGTTTATGTTATGTAGGTTTACCTTGTGTCAAGTTTCCACCTAGAATAAGGGTGATGCTAGGTATTGTGCCATTTCTGAATGAAAGAAATAAACCAAAAGAATGAACTTCATGAAATAACATATATATAAAAGAAACAGCAACAAAGGGTTGTATCAACTGATGATTAAGAATAATTAACAATGCATATCATTAAAGCATACAAAGAAGCACTAGGCAATTCTCACCCTAATATTTCGAGGGAATCTTGGATAACACGAAGAGGGGCCTGCTCTCCGATAATTAATGATTTCAACCATGTTATTGCACCAACGATAAAGCCTATAATCTGAGACAAATCAAGAATTAGTTATTCCATTCAGTGTGCTTAGTTAGCATATATAGATTCACCTATAATCTGAAAAATGAGTTGTTCATGAGAACATACCGCTGCAAGAGTTGGAGGCGCCATTAACTCCTCAACAATTTGGTACATGGTTTTTTTGAGCTTTTCCCAGAAGCTAACCTTGTTGCCACTTAGGTTTCCACTGGATAAGAGGGGGGCTGCCTGCATGGCAACATAAATTGAACTGCTTAAAAAGAGAATTGTTTTGCCTAAATCTGGAGCTCCTTTTTCTCTCTGCAGGATTTAGAGGTCCTTCTCTTAGTGCACAACTGTTTCCTCTACTGGTTCAGCCTTTGATTTTCAGTAATATTTGCGCCGTGGAAAGTTAAAATATACCGATTGCATGGATTTAAACTGTAATCTGGACATATAAATGATTTAAACTTCTAAAGGAAACCTGAACTTGAACGCCTCAAGTGACATAATTTCCAAGACATTGAAGAGTGTGACTTACAATTTGGTTTTCCGCTGTTTCTTCCATTGATTTGGCTGGTGGAAGCAAGGAATCACTGGAAGCTCCTTCACCCTCCTCTACGTTGGGAAAGCTCACATTTGAATCCCTACCCTCTACCTCTGGGACCCCATGATTCGTCATCTGGATCTTGTGATACAAGCCACCAGCCTTCTTCATAAGACTGTAGGTATATGTCCATATGTAGAATCCTCCAAGCTGCATAAATATAGAACAACACTACTAGAGCTTAGGAGAAAGAAATGAAGCTCTAAATTTTTTCCATACATTGTCATAAAGTTTAGTGCTGCATCACTGTTGCAAGCCATTATATTTAGTAAAAATCACTTTACCGCCATGGAGAAAGACACATAGGAGAGCCCCCGGGACCTGCAAATACTGTGCTGCCCAAATGGATTGCCTTCCTCGTCACAAACTGCTGGGACAATTATCAAAAGAAGATTGCCCAAGTTTCCTACGTTGTGACAGTGGGAGATCAGATTAAAAGGAAAGACCTTAGAACTATACAACCACATATATAGAGAGATGGAGATAGGAAGAGAAACTAAAATGATCTAAATTTTAAAACTTAGTTACAAAAAATTACCAGCAGAGCAGGTAGCGATGACAAGGTTCTCGAGATGGCGTGGTGGTCTCAAGATCTCCACAGTTATCCATCCAAGGATCCCACCAACTAAGAATGTGATCCCAATGTTGATAGGCATGAACCACCTTAAGAGGAGAAAGAAATTTATGCATTAGTTCATAAAATGTCTGATAAATGACTCTCTAGATCATATTGCATACTGAAGTGCACACTCTTGACTTAAAAATCCTAGAGAACTTGGGTTTGTGACAAGAAAAATGTGCTGCATGCATGTTCTATCTAACAACAGCTTCCAGATTAGGGAGCATGAAACACCTACCAAGAGATGATGTCTTTGAGCGTGACAGTCTTGGCTAGGCTAGCAAACATGAGAGCTGGTGTGAAGACAGCAAACACAACCTGTTGCATTATTGAAGCAGATGAGCTGAAATTGCAAAATATTCGATCAAGATTCACAGAAAGTAGGCCAGTGTCGGTTAATAATCAAACCCTGTTCATGTCTTTCCGGGCAGATGCTGTCAATATATTGCTGTAACCACTCGCAAGATATGCTCCAAGAGAGCCAATGAGTAGGACTTGAATGATTGGTTCAGATGCCAGCAGAAACAGAGACAAGAACCCCATCTTCTTCCTTCTCTGCGATTTGTACTCTAAATGCTATGATGCTGTTGTATGCTCAGTCTTAGCTCAATCTTTATGGCAGTTGACTGCTAGAAGATCAAGGATATCCTGTCAAAATGGTTAATTGTCTCCGTTGAGTTCCAACAATTGCTCAGCCAATATCTCTTTAACATACTTCTTTTTCTTTGGCGTGGAAAAAAAGAGGCTGTCATGATCTTGTTAAGGTAAAGGATACTCAATGTATGGCTGAATATAACCTTAATCGTTAATATAGTTTAGAAATTCAGACAACAAATCTAATAGCCAATGGAATAGGCAGTAATCAAGATGATATCCAATATATCCTTCAGCATGCACAGAGATCAAACTGATAGCAATGTATTAACTGAGGTGTGGCAATGCAATCTCTGAAATCCCATTGTTAGCATGACCTACCTATTCTAGTTTCTATATTATCTATCTTTTTAATTTACATAGAGTAACATAAGATAATCTCTGATTTACTTCTGTATAAATTTGTTGACAGAGGTTTGGTAGAACTTTTAATTGTCATGCAACAACTTGAGACCAAACACCAATATAAATTGATTGTGTTTGGCCCAGCTTAGTAATCAATATTGAATGTTATTCTTATCACTGGTCTACATAACAGCAAATGATAGGGTCCTGGTAAAGTTAAACTGTTAATTAAATTACTTTAGCTGGGTTCCTTCTAGAGCATGATTTGGCTACAACTTGGGGCGGGAGGTCGTTTCTTGGGTGTGATTCTTCCACCAAGCTAGGAATCAAGATTCAAGAAAAAGCGCTTCCTATAGGCTTGCTAAAGATGCAAGAATGGTATCCATGACTGCAAAACATCCTTTACAAATATATGCCCCACACTGCTCCAGGGGAGAAAATTGCAACAGAAAAAACCAAACAAAAAAAAGAAGAAGAAAGAGATAGAGATCCATGAGGTCATAAGAGAAGGTAATCGATGCGTTCTTTAAATGAAAACGTCATAAAAATAGAAATCATGTTCATATCGTTGGTAACCACAATTTAATACAATTGAGGAACATGGAAATGAAGAAGAAATCTTTTTTGAAAATAATAATAATAAAAAATCTTTCTCAAAAGATTCTTAAAAAAGAAGAAATCTGAATCCATGAAGCCATAGCATTGGCTTTTGGTAACTCCAAGGAATCCAAACACCAGAGAACCAGAGAGAGAGGCAGAGAGAGAGAGAGAGACTGACCTCGAAGCTGGTACGTAGAACGACGGAGATATATATCGAAGAAAACGCGGAGGAGGAGGAGGAGGAGGAGGAAAAGAGAAGGATTAGATGAGAGAGAGAAGGAAAAAAAATGTAATAGGAGACAAAGATGGAGAAGCGCGGGAGAGGACAGATATGTTCGGGAGGAATACGCGGCGTTTTATATGGAGAGGTTTCACCGTCGCCGGTTCCGGACACAAGCAGCCTGCCAGCCTTTTCTCCACGAGTCAACAGATTCGCCAGCCAGAAGATGGACGAGAGATTGAGTCAAACCTTTACCATGGATGGAAAACATAAATAGAAACTCCTTTAATGGGCTTTAATTATTCTCTTAAATTTCTTAAAGATAAATAGATAGTGAGTCCGGAGTGTATCCTTGTGGGAGATTCGTGCACATAGATGTATGATGGAGAAGTGCTTTAAGATCTTTGTGATGTGTGATCCGATGGTGGTTTTGTGCAAACAAAGATAAACCCTATTTTTATGCAAAAGATAGAACCTGGTCCCAATCAATTAGATGGCAACAAATTCTATAAATTACACTAATCCATTTTCATTGCATGATAAAAGAATTGTTAATATGCATGTATGGTTATTAAATAGGCTCAAGACATTAAATGAATCGAGTTGATGTTAGAGCTGGCATATTCCTATATTGTTATATATCTCATGGATCATTGCTAGGATCATTGTGTATTGCCTGCCATCCATGATGCTTTATCTACTGTCCATGAGTTAAAAGGTATAGTGTTTTGCAGGATCCACCGGATATCACCCCATGATCTACCTGGATACACAAGCAAAAAATCTTTTATGCAAAGGCCAATGACCTACCACATAAGATTCTTATATCTGGTGTCATATCAAAGAAAAGCAACACCTAAGCTAAGGCATTTCAACTTCGATTGAGTACATCAAGCTTGGTTTGGAAAATATTTGCATCTATCCAAAAGATAGTATCTTCCGCGAGCAGCTATATCAAAATTTTTATGTAAGAGCAGGAAATTAAGCCTTGTCCAACAAAATTGGAGATGGACATGAAAAATACTGCAATTTTTGTAGATTCGGTGTCTGGAATTGATAAGTTGTGTCCCTCCCGATAGACCAGAAGAACCGTTGAATCTCTTTCCCTCAGTGGCATGTTGTTTTGTAAAAAATCCTTCCAACAGCTGCTTGGCTTTTTATATTCCCAAAGGTATGCCGTAAAGTCACCGTGTCCTTTTCATGTTGGATTCATTCACCTAGCCTCCGAGTTACTCAGGCGTAGCTGCTTCCTCCCACCTTACAGGACTTGTATTTTGGATCATGTGCCATTTGTGATGTAACGTAATTTTATATATATTTCTTTTTTTAGTAATCTCTTATATAATTTTTCATTAGACGGTTAATAACATAGCTTTCATGACGAAAAATAAACTTATGATAAAATTGGACATGGTTATAGAAAAATAACTAGCATATAAACCACACCGCAGCATGAGTACAGTTTTTTCTCTTTTTCTTCACTCATTCCTAAAATATAATATATAATAGATAACACAAATATCATAGAATATAATAGATATAAAATCTAATTATTTTCTAAAATAACAGTGGTATTAATAATATTATTAATATATAGGTTGATGCGGTGATTAGATAATATGTACAATAATTAATAAGTTATATAATGAAATAGAATAAACAAAAGATTTTTATTTATTATCAAAAATAAAGATTATATTAACCATATCATTAAGTGGTTGAAGAGCTCTGCACAAAAACCTCTATTTTATTTATTTTATATATATATATATATATATTTGTTGTAAATTTTTAGGATTTTCTTACATTACATTATGATCGTTTTAATGACTTGGAAAGTTGACTGCTGTCGCGAGGTTAAGAAGGGATGCCAAGAACGTGGCTCATATCCTTCATGCGGCCGCCCAAAAGGCAAAAGTCTGGTTACGTGGCAAACCTTCCCCCCTATGCTTGTCCGCTTGTCTCAACTCCTCGTGGCGTTAGATGGCCTTTTTTTTTTTTTTTTTTTTTGGCTAAAGATTAGATGGCCATCTTCGTCTGCTTCTCCTTAAATTAATCATACAGCCATGAGTGGTGACAGCTAGCATTGTGTCAGCCATGACGAATAAGCTGCAACTGTGTGAAAAGTTTCCAGCGGTTGGTGATGCGGACATGAGGCTGAGTTCCTATCACTGCCTGTGGACCCCATACCTGGTGGTCCATGTGGGATTACACGTGGCCTTGCCTTGCCACCTGGACCAATGATCAGGAGGCTGCGAGGTCTGCGAGAATAGTAAGCCTCTAGTTGCTGCCGACGTTTTTATTTGCGTTAAGATACGCACCAAATTATATTTCAAAATCAACGTTGGATGGCATGCTTGACATCTCTCAAAAAAAAAAAAAAATAAATAATTGGATGACGTTTGTGATCAATTGAGCCTTCTGGTCTCCAACAGCAGACAAAATTGACCCGCTTCACGGCTATGAGAGGACGGGACGCAAGCAAGATGAGAATGTGAAACACAAGTTGGTATTCAATGTTTCTTACAATATTGTAGTAACACGCACACACGCAAAAAAATAAAAAACATCATAATGGAAATACATACTTCCAAAGTCAGCTAACAATTTTAGGATTCTAACCATCTTGACTAGGACTTGTTGATCACTTGAATTCAGAATGATCTAATTGCAAAGAACGCTCGAAGATTGCTGACGTTCATTTGAATTGCTTCCCCATCGTGGAGAGCGTAGATATAGATCATGATCCGGAGTTCATTACGGAAATGAGACCACTGTTGCTGGTCCCAATCCTAACATCTTGGGATGGGTCAAATCAAAAGTGCTATTTGAGGCATAATGTAGCGTTGACTACACCCTGGTCCACGATGCCAACCATGATCTAACGAAATGGTCGCAGTTTGCACGTT
This sequence comes from Phoenix dactylifera, assembly GCF_009389715.1. Taxonomy (NCBI): domain Eukaryota; kingdom Viridiplantae; phylum Streptophyta; class Magnoliopsida; order Arecales; family Arecaceae; genus Phoenix; species Phoenix dactylifera. The sequence continues at coordinate 12,569,940 of NC_052408.1, read as the reverse complement.
TCAGATCAGCTAATATTGTATATATGATGCCATTTGGAATTCATTTTGGAGATCTCTTGTGCCAGGTTAACGATATGATCCTGCCACCGTGGTGACGCCTGAGCCTCGATCTATAGATAGATAACGTGTCATCGATCGTATCTATTTCACAAGAATGAATACGGGCAGCTGCAAAGATATTGGTTGGTGGAACATACCCATCACCCATCACGAATTCCAGGAAAACGGAAACTTTTAATACATCATTTGTTTGGCGTTTACACGTCACTTTTTTTTTTCTTTCCTTTTCCTCTCTTTTTTTCAACAAAGGAGGCTCCTTTAGGATTGCTCCACCTCAACCAACCACATTGAAAGGTTCTAAAGAGGGCCTACAGTCGAACAAAAATTATATGAGACGAGCGCAAGAAAGGAAAATACGTGGCAAGCCCCCTATTTTACCATTTTTTTTTTTTGCCTATATTAAGAAAGTAATCTAAAAATCAAAAGCTCCTCCTACTAAAAGAGTTGCGAATCTTATAATTAAAAAAAAAAGTAAATACTATGTGGCCATAAAACACACCAAACAAATTAGATATAAGTACATTTTTAGATAAATCAATATACAATTTCGAAAACATGATATTCACCGATACATAATATATGGACAGATAATATACATTTAGCAAATTAATTATCTAGCAACTCAATATATATATCTCCAAGCAAATTGATACAGTTGTTTTTCTGAATATCATGTTCATCAATACACATTACATGGCCAGATGACATGCACTCGTCAATTTTCTGATACATACTTTAAGTTTTTTTTTACATACCTCGCAATGATCCAACATGTCTCTACATAAATTGATATATATTTTCTACAACATGCTTTTTACCAGTACACTAGCAAGCCAATACGCACCTCTAAGTAAATCAATACACAACTTTCCGAAGATGATGTTTATCAATATCGATACACAATTTCTAACATAAGATATTATATACATACCATCCTTTAGATTTGATAGACTCTTATATGCAAAGATCCCGAAAAAGAGAGAGATTTAGAGGAGTAGAAAGGAACACAAAAAGAAGAAGGAAGACCTCACAGACATAAATGATGGCTTGATGAAAGCAAGATAGAGAGGTTTGACAAGGTAGAAGGAGGATGCTATGCGCAATTTCCTTTTCTTCTTTGGATCTTTTTCTTTTTAATCATATAATTGACATCTCTATTAGTAGAAAATTTTGTCTTTTAAGTTTCTTCTTTAAAATAAGCACTAGAAAAAATATGGTAAAATAGGAATCTCAGCCTCTATTTTTTTCGTCAGTGCCCACCCCATATGATTTTTGTTCCCACAGTCCAAACGAGGCCTATAAAACAATAATACAGTACTTGAAAACACCAACCGTACAAATGAATATTAGTTTTCCAAAGAGCTAACCTCTGCAAAGGCTCATAGACAGCATAATCTAAAGTAATCTTGTATACGCATTTCTAACGTTGACGTCAGCCCTCCCATTTGATTGGTTGAAAGAGTAAAGATGCTTGTAGGAAACCTCTCTCACCTCAGAAATATACAGGATATGATGAGAAACAAAGTTGGGACACGGTACTTGAAATGGCTTAAGATTCCTGAATGTAAGCTGGAAGTTGAAAACTGCAAAATGGGATGGGGAATAGCGATAAAAAATTAGAAAAGCTATGACACGCTGTTCGTGTCTTTGGCTTTACTCCTTGATTTTGATAGCATTGTGGCATTTGCAAAGATTAGCTCCTAAAATGTGTTCTCCATCTCACATATCAGACATATCAACACTGTGACTTGCATGCAATCAATGAATATTATTTCTAGCTCGTCAAGTAGCTTCCTGAACATTTTTGCTAAGAAATACTGCAGAACGGAAGGCTTACAGATCCAAGTTCTATTAAGTCAAAACATTGAAGGTAAATGCGCCATGCAAACCAACATGTTACCAGGTTGACTTTAAATTGCAGCTTCAACTTCATCAGATGTCACAGCCACCCCATTTGGATCATCATGTGCTCGGAGCTGAGAAGAAACATCATCTGTAGCTGAGTTCAGCTGCTCAATCTTCTCTGCCACTATCTTTTGGGTCTTCTGAAGTTCACCAATCAGACTACATTGTTAGGACAGCTCATAAATAAGCAACAAATTAGATCAAGATGAAGGAATGAATGAAAGAAGCCTGGCTCATTAGGTCAGAATTTATAGGCAAAATGAAAAGCAAATAATTCCTATATTAGTTTACATACCAGTAGAGATTCAGCACAGTACGAGATTGCATACTGATTCGGTACCGGTACGATATGGTATGCCTGATATGGTATCGTACTGACCGATACGGCAAACCTTATGGTATGCAACCCAATAGAGATTATTACATTCTTATATACCACTGGCATTGCTTTATTGCATGAATATATCAATAATCTTGGGAGACAATTGCTATGAGACTAATGTCTTCTGATTTTAGCGTCCCCAACAAAGCAGGGGTTGAGCTTTTCCCTCTTTGTGCATGTAAAACAAATCAACCACTAATTTTCAGGATGAAGTCCCTTGAGTTACAATATTTTGAAGAAATCGCTAGCTTAACGAAATTACAGAAGAGGAATGACCAAGATATAAGGCCTAAGAATTAGTCAGATCAAGCATAATGTGGAAAGACTGGAGGAGGCTTCAGTAGAAACTTATAGCTGACCAAGAAACCAAATTAAGAGAGGATATATGATGCTTCATAACATATCTTCACAGGCATGTCTCCTCATTAACTAGAGACAAATGGAGTCCAATGACAGTAAAACTCAATAATAGCACTTTTAAAGTGGTTAGCGAACAACACAGTAAGGTGCAAAGAGAATGCTTAAAAACATCATATGACAAAAGTAATCTTGTATTTGAAAACAAGGAGCAGCACTACTAATAACAAGAACAAAGTGTTAAACTAGTCAAAATAAGCAGTGCAGGGGTATGGGTGATTCCAAGCCAATCACAATGAAAGTGTTGATAGTGGGGAAGAGGCCACGGTTGTAAGAGTTATAAATAGAGCAAGTGCACGAGGCGAGTTGTAACGCAAGTGATTAAGTAAGCTCCTTCCGGCCTTAATTAGAAATCTTTGATGATAAAGCCCATCATCCGTCAGCTAGGGAATGATAAAGCAGAGAATATGGGCATAGAATGTCTTGTCGTATATTTAGTGTGAAAACAATAATGAAAGGCACAAGTTTTGAATAATTCTATTCAGGAGACAAGAAAAGAAGAACAAACTGAGAGGAACAGAATTAATTGCAAAGAATTCGAATCATGATCTAAAAGTTTTAAAATTTAAAACAGCTATGATAATTACAGTCTACTTTAAAAAAGGTACAGGAAAAGATATATTAGAGATTAGTGGAAAAACATGTCATAACAATTGCCTGATGCAAAAAGGAAGAAACAATGATAAAAACATGCAATTGCAGCGGAAAAAGAAAATATCTCCCTGTACAGACAATATGAATTACCTCCAAATCCTTTTCCTTGTCATATATGAATTTTGGCAACTTCCTCATGAGATCTTTTCTATCAGCCCCAGCCAGTACTTTGCTGCTCAAGAACAGTAACTGTTGTAGGACAAATGGGTAAAATCGACTGTAGTAACCATCAGAAGAAAGTAGACAAAGTAGCAATTATCGGTAGAGATAGATGTCAATATTGGGAGAAAATAATTGTCTAGCAATGAAGGAAAGCAGGTAAAACTATTAAATTATAATCATGGAAAAAGGCCCTTCATTCACTCATGGAATCAACTACTAGTTTATCTTTATCAGTTTATCTTTTCGATTAATCTTTACTGTTTTTATCCGTAGCTCTTAGTTCATAGTTTGTAGATCTTAGTCACCGCTCCCTTCCCCAAGAAGACGGCTTCCTGATAGCAAAAGTTTTTGAAAATAAAAAAAGTAGGATCCATTGTTATCTATCCTCTTTCTAGTTTGGAGATTGGCGGCTGCGCATTTATCCAGTCATGTCAAGTGGCATGCTCTCCTTTTTTTTTTTTTTTTTTTGATAAAAACGGCAAATTATATAGCTTTAAAGTGTGTACATTCTGCGAGATCATGAAAAAGTAAAGAGTACAGAGAGGAGGGAATAACTCCTATAGATGTCCCGAGGAACTCCCCAGAGTATCGGACGACGAAGGAGGCGACCCAGTCTGCTGCCCTGTTCGCCTTCTGAAATACGTGTACTATTTGGAAACCACCCAACTCCTAAGCCAGTCTCCGAGTCTCTCTAATGAGGGGATGGCCATCACCATATCTATCCACACCTCGGATCCAGTCAATCACCACAGAAGAATCCCCCTCAAGAAGCACCCACTCGGCACCGAGTACCCTCCTCGCATATGACAACTCCTACCATGCAGCCCGAAGCTCTGCCCCTACAACTGTGAGTCCCGGTGTGCGCTGACCCCCGGCTGCCACCAGCCTGCCCCAAGAATCTCTGATCACAAATCCAACACCCCCAGATATATCATCTACCGACATTCTTCTGTCGAAATTCACTTTGAGATGATCAAGGGATGGGGGCACCTAAGAAACGAGGGCGAACCTGGGTGTTGTGATAGCGGATAAAGTGCCCCAGATGTTCTTGGCCATCTCAGCAGTGAACATCGCGGAAGCTGCAGTATCCTCCCCCGACTGCAGTATAGCTCTGTCAACCATCATCCTCGGTGATAGCCTCCTACCCTCAAATATGCCAGCATTCCTGTCCAACCAAATATGATAAGCCGGGTATGCTCTGAAGATGCCCTCCTCTCAGAATCTGTGGCTCCGAATAGATACTCTCAATAAAAGAATCAAGTCCTATGCTGACTCCACCGACTGGGGCAAGGGGGCTGGTGATCTGCTCCATGTCTCTCTCGCCCTAGAGCACTGTAAAAAACATGATCAATGGTCTCCTCCATCTCCGTGCACACCACACATCACTGCATGACCCGCACTCACCGGGCTAGCAAACTTATGGTGGGTAGGCATCCCCATGCCACCTTTCAGATGAAGAGCGCCACACGCGGGTGAACCCGCATCCTCGAAATCCATCCTCCCTCAATCTGCCGGCCTGACTCCCTGCTAAACAGAGGAAGAAGATATCTGGTTCGTACTTGCATCCGGCCCGATGGCCTCCACACTAGCCTGTCAGACTCCTCCCGAGATGGAACCGGTAGAGCCAGAACCAACTCTGTCAACTGCTCTCCGAAAGCCTCCCGAATCAGCCCCTCCCTCCCCTGACCCTCAGCAGGGTCCAATAGATCACAGACTCTGTATCCATCCAATCTCGCCAAGTCCACCAAGGTCGACAGACGACTGATCGGCTGCTCAGTCACCCAACTGTCTGCCAAAATATCAATCAAACGTCCGTCCCCAATGGACCATCTAATCTCCGAAAGCACTAACATGGCTCTGGCACACATTTTCCTCCAAACCGGTGAGTGGTGCCATCCTGCCCGTGTCCCAGGCATCAAAGCTCCATACTTGGCCCTCATCAATGAGGACCACAAGCTATTAAGCTCTAGCATAAATCTAGCTATGTGACGCGCCGCTAGAGCCTCACGCCTCACCACCAAGGATTGCACTTCCAATCCTCCAACCTTAGTCGGCTGGCACACAACCTCCCATCCAATCTCTCCTTTCTGTTCCCATCCTAAGGAGAAGGGAGAAAAAAGCACCAACAGATGTTATGGCTTTTTGAAGTTTTAATAGTTTTGCTCCTATATCCTGTTCAGACTTTCTCGTTTAATATCATAAATACTACTTCTTGAGACAAGATTAATTTCTTGCAATAGCCAAAATAGTGGACAATTCTTTAATTCACTTTGCAAGCATCTCTCCATCTAGGTCTAGCTAGGTATATAATACATCTGAGTCTAACTTAAGCATGGCCCAAATTAGCATGAAAAGTGGATGCAAATCTTAATATTTGAATTTTAGACCATATTGATTTACTCAATAAACATGGACCTACATTCTCAGTTTTCTAATAGTGTTTCTTTACCTTTAAGTCGATCATCAAAAAAGCATGATTTAATTTAATTATGCATCTTGCAACTAATCTTATTTCATTGGGACCATATTTTACTCACAAACCTAATTTATGATCAGCTTGTGAACATCAAGCATTTATTGCCAAAAAATTCTCCAAACTTTGTAGGATGCGTGCTCTAACTATGTATAAACATGACCCTGTTCTGATCTTTCAGGATGATATCAAACCCCGATATACGTGACTGACACCTCTGTTTTGGGCTTTAATTAAACGTCTCTTATACCATTATCTTGTTCGTTATTAATTGGCATAATTTCCCTCGTACCGTTACAGGCCCTGGGAGTCTGTCTCCCAACCCTTCATTAAAGGAAAAAGATTTTTCTTTCCAAGAATTTCCGGCTCGGAGATTTGTACCTTCGCTCTCGCTGAGCCATTTGTCGTTCTTTTCTTCCTCTCATCTCTATCTTTTTTTTTTTCTCTGTTCTTTTCCTTTGGGTGGTGCCACGAGGTGGTGGCAATGGCTGGGGGAGGAGGTGGAGGAGGAGCGCCTCCGAGAGAGCTCGACCAGACACCGACGTGGGCCGTCGCCTCCGTCTGCTCCATTATCATTATAATCTCCATTCTTTTGGAGAAGGTTCTCCATCACATTGGAGAAGTAATCCGCCACCTTTTGCTTCTTGGTCTTTTATGGCTTTCTATTTGTTTCTGGAATGGATTTTCGATGGGGAGGACGACATTGGTTTCCTTCTGTGTTGGTTTTGTTCTGGTTCTTGAATTTTGTGGGGTTTGGTTAGCGCATTTAAAATAAAGATCCGATTTTTTTAACTTTTCTGAAATATGTTTCTATTTTATTTGAATTTGTTCTGGATCTTTTTGGGGGGGTTTTAACGTGGATTCTTGAATTTTTTGGGGCTTGGTGTGCAAACATGCAATGAAGATTCAATTTTTAATTGTTCGAAACGTGTTTCTAGTTTACTTGAATTCGTTCTGTATCTTTTGCGTTTCCTAACGTGGGTTCCTGAAGGAAGGGACCGTTTTTCTAAATTTGTGTTTTTTTTTTTGCTGGTATCCTCATATTGTGCGGGTAATTTTCTAATTTGTTATTTATCAGATAAAATTTGCTCTTCTTTTCTCCATTTTGTATCTATTAAGAGTTTTAGGTTTTCTAGATTAAAGATAATAATGACAAATGTTTTTTCCTTTCATCTTTTAAAAGTTTTCCCAGGTTTTCTGATGTATTTGTCCATCTTTCTCTAAAAAAAAGTTTTCCCACTTTTCTTGAATTTTCTCTGTTCTTCTGGAGCAATAAGGGAAATATATAACCTCTATAATCTGATGTTCTATTGCTTTTTGCCGACTGTTTTTCTTTTCATGGTTTTCTTTTGGTTAGTTTGTGGTTTACATAATGGTTCTTTGTATATATTTGTTTTAGGTAAACAGTGTTTAATATTAAAAAAAAATTCCACTTTTTATGTATCGATTGCTCTCAATTTTTTGTTCTACCAACTTCAATTCTCTCTCTTCTATCACAGTCATGATTATATCTCTTCATGGATCACATGTATTGTAGAGCATCATGCCAATCTTTGTTTGGTCTTAGTAGGAAAGATCAATGCTTTTGGTTTGCTAGGACTTATTTGTTTTGTATTCTTTTGTTGGCATAGTTGGAATATTTCTTCACTGTTGACCTGTATTTCAATTGCAGTGGTTTAGAGAGAGACGCAAGAAAGCTCTGTTTGAAGCTCTAGAGAAAGTTAAAGCTGGTATGAGCTAAGAGTGTATAACCTTTCTAATTAGATGAACTTGAATTTCCTACTTAAACTTGAATTTTCTTTTACTGTAGCTCATACTAATATATATTCTGAGTTGTAATCATCATTCATTGGTTACTAAAGCTTGTTCCTCTTTGATTTCTTTGTGGCCTCTTTTTGAAGCGTATTTGCGAACAGCATCACACACCGTTTATAGTTTCTATAGATATCTTGCTAATTTATGTGTCTCCATTGTTTGGCAATTCATGCAGAGTTGATGATTCTTGGTTTCATCTCCTTACTGCTGACATTTGGACAAAACTACATTTCCAAGATTTGCATACCAGAAAAAGCTGCGGATACCATGTTACCATGCCAGCTCGACGAGGATCAAGTAGAGGCAGAATTAGCAGAGGGTGGTCATCACAGGAGGCTTTTGTGGGATGCAATAATGGATTTATATCCAAAGCATAGGTTCTTAAGTGAGGCTTCATCTGTTTCTAGGTGTCCCCAAGTGAGTAAATTAACACAATGCTGTGCTTATAAACTTGAATTGCTTTTGGTTTTGCTGATTTTTAGAACTAACTAAATTGGGTTTGTTGGTGAAAACATGTACAAATGCCACTCCATAAAAAAACACAAGATATTGCCATCTTTATGAAGTTTGATGGGGATTCCTGTTTCCACTCCATATTTTATGAAAAATTCAAAAGATTTTTCCTCCCTTGGCCAATTTTGTCTCCATAGGTTATCGTGATTGTGCTTTTTTATGTTCTTTCCACCTTTTGAATGGCCAACCAGAATACATATTAATGCTTTATAAACTCGAATATACAGGTGTCAACAGAATTTCTGACAAGGATGGAATATTGTCAGGATAGGACCTTGTAACGTATCCTGATGTGTGCCTTGAAATATGCTGAGTAAAATCTTTCTTGATCTTCCTTCACAGACCAATCATGTAACCTGATCTTATTACGATCTATCATGGAACAAATATTTAATCTGCAGTTTGTTAGAAAAATAAATGATAGTGTACCTTCTCATCACCTGTCTCTTGAACTTTATCAGTAGGTTAACCACAGGCTATAGTGCACTGCATCACCATCACTGATAGGTTAATAATGAAAGCTGAGATGAAAAAGAATAGACAGCAAGTGAGGATGCCATAATGTTATATCGTTCCCTACTCATAATGCAAAATCTCTGACTAGGAAATTACAGAAAAAAACAGAAAGTAGAAGGTTAGCTGCATGGGGCAAGTAACATGGGATGAATAATTCAAGACCTTATACAGGCCCTTGTTCATGAATTGACATTTCCAAGGAACATCTTTCACCATGAGAGTCCACTTTTAGCAATTACGAGTCATGGCAGTTGCTGATTGTGGGACACATTTGAAAGAATTCCCCAATCACAGGATCCTGCCTTTCCCCTGTTGTAGATGGCAATCCAGAATTGGTAAGATAACTCCATTGAATCTGGCTTATCATGTAGTTGCATATCTTTATGTAGCTGCATGTTGTGGATGATATAGTTTCTTGGCATTTGCTATCATGACAACGAGCTGGAGCTCATATTGAAACTTTCTAGCCTTCTTTTGATGATTAACTCTCTGCACTTTTTCACCTGATTTCATTGTTGTCAAGTATATAACTAGCTGAAAAATTTCATGCAATGTCTTTTTTCAACATTTTTGGAAGACTGCACCTACTTTTTTTTGTCTATATTAATTTGTTGCTTAGGCCATTTTAGTTATATATTGCTCAAAACTTTGGATTTCTTTTCAATGCACTGCGAATTGACTTATTTATTTTCTGCCTTTTCTGTGTTTCTTTGTGCTTTCTATAAACAGGGAAAGGTACCACTTATTTCGACAAATGGACTGCATCAGTTGCACATATTCATATTTTTCTTGGCAGTCTTTCATGTATTAAGTAGTGCTGTTACAATGGCCTTGGGAAGAGCGAAGGTTTGTAGGAACTTGACTATATTGTTACTTTGTGGTGTTGGTTTCATTCACCTCTATAATGTGTGTTGCTTCAAATATGCACCTACACTAAAAGTATTTAATGAAGAAGTACATATTGTTGCTTGATGAACAACCTCTTTTTTGTAGATCCGCAGGTGGAAGGAGTGGGAGAAGGAAACTTTATCCACAGATTATGAATTCTTCAATGGTATTTTGTTGCATCTTGCTATGTCTCATTCTTTCGTTAGATATTCTATAGGGTAGCTTCCTTTACACTAAATAGTAAAGTGAGTCCTGAAATCTTATTGGGCCAGCTGAGGGTGTATCCTAAGTTTAAGCTAAACTTTGGTTAGCCAGAAATCTTAGTCGATAACATATCAGAGCAGTATGAAATTACTTTATGTGCTACTTATATCATGTTCTTGGTTTTACCATTTGAATGGAATTTCTTTCAGTAATTACTGGTCTCTCAGCTCTTGCTAGCCTAGCTAAGATTGCTCCACATTCTCAATTCAGAATGTTGTTGTTCATATATAATTCACTCCCAGCTTGGCCGATCAGCACTAATGAGACTTCACTGACTTTGAATGTTAGCCATCTTTTCCTATTTTTATGCTTTCTTCTACTTCTTTATCAAAGTTGATTTGTAACCAATAAAATGGCTAACTACAGTTAACATGTTAGCTACAGTCAAAATGAGTAGGATTTTGGCTATTTATAGTGTAATTTGTTTGAACGTAGTTATTACTTTTCCAGGCTTTGAGATTTCATCCTTTACTTTTTTCATCATTTTTTTTACTTACTATGGCTTCATTTATCGTGTTTAAACAATGCAGATCCTTCAAGATTCAGATTAACTCATGAGATATCTTTTGTGAGACAACATGCAAGTTTCTGGAATAGGAGCCCCATCTTATTTTATGCAGTAAGATATGTTTTGTTATTTTAAGTTTGTCAGAAAAGCATTTATACTGCATTTATGTTAGTTTTGGTCATGCTATTTTATAGATACCAACATACCTGCACTATAACACAACATATCACAAGTTTCTAATACCTACTCTTGTATCCTCATGGATTCCACATTTCAGACTTAAAAATGACCTCTGTGCAAATATTCTTGCATCTGAAGTTTCTTCCTTATGATTTAGCAAAAATGCTTGTGTTTAGATACCTAAAATCCATGACGTTTTGCTTAGATGGTACAAGCAACAAATAAGCACTTGTTTAAATTGATTCAGCAGCTCATCTTTTGCATTTAAGTGTGCATATTTTTCTTGATACTGTGTTTGTGGCATCTTGTATTGTCCATCTCTTGCAGGTGAGCTTCTTTCGTCAATTTTTCAGATCTGTCCGTAAGGCTGATTACTTGGCCATGCGCCACGGTTTCATCACCGTGAGTTTTCTCAACTGAGAAATGTAAATATTTCAAGAGAAGTTGTTGTGAACTTTGTTGACTATATAATTTTTCTAGGTTCATTTAGCTCCTGGCAGCAAGTTTGATTTTCAAAAGTACATAAAGAGGTCACTAGAGGATGACTTCAAAATCATTGTGGGAATCAGGTACATGAAAATATCATTTGCAGTCCTTATCAACTCATGTAGTAAGACAGGTCTATCATGTTTCACCGCACCAAAGAAGTAGAGTGATTTTTTATTATTCACATCATCCATGCTGGAAGAAACTGTTCTTTTTTACTTATATTTCTACTTTTACTGCTATGGGTTAGTTCTGCTATTCAAATAACACCTGATAGTGGTATTCCTAGACTGTTATGTCTAATAATTCCATAATTGCATCAACCTGTGTTCTTGTCTCAGCATGAAAAGAACTTCAAGAGTAAGAATGATTTTCTCTTATTTTGTTTTACCTTCTGTGGTCACCAACATTTTCACAACCTTAATCTCAGCCACCACAACCTAGTCAATTTCTACCTCTTTCACCATGACCATTATTCACTAGGAGGAGTTGGTCTTTCATTAGAATTAGTCTATCAGTTGATATACAAGGAGAAGAGAGAACTGTTGACAGGAGAATGCACCATGTAATTTTCATAAATTTGCATCAGTTAACTCACTATGATTAGTCAGTATGATTATGTCAAGGAGAAAAGAAGACTCATTGACACGGGAGACTTCTTGCAACTTTGGAGAACGCTTTTCATGGTTTTACATAACTCGCACATCTACATTAATTACTACTCGAAGTGTCCGCCGGGTGTACCAATATACTCATTATTGCTTCTGTTCTTGTATTTTATGTATTTTGCAGATTTACTTGAACACTCCTTTCATATGATTATCAGAATATACAATTTCTTTGACATCCAAAGTTTCCCTTTTATAAAGTCTCATCATACTGTAGCTAATATTGCCTTATTCTTACACAAATCAACTCAGGTTGCGACATCATTCCAGCCCCATCATAGACATAAAGCCACCATTTTGAGAGAAGAATTGAGATACTTATCCTTCTTCCCTGCCTCCCTCCCCATAAATTTCCATCTATTTAATCAGGGATAGCAGCCCTATCGGCTATGCAGCAATCTCTGAGTCCACACAAAAAGGAAATATTATGAGGAAATACAACAAGCTCCTTTTGTGACAGAGTAGAGCGCACGATCTGCAGATTCACAAGACCACTGTAAGCCTCCATGGAGGCTAGGGAATTAAATATGTCAACTATATAGCACAAGAAACATAAAAAGACCTTTAATCTCCATTTAATCTTTAGATACTTTGCACATATCATCATGGCAGATGAGGTTTGAAAATGAACTATTCATTCACAGCAGCCTCTGTTGGCCTGCTACTCTGGTGTGTTCAATGCCACATTGTACACTATAAGATCCATGTGAATTCAAGACAATTGGAAAGGTAAAACTAGAGATATGTCGTCTGTGCTTGTCTGCTTTCAAAAAGAGACGAACCAACACAACAAGAATGAAATGATAATTTGCTACCATGTTATGCTTCAAGAACCTGGGTCTTCTATACTTGCAAATGAACCTCAAGGTCCTATTTAAGGGGCATATACCAGTTTATCTATAGCTGGTCTCAGTTCCCAAAGATGATAAAATGTTGAAGAAAAGAAACAGCTAGACAAGAAATATAGAAGATTTATAGAGAATAACCATAACCATCAAGCTTTACCCTGGGGTCATTAAAGAAGGCTTAGAGTGAATATTGAAGAGAAATAATACAAGAGGAGGAAGAAGGAAATGGTGATTTTTTGATCAAAAAAGAAAACAGAGGGTTTGAAGAGGAAATACCACATTCATGGGGCATGCCTCTTACAATAGTAGGCTAAGGATTTAGGGCAGAAGTTACTAAAATTTTGTACCTCATATGTTGATGGTCACTCTAATCATAGGTAAACTACTATCACTCTAATCACACCCAAAACCTATCAGTAAATTAAGTGAAGTTAGGACATAATATTTAGAATGGTTTTTAGCACCAAACAATGCCGGTCTATTGCGGGCTTTCCAACTCAGTGATAGGGAACTGATGCTTGGTACACCACTCATACTGAGTATCGGTACCAAGAACCAGACTGCACCAATACTATATCAGTCGGGTACATAGTCTGCCGTACCGGTCGGTACGGGTCGGTATCGGCCAGTACATACCGGTACCGGACCCTACCGATACGGTACAGCTACATATTTCGGTACCGAACCATACCGACCGGTACCGATGCGTACCGGCTTGTACCGACCGGTACTGATGCGTACCGGCCTGTACCGATCCGGTACCGATGCGTACCGATGCATACCGACACGTACCGATGCCGTACCGGCCTGTACCGATCCGGTACCGACCCAAACCGACCAGTCCGTACCGGCTCCAAATTTTTTTGGCTTTTAGCCCCATCGGTATAGTACCGGTTCGGCTCGGTTTGGTTCGGTACCGTACCGGTACCGAGGCCCATCGGTACGTCGGTACAGTCGGTACCGCGTACCTTGGTTGGGTACTTGTACAGGTACCGAAACCTGTACTATAAACCTTGTTATTAAGTACAAGATATATGATTTTTCTTTTTAGTGTGAAATGAAAGCTATTCAGTGTTCTAGCAATTTTCTAACTTAATAAATAAAAATCTGACCCGTTATGGAAACTTAACATTTGGAGACATCCTGAAATTCTAAAGTTCTGTAGCTGACTCTGTGAACTTGAAGTTTGTTAAGTAAAAATTTAATAAAATGAAAATGAAGGTGTTGTAGTCAAACATGCATAGCTTTTCAGGGTCTTAAATTGCATCTTCAGCCACATGTCAATTGTTAGGAGCTTACGGATAAAAAAGTGAAGCCTGGAATGCTTAAGATATATCAGCTTCACATACATTCAGCAAGATAAAACAAATAAATGAACCAATATGCTCGAAATCTCTTGTTTGTCATCTTTGCCTATGGTTTGGTCTTTGGCTGGGGAGTGGACCACTCACTTGACCGTGGTAGAGACCCAAGTGCTGTGCTGGTCCATAGGTTGATTAGATCCTCTCCTTAAAAACCCTCTCTTACCCACACACATTTTTTTTAACTCTTCCATCTCTCTTAAACTCATCATCAAGATTTTTTTTAAAGACAACACGTGCTATCAAATTTTTAACCATAACCAATCACGAAGTACCTGTCTCATCTCACTTTGAGATTTATTGATCTTTTTCAGCCATTCTGAATTGTGAAAGACTATGATCTCTGTAAATTGATACAATGCGAAGTGTGATCTGTCCAAACTAATGTAATTGGAATATATGGTCATACTTGTATGAATACGTCAAATATGTTAGTGACAAATAGCTCTTTAACCTCGAGGTCATGTCTCAATTTTCCTGTCATGTAGCATTTGCTAGTTTCATTTTCTTCAAATCTCGTCATGTTCTGAAAACATTTATCCAATTGCAATGGATGTTGGACTGTTGGTTATAAGCTCGTGCTTACTTTCTATGAAGCAAGCAGCAAACACAATGATATCTTTCATAGTTGCAGCATCTTTGCGTTCAACAAGAGATACATTGTCTTTTGCTGTTACAAAATTAAGATGCTTATGGTTCTATTTACTTGTTTTTCTTAGTCTCTGGATTCTTCTTTCTTCGTATTTCTTGGTCATAAATCTTCACTAAGGTTTGTCTCGGTCTGTGACTATTAACCTGTTTCTTCTTATGTCTGAGCAGTCATGTTTTGTGGGGTTCTGCTGTGCTCTTTTTACTTTTTAATGTCAAGGGTGAGTCACTCTCAGAGTGTTTAATCATCTTTATTGACCCACATATATTTCAGTTTTTTGCATTAACAACGTTATTTTGCTCACAGGATGGCACACAATGTTCATCATTTCCGTTATGCCCCTGATTGTAAGGAACTTAATGAATAAAATTGATTTTCCCCATTTTCCGTAGACCCAGTTTTCTTATCATGTGATTGTTTATGCAGATAATATTGGCAATTGGGACAAAGCTGCAGGCTATCATCACAAGAATGGCTGTTGAAATCCAAGAGAGACATGCAGTGATTCAGGGAATTCCTCTTGTGCACCTCAGTGACCATCATTTTTGGTTTGGTCGTCCTCAGCTTGTTCTGTTTCTAATTCATTTTACATTATTTCAGGTACATGATTCATCTCCTATGTTTTCTAAGTTTTGTTTCTACTCATCACATTACATACATACATACACATTACATATATTTATGAGACAGTGTGGACTTTGCTCTTCTAGAGAGGAGAGGGTATCTTCTCCTCTCAAGTCCAAAATAAATAATGGAGCATCCAAATTGAAAGTCCATACTACTGATCATGATCCATAGTATTTGTATGGCACCATCCAAGGGGATGGGCATGCCAGAAAACTTGTATGCATAAATCAGATGGCAAGGGGTAGCCATATGTGCGGGCATGCCACCTTAGAGCAGCTGGAAATATAATGATCGAAAGGAGGATATATGAGAGTAGTGTGGGTCTTAGTGCCTTGACCTTCAAGGACTTTCACTACCATCACACCACCATTTGAAGAAGATGGATCTGGATAGGGATAGTAATGTAGCTTGAGCTATAGTAGTAGAAATCTAGGTTAACACTATTTTAAGATAGAAAGCTACTAGTAAGCTAAAATAAGATAAAATACATTGATTTAAATTGTCGAAGTGTCTTACAAAGTACAATTCCACTTATTTTACTAAAAGATAATAATTGCCCACTTTGACGGTTGCTACTTACATCGGGCCTCTACTTCCGACGGTTCTGGTAATTGACACCAGCCATTCTCCCACTATGTATGTTCGTTAGCATAGTTATTTTGCATCAACTGTCAGGCCGATAATCATATCTTTTCGGTCTTGATCTACTCAGACGTTTTATATTGGCCATCTCTCTTTTATTTGGCCATAATATGGTCTTCTACACTTTGGAAATATCTTAGGAGTCGATTTGGTCATCTCGGTCTACTTTTGCTAGCCATCCAACTAAATACACATTGTATTGTAATTGAGCTATCGTCCAGCTCATCAGCATCATGGCTGAATTTTACCTCTTTGGTCTGTACCACCATCGGTAAGGTTTATCATGGCCAGACCTTATCTCGCCCAGCAAGGGTTGCATGATTTCCATCTGCTTTTACCTTGTCAAACCTTATCCACATGGTGTTTACTCATGGTCTCTAGCTAAGTTGTTGAGATGGGGTGTAAACAGTATTAAAAATGCTTAGAAACTAAAAATCATGTATTTTGTCAGATAGATATCATTGACCATCTTTAAAAACTGATGACATATTGCTGTCTGATTGTTGGACAAGCCTTGCCACTAGATCAATACCATAGTGTTTTGGTTTAGTTTTCAGATCCAAGACTCCTGTTATGGTTGCATTTGAAACTTGCTAGAGTATAACAATTCAAACCACTTCTTGATGGATATATAGTGGTTGAAAGTCTTTCTTTTAACTTTTCTTCGTTACTTATAGATTTTGAGAGTATAAACTTGGGATTTTTTCTTGATTTTTCGTCATTACTTATAGATCCTGAGAGTATAAACTTGGGATTTTTTCTTGATTTTTTTTCTTGATTTCATACATCCTTACAGCAAATGTTTACAATAGCTTGGTGTAATACAAAGGTGTTTACGTTATCAAATTGATGAGGAATATGTTACTTAAGGCATTAGATTTTTGGAATTCACATTACGACGAAGGAGAAAACCGAAAAGTGAAAACATGTGGGAAATAATTAGCCATGATTTGATTTTTGTTTTTGGACTTGGAAACTTTAACGTCTTTTAGTCAATCCTATTGTTTTCTAGCTGTAGAAATAATAAATGCACATGTTGTATGATCTTCTCACTTATTTGAGCTAATTTTGTTTCTTTACCCCATTAAATTTTAATTTCTCCCTTGGTATTCATATCTCATTGCATTTTTTTAAATTTTTCTGGGTTTTATAATGCTTTTGTATGTTTACACAGTTTTGGCACCTACTTTTGCAATATTCATTTTCAGCTGATTCTGCAACTCAATTCAGTGTACCTCTTCAAGTTCATCTCACCCCATTCCTCAACTCCCTCTGCTAATTTTTCCCTTTTAGGACCTGTTTCGGAACTTCTTGCTGGATTTGGTAGGCTCGGCTAGAGAGAGAGTGTGGGGAAGGAAGGGAGGGAGCGCGAGAGCAGGACAGGAGAATATAGGGTCCCACAGGATCAAAAGAAAACAAAAAAGTCTTTGAGAGTCATCTTTTTCTTGATACCCGGGGAGCGGACTGCCTAACATCCAGCCCTCCCTTCCTCCTTTCCCATTCCCTCCCTTCACCTAGCACCCCAATCCTACCCTATCCCACTGGATCTAGCCAAAGAAGCCCTTATATTCTCCTTAGTTTCTTTGGACCCTACATCATCTTACTTGTCTTCAGAGTTCAGGCTTCTCCATCAGAGCTTTCCTTGGGTACTCTTTCCCACTTAGGCTTATTCAAGGTGAGACACTAACCATGTCTGTTGTTCCTGTTTTGCATCTCACTTTTCTTGAGTCAGCTTTGATGTATTTCTGCTTGACAGAGCAATCAGGGTATCTTTCATCTCCTCATTTTTCAGATTTTAGCCTTTGATCCACCTACTGTTAGTGGTCCATTGTTATATCAAGTTATTGGATTTTGCTATCTGTTATTGGATCAACTTAAAATACTTGCTAAAGATTGGCCTTCAAATGTGGTCCCCCTGGATTGTCTTAGCTTCACATTTAGCTAGTGCTCTGATTAGGCTTACAAACCAAATAAAGCACCTATGATTTGCTTGTTTATGAAGAATTTCCAGAGGTGAATCTGCAGAATATAAACAAAGATGGAAATGGCATTGTAATCAGATGGTGGAACTTGGTAGTAGATGAAAAGATCTTCTGTGGTTAGTCTCCTTGTTTGATTGTAAGGTTAAAAATATTGGGACTGTACTCCGATACCATAAACATTGAGTAGGGGGGTGGATAACATTTCTTAAGCATATTATACAGGTGGCATGTGATTACAAAGAACTTGCCCTATGAGCATGATACCAAGTTAAAAGGTGTCTGTGTAGATATGCAAACTTCTGGCTATGCAATCCACATATGTTCATACTTAAGACTGGGTTTTTGCGCAAGTATAAAGATGTATATTATGAGTTTGATATTTATTTGCTTTTACAAGCTACTATGTTAATTATCTCTACTGAACTCTAATGCAAACATTGTAAATAAAATATGCTTTAACTCTGATGTCCTATAGGTTAAAGGAAATATTGAAGAAACAAATTTTAATCGCTTTCCATCATATAAATCAGACCTTAACTTTGATACTATTTCTTCAGTGAATACACTGTTGTCCTAACCTTTTTTTTTTGCCTATGAGATGAATTGAAAAGCATTTTGATAAATTTGTTATAATGTCTTCGAAAAGCATTTGAAGTGTGTCCTTTTTTACATTGATGCAGAATGCATTCGAATTAATATATTTTCTTTGGATTTGGGTAAGGCTTTGCTTCCTCACTTTTTTAGTATTTCTCCGTTTTGCATGTGGTGATTATTATATTTACTTTAGCTTTCTTCAAGCTAATGCTCAATCTGTCCTTGGCAGTATGAGTTTGGGTTGAATTCCTGCTTCCATGAAAATAATAAGGTCATCGCTGTAAGAGTGTGTCTTGGGTAAGTTTGATATAAATGTTTTTCTTTTCCCTGGCCATAATTGAACTTAAACTTTATTTTAGTTGCCATTTTTCTCCTGAAGGATAAAGCAATTGTTTGCTTTATATGGGACTGCTAATACAGAATGACTTGTCATTGTATAATTTTAGAAACATCTATAAGTTTTATTTATTTGGTGTTTGCATAAATAATATAATTCGGAATTATATAATAGAGTGTCCAGCAATTTTAAAAGGATGTTCTAAGTATTATCTTAATGGAATACTCGAAAAGAATATTTTCACTAACATTCAATGACTATTTAGCACTACTCATTAATGCATGTAGGTCATTTCATAGAGTTTGTGTGCTTGTGTGTATTTGTGACTGTATTTAATGCATGTAGGTACCTGCGGGCACATAGGATGCTTCAGATGCTTAAAAAGAGCAGCTGGCTTTATCTTGTCTCTCAGAAATAAAGCGCAACAAGTTATCTATTTATGATTGTGGCTCAATAAATTTGATGTTGATGTCTTTGGCCTACCAATATGCTCAAGTTAGTAAGGCTCTGTAAGATAAAAGATACCTGAGATATTTTTAGTTTTTATAATTGAATTAGAGAGGGTGGGTGAATCCTCTATGCACTGATTAACCACTGCATGGTTCTTGTGTGCACTTTGAAACTTAGCAGAAAGATTCGGTAGTAACAACTTTTGTAACCTCGAGCTGTAAGATCCATTTTCTGTAGAAAATGAACATAAAGCAAAAATCTGTTAGAACAAATGTCATGCTGAACAATGTAATGTGGAATAGGAAACAAGCTCGTGACATTGGTAAACAATGGAGTGTTATAAATCAGATTAAGATAGTTGGATATATTCATAAAATTTCGTAGCCAGCCTGAGTAAGGGTCAGACTCTGGTCTAAATAGCAAGTATTTAAACCATATGAAGGATTTAGATGTGTTAAACAAATGATTATAAGATGCTTCCTGTGATGATAGGCATGATATTGACATGTACAGCAGCAAGGTAAGGTGTGGCCTGCTGAGTCTGCATATTGTTGAATTATGATTGTTTTGGGGGTTTTGTGCAGAGTGGGAGTTCAATTTGTATGCAGCTACGTTACGCTTCCTCTTTATGCACTTGTATCTCAGGTATTCTTTTATACATTTATTTTTCCTTGTATCAATTTTCAATTTCAGGAATGGCTGGATACCATATACTAAGTATATACATTCTCCTACTTAAATTCATGAAATGGTTGAAGGAGAAACTGGCAATTTACTATCGTTCTTCATGTGGGTTGCTCATGAAGATATTAACTATTGCTTTAACAGAGTTAATCTGATGAAAATGAAGTAGTCTGCATGTTAAGCAATACCATTGTTAAATGCACATCTCAGAAACAATGAAGGCTTTAAATTCTGACATGGAACATTTTCTTCTTGCTCCAGATGGGTTCCCACATGAAGAAGTCCATTTTCGATGAGCAGACATCCAAGGCCCTCAAGAAATGGCACCACGAGGCAGTGAAGAAGAAGAACCCACCAAAGAACTCACCGAACTCCCCCCCGAGGTCCCCATCTACAAGTCCAAGAGCAAGCCAAAATCCAGCCTGCAAAACTATGAGGAGCATATCCCTAACTCCTTCTGGGAGGAGGCAGTACTCAGACCCAGATGCATTAGCTGCTAAAGCTGAAGCACCGTACTCGTCATCAACCACCACCATGGTTTCAACTGTAAATAATACCGACCTGCTAACTGGATCAACCGAACACCATCAGAACGGCAAGCAAGATGAGTTCTCATTGGTAAATCTTACGGATCCATAATGGTGCATGTAATACAGTGATTTTGTGCTTTCTAGGTTTCCTATGATTTGTTAGATAAGTTTTGGTGTTTGATGCTTGTAAGAGAAATGTGTATTTATTTGGACATACTGACTGGTGTAATAGAATACATTTCACAGAATTTTGAAGTTGAATTGGAGAGATTCTTTGGTAGTTTAATCTGTCTGAGTATAATCAATTGAAATCCTAGGTGTTTGCCATACAAAACTAGCTCAGAAGGGTAAGGTTGGGCAGCCATTAGGAAGTTCAACCCTACCATTGATGTGCAGATAAAAAGAGCATAACTGACTAAACTGGAAAAAGGGTTGAGACTTCAAGGAAATCGGTATCCTCAATTTGTTCGACAAAGAGATATGGTTGTGGTGGCTGATAGGCCTGGCATCAAAGGTGTGGCTGATTACGAGTTGTCCATGATCTTGTTGATCAGCTTTCTTTTTAGGCTTAAATTTACAAACATTAAGGGGACATACAAATTAGCATGTCCACAACCTTGAGATATTGATTCACTGGCTCAGCCACCAGCTGGCTAAAGTAAATAGAATCAATTTTTCACATACATTCCTTGCCTGATAACTTTTTTTGTTGACAGCACCGAGCCATTAGCTGGGGAAATTCCCTTGCTAAAAAGTTTTGTTTCTTATGAGCTCGGATCTTAAATCTTCTGCAGCATTAACATTATAAGCATCGATGTTAGGTTCTTTGCCAGCATTGTTTTGTGATAATGATTGGTGGAATCACCTTGCCCCTGTTCTTCTTTAGTGATGATTGGCTGAATGACTTGTTTAGTAATTAAGATACCTATCCCTACAGAAAAAATATATAAATGTTCCAAACTAAATATTGAATTTATAGAGATTAATATAGTGGGACATATCAATTTGAATGGAATAAGATAATAAGAGCTGAAACCTCTCTTTAGTATAATACAAAGTCTTGTGTCCCTGACTGACCAAGTGGAAGAAAGAAACAAGACTTCTCAGCACGTCTGAGATGGGGAGTTGCCACCGCTGCAAAGTTCGATCCAAAGCATGACTAGGTTCGGTCTTGGTGTCACTATGATTCTCCTCTCGTTCTTCGTCTCAACCTCGTCCCTCATTTTTGAATGCCGCTTGGTATAAGACGCGAGACCGTCGAAATCAAAAAGACTATGTCTCTCTTCAGCATTCCATCGAATAGATGTCGTGCTTCGCTGCCTACCACTCTTCTCACAGGCAGAGAGCCTGAGAATATTGCATCCTGGCAAGCGAGGACGACAGCAGTGAGGGAGGTGGAGTTCGCCGGAGATCCGGCACGGCCGCCGGATGATTAGGATATGCGGAGCGGCTGCACGCGTAGAAAGAAACCAGCTTGCCAACTGCTTTCGCTACCACGGTATAAGCTTCTGCTTTCCCGTGTAGATCTGAAGTGCGTAGATCCGCATATACCTTTCTATGCGGATTTACTTCCGTATATAACCTATATGCCGACATCCGTACACTGGTTCACCATCTTGTAAACGACAGTTCCGTTATTTTTGTGCGGATTTGCGTCCGCATAGTACGTTTATGCGGAGCCACCACACTGGAGCAGGTGTTTCCCAGGACAGTTTTTAGACGAACGGCCCCCATATAGCTTTCTATACCGATTTTATCCGCATATAAACTATATGCGGCTTCCGTACACTCTGCCCAATCTTGGAGTAAACTGTTCCGTTATACTTAATGCCGATTTACGTCTGCATATAACTTTTATGCATGGTGACCGCACCAAAGTTAGCCGCTTTTCCACTTTCCAGGACATATTAGGTGAAAATGTCCGCATTATTGTTCTATAAAGATTTTCCGCACAATAGTTTTATGCGTATGCTAGCACTAGTGAGTCGTATTAATGCATTTCTGTTTCGATAGAAGTGGGTGAACTTTCTTTTTTTTGCAAAATTCTCATAACCTTTTCAGAATTTTTTCGATAAAAATTTTATCACACATGCCAACTATTGGTTTCTATAGCCCTTTTTTTCTTAAAAAAAAAATTGTTACCCTTCTATTTTTGAAAGATTGCGAAACTGATATATTTTTTTGGCATGCATCATGCTTAATGATGTATCCTCCTATTAATTTCTTTGGAAAAGAAAATATTAAAAATAGTTTTGCATTTGGTTTGCTATATAGCTCAATGTCCAAATTATTGGTTGAGGCATCAATATTAGCAAAGCTAAGATTCATAAATTGACATGTTTGAAATTTCTGAATCTATTTGAAAGTGAATTATACGATATTGTTCGTTATATGTGGCATGAACATGTCGATTTCAGTTAATTTTAGAAAATAAGTTGCCAAAGCCAATTGATGAAATAATTGGAATTCTACCTAAAGGTGGGGATGATAATGTTTAGCCATTTAATTCATTTAACTCATTTTAACTTATTGTAAATTGGACTAAATTATCTGTTTGATAAAATGATCAAGCTTAAATATAGGTATTTGGTCCATTTAATAAATAAGTTAATTTAAATTAATATATTTTTAATCTATTTATATCCGATCTGATCCGTGTGCCACTCGGGCCGATTCCCTCACCGACCTGAAGGGTACTTGAGGAATTTCGTTAGTACAGATCACAGATGGGTGGGTTATTCCTGGAATTTTATCAGGGACTGGATATACTTGGAGGATTGCGGTTCTTCCCGGGCTCCCTTAACTCCCACCATTCCAACGGCCATGGCTTCAATTCATAGCTTCCCCAAAGCACTTATTGATGACACTCTCCTCTACCCTCCACCCATCGAGACAGCAGCAGCAGCAGCAGCACACAAGAAGCTATTGCAACAGCCGAGTCCTAATGTCCTTCCACTGCTCATATCAAGAAGAGATGCTCTTCTGATCTCTGTTCTGCCCTTCAACTTGGCTGCACTCTCCCTTCCCTCGCAGGCCAGAGAGAGGAGGGGCAGGAAGGCCATCTCTCCTGAGGAGTACATGACTAGCCGTTAGTCTCCTTATCTTAACCTTTCTCTATCTCATAGATGGATTCTATATTCCCGTATCTTAACCTTTCTCTATCTCATGAATGGATTCTATACCTGATGTTATCTTTTTGTGTGCTTCTTTCTCTTTTTGTTTTTATGTCTATCTTTTTGTGTGTTTCCAATGAACTTTTTTTTTTTTTGGTTTTGGATGATTTGTTGGATAGTGGAAGAATACATTTGGTAAAATTGGCTTTGTGCATTGTCATCCAATTTTTTTTGTCCTTTCCTTTTTTGGTATTGAAGTTATTGTTATTGGACTAGTGGCCCTTTTACTCTGTAGATCAGTTTTGGGTGATTAAGTTCTATTGAATTTGGCATGTTGAAGGAATCCATTTCAGGGAACTGAATTAGAATTTCTTTATAATTTGTTACTCGCCATTTGAATTTTCAGAGTAGGAAGTTCTCTTTCTGTGGCATTTAAATTGAACTGTTACATTTGTTTTATTTTTATTTTTTCCCTTTTTGCGGGCGATGTTGTTGGTCATACGCAAACAAAATAACAACATTAGGAAGTGAAGAGAATAATGGACATACCATAAACCGTCCAAGATATCAAGATGAGGCATAATGAGTTCCCCATCTTTACTGAAAAACCATAAAAGTGAAACAGAAAGAAGTATGCTGACACTGGATAGAATGAGGGGATAGGAAACCTCCTCTTGACATGTGGACTAATGCTCGACCCTTCGCAAGACAGGTAGGAGCTACCCCCTTGGAGTTTCCATTCTGAATCATCTAGGGATGTTCAGGGCCTGCAGCACTTCAGTTTTAGGTTTTAGCCCCAATTCTCTTGATGTTGCAGCCTCAACAACTGTTGATGGACCTTTTAGTAATGGATCAGTTAGATTCTTTGACCTTGTGCTTCTACAATTGAAATTGTGCCTAATCTTGTGGATTTTCTTCGCATGGTTCTGCTTAAAATTTATTGTCGCATTGTGCAGTTTTCTTCTCTTTGCCAATTTGTTTATGGGTTTTTTTTTTGACGAAAGCCAATTTGTTTACGGCTGAAGCTGCAGTTTGTTGTTTATCATACTAGACAGAATACATAACCTCCTTGATTCGCATGCAATATGTAACGGGAAATCCCACAGAAACTATGCTAATTTTGCTGCACCACGAGCAAGCATTGCAATAACAGTTTGGTTTTCTGATGTTGACTTGGAATCTTACATATCTAGATTCTAATTCAAAATTATAAAGAGTGTTGTAAAAATTCCATTTAAATGCTATGTGATTAATCCAGGCAGCTCTAGGGAGAGTTACAATTTGGTTTCTAAATACATGCTGCGTAGCCGGACATGTTGGTCTTACCAGAGTTTGTGAAACAAAATGAAAGCCTTAATAGAACTGAAAATACAGGTTCCACAAATTATTAGTTTTGACATCCAGTAACTCATGACTTATTGTCCACTTGGATAAACTTATTTCAAATCTCTCCGAGCACTGAACAGTATGCCTACCATTTCCCTTATTGTTTTTCGATGATTCTGAAATCTAAATGTTCAAAACAGCTGATGGATTGAAGTATTATGATATTACTGAAGGAAAGGGCCCAAAAGCTGAGAAAGGTTCAACAGTGCAGGTTAGATTTGAAACTAAGTGCATATTTTTCTTGATGAAGTGATAGAAATTCCCCCAGAGAAAAAATATAAAAGCTCAAATTTTACAACATGTGTTCTTGTAGGTACATTTTGATTGCTTATATCGTGGCATTACAGCTGTGTCAAGTCGTGAATCTAAGCTTTTAGCTGGAAACCGCAGTATTGCACAGGTTTTTTTCACAAATGTGACTTGCTATAAATTTATGTAAATTAGATAAATAGCAGCAGTCTTTCCTTCAAAAATTCTTTCAAGTGTATACTGTACATTCATTCTTATATAATTTATTTGTCCTGAAATGACAAGGATATATCATTCCTAGAAGATTTTATGTCATAAAGTGCAAATCAACTAGTATCTAGCGGACTACCACCGCTATAATGGATCCCTGTTATATATAAAAAAATTAGTATAGAAGACAGTGGATATATATTAATAGACATTCTACATCACATTTACTTAGGTTTTGTAAAGTTAAATCAATAAATTTCTTTGGCAACATTAAATAATTTTCAGTCTCAAAATAAAAACTTTAAAAAATCTTTCAGTAGATTTAGAGATGATAGTTTTATGCAGTTAGAAAGTACATTGGCTATCTGATCAAGTATGCTGTGCGAGTTCTAGCTTAGAAACTTACCCTTGAAACATCTGTATTATTCAATAGCCCATTTTTCCGTAAAGAAATTCATACCATCATTTTTTAGGATGGATTAATAAAATCCCAAGAAATATTTGCATTTAGGGAGTGAAAATATATGGTTTTCTACTGGGCTTAACACAAAGATGGCATCATCCAAATGTATGAATATCAGAAAATTAATGAGCGGACTATCGGGTTTTCAGAGACTTGAGCCATTCTCTGAACCCAAGAATTGATATCAAGCTGATGGCATGGAGTTATCTACAAATGAGATCCATATGTGGAAGAAAAGTAAACTGACACAGATCCCTAAGCCGTTGATTTGAAGCCAATAGTAAAAGAATATTGATAATTGACCTTCTGTTATATTAATCAAGAGCCAAATAGCTGGGATTTCAGTAGTTCAACAACAAGATCATGCTTACTGCTGCCAATTTGATGAGGAAAAAAAAGTGATCTTATTGGAATTGACTCTGGAAAGATAGTTTTATCCTACTCTTGAAGCTTGGTCAAACTGCAGCTCCAATTAAGATTTGCATATTTTGGGCTGTGATAGAGTGTTTTTTTCTTTTTCTTTTCCTTTTTTGATGAAAGGATGGGAAATCACATAAATTCATGAAGAAAATAAATGCAGTGATCAGAAGCACAAGATACAGTGCCACATCAAAAGTACAAGAAATCCCATAAAATGTCAACCAATAAATTGCTCAAAAAGAGGTGATCTTGTCGAAAATGACAATAAGAAACCACTATCCATCAGCAGAAGGGGATTTTTAGTTCAAGTGCAACAACTTTGGAGCAGGGTGAAGCCAACTCTTTTGCCAAGTACCTTGGTACTAGAACACAACATAATCAAGCAAAAGATACACCAAGTCCAGATGCAACAAGGACATAAGCATCTTGGATGGGCCATGATTCATAAGTTTTCTTTCTACGGTAAGCATGGAGCAGAATACCATGTATAACTACTTATTTGTTTGGCATGTGAAATAATTTATTATGCTGTTTATATGTTCGCTTTCCGAAATGTAGTGCTGTAGGTTGGAGATTTTTTGAGCCTTCATAGAAATTCTTGGATGAAATTAGTAGTCTTTCTTTTTTGAATGAGTGACAGAGGGAGGGAGACCCATGGGTACTATTTTACCTATATCCATATCTATGAACTATATTTACCTTCACTATAAATTGACTTGATTATCTATATCTATGATGTATCTGGTGTGATGAACTGTCAAATCTCAATCTGTTGGAAATACTGCTTAAAGCATATCTTTTTAAACCTCAAAGTCTAAATATTTATTCTGATTCTGTGCTATTCATCCAAGCTGAACTTTAAAGCTGGTATTGACAAAGCTCCTCTGTGCTCTTGTAGCCTTATGAATTCACTGTTGGGTCACCACCAGGCAAAGAAAGGAAGCGTGAATTTGTGGACAATGCAAATGGCCTTTATTCAGCCCAGGCTGCGCCAAAACCCCCACCAGCAATGTACTCAATAACAGAAGGGATGAAAGTAGGAGGAAAGGTAGACTTCAGTAATATCGAGCATCCATTGTATTATACATCTTCTCAAAAAATATAAATACCAGTTATATTCTCACTCTGGCATAAGTGCTTTCCTTTTAATTTTAATGATTGGATTTCTAATATCTATGTTCCATCTCAATTTTATAGAGAGTAGTAATAGTTCCTCCAGAGGCTGGCTATGGAAAAAAGGGAATGAATGAAATACCGGTAAAAACCACATTAAGAATTTGGAATTATGTTTTTCTTTTCTGGATAAGATGGTTGGAGTTTTTTTTTATAATATACAAAGTGTGAGCCTCAAATTGAACCAGCCCAAGACGTTTTTCCAAGTGCTCATTTTTATAGCATTTAATTATGAGTGTGTTCACTTAGCCTGCAGGAAAGTTCATCCCAAGTTTTCACTTGTTCATATAGGAACCACTTAGCCATCTCTAACACCATGTTTATTCATGCTTATAATGCAGCCAGGGGCTACCTTTGAACTGGATGTGGAGCTTTTGCGAGTAATGCCTCCAAATGGAAAGTAATCCTTCCATTTTGGGGAGAACCATGTGGTTTTGATGTTTTCCTTTTTCCATGCTTACTCCAGTGTTTTTTTTCCTTTAAAGAGAAGAAAGAAATTGGAATTCTGTTCTTTATCAACATTTTCTTTGACAACAGAAAAGGTGCTTAGATTCTCTTCACAATCTTGTGAACAGTATGCTGTACTTTTACAAATCCAGTGAATGGTTCTTTTTTTCCTAAAGAAGCAGCATCTATAGTATTACAGTGATGCATTCTCTCTCTCTCTCTCTCGCTCTCCCCCTCTCGCCTCATGTTTTAATTTGACTGGTATAAGAGAAATTCTGAGAGGATGCAACACGATACAAAATCCAAGTTGTACAATGGTTGGTGACTTGTGGAAATCACTCCTCTAAAGCTACAGTCGATGCCAGCTCTAACATAGTAAAGTACTCGTCATCTCACAAGAGCTTGAGACTACGAAGAGCAGCTGATGAGCGAGATGCGATAAGAGAAATTTTATTCACTTGAGGTGCAGTATATCATGAGGATGGTGATTGATGCTGGCAGCTGTTGGGAGATCTCTGGATGGCAAAACTAGCGTCATGCATTGGATTGTATGCATTATGGTTCTTCTTACTCTATAATTCTTTTGGTTCTTTTTACAAGCTAATGTTGAAATATATTATATGGACCATTTCAAATTTTGATACTACAAAAGATTAGACATGAATCTTGTTGATGTGAATGTCCCTGGTGCCCATCATGCCAATACCCCCTAAACCCCTGATTCCTTTATTTACCATAGTTATGATGAAGATAATGTCTGTTATTTACTTAATCAATCCATTGATTGGGAATTTTTAGCAACAATAACGGCTGTTATAATAGCTGTTATAACAAAAGATAACCGATGACAGTGGAAAAAGATCAAGAAACTTTACTATCTGTCAACTATTCACAAAATAAAATTATATTTGAATCGGACATAAGGTTTGATTTATCAACAAGATGATATTGATTAATCAGATGAAAGTGAAATCCATCATAATACACACCATGCTATTCCATCCAAGCTACTATACAAGGAAATGCCTTTGTCCAGCCAGAGCTGGTCTTTGATGTTATCTTATTTTTTAAGCATAAATCTTGTCTTACTGTCTTTTTTTTTTTTGATGAAGAAATCTTGTCTTACTGTCAACCTCGAAGATGGAGTATTTCTCCTCCTTACATCTGTACCACTCTTAAATCTTTGTAGCTACTTCCATTTTTACTAATACAGTAGTTTCATTTTTACTAGTACATTCATTTTAAGTTTTGCTCCAAAGAAGAGAAACAATATAATAGGCACTGGAAGTTGGCAAATATGAGGACAAGATACGACTCAGTTGAGGTCATTAGATTGGAGAGAGTTTGTAGAAATTTAGTGCCACTTGAAAGAGGATTACAGGGTAAAGGCAGAGCTCCACTTATCGAACGGGTATTACGGCTAAAAAAGATTAGGATTACCTTAACCATTGGTGGGGGGTTATGATGCGAATGCAACTAATGTAACATGCCTTAAAAAGCATTTTCCGTGAAAGTTTCCGACCCTTTATAGTAAGATCTGACCTATTGTGTCTTTGGCTTTTCCAGTGATATGTACATATCTGACTAATCGTCGCTTCATCTGACCATAATAAAAACGTAATTTCTGTTTTTCTTCTAGACGAATACGATATTGCGATCTTTTCCCAGAACGCAATTGGCAGAGCAAAAATCAGCCCAAAATTGCAAAGATTATGTCCAGAGATACAATAGAGATGAATTTTGATATCTGAGCCATTAAGGTTAGTCCAGATTTCTTCAAATGAGAAGGTCACATGGATCATGACAAATTCCTCATATAGAATTTTTATGATTCTTAATGTTCTTAATTCTTTTCTTTGTTGAAAGTTTTCCTATGTATCCTAAGTCAATAACTGTAAAATCTATATCAGAAAAATACCAAATCTAATAGCCAAAACTCAGAATCAAATCCTGCTTTATTCTCTATTTTTGGAAAAAGATTGAGAATATAAATTTCATTTTGTTTGGACCTTTTTTTCTTTTTTCTTTTTAAAGATTTTCTCTGCGTGATCACACCAAATTACCTTCTTGGTATCGGCTAAATCCTTTGTGCATAGTTTTATTTTAATATTTTTTGAGTAAATAAGGAAGCTGAAATAGCCACCCAGCTTTATCGAGAGAAGAGACAGATATTTACAGAGCCCAGAAGGAGAGAAGGATGACAGCAAGAATTCAGCAAGCAGATTACAATTAGAAATCCAATGCAGCCGTCAGAGCATGACGTTCTTCCCAGAAAATCAGAAAAAGCTGAAGCAATTGTAGATCAAATGCCCCCCTCAGAAAATTCCAATTCATCGATACAGTGGGCTAAGAAGTGCTGTGCAGGCGGACTGATGGGGAATACTCGATCCTCTTGCTGTTAATATCTAATAATCTATCTCCTATGGATCAAAAAATAAACTTATCCTTCCTCCTTGGATATAGTGAAGAAAAAGAGGAAGTGTAGGCGGGGGAGCGTTTAGTCTTTTGATGAGATGTGGATAAGAGAGGAGGAATGCATGATTGAAGGCGAGAGCAAACCCAGCTTCTTAAAGCACGGAAAGAAGGGTCGTTCGCACTTCACTGGCCCCCATATTCCTCGCTATCATAGCTAACCGGACTTTAAGGAGACAAATATCACTTCCACTTCTTTCTATCTAGGAATGAGGCCTAAGTGCTTTGCTTTTCGAGTTCTTTTAACCCACTTGTTTACATGTGATTGGTTTCTTCTGGTGTTAATCTTCGCGGTAGTGCCTTTTATCCAATGCCGGATGCCTGCTTTAGGGTAAGGGGTTTGTGGACTTTAGTCGGCTCGCCACTCACCCATGTCGATCCATTCAGACGTATTGAGAGAAACTTCCATGCTTTTTAGTGGCGAGGGCTGCAAATGGTTGTTTGGTAAGAGATTTGGATTCTGGGAGCCTCCCTTGTTTTGGATCCATGGTTTTGTTGATGCTTGTTTCGAATGCCACGTTCTGGTTTTGGCAAAATATCTCCTACAGGATGGGAATAATAAGACTTTTAGGAAAGGAATAATCATAATATATATGCCATACTTTTAAGTGGAGAACTCGGTTATCTCAAAAAAGTTTGGTACGGTACGAGACTTTTTCTTGTCATGCATGATGTCTTAGTGACTGGTTGTAACTGGATGTATTTACTCAAAAATTTTGTAAGATAGCGGATCCAACAAAACAAAAAAAATAAAATAAAGTTTCAAGATTTCATGATATCTAGATGAACCTTAGAAAGGTGATTTGTGATATTCTTTAGATCGTCTTGGGTTCGAGCTCCTTCGAATCGTGTTTAGCTCATTCATCATCCATGGTTAAATTCGAGTAGATTTCACCATAGTATGGTGGGACTCATCTGAATTGAAACTGGACAAAATTGGGTTTAGAGTGGAAATCAACTCCACAGCTTTGCAAACTTTTATCTCTTTCCCTTTTCTTTCTTTACGTCTGAGCCAACCTTATAGGTGAGACATCCAAAAAATCCCAATCCAACTCATGGTCGATTAAGACGTGTTTAGTTTTCCGTGGATATCACTATGGTCGAAAATATGCTTGGCTCTTTATGGATGAAATGGTTCAAAAAAAAACAAAGCTCTTTCTCATGTTTCAACGTGTCAGCTCGAGCACTCGAGCTATATCAATAAACCTTTACCGAAAAAAAAGAAAGCTATATCTTCACCCAAAAAAAAAAGAAAAGAGCTTAGAAACGAAGTAAGTGGGAACGATTATGACTTGTTCCAAATAGGTGTTATCTTATCTTGACGAAGCTTGGAAACAAGTATGTGATCATAATATGAGAAAATGAAGCCCAAACAAGCACGCTCGGTTCCCCACCCCATTTATTAAGGCAACCCCACCGAAAGCATGTTCTCATGTGTTCTGTGTGGCTACCGCACGTACGAAACAAGGTCCTTTTTGCTGCATTAATTATTCCAATGTCCCTTTTATTGCTGTATTCCATAACTAAATATTTAAATTCCATGATTAAGACAAGGGATTGTTACTTAGAACTGCGGTCACCAAATATGGAGCTATGTTACGTTTGTTTCGCCTATGCATTGTGATTGTGGTTAGTCCTGGGTGTGGAGTGTGGGGGCAGTGACTTGTGCTATTTTTCATTGATAATTACTCCTAGGATATATAGTATACATAGAGGCCAGGTTCATGTGCCACCTGCAAACGAACTAAACAATTCAGCGAGCCACCTACCTGTCCATGCTTCTTTCTATTGTCCAGTAGAGTCGAACTTCACAAAACCTCTTTTGCAATGCATATCTTTAATCTTATCCTCCTGCTTTGGGAGATATCTCTGCACCTTGAGCATTTATGTTTCGAGCCATGTGACGTTAATATGTTTTATATGATATTATAATTCGGCCAATAGCAAAATTGTTGAAAATATTTTGCCTAGAAACTATAATATCTTTATTAATAGAAGTATTATGAATGAATAATCTACTACAATAAAATCAGAAGGTTGAAAAGTGCTTGTCTGAACCGAGGCGTGTGATATATACTACCCTAAAAATATGATTCGCCTTCTACATGCAGGTTTGCGATGATCTCGTTCCCAAAAAAAAAAACTCTAGAGAGATAGAGTACTAGTGAGAAAAAAAAAAGATCGGATTGTTTTTAAATTAATCTCGAAGAAGTCTATTTATAGACTTTATCCGGAAGATCGAAAAGAAGTGATGATTCTGAAGATACGTAATGTTTTGGAAACACCATTTTTTTTTTGAAAACCAATGTTCTTTTTCGAAGAATTACAACTCTTCTGAAATAGGCGTGTCACAGAAAGGTATTTTAAAGCATTTAAAATAACTAAAAATTAGGAAATAAGAAATTTTAATTTTTTTTTAATTAAAACTCCAACAAAAATAAGGTCTTTTAGAGATATTCCTATATAACAGAAGATATTTCTTGAATGAAAGGTAGAAGGAGATAATACTTCATCATGAGCAGATGACTGCATCCATGTGATCACAAAGTGATACTGTCCCTTAGGTGTTAAAGATGGCAAGGCACCAACCGAACCGGTCCATCGACAAAATAATTAACAAGGTTAAATTAGAACAATTGAAGGGACCCATTCCTGATAAGCTGGCCACAATATGCATTTATCCGATGAAAATGGAGGTGGAGTGTAGCAAGTCATGCCAACAGTGCAAGCACCCCAAAAGCTAGGCCTGCCACAAATTCGCACTGCTAATGAGGGAGAATTCCTTTCGGTATACCAATCTTTGAGATGTGACCCTTCATGAGTTATGTTCATGGAATGCAATGAAATAGAAATTAGAGAAAGTTATCTTTGCCACCTATAGATAAAGGACCATGTTGGAGGGAATCACTACATGATAAATGCTTCACTACTTTAGAGCACCAACCACAGGCATTCTAGGTTTACTTTTTCCTGTAATCTTGTTTTGTGAAACATGTCAAGGTAGGCTATTGATGTGGGGCCTTGTGCTCAATTCAACTACTTCTTCCCCATACGAGAATTGACAATATACATACATACATACATACACACGTATATATATATATATGATTTATATTTTGTAAGTTTATATATGATTCACAGCCATATATTCAAGCCTTCCTTCAACATGAAATGTGTAAATAATGTTTTGGCCATAAAAATAATTAAAATTCAAACATATTGAGCTGGTAAGATATAAGACCATTAGAGGAATATCGGTGATCACATGAAGGAAGACAATGAAAAATATGAGTGATGCAAGAATTATAAATGAGAAAAAGAAAGAATTCATTTTTGAAGGATATGCCTTCCAAGAAATGATCTTGCATCCCAATTATTGATTGCGATTGGGAAACCAAATCATTTGGATAAGGCTTGTTATTGCTATTTTTGATATCAAGAGCAAAATATTGCGATGAGTTGGTTCAAAAGATAAAGAACTGGTGTTACTGCTACTTTTGATATCTACAAGAAAATATTGCAAATAATTGACTTCAAAGACTGGACTGTGGCAACTTAGATGTTGGATAAACAATAAATATGCATCTCAGTCTCACCAAGGTAACCAATATATCAGACAGAACAACAAGAAATTTGAAAGAAACTCCCACCAATTCTGTATTATTAGAGCGAGCAATTAAGAGACGTTGAAATTGTTAAAATAATCTAATTTTGTGTTTGAAGCTTCTAGAATGATAGATTAGAATCTAGTCAACAAGATTGGAAGTCAATCTAATTAACTAAAGTTGAAAGATGGATGTTTAATATTGATGAACTAAGTTGTTAAATATGATCTATTATTTTTAAATTATTTGCAAACAAAAATTTATATAATTTAGAAAATCGTAATCTATATATATATCAAATGGTTAAAAATAGATAAAACAAATAACACAATGTAATACTCATCTGTGACCCTTTAATATATCTCTAAAAATATATAATTTTTATTATAGATAATTTGTAAGATAGTAAATCACATGTAATAACTCAAATTAGCAGGACCACCAGATTATCAATATTTTGATTTATCTTCCTGAATCTAACTTCAAATCCAATCAATGGAGCCTAATGTTTTTATATTACTAATGTGAAAAGAGAGAGAAAGAAAGAAAAAAAAATTAAAAATTTGGATAAATTGAAAATTTTAGGACATGGATTGTTTAGTCATGTGGATGGCACATATTTTTGTTTTTTTTTTTTTCTTCTTCTTCTTTTTCTCATTGTTCACCTTCCCTGCACTGGGGGCATGCATTTTATGCACCAAACAGCAGTCTCGTCCAACCGGACACTCCCAGCTCACCGTATAAAATAATAAGAACGAGGACTGACCGTGCCCTTAGTTTTTATTATCGTTATTATTATATTATCCAATATCCATTTCCGATTTATTTTTGTTCTATATAAACAAGCCTCGTTGCCGGCTCGGAGACTCCCCTCTTCTTCTCTTACTCGCACTCTCTCTCCAGCCAATGCCTTCTCGCACGAGGTTCCTCCATTCCTCCGGCAGCTTAGCGGCGGCGGAGCCACCGGTCCCCATGGCCGTTGACTCCGACGTGGTGGTGATCCTGGCGACGCTGCTTTGCGCCCTGATCTGCGTCGTCGGCCTCGCCCTCGTCGCCCGCTG
Source organism: Phoenix dactylifera (assembly GCF_009389715.1). Lineage (NCBI taxonomy): Eukaryota > Viridiplantae > Streptophyta > Magnoliopsida > Arecales > Arecaceae > Phoenix > Phoenix dactylifera. The sequence goes on along the minus strand of NC_052408.1, from coordinate 12,534,746 downwards.
CGCCTGGCTCCGCCGCGCCTCCTCCACACCCCCGCCGCCGCCGCCGCCGCCTCCCACCAAGGGGCTCAAGAAGAAGGCTCTCCGCTCTCTCCCAACTCTCGCCTTCGATGGATCTGTGAAGCTGGCGGAGTGCCCGATCTGCCTCGCCGATTTCGCCGCCGGCGACGAGATCCGGATCCTCCCGCACTGCGGCCACGGGTTCCACGTCACGTGCGTGGACACGTGGCTCGGGTCCCACTCGTCCTGCCCCTCCTGCCGCCAGATCCTCGTCTTCCCCGCCCCTTCCCGCTGCCGGAGGTGCGGCGCCACCTCCGACGACACCGTCGCAGCGGCGGACGGCGGGGCCAAGACCGGGGGGGACCGCGAGTTCTTGCCCTAAAGACATTAGCTCCCTCCCTGCATTCCCTTTTCTTCTCTTGTGGGAAAAAAAAAAAAGAAAAACCAAAATGTATGTTTTAAACTTTTTTTTATCCTCTCAGTGTTTGAATTAGGGCTTGATGTTTGTATATCTTTTTTGTAAATAAAATCATAAAAACAGCGAGTTATGAAAATGGTGGTTTATTTAGATAATATAAAATATTATCTAAAGAGGAACATGGTGCTTTAATTTACTCGCTTAATCTGCATTAATATGTTTTAGATTGTGCCTGCTAAATGCTAATCTATGAATGTTTTGTAATAATTAACGGTCATTATAACCGTTGCCAAGGACTTATTTCACAAGTTAACATTTTCGGTAACTAATTCTAAAATTTAATACTTCATTTTATTAGTGGTCACAGTGTACATCATTTTTTTTATCACCGGTTATTTCTGTTGTAATGGTTAACAATGACACTTATGGCAATATGGAAAAGGCAGTCAAAGTTTTGAATGAATGATTAATTTTTTTATTAGCTTATTATTTCTATGATAATACTAAATATTATCTATGGAAAGAACCCATTACTGGGAGAATTGGACCCTCTTTGATTAGCGTTTATGCCGGTGGTTCTAGATTCTCGATGGAACATTCCTCGCAGCTAATGCGGTTGGCGGGGAAAGATACTGAACGAGGTGGCTACATCTGCGTCCTCCTTTATTTATTTTTTTTTAAAAAAATTATCATAGATTGTAAAGGACTGAATTGGACTCCATACTCATTATCTCCGAAAATTTTGATTAGGGTAAAACAAACCTTGAAAAGAAAAAAAAAAATTCCAAATCTCTTAAATAATTAAGAGATTTTAAAACGATCCGAACTCCATCATTTATCTTCTTGCAAAGGTCTCAAAATGGTTAGCTTGTGAGAAAGATGCACCCCTTATCCGGAATGAATGTGGAGGAAGGTAGGGCAGGTTACAGCGAAGAGAGTGGATTTAGGTTCACTAGTGATGTTTTTTGTTTCTTAGTTAGGATGGGCCCTTGGCATGTGGCTAGGCACATGAGTCACTAGATCTAGTTTGATGGTTTGGTTCAGCATTTGTTATCTAGCCCCATGATTGAGTAGCTTGTGCATGTCAGAGGCACCACCAACTCAAGCTGCTTGTGAGCATCATTGGAGCTCAGTTTTTAAAATGGCTTGTTAATTACTAGATTAGGAAACAAGTTGAGCTAAAGCTGTGCTCAGCTTCTGAAGATTTAGCTGTGGTAAGCTTATATTTGATTTGTGGTTAAGTACACCTTTGAAGTAATTAACTTGAGATCTAGCGAGATGAAGTTTGGTCTTCATTCGGCTTGTTTCAAACCCTAACAATCCATGCGAAATACTACCGATATATAGGCTCGGATGAATGAATGAACGAATTATCTTTGATATGTAAGGTAATGCTTATTAGTATCGAGGAACCTGCTTGATTTGTGATTGAAGGAAGTCTAAATTCTAAGTGCACATGTTGGCGGCTGAAGAGGCACGTGAGCTCGAAGCTCAAAGTGAGAAGCATTTGTATATGAATTTATAGTGTGTTTCATTCACAATCGGAATTAGAATAGAATGGAATGGAAATCGAAATGGCCATATCCCCTGGCATATTTGGTTCGTGACCAGAATCAGCATAAAAATTTGAATACTAGAGAAGAATAGAGAATGGGTTTTGAGGGATAAAAACATTTCCCATTTTCTCTAAAATAGAAATGAAATGGAACTTTCTCCAACCAAATGGCTGGAATAAGAGTCATCCATTCCTATTTCCATTCCAGAGTGCAACTTCGTCCGACCAAACAAGCTTTTGATATGGGTCACAACTTTCTGCAATAGCAAGCAATAAAATATATTCCACTTGCAACACTCAAAGCATCCAACAACCCTCAGAGATGGCTTCTACTACCACTATCAGCCACAACCCAACTATTCCCATAGACCACACAAATAGAATAAACAACTGATGACCTAAATCCAAACATATGTCATATATTAAAGGAAATTCATATAACAAACATATACATATATTAAAGGTATATAAACAAAGAGAAAATACATATATATATTTTACATTGTTAGCTCGCAATATCCAGAGTATTCCTTCCTAGAATATTCCAGGATACTTTAGCAGGTGCATGTTACTTAGTTATAATATCCATTTTATAGACACACTTAGATTAGTGGGTAAGTGCGGCCTTTATAGAAGCTAATACAATAGATTTGAGGCCTTCCAATCTCCACCATCCAACCTGCAAGTTTCCACACCTGACCAATGAAATCATACTGCCACTGAAGCGTTCACTCTACGGTGACAATTAAATTATGTGTTTGTGTTTTTAGGTTGTCGTGTCTTGCGACCTTTTGAAGGTCGTCGGCACCGGCACTCTTTGGGACGACTCATTTCGTCCAAGCATCCGGAGACCATACAAGGCAAGAGATATGTTTGTTTAATGCTCTTTAAATGGGAACCAGTGCTTTTGCCTAACAATTTCTTTGGAGGTGAATGCAAACAGGAGGGCTTCTATAAACCCAGGCCCATCTCACAGAGCTGATTGAATATTGAATTCTGGTGCACTGCTTGCTGCTTGCCCTGCCATCACATGAAGTCAAGAAAACTTGTTTAATGATCCTTGGAAGGATATTCCTTCAAAACATTTCAACCATGTCTATAAATCCCAACAATCAAACTAAAAATACTGCTTTGCAAACATTTGCGCCGAATCAAATCCTAACATATTATGTGGAATATTCTTTTTCTGCATTTCTAAACTGGTTTTAAGATGGGTAGGTTCAAGAGGTCCTACAACTATAAGTAGGAGTGTCTGCATATTGAATTGAATTAAATTTCTAATTCTCTTCTCCATTGTTACGTGAATTTGAGAATTTTCTTATTGTTACTTCTTCCTCTCATCTTATTATTCTATTTTCGAGGAGATCTTATTCCTCCAGAAGAAAGATCACCGTGTGCACTAGATCTCATCGTCATAAAGGCATGCAGTGATCGCATGACTGTGGAGGCACCACTCCAATTGATCTCCACTCCACTTAATCGATTTGATTTGCTTGTTTATGTCTTTATCTTTTTATAGTGAATCCAATGCAACAAAATAATTACATTATGGTATCTCTTAACCTTAAACTTCAAGTGGAGCCATAGATGTAACTAGATAAAATCATATCCTAAAAAGAAAATGTGTATGGAAGTGAATAAAGAAATTTGGTAGCCTAAACAAGTGGATAGGTGTACCAAATGATATATCAAATGAATACATAAAGGGAAATAATTATACATCCTCTAGCTTAAAAAAAGCTTGTTTCATACAGATGAAAAATCTAGCACTCGGATGAGATTAATATTGAAGCTGCAAGATAAATGAGAAAAAAGATATGAGAAAAGATATGTTTAAATGATCACTTGATAGATGTAATTAAACATATCAAAAAGAGTTTCTTGATCATTGAACCCCATAAAATTTCTTCAAATACTCAGCATTGTTGCCTGGCCATTACACAAATACCTCAAGATAAGAAAATTTTAGGATTAGGAATTGTAACCTTAATAGCTTTCCAAAATTGATAAGCACGAAAAGAAAGCTAGAAGAATCCTGATGAATATGAAAATATTTATCATGTGAATGCCTTAACTATAACCATCAAGCTATTTCAACTACTTGCGATCAACTTTGTGAATCCAAAGCTTAATCCTCGTTCACCAAGCAGGCAAGCACCATGAAACTTGGATGCATTTCATGCATGCTTCTTCTGTTTGGCTGCACCGTGAAACTTGGATGCATTTCATACATGCTTCTTGTGGTGGCTGCCAACTCTCCACCTTCCAATCTGTCACGCCCCGCCTCTACGAGGCACGTGAAGCACCTAGTGCCCACATGGGGGCCACATGAGGGGGGAACATGGGGCTCCCCTGCCAGATATTGTCCGATTCTAGGGCTTCACGCAAGCGTCCTTCACCCCTCCCCGATTTTGTTTTCCACCCAAAACGCGTCTGCAGGATTAGGAGACATCCGCCTCATATGCCCAGGCTCTGGAACGAGTCTTTTCGATGTGGGACTATTGGGCCTCACACCCTTCCCACCATCGGACAAGAGCCGTCCTCGGCTCTGATACCAAATGTCACGCCCCCGCCTGCGCGAGGCACGTGAGGCACCCAGTGTCCACGTGGGGGCCGCATGAGGGGGGAATACGGGGCTCCCCTGCCAGATATTGTCCGGTTTCGGGGCTTCACGCAAGCGTCCTTCACCCATCCCCGGTTTTGTTTTCCACCCAAAATGCGTCTGCAGGATTTGGAGACATCCGCCTCATATGCCCAGGCTCTGAAACGAGTCTTTCCGATGTGGGACTATTGGGCCTTACACCCTTTCCACCATCGGACAAGAGTCGTCCTCGGCTCTGATACCAAATGTCACGCCCCCGCCTCTGCGAGGCACGTGAGGCACCTAGTGCCCACGTGGGGGCCACATGAGGGGGTAACACGGGGCTCCTCTGCCAGATATTGTCCGGTTCTGGGGCTTCACACAAGCGTCCTTCACCCCTTCCCGATTTTGTTTTCCTCCCAAAACGCGTCTGCAGGATTTGGAGACACCCGCCTCATATGCCCAGGCTCTGGAACGAGTCTATCCGATGTGGGACTATTGGGCCTCACACCCTTCCCACCATCAGACAAGAGCCGTCCTCCGCTCTGATACCAAATGTCACGCCCCCGCCTGCGCGAGGCACGTGAGGCACCCAGTGCCCACGTGGGGGCCATATGAGGAGGGACCACGGGGCTCCCCTGCCAGATATTGTCCGGTTCTAGGGCTTCACGCAAGCGTCCTTCACCCCTCTTCGATTTTGTTTTCCTCCCAAAACGCATCTGCAAGATTAGGAGAACCTGCCTCATATGCCCAGGCTCTAGAACGAGTCTTTCCGATATGAGACTACTGGGCCTCACACCCTTCCCACCATCGGACAAGAGCCATCCTCGGCTCTGATACCAAATGTCACGCCCCCGCCTCTGCGAGGCACGTGAGGCACCCAGTGCCCACGTGGGGGCCACATGAGGAGGGAACACGGGGCTCCCCTGCTAGATATTGTCCGGTTCTGGGGCTTCACACAAGCGTCCTTCACCCCTCCTCGGTTTTGTTTTCCACTCAAAACGCGTCGGCAGGATTTGGAGACACCCGCCTCATATGCCCAGGCTCTGGAACGAGTCTTTCCGATGTGGGACTATTGGGCCTCACACAATCCAGCCTTGAGATCGACGTCAGCAAAGTTATAATAAATATGTGAAACTGTGGATATCATAACATTATTGCTACAAAGTCGATATATTTGCAAATATATGCAAAAAAAAACAAATCAGTAGCAATATGAGGCCAAGCATAAGATCATAGGATGAGGCAATCTGATCATTTGGGTTTTAGGCTAAAGTGGAATTCCATAAAGTATTACTATGGGAAAAGGTCATAAAGCATGGTTGCTATTTAGGAGAAAGTGTCAATTCACTTAAGGAGGATCCTGCTTATTTCCCTTGTTAATTTATGATGCCTTAGGATAAAGAAAGAGGTTGCAAGTGAAATGCATGATAACATGAAACCATACTATAGCCACATGCTTCTTGGGATTGCCTTTTCTCTTATTTCCTTAGAAAAATAAAGGAGCAGCACTTATCCCACATATGGATGAGCCACGGCCGGTGCTTATAAAGAGTTCCACTCATGTCACCCCCATCTAATGAAGACCAATAATAGGATTCTATAATTTTAAATTAATCTTTCATACTTGCTTCATAGAGGTCTCTAGACTAAAGACATTACAATCCATTGTCATGAGGTGGAGCTGTTCCTCAATGTTTGCTGGGCTTCTTCCAAAGACCAATACCAAACAAATAACCTTTGACAATTCGCATCGGCGTCGGCATCCCATTATCCTCAAAGAAGCTAAGTATATGTAAAAGGACAGCGGGGCAGCTCTCTCAAATCACCATGAGGAAAACATAACCCATAGAGTCACCAAGGACCTAAACCTTTTGAGCATTCTTTATTATCACAACCCAGAACCCCAACGAATAACCGATATCGGACTAAACACATGCTCATGTACGTAGGTCCTGGCATATTTCTTCTGTTCAAACCCTGACATCCTCATCATGCTAAAAGTTCAAATACATTCAAATTTAATCATAAACATCACGATCGGCCCGTGGTCAGCCCCAATGAATCCGTACTGCAGTATTTCCTAATCCACATAGGTTATAGATTTGGTCCGCTCTAATACCATTTTTTATAACTCAAGATCTCATCCAAAAAGGCTAGTCGGAAGGTATTTTTTAGGTTACTTAGTCCTATACCTAAAATCTTCTCGGCGAATAACCGATGTGGGACTAAACACACGCTTGCACATGTCCTCACATTTATTATATCAATCTATAGCTCCATAACTTTCATGTCCTTCCTTGAACATTACCATAGGTAAGTCATGTTATCTAGATGACACCATCCCCGCCCCTCTTTCCGGCATTAAATTCTAATAACCTTGCAACAAAATACAAATTAGTTTCATTGTCAAACACTTAGTGTCACGTAGGAGTAATTTTTCAAGCTCTTGCCTTCAACTCTCCTGTATCAGGATCCCCTATATAATTGGCTTACACAACCGATTGCAACTCGATGAACTGAATTTTACTTTCTCGGCACCACCCACAAACATATTAAAGCATTCAAAAAATTTAGAAAGAAAAAAAAAGAGAGGGACCATGCAACGATATTATAGAATAATTCCAAAGAAATTAACAATTACATAAATCAATAACTCTCAACGACTTCTTGACAACGGTTGAAATCAAAATATATATACAAATGAGAAGAATTTAAAACAAAAGTGAGTGGCGCTTTTCCCCTAGAGTGCGTAATAAAAGAGAAAATATAGCAACTAAAAGCGGCAATAAACCGCCGATACAGAATCGTTATTTTGTTTTGATGAACCCCAACCATAACCGTTATTCATATTTGGTCTAAACACACGTCCGCACGGGTCCCTAATCCACATAGATTATGGGCTAGATCTGCTCTGATACCATTTGTAATAATCCAAGACTTCACCAAAAATAGTTAGCCGGAAGACATTATTTGGATTCTTTGATCTTTTATAAGTAACCAAGATCTATCCAGAAAATAATCGATGTAGAACTAAATACACACCTATTGCACGGATCCTCATAGTAATATAATAAAAATAATAAAAATTAATAAAAAATGATGGTATTATTTCTCCGATTTTCTTTCATCATTAAAACATTATTTTATATTATAAAACAATTTTGAAGGAAAAATCAATATAAAAATTTTAAATTTACAAGCATTATTTTATTTATTTATATTATAGTGAACTACTATAAACACAGGTACCTCTTTTCCTATTATTACGCACATAACGTAGCGAAGGAGGTCCTAAAGCCGTCATTTTACATAGCTCAGAAGAAAAGATGTTGCACGACAGAACCCGTGGAGAAGAGTACGAGAGGAGGACTGGAATGAAGTTGGAAATTTTATGTAGAGACCTCCATTTGAATTTTTTCAATTATTAACAGGTCCCTAAGATAAATATATATATATTGGTGTACTTGTTAATAATTTTGGCATCTGCTGACTTATAACTCTATTTAGAGCTCATTAATATGGTTCCAAGCCGAGTTGTTGTGCTGGTGCTTTTGAAAGTTGTAGACTGGTCAGTCCAAAACCAGTCCATGGCTTTTCTACGCTGCGTACATGCTAAGCTAGGCTTGCCTCACCATGTAGAAGAATAAGACACCATGACTCGAGACAAGTGGCCTCTCTTCTGTTCTCTCGTCACCACTTGACACTCCTCCATGGCTACGGACTCACCGACTTACCTTCCCTGCAGCAAACGACACTTCTCCTTAGTAAAACCATGGGGGAAAGCTTTCTACTGAGGAAAATAGTTGGCTGTGTTTTGTTAGTTTGCATGCGTCTAGGTTACTAATGGAGGTGGGAATCCTTCCTGCAATGCAATTGCATAATGCATTGATTGTCGCTTCAAAGTACGTCCTCGAAGTCAAAAACCTTCTTTGTTGTTTTCTCCTCCATCAATTGTTTTTTATATTGTGAAGAAATCTCAAAAGAAAGTATTTATATTTTCTTTTGTTTTTTTCCTTAATTTCAATTTAAAATAGTTATTTCTAAACCTTGGTTAGATTAATTTTAACTATTAAATAGTTAAGTCAAACTATATTATGAATATATTTGACAAATCGTAAAAAACTCAAATGATATTTTTGTGAGCAAACTTTTTTATTCTAAGAAAATTTCTCCCCCAATTCTTTAAATTAACAAAATTCTTCAAAATGCCAAGTGCTCCAACTTACAATTTTGCCACGTTATGCTCATAACTCCTATATGAACCCCCTAGTCTCTAACAACACCCCCCCCCCCCCCCCCCCCAAAACTAAGGACATGGCCATTCTAGACCTCCAAGAAATCAAAAGAAATAGAGATATCATACCCTAGTTTCTTAGGAGGAAGGAGGAGAAGGCATAGCTAATGGAATCCTTTATTGGTGAAGAGTGGAGTCCTCTTGAAAATGAAAAGTTTGAGGAAGCACTCGCTGAGATTGATCTTGATGGACAAGACTGGTTGGAGCAGCTAAATGAAACGCTCCCAACCAAAGTTACCGAAGAATTGGCCGACGACTACATCGATCTCACGGGGGATTTGGGATGCATCGATAATGGAAGAAACTTAACATTGCCTAACATTGCAAGTTCTAATGTGACAAAGGATGGTGATTCAGGGTTTTCATTGATGGACAACCCTTTGCAAGAGATGAATGTAATAGGGTCATCATCATCTAAGACAACGATGGTAGCAAAAACAATGATGGAAGGGGGTTCATCATCATCAATTGCTGATGAGGTGATAACATTGCCATCCCTGGAGAAGCCTAAAGCTGAGAAACAACCTTTACCAATGGCAGAAACAGAAGTATTGACAAAAGCTATAGCACCAGCATCGACAAAAGGGATACCTTGGACCGAGGAGGAGCACAGGTTCATAACTTTCTCATAATTAAATTATAATATTCTCAAGTCATTTACATAGATTGATGAATCACAATTTAGGATTTTGTGTTTCTCATGCATGAATAGATTTATTTGAGATATTTTAAGAAATTTATGATTAGGTTCTAGATCTTTTTAATTGAATGTAAGAGTTACACCATATAATCCTCATTTAGAACACAATAATAATTGATATGTATCTGGCCATATTTTATTAGGAAAGAAGTTTAGGTTTCCTTTTTATATGCACCATAACTTTATTTAATTTGTACATATCTAGCAAATAATATGTCAAAAATTTATTGCATTCCATGAATACTTTCCTTATATATTGCACCAAATTTCATTAAATATAGACACATGCATGCACCTATATTTGAATTTTTGGCTTCTCTAAATTCTAATAATAAATCATGTTTCAAACAAATTGATGTCATTAGGGCCTTATTCTATTTTATTTTATTAGTTATGTTAATGATTATGCATATTGAATTGCATCTTAATCTACAGTGTTGATATCGCTGTCTATTTTATTTTATTTGCCCCAAAAAATGTACTGAATTGTATCTTAATTTGCAATACTATGCATTGTTCCTTTTTATATTTCTAATCAAATTTCATAAAATATAATAAGATTGCATGAATGCAAATGGTTTTTTTTTATAAGTACTAAATTATGAGATTCATTTGGATGTATGGACTATTTTACATATCTAAAGGATGCAAGTGATATTATATACTCTTATTTATAGAAAATTTGTTTACATCAAAATTTCTTTTCTTTTCTAGAGCGAGCATAATGGTTTTATATAACTAAATACATAATTTATGGTTTACTTCTGGTTGTATCAAAAATAAAACTTGTTCAAACTTACCAAAATTGTTAAAAGTTTCTATCAACTAATCATATAATATATAAATTTTCTTTATATATAGGATTAAAATTTGTTAAAAATAAATGAAATTACATGCTCAAATGTATTAGAATTTATAAAATCTATTATCTCTCCTAAAAGTGCATCATAATATATTATTAGCCATTATAGATTCATCTATAAATTTGTCTTAAAATTTATATAGTTTACATTGTATATAGCCCTACATAATAGAGAATATGCTAGGTTACTTTTGAATACTATAAATATATAATGAGTTATATATATATATATATATATATATATATATATATAGATATATATATATGTTTAAAGTTACTCTTGAATTATAAAAGTAATATTGTATAATTTTCTTGTTGTGTGCTAAAAAAATAAAAATTTGATAGGCTTTTACCAAAATATATCTAGTTGAGTATGAGTTTATTTTATTTAAAAATTATATTGTATTTATTTTTAGTATTCTTGAATTATAGATATTTTACTATCTAATTTGAGAATATTTTATTATCATATATTTTTATTGTATTACATAATATTTTATTAGTATTCTTATAAATTTTAAAAATAATATTACAAAACTATGTATGCTAGCATTCTATCTTTAAAAGATATTAATGTAATAAATAAGCGTCAAAAATATCTCCCATTTTGTTGCATTATGGATAATACAATTTAGATTTAGATATCCGAATCTGCGGTATGTCGTTAGTGCCTCCATATCTCCAAAATATATGGACGTAACTATGCTAGCGTCCATGTTTTGTAATATACATAACTTATCCTCATATGTATTGAAGACGCGTGCAAAGTTATCCACATTCTTAAATAATATAGTATAACAATAACATCTCTGATAAATATGGAGATGAGTTTGAAAAACAAAACATGTCTAACTTTAGTATCTAGTTGAGTATGAGTTTATTTTATTTAAAAATTATATTGTATTTATTTTTAGTATTCTTGAATTATAGATATTTTACTAACTAATTTGAGAATATTTTATTATTATATATTTTTATTGCATTACATAATATTTTATTAGTATTCTTATAAATTTTAAAAATAATATTACAAAACTATGTACGCTAGCATTCTATCTTTAAAACATATTCATCATCTTTAAAAATTCATATTTTAGATTGTGCTAGAATGTAATAAATAAGCATCAAAAATATCTCCCATTTTGTTGCATTATGGATAATACAATTTAGATTTAAGTATCTAGATCTGCAGTATGTCGTTAGTGCCTCCATATCTTTGAAATATATGGACGTAACTATAACAACAAAAATAATATTCATAACTTATCCTCATATGTATTGAAGACGCATGCAGAGTTATCCACATTCTTAAATAATATAGTATAACAATCACATCTCAGTTTGGAAAACAAAACATATCTAACTTTAGATCATTTATTTCTAAGTAACATTCTATACTTTGAATGCATGAAAGGAATAACTCATGTACTTATAATATTATTTTAAGTAACTATAACCTACTCGACTTTCATTATAAACAATATTTCACATATGTTACACAAAATCTTTAAAATATAATAAGCATTAATATTAAAATTATTTTTGAAGATTTTTATAGAGGTATTACTATTACTATAGTCTCATTTAAAGTATAGTACTTTTTTATTTTGGCGGTGATGTGATTTGTAATAATTTAACTCATAAATCTATATATATTTTTCTTAGGTATTATATTTTGTTAGATTAGCTGTCTAGGTTCATAACAATCTTTCTTTTTGAAAAAATTAATCAAATATGATACCTTTTGTTTAAGGTTTGCTTTATTCCTTAAAAATGTGCTATTTAGAATTAGTTTCTTATACATAAAAACTTATAAAAATTTGCACTACCATCGAATGAACATATTTAATTTCTCTAATTTGTTACAATATGTCTATTATTTCTAATACACTATGCTAAACTTTTTAAATATGAATACAAGGATGCATATACTATATCTATTTATTTAAGATAAGTTGGTTGTTCCAGATTTTAATTAGTAATATAATGCATATATAATTTTCCTTCTCTATACATCATCTACTTGGATATATTTATGCCTATATATGATTGACAGAATATATGTCAAAATTCTTTATATGGCTAACACATCATGCATGACCTTTTGTTCCCTTATTTTTTTTTTGAGTCATTATGAATTCTTATATTTTACTTTTTCAAAAACCTTATAGTTAGAAAATTAAATAATAATATCAAAATTTTGGAAAACACAGGTTATAGACACAATATATGAAATGAATAATCAGGTGTACCTTTTATAGAATAATATCATATATAGATAGGTCTGATTGAGAAAGAAATGACAATAGTATTAGATCCTTAATAAAATCATGTACAAGATTATAATTATTGCAAGACTACAAGTTAAATACTTAAGTTTATATTTGTGAAATTTTTCAGAAGAGATATCCAAGATACTTAACGATTTGATTTACTAACATTACACAATTATAAAATTAAATATTCTGTTATTGTATTTAATATCTCAAAAAATTAAGAATGTAAATGATTCTTTATGTATTGTTGGTTTGTTTGACAACATTAAGCAGCCCCTTGTTTAATATGCAGGTTGTTTTTGATTGGTATGGATGTGCATGGAAGGGGTGATTGGAGGCATATAGCCAAGAATTTTGTTACCACAAGAACTCCAACCCAAGTTGCGAGTCATGCACAAAAGTTCTTCCAACGCCAATTACAATTCAAGAAGAGACACAGGCGTAGCATTCATGATATCACAAGTATCAACAGCACTTCGCCTACAAAGATACGTAAGCTAAGCGTATACGACTTAATAGAGTGGAAGAAACCTCTTGACATTCCTAATGCCAATCATGCCTCTCAGTCTAACTCACCATTCTTGCATCAGCAACCAGCAAATTACTCCATGGCACACTCACAAATTTCCATTTCAACTATGATAGCAGGTGTTGGCACATCCAATGCCAATAATATCTCTCAACTTAGCTTACCATCCTTACCTCAAACATCTACAAATTACACCATGGAGCATTCACAATTTCCAGTTTCACATACTTTGGCAGGGGTTGGCACATTGGATGCCAATAATATCTCTCAAGTTGACTCACCATCCTTACTTCCACTGCCAGAAAGTTACATTATAGAGTATTCACAATTTCCAGTTTCGCATATAATGACAGGGGTTAGCCCATCAATTAGCAATAACCTCTCTCAATTTGACTCACCATCCTTGCTTCAACCACCAGCAAGTTACACCATGGAACACTTGCAATTTCCAGCTTCAAACATGATGGTGGAGGGTGGCACATCCAATACCAATAATGTCTCTCAATTTGATTCACTATCTTTACCTCAACCACCAGTGAATTACATTGTGGAGCACTCAAAATTTCTGATTTCAAATATCGATGCCAAGGAAGGTAATTCTCTGCTGCTTGCTCTTACTTAATTATCTAACATTTTCCAGCAATCTATTGGATGCAGTGACTGCTTAAACAACAACATGATGGTTGCAGGGGAAGAGAGGGCTTCACTGGTTGCTCCTACTCAACTGGCTGACACTTTTCAACAGACATTTGGAATTGAGAACCACTTCTCTAGCAACATGATGATTGGGCCATCTTTCACTTCTAGCTCTACTAGTTCTTCAACTATGTGGTCCCTTTGATGGTAAAAGGGAGTATATATATATATATATATATATATATATATATATATATATATATATATATATATATATATATATATATATATATATATAGAGGTGGGTTTACCTGGTTTATGTATAAGAGGATTCAAATAAGGGATCCTTGGTATTTTATGTTCTTTATCTTTTCTAATTTGGACTCATATGCTATGAAGTGTTGGAATGTTAGAAAAATAAGTATTTTGAACCAGTACTTAGAATTATAATGTAACTGTGTGTGTGTATGGAATGTAACTTTTAGAAGTTTGTTTGAGACTTTATGAGAGTGGGTACTTGAAGGATGAAGTGGTGACTCTCCAGGTCTATTAACACTTTTTGATCCTATATGCAAATTATATCTCATAAGGAGATTTCTCTCTATTTTTGATAGATGAAATAAACAATAATGAGCCATATAAGGCTTGTAAATATATGTAGAACTTGAACACCGATTCATGTACATGTTTAATTCATAATATGTGAAAAGAACTGGCATAATTCATTGCTCAAGCCAGCTAGGATTTTTGTACATGGAGTACAATGCAAAGGATCGTATGATACAGTGAAAAAACTTGCATTCCTAATGCCATTTATTTATTAACCATGCTTGATTTAAGTGCACTGGTCTTCTTCCCTTGTTACTATGTATTCTATATTTCCAAATTTGATCTCTAGCATTTGTGGCTTCTCTTTCGACCTTAACAAGCTACTCGACATGCTATGTAAGTACTATTCCTTGTATCTAATTATTTTCAGTCATCTTTGTCTCTCTTGTTTAAATTGTTTAGTTAAAATTGTTGGAGAGAGAAGCTGTTTCTTGATGGAAGAAATTTAGAGCTCCTAAATCCTTGTATTTTAGGGGTAACAAAAAATCACTTTTCTTCATGGAACTCAGTGTTTTGTAATAGAAATATTACAAGTGCTCTGGCTGTCTTTTTTTTTTCAATTACTTTAATTGTTCTTTCCATCACCTCCTTGAGATGTCCATCAAGAATTATCAGCAAATGGAGAGTTTGGACATCCAAACAAGCCTTAAATTTGATTTAAGATTTTCAAAAATCAAAATCATCTCTCTCTCTCTCTCTCTCTCTCTCTCTCCGCCCCAAATAAAGTTGCACAGTTTAAGAGGCCGTAGAGTAGCAACATCATGCCATGGAAGTAATGCATGGCTACTTCATTCTAAAAAGCAAAAACACCAACTAGCTTTTATTTAATTCAAGGTAGTTATCGTGTATGTAGTGCTTAGTCAATTTCAATGTCTGTAGATGTTGATATTCTTTCTCGCATCTTTTTATTTCACGATATTTTATATAGGTGTGAAATACAAACAAAAAATTTAAGATGTATTTTTGTTTTATATGTTGTCAAATTTAATATATTAAGATAAAACAAAGTTTGTCGGGAGTTTAGGATCATTGTCAAAAATATCTTTTTTTTTTGTGAATCTCAATTTTTTATTTTTTAAAAAATATTTATTTTCTCATCATAATGTAGGTCTAAATTCAATCTATAAACGAGTTAATTCAGAATAGATTTATATCCAAATTTTTATACATTTCAAGTTCAAACTTTCATCTACTTAAATACATCCAGCAAAATCAAAAGCATTGCAATCACATAAAACTAATTCAAGAAAAGGATAGCTTCATGGCATTTTAAACTTGAAGCCCGAGCTCAACCGAAGTGGGAGAAATCAATCCCAGACTGAAAGCGACTTCGGGTTCGGACAAGCTCAAGTTGGATCCGGATCCATTACCACTGGACCGCCTTTGTGCACGTCGTGCTTACGAGACGGTCCTTTCCTTCTGCCACGTGTAAAAGAACAACGTCCTTCCATCAATTTCCGAAGTCCTGCCTACGAGACAAAATCGCAGAAAACCCCTTTTAGAGGGGGGCTTTTCGGTAATTTCATGCCTCCAGGGTTTAGGGGTTTAGCCCGCCGCAATTTTCTTCCCCCCGCTAACGTGGTCCACTTTCCTTCGCGAAAAGCTCGATTTTTCTCACGAGAGCTCCGCTTCCCGGAAGACCACTTCCGCCTCCTCTCTCTCTGTGGCTCCAGAGAATTCGGAGTTCAAGGGAAGGGGGATTTCGAGGGGCGGAGGTGGATTTACTGAAGGGAAATGGGGGACGGGAAGGCGATGGGGATGGGGGAGGGGAAGGGATGGTGGAAGGGGATGAGGGTGTTTACGCCGGAGTACTACGCGGTGTGTGCGGTCGGCGGGATGCTGAGCGCTGGCACGACACATCTCGCCATCACGCCGCTTGATGTCTTGAAGGTTAATATGCAGGTGAGTTCTCACGATTGGGGAAGGAAAGGTGCTTTTTTTTGGCTTCGTTTTTGTCTGGATTTGAGCTGGAATTGCGGTTTGTTTGTTAAGGCTTGCTGGATGCGAATTTGATTTGTGGGTTTATTGTAATAGTTTTGTGTGGCCTAATTAATTACTCTGCTTGCTGATGTATTGGATATGAATTTGATGGAGAGTTTGGCATGAAATTAATTTTAGTGTCTTTGTTTCCACTTTCTATTATCTTTGCAAAAAATATTCCATTTTGCAATGATAAAATTGTGAAATTTAAGCTTTTGTTTAGAATTGATGTTTATGGTGAATTTTGGCACGGAAGTTTCATTTGAGTTTGGACTTGTGGTAAGAGTTCATTTGCTTTCGTATGAGTAAGATCAGTGTTTCTTTGTCTTGTTAGTTGGGTTTATGGTTTTGGTCGAGAAGTTTGTTGGTGATTCAGTTGGTGGCTTTCGTGGGTCAAATTCTCAAGCTTTTTTGGAAGTTTGTGGAGAATTTTGGCAAGTTTTCTCTGGTGCCTGGACTTATTGAGAAACATCTTCATTAGCCCAACCCCCTCTTGCCTTGGTGGTTAGGCGTTCTTCTTCATGTAAACTTGGCAAGGGTTCAAGGATTGGCACCGCCCTGTTCCTCTTCAAAGCTTTCTTAAGAGGTACTCCAAATTTTTTTATAAAGAAAAGAGAAACATCTTCATTAGATGTAGAGAAGAAAACAAAGCCGGGCCAAGTATTAGGCTGCTCAGGCTAGGCTCATTATCTTTAGGAGATATTTGAGCTCGAACCAGCCTGACAGTAGATGTTCAAGCTCAGCTCATTTGTTTAACTGAAAACATACATATCAATCTTACCTTTTTTGTTTTCTCTGTAAGAGTTAGTAACTGTGTAATATTTAATTCCCAGATTCCTTCTTCTTAGAGAAGGAAGAATCTTCCTGTTTCTGTAACATTATTTTGATTCTTGGAAAATGATTCTGTGATGCCCTTTAGTTTGTTTCATTATGCCGGTTACTTTCAAAGTCTGCAGAGAATCTTGTACATCACACTCTTCTAGGTTTGTGGGATGCTTGTGCAACCAGCAAATTGGGATTCTCTATTATTTTGGAAGACTTAGATAGTTTAGAATATGTGCATATTGTAATTCTTTCTTCTCTGAAAAAATGTAAGAATCTTCTTGAACCAATTAATGACAAATCCTTATTGTTCAGATTCTTGGGGCAGATGATTCTGTGGCATGTTTAATTTCTTTAACCGCACCAATTAATCTTTCTGTTGTGGACCTCAGAAAAGAATTTATGTATATTGTAGCTCTTTTAGGAAATAGTGTGATAGCCAATATAAGGCCTTGATATTACACTATTATTTATGGTTTAATTTAACCTTGTTTGATCAGTCTGATGACAGACATTCTCTTATGTTTTTCTTTGTTGGGTTGAGGTACATTTTCATTATTGCTCTAGAAATGAAATAGCAGTTAGCTTGTGGCATTTATTGTATTTTATTTGTATTCTTGTTTCAAATATATTTATTTAGCAGCTTACCTTTCCAGGTGAACCCTGTGAAGTATAATAGCATTTTCTCGGGTTTGAATATCCTTGTAAAGGAACATGGACCCTCATCCCTTTGGAGAGGCTGGGCTGGAAAATTTTTTGGATATGGTGTTCAAGGTGGCTGCAAGTTTGGGCTCTATGAATATTTCAAAAAGATGTATTCTGACGTATTGGTAGGATATAATAGAAGTATTATCTTCTTTATCAGCAGTGCATCTGCTCAAGTAGTAGCAGATGTTGCCCTTTGTCCTTTTGAAGCAGTCAAAGTACGCGTTCAGACGCAACCCAAGTTTGCAAAGGGCTTGATCGATGGTTTTCCGAGGGTTTTTGCCTCTGAAGGCTTATCTGGGTAGACATCTTGGACCTGATCTAGTTATTTGGTTCACGTGCCTTTTGTTTGTGGTGAAGGTTATTCTGTTTATGGATCCAAATTCCTACATAATTTTATGTTGCTTCTACTTTATGTTAGAACTTCATCCCTTCTTTTTTCCTCTGCTGCAGCTTTTACAGAGGACTTTTACCACTTTGGGGCAGGAATCTTCCGTGTAATTTTGCTTTTACCTTGTTTCATGTTTCTTTTCTCCTGGCTTGTTTTTGGAAATTATCCTAGTAAATGATGAAGCGAATCATTGATTACAGTGCTTTCATAAATACTGATATTTCATTGCATCTTATTTGTTTCAATGTCATCCTAGGCTTAATTGATTAAATTTTTTTTAAAAAGACAGCATCTAAATATCACCAAGAAGAGCTACTGTGCTAATAGCATGTAGAATATGTACATTTTCTTCTTCTGTTATAACGATTTTCAAAAGATTCTCAGTTTTATGTTGCCTATGGTACTAGCTTTAAGAACTTTAAACAACTATCATTTGCTTATAAACATGATGTATTTTGACTATAACAGCCTTTCCTTTTTCAAAGAGAAATATGAAGCATTTGGTCATGCACGTGCCTTGAGCTAGCATATGACTAGCCTAAGAATATAATGTTGCCTTGTAGCTGGTGAAGGAATGGTATTACTAATTTAGATATGCTTAAGATTTCAAGATTTGTAAGGGCGTGCATGTGTCTTAATATAATATTTCTGTTCACTTCTCCAGTAGTTATTTTCATTTGTTCTTCTTATTTCTACTGTTTGTTGTAGATAATTTCAGATATCAACTCTCCTAAAACATTTATATGTGCAGTTTCTATCCTTATGTTCTCATCATTTGAGCACACTGTAGACATATTATACCATAATGTTATCCAAAAGAAAAGGGAGGACTGTTCTAGAGCTCAACAACTTGGCGTAACTTGTATAGCTGGTTATACCTCTGGGGCTATTGGCACCATTGTTTCAAACCCTGCAGATAATATTGTTGCTTCTCTTTACAATAAGAAGGCTAACAGTGTCCTGCAGGTAACATCCAACTAGTAACCTTTACTTGGTTTGTTATGTTTTCATAATCTACTTTATACATCAATTATCTTACTTCCAAAATACAAAAATCCAAGTGCATAGATCATCTTATATTGCCACCATGCACACATGCAGGCTGTGAAGAGCATAGGATTTCCAAATTTGTTTACGAGAAGCCTTCCTATACGTTTCACACTTGTAGGACCTGTTATAACAATGCAGTGGTTCTTCTATGACACTATTAAGGTGTTAACTGGATTGTAAGTATATGCAATCTAGTGGATTTTATCAAAGCAAATATTTCTCTTCTCCCAGTGCATTTGATGTCCAGTAAACAGCAGAAGCGCTCTTTCTACATTTACAGTTTAATTCCATGAGATATTATTGCCTGTCATTGCATGGATTTGATTAATATTTAGCAATACATTTTTTTGCTAGCTATAGCTAGTTATGTTGTTTAACATTCTTATTTTCCACCTGTGGACCACATAGAGAAAATTGTAGGCTACCTGGGAAATATTTCATTAGTTTGAGCATTATTAAACTATTTCAGGCTTCTAGTGCATATCATATTGTACATTCACATGAAAGCTACAAAAATTAGGTGCATAGTTAGATGTAAGCTATTCACCTAAAACAACTCTAATTGCAGGGGTTTACTCTTGATTTTTTTTGTTTTAAAAAGAAAAAAATTGATAACATTTTGATATAAACCATAATCTATAACCAAATCATACACCATTGGATTTCCTGGAATTAGGGTTTGTGGAAGGGAAGGAGTCTCTGGAGAGAGCTCTCAATTCGACGTTAGCAATGCTTGCTGCGAAATCAGGAAGAAAACGAAGGGGAAACTTTTGGAAACAGAAATAATGTTGAAAAAAATATTTGGAGATCCCTAATTGAACATTTAATAATTAACAGCTCTTCATGATAAAATAATAATTGTATTCGTACTTGTTACTCATTTTGGCATCTCAGATATGCCAGCTGATAACTCTTGTTAGTCCTCATTTGATGTGGTTCCAAACTGCGTTATTGTGCTGGTGCTCTTGAAAATTCTAGGCCTGCCTGCTCGAGACCAGCCCACAGTTTTCCTGCACCATGTACATGCTAAGAGCTACCCTTGTTTTGCCACGTGGAACAGCACACTAGGTCTCCAGAGAAGCAGCTTCCCTTTTGTTCCCTCACTACCACTTGACACTGCAGTAGGGTTACAAACTGACCGACTGACCACCCTGCAACAAAACAATTCTTCCAAGTAAACTGTGGGTGGAGTTTTCTTTTTCTTTTTCTTTTTTCCGTTTCTTGTTTTGAGATTAGGAAGGACTAATCCACACCCTCTACCGTAAACCCCCCCCCCCCCCCCCCCCCCAACACACACACACCAAAAAAGGCCAATGCTCACCAGAATCAAACCCCTGCTCCCTTGTGCAGGCGCCGTGGTATAATACCATTTGAGCAAGTGCTCAGTGGTGGGTGGAGTTTTCTACTGAGAAAAATAGTTGATCCCATTTCATTAGCTTGCACATGTGTTGTTTGCACATGGAGGTGGGAATCCCTCCACCAGTACTTAATATGCTAATTGCTGATTTGACGTCAACGTGTTCAAAAAGTCAAGAACCTCCATTGTTGTTTCCTATTCCATTATAGTTTTAGCAGTTATTTTTATAATGAGAAATCTCAAATATATCAGTTATATTTTTCTTTTGTTGCTTTTTCTGTAATGTATACTGGTTGATTTTTATATCGAGAAATCTTAAAAAATGCATTGGTTCTTCTCAAGGTTTGCTGTCTCGGTACCGAACCCCGTACCAGTGCTATACTAGCACAGTGTCAGTACGGTACGGTATGAAATTTTTTTTGCATACCGAGTGTCGGTACGCCACCCATACCAGTACCGGTATCGCCTGATTCGGGCTGGTATGGCGAACCATGGTTCTTCTTGACCCTATTAGTATTAGCTAGATTGTATGTTTCTACAATCTAGCATACTTTATGAAAGAAAATACTTCTGTTCTTAAACGCATCTGAATACTTCAATTAGAAAAAAATCATTTGATGCTTAGTAAATTGCATTTATTGAATGCATCTTATTGAATGTATTTGATTAATGATTAGCAATTGATTTTTTTCTAAGTACAGCTAATTATGCTGTTTAACGTTTTTATTTGCCACCTGCAGCTGACATGTAGAAAATTGTAGGCTACCTGAGAAACATTTCATTACTTTGAGCATGTTACACTATTACAGCTGTTTCCACTGCATGCCATTTTTGTACATTCACATGAAAGCTACAAAACTAAACAACTTGGATCAGATGTAAGCTAATCACCCAAAATAATTATCCCGTTGCAGTGGCTTAATTCATGAGTTTTTGAGAAAAGACCTTCTGATAGAATTTTTATGTAGAACACAATGGTAACCAAATCTTACACTATTACAATTCCTAGTGAACTTTTATTCTATCTTCTATTTTCATGATTCTGTTTTCCTTTTACAATACTAAGGGCCATGATGCCAACATCACCATCCCCCTTGTATGGGAGAACATGATATCATCGGTAAACACCTTAGGCGATGTTACGCATCCTCATGATGATGTCATGATCCTACATATTAAATATCTATAATGACCTTAAGGTAATCAAAATATTTTCTCCTGTGTGAAAACTTGTTGAAATTGCAAACCTCCAGACATCAATAGTGAAGTTACAACTACTAGGCTCAAGTAGCTCAGCGTGGACAGGAGATTTCATATTGAGTTCTTGCACCCAATATTGTTTATGGAAGGCTGCAAGACTAACTTCTAGTCTTGGATGGCTATTCGTAGATTACCCACTCCCCCAATAGACTTTTTGTTTAAAGGTTTATTTTTCAATTAGAACCAGAAGATATAGTGATCTTTGCTGGACTGCCAACTGTTTAGTGGCAAGGATAACAAAGCCTGTTACTACCCATGAAGTTATGTTTTGACTATGGCTTTAAATGATTATTAGCAAACTTTTTCTTTTGCTTGTAGACATTAAAAAGGCCCCAAAAACCTGCCTTATTACTCTAATAATGTCAGAAAAGGGGTTATTTGTTAGCATGTCATATTGCTTGATGATTTGCTAAAAGAGAGATAACATGTCTGCATGGAAATATTTCAGGCCAACGAGTGGAGGTCTTGCTAATGATTTGGACGAAATCAACAGCTTAAGTTGATGTTCTGACTCCAAAGAATGCTGATAGATTATTTTTGAAAGTCGGACACAAGGGGGCTGCTACCTCCTTCCATTTTTGCTGAATCATGGAAGTGACCGGTATTTTCATCAGGTATAACCAATAAACTCTTCAGTGGTTGGGCAACCCCCCTGTGATGATTTAGATTAATTGTCGTTGGATATTCTGCTACCAGTCTGCCTAAACTGACATGCCGACCATGCAAAATATTTTTTGGGGGTCACACCTCTCTTTGCGTTTTAAACATGCGGTGCTTTTAAGCAACTATTACATCAGCTACTTATCACAGATTCTGATATACAACACTTGTTTACAGTGGTTTATATCATTTATACACGTGATCAGTTTATTCTTTTTCTTGTAATAAATGCTCAATGTATGTGCTTATTATGTGGGGAAGTTGAACTCATCCATATGTATATTTGTTCTCCGACACCATGTTCAGAATATTAACCTGTTTTTGTTCTGGCTTGGAGCTGCAATTGTTGTGAAAATTAACAGAATTGTTGTTTGTTTGGTGTAACTGAATGTTGTGATAGTAAGATCATTGTATCCTCTTAGATCTTTTATTTAGAAAGAGATGGAGAGAGGAGGGAGCTTGTGATCAAGAAGGGCTTTCAAGATGCGAAAATTTTGACATTACTGTTTCATACTGTTTCGTGGATTAGCAGCAAAAGTACGATTACAAAAGATGAACGATGTATCCGTTAAGTATAGTTTGTAATAGCATAAAGAAATAAAAACAAGCATTTTAAGCTGAACTGATTAATGATGTAGGTGATGGAGAAACAAGTTGAGATGGGTTAGAAATGAACGATGAGTGTACCCTAGAGGCCTCAAAGGATCGTTACCAGACACATATAGCTGCGTAAAAGGGTATAAAATGAATATAATTACTGTCTGTTAGACCAAATTCTAAGCTTAATAGAACTAGCTATTTCTTTTTATGCCAAAGAAGTTGTCGGCTTGAACTTTGAAATGTGAAATTCCCACTAATGGAATGTATTCCAGGTGTTCAGGCAAGCGAGATGGGTTAGGAATGAATAATGAATATACCAAAAACCAAGTTGGATCCTGAACTAGATTTAGGTTTCCCTTAATATTAAGTTAATTTTCTTCTTATTTTTTTTTTCCTTTTTGACACAGCATCTTAAATGTCTGACTTGAGAGCATTGCTTCCAATACAAAGCAACTTTACTACAGGGGATTTCTCTTAGAAAACAACAACAAACAACCTCAGGACGCATACTCTGAGAGAGAGAGGATACGATGATATCCAGAAGAGAGCTTGGTCATCTCCTTCTATTGCTCGGAAACCTTCACATCAGGATTGCGAATCGGCTTGAGCCACATATCAGCCATCACCCGCGACGACATGCTCCAGACCACATCCTGCCCGCCCTTTGCCTGCGCCAACTTGCTCTTCTTTCTTGCCTTCCCCGGCCCAAAGGCCACGAGCCACTGCATGGCGGTCAGCCTCTGCTTCTCTCCATCCCAAATGCTCCGCCGCCCTCCTGACTTCAGTTTCAGTCCTCCGACGTGCAAGCTCGCCAGCTTGTACCTCCCTTCCTCATCTCCAGCATCATCCACTCGCACTGCTTGGATTATAGCAATGGAAGGGGCTCCCACCATCTCGTATCGCCGCACTGGATCCCTCAGCTGAAGAATCACCAGCAGCGTAATCATGGTTGCTCCACTGCAGGTCTTTGCCCAGTCTTCAGGTGGTATGGCAGAGTCCAAGGGGCTCTCGCTGTGTGCTTTGCCAACCAGAGATGCTACATCGAAGGGAGATTCTTCTTCGGCCATTCCTGCCTGGATTTTAAGAGCTTCCACTGCCATTGCCTCGATTTTC
The DNA here is from genome assembly GCF_009389715.1 of Phoenix dactylifera. Lineage (NCBI taxonomy): Eukaryota > Viridiplantae > Streptophyta > Magnoliopsida > Arecales > Arecaceae > Phoenix > Phoenix dactylifera. Next base: position 12,510,348 of record NC_052408.1, on the reverse strand, counting down.
TGCAATGAGAAGGCTAGAATCTCCTCCATCGTAACTGGTTTCTCTCTCACGTTCCAAATCCCTGTCGAAATCCTCTCCTTTCTGCCTTCATTCATCGCCGTGGCCATTGTTTTCAGGATCGCAACTGATCTGGCTGCACTGGAGTTTGCACCTTCTTTGTTCCTTCCGCTTATGATCGCCGATGCTATTCCCTCAAATGCTATTTGCTCGGCGGTCTTGCCCATCAGTTCATCCATAGCTGCGAGCGAGTGTAGCTTGGAACCCAGTTCTTCCGAGCCCAGTGCAGCCAGTCTCTGAAACACCTCGAAACCACTTGCCAGCTTCTGATCCCCAAGAATGAATGGTTTTGAGATTTGCATTGCGAGCTTTGGAGTTTCTTTTCTCCGTAGTTCTACATCGAAGGGATTCATGGCAGCCAAGTATCCTCCATCCCTTGTCTGAACTATGGAGCCCAATCCCTTCCCAAGGTCCGAGAGAAAAACACTTGTTTCGGCATTTCTACCTTCTTCTGCCACCGATTTCATCAGAGCAGCACGGTCCAGCATGTCTTTCTCGTCCTCCAGCTCGAGCATTTGAAGGAATTCTCTTGTCACCGTCTCTTCCTCGGCGTCCAACCGCTGCCTTTCATCTTCCTCTGCCGTCTTCGTAGGATCTCGCCCATCCCGCATCATCATCGACTCGAGGGCCTCAATCTGCTGGGCAATTGCGTCAAGTTCCGGCAACCGAGTCGGGTGGGCGGTGTCATGCACCACTTCCTTCACCACCTCGCTCGAAACTGATGTTCCATCCGCAGCCTCTTCAAAGACTGCTGCTTCTTCTTCCTCTTTTTCTGCTTGAATCTCAACTCCCTTCTCGACAACTTCAAACTCTGGAAAGTCTAGTTCATCTTTCGGCTCCGGTTCAGACTTGTGGATCGACGGAGAGCTCGAGGGAGGAGGGCCTGGCTCATCAAGACTGAAGTCATCTATCCCCTTCAAATCGATCGCCGGCATCTCTTTAGTCGGCGACGAAGAAGGTTCCGGTCTTGTAATCCTCGGGCTAGAAACACTGAAAGAAGACTTCGATTGCCTCCGAGCAAAAGAAGAGGAGGAATCCTTCCCCTTACTGCTTGACTTCCCCACCTCAGCTTGGTTGTAGATCCCAAAACCTCCATCCTCCATGATCTGAAAGCCCAACTTGAGGACCAGCTCGCCTCCCTTCGCCTTCCCGGAGAGCGGGAAGGTTGTGTCTCGCTGCCGGATCCGTGCCCCCTCGAAGCTCCCCTCCATGGACTCCTTAACCAGCAGGCTTAGGTCCACGATACTGTTTCCAAAATCAAGCTCGGGAGCATCAACGGCCACAACTGAGATAAGGAACGGGCGGGCTTCCAACTTAAGTGGCTTCCCCGCGCCAGAGCCACCGCTGCAGTAAACATGGCATCGGATGAAGAGCATCTCCTCGAAGTCGGCGGACCCCTGCAGGACCCTCGAAGGCATGGTCCGTACGGCGCCCTCCTTGGTTTCCTTCTTGCGGACAGCAACCGAGAGGCGAAGGCCATTCATGGAGGCCGGGAGGCCCTGCACGGCGACGACCTCCACGGAGAAGAGGCACCCCAGGCGCCGCATCATGATATGGGACAAAGCGCGCATCGGCTTCCAGTTCCATATCCCCTTCTTCTTCTCCCCTGCCGTCGCTCCCGTCCCCGCAGCTGGTTTCTGGTTCTTGGATGGACGGCCGAGGCGGTCGTCTTCGGCCCCGTCATCATAAGGTTCGTGCTGGGGCTTGGGGCGGGAGCGCCAGGGAGACATGGACAAGCGGCGGGACCGAAGGTGGCGCTCGGACTGCGCAAGCTCGGCATCGGAGGTAGGCTTGGCGGAGCTGGGGAGGGCCAAGGAGGCAGTCCGGCGGGCGGTGTGGGCTTGGTAGAGGGAGTGGCTCAGGGCATCGAGTTCCTGGAGGAGCTGGTTGTTGGAGTTCCTGCGCTCCGACTGGTCCGCCATGGGAGGAGGCGGTACGAGTGCTTGTGGTGGTGGCCGGAGGCGGTGGTGAGAGGAGGATTAGAGTTTATGGCCTAGAAGCTGTCATGCATTGAGGCTAAGATTTTTGGATATGTTTGTGTTAACGTATGGAGGATATAAGAGAGAGAAAGAGAGAGAGAGCAGGAATCAGTGTTTATCACCGGGGAGGGCATTGGATGGGGACGCAGCAGTCCTTCGCGCGAAATATGCCTTTCTTCCTTCGCGCCTCCGCGACCGTTGAATCATCCATCACTCGCTTTGAGATCTGTGCAGGTGGACAGCTGACAGAGTTCGGATCGTTTTGAGAGCTGCGGGTGGATGATCCAACGGTCCACAGGCGTGAAGGGAGACGTATCCTTCTTCGTTTTTGTGACGTCAACTGTTGGATTCATCGCACTGCTCTCAAAGCACTCCGAACTCTCTCTTTTATTTATCCGCACAGATCTCATAGCAGAGATTGCGGGATCTAATGGTGCATGTCGCGAAAAGAAAAGATGAATCATTCTTTTGCACCAAAAAATACAACGAGAACAGATGGCCGATTTGATGGCTTCCATGTGATTCTTACGGAGGAGAAGTTTATGTGGAAAAATGTGGGAGGGGTCACCTTGTGAAATGGTTGCTGATCTTCCATGCGTCTGGCCAGGAGGCATGAAGGATATTCGCCACTGAAAATGATCGGTGGGGTCTATTTCAATGCTATCCGCCGGATTCTTATTTTATCCTAATCCGAGTAAAATAGTCTACGGTCTTAGTAGATGTGGAGGAAAAATGTTTCCGAGTTGGCCGTCTCTACTGTGGAAATCATATATTTCATAATCTTTTCCAACTTGGACGATGGAATTATTCTGTGACTAAATATTTTGTTAATCGAGCAGTCAAGAAAAATCTGACGCACTGATAGAGTACAAATTAAGTGGTCTCATTTGTGATCGACTATTCAATGGAAACTCTATGGGTGGAGAAGAGAGAGTTGCCTAGAGCTCTTCGAGACTTGTTATCTTTTGATTTTTTTTTTATATACATTCACACAAAATATGTATGAGTCATTTATTGTTGTTAAAAAAAAAAAAACTGATTCAGACATTTGTATTTTAAGTAATATAATTACTGCAGCTGACTCTCCTTGTCCTAGGCTAATATAAATCAAGTTCCTTAACTTGTGAAAATAAAAAGGTGCTCACGATCAAACAAAGATGAGGAAAATGAATCATATCAGGTTTAACAAAGAAAAAAAAATAATCTCAACAAAAAGCTAAGATATAAAACAAAACATTCACCATTGCATGATAGTTTAGTCTTGGTGGGTGGTAAGTGAAGAATTCTCGAAGTTGGTAATTAGCGGGAAGCAATGAAATCATAGTAATTATTCCTCATAGTTATTGGAATAATGTTTTGGATATTTCTGGCCCCTCCATCAGACACCACTATTGCAGGTTAATCTGGGTATATACATATGCATTTTTATTTTTAAACCAAGGATTCCATCCCTTCTCTTAGTTGAATGAAATTATAGAGATAAATCATGAATCAATCAAAGAAAAGTACAAAGACTGGATGAAACATAGGATTCCTATAGGTGGATATTTCTATATGACACACATTTAGGGCTTGACCCACTTGGGCAATTAAGCATCAGAATATGCTGTATGGGTGAAAGTAAGCCGACTTTAAGTGCGGGCATATTAACTGCAAAGCCATCTCATCAGCAGAGACTTATCTCTTAAAATTTTTGACTACTCCAGTAGCTCAAAAAAAAAAAAAAAAAAATCAACCACAAATCCACAATATATTCAAAACCCACACTAGGGGATATTTCCAAATCAGGGTCGAAGCTGGACTTTGGTTTGAATTGTTTGATCTAAAGAAGCCCTTGAAATTTTCACCATATCATTTCATTATAGATGTTCATTTGACAGAAGTGTGTTCTAACAATCAAAGATATCTTTAACATGTTGACTCCATATTCTTTGTACAACAGAGCTTTCTCATTTTCCAAACTTTGATAAATATCTTTAAAAGCTTTGCTGTCATTTCTCTACATTCAAATTCACAACACTAGTTAAAAAAAAAATGGCAGAATGAGGAAATAATTGAAAAGTTGTGACAGAATCTGTACATGGTTAAATATCAGTGAGCTCCAGCTGCATCCCTCATGGCAAATTTAAAAGTATTCCGCATGGTTCTTCTTCCAATTGGTCCAAATCCCATATTACCCTTTTGCATCATGGCAACAAACTCATCATAGTCAATACGACCATCCTGAGACATGAAAACAAAATTCATTAAAAAAAAAAATTAATTCTACACGAGCATTCGGCATTTTCTTTGAGTAGATCATTTCTATAAAGATGGATAGATAGACAAATAGACAGACAGACAGATAGACAGAGCCCATCTGAATACATCTAATAAAAACATCAACATGAAAACATCATTTCCGACTCCTCAATTAGCTTATACGAATAGGCTAAATAATGTGAAGATAAACATATTCCAGTTAGTGCTATCAGCTTGAGATTTTTTAGAATGGGAAGCTGGCAAACTTCCTGAAAGCGGTTAAATAATTGTAGTTAACAAATTTCTTGATACTGACAGCATTCTCCAAAAAATTTGAGAGTGTTTACCTAGTACATACATCATAACATTCAACTAAAATCTAAATATGAACAAACGATGACCAACATGGTGCAAATAACAAAGTAAGAAAAACTTTAAGAATTGCCACAGCATCACATGACATTAAGCTCACCAGTGCAAATGCAAGTTTATGAAACCTGATTTTCTGAAGTATGCCTGTATGTTAATGACATATATCAAATACAACTATTTACATTGCGTTAGGTGATGCAATGTTGGCAGAAAGTATGCTTTCTGCCAACATTAATCACTGATGTGCAGAATCTGTTGGTTCCTGGCCATGATTAGTACTAAAGCTTATGCTATGACATTCAAAGATTTTGATTTCATGTTGGAGAAGTTGTACAAGATGGTTACTTACATTATCCTGATCAACTTCTTTGATAATGTCTTCAATAAGAACATCTGTCATGTTATGCTCTTTACAAGCTTGTTGAAGCTCATCAACAGTTATATAACCGCTTCCATCCTTGTCAAAATAGGAAAATGCTGCCACCAAATGTTCTTCTCGTTCGAGTTTGTTAAGATGTACTGTTGCAGCAATAAATTCCCCATAGTCAATGGTACCACTGTTGTCCACATCAGCCTAATATGAATTTAAATTGGTCAGTCAAATTAAACAAATAAATCACATTCATCCGTCATGATTATCTCTCAATATGCCAAAAGAATATCTCAGAAGAATGAAATAAGATATACTTATTATTAAAGACAAAAATGAAAAGAAAAAGAAAAAAGGTTGATATCTTCGGGCTAAGGCATTAGCAACAATCTGACAGTACCACATAGTGTAAAAGGAATGAAGAATTAGCTGTCTCACCCACTTGTCCAGTTTCTTTACCAGAGTCACTGCCCAAGAATGCAGAAGAAATATTCTGGCAATGACAAATAACAGTAATAATAATTTGAGGTGCAGTGCAAAAAAACAATTTGCTTCTAGACATATATTTCTTCAGTTTCTTCTGTTTCATGGTCTGAAAAACCACAGTGAACACTACTGCCCATCCTTCCAATTGGGCATCCAATTTAAGCTTCTGAAAAAAAATATTATTTAATCACAGAAGAGGGGGAAATTAAAGAGTGCAACAAGATTTGAGAACACAGAACATAATCTGTTTCCAAACATGAGGCAGAAATCACAAGTAGCAGGATTAGGGGAAGAAGGAAATCCTGCTATTGGATAGTTACTATAATTGTGGTGACCACCAGGCTCTCAATCACTTGCAAGAAGCTCTGGGACTTAATCATACATAAGTGGGTCAACTTGTCTAGAACAACAAAAGATGGGTCATTTGTGCACGAAGGCATCTAAGAATACTAGATGATGATGCCAGATCACCTTTTTTTTAAAAAAAAAGAAAAGTATAATTTGTGCTTCAGAGCTATATTCATTCCTAGGTAAACAACAATCTGTGCATCAGAGCACTAGGTCCTGTTGATAGATAAATAAATTGACAACTATATATTACTTTGATATAGGATAAAGATACAAAAGTCAGTCCTAGCAGGGTGTATAACAAGGAATCAACTGGCAGGTTCTCATCAAAACACCACCACTAACTGGATTTAAATTTAATGTGCATTATTGTTGAAATAATCATATTAAGGGTGAAATAATGTCATTTTTTCATGCAAATAATGCATGTTATTTGACATATACACTTCCAAAATCTTATTTCAGCCACTAGCATGATTGTTGTTGATTAAATCCCAATTATCAATATAAAAGAGATGAACACCTCATTATAGCATAAAGAAATATAATCTCTTTCTGATGTATATTCCATTATTTAAACAAAATATCATTTTTGAAAGTAAAAAAATTGGTATGGTTGCCTGAGAAATCTTAGTTTACAACTTAATCTCAAGATTTTATACTTCATTCTTGCTTTCTTGCATATTTTCTTGTTTCCTACAGAAAGACCTCTACTTGAGTGTCCAAAAATAGTTGTGTGTGTTAAAATGAACAGAATCCATAAGCTACAACTTAAGAGCAGGAATAAATACCACTTTCAACCAACTTGGAAAAAAATGTGCATCATCAACAGAAACAAATAGTAGCTGCAAGACTGCAAAACAAGGCTCATCACATGTTCCTAGATTAATGATTGTCAGTCATCATCCAAGCAGATTTCATGAGCTTGCAAAATTCATATTTTATTAGCATTATTTTTCTCTCCTTTTTCAGGATAATGGTTATCCAAAATTAAGTTATGATAGATTTTTGAAAAGGTCATTAAAGAAAATTATGCCTTACATATCTGAAAAGAACCATAATGAACTCCAACAAATAACTTCAGGAAAAAGTTATTTAAAACTTGTTCTAAATAATGGACCATGCCCTGCCACAAGGAAACAATTTCAGCCCCTTGCATACTGCAAGTTTTAGAGTGAAAAGAAAAGAATGCATGACCATCAGTTAATGCTAATTTAGTTAAATTTATCATGACAAATTAAAATAATGCCACCAACAGAGAATGATCTACAGAATAATAATGGTAAGAAAAAAGCCCCCAACTGGATAGCTAAAAGCAATGGATTTAGCAGCACCTTAGAAGGAAAATAATGCATCTCAGGGAAGGAAGCAAGAAAACTACAGGTGTCTTTTACCACAGATTAACTGAATAGAAGTCAGTTAAAACCCACCTAGTGCTGATTAACTTATGTTCTCATTCAATATAGGTTATATGAAATTTATCTACCCCATTTGTTATGAATACTTCTTGGATCTTACAGTTTTTAGAGTAGTCCTGCCAGATGTCCCATGTGACCAAAATGAGCTAAACCAGTTATATAAGGCTACCCTAATTCATTTAATAATCGCAATTACTTGTACAAGACTATGAACTTCAAAAATTAAAATTCTTTTTAACTATTCTAATAAATAAGAGATCCAAACTTTAAAATGAAACACATAAGCTAAGACCACGTCCTTTCGCTCACTATAGGTGGCAAGATTCTAAAATTTTTTGCTGCATTAGCAGCAATACATGTCCACTAGCAAGAGGCACTACAGGAATATGTCCACACATAATGTGCAAGTGTCATGTTCTACACTTAACATTACGCTTTCAAAATTTTTCAATATTCCCGTCGTCTTTTTTTCTATATCTTTTGTTTATGTCTTATCATTAACTGTCACGAAGAAATTTTGTAGCTCCTTAAAAGTTGCTTACCGCATCCATTAGAGCACGAATCTCTGATTCTTTCAAATTAGAACCATATCTTTTCAGACCTTCTTTAAGTTCATCAAATGTGATTGCACCACTGTTGTCTGTGTCCATTGTCTGAAACATTTCCCTTAGTCCAGCGATCTCCTCCTCTGAAAGGCTTTCAGCTATAACCTGATAGGATGTAGTACAGTTATCAGAAAACCATACTGTAGTATTACATTTTCACAGAAATGCAAGGTAACATTTAGAAAGAAAACTTATGACAGAAGCCAAAACCTAAACTAGAATTTGCACCTATATGGCTGCCTAAAGCAATACAAGCATGATTTCCTTAAGCATATAACTGGCAGAAGATGTGGTTGCCCTGATCAGTTATGGTTATGGAACTGTGTTCTATTAATATCCATCAGCAGCAGAGCATAGACCAATATATTAAGTCACAGCATCTCTACCTAACTCTTACAAAGCATATTATCGGGGTAGGAAAGAGACAAGAAATCACAATTATGATACATGATTAGATGAAAATAGTGATTATTTATAGCAAGAACAGTTGTTTGTTCACATATATAAAGATTAAAGAGCCCAGGAAGAAGGTTTCTTTTTGTTAGGAAAGCCAGTTCATTCACTACTTATAGGACACTTAAACAAAGAGCTGCAGCAATTTCATGTTGGAAAAGAGATGCTCCTAGTTGGAGTAGATTGAACAACTTAGAAAGAAATGCTTCAGCTGAACAAACTAAAAATGATAATTTTATAACAGCATGAAAAGTTGATATAATATTTTCAAGATAAGTAAATTAACTTACTCTCAAAGCCATCTTCTTCAACTTATTCATTGCAGAGAATTGTTTAAGGCGAGAGAGAACTGCTGGATCCAGTGCTTGATCAGGAGCAACTCCATTCTCACATATCCAAGGATGACCTGGCCATTAGAGCAAAACAGGAATGTACCGACATAAAATAAAATACCAATATTTCAGAAGTGGGCCAGCTGATGGTACTTCTAATTAAAGATATTTGGTAATTTGGCATCTGGTCCTGGCACCTATGGGAAATTCATTCATACCAATTAAAAAGTATGCTATTGTTAACTTATTGACAACAAGCTCAAAGAGAGCTAAACAGGAATCAGACTCAAACTATAAAGCTTCGCTACAGAACTGTAGTAACTTTACATGAAGTTTATTGACTCTGCTGACTTATAAAAGCTTCACAGACAAACAGTATATTGGACAGAAAAGGTGGATACCTTGTCCAATAAGCTACCCCACTCCTTGTTAGTAAGTTGAAATCTCAGAAGTCCCAATGTTATAATGTCTGACTTGGAGCCAACATTACCATTGTTGCCTTAGCTTTTGATTCATATAAGCCTAAGATTAGTTCCTTTTTCCAATATCTCATCAATAAAAGTTGCAGTGGCAGTGGCTATAGCACTAAATAGAAATGAGAGGCCAAAAGATAATAAAATTTAAGCTCAAATAGTTAGGATAAGGTTTGCTGGCTGTGGTTATCAGCAAATATTAAGTTCATGTATATATGAGATAACAGACAAAAACCATCACATCATAAAAAAAATTCATTAATGCAAAACGGTCAAGTATTACCACATGGGTTCATGTAAAGATGAAGACACAAGAAAATGACCACACTCTCCAACATGATTCTTCTAGGAGTTCAATAGTTCTGATGCAACTGTCTACAGTCTCATTTCATATTTACTAACGGGAAGGCATGGACTTTAAGTGAAGAAACTGACATACATAGTACTTCATGGGCTGTCAAGCGTTCTGAAGGATGGGAGCAAAGCATTTTTCTGACGAGGTCCTTAGCACTGTCAGAGATCATAGGCCATGGTTCTGACTCAAAATCAATGTGTCCCTTCAAAACAGCATCAAAAATCCCTTGCTGTGTTTCTGGAAGAACAGGCAAAATCAGAGCTGGGAATTGCTACAATTACTATATTGCATCAGCAGGGCAAATTGAGACCATACCAGCCCAGAAAGGCGGTACACCACTCAACAATATGTAAAGTATAACACCAGCTGTCCAAACATCAGCTTCCGGCCCATAGTGCTTGCACAGTACCTCAGGAGCAACATAATACGGACTCCCCACCACATCTGTGAAAATCTGACCTGAAGTTCCAGGAAAAGCAAAAAAATCAGCAACGATATATATACATGTAATTCAAAATATTTGAATTAACCACTGGTTGACCAAGTTTTGAAACTTCTTCATCTATATTGGAATCATGGACCTAACAGGCAGGAACGAAATGATAGGACTTGGCCAATATGAAAGATGCATGTACGGTTCAGCAACATACTTAGATGCACCGAATAGGAAAGCCTACAAATTGATCCTTCGGATTTAGGAATTCTTTATCAAGAATAGCTTTCTACATTTTATGCAATTTACATTTTGCATAAAGGTTTTAAAAATAGAAAGATGGGATAGGCTAAGTACAGAAGATTCAGATAGTTCCAGAATATATGTCATTCCCATCAGCTCCATTATAGCAAGAGATCTACTTCATTATCCAGCCATTTATTTACAATGCAGAATTATTCAAAATTTTGGTGTCTCTATCAATGGTAGACAATCTAGTCAGAATACTTGATGTGTTTCAAGAAGTTACCCAGAACGAATAATACAATAGCTCATTAAAAGGCAGTTTTAACTAAGGGCAGCAACAGCAGCCACTGTTTTCAGGGCTAAAACAGGGATACTCTTTGTTATGAAAATAATGGTTACAGCCACACCAAACATTTCATGGAAATGGAAGAATTATCCATACCAAACAACAGAAGAGTGCGACAACTGGGCTCGTTCGCAATTTCTTCTTCATCCATACACATCAATGCCCCACATGGCAATTAATCTTCCAACTCTTGCAATAATTTTACCTCTTTCTACATATGATTATCTCCCATGGAGCAAACAAATAATAACAAAAAGTTGCCAAGAATCAGCTAAGTTTAAATGATGTATGAATGCAGAATTCAATTAGCTACAACCATCATCAAGTAATATACAATACAATTCTAATATTTGACAGGATTAAGACATGCTAAAGTCATCAAACTTAACTCAACAAGAGGAGTTTTTGCAGGCTTACCAGGTTTGAAGAAGATGGAGAGCCCGAAATCGATCGCCTTGAGGGACGAGTCATCATCCTTGTTTGCCAGCAGGAAGTTCTCCGGCTTGAGATCCCGGTGCATGACACCAAGCGAGTGGCACGCCTCCACGACCCCAACAATGATTCTTGTCAGCTCCGCCGCCTTGCGTTCGCTGTAGTGCCCCCTCTGTATGATTCGATCGAAAAGCTCCCCTCCCTCGCATAATTCCATGACGATGTGGACGTAGAGGGGGTCTTCGTACGCCCCCTTGATCGCGACGACATTCTTGTGCCCGGAGAGGTGGTGCATGATCTGGATCTCCCGCCGCACGTCCTCGACATCCTCCTTCGAGATCAGCTTCCTCTTCGAGATCGACTTGCAGGCGTAATCGATGCCAGTGGCGATCTCGGTGCAGAGATAGGTGGTCCCGAACTGGCCCTGCCCCAGCTTCCGGCCGAGATTGTAGAGGTCCCGGAGGTTGGGGGTCTTGTGGCCGAGGACGGAGGCGGACTGGGAGTCGGCGCCCCGACGCATGGTGGTGGCCGGCTTGGGGGGGTCGTTGGGGATCAGGCGGGAGGCGGGGTCGTCGGCGGAGCCGGAGGCGTCGTCGGAGGAGCTGCGACGGTCGTGGTGGCGGCGGCGGCTCCGCTTAGATACCGACCGGTCCGCGGGATCGTCGTAGCCGTGGAAATACTTGCTCGCGAAAGATCCCCGGCATGTGTTGCCCATGAAACGCCCACGAAATCCCTCAACACATCGAGCTATGGAGATCACCAATTCAGTAGCTTTTTTTGACGGAAAAATTGCAGCTCCGGCAGCTCTGCTGAGCTCAAAAGCATCAAATTCTGGAGAAAAGATTGGATTTTGGCATCGAAATACTCGAAATTTAGGGTGGCTGGAGGGAAAGAAGCGACCGAGAAGAGAGAAGAAGAGAGGAAAGGTTGGATTTGGGGGGAGAAAAGCCTGGGAAAAGGGGGGTCCACTTCGTGTTCTAGAGGAATTAAAGAAATGGAAAAGGTTTTGCCTTCCTACGTTTTTCCTCTTTCTTCTTCTTTTTCGTGAAGATTAGAAGGTGGGGAGGAAAGCGAGGAATAGGGCTGACTTTTTGTTTTAGGAATTTCGAATGAAAATTGGGTTTTTTTTTTGAGTTTGTGAACAGGACAAAAATTGAAAAGTACACGCTTGAGATCATGTGTCTCTTCATGTTGTTGACCAAGACTTCTTCCTCTTTGAACGTCAAAGGATGTGAGAGGATGAAAATAACAGAAATAACTGTCGGATTGTGGGGGAACACTCTAAATATAGATATGGTGCATGTATTGGTATCATCCTCTCAAGTCATGCACTGACTGCAACCAACAAAGGTGGAGAAAAGTTAAGTTTACTATTTATATTTGTTTACAGGGGAATTTTCAAGATATTCATAGAGCAATTGAATTGGATTGACCACATTTAGCTGGATTTTAGCCACTGCTAAATTAAGCCACTTGCAGCTAATAAATAATAAAGATAGATTAGCACTCAACAATGGAACAGCTAATCACATAAAGCTTGTTCATAGTAGAGACATATAAATAGGGACGCCGCTATGTTTGCCTAATAATCTCTTCGGCACACGGTTTATTAGGGGCTAAAATGCCAGCTTTGCGCTTGATGGTTCGAAAAGGACCATTTGCTGAACAAGTTTTGGGAAGTTCATAGAGGAGACAAAGTAGCAGGGTGATTTTTTCTCGGAAAAAAAAATGTTTCGTTAGGAGGAGTCATCCTAAGCGATCCAAACTATCTCTCTCATGTAACTTATTTCATCGCTTCTATCAGTATGTTGCCAAATAGGCCACATTGGGTCACTCATTGCAAGTGTCAATTTTTTTCTAGCTAGAATCTGATGGAATAGCCATTCTGCAAGTGATCAATTGTGTGTGTTAGTACCAAAAATTATATGGTAGAGCGCCGGCACTTGTTTTTTTGAGAATTGATAAGAGAGACTTCACCTGTGGATCAGCAGCCATGGCCGAGGATATCATGTTGTCAACATCATCCAGCTTAGTTCACAGCTTGCCCAACTCTTCAGCTATTTTCTGCTGGAAGAATTGAACGAGAAGCAGAACCACAAGAGGAGATATAAAAGCTACAAAGGTAGAAGTCAAACAGCTACTATCGTGGAATCCTGCATACCACTTCAAGATGCTTGGATGGTTTTTGTGACACCTTGGTGACTTCTAGACCTGGAGCTTCTGTCTTGGCATCCAGTTCTACTTCTTGGTTGCTCAATGATTTTGACCTACAAGAGATATTATCTAACTTTAAAAGTGTGCATGGGAATTGAAACATATTGACATCGATCTATGGTTCCAACTATCATGAATCATGTTGTTCACTGATAAATATTCACCATAAATTTTCCTGTAGAACAGATGTCCTGCTCTAAGAAGACCCATCTAGCAGGATACCCACAAGATAACAAATGAGAATAAAGGTCGGTAAACATAATGTGCAAAGAAATATTTCCATATTGAAATATGAGTATTTTTGAGAAGTTATCTACTGCTACTCCATTGCTTCCCTGTTTGTATAGACAGGTTTTTTCAGCAATATCTACAGATTCCCAGGAAAAACAGGCGTTGTGTCTTCAGATAAGCGCGCAACGTCAAGACTGCATTGATGACAGCACAGCAAGCCGATAATGAATGGCCAAGATCATCGCTTTATTTTTTATTAAAAAATAATATAGAAGCACTATAGCAAAACCACCTTTTTCTTTAATACTTACCTTTTTGTAACTGTGTTGCTGTTTGCTTCTCTCTTAAGTCTTGTAACATTATCTAAATTTGTCCATGGCTGTCTTCAGATTGCACAAGCTCTTAGGCCCGATTGCCACCTTAGCTTTGTTCCCATTTCTATCCGAGTCCCAGACTCAAATCTTATTCGGTCAGGCCTTCAACAGAGGCTCGCAGATTTCTCACAACAAGGACTAAATCATCCTTCGCTTTGGAACGCACTGCCGTGGAAACTATCACCCCTGCCCCCACCCACCCCATTCCTCATTGTAATACTTCTCAAGATATTGTTGTCATTTGGACATTGTACATATGATAAATTATAAATCAAAATGTCACTGTAGATGTAGGTTGTCTATTGTGTATTGTAGATGAGATGATCTGAGTCACTGGACAGGGTGGTACCAGCCATGCTGACCAAGTTTGCTGTCAAATACCTTTTCTCAGAGGAAGGTTATCATCAAATGATCTTTATCCTGCACATTGTCTTCGTGTTCTGTGTTCTAAGAAATTTGTTCCATAACCATCCAGCCGTTATAATGTGATAGTTTTTAAACCAAGGCACCAGGAAGAAGTTTACGTTCGAGTTAATTTGCAGGCAGACGGGATAATAATTGAATACTAACTGGAACAGCCAATTGTATGTGCTACCTTTGAGAGAGTATTGGACTGAGATCATGAGCAAGGAAAAGAAAGATATGAGGTTCAGCCCCAAGTCTGATAATCTTGGTGTGGTTTAACAAGTTTTGCATTCCAAAATACATGTCTTAGAGGACACTTCTGATCAAATGTCTCGCAAGATGTAGCTAAAAGGATCTTGCTGCTTCAGTGGAACAGATTTTTGAGAGTGGAAGCATAGAACTTTGGTAGTGATGTTGCTTTATGATTCAGCGAGACTAACTATCAGAGGCAGTCATTTTGCTTTATGATGTATCGAAACAAATGCGTGTGCCCTGGGAGTTTAAACCATGAATTTGGCCCTTCTCAAAACTATGAAAAAAATCATGGAGGGTCTTCTTAGCTACTTGGCAATAAAAGTCCTTGAAAGTTATGATGGATTTTGGCTTCTGAATTCTGCACAGTTGAATTTAGGGGAATTCAAATGGACTGGATGGAGATGGAGCATACATATTGAATGCCTGACTAGGAGATTGTGCTTGTGGGTTTTAGGAAAATCCTCAGTTGTATTCGGTCATACAATTTTAGGTAAAATCAGGTCTGGGAATAAGTTAGAGCTTATGGCCTCCAAATAACTTCAGGAAAAACTAAACTACTAGAACAATAGTTCCGGTCATACTTCTAACACAGTTATTATTTTTGCCTGTCTCGTTTTTTTTTGGGGGGGTTTCTTTAAAATAGAGAGAATACCATCAGCCAAAGGTTATTCTGGATATTGTAGCTAAACATATAGGAATAATTTGTGGCATGATTATGAACCAGACCCAGCCTAAAGGTATAGGGCTTTGAACTAAAGATATAGGAGTTTCAAGTTGAAGTATAATAAGTTTGAGTATATTTTTAATCTCTACGAGTAAAATAGATAAAAATATATCTCTATTTAGTTTTTTTTTTGTCTAAATTTCAAGTAGTTCTATATTGTACTTCAAAACACAGTAGAGCAAAATGACCCATAGAAAAGGCTCTAGTAATATTTTTGAGTGATATTATTACATTGTGGAATCAGAAAGTTCTTGTGAAAGAGATGCCATAGCATCAATCTGCAACACTAAAGTAGCATTAACCAAGTGCAGAAAAAAATCAATATAATTCACGAATAAAAAATTTTCTATATTTAAATAAAAAAATTAACTAAGTTACACTTTTATCATTTAATCATATTAGGGTGGAGTGTCTCATAAACTGATTATTGTAATTTTTTATTGAACTCAACACTCTTATAAAAAATATAATAAATATTTTATATAAATAAAATAGACAAATAAAAATAAAAAACGAAAGAAAAACTCACTTTGAGATCTCATCACTCTCATCAAATCACAAGAAGACGCGTCATCCAATAGCAATAGAAAGCAGTCCGAGACCAAACAGCCGATCTCACAGCCGCCAGAAAACCCTCCTGCCCTGCGTTCCCTCACGAGCGCTGGCGGCCTGGCGGTAGGGTTTTAGCCCGACCGAAGCCTCTCTCTATTGAAACCCTTCCAACGCAGCTCTCAATCTCTCCCCCTGGTCGTCTCGTTTCTATTCTCCAGTTTGATCTCCCAATACCAACCTTCTCCTTCTCCTTAATGAATCCATAGCCGATCCGAATCTCTCCTTCCGCCAATGCTAAGTTACCAACGATCCAAATCGCTCCTCAAATGGCCACTAGGGTTCCCAAAGATCGCATCTTTCTTTGAGAAGAACCCACCTATCACTCCCAATTTCCCTCGATTCTTCTCCTCTGCTACTGCTGCACTAATTCAAGGAACCCCTTCTACCATCGAAGCTAAACGCAGCCCCAATTCTGGTGGATTTACTTCTCTTGAGGTGGCAGAGACTTTACGAAGAATGGCACGGAAGCCTGACATCGCGCTCGCCTTCTTCAACGATAGCAAGGTGCTCGGGTTCCGCCACGACATTTCCACCTACTCGGCGATCGTCCGCATTCTATCCAGTTCGGGTTGCAAGAAGTTGATTTCTCTGTTCTCTGAATTGATCTTGTTGAGCGGAGACGTGGGAATTGAAGTTTCAGCACTCTTCGCCGCCCTTTCTCGGGGATCAAATGGCTCGGATTCATTGGTTTGTGTGTTTGATGCCCTGATCAAGGCCTACTCCAACTGTGGGAAGCCCAAAGAGGCCATTGATGCATTCTTTGAGCTCGGTAAGCTGGGTTTTGTCCCAACGGTGAGATCTTGCCATTTCCTTATGAATTTCTTAGCTAAAGATGGTGACTTGGAGACGGTGATGGCGGTTTATAGTCAGATGAAGAGACTTGGAATGAGACCAGATGCATACACATTCACCATAATGATAAAAGCTCTCTGCCGATCGGGGGAGTTAGACCAAGCTCTTGATGTTCTGAGGGAAATGAAGGAAACGGGAATAAAGCCTGATGTGGTCACTTATACCACATTTATAGAAGGCATGCGCGCCTGTGGGAAATCAGATTTAGGCTATGCAATACTTAAAGAAATTGCGAAAGAGGGTGTCCATGTGGATGCTATTGCTTATAATAAGGTGATCAATGGGTTGTGTAAAGAGATGAGACTACAGGAGGCTGAAGAGCTATTAGAGGATATGACAAGGCAAAATGTGCTTCCAGATGCATGTAGTTATGGTTGTCTTATCCGGGGATACTGTGGAACTGGCAACCTCGTAAAAGCTTTAGATCTTTATGAGGAGATGGTGTCGAAGGGTATTGGAACAAACTCTATCATCGTGAGTTTTGTCCTTCAATGCTTTTGCAAGTTGGGCATGGCTTTTGAAGCAGTGGAGTACTTCCAGAGATTTAAGGACTCGGGGCTTTGCCTTGACGAGGTTCTTTATGATATTGCGATAGGTGCACATTGTAAGCTTGGCAACATGAGAGATGCAGTGGAACTGTTTCAAGAAATGAAGAGAAAGGGGTTGGCTCCTGACAAAATCCACTACACAAATTTAATCAGTGGGTATTGCCGCAAGGGAGAAATGTATAATGCTCAGAAGGTCTTTGCTGATATGGTGAAGGTCAATGTTGAACCCGATCTTGTTACTTACAATATACTTGCTGGCGGGTTTTGTAGGAATGGCTTTGTTAAGGAGGCATTCGACCTTCTAGATTACATGATGAATAGAGGCTTGGAGCCCAACCCTCTCACCTATGCCGTGGCAATTGAGGGTCTCTGTAGAGGTGGCAAAATAAAGGAGGCAGAAATACTATTTAAAATATTAGAAGAGAGGGGAATTGCTCAAGGTGTAGTTCTTTTCAGTGCAATGGTCTATGGCTACTTAATATCAGGCTGCACAGAAGAATCTTACAAGCTATTTATCAGGTCCATTAGGGAAGGAATTCTTGTGGATGAGATTGCTCGTTGTAAACTTATAGGTGAGCTCTGTAACCAGGGGGATGTTGAGAGAGCTTCCATGGTGTTTAAATTGATGTTAGAGATGCATGTTGCCCCAGATAAGATTTCCTATAACAAACTCATTGCAGCTTATTCTCAGTTGGGAGATTTGGCAAATGCTCGGGTTTGGTTTGAGGATCTGGTTAAACAAGGCCTTAATCCTGATGTTATTTTGTACACTACACTAATGAATGGTTACTGCAAGGCCAACTGCTTAGAAGAAGCCTGTCGGTTGTTTGTTGAGATGATAGAAAGGGGGATTAAACCTGATGTAATTGCATACACAGTAATGTTGGATGGTCATTTAAAAGAAACCTTGCGCGAAGGCTGGTTGAGCATTGATAAGGAAAAAAGAAAAGTTGAAATTAGGGCCAAGTATTCGAGACTATTGAATGGTATGAAAGCTATGGAGATTGAACCTGATGTAGTGTGCTATACAGTATTGATTGATGGGCATTGCAAGATGGATTATCTTCAGGATGCTCTTAAACTCTTTGATGAGATGCAGGAGAAGGGTTTGTCTCCTGATGCCTTTACATATACTGCTCTTGTATGGGGTTATTGTAGCCAAGGGGAGGTTGTTAAGGCTGAAAACTTGGTAGAGGAAATGCTACATAAAGGAATAGAACCCGATACTCTTACCTTCTCAATTTTGGATCAGGGGAGCTTGAGGACCAGAAGTTTGCAGCTTCAATAGCAATCCTTGGTTAATTTGTATATGGCTGGTTTTTTAGTTAGAGCTCGTTAAACTATCAAGTAAATATTGCAAGGGTAAGGAGGAAAAAATTTTCAACTTTTCTCCTCTTGAAAATGATGTATTACTTTTTTGTATTCAGCTTGGTTAGGAATTGAGTAAACTTGTTGACAAGGAGCTGCTTTCATGATCTGATGAATTATTCTTTTAAAAAATTCTAATATTAATTTGTGTTACAGAAATGCATAACAGAATGTGCCAACAAACCCTAAGATAACTCGGAGGTTCTCCAGCAGGTAGGCTATGTCAAATATTAACAAGCACAGATCGATAATTTAATTTCATTATTTGTCATTGTGAAAGCATTGAATAAGATGTAAATTAGGATCAAGGTGGCTTTGATGGTTTTGCGGCCCAGGATTCTATATGTGTGATGCATTTCAACATTGAATTTGTCACTTCTACCCCCTTTTCAGGGGCATGTGATCACCGGTTGTCGTTGGTGTTATAAGGGACGAGGGATAAGAAACCCGGAGGGTTTTTTTTCCCGAAGCCGAAGATTAGACCCATTCCAAATTTCATTCCGATCAAATGATCCGCAGCAGCCATGCATATCTAAGCAAATGGGTTTCAAATTTTCCCAACACATACCCAACTTGTACCTAGCTTACCCTCTTGTTCAGATCTTCTCTAGGAACTGGGCTCGATTAATATATCAGTTGAACTGGGCTCAATTATCCTTTCCCCTCTTTACAAATTGAGAGGTGAAGATCTTCTCTAGGAACACTTGTAATGACGGTCCTTTCCATGCCTAGTTGGGAAGACAATCCCTATCGACGCAGTTGGGTTTTCCTTTGAGGTGTTCTATGAGAATTCTGCCTTTCAGGCATGACAAAGTATTACATCCAGATATAGTTTTTCTCCAATATTTTTATTGTGGAGCATTGATTTCTTATGGGTTAGCTGAACTTTTGAAATAATAAGGCATTCATGTAGAAGACTATACTTATATAACTTTAATTTTATCTCCCATGATTATTTCTCTAGGTTCCATGCTAAGAGCATCATATTGAAACTTCTGGAAATCTAATCTATCCCTCTGGATGGCATCAGTAGTCTCAGATTTTTTTATACAATACTAAATTCTCTGTTGCATGAAGACAATATTGTAAGCCTGATGATTTAACTAAGTATATTTACTAGATATATGTCCTTGGATGTATATATGCATTTGCAAATGGTTTTCTGATATGGAAATGTATTGTCTAGGGCTGCAGATTCATCAGAGAGGAGAGGATACTCTTCAAGCTGATTGCTTATTGTGGCTGGCATTGTTGTGAGTTGTGACATGCACAGGTGCTTTTTCATCTGTATCTATATTTATGAAGTACAAAGTTTAGCATCTTCAATTTGATTATCCTTTCATGCTTCTTCAAAGTTCTGAGACTCCAAAGTGAAGGGTATGGCATTTGTAGTTCTGTTTTCTAATGCATCACTGTTGTCCGCTGGCTTTTTCAGGCCAAAGATGGAGGATTACATGTTACATTGGGCTTTATATGCACCAATTTTCTAAGTTATAGGTATGACATTAGTTGCAGACTTGCAGTGCAGAAAAAATTGTCTCAGAAAACTTGGTGTCTGATTGAGTATGGGTAGACTTGGATGAAGATTAGTTTCTTTTCAGAGATCTTTACCACATGCTTGATGTTGGACTAATTACACTGCATTAATAATCCATTCCATCTCTAAATCTGGATGGCTCTGGAGATGACTATATATGTTGATCTTCTTAAGTGCTCAATCGCTCAATTATCTAGTAATTTTCACGGTTTGCAACTAAAAATTTTCTAGTCCTCTCTCTCCCCTTCTTTTGAGTGGTGATGATGAGGGGATGGGTTGGGGGAGAAATGTTTTCAAATTAATGCATGACCTTGCTAACTTTTATAAGCTTCGTACTTTCAGCTTTATGTCTTTGTAATGTTCTCTTGCACATCTGCTGTCACATTTAGGATTTCCATGTTTTATTTCTTAATTCGGTTGAGAAGTTTTCCATGGCAAAAGTTGTAGCCTTTCATAGAACAAGCATAATGTAAAGCACTCCATGATATCACCTCTAAAAATGGAAATATTGACTTTTTCCTTTTTTATGTCTTTTTAATGTTGGAAGCCTACAAGATGAAGATTAAAGATTACTTGTGAAAGATGATAAGATGATGAATATTTTCAAAGCTAGATGAGGATTTATGAGCTAGTGTTGTAGGATTCCACACATGGGAATGATGGGAGGATGGGGACTTAACCAATTAGGTAAACAAAAGAAGATAACGATTTTGAAGGGGCAAAGGCTTTTGGACCAGATTGAAACTTGATTGATGTATGAAATCAGATATGTCAATTATCGATTTGGTTAATGACATCTTGAAACTTTATGAAGGTTCAAATGAATGCAGAGAAAACATCATGGGACCAAAATTTTTGAACAAACAAAATGCAAAGGAGCACATAACAGAGATTGTGAAAAAACCGTGATATTTGATCCTTCTATTAATACATTTGGCTTTTGAGAGCAACCTTGTTAAGATTCCGCACAAGAATAGAAAAGGAAGCTGTCTCAAGGAAACTGTTAATCCATTCATGCCACATTGTTGGACTTTTGCAGTCTATAAAACCTCGTAAATTCCAATTAAAGCAAATTTATGCTTTTCTGATAAAATTTATTGTGATTATAATGATTTCCATAATGATCATATGTATCCACAGTATCCTAGGTATGTGAGAAGCAAAATGTGTCATTAACCACCTGGCCTAAAAGGTATCAGTATTAGCATCACGATCATCCCCAACAATATAACCACGCTTTTTGAAAAGCCTGACCTAAAATCTATCTGACATGTCTCTTCAAGGCATTACATATCTTGTAGCTTGTCAAATATTATTTTTCAAATTCATTACTCACTGTCTGTGGATCTTCCACTCAAAGTCCACTTGTTTTTCATCTTGCAGGTAGAATTTCGATGCTAATGAGATGCAGTTGGGCATAAAGAAATTCAATATATATTGAAGGATCATAGGCTGTTGAGTGGCCTCCACTTTTTCCTGGTTGGGCAGTGGGACATACTGATATTCTTTAGCCCAGTCTATGCGTCATCTATGATCTTATAGGTGACTTTATTCTTCATGGACTCCACGTTCTTATTATCCTACTGAAGTTGGCAAGTTTCTTTACTTGCTAATGGTTGCCTTTCTAACTTGATATTATTTGAAAATTTTCTTTCCATCAGCTTTCCTATGATCTGCGCCTAACTATGGATAATGAATTTACATATGTTCCAAGAGGGTGGTTGAGCTGAGATAGCAGCTACTACTTTGTACAATTAACACAAACCTTTATAAGCTTTCATCCAATTAGTGACAATAGGTTAATGAGTTCTTTACAATCCTGTAGCCTTGAGCATTTTGCTTTATGCTTGATCCTGTTAACTGTGTCAATAAGTTGAAGGATTTTGATGCTTTTCAGTTTTCAGTACCAATCAAAAAAGTGTTTTTTTGCATATAACTGCCTACAAATTTATGATGAGCATATTTACCCTCTCAAAAATGCTATTTTACCTTTTATGAAATTATCCCCTTATTCTTTTTATCAAATTACTAGTTCCAATTTTCTACCTTTTATATTTGCAAACTTGCTGATGAAACAACATTATGTTTCATGATATGAAATGCATCAAGTCAGTTGTGCCCAAGATGTACATAAAATCCAAGTTGGTAAGAATTATCAAAAATGTGCAGTTATTGAAGTATGCACTGTCAACAAGTAGATCAGCAAAAATCATGATTGCAACAGGTTAATAGCTATTCTCTTGGATTTAATTTAATATTCATAAAGTTGAGGTGATTTTTGCATTCACTAAGTGACTGCTTATATGTATGAAGCAGATCATGCTTCCAAAGGAAGCAAATCTGAAAACACGAAATGATGCTAAAATTGATCGTGAAAATTGATTTTCAGAATGAAAGTGAGGCCTATGTTCTTCCACTTGCAAGTTGAAAACTGAATCAAAATTGATGGCAAAGTACGGGATTTTCAAATTTGATGTAAATCTGGCATTTGGGTGCAGATATAATTACTATTCTGCTTTGAATGCTACTTGCAAGTTGAGATTTCACTAATTTCTGGAACTCTTAGTTTGAATTTTAGAATTTTCTGGGTTATAACTATCTGAACAGTGACCCATCTGTTTGCATTAGGAAAATCTCTCCCAATAATCTTATGAAATCAAATGGAGGAGAGAAAAGGGCTCAACAGCATTAAGAATTACAAATATTTCAGTAGGATTTGGTTCCCTGTCCTTGTTAATATTCTAGATGATCAGATTAATGTCCTTAAATTGAAACCTTGATTGACATACAGGTGTCTGTTGCTTGCAAGCGCATGTGTTTTGTATGTTTAACATCCATGAAAACAAATGGAGGACAAAGCAAAGGGCTTATCAGATTTTTGGGTAAAACGTTTCAGGCAAGATGGTGGTCCGCAGCCTTTGGTAGGATTCAAAATGTTCAGATTGATGTCTTTAAAATGGAATTCTCATAGTCCTGATATATATTTGGAATTGTGGGAAAAAATTGTAGACCTTTTTGATCTATATGCGACCTAGCAAACTATTTTTGACTGCACAGATGGGCGTTGGATGCTGGATAATTGCCTTTGGCATCTGCTAATAATAACATATTCTTGGAAAGTTTGGAAGAAGCCTTCATGATTATTATCATTCTAAACTAACTTGCAAATTAAATATCATAGTGATCTTTCACAATTATATACATATGTGATGCAACAAAAAGCTAAAGATTATGAGAATTTGGTAGAAGGAATATCAAAAACAAATAGCTTTTGTACATAAAAAAAATTGGGTTTTTACATTGCTCGAGGCTGATGATTTTAGTGAAGTTAAATAAAGGATATGCTTTCAACGTTGCGGAATTTTCTCTTTTCTTTAACTATAGATTTTTAATTGTTACTTATTGTCAACTAGATGATTTCTTTTTTTTTCTTCATTAGCAACCTAAAAGTTTGTTGAACAACTGTGATTGAGCATATTGTCTGATCTGTTCTGGTGTTTAATGGGCTTAAAGTGTTCTTTTTCTGCACATCTTCCATATCTATTCCTTCTTTTGGTTTTTTCCGTTTTATTCTGATTTCAGATAGAAGAGAAACTGTGCGATGACTACTTATTTATTTTATCAGATATTTTGGACAGGTTGTGAAGCCAGTGGATTATTCTAAAAGGGGACATGGTGGCAAGAAAAGAGAGGTGGACTGCTAGACTAAATAAAAGGGTTGGGAAAAGAGGCTCTCATGATGAATGAACTCTCTCAAATTTTTCTACCAAAAAAAGAGACCTCTGCCAAACTTTGCATTAAGTAGGAACCCCTCAAAGATGTGTTCATGTGTAGTTGGATGGGAAAAAAGAACTTGTATGGATGGTTTTACTTATCTATATTGGGATGGTATAGCAATTAGGCCTTCTAGATTTCTGAATGCAGATCTGTTGGCACAAGTAATATCTGAAAGGTAGATATTGCCCTAGGCAAAAGTGGGTGAGTGACTCATGTGGGCGCCTAATAGCATTTCTTATCATGCTGTTAATAAGAAAAATCTTGTATTGGATAATCTAAAAATTTGAAAATAACTGATATTTTATTTCCTTTTTCCCTCAGAATATTTTTTTCTCAAAAAATTTCGGTTGTCATATTATGTATTTATGTTTTTCGTTTCACCTAATAGAGAGTCAATTTATTATGGTTTTCGGCTGTCAAATATCTTAGATTTCGTATTCGTAAATACTTGACTAAATTTAGTGAAACAATTAATAAAGAAATGGAGCCTAAGCAGAAGTACAGGTCAGCAGCACTGAATGGATCTCAAATTTTCAATAATCGGAGAAAAGTTTACAGAAAAAGACTCTGATTACGATTGAAGTTTCAAAAAATTAAGGCTAATAATGATTTAGATATGCATTTACATAGAGAGTCTGATGCTAAAAACCAGGTTGTTCATGCAACCAACTAAGCCACGCATGTTTCAAGGACTACAAAGAATCGGAAAAGAAAAAGAGAATGTTTTGGGATAAAGACTGTGATACGGTATATTATTCATTCATAAGCATCACCGGCAAATTCTTACCGTTCAATGAATGGGAATGGAATTCAAATAAGTATATCAAAAAGATACGCTAGGATTTGGTAGATTTGGCACGTCTTTGTACCAAGGGTATTTTGGTAACTCCAACACTTTCAATATTCGTAATTTAACCGATCTAATAGATCCGAATTCTAATCTGACTCAAAAAGCCCTCGAACAAATCCGCACGCGAACAACCGCACGCTTCGCCCCAACCCCATCCCCCCCCCCCAACCAATCCCAGCCCTCCATCTCCCACCGACCAATGCCAGCCGTCCGTTCCCTCCTCCCCTCTATAAATATCCACCCCCTCCCCATTTTGTCTCACGAACTGTTCTCCGTTCCCCCGATTCTCTGTCCCTCTTCGAAGGAAACGAAGAAATAATAATTAAATTAAAGAAAAGAGAGGAGGACAAGGAAGTTTCCAACGGAATCTTCCCCTTTCCCATATCGAAACCCCTACCGCCTTCGAATTCGATCTGGGCTTAGGGTTAAGGTGTCGGGGATCGCGGGTCTAGGGTTAGGGTTTCGGCAACGGCTAATCCCTAGATCTAATTGGAAGTAGGGTTCGGGTTTCTTTGATACCTGATCTTGATTTGGATTTCTTAGAGAGGAATCGATGAACGATCCGTCGCAGATGATGAACCGGAGCTTCGGTGTTTGGCAGCCGCCGCTACCGCCGCTGCCGCCGCCCACGGCGCTGGACGATCCGATGGGGTTTCAGAACCCCCGCCCCGTCTTCGCCGCTGGCGTCCCCGGGGTAGCCAAGCCCGGGAGGATGAATTGGAAGAGTAAGAAGGCAGCCGATAAGCGGAAGAAGGCCGCGGCCGCCTCCGCTCCTGGCGCCGGTGGCCTGGGTGGTGTCGTCTCCGGCGGTGGTGGCGCCGGCGCCGGCGGATCCGGGTACAAGCCTCCCGCGCTGAAGGAGCTCCAGTTCCAGAACCGCGTCAAGGCCCGGAGATTCTACCCGAAGAAAAAGTTCACCCGATTCGCCCCGTTTGCTCCTCGGAATACCACCTCCTTCATCATCCGGGCCAAGAAAGCCGGCGGGATCGCGTCGCTGGTGTCTCCGTGTCCGGTGACGCCGGCGATCCTCCCGACGCCCAAGTTCTCGCCGAGCCGCGAGGGCCTGGTGGACATGGCCAAGGAGGAGTGGGGTGTCGACGGGTACGGCTCCATGAAGGGTCTCATCCGCCTCCGCTCGCCGAGCTGCCACGAGATCCGCCCCGCCGGCGCGGGCGACGATGAGGAGGACATGGACGACGGGTCGAGCGAGAGCGACGTCGAGGAGCACCTGGAGGTGGAGCGGAGGCTGGACCACGACCTCAGCCGGTTCGAGATGGTGTACCCCGGCGAGGAGCACGCCGGCCCGGCGGCGTATTCTCTCGAGAACCGGGTCGACGACCAGGACACCCACATAGCGCAGCTGGAGGAGGAGAATTTGACGCTGAAGGAGAGGCTCTTCTTGATGGAGAGGGAAATGGCGGACATGAGGAGGAGGCTTCAGCTGCTGGAAGCCTGGTGCCGGGTCAGGGAGGAGAACAACAACAACAACAACAATGGCAGCAATGACAACAATATTGACGGCAGCAATAAAAATGAGAACGTCGCTAGCGAGGAGGCAGCCTCGGCATCGGAGGAGAACGAGCGAGGCGGGGATGTGTGCTCGGAGAAGAGCGCCGGGGAGCGCGAGGAGAGCCGCGGCGGCGGTGAAGGGACTCCGATGAGGGACTGAAGGAAGGTTGGACTGGTACTTTGCTGTGTAAATGTTATCTTTCATCTCATGTGGAGGACTTAAATCCTTCCTATTAAAATTTGTTTTTCTTTTTCTTATGATGGGTAGAAAGTTGTAGAATCCTTCCTTTGGATCATATGGAAAGGATGTGAAGAAGAAACCTAAACAATAGGCTGTATCGTTTTGAATGCTTCTGTTTTCATTTTGCTTTGGTTTCCATGGATGCTTTCATATGATGATGATCTTTGAGCATGCGAATGATTGAGAAAAAATGGGAGATTTTGGATCATTTTTTATAAATTGAGTGTTAATGAGACATGAATCCCCTGTGAACTGTTGGGAGGAACCCATGGCCTGGGAAGGGGTTGAGGCAACCAGAAAGTTCTGGTAGGGATTAGTTAGTGTGTGGTTGTTAAAGATGGATGCTCTCCCCATGGCATGGGATGGCCTTTTTGCCTCTTCCATATGCTTTCTTTTCTTCGGTAACTTTCGTGTGCTTTCTTTGTTGTTCATATGCTTTCTTTTTTTATTTTTCTTTTTAAAGAAAACGTGGTTTGGTTGAACATTTCAAGTGCATGGACGGCTCAGATGTATTGGAAAGAAGGTGGAAATAGTTTTTTCGATTCGCCGATTATATCAAAGATCCTTTAGCTTTCATGTCAGGGATAGGATTATAGGATGCAATGCTTGATTTGTAAACAGATT
Source organism: Phoenix dactylifera (assembly GCF_009389715.1). Lineage (NCBI taxonomy): Eukaryota > Viridiplantae > Streptophyta > Magnoliopsida > Arecales > Arecaceae > Phoenix > Phoenix dactylifera. The sequence goes on along the minus strand of NC_052408.1, from coordinate 12,483,281 downwards.
GGGCATCCTTTTAGCAGTATATATTCAAGATTTGGAACGGTAGATGTCTGGGGTCTTTACCTTGCGTGACCGATGATGTCGGTCCAGCTTTCCTTAGACACAGAGTTTAGAGAAGTCAGAGGAGATCATGGATACCCTGAGATCAGTATATATGTGATGACCAAGACAGCTGCATATTGGCCTACGTATTCAAGAAAAAAAATAATGCTTAGACCGGGATTTTTTAGACAATAATTTTAAAGAAAACTATTCAAGGATGAAAAGGATTATAAAATAGAAAATCTTTGTTGAAAATCTTGCTGAACAAAGTTGAATTGCCAACCTGTTTAATCCGCTATCATGTCCTTGGGGTGGGCTTCAGCTGATTTGGTGTTGCTATGATGTTTCTACTCTAATCTTTTGTCAAGATCATTGGATCCAAACAGCAAGTATAATGCATTTTCCTTTGAAGTAAAGATTCTATTGAATTTGGAGAAAAATTTGACAGTCGAGCTACATTTATTGAAGAGGGGTTGGGAGAAAGTGGACTCAGCCATGGTATACAACAGCTCCAATGTCATAGTAGAATAAATCAGCAAATTTTAAGTACCAGTTTTTAACTGTTTGATCTAGATAATGCAATATAGAGGTGATGCCATCCACAACTCAGCAGTTTGGAGGGGAAACTTAGGTGATAGGATCATGCTATTTGGAAGACATCTGCATCATTAAGTAGTTTCTTAGCAAATAACAGGAACTCATTATAGTGTAACTCATTATACAGGAAGCCTTCTCAAAAGTGCACACAAGTTTGACAAGGGTAGAACACATACCCCAATTATATTAAATTTTGGAAATATGAAATTTTGTGAGTCATACAATTATAATGTGCCAAATGATCTTCGAGCAAAGTTATTCATTTCTTCCAGTCAGCGAAGAACTTCTTTTCTTTTAATTTAGCTTGCTGCTTCAATGCACTGCAGAAACCTTAGATTGCCGTGGGATCTCAAATTTATGATATACGCCTGACAGCAGTCTATAGATATTGTAGTGGTTTGATTGAAAAGCAGCAGCTGAGTACAATCTGTGACAAAATTTAGGTCTCTTGATAATTTGTCAAGAACTCAGAAAAAAATATAATTGATCTATGAATCTCCAGTCAGGAAAGAACCTGATGGCAGAAAAGATACACACCCAGTAGGAGGGTTTAACAAGGAACTTTCGAACTGATTAAGCTCGGTTTGTACGTCTTCCAACTTGGAGGGCAAGCTCTGTGTCTATTTTGAGGGAGATATCAAGCGCTTTCACAGAGTGTGTCAATGCTCCACTGCAAAACCAACATCATCATAATCATTTTAAATAACAGTTGTCTCACACTGACAGTAATTTGTTCATAGACATACCAATCAACCCAAAAATCCATTTTCTTCCACAAGTTAAAATCAAACAGGTTGATTGGATGTAGAGGTTGGTTATGATTACACAAAAGGAATTCGAACAAAATTAGATACAAAAATCTCATTGAAAAAATTCCAACCGACGTGCAAATATGTTTAGAAGAAAGTTAGATTGTCAAAGCAAACTGCTCTTTCAGAAAGAAGGAAAAGTAATCATAGATTGAGAACTAGCTTGCTTATTGTAAAAATTAGGCAAGTTCCAGTGCAAACTCTTAATTCTGGAATCTAGATGAGCTCTAACAGCTTAACTTTTAAGCATTGAAATGACAATTCCAGTAACAGTAAAATACATCGTTTACTATGTCTAAAATCATTAGCAAAATGGAGACAAACCATGAAAATGCATTAACTGTATAAATTAGCATGAAAAGTATGACTGCTGATCATATTGTTCTGATCATCATCTTCACCTCATTAGTTGTCAAGAGATTTTATTGCTAAATTCAGTGCCAAAGGGTAGTGAACAATCATCCCATTGAGGTCAAGTTTCAGTAATATGTCTATTCTCAAAAAACAAGTTTCGGTGATATCTGGAAAAAACCAACTTCCTACCATGTCTTCTCTGTAGTCAAAATGGGAGAGGTTCGAAAAGAAACAAGAGAAAAGAAAAGTTGGCTAAGGGAAAGAATGATGATAGAACATTTTCGTCTTCCCTGAAAATTGTGAACCTAGACAAAACGTTAGAATCTAAAACCAAAAGAATCTCAGACACGAACAAAACTTTTGCATGATAAGAGGAACTTAAGCTCCAGATCTTTTACAAGTGCAAAACTATTCTGCTTTCAGCATGAGAGAGAAGGATCTAATCAAAAAAGGATCCACCTGCTGACCATCATAAAATTGGAGAACATTCCTTTCATATGGCCATCTTTCCTCAAAATTAGTCAATCAAGAAAGAACTCTACCTATTTGACCCTATAGCTACAAGACAGATCATAAATCCTCTTCAGATTATCTCAAAGAGCCATGCTGACCAACTGGTATATTTCCAAGCATGTTACACCATAGATGACTCAAAAAAGTCTTGTCACTCAGCATAATGTAAAGCCAAGTACAATATAAGGAGATATCAAACTCTGCTTGAAAATAACCAACAAGTGCAGCATTGTTCACTCTTTCCAAACTTCTATAATACCTAAATTATTGCCCGAACTCTTTACTTTCATTCCAAATGCTCAAACAATCATCATTTTTGATTCTCAATTTCACCAACTTGTAAAGCCATAAAGCTATAATTAAGTGAGCAGAAATGCTATATGAAGTATCCAGGAGCGAGAAAATATATAAAATCAAGGCACATCGATAGTTTCAAGACAACATGTATTGTATGGATACATGTATGTATCTATGAATGTATATTTGGGTGACAAGGTAGTTGCACAGGCATTTATAATATTTCCCGCAATATACTTTTCAAGAAGGTTGTGATTAAAAAAGATTTATTTACTATACAATGAAGTCTGATATAGAAGCGGGCCTAGAACTTGTAAAATCCATGTTAGCCCTGATTTTTTTAAAAAAGTAGAGATTATCAAGATTTAAATTCAATTTCTGCAGAAAGTAAAAAAATAGATACGTTGTTACCTGGAAATATATGCTACTCCAGTTTGTCCAATTTTATTCACTGTTTCAAGGGTGACATTTCCAGATGCCTGTCATCATAAACAATTTTAGCACTTTCAGGCACCATAAATGGACGTTGAATTACAAGCATATCCAGCCAATGACAAAAATTGTTCAGGTCAGGCTCTAAGAATTTAGGTTGTTTGTATTTCGTCGTTATAATTTCTATAGCATCTCATAATATTCCCACATAAGTGGAATCAACATCAATCAAGACTGTATTAGCATCCTTTTCCAATAAGTGTAGAAATACAAGAGACATTAGAAGGCAGAAAGCACATAAATAGTTAATACCTATAGGCCTTCATGGATCAGCACTTTGGCTATGATCAAAAAATGCCCCAGATATTCAGGAACTCATCTACTCTAACCACACATTCGGCTACATTTAGCATCCATTAACCATCATATATTATGGTCTTTTAAGAATACCACAAAGGTCGGCACTAAAGGTAAAAATTTATGAGCAGAATAATTGATAAAGAGAAGCTTTTGAAAGTTCACCCACTTTTTATCTAGTGAGCTGATCAAATTTTACATGTGGGCAGGCAGCAAATCCTAGCAGTACATACATACCAAGTTACCAACCCATGTATGGCATGTGTCCCCAAGATAGTACTTTTGATGCCAACGATAGTTAAAGATATGGATTTACTCATATAACAGGACCAATTTAGTTGTAGTCAAGCACTTACCACATAGAGAAGCAAGTTTGAGAAAAAGCATGGCATCATGCCAATTTAACAGTTTTTACAGGTATTAAAAATGGCAACCAAATTCAGGTAGAACACAAATCAACCTCCAGGAGGATATTCGAATTCAAAAAATGTTTTACAAAGACATAGTTGGCAACCATGGATGGAATCCTTAACTATATATTCCACTTTTCAGACAGAAAGGCGGGGGAACAGTATATGCATAAAATGAAAAGAATCAAAGGAGAAAAAAACAATGTCTCAAAGGAGAAAAAAACAAAGTCATTATGTTGCAACGACTAATTACATAAAAAGCTGCTGAGAAGTAATTTTTTTTGTCTTTTTCATTTTCTTTTTCTTAACAGAGAGTTCTGTAAAAAATATCAGAAAAGAACAGAATCTATATTGAACAGTTGGTTGACAGAAGTTGACAAGGACTGTAAATTTAGCTCTTCTATAACAACAATATCAACAGTTAATACTTTTCTAGCTATATCGAAATGCATGACTTTAAAAGAAAAAAAAAATAGACAACTACCTCAGTTTCAAATCTACCATTTATCAGCGTAACGGCATCCTTAAGCATCGTAACATCCACATCCCCATTTGGAAGAGGGACGACCATATTGTCCAACATTATTCGGGTCAGAGAAGTCCTATTTTGAGCTGCATATTGCAGTACCTCCTTTACTTCTTCTAATGTCCTTGTCTCAACCTGATTCATGGTGTAACATTAATTTCCAACTGAGAGAAACATTTTATCATTGCCAATAGATACAAAGGCCACTATTGCAAAGTAAAAAATTAGAGCAAACTCAGAAAAGAAAATTACAGTCATATGAGTAAGAGAGCTTAAATGCCTAGAAGTCTAAATGCTTATCATAACCCAGACTGATGCTTAATTTTAATGCTATGTAATATGTCTTAAATAGGATAGTGGATCAACGAAGAAGAGAAAGTTTTCTAGGCCAATATACCAATGAAAAGGCATTATGATTGCAGAAAGAAAGCTTCAGGTTAAGCACATAAATAGTACATAGCATTTATCAAAACAATTTCATAATGATAAGATAATTAACTGTCAACTCCAAGCTAGTTGCTGATCACCAAAAGGACAACTTAAAAAACAGGAACCTACAGGGCCACTTAACATGTCCTTGGCCATTATATAAGAACAAATATGGAGGCAAGAAATGGTTGAAACTGTTATTAAACTTTATAGAAAACAGAATGGTAATACATGCATATTCATGATTTACAGGCTTTTACATAAGTAAATTATTTATTTGGGGAGATATATAGGTGGTACCTCGACAGGCATTTGAAGATTCTTTTGCTCCAAGAATTGATCTACTGATTTCATAGCATTTGTCACACCTCCAGCTATTGATATATGGTTATCTTTTATCATTACCATATCAAATAGACCCATCCTGTGGTTTTTTCCTCCACCAATCAGTACCTAATTATTTAAGTATTGAGACAGCAGTCAGTATAATAAGCAGAACAGATAAATAAAAAATGGCAGCACAAGCAAGTGGTATGATAAGGACCGCCCACTTATCCACCAAACGTAGGCCTGGAGCAGTTTTCCTTGTCTCCAAGATGCATGCAGGATGTGCAGCATCTGCCATAGCCTGCAGAAATTACTAGTATAGGTGAATAAAATAATCTTAACAAAAGTAACAAGTAACAACGAAAAACACAAAAGAAAAAATCCTAAAAAAATTTAAAACATTCATTTTATCTCAGCAAAGGAATAATTCTTTAAAATATATAGCCAATCTATTTCTGGACATGAAATTGTTCATGATTTACTGGATAGACGCACATTATGCATGCTGCAATCATAATTAACTAGACAAGAATAAGATTGTTTCTAAATTGGGATTATGGAGGGATATTTGGATAATAATGGTCTAAAAGTTTAATCAAGTATGTGGAATGTGAATCTAGTGATGGAAGCCAAAAGAGAGGTCTGAGACAATGGCTGAGATGTTTGACAAAGTGAGTATTTGCATGATCTCACACTAACGTAACAGGACAATGTGCAGATAGATATATATGTTTCCAACAGAATCAAGGAGAGACAGATGAAGAAAACTCAATTTGGAATCATGCGATCTCTACAAGGTAATGAAACTGACAGAAATATAAGATAACAACGACATGGCGATTTTGTAAGGATCATCAATGTTTGCAATCAAGAGAATGTAGGTGCATAACATGAGAGTAGTGGTAGCACTCCAGTGCATGCATAGTAAACCACAAAGGATACAAAGAATCAAATAAGAAAACATTTAAGGAATTTTTTTTGTATATGCATTAGTAGAGGATAATGCAGCAAGCTGATAAAGATGATTTGTTTATACCATTGTAATAAAAGTAACTCCAAATAAAAAAAAAAAGCACACTTGTGTTGAGGAATATGAATGAGGGGCAATCTCTCTCTCTCTCTCTCGTGCTCTAAGGTGAGTTATGTGTGTGTGTGTGTGTATTTTGAAAATCTACATGCAAGCAGCAAGCAACATATGAAAATACTAGTTGACAGAAATTTTTGCCCAATAAGAACAAGTGCCCAAGAAGAATACATGAAGACAGTCCTGAAATAAAATGTTAATCACTCGATTGCAGTCATGTGAGAATTACCAAACAGCAAAATCTTCCCAGCATTAGCCTTGCATCCAGAAAATACATCATAACAATTATAAAAATGAGAATGATGCCATAAATCTGAACACATTAGATATGAAAGGCGTGACCTCAATTGATGGAAACCTGGTCTGGAAATTTATGTTTATGTTTTCTTTACAAATTCAAGATGGACTTTACAAAAAAAGGCAGTATAATTTCAGCTATCTTACCACTACAACCCTAGCAAACCCAACACAACACAATGAATATGTGCATGAAGAACCATGCAAAATGTAAAGCTATTCTGATTGAGGCTGGAAAAAAGACCATGGAATATTAGTTGATACATGGAAAGCTACCTTGGTAAGTGTTGCTATTCCACTCATTCTTTGCATAAAATTGAGGGCAACCCTTTCTGCCACAATAATGCTGCATGCACATCCTTAACATAACAAATAAAAAAGAAAAATAAACAAGCATTCTCATGAGTATAATCAAAAGACCAAGTCATGTTATAATCTAAATTTTTACCATATACTTTGCCAAACTGCATGCCTTTGTGAACATAGTTTCCATCTTTCTGAGACCATTCAACCTATCAAATTATCCGGAAAAATTCTGCTGAATGAAACTAGCGAGCATTATATTGAATCTTGGAGAATTTATGGCAAGGAGTTATACCTTTAATGATGGATCAACCTCATTAAAAATCATCTCTGCAAGAGAAATTCCAGCAATGACCCCATCCTCCTTTGCAATGAAGTGGGCTTCTGCTTTCATGTCCACCGGAACAGTGGCTAAACAAGTTACATCCCCTGTCTCAATACAAAGAAAACAAGAAGCTAGATAATCGTCATACAAGTTCTGCAGGACTTCCACTGCAAAATATTGTGTAAATATTTCTGGTTTCTGGAGCATCAAAACATTTGAGAAAAAACAACTGAAGATGTTTTGTAACAAGAACACAAGTGTTAGCGTTCAGTATTATTATGCAGATTCTATGTACAATAGATTTTACGGAGAAGCCTCCTATTTATACAGGATCCAGATCATCTATTCCCTGCGTCTTTGGAAGAAACTATATCTGAATGACCTCTTCTTGCAGAGAAACATGCGAGATCAAAGCCGCAAGTGTTCTGTCTACTCTGAAATCTTCAGCTGCTGACTTATTTTATAACAAAAACTACTATCATTTACCATAAATCAAGCCAAGCTTGCTTGACTTACCATTCTAGAGAATAATTTATCTTTTCCCCCACTTCAAAGATACCGATGCTTCAAGGATAGTTTAAATTGAATAATCTTTGTGCAGCAGTTCCTTATTGCTTTTGTTCTTTAAGAGCAGCCAGATCGCTGCTCTTGCAGCTAAGAGTTTGCATTGTTCCATCTTCCATTTAGTGCAACTAAGTATTAAACATAAGAAGATACTGCTTTCTCACAGTTTCATGGGTAGGGCAGACTTCCATGAGGAACTTCGAGATAGAGCTTTGACTATTTCAGAACAATCATTTTGAGTGTTATTACGAATAATTCAATCATAGATAACCATGAAATATTGGGAGGAAATTAAACAATATCATGTGTTGAAGGGGAAAGTGAGGTCCAAGATGTTGTTATTCAGTCAAGCACCTGATGGCCACCACTGGAGAATGGATATGGGAAATCATATCTGTAGTTTGAATCACATATCCTAGACAACAGTATGAGGAGAGAGGGATTGAAGAATGCTAGCAAAATGTATAATACTTGTCCAGTTGTCCACTGGAGTAAAACAAGGCCTTAAGAAAATGATTGCATGAAAGCTACTTTGTCACAGCATGCAGACAATATCAGCATATAACGGTTTATGAAAGGCGCTCATTAAAAGGATGAATGAATTTAGAACCGGTGCTTCACGATTGCTCAATTATACATTAAAAAAACATATACTTTCTTCCAAACTTTGTTACCAAGCCACAAGATATGATAATGAGCATAGCCTATCGAGGGGGGGAAACAATGTAATTTCCGAGCACCATTACACCATCTAAAGTTAATGGTAAATATCGTAAAATGTAGTACTTATCCAGTATCTAATCCATAAAAATCCAAACTTTGAACAGTTTAACTCAAAAAGAAGAGTTCAATTGACCAAAGCACAAGCCATGAAAATTAGAACCATATTGATCCACAACTCCAGAGCTTACACGCAGATAAATAGCGAATGGGCCTAAGTTAATCCAAACAAAAACTCAGGAATTACTCTAGAATTTCACAGCTAAAATCTACTTCCAGAATCACCTCTCCATCAAAAAAGAGCAAAGATAACAAGATAAAGGGCACCAGACCTCGATCACCGGCGTCTTCGGAGAGAGCGAGGGCGATGACGGATTTGAGATCGTACGTAGGGTGTGATGGCGGCTTCACGACCATGGATTCGAGCGACGCGGTCGGGATTCTAGTCCCCGACATGGCCATCGCCACGATTCTACGAGAGTGGGTTTTGTGTAGCGATAAAGGAAGAGATGGAATAGGAGGAGAAGGTGGGGGAGGGAACGAGGTGGAGATTTTGGGAGCGAGAGAACGAAAGAGAGGAGGGAGGGTGGTCGAAATCCCGGACATGACCTCCGGTTTTGCTTCTCTCGCGTATCGCGACTCTTGGGCACGGGGAAGCCCGTCTAGCCTAGGGCCGCGGAAAAAGTTTCCAACAGCGCCGTTATGCCAGGTAACGGATATCCTCCTTTGCCGTTATTTTACCGTTAAATTGGAAATAACGACTGTTACTTTAAATGGAAAATTTTTAGCAATAAAAATAATAATATTTGATGATGATTATTTTTCGATTTTTATTGAACATTAAACTTAGGCCACTAGTAAGCAGGGTAATAAGCTGCTCAGACTCACCCCATGTATTAAAAAAATTATTGTTTTTGCAAATCCGACATGCTTCAAGTCAGCTTATTTATGTGGTAAAATTTTAATTATATGGAGATCAGTTTGTTTCAGTTCTATAGAGCCTATGTTGGCTCGTTCTTGAGCTATGTATTCATGGACAACATGGCTAATTTGTAGTCCCAAGTCTAACACAAAACAACAGTTAATTGCAAGAAAAATAAGAGCCACTTTTTGAACTATTATTTTATCAATTTTTTTTAATTGTAAATATTGTTTTTATTCAAAATATTACATAACAATGTTATATTATATAATAATTATAAACTTTTGGTTGATCATGTGTTCTCGTGATTTGAAGCAACCCACTTGCTCTCATTTACACTATTCATGGTCTATTGCCTTTTTTCTATTAAAATATGTCTAGACTCAACAGTTGTCCTTAAGATATCTATATTATCATTGAATAATACGAGCATGGATACAAGATCTATATGGCACATTACTAAAAGATTTAGATCTAACAATCCAAAGTATAAAATAGAAATCTAGAAAGAGAGAGGAGAGGTGGTGGAGATCTCAAAGATTAGAGAATATTAGAAGAATAAGGTGCAAGGCACTCAACTAGGACGACACAAGCTACTAGTAAACTCAATCAAAACAATAAGGCTGATGGTGGATGGGTTTCTCGGGTTTTAAATTGAGTTATTTATTTGGAAAGGATTATTGCCATAGAGCTTAAGTAAGCATATTATTTTGTTGGGCTACATATATAATATATGTTCTATTTAGAAAAAAATAAAAGTTCTTATTGGTCCAATGAGAACTTTCACCAAGAAATGCAATATGTTGGAGAAGTATTTGAAGCTGAAAAAAGAGAGAGGAGAAGTGAAACAACTTATTCTCGCCCTTTTATATACACTGATCTCCAACATAAATCAATATTTCAAGGGTAGCTTACTCTGGCATCTAAGTGACATATTTGGATTTTTGGGCAACTTATTCGTGGAATAAATCACACGACTAAAAATTAGAGATTTTGAGAAGAAAATATAAATTTTAACAAAATGAAAGATAACATAAATCCCCTTCCAAAGAAATGCAATATCGGTTAGTTTCGGATTTGTACAACTGAGGAACTTTCTCAATAGAGTAATTTTTCTCTATTTCAATTGATGCATGTTCTCTCAACTTCCCCCAAATATGAGTTAGCTCTCGAGAGAGCTCTCTCAATTGCTTCATTTTTCCCCCCTCAACTTCCACTATTAAACATGAGTTTATTCCTGAGCTTGCATGGGCTTCCAAAAGCATTTATAGTGTACTTGTCTCGAGGTCCCAATTATTTCATATGGTAAAAAAAAATTAGGTGTCCATAAGAAACTCCTGTTTATATTCTACCTCACATTCAATAGAATCCAATGCAGTCACAGGTTTCATCGTTCCCATAGCTTCTCCATTAATGGTTAGGCCTGAACTCTGCAATGGAGCTTCCGGCAAAAAATTTTAGTTGGACTTCCAACCGATCTAGTTCAATAAAAAAAGAAAGAGTATATATTAAGTAATTTTTGTTATTAAGCAAGTAAGAGATGAAACTTAAAATTACTAAGAGGAATTAATGAATTCTTGTTTAATTCCTGCTAGTAATTTAAGTGCCGTCTCTGGTTTGCTTACCTCATGCTGACTAACCCATCGAGAAATTCTTACATCATAGCTTAAACACGAACTCAACCTACTTTACCCCTTATCCGTTCCATTGAACTACACGCAATCTCTCCCTTCCAAGTTCCATCCGGCGAGACGCACCGAATTGAATCCATCAAACAGACGGCCAGGGTTTCCCGATCCGTCCGTCAGCGCGTCTCGACCACCGGGGGCACCTTCCAGCCACCAATTCTGTTGGCGATGTGTCCGAAGCGCGACCTCAACCACCGCCGCATCGCTCCCTCCTCGAGCTACTCCTACCGAGCCTCCGAGTTATAATCTTCTTCTCCCCCGAATCATGCTCAGATCCCTCCACCTCCTTGTCGGATTTGGGGTCGTCTCTCCGTTCCTCCTCCAATGCAAGACTCGTAGCCTCGCCGCCCTCCCCACGATCGCCGCCCTCTCCAACCCCCGAGGACTCTCCTCCACTCTCCCGATCGCTCGCTCTCGATCCGGTGCCTGTTTCAGGGCCTTTCGGATGTCTTCCCGTGATTCGGAGACAAGCTCCGCCGCCGATGTGGCCTCCGGGCAGGCGGTGGCGCCGCCCGTGGTGAGTCCTGTGGACTTTCCTCGTGCTATTGGGTGGAAGTGTGTCCGTTCCTTGATCTTTTTTATTGTTTCTTCTTCTTTTATGGATCGATGTCCGGTTTCAACTTTGAGGGATTTAGGGAGGAGGGATTGGTGGGATTTTGCCTTATTTACTGAGAATTTGGATTTTTGGATTGTCGAGCTTTCCTATGGAAATAAGGGAAGAGGGTTACTGAAGAACTGTGGATAAAATAGTTGGATGAATTGATTTTGTGCTCGCATGCAAAGTCTACCTGCTAATCTGTCGGAGTATGTGGTATTTTGAACGCCGCTGATTTGTTGCTTGGTTTTGTGGTTGTTATAGTAGTTAATCCTGTGTTGAAACGTTGCTTAAGTTTTGGATTTATTGTTAATTTGATATTTATGAAGGAAGAAGGAGAAAATGGATTTGGTTTTAGTCAAATTTTGTGGAGAAGTCTGTTTATGGTGCATTGCTCAATTCTGAAGTTTAAAAGATGTGATCTGTGTTTTCTGAATTTTGGTTCTTGGCCAGATTTGTGATCTTTATATATGCAATCACTGTAGGTATATAAGTCCAAAGTTAGCTTCTGTCAGGCTTGTGGGAACCCAACTAAGCAAATTATACCGGATGGGGAAGAAAAGATCAGAGCAGTTTGCACGGTCTGTGGGAGAGTCCACTATGAAAACCCAAAAATGGTACGACTTGTGAGCTTTAAGCTTTTGGTATATGCTGATGCTATTTCTTGTATGAGCCTTGGAAATGAAAGGTTTTATTATATTATGCTTTTACTTGGTGTTCTAAGTGCTAGTGGAGCAGTAATGCTGGTGATTTTTCTGTGGTGTGCTTGTTAAGATCATATTTTTGACACCTGCAATTTGTCCGTTGGCTGAATATTTTTTTTGATTGGTTTGCTGGATCTAGTTCACAATTTCCTAAGTTTCCCAGTTCTTTGTTTCTTGATCTTTTGTGTAATTATGATAATGACCATTTCAAGCGAGTGTGATATATGGCTTTAATGGTCTAACTCCAGCCTGGCAATTTAATGTTCAGGCAGATCTGAAATAAAGTACTATGTCCCATTGATTCCTATGTACTTTGTCTGCTATTTCATGGATCTTCAAGTTAGGTCCTTGTATCAATCATTATCACATTCTGATTCTTATTTATATAAAAAAAATTATCAGTTCTCATATTCTAATCATTTAACTTTTCTTAGTGTTCTGTCTTAAGTGATAAAAGTTAGAAAAAGTGCGTTGAACTATATCTTCATATAAGCATTTGTCTCTGGTGATATTATCCAGTATAATTTGATCATCAATATGTCTTCTTTTAAATTTTTCATGTTAGACCTCAAACATAATACATTATAATTCTATGCTCTAGAAATAAGGGACAAGTCGAAGTTATTACATATGTAGTGGAGAGTTTCAGATTCTGTTGTTTTGGGTGGGAGTCAGATGGGATCTAGCAGGCCCCTACTGCCCCAGCTTTAGTTTTTTGATAAATCATGTGGTCTTGGGCTGTCCAGAACCCTCGGAAAATCAATTTCATGCATGTAAGGTTCAAATAGCTGAGTTTAGCAGGTTAATTAGTACATAGATGGATAGAAGCTAAGCACTAAAGCAAAATATCTGCTTTAAAATATACATCTAATCTTATGTTACATTCATCTTAGACCTCTATGATCTCATTCTGAACATAAGCTAATGCAGTCTCATCCAGAAATGTGTATTGCTTCCATCCAGAACAACATAATGCTCGAATAGCTGGATTTTGCTTGATAATCGTCGGGTTGCTATTCAACTCTCTCTATGTGCACATATTGTAGTGGTATAGCATGCTTCTCACACATGACAGTAAGATCGATGTTTTGCCTATGATACTACTTCATACCCTGAATGATTGGAAGAGATCTATGGCTCCATATCCAAGCTGGTTCAATGTACATGGATCCTTATCAAATTCAGTAAGATTGACGTTCAGGATGAAGTCAATATGATCATCCAACCTACGTTCTATGTTTTGAGAATGTATGGTTATTTGTAACCACTGTGAGCATCAAAGCTTGTCTCAACTACGTGGGTTAAAAAGTAGAGTTAATATTAATCATAATGAAAAGTTGTATTTTTTCGGATTACATCTATATTCACTCTGGGGTTCAATACTGCAGGTTGTTGGTTGCTTAGTGGAACATGATGACAAGGTTTTGCTATGCAAACGCAAAATTGAGCCGTCTTATGGACTCTGGTGCTTATCTGTTCCTTTCCCTTCACCTTAGTTATTCGAATACTTGGTTCCTTTTCTCTTCTTTAACGATTGACGATGGTGATAGAAATCTGATGAGGCAAGTGGCTGATTTTGCCTTATCTGGTTCTCTTTATGTGGTTATAAGTCATGATTATTGGTTTCACCTAAACTTATTCATCCCAGTTGAATTTATGTGCATCTGTTTTTTAAACTATACCAATGGATTATCAGAATTTGAAACTTGGGATGATACAGATGCTGTAAAACTAGTTTTCAGTTGATGTACATAAGATATATGGATAAGTGCACATGTATATTGATTTACTGTTTCTTATTTGTGTTATAAATGAGTTACTAAAGCTGACACCTTATGATAAGAAGTTTAGTCATGTTGTAATAGTGCATGGAGTAGATAGGGTGCAGAAATACTCTTGGAATATGATGATTTCGTGGTGTAAGTTTATCATATTAAATATCAATAAAAGATATGTCAAGCATTCAAGATATAGAACATCTTAGTCTTGATTTATCAGAGAGGTGTTGAACAATCAAGGCTGGAACATTATATACCATGTATTTTTCTCAAAAAAACGTTGTGTACCATATATAGTATGTGATTAATATGCTTAATGAGATAATATTTTCTAGAACAAAGCAACTTTTAACACCTGTGGATCCAATTCTTGATTTTCTGAGTGATGTTAATGTGGTACTCTTTCTACTATGAATTAAACCTGACATATTGATTGCAAGAAATCTTTCTTATCCATATTTGTGTTCCTTCTCAGAGTATTGCTCTCGGCTTAAGGTACGATATAAAAAAACAGAGAAGGAGATTATATACAAGGAAAATATCTCTATTGCATAGTCTCTTTATCATACATCGGAGGTCTGTCAATTGAAAACTATTTTCCTTGTGGCTTTTAAAAGCAAGAATTAGTGTGGTTGTAGGGCACTTCTGTGGTCCATGCTACTGGAGATTAACATGGATAATTTTTCTTTTAATACAATTTAGAGTTTACATGAACTCCCTCCTATCATAAGTGGGTGGAGACACATAACACAGAATTCCTTTCATGGCCCAACCAAACACATCAAAAACATTGGTTGTCTGCGCATAACAAGATGATCAAGAGAGTTGTCTACTTTTATATTGTGTCAATAAAATTAGCTAATCAGTGTCTTCAGTATAAAGCTAAAATTGTCAACTTTGGCTCCATATACATAGATGTGATGAGAGATGGTGTTCCTGAAGGATCATTTCTGCATGTTATTTTGCATCTTGATTAGAATAAAAGGACATGACTGAGGGGTTCATGTCACCAAAGGTGAACCCTTGTAAGGGATTAGTTCTCTTTAGCAGCCTCTAACAGCAGCAGACATTAGTAGACTCCCATCCCCTTGTTAATCCTCTTGCATATAGATGTAGGCTGTTCTGTCAGTCTAGCTAATTTTCATGCTTCCACCCCTATCCTTAGTGCCCTATTATTGCTTTTACTTCAGTTATGGTGCCTCTTGCCTGGGACATCAACAAGCACTAGGTGCCCCTGGATAGTTAAATTACTTAACATACTTTGAGAAACAACCTGAATGTTGCTTGGATCTCTAAAGGTAAATTCACAGTGGAAGCTTTGACAACACACATTTCGAAAATGAGATGTGCAGGTGCATGCACTAGGATTAAACCTTGTATGTGCAGGTTGAGTAAGAGTGTAAGTTAGGCCTATGCTGCTGAAAAATCAGGTATCATAATGATGGTCTAGGGAGTAGGGACTGCAAGATTTTGATGATTATGATCTACTGAGCTATACCTGTAAGAGTTTGTAGAGATATAGTCTATCATGTTTAAGAGCTTTTTGGTATCCATAGCCAAATTTTCCAGTGTTCTTTGGGATCAGCAATCTAATTTTGTAGTGCAGGTTGATGAAAAGATGTAGCCTACGTCTCGATCTATATCTTCTAGCAGTTGTTTTTACAAGTCTGAGAAAATAATGATTCTCAATATGGCCATTGCAATTTATGTCTTAAAAAACAAACTCTTCTTTATTCCTTGCACAGAATATCATCAATACATGAAACCTTAATTCTGAAGTTAGCACCTTCATTTTATTTAACTTCCGTCAGGTTGTTTGTTTTTTCAGTTCCTTGAAGAATCATTATTGTACCTTTTGGAAGTTCTATATATAGTTGAATGTCTTCTCTGTGTAATAAGGACCCTCTAAGCAGGCTTGAACAATCTGTTAAATTTTTCAGTCCGTCTATTTAATAGAAATGTGTCAGATGAGAGCAAACTTCTTATGATAACCAAGTTGCTGTTCCTAGTATCTCATGTTCCTTTTAGATACTGACATTCATTTCTGTCTCATAGCTATGCCTATCAATTTCATCATGTTAAATTCTCTGAAATACATCTTCGAGCTGCTATATATAATCTCATATCTTCAGGACTCTTCCTGCTGGTTATTTGGAAATTGGGGAGTCAGCTGCAGAAGGAGCATGCAGGGAAACCTTGGAAGAAGCATGTGCTGAAGTGGAAGTACTTTCACCATTTGCTCAGTTAGATATTCCTCGAATTGGCCAAGTGAGATAACCTGATTTTACTGGAAACCTGTTTTGCATATTCATAGTCGCTATGCGCTTTGTCATGAAGCTTCTAATGTGTTTTTCACTCTCATATGCAGTACAGAGTTACATCATTTTCCGAGCAAGACTAAAGACACCCCATTTTTCACCAGGCCCTGAGTCATTGGAATGTGCACTTTTTGCGTTGGATGACATACCATTTGATTCCCTAGCATTTTCATCAATCATTGTCACCTTAAAGATTGTATTCCCTTCCTCTTTCTTGGCCAGACATCCTTATTTTTTTTTCCTTTTCTGTTTTTATGTCTTTTATGCTTATGGTAGAATTGTAGGGTTGGTTAGATTTCTGTAATTTTTATGCAACTGCAAGCCTGTAGTTGGGATGGTATTGTTAAGACTGGCTAGTTTTTTATGCTACCATCTAGCGCCATCCAATAATATTATTGATCACTTTTGATTCCTGTATTCTGTGGTGGCAGTACATTCAAGATAAAAAGGCTGGAAACCCCAAGTTTCATTACTGTACCATAAATAAAAGGTCAGCCTTCGTTCTTACATCATTTCTTTTTTTTTTTGTGACCTCAGTTTCGTACTCCTTTGAAGTCTGATGGACTATAAACGATCATAAAAGGAAAGAGCTGGTTAGACACAAACTCAAGTGCATATCCTGACACATGCTAACACCCAAGGAACTTCTGCTAAAGACTTTTTAGGTAAAAAATTATGAGGTTGTGAGTTCATAGAAAGAATGCCAGAGATAATTGCGACATCTACAAAAGTAGCACTGTGGTTTGAATCATATTACAAAGAATTTCATCACATATTTTTAATTTTTCGGAGCCTTCCGTTTTATTATATCCTCATTATATCTTACCTGCAAATGCTAGTGCTTGCTTAAGTTTTAGTAAAATGAAGATGCTTATTTAGTATATCTATTACTGTTTCTCATCCCAATTCAAGATATATACGAATTTTTACTATTTTGTGATCTGTTGAGTGTGAAAACAAATGGTGGATGTGACCTAAACACTGTTCATATCCTTACAATCAATCAGTTAAATTTCTGAGAAATCTTCTTTGCTTGACAGACCGGGAGCGAGCCCATCTGACCCCCTTGGTTTTGATGTGGACCACCATTTGCATTCATGAACATGGTGCATTCCTTTTGAATCATAGTCAGCTATTGGGATAATGACGAAAGATTGGTACTGATGATTTGCTCAGCGGAAGATATCATAATTGCTTCTCAATCAAGATTGAGGTAGCTGGGCTGAAGCTTCTGTCATCGTGGCCATCTGAATAGTGCCAGGTATTTGGTACTGAATGGAAGCACATGTTTTCTTTTAGATTAGGTTTTATGAAATGTTTTTCGTGTATGCAGTGAAGGATGGTACTATCTCTTTTACTTGTTCAAAACACTTGAAGTTACATCATTATTTTCATTTTGTGAATCTTTGGTGTTAAATATGGAGATGTTAAACAAAGTCTTTGTGGGAGATGGTTTTTAGTTAGGCTGCTGGATTATTTTCTGTAGGTATTTTTTATCAATTATGCTATTTTTTATATCTATAACAATACCTGACGGATCTTTAATTGTTGCATTTACATACTTATCACGTTTGGAAGATTGTCCATCTAGTCTTGCTTGAAATGAGCCAGAAAATTCACCCTTGCAATGGGGGAAAGCAGTGATTCCTCTCTCGCTCACAAAATTGTACAGCTCCGATGTTCTTGAATCCTGGGAGAGGGAGTTTTGGAATTTTTCTTTGGACGTGCTCGCCAATTGCCAGAAAGGAGCCTCTTGATGATGAACTCTGAAATCGTAGGCTTTGCTTTGACAATTCTCTATGCAGTCTTATGTATTGTACTTTGTCTCCATGGAGATCTTTGCTAAGGCTTGCTGTGATTAAGTGTAACATGGGGAAGCAAGCTTCGACGACAACAAATATTATTACGACAAAGCCAAGCCTTGCTCATTCTTACATGATTCCAACAGCCACATCACAAATACCCTAGCATCAGTCTCAAGCCTATGATCTCGATGACAGATCATCAAACCCAACTCGAGCCGAGGACGTGCATGAAGAGATTACTAAACCCTGAGTGGGGTTGACAGAGTTAAGATGTGCATGTATATGTCAATTCAACCATGACTAATTTCATATTTCCAGAGCAACACTAATCTTGACTCGGTTAATTTCCAGAGGCTTGCTCCATAAGCAATATGACCGCGTCCATATATAGTTATATGCCAAGCAACCACAACAAGTTTCATATTTCCAAAGCAACACTAACAATAACCGGTTTATTTCCAGACTCTACAAGCAATATGACCACTTCTTACAGGTACAATTCAAGCCAAAACGCCTCGTCCAGCAAAAGCATTGGAACTTTTTGAAATGAATACTAGTAGGGCTAGTCTCCACCCACCATCCTATACCTACTCTCCCTCAGGGTCTCGGACAGACCGAGCCATTGCTTGCAGATCTGGGAAAATTAATCTTTTGAGGATTGAAGGAGAAAGCCACCAGCTAGCTAAGAATCGCTAGGGACATTATACCTCGAGACAGGCCAACATGGTGCAATCTCCTAATGTAATCATCAAACATTGCCTCAAGGCCCTCAACACTTCTTCTACAAGAAGAACGAAGAGAGAGGGAAAAAAAAAGAATGAAAAGAAAGTATCCAACTAAGCCGTCCAAGGCTTGCCAATTTTTTGCTCTCATCTTGTCGTCCTTCAGCTCAAGCTCATTCGCCTCGTCATGTTACAGATTGCGAGACAGTAACGGACGCCAGGAAGCAATATCTTTCTCTCGGGCATTTCGTCGAGCCTATGCCGTGCTTCACTAGCCTGCTTCTGCCCGCGGAACGCAAGGAGGACAGCGGCGAGGCGGGAGAGTTCGCCGGAGATCCAGCAACCGCCGGAATACAAAGATGGTAAGCGGACGGCCGCACACACGAGCGCAAGTTGCTGGCCGTATGCGTGGATACGGATCGTCTCACCAGCCAGTTCCCTCCCCGCGTGGAAGCCTCTATCTCCCGATATATCTCTAAAGTGCGTGTGCCCGCATGTGTAATTCTATGTTGCTGTTTTTCCACATGGACATTTTATGCCAGTGCGCATCAAATTACTTTTCCGCAGATGAATCTCCCGTGTGGAACTCCGCATATTGCTTTTGTATGCGGATTTACTTCCACATAGTTCTGCTATGCGCTCGTCCGTACACGGATGCATCGCCCCGCTGCCTTATATTGGTTGTTACATGTCCGCATATGTGTTGTTATGCGGACATTTGTTTTAGATATCGGCATTTCTATGCATTCGTCCGCAGATTACGTTGCGATGCAGAAATCGTGCTCTCTTCACCAGAGACAAATCTATGGACCGAAGAACATGACAGCGCCTGCGTGGTTGTCTATTCGCCACTCGATCAAGATCAGGTGGTTGTGGTCCCGTACGAAAGATGGGTGGATTCGGGGTTTTTGCCTTCAAAATAATCTATTGAGCCCTCGGTCACCCTCCCCCGTCACATGGATCACCGGAACCAACGGTGATGTGACTCTCGGCGACTGGAATTAGATGGGAAAAAAATAAAAGGCCAATGATCGGTTGATCAGTTGCCAAGATGAAGCACACCGATCGGTTGATCATGATTCGACTTATTACATGACCTTCTCTCCTCTCTCTCTTCTTTCTTCTCCCTCTTCAGTTCTGGTTCTTTGCTCCCAATCTCGATAACCTTCGTGCTCTCCCACATCGGAATTCTCGATCAATCTTCTTGGATTCTCCACTGATGCCGATCTCTATTAGATTGGTTTCGCTCAAGAGCTAGGGTTTGTTAGGTTTCTGGATCCAGATGGAGGACCAGGCGGCTTCCCGCGAATCCCTCGGCGTTGAATCAGCCACCAAGTTTCCTCCTCCGAGGAGCTCGTCCTCCGGCCACCGGATCCCCGAAGGAGAGCCGCCTCAGCGCCAGTGGAGTGGGGACTACGGCCTCAGCGCCGGGGATCGGAGGTTCGCCTTCTCTCGCCAGCCATCCTTCCGCCAATCGTTCCAGCGGAGCCAATCCGACCCCCAGACGCCGGTTTCGTTCCAGAGGAACCACTCGTTCCGGCCGTATCTCTCCCGGAGTGATTCCAATATCAGTATTCCGCCATGGGAGATCGATGGCTATGGTGTAGGCTACTCCAAGTTCTCTTTGCAAGGGGACGGAAAAGGAGATCAGAAGCTCACAGCGCTTCAGGTGATGTTGTCTTTGGTTCGGGTGATAAGGTCGGGGAATCGACCGATGAAGCGGCTGGCTTTGATGATATCGCTCAATGTAGCGTATTCAACCGCAGAATTGTTGATTGGCATTCTTACGGGCCGTGTAGGTCAGTATGTTGCTTAAGCATCTAATTCAGTGGAGTCTCAAAATTAACTGTTCATTATTCGGATGAACAGTTAATTTTGATTCACATTTATATATTCTCATGTTATCGCTCTACAATTTGATTGCTTTGTTTCAGGTTTGGTATCTGATGCCTTCCATTTGACATTTGGTTGTGGCCTCTTAACATTTTCATTATTTGCCATGGCTGCATCTCGTAGGAAACCTGATGAGGTCTATACTTATGGGTTAGTTTTTAATTCCTTCATGAAGATTTACATTATTTTATTAAATGTTGTAATATTTGAAGTTTGGTCTTTCTAATTATTTATTTATATCAATTATTAATTTGATATGTTGAGGTAGAACTCAGGTAATTGTTGAACACTTCTTGTGTAATTTTAGCTGTTGCAGAGCCTTGCAGTCTAAAATTACTTTTTTTAAATTGTGATTTTTCGGTTGTTCAGATCTCCACCAATTATTGGATCGAAAATGATGTAATTTTTTGAATTGAAATCTACATTGGATCAGTGTGGTGAAAAGTTCGCACGAAGCAAAATTTAAGCTACTAATCATCCAATTTATCAACATGTTATGTGACAACTAGTACATTGGATTTAGAAAGTTTGAAGGTATTTTCCCAAAATCTGGGTCGGTTTATGCAATAATAAGATGATGCTATGTGATTGACTTTTACAGCTGTGAATACTAAACAAGGATTTGGCTAAATAGTCCAGATACCAAACCCTATGATTTGTTGAGTTTGGTTAGAAAATGTAATTTTTATGGAAGTTTTTAGATTGGGTTCGATGCAAATTAAATTATCATGATAGGACCCATGAAAACTGAAGAAAAGGAGAGCATCGTTATAACCTTGGACGAGCAAAAATAAGCTAGAATTACGTAATAACTCTAAAATGCTAAGTGTTCCTTTAACATGTAGCTCAAGGATTTGGCCACCTTGATGAAACAATTATTATTATCCGTCACTGTGAACTCCTTAGTCAAAGTCTGGTCCTTTCAATAGAACAGAAAAATCAAATAAATTGTGAAAAAAATGCAAGACATAGGATATACATGTTTCATTTGGAA
This sequence comes from Phoenix dactylifera, assembly GCF_009389715.1. NCBI lineage: Eukaryota > Viridiplantae > Streptophyta > Magnoliopsida > Arecales > Arecaceae > Phoenix > Phoenix dactylifera. The sequence goes on along the minus strand of NC_052408.1, from coordinate 12,461,479 downwards.
ACATTGATGAAACTTATGCCGTGCCTCCTCATTGATAGTCTAGATCTTTTCTCTATACCATAGTGATCAAGATTTTGGACCTCTACTTAGTTTTAGGTCCTGGAGAGATGTATCATTTAAGGTAGCTAAGGCTTCTATTCTCTGTAATATTAGCAGAAAAAGATGGTTCTTGTCCTTTTTTTCTTTTTTCAAGAACTAGATTATCACTGGTAGTGATAGTTATACACAAGCTCTTCATGAAGAAATCCTATCAGTATTTGTACAAGCTGTTTTATGTATGCCATAGTTTGCCAACTACTTCCAGCATGATGGGAATCTGATGCAGCCGCAGGTTTAGGTCTGCAGAAAAATCAATTTGTAGGTTCTTGAGAATGGATTTTTAGGGTTTCATGCAGATCTCTGGTTGCTATTCATGAATTTCAACAAGCAATGTAATCCAACTGAGCACCAAAAATACTAAAATTAGGGTTTCCTAGGTCCCAAGCACAGTAGGAAGAAGGATTAGAGTTTTAATTGCTATTCTGGATTTATTTGCATGCAGAGTTTCAGCAGTAGGAAGCAATAAACATGAAATAGATACTCAATAATGTCGAATCTACCAATAGATTGATGTTCAAACAGTTTTTGCACAAAATCTGGATATTAGCTAAATATGTACAGCACTCATGGTGGGAAATCCAGCAAAATTAAAGCCAAATGGTATAGTAAACAAGCAAAGAATGTAAAGAAGTAGTGACAAAAGAGAGGGAAAAGTGAGAAGCAAGAGAGACAAAAAAGCACCTGGAAGCCTGACAAACAAGGTTTGCTGTACCGATTGGTGTTGTACCATATCGGATGTACTATACTATACCAGTATCTAATTGGTATGTAGTTTTGTATTGTACTAACAATCGGTATGTGTCGCCGTCTCATACCGTACCCCGTACTGACACTATAATAGCATGGTATTAGGGGGGCCGGGTACCGAAACGGCGAACCTTGCCAAGGAAGAAGAAGCCATTATTTTATTTCAAATGTCCAAAACTAATAAAATGTTTTATATCTGTCCCTTTATATAAAACCCTAAAACATCTACTGTTCACTTTCCTAAAACTACCATTAGCCCCAGTTACTTCTTGTGTTAGTTTTTTGATATAGTAACTGTGAACACTGAACCGTGATGCCTATACTAATTTGTGCGACAGCACAATAAAGGGGTTGATGCCACTTAATAATGTAAGTTAAGCCCATCTGACAATCTAAAGTTCTAAACAGCTCAAAGATGTTTCAATCTTGGACATAGACTTATTAAGAGCCATCAGAAATAAAAATTAAAGAGAAATAAAAGCGAAAATATGGGAAATTATAATATTATATTAAATGTAGTCTCGATATCATCCATCTTCTTCAATGCATTAAAATCTGACAACTCTTTTTATGGAAAATCTGGCACTATTTTTGATTCCATTGTGAAATGATTGATTTTTGCTAATGTACCAAACTAAAGCTTCCATCCTCTAGATGGTTGCCTATATATCGGAAGCTAAGATTTTGCCCCCACTGCTGATGGTATATAATCTTTGGCTCTTGTCTCTTGATGCTAGTGTTACCATAATGCCTCCTGCCAGTGGTCCCCTTTTGCACCTCTGACGTGCCAACTAGCCCACTATCTGATGACTTAACTTGTTTGTTCTATGGCTGATGGTAATAGTCAATTTAGCAAAAGACAATTGAGTTCCATTTTTGCTCAGACTCTGCCCTTGAGTAAATTTGTAGTTGGCAATGATACACCCAGCTCCTCATAGATGATAACTTGGCCATCCTTGGGCGAGTAGATTATGGCAACTGGGACTCTGATAAGTGCTTGGATTTAGCTCCAGCATATCCACCTTCAGCCCTAAAACTTTCAACAAGAATGTAGCTGACCTTGATAGCAATATTGTTTCTATAACTGAAGCTGGTCTTTCCTGTGCTAGCATATAACTTACTTCCCCTTCTTTGAGTCCAGTTGTGCCCATAATTGTTTTTTTCTTCCTGAAAAATATAACTTCATTCATTGTCATATTTTGTAGGATCCAAGCATCTAACATTTATGATTTTTTCCTCATAATGTTCAGGTACAAAAGGTTAGAAGTATTATCTGCTTTTACAAATGCTGTAAGTACTTCTACTTTGCTGTATGGTGATAGTAACGTTTGGATTATATAATCGATCATGCAACAGCATGTTATTTAATCCATTGGCTATTCTATTTTGCAATCATCAATCTTAAGATCACTTCATCAGTGGATATCTAAGTATAATTACTGTTTTATTCTTTGAACTTGCAAATCTTGCTATGCTTGCTAATTTATTTAGGGCAGATTCGTAGGCTTGATTTAGCACTTTTAATTATGATGAAAAGGTATCTTTGGCTGTAGTTAAATTTTGTTGCCCAACAGTTCAGATCGTACTATGCCTATCTTGGATTTCATCTGATCAATAAAGTGAAACATTTTGTTATATGTGGTTGTTATTCGACGCAAGTGCTGCTCAGATGAACCAAGGTATGGGAAAGCTATAGGACAGCTGATGTGGCCAAAATTATACCATCACCAGTTTGGCCCACAAAACAACTTGAATACAGGGAGGTAAGAGAGATGAGATCCCATAAGTTTTGCCCTCTAAATAGGTGTACACTGCACTTATTACATGCAAGATTAAATAAGTGTCAAGTGTAACAGGGAAATGAACATCTAAGAAGGGTCAGCTCCAAAAAAGATCTAATGGTATGAGTTACTACACAGAGTGCTCGAGATTTTTAGGAGCATGTTTTCACAAAGAAAATAGATTGAAAGATCTACATATTCTTAGTACTTTTTGTCATGTAGACTGGAAGATCCACATCTTGTAATTCATCTAGAATTTATTTTTAGTTCACTGGGATCCATCCGACTAAAGAAAGAAGTGTTCAAGCATGTTTTTCCTCTTTTGTGGAGAAAAAATATTTTGGTTAAGAAGAAATAATAATTTTCTGGTGATGTCGGTAAGGACTTTGTCAATTGATCCCCTCCAACCCTCATCAACAGCCACCCCCCCCCCCCCCCCTCCCCCCTGCTTTCTTTATTTTTCCTCTACTTCACCTTCCATGAGGGGAGGAAGAATTCATATAAGAAAACATCAGGACACAGTTAGGTGCCTCTTAATTCTTTAGATAAAGTGGCATTTCTCTTGAAATTTAATTTCATGTCATGATTTTGACAGCTTTTTATGTATCTGCTTTCAAACTTTTGACATCTTTCCTCATTTTCTTCTCTTACTCTGCAGATCTGTCATCAGTTCTATCATGATTTTGATTTAGTGTTAAATCTCATATAATTTTGCTTTTTTTATGTCAAAGTCTGAAGTGTGTAAAATCCCTCTTGGTGTTCAACTAATTCATTTTGTTCAGAACTGGTCAAAACATGAAAAATTTATAACTTCCATTTGTTATTAGTGGAAATTAATTTGAAACTAGTTTTTTTGTCATAACTTTGCTGTTATGGCGCTCTTAATACTTCTTTTCATATGCATATGCTCCATCAGTGCTAACACATGACCATGCTGCTGTGATTGTCTTTGTAGACAGCTGTTTCTTCTTTTTATGTCATTTTCATTAGCAGTGGAAGCACTACATGCATTTATCCAAGATGAATCTGAGCACAAGTAAGATGTATTTCAGATAAGCATTATGTACTTTGTTTTTGCTTTGATGGTTCAATCAGTTTCTGTACCTAACAATTGTAGACTTTCTTTTTTTTCATATACCCGGTAAAACATGAGAACTAACCATTGTATCTGGTCTATGATAGTGAGTTTTTAAAAAATGGGAAAACATATAGGTTATCTGCCCCGCGTTGTATCATTAAGCCACAACTTAATGCACATGCTCGATATCGTGTTAATTTTGCAGATATATACTGTCTTCCTTTTTTCCTTTGGAGGTTGAGTTGACTACCATCCTATTAAGGGCCTATTTTGGGAAATCCTGCCAGATCAGGCAGGATCCGGCAGGATAGGCCAGCGCGTGAAGGGAGGGAGAGTGCAGGGCGGTCATGGTGCCCGATCTCCTTGAAATCATGCAAAGCATTGGTACTAGGATGTTAGATTGGTATAATGTATATCAATTGTTGTTCCATCATTGTTAGACAACCGAAAAATAGTACAGAACCAACCCCACCTGCTGTGGATATTTGAAAGTTCCCTTTTTACATTCATGATGCCTTAAACTATTCTTCTTCTCTTCTAAATGTTCTGTACAACATATCAAGATGACCCGCTGAATGTAATGCTAGAGCATTGGGTATAGCTGATCATTGTTCATGAAGCCTCTAAAACCATGCTCCCATGTTTTGTAAAGACACCCATTTGGCTTCTCTCTGCACTAAGATAATGCGCTAAAGGGACAAAATCGATGGAAAATTTGATTGCCAAAAAATATAATCCAAACATATCACAAGTTGATGGGATCTCAGCCATTCACTAAATACTCCTTCCTTTTAAACCAGCCACATAACTTGTTGATCAAAATCAAGACTGATGCAAACATGGATAATGTAATAGGTCCCCTCCAAAGCTGTTATATAAGTTGTTATTTTGTATCTTGACAAGGAGCTAAAAATAATATATTGGATGCTCATTAGAAGGTGTTATTGAAACCTTGCTACGGAGAAAAATGTACTGTTGGTGTGAGGAGTTAAAATAATCAGAGAAATAATTATATATGACTCTGAATGAGTACCTTTATTAAGGTTGCAATGCACTCTCATCCTTGTTATATAAATTAGAAGTTATATGAAAAGATGTACCAGCTGCAATGCACTCTCAGCCTTGTTATCCAAGCATTTATCAGCACTACCGAAATCATTAAATATGCCTTATCATGAGTTGTAAGTGTCGCGACCTCCGCCATCTAGATCCTCTTTGCCTCCATATGCAAGTCCACCTTGAACTCCTCTTAAATATATGGCAATAAGGTGATACTAAATACTAATGAACTTGGAAAATACTACCTGATGCCAAGATGTCTACATTCTTTGTTCTTTTTTTGATTTCACTGCAACTAAAGTTTTTTTTTCCATGTTTCAAAAATATTCAAAATAACAAAAAAGAAAAACTGTAACGTGCAGTACTTCCAAAATCTTTTCTCTATGCATTCTGAAAGAAACCAACCAAGCCTCAAAATTTTAGGCATTCAATCTCATGCCCTGTTTAACAACCTAAATTGCCTTAAGTTTTCTGACTTATTTAAACCATATGCTGCCATCATTCAGAGCCCAACAAGTTTCTATTCTATGAGTGAATTGTAATTGTCATTGCTGTTAAAAAGTTTTATATGGAATCTTTTCCTATTTTTGTTTCATTTAGACATCTAACATTTTGGCTAATCAATTTTCCCTGCAGGCACTACCTAATTGTTTCAGCAGTGACCAATCTTTTGGTGAATCTACTTGGTGTTTGGTTCTTTCGGGGCTATGCTCGTGTTAATATAGGTATGGTTCCATCATTTGATCCTTGTCATTTCTTTGCTATGATACCTTGTCATTCAGAACCTACTTCAATCATTATGATAAATCATAACAAATAAGTATTTATGGATGTGTCACTGATACATCATATATTAGCAGTTTACAGGAAAGCTGAGGATATGAACTACCACTCCGTCTGCCTCCATGTTCTTTCAGATTCAATCCGGAGGTACAGACTTTCACTATTAAGGATATACTTGTTATTCTAAAGCTCGTCTTCCCTTAATTATATTTCAATTCTCATCTCCTTTTCTTTATTTTTTTAGATATTTTCCCTCTGTAAAAGAAGACCTGTTCTAAGTAAATTTTGTAATTTCTATCAGTGCAGGTTTGATCCTGGCATCATGGTTTCTGACTTTAGGGTAAAATTATTCCTTACATAATTGTCTTTGTTCTTTCTTTCCTTTTTGGGGGGAAGATTTTTTTTTTGTTCTTTCAAAGATATTCCTCTCATGATAGTTAAATTAATTCCCCTGTTATCACATCTAGGGTTGAGAATGCAGAAGTTCTATGCTTGGGACTAGTTTCAGTTGCGGTGTTCATGGTTGTCCTGCCACTGTTCAAAGCAAGTGGCGGCATCTTGCTCCAAATGGCTCCTGCCAACGTTTCCCCTTCTGCCTTCAGCAAATGCTGGAGACAGGTATAAATGCATGAGCTTCTGCTCTTTTTGCACTTGACTGCATCTCATATTTTCTAATGTTCTCAATCCATTAGGTAACTGCTCTTGAGGATGTTTCTGAAGTTTCTCAAGCTCGGTTTTGGGAACTGGTACCTGGTCATGCCATTGGGTCTTTATCAATACAGGTATACTATTTAAAAATGCTACGAAAAATCCATGTCACAATATTGAAGCCTCCTAGTTATAATCTCATTCCCAATTGCTTAACCAAGAGAATTGATATAGGGGAATCTTAACTGGTTTTTCCTGTTCTAAATTCCTTCCATCGTGACATTTTTACATACCAGAGCTAGCATGTGAGCAACCCTGCATGAGTACATGCAGATAAGATCATACCGATAGAGTTCAGGTCACATGGCCTGGTAGAAATTTCTGTATGATCTGCCATCTGTTGGATATTCACCTTTTGTAGTAAATGTGGTTGTGACACCAATATGCAGTTGGATCGGATGGTTTTGCATGGGCAATGTGGACACTACGTCAGCTGCCTGCATAGGCTTTTCTGTTAGGGCCATCTGGACTTTGAGCTATGTCCAGAATGTTGGCATTCCTTCTCTTAAGTAGATATGGTGTGCACCATGAACACTTTTTTAAGTCATAATAATTCAGGTTTTTGTGCTTTCTATCCTCTGAACAGGTAAAGAGGGGAGCAAATGACAGCCCGATTCTTCACTACGTGCATGGATTGTATCATGACCTGGGCGTACAGGACTTGACAGTTCAAATGGACTATACATAGGACTTGACAGTTCAAATGGACTATACATAGGACTTGAACTCTCAAACTGAGTATTTCCTAGCGTTTCCAGTTTTGAGGATACAAGAGGCAAATATTATTTACATCCCCTTTTTTAGTCTATTTTAACGCATCAACTGTTAGCAGAGGGAAGCAATTAGTATGATAAGCTTGGACAGATTCTATTTTTTTTTTGGTACAAACATATTCTATTATTTATTTTAATACAGTCAGAACACAATGAAGGGGATGATTCGCTGCAAGTAGTATTAATTTATACGACAGTTTCCAATAATCGCATCCTGTTAACCAACGTGCAACAATGACAAAAACTTTTCCTTGAAGGCCCAAGTGTTAACTGAGCGTCGTTCTTTCGTTTTCTTTTCCTGTTTTTGTGCAAGTAGTATTAACATTACTGAGCGATGTTCGATGTGTCTTTTTAACCTCTAAGTTGTCTGATGAATGATGACTCTGGGGAGAACATCAGGCAAAAGCAACGTAGAGAAAGAATGGTAGATGAATCTTTATTAGGGAAAAGATGGCACCGAAGAAAGCAGAGATTCTGGCCATGTCCGAACCGTATGAATAGGATCAGAGTTCTTGCTGGCCCACGTCGAGATCCATTGTTTACTCTTGCCGCTTGTCCTAGAGGCTCCTTATGGTGCTGCGACCCATTTTGTCATTTCCTCTACTTTTTAACCCTTCTTTCCTGGCTTTTTTTATTATTGTTATTTTTAAGAAAAAGAATGCTGCACCTCTTGTTACGAATCCATCATTCACAGCTCCTGCCAATTCCTCTATTATAGTCAATGTTGAGCCCAACCACATACTTGTTCCAGCAGATTTATCCTAGTTTATAGAAGAAAATTGCTTGAGATGCACTCGCTTCCGCCACCAGTTCTCCATGGCAACAAATTAAATTTCAATTTTAATGTGCCAGACATGCACTACTCTTTATCAAAAACCAATTAATCAATTAAACCAACCACCACCCCCATAAGCCGCAAACCCTACAGATGTACAACGCTTGCAAAAAGATCGTCGGTGGTTTTTTTTGTCTAGGCGAACCACAGGAACGGGAAAAGATCGCCTGTCATTTTATTTATCGTTCACACGGACACTGGAACAACAAACGTGCACACTATAGTTGCAATCCTAGTACAACACACCAGGTTTCACTTACACGAAAATATTCTGTGCCCGTCTTGGAGTACCAAAACGAGAATCAAAAACGACTGAAAGGTAGCACATTACATATTTTTTTTCAAAATAAAGTACGGGCACTGATCCTAGTTGCTGCATGTGACTGGCAACAAAAGACCTCTAACTTATTAAACGGGACAACCAAAATTTCAGGAAGGGAAGAAGTCACTCATCAGATGTCCTCAGGACCATTGATAACCTGAACAAACAAGCAAAAGCCGGATCATTATTGAGATTAATAAAAGCTGATTCGAAATGAACAGAGGGAAAATAACCGGTAGTACAGGTCTCTTTACCTTGTTCTCAAGCACAGCCCCGTCAGGAATTTCCAGCTTGACTCCAGGTTTAGCTGTGATGCTCACATTGCCCTTCAGCATTGAAAAGAAGTGAAAAAGCAGATACAGTAAAGTTTAATGCTTCAGTGAATACCCAATTTTACGGTCTTTTTTAAAAAAAGGAAGTTGACAAACGAAACAACTACATTTATCAAAAGATAAATTTATATCTTTCCTAGAGTCAGCTTCATCAACCTCAACACTTTTATTTCTATTTTATATAATTTATTTTCTTGGAAGCTCTTTATTGCCTCGCATCTTTCTCCTGTAAGTCACCGGACATCTGCATTAACAATATCTTAGGGCTGAAAATGGGTCAGATACTAATTAGATGCCCATTTAATATATGTATCCCCATTTTTATTTGCTGAAAAAATACCAAAATATGGAAACACCAATATCCAATCCATTTTCAGACCTATCATATGCCATACAAAAGGCTTCGAGCGTAGTGCCCTAGGTTGGATTCCGTGACCTAATGTGTAAGGCAATTGCATAATAAGAATCGTATGGGCCCTCCACATCCTAAGTGCCAAACAAAGAGTTATTGCTTAACATAATATATCAGGTGCTTTACTCTTTTTTTAAAACCAGACACTTTTTTATGGACTTGCAGAACCCACATCAAAGCTGTGTGTCCAGCTTCATGCAGCCTGCTGGAGAAATCTGACATCTGTACTTCCTTACATGTGCATCACATGTACCTCACATATGCCAAACATTATATATAATACAGGCACTTTTCCATTCCTTCGTGATATAAGCTTAAGATAACAAAATCAATCACTCCATGATATCTCTCACACAATATTCTCCATCAATCTTGACAGTTGCCTCATCTTCATCTTTATTGTTGTGGAAATTACATTCCGCATACTCTGTTTGGGTTCTACTTCTTTGTCAAATCCAATGTAGCATTTGATCATCTCTTCTAATCAATCAACATTTAATCATATGCATATAGCATACATTATCAAATACCCTCATGAATATAAGCACTAAGGTGATCTGTGATTAGTATTAAAAGACATGGACTTCCGGTCAACCCTGATTGATGTAAGCCCATTTCAACCAAAAAAACAATTTACTGCCACAACAATTCCTAATGCCTGTCACTATTCTAGCATACAAGTCCTTGACAATTTCAATATACTTCTTTCTTTGTGCCCCTTTCCTTCTTAAATCCCATCAATTTTCTCTTGGTATCCTTTCACAAGCTTTTTCCATCTTGATAAAACTTGTGTAATTTTCTATCAATTGCCTAAAAGGATACGCTCCATTTTGATCCTTCTAGCATAAAACCAAATAAATTTGCTCCACTGAGATTGTTGTCATTTTCTTAATGTTTGTTCTATCATCCTTTCAAGTAACTTAATAGAATGCTCATGAGCATTGTTCCATAACTCTTAGAACAAATTTTGTACGTCTTTATTCTTGAACATGATCATCAAAGTATATTTCTTTCGATCATCTAGAATTTTTTAGTTCCAAAATCCTTAAAAAAACTAGTAAGTTGATCCAATATCTACAGTAGTTAAATTATTACAATATCTGGCTCTAATGCCTTAGACTTTTGTATCCTTTAAGAAGCTATCTCTACTTCAGTCTTTTATTCAAATAAAGAGTGGCAAGCCTCTAGTTCCATTTTGTCTATGCAAATTTCCCTAATAGACCTTTATCAAAATCTACTACAGAGAAGTACAAGAATAAAAGAGAGAAACTACATGTTGAGGGTTAAAGATTTCTACCAAGAACGAGCATAACATTAATTGTTCTGTAACAATATGAATTCCCCAATCCAAATTGAGGAAGCTTCAAGCCCAAAGGGGGCTTAAGTGGACGTTTAAAAATTGGGAATCAAGTATTCTTGGTTGCCTTGAAACATCTTTTTCAAAGAGAAGATAAGAGGATCCAATCAATTTAAAATTAGAAATCCAATTAAATTTTTAAGAACTTCCGCAATTTGGTAAATTTAAAGACAAGCCTCAATATAGCAAATTAACAAGTTAAACACTTTGTCTGGTTTCAAAGAATTAAGCTTGCATAATGAATACAAAAGAAAAGGACTTTTACAAACATCCATTCCTTGTCTCCTTGAAATATTAAGAATGTAAGGAGACATGTAGAAACTATGTTAGATGACCTTTGATTTGCCAGCAGAGAATGCACATGTAACACTTAGACAAGGGTACAGGCATGCGACTTCAGCATTGGTCTACCTACAGAAATTCTTAGACCCTTGTACATGCACCCACTCCCAATACTCATACCCAAGTCCACGTAACATAGGAAATGGCTTTCTAAATTTCCAAATTATATTATACTTGGCTACCAATTTATGTTTCAAACTCTTTATATATCTTAACTTTTTTTTAAAAAAAAAAGCATAGAAAAGAAATTCCAGAATTTCCAACTATTGCTAGCCAAATGCATACAAGCATGAGTTTGAGCACGCATGCGCGTGTGAGAGAGAGCATAGGAAATAAAAAAGAAACAAGACAAAAACAACATAGATGAAATACTGATAGGTCTGGTACTCCAAGTAACAGGGGAATATCATTCACCTTGTATCCACATTGTTCAATAGAACTAAAATAATATCATATTAGACTTTCTATGCATCTGACATCTGTTCATAAGTACCAACTATACCAGTATCACCTTACACATAAGTATGTGAATGTGCTTACAATAATATATATGCAACCGGTAACAGCAAATAGTAGTATTAAATGTCATATCAAGTGTGAAGTTGCTAGGAAATTCTCTTTGCAATCAAAAGGGGGTCACCATTAGAATGCAACTCAAAGTGCAATAAACCACACACACACACACACACACACACACACACACACACACACATATATATATATGCTGAAAAAATATAAGATATCAAATAACATTAGATGATACTGCGATGGCTCAGAAATAATACCTTGAGTACTATGCCTGAACCAAACCATACATCACCAGAAACCTTCAAGCTGTCAAGCTCAACTATGCTAGGAATAGACTTGAAGCGGCTAAGGAAGTTGCCCACCTGTGGGTATTGAAACAATTGTTATTCACTGTTTAGTTATCACCTGAGGCCATTCTCACATATGAATTTACCTTTTTAAATTCAGGCCCTAGTTCGATCGTGGGATTTGCTGGGTTTGTTCTAGCCTTGTTACGAATTACAAAGCCATCAACCAAGGTATAAAGATCAGACTGCAAAACAATAACCACATAAGGTAAGCTTAACAAATTGTTAACATTGAAATATTTGTCATGATCATAGAGGACTTCATATAAACCTGCACTAGCAGCAAATCTGATGTTGCCTTCACTGGAAGAAACCGCGATCGGGGAACGTTAATTCCAATGGCATTATCAAAGAACTGGTTGAAGAAAAAGGGGCAAGGTGATCAAACGAAAAGGATATCATAACAGACAAAAAATGTTAAATATATTTGTGCATGATTATTACTCGAATTGCTGCCCCAGCTGCTGTTTCCAGTTGAAGAACTTTCACGCCATCCACTTCCTGAAAATAATAACTACATTAGCATTATTATACTTCATGTATAATGTTCCAGAACAATTATATAGATGAGGTGGGGGAAACATAGGTTCAATTAAGAAGGGTAATTACCTTAGGGTTTGGAATTATCTCCATTTTAAGTGCATCAGCTTCAACAAGCCGCTTAATGGCCTTCAAGTTCACCCATCTGACATGTAGCATTATTAGAAATAAAGTTTGCTAACCATTTTAATATAATATTATTCATTTTATTATAATATATCCCACTTTCACTTACAGGTTATTGGTATTGAAAATCTTGAATTTTTCAATTGATTTGAATTCGTTCACCTGGATCAAAGAAGAATTAAAGAATCATCTCTCATACACGATCCCTATTAGAACTCAAGGTACATGATGCACTTGGTGGAGGAGAAGTAATCTCTTGGCCTTATATTAGAATTGACATAGTTGAATAGTAGCATCTCATATTGAACCTTACATGCGCATCAGGAACTTGTGCAATCTCCAGAAGCTGCAAATAATGATGGATTGAAGAAGATTATAAATACTGAGCAGGAGAAAAATGACACAAGGAATAAGTTAGATCCATAGAGAAGGTACTAAAAGGTACTAAGGCAACCACGATTACGCAGCAAGATACAAAGAGCAGGAGATTAATATTGTTTTTTTGAATTAATTTAAAGATATTTCACTGCATACACAATACTTTATGACATTGAATATGTTAAGGATATGCATGAAAATGAAACAACGATGTTTTGTAAGTTATCTCACATTGGAGATGTTATGGACTTAGTGGAAAAACTTCAGAAATCAGGAGAATAACAAATGAGCAGATAAATAACTGCAAATATTTATAAGAACAAAGGAGTCATAAAAAATGCAGCTATTCATGCAGAGTTCCAAACCCTAGCTTATATTATGTAGCTATGGATAGGGTAATTGAAGAAAGATTGCAAAGATCAGGAAGAATTTCAAAAACTAATGCCATTTAGGATTGAGGTCAATCAACAACGTAAAACTCTTAGTAATTCAATCGATGAACAAATTGCAAATAGGTTATATTTTACTGAAGTAGGAAAACAAAATAGAATGCCCACAAAGTCGGATGGAAGAAGATAAGCTAACAAAATTATAATGAACAAGTAATAAAAGACTATGAGTAGTGAATTCATTATAATTTGAATTCAAACTACTTTTATAGAGACTTGAGTCAACTTAAAACCATAATTTTCGGTATCTGAGGAGATCCATGAAATAAGATGATGCGGACATGGCCAAATAAACTAGGCATGGTTGACATATGAGCTTTGCCAAGATAAGAATATTTGAAGAGAAAGGAGTAAAAGCACCAGGAAGAAAAAAATAGAAGAAAACAACCTTTTATTTTCTATGGACACCTATTTTCTATATAAATCAACATGTCATTAAGCATGCACCATAGAGTTAAGTAAAATATTCATTTGAAACTGTTGAAGCTAATATATAAATGTGAAGTTTAATTATTAGTGATTCACTATTTGTAGCCACTGCAGCTTATTTCAACAGGACATAGAACATGAATCATTTCATTATTTTATTTTAAATAAATAAACAGGGTTGAATGGCTAATGCAAACGATAAGAGTGCATTAACAAACAGTGAACTGTGCATTGCCCCAGCAGTCACATCCCTCCATCTAACAAGCAGAGGTCCCAGTTAAAACTCCCCAGTGGTGCATTCTCAAGTATCTAAACCAGGGTCAATATAATACTGGGTCTCTCTCTCTCTCTCAAAAAGCAGCAATTAATTGATGGTATCAAGATAATCATAAACACGGATAACAAGAAATGGCCACTAAATACTACTAAACTGTAACAGTTGTAAATGTGCTTCTTATTGTTCACTTGCATGAAACATGACATGATCATGAAACTGATGTGGAAAGCAGTATAAAGAAGAAGGCATATTATTGAAAAAAAATTAACATCATGTACCTGAACTCTTCCTTCATACGAGATCAGTGTACCACCTTTAACATCAGCCAAAGTTTTTGGGGTCACCTGAGAAGAATATCTTTGAGAATTAGGTGACCCAAGTGATCATTTTCTTTTCTAAGAAAAATAAATAAAGTATGTGCAATACCTCCATGCAGTATTCATTTTGGTGGTCGATTAGATGGTTTAGTATCTCTATTTTTGTTGGTCAAGTTTATATAACTTTGTCTCTAACAAGTTTATTGAAAACAAATTTAAAGCAGAAGAGGACAGAAGGGCAAAACTACAAAGGCTGTAAAAGGATACGTATGTCAACTACAGCACCCAAATTGTCCGAGTTTGCAATGAAAACATACTCCTTACCCTGTAAGAAGATAGAGAGGGAATGATTAAAGAATAATCATTATAAAAAGAAAAAATATGTTCCTATAAACATGGAACTGATGAATGTTCCTCTAAACATAGAACAAATGAAGACTAGAAACCAAGAGCATTTTGCAAACATGAGCTCATTGATGCAAACCTGAGAAAGTAATGCATCAAGCTTGCCGCTGTTCATCAAGGACGGGAACACATCTCCATGACCTGGAGGATACCTTCACATTTGTACAGAATATATAAGAAATGAGATGTGAATTAACCATATTGTTAAAGTATTAACCATCAATTTTTTAAAAGGAAAAAAAGTAACATATTAAAAACCAAAAAAAAAAGAATAACAGATTAAAATCAAATTTCTGATCTCCAGCCAACAGATTACTGGATGGACAGCAGACAATTTATACAATGGTCCAACATTTAGCTAATAGATTAACCTTTGATGCCCTAATTTGCATGCAACAAAGAACAGACAAACAATAAAGATCTAGTTTCCTTTTTTAAGGCTAACTTGCTAGGAGCAAGCCATTTAGAATGTCCAATAATGCTAATGAGAAAAATATTGAGCAGTGACAAAATAAGGCTAATGGCTAACAGAAAAATGGCATCCTCTTCCAACTTATATCTTCTCCCTTTCAAACAAACAATTTTATTCATGTTAAAAAAAAAAGGAAAAACTAAATTAGAATTTTCTTAACTTCCTCTGATAAAACAAAATAGCAGCACATAAAGTTTGACAATTAAAATAATTTGGTAGAGTTTGGCATAAATAATTGTTATATAGTATGAATAAGAAAATACAAATATCTCTCATTGTTATATAGTCTACAACAAGCAAAGAGCGCTGAATTGGATGGCATTCAAAAGTAATTGTATCTGGACTCCAATGGTATTGTGCCAACTCCTCTCTCATATTAATCATCATCAAAAGATCTTTCCACAAACATGTGACTATTATTGGGATTACACCAGTAGATGGTAGTATCATCTTGTGGGGAAACAGAATGCTGAACACAACATACCAGCCATCCTTTCCTGCCTTTCCTTTGCATGGCAAAGGCGTGAAATCTTCAACAACTATACGGGGATATTGGCTCTGCATAATGTAGATCAAATCAATATGGCATAACTAATACCATATTTTTGAATTAACTATAAAAGCATTTGAAAAAGCCTCTTAAAATTTCTGTAGTTACTATGCTTTCTACAATGACTTAAAGATACAGACTAATTTAGTAAATGCTTGTCGATTCTCAAACCTGGTTGAAGGTATGAATTTCAATGTTTGAGTTGGAATATTTCTCCACAATCTGTGTATAAGAATTCCAGATAGTTAGTCAGTCACATTATTGCCAAATCCACCTAATATGTAATAAACAGAAAGCATAGAACACTCACCTTTAATGTATCTTCATGAGTATTGAACGAATTCATTAAAAGAAGCGGGACGTTGCAACCATATTTCTTGTTCAGAGACTGTAGACAGCATGACATTTAACTCACCTATCAAAAGATATAAAACAAGGAGTATAAAAAAAATAATATCAAAAGTTTACCTCTATTTGAATGACAATCAGGTCAAGAAATGTAAACCCACTGCGGACTTCAATAACAGACCTGCAATGGATCAAGATATTTTTATTAGCCCGAGAATCATAAACAAACATGAGTTCTATGTGAGACCTATATCACCGCAACCTGAACAATCAATTTACTCATGATATTTCCAAATCACTTTCTCATCATGAAGCAAAATATTTATTCACCTCATACTTGAAACAAAAATCTAAACCAAGCGCATGCCAACAATTAAATGAATGAATTTTATATTCTGATCTATATTTGAATAGCAGAGTACGGTCACTGAAGATTTTACTCAACTTCATGATAGGACCAAGAAAAATCATAATTTAAATGTCACTGGATGACGAGAATCAACTAGCGTCAGAATAAAGAACTTCTCACAAACTAATCCAGAATTCTGCACAAAGAAAAAGGAAAGAAACTCTCATGTTTAGATTGTCTTACTTGGGACCTGTACAACCCATTGTCGTACCCAAACCTCCATTGAGCTTCAGCACAACCAGCTTGTCAAGAAGCTTCTTGATTGTCCCAAGATCTGCATTTCATTTTATTAGAACAAAATTTGTATTCAAACAAAATCTGTCATCCAAATTAAAATCGACAACTGTGAATCCCAAATCCATCTAAGTTCAAAAAATAATACCTTCCGGATATGGCGCTAGGGAATCATAAGGCACAACAACCTCATCAGTCGGCGTCTGGATCTTACTCCACTCGATCTGCTGCGCGTCTCCACTGTCATCAGATCGACAATAGCAGGAAAAGAATTCTCAATCCCCATAGAAAAAGACCGAAATCATGATCTCATCACAAAAGTAAGCATCAACAACCATCAAAATCATAATGATTTGACCCCGAAACCTAAAGAGATGCTTCAATTGGGGACCGATCTACCTCAAATAGCGAGAGACGAGATTGATGAACCCATTTTTCTCGTTTTCACTGCCAAGAACAAGAAACGATCAAGAACTCCTATCAGATCCGAAATCCCTCTTCCCAAAGAAGAATTCCAGAACGAAAAACGGATCAAGAACGAGAAACAGGAGAAAAAAATCCGATGCCAAGAATCGCTTCACCTGATCTGATCGAGACCATCGACCGCAGAGCGCAGCTTCGAGACCTTCTCGTCGGCAGCGACGGCCGCCATTAGCGATCGAGATCAGCTCCGGATAGAGAAAGAAAGAGGCGGAGAGAAGAGGAAAAGAATCGAGAGGCTTCGAGCGAGCGACAAGAGATATGGGAACAGAAGCGGAGATGGCAATAGGAGTTCACTCTCCGGAGGTGGGAAGAGCCACATATGGATGCCGTCGGGCGACGGTTTCCGTCAGAGGCAACGGAATGTTCGGTCGAATATGACGGTCGGCGACAAAGCGATGGCGCCGTGGGCACGCGATGTCTGCGACACGTGGCGGGTCAGGAGTGACGTCGGAAGGAGGAGGTCCGAAGCGTGATCGTCCGTTTCGTGTGACGGCGGTGTTCGCGCTGATGGGTCTCCTGGCTGTCCCCATCGTAGATATAGAGACTAAAGTCTACGTGCGGCTGATGATGACCGAGAGGCATGAAGTACACGGTATTAAGGTGGAGCGGTGGACCCGTCAAGCCAAGGTCCAGCCATGTTAATCGGACCGTTCTGCGTGGATGCACGTAATAATTTGTTGTATTTTAGCACCGGTTCATTTAAGCGGCTCCATTACATATCTTTTATAATGTAATCGGGTAGTACGGTGAGACTGAACCTAGAAGAATCCTTCTAGTGTATTAAATGCGTTTGTTAGAAGACATGGTTCAAAAATTGAGGCTATAATAATAAACTTGGTTATATCGTATCATACAGATGTTATTTGAAATTGAATTACATGAATCAATTACTTATGCAACCAAACAGTTATATAAAAAAAAAAAAATCTAATTCCCATGGCGGGCGTTCAGATCATCTTGTCCCATTCTTAAGAAAAAACAGAATTGGGTTAGGGGTTGGGACGTTGGGACGCTGAAAACCACCAGGCTAAAAAAAAATTAAAGAAAAGAAAAGAAAAGAAAAAACTAAAAGAAAAGATGAAAAAAATAAAAAGGAAACTACGAAAAGAAAAAAGTAAAAAGCAAGAAGACAAAAATTGAAAGGAAGAAGGAAAGGAAAAAAAAAACAAAGAAAAAAAAGAGAGTAAAGAATGTATGGGAAAAAGAAAGAATGGAATGAATGAAAAGAAAAAAGAAAAAAAGAAACAGAGAGGAAAGATGAGACGAAGAGTGATGGATAGTGTCCATCAATATGCTCGATCGAGACTGCCACTGTAAAACAACAAGGTATCCCATTCCATGAATAAACAGAGACACATTTGTCCCATAAAATTTAAAACTTTGGTCGGAATAGTATAAATAGAGCCTTTCCAACCTTGAACCTCTCTGCGTGGAAGGATTTAGTAAACAAATGACCATATGCATCGTGAGGGACCAATTATTGTGCAAGAAATTAGAAAGACATGCATATTGCACTTTCAGGTTTGGATGTAGAAGACTATGGCTAGCAAAGAAGCGAGTACACCAACCAATTGGAGCTTAAAACTTCATGTATTAGCTCAATGTTCCTTGACTAGTGACTGGCAGGCTGCTTATATATATTGTTGGTTTATTAATATTTAATTCAAAATTTTGAGATTTTGGAATTCCATGTTGGATATTTATCTAAATATAAATATAGTTAAATACAAAAATTTATTTTAGACTCCCAAATAACTTAGTTTTCTAAATAGATAAGATTTAGTTTTTTGATTTTTGTTTCTTTCTTCCTTTTTTAAATATTTATGGAAATTTTACGGATACATCTTTAATTGTTTTTCACACAGTATTTTAAAAAGAAATGTGAAGAGATGCATTCTCACAAAAAAGATGCATATGATCTGATGGTGATCCCAAGGAATACAATGAATGGATGGATTATGTAAAAAGATGCATTCAATAAAAGAAAATGCTTAAGCATCTATTCATACTCACTCTTTCATATCTATAAATAGAAAAGTGTTCGTGCTTCCCATCTATTAGAATAACATCTCTTTCCATTTGAATAACACCAAAATTAGAGAAGAAAATTGAGAGAACTAAGTGAGTGAACTCAACTGCACTCATTAAGCATTTGAGAAGAGAATTCAGATTGCTTCAATCAAATTTGCTGATTTTCAATGCATTTGGATTTGGCTAGTTCGGGTTCTATTCTGACTTTTCTTTATTAGAGTGCACTTCAAGAAGAACAAAAAGTGGTTCATTATATATTAAAAGTAGACCGTTATTAACTGTTCGCATTTGGGCAAGATGAATTCTACTCTAAAGGAAGCGCCTCTCATAGCGTGCCTCGAATTAGGTAACATCAAAATGAATTAATTTATTTAGTGTGCACAGAAAGTCGTTAATTAAAAATTAAAAATAAAATAATAGAATCACATAAAAGAGATTTATAAGATTTTAGCAGATAGATTTTTTTCAACATATATTAGTAAGTTAAATTGCACAAAATACATCTAGATTAAGAATAGAATTAGAAGAAAATATAGGAATGCCCTAAATTTCCAATCCAGAGTCCACCCAGCATGTACTCCAGCTACAGTTCCTATCCATAAGTGTCAGATAGAAACAATACACACTTTAAGTCAAGAGCGAGTAAGAGATGAAGAATTTTTTGGTCATCAAGTGATTCATTTCCCACTAAATCGTAGCCTTGTAGATGCTCGTGCGTGTAGAGGCTGCAATGCTTATAACCACGGAGGCAACAATTTTAGCTGACTCCAGTCCTGAACATTAGATGTTGTTGTTTGATTCTGGTTATAGATGTTTATACGAGACATTTGAATTGGTCTCCTGCTCCTAGAATAAAAACTCCTTCAACCAGAGCTTGTGCTTCAAGGTCATAATTCATTCTTACTTTTGTTAGCAGATTATTAACTAATAAATCATGCTCATACAAACCTTTAACCATTATGTTCTTGATGAATTACGAGTCACAATAAATACATAAAAAAGGAACTTCCTAGAAGGATTACATTTGAGACCATATGAATTAAGAAGAGGAAAATAAAACGATCATACACTGCTGATTGCATTGTGTGTCTGTTTGTATATCAGTTTGAAAGCGGACTGGACTTCAACTTCTGCATCAGTTTGAACTTCTGACCAACGTGGAAGCAATTCGTCCTCTCATCTCACTCTCATATCTTAATCATTTTTACCTAAACAAAATATCATAAATCAAGTAAGTTAACAGAAATAACAAGCAAAATAGATCATAGACAATTAGAAGATATTAAAGCAGTTGAGCTCAAGTATTCCCTTAATTTGGACAATCCTGTCTTTGTGAATTAAATTTTGCCTCTCTTCAAGTTCAAAAGAATGTTTTAATATAATTCATCTTATTAAATTTTGCTTCTCTTCTAGTCCAATCCCTCCTAACCTTTGCTGCATTCAGCCTCACCATTGTAGACCAGGCCAAAAACAGAGATATTGCTGCCTGCCTCCTGCTGTGGGAATTGGCATCAATAGGCTTGCATTTGCAATGTGGCGTGGCGGTATAATGACTACTTATACCATGTCTCCAACATTTCAAGTCATAACCCATGGCATTTTCTTTTCATTATTTGAAAAAGGATAAAAAAAAAAAGAAACAAGCAAGCAAGCTGACCTGGATCTGGCCCAAGTCAACTAAGTTCAATAAAAGTTATGCGATCCATGCATGGTCGAATTTGGGTCTAGTCTCAGTTCAGCAGTTTCCAACTCGAACTCGAACCACTTAGGGTCTCGACTCACATATGCTACCAATGCTATGGTGTTGTATGTGATTGCCCTCATCAAAATCTCATTTGTGCTGTGAGCTGAAAATTGCAATATCAAAATCGGCACCGCGTTGACCACCATTTGATATAGACTTCATGTCTCAAGTAATTTTAAGTAATCAAATGGAAGAAAGCACGCTCTTTTTGGCGATTTCGCATCATGTCTGATAAGCATAATAGATACATCTTGACATAGGATGATTAACTTGCATTGCAAAGGCGACCATGGGAAGGTTTTTAAAATCCCGGAAGCTTATATTAGCACCTTGTAAGTGAGATCCAAGGGTTGATGGTTGATAAAATTTGGCTATTTTAGTAATTTGAGTAAGAAATCTGCTATCTCTATGTAGTAGCATAACAATTCCAAAGGAAATGACAAGTTTATAGAATATATACAAATACAAAAATTTTGACTTTCAGTGGCTTATCCAGTCCCTTGTTGAACGAGGGAATAAAATTATTGCCGTATAATACAAGAACCTTAAGCAACAGAGAATAAAATAAACCCCCTTTGATACAAGCAAGAAAAGGTGGAGTAAAAAATGTAGTGACAATTTCTTTCTATGGTAGTCTATTGTTGGACAACAGAGAACCGTTTGACACATACTTTTTGAACAACAGAGAATAACCTCCTTCCCACGGCAAGGAAAATGTGGAGGAAAATCCTTGTTGAACGAGAGAATAAAGTCATTCCCGTTTGATACAAGAATTTTGAACGACAGAAAATAAATAAAATAATCCCCTTTCATACGAGAAGGAAAAGGTGGAGGAAAAAAAATATAGCAACAATTTCTTGCTGGACAACAGAGAATAAAATTTATCCCCGTTTTTTGACACAAAAACTTTGAACAACACAGAATAAAATTATCCCGCGGTGAAGAAAAAGAATATAGCATCTTGGAAGCTTTTCTCATATCAGAGCCAGGTTTCGATCCTGGGACCTGTGGGTTATGGGCCCACCACGCTTCCGCTGCGCCACTCTGATTGCTGCGATAAAGGTCATCACTTCTTTCTTATTCTATTATGACAACAAGACATTACTGTCGTTCCTAAACCATTATTAGCATCATAGAGTCTACATATGGTCACAGTTTTCTTTTTTTAATCCCATATAATGCATACACAATTCCTAAGCATGCTATCACATATCTGAATTTGCATGCTTAAAAGCAACCACAAACATTCCAATAATATCAAGTAGAATACAAATAGCAAAAAATATTATGTGGCTTTGGAGAAAATGTGAACTTTGCATGAATATCTCAAGTCTCCATTTTATTCACTCTATGGAATCCCTAAGTGCCAATATCGCTGCTCATTGTGGTAAACCTTACAAATAGTTACAACTCCAAACTATATCTCATAATTATATACTCATATTGTCACACTCCCAACCTAAGTTCACAAACAGATGGGCACAGCAACTGCCACATGCTCATAGAAAACTCTTCCCACGAGCACACAGAGCATCTCAATATGATATCATATACAAGCAGCATAATAAATTTAAATATTTAGTATGCAAATTCTAACTTAAATAATAAAATTAAAAGTCTCATAAAATAAATAATATTCCAAAATCTTGCATCACTCTATAACAAAATTTAATCTAAATAAAGATATCAAAATCTTATCTCTAATCGCTCTTCCATGATAAATTCCCGAGTCAAGCTAATTTTCAGATCTATAAAAATAGTAAGGAATTATATAATGAGCTAGACAACATAGTAAGTAAAAAAATATTTTAGTTAAATAAATCAGACAATAAATTAAATAATTATTTATAGAAAATAAGTATATAAAATTCATCAATTTAAAACTAAATCCAGATATGCTGCACTATTGAAATATTACGCATGCCAAATTCAATTTTTCTCAAAATCCAAATATCGTTCATTAATCAATTTCTTTAAAATCATCAAATTCAACTTGACAGCTAAGAACTATGATCACTCAAAGTGCCACCCGCATAACCTCTAATGGAAGGGTATCAAAGTGCCAACATATAACCTTTATTGGTAAATTGTTGAAATGTCAACGTATAACCTTCATTGGTAGGATATTGAAATGCTAACGTACAACTCTCACTGACAGGATATTGAAGTGCCAACGTACAATCCACACTAGTAGGATATCAAAACATAGTGTGGCTGCGAATTCAAATCTATTTCGAATCAAAACTTTTTTTCTCAAAATATGTCTAGTACTTTAAATCGTAGGATACATTAAAATTATGACATTGAAAACAATCAAACATGGTCAATATGTTCGATTAAAAATCATACAATATTCTAGAAAAAGCATATATAATATTAAAATACTATGCATCATATTCATAAATCAAGTATAAATCATTTATAATTTATTAATAACTCTAGAAAAAAGGGTTATGCTACTTATCTTGCGAATGCAATCCAACTAATCAATCCAATTAATCCCAAAAATCCTTTTTAGAGCCTATTACTCAAAAATTATATTTTTTTATTAAAATTTTTATTATAATTATTCTAAAAATAAAAAATATAAGTTTCAATATCCTTATAGGGCTAATCAAATAGGAGTGCTCAACATTCTGGTCGATCCATTCAAGGTGATTTCATCAAATCATGTCGGACTAAGGCACAATGACTCAACAAAGATCAGGAGTGATCAAATCTAATAGTGTATGGCAAGGGCCAGAGTGGGGACTAGCATAACGCTCGACGTCCTTAGATTAGAATCCTTCATCAAGGTCGATCCAAAAATTACTTAGAGGCATACTTACGAGGTCCAACAACCCTAGAGAGAGAAAGTCCAGACAAAGAAAAATAAGAGAGAGAATGAGAAAGAGAGAAGAGGAGAGAGAGAAGGAGAGAACATAACTCTCTCTCTCTAATCAGGAAGAGGAGGAGAGGTGGCTGCTAGTGGAAGACGGGAGGCCTGAGGAACCACGATCGGTTAATAGGCGACCGATGGTGGTTGGTAGTTGGCAGCACCAAAGCTCACAAAAAAATAGGAGTTTCAACTTCTTAAACTATGGAATCCACAATACCTAGGCGGTCGAAGTTCCGACCATAACTTCTAGCCACCATGAGGGACCAGAAGTAGACCCCGGTGATGAGCATTGGTGGCGGGAACAGTCAGAATCAAGAAGAAACAGAGGTTCATTTTCGAAAACAGGGAAGCAGAGTATTTTTTTTAATGCAAAAATCCAGTAATCACCGGTCGAAATCAAAGCTCTAAGAAGTTCGAAAGAAAGAGGGATAAATCAAAGGTATATAGGTTCTTACCTGGTTCCCGACGATGTTTGGCCGCGGCAACGACGTTGACACGGTCGACAATCGCAGAAAAAATCAAAAAAAAAAATCTGGTAACTAATCTTTGATTGGAGCTGGTTTTTCGACCGGGGCGGAAGGGAGGATGGGGATGAGCTCGAAATAGAGCTTGACCGTGATTGGAATTCGACTCCATCTGATAAACTCAAGAGGAAGAAGACTCCCATCGAGAGTCTCTTCCTTCTACGCACATACGCGGCGCGTGCTTTTTTGATAGGAAAATGGGGTCAATTGCCCATTTGCCCCATCACAGAACTCAAGTTTAGATACAACATCTGCAGTTGTTACATATTTGAACAACCCTGCCATCAGTCTGCTTGACTAGTAGTTTCTCTGTTAAGTGTTAAAAAACTTCTATCCGAATATCTTATCTCTTAACATTGTTGGCAGTTAAGGATAGACGCGGCAAATGTAACCCTTTGCACGAAGTACAGAGCAAAACATAGGACTTACATAACCAATCCCAGCCGTCGGAACACTCCCACACTGATCTGTTCATCTGTTTCACCACTAAATAGAAATAGAACAATTTCATAAAGAATATGGAAAATAAGGACAGAGGTGAATTAGTCTCAAATAAACAAATAGTGTTTATTTGCAACACTATGTACAAGCTAATGAATGCACTATAGGACTAAAGTGAGAATGAACTTCTATCATAAATCTAACTTAAAAAAGGCTTATCAGCGTGCATACACATTCAGCATGACCATTGAGCATCATAGATATCAGGAAAAATAAGGAGTCACCAAACATGCAAAGACCAGCACAATCATATCTAAAGTAGTCAAAATGGAACCTTTTCTGAAATGAACTAGTCTCGGCAAATGCCATGACGGGAGTAGTTTAGTTTAGTTTAGTTACAGGATGAAAATGACGCAGCTCCTGTATTTGCCGTAAATTATTTTTAAATACACTTCCTTAATGGCTGTGGTGAAAACCTGAACCTGCCCCGGTATACGACGAGAGAAGACTGGTTCATTATCAATAAATTTGTGGAAAGTGTCTTACTTGCTATTGTACCACCCAAAGAAGAAAAAGAAGTAAAAAAAAAAAAAAAAACTTTCAGGTTCCTAAAACTTGTTTTCTTTTTCTTTTTTTTGTTAATCTCCGTATGAAAAATTGGAAGCGTATGATTATCCTGTTCTTTTTGCCTCTGCACGGCCGAATAGAACTACCGAGTTTTTTTTTTTTCTTTCCCTTTTGTTGCTGCTAAAGCAGGTATTTCATAATAGAACTACCGAGTTCAGCAATCCTCCATGGGATGAAAATTTTATTTTACGAAAAAAATTGACATGCTTTTTGCTGATCTAATAATATGCTTAATGAAATATTTAAATTACATAAAAAATTAACAATTGTAATAAAATAGTAGCAAAAAAATATCTAGCTTGTGAGATGTGAGAGACGCGCCAAGAGATGCACTGTCCTGAAGCCATTGTTGTCTCTCCACGTATAGGTATTGGTGGTCAGCAACGACTCCAAGATACAACCCAAATAACTCACAGCGGACCAATCTACAATACACGTATGTAGTAGGCAGATTATCTACTCTATATCAGTTACCCAAAATATAAAATAACATATATAATTGTATAAGAGAGAATGTGGTAGAGAGATTATAAGAGCAAAAAGAAGACTTAGTGTGTGTTTCTAGGTGCAAGAAATGGCTCCTATATATATAGGCGTTTTGCAACCCAACCATAACGGTTGGATACTTATGGCCGAGAGATAATACAAAGTTTTGATATTTCTAAATGGAATTTGAAAAATCTAAAAGCTACAACAATTTTTTTAAAATTTTTAGAAATTACAAATTTTTTTATTAATATTTTTTTAAAACTTTAAAACACATTCAAATTTCAGCACTTGTTCATGGACAAGCGGTGATTACGATCGTCGGCGAACCAAACTACATCTAGTAGACGACCGAATTATCTAGCATCGCAGCAGATCACATCCATTCGTGGCCGTCCATCCAATCTCAAACAACCGGTAGTACGCTCGCCCTGCAATTGAACCAAATTTCTTAATCAAAAATATTGTCCGTTCGATCCTCATCCAATGGTCCTCCTTCTTGATGCCCTTCGGTCCCCACGGTCTCGGAACCCTGACGTCACCAAATTCGCCGTACTCGAAAATATTCCATCAAATCGATCTAACCAGAAGCTGGGCCCACCAAAAAGACAGGCTAAAATCCGACCCTTAACCATGTGGTCGCTGATTTTCCGGAATATTTTAATAACGGTGGCACCAACTCTGGCGGTGGAGCCGAGCCCAAATGGTCTTCTCTTGTGATGGTTAATTTAATAATTTCCCGGTGCACTTTTCTCTCTCGCAACGAAACGGCGACGCGTGGCGATTGCGGTAGGGTGGGTGAGGCGGCCAGTGGAGCTGACCTGGCGAAAAAGCGCCGGGAAAAGCTCGCCAGCGGCTGCCGCTTTTTGGTCCACATCCCGTGGCTGGCAATTGTTCCAAGTTGTACCATTTTCAAAGGTTTTCCAAGATTTTTATTTTTCTATTATTATTCCCCGCCGCACAAAGTACTATGTAATTAACCAAATTAAATAAATAAAAATTATTGCGTGTCGCACCCTGCTTTCACAGCTATATATAAATATTTTTTATGGATATTCACCTGAATTTCAGCGGCTATAGATGTTTTACTATTTTAATGTTCAATAGATGTCATATAAGCCAGGTAAAGTAAATCTCTATTATAGATTCACTAATAAATTCTTGAGTTATATGTAGTTTGTGCTTCTATATTTAATAATGATTTGCTAATTTATTAGTAAACAATTAAAGCTTCTACTAATCACAAATTTATTATTAAATAGATGTCATGATTTGTTTGCAAAAAGTTGCATATTGCTTTAAATTTTCTAAAATATTTTTCTATGACAAAAATCTACTATTATATTATTTTCTGTCTTAGATTAGAAAGGTTTAATACCATATAAATTTGATTAAGCTGAAGATGAGCTTATATATGAAATTAGAAAAAAGAGTACTTTTATTTCAAGTACTTTTCGCTCCCGTCATTTTCCTAAATTTGGTACTTTTTGCTAAATGAGAAAAATGGGGATACTTATCCGGTCTTTGATTTATCCCACAAAAAAATAAATAAAATAAAAGCGGAAATTAAAAAGCGGATGGCGTGATGACACCGGACGCCACGTGTAAGAAGGCTGGTGAATCGTCAGCCACAAGATTCGATCCATTTCTGGAATTTTCCAGGGAAGAAGGGCAGCGTCGTCCCCTGCTGACGTGGATCCCCCTCCCTCGCCTCCTCTTCTCCTCTTCCTGGCCCAGGTTTTTTCCCCCATTGTCCCCCCCCTCTCTCTCTCTAACTCTATCTCTTGCTTCGCCTCTCTCTTTCTCTCCTTTGATCCTCCGGCGAGCTTTGGATAGGTGGCCGGACGGCGAGTCTTGGGCTCGGATTCGATCTCCCGGCGACGGCGGTTTGATCGGCGGGACGTATTTCCGGTTGGCTTCGATCGGTTCTTGGCGGGGCCGAGTCTTTTTATATGATTCTTGAGGGTTTGGTTTTTATTTGTGATTTTCTGAGCGATTAGAGTTCGTATTTGTGATTCTTGAAGGTTGGAGCTTGGAAGGGATTTGTAATTCGTTCCTTTAGCTAATTTTTTTGGATGGGAAATCGAGCTTTGAATCAAACTTTAGATTTAGGGCTTCTTGTGCCAAAAGGGGGTCTTTGTTGATTTTATCCTTGTAGATCGGATTACGAGACACAACTTTTCTCTTCTTTGCTTGATTTTTTTTTTCTTTCTATTTCGTTCTCTTCTTGAGCGTTTGAAGAAAAGATGAAGAGAGGATTTGATCAGAGTAATCTGGCTTGGAGAGACGGAGGGGGGTTCGGAACGTTACTCTAGGCTTATATTACAGTGTTGTGGGAGTAGGAAGAGAGGGGAGATTGAAGCGGGAAGGTGGGAACTTTT
The DNA here is from genome assembly GCF_009389715.1 of Phoenix dactylifera. NCBI lineage: Eukaryota > Viridiplantae > Streptophyta > Magnoliopsida > Arecales > Arecaceae > Phoenix > Phoenix dactylifera. Next base: position 12,433,447 of record NC_052408.1, on the reverse strand, counting down.
ATTGGGCCTGGCCATTCTGGACCACTAGAAAGGGGCAATTAATTCACAGGCAGGGGAAAGTAAAAGGCGATTTTTTTTTCTTTCAAGTGTTGATTGGACGACCTTAAGCTCAGGGAGTCGAGAGCTTCTGCAGCAATGGATGTGCAGGTATACGTCGCTGCTTTCTGTTTCACATGTTTTCCTTTTTCTTTTCTTGCTCTGATTCTGGTTGTTTTGGCATGAGAAAAATTATGATTTTTTCCTTTGCAAGTTTAATCTCCCTGTATTATTTACAATTTGATGCTTTGATGATGATCATAGTCCTGAAGGATTTCATGGTGTAATTTTGAATATTTAGTCTTGTTTTTCTTTCTTTTCTCTGTTCTCTGGCTATGTATCAAAAATCTCAAAACTGAATTATTAGCGGATTTAATCAACTCAAAATTTAAAAGAAAATCGATAGTTAGAAGATATCGAATTGCTTAAAAGAAAATATATGCCTAAGCCTAAATTATGCAATCAGATTGTTTGATAATCACATTTTTCTTGGAGTTGCAAAGCCTTATATCCTGCATTGTATGAATGGTTAAGGGCATATTTAGTGATTTGCTTTAAGTTCAAAATGAGTAAATAATTTTGTTTTCAAAAAGTATTTATTCTGTCTTTATTTCATTCTTATGAAACTAATTATTAACTATTAGCAACATGCCATGCATTATCAATTTTCTTGATTGAGAACCCAATTAATAGTAGGCCCTGTTAAATGAAAAATTGGTGCACTTTTTCAGTCATGTCATATACATTATTAGGATGAATGCTCATAAGTTTTGACAGCTAATTTTCTCTGAAAGAATAAACAACCATTCTGATGTACTTTTTTCCTTTTAAGTTGTCATCTTTACATCCTTGTATGTAACACAGTACTTCATAATTAATGGGAATTGTGAAAATGAACAAGGTGATGCTAAGTCATAAATGTCTTTTCTTTGGTTTGATCTTGAATGATGACATGTGCATCTCATGAAAGAAAGGTAAAGTGACTTTTAAGTTCTGTTTTGTATATCAGGATAAAAGTGGAAGACCTAGTCTGAATCCTATCCACATTCCTGATAGGAGGATGTGCATGGATATCGGAACTTCATCTGTGATTGGCCATCAATCAAAAGAATCTAGCTTATCAGGAGATGAACATGCAATCAAGGTATCTTTTTTTCATCAACCTGGGGACACTTTGACAATCTCAATTTTGTCATTCATGCTTACTTTTATTCTCTCCTATACCATATCTCATGAACTCCCTTATTAGGTAAGGAAACCTTACACAATAACAAAACAGCGGGAAAGATGGACGGAAGAGGAACACGAAAAGTTTCTCGAGGCTTTAAAACTGTATGGTCGTGCTTGGCGCCGAATTGAGGGTACTCTTTCATAGTTATGGTTTTATTAATTGGGTGTCATCCTATAAATCCTTCCTCTCTTCTGACTTAGAAACTACCTGCAGAGCACATAGGCACCAAGACTGCTGTTCAGATTCGAAGCCATGCTCAGAAGTTTTTCTCAAAGGTGTACTGCTCTTCCTCCTGTAATTATTTCTCTACCATTATATGTTCATGGATGGTCTTACCTGATCGATAAAGTAAGTGAATCATTCATGAAGCTGAGCACCAAGAAACATTGCTGCATGGTTTGCACTAAATGTTTGTCTATGTTGGTCCTCATTGTTGCCTTATGTTGTAGGTGGTTCGCCAGCCAGGAACTGCGAAGGCTGTCGAGATTCCCCCTCCTCGACCAAAAAGAAAGCCACTGCATCCATATCCTCGTAAATTAGGCAACTCACCCAGCAAGGGCCTCCCTGTTATGGAGCGGCCAGAATGGTCTTCACTGCCAATTCCGTCAGCTTTTGAACCAGAAAACAGTTCACCAGTATCAGTTTTATCTGCAGTAGGATCAGATGCTGTAGGATCAACAGTCTCAAATCCAACACATGCTTGCACATCTCCAGTGTTGTCTGCAGCCAGATCAGATCTAATTGGAACATTATTTACCGAACAAGAGAATGGATGCCAATCACCTACACCATCAGTTGAAGATGAGAATAGATCTACATCACCTGGACCAGCATCAACTTGTTTAGTTGCAGAAGATAAATCCCAGATGGTACTTCCTCATCTGTCAACTGTATCTTTGGCTATGGAAAGCATGAAACTGTCCTAATTTTTTGTTTTATAATCCCTATTTCCAGGAAGTAGATTTGAGTTCAAAAGATGAAACTCCCAAAGGAGGTTGTCAAATAGAAACACAAGCAACTTCCCTGAAGCTATTTGGAAGGACGGTCTTGGTGACTGATGCTCAAAAACCATGCTCTTCTAGTGTTGGGAATACGATGCAATCTTGCAAGTCATTGCCTGCTGTTGGCAGCAGCTGCTCTGTAAGCACAGACGTGGATTTGCAGACCCCAACTAAGCCAGTTCTGCAAACTCCGGCACAAGGAAACCTTTGGGGTGGTCCAGGTAAAAGTGTGTGGAGTGCATTTAATGGTGGAACCTGCCCCATGTTTTACCGTTTGCCCCCTCATGGGGATTTTATGAACTCAACAGAAGCTGCATGTCCTCTTCCTTGGTGGTGGGCGTTCTCTGGAACTCAACCAACATTGCCATTTATCAATCCACAGAATATGAACTCAGTGCAAATAATGCCACAAACCTGTATAGAAGCCTCAGATGATAAAGATAGCCAGAAGGAAGGTTCTTGGACTGGCTTTAACACTCCTGCTTGCACAGCAAGTATTGTTGATAAAAATAGCGATGATGTCGACTCTAAACGAGGTGTTGAGCATCTGAAGGAACCAGCACCTGCATTGTTGAGACTAAAGCATAGTGAGAACTCCGCTTTTGTAAGTCTGAGAGTCAACACAGAAAAATCTCCCAGGGGATTTGTGCCGTATAATAGGTGTCTAGCTGAAAAACAAGCAAAACAGCACTCTCAGATGGCCAACCAAGAAAGAGACGGTCAAGCATTAGGATTGTGTTTGTAGTCATTTTCTTAACCTCTATCTCCATTTTGTTTGTTTGCAGAGATGGTTTTTGCTTGACAGCCAGGGGAGGGATGTTGTTCATTGCAGTTGAATTAACTGCAGTGGGTTTGGGTTGTGAACGATGAGGTTAGTGGTTTTGTAGGCATACCATCTCTGCTGCTTGTTGTATCCAAACCAGGTGACTTTCTGTTGGAAAATATTCTTCATACTTGTAATTTCCCATCATAGGGTTTCTTTTCTATGATATTGATATGCGTTGTTATGATGAGTTTTTTGGCGAATCATGGCCCATGGAATAACAGGAATTAGGCCATATCTTCTTATTTGTTTCAAAAGAACAGGCGTACCTTCGTAAATAATGATACTGCCTAGTTTGAGCCTTAGAGCTCGTTTGGTTCGCGAGAAAAGAAGGGGGAAAAGTGTGGTCAACGGAAAAGTAATGAGATGCCTCTTGTTTGGTTGGAGTTTTCAAAGGAGAGAGACGGGAAAGTTGTATTTTCATGGGAATATAATTTCCACATTTTATGGAAAAGTCTTTTCTATGAGAAACATGGGAAAGTTACTTTTCCATGAGGCGATAATCACTTCATTTTTATTTTTTTTCCAAAAAGGCCCTTCAACATTAAAGAAGCATTAAAAAGGCATTAAAAACCTAATTTTTATTAAGGACATAATAGGAATTATACATAACTTTTTCAGAAAAGTGGATGGCCAACCAGACATAAGCATTTTGGAAATTTGTCACTTTCTCATGGTCAACCAAATATGCCAAAAGTACTTTCCTAGGCATCATCTTCCTAGGAATTTGTTTCGCAAGAATCATATTCCTAGGAGGAAAAATGCTTCCCGCGAGCCAGACGAGCCCTTAATGGTATCCGTGGAGGCTAATTTTTTATCGACTTGGTTGAAAAACCTTTCCTAGCTTGTTGCGGGCTTTTCGGTTCTTATTAACGTGCTTTTCCAGGCCCTATCTTCCCACCTCTGGTCACATGAGCTTTCGAGAGCCCGGTCCGGATCTCTTTCTTTTATTTTATATGTATGTCTCATGCTTTCAGCTCAGCGGGATCTAGAGAAAGACAGACCGACCTACCTACCTGTTTTCAGTGGCGTACGGGAAGAATTGATTCCTATGTGTCCGAAGCTAATGAATCTGATGCGATGGATTCTGTTTTCATACTAGCGAGAAACGAATACCTGGCTTCACAACCCATCTAACATCCTCCTGTTTTGTAGATACTCTTGTAGATAATTTTCTTTAATAATAAAATTGGGGAAAGTGCATCCCTTCATTTTCCATCAAAAAGAGTATCCGTGGATGCTGTCTCACTGATACTTGAAATAATCTGGTTACGATATTTGTAGGCATGGACAGAAGATTACACTTGTTAAACGATACCTTCTTTTCATGGATTTGGCTACTGTTACTGATGTTTTGTAAGCTATAATTTGTTTGGTGTATGAGTTCCTCTCAGAGATGCCGCTGGCAAGGGTTATTGCAGGAAATTTAGACCACTGGAAGCAGAATGTGAAACTGTTACTTGGAAGTTAGCTGATTGTCATCTGTTACAAGATTCCATTGGATCATTTGCGCAATAGCTTGTGCAAGAAATTAGAGAGATGGGCTGTTTCGGAGGAGAATGTTGCCTGGGGGAAAAACAAAACAAAACAAAAACGCTTGCCTCTCTTAATGAGAGGAGTTACGAAAATACCGATGGGAATCATGACAAGAACTAGCTAAATTGGATGTCTCAAATTTTATGAAATGAATAGCATGACAAAGGATGAGGGAATGGTTCAGGAGTAGTTCTCATCTTGACAGCAGGATGTCTCAGCGATACCGGAAAAACAGGGCAGGGAATCACCAGCAGTAATTTGGAGTGCACCTGATGGGAAGGCAGTTGAATACACTATGTAGTGCAGCAGGAATAGGTTCTGTGGTAACGCACGAGGTGAGACAAATACCCCATTGTTTGCTGTTTCAGCAGAAGCGAAGGCTGTCACAGCTATAAGTAGATTATGAGGATAAAAATAGGATAAAAACACCTGACGTTGTTGAGGCATTACCTGGCCAAATTAACTACTTGACAAGATGGCAGTCATGAAAGTGTAACACAGATAATCTGATAATCAAATAGTTATGGTGGAAAGCAAGTAAATACTTTCAAACATTTTAGAAATGTTAACTACATACACTATTTTGTGCACATGAAGGTAGACATGCTTCTGTTTATATACCCAAGATTACAGGAAATTTTAAAAGATCATGCCATCATCTGCATCAGGTTCCAACGTCCAAAAGTGGCTTCACCGTCGACCGCTTGCCACTGTGACTCACCATGGTTAGACATGTCGATATTCATCTTTATTGTGGTAATTGCAGAGGATAAGAGGGCAGCATTCGCGGAATGAAACTTCAGTCCATGTTACAAACAATATTCAGGTGATACAATAAAAAACCAGCTCAGGTGCTTTTATGCCCAATTACCCTTCCCGAACTGACCTGGTGACATATCTTGTAATCTGGAGAGAGACAACTGCTTTGCTTTGTGAGCTAGACAACTGCTTTGCTTTGTGAGCTTAACAACTTAGCACATCGTGTGATATGAAAAATCCATGAATCCATTTCCAAGTGCAACCACTTGCACAGTTCCTTCTGCAGAATGCGTCTGAAACAGATTTAGCTGCAAGTGACACGGGACTGCTGCTGAATTTGTGATGATGGAAAGCAAGCCAGATTTCGTTCCATCTATCCCTGCTGATTTGTAAAATTCTGCCTGCAAGCTTTATTAAGACATCAGGGAGCTAAAAGAATGTAATCTCGGACATATTTTTTTGGTTCACTTTGAAAATGAAAGTACCTCCATTGATATTTATGTGAACATGCCTACAGTTCAACAGAAACAACTATCTATTTACATTTGTACAGCATTAAATAATGTGTTAGAATTGGCTCCACAAATTAACAATAGAAGACTTGTTCTTTTTCTGAATAAGGGCATGGACCACAAGATGTCATCTGATTGTGGATTGATCTGAGGATGTCCCCATAAATACACAGATGTGAAGGAAGTATTCAGGGTTCTTCAAGTTGTTAACCACCCAAAAGAATGGAATATCCATATCCAGTTCGATTCCTTGGATACGGATCATCTTAATTTTAGACTTCTTCAACAGCTGCACATGGGCCTGGCCAGGAAATGGTATTTCTTCAGCTTGAGCATTCCGCAAGCCACCTATGGTTTCCGAATCCCCATAGCTTGAATCAGCTCCAACAGTTTCCCCTTCCCTCGAGAACTCATGGTTGTTGACCAGGGACTCCTCAAGAAAGATTTCTGGTAGTAAGGTTTTCATAGCGCACTTTAAACTTAGGCGGCCTGCATCATTATGCAATTAGTCCTATTTAGCCAAACTATACTGAATGGGATTTCAGAGCCCCATCAAAATAACAATAATTAAAATAGAAAACAGTGTGGGAACCAACTCAAAAAAACACATATATAGATTCAGGCAATCAGATTGATGCATCTTTCGGAAACTGTGAAATGAGAAAATGGTAGGGATCAATTTAGTAATTACTAAGTACATCTACTGAATTTCAGATTGCTACAGCCATGCATGCTTGATAATTCACATTTATATTTATCCAAAAGCATAACGTATATCACTTCGTTATAAGATAGTCATATCATGAATTTCTGAGATAAGATTTTAGAAGTATTTTAACAGAAAGAGAACCTACAGTATAGTTTAAATCAGTCTAATATACCAAATTGGAGGAATGAATGCACGAGAAGAATACAGAGAAAAAAGTAGCCAGCTTTTCATGCAGCAATTGGATGTCCTTACAAAAGTCTACAACATACCTTCTTCCTTGTGAATCTCAACTGGTCGGTTTATATACGAGATTCTGTCCCAACAATCAATTGGAACTGCATCCTCTAAGTCATCAAGATCTTCGCTAATATTCCGCACATACAAACGAACTGGAATTCTGCCTGACCAGAGATCAATTGATAAGAGAAAACCAATTTATTCCACTGCTAATTTCCACTCATGCATAATCATTAATGCTGTGGACTGAGCTTCACATACGAGTATATGACAAACATTCATTCAATGGGTTCAAGATGCAAGTAATGCAAAAGAAGACGCTACTTAGAATGACTGAAAAACCTTTCACTAAATTCTGCAGATGTCGCGATGGTCATTTAACATAATCAACTAGTGAGGATGTTCCCATACATTAATATATAATCCTTGCATATGCGTAGAAGTTTTCAGAAGAATTGCTTTCAATTGATTCTTTCATTTAATATCATAGATCATCTCGACTCAGATAGATGTAGTGAAAGAGCCAATATATCAGCTCACTTTAAATTCTACTTATAAAAATTTGTGTCCTTAGAACTCAATGGTCAAGAAATTATAATCAAACTTTTCTTAGAATGATTTTTTTTCGGAGTCATGCAGACATAGTATTAGTTTATGGCATTTTGAGAAAAGTTTTACGTTACAAGCCCAGGTTACAGGGCCTTAGAAAGCCAGATTAGCATCATTATATATGTCTTTGGGATAAGTTGACAAAACATATATAACTCATAAAATACAGCTAAGAGCACTGGTTTGATTATATTATCTGAGCTGAATAATCCATGACAAGTTTTTGAATATGTTGGTCTTTTTCTTCACTTGCTTAATTCATTTAAAAAGGTAAGGAATTGTTTTCTTCCAGCCAATTTTTGTGTTTTCTTCAACTTCTATGAATTTTCAAAAAGCTATGAAAGCAAAAGATTATCAATTATGCACTGAACAGCTTGAACTGCTGGATCATGGTATGCCGTACCGGCCCGTACCGGCCGGTACGGGCCGGTACGTACCGGTCCGGCCGTGGACCGGTACCGGAACGGATAAAAAACCGGTATTTCCCGGTTTTTTATCCGAACCGGCCGGTACGGGGGCGTACCGGCCGGTTCGGGCCCGTACCGGCCGGTTCGGAGCCCGTACCGGCCGGTACCGGCCTCGTACCGGTGCGAACCGGCTGGTTCGCACCGGTACGATTTTTTTTTTAGAACCACAGCGCCGCGCGCTGTGGTTTTTGAAACCACCGCGTACCGGCCGGTACGGGACCGGTACCAGCCGGTACGTACCGGACCGGACCGGTACCGTACCGGTCCGGCCGGCCACCGGTACGCCGACCGGTACCGGTACGGCGGACCTTGGCTGGATGATTGATGATCTTCCAAAATGCATTTTTTTTACGTTCTTTTGAGGCTCTCTGTTCTAAAACAAACTGATCAAATGGTGCTCTAGAGTATGGTGGAATCAAAATTCTTGTTCAAGAAGAAAGGAACAAATTCCTAAAGTTACTCTTCTAGTTCTTTTCAATTGAAAATCATATTTTTCTTAAAATCACTGCATGCCCATTCTATTCTCAAACAAACCAAATCTCATGATTTCCCATTAACAATAGAAATATTAAATTCACTCATAAAAGCAAAATGAAATACATGGTCTGCCAGATCCAGTGAAATCAGGTTCACCAATAGCCTGTCGAGGTTGTACCAAGGATGAACCTGATCTGACCATGCAGTCCTCCCCAAGTGGTCCAAGCTTAAGCCTAGATGAGATTCGAAGAAAGTCATCCATGTTACCTAATACAAATCTTTGTCAGTACGAGTTATGAGCTGAGGAAAAAATCTAAGTATGCAAGTGTCAAGCAATAGCTTGATAAATAAACATTTGCAGAGTCTAAGATGCCATATTTATACAGAAGGAGGATTAGACGACAAAATTATCAATGAAAATCACATGATGAGACAGATAGACTACAAATCTATGCCGTTGATCATGACCTACAAAATCTAAAATAACAAAATATCAATGATGAAACTATTTGGGGGTTTCATAACAATACTTCCAGTGGTTAAAAAAAAAGATTGTCGTTTAGGGCAAGAGACAATGGTTCTATTAAATTTGTGGTTTAGAAATATCTAATAGTGCTTTCTTCTTGGTCCATATGTGTTCCTAGATGTCTGTATCATGTGGATCATCAGGTTTATGATCTCCCATGCATTAATTCAGCTCAGTAAATATCATCCATTTTATGATCACTCATGGGGCTCTCTCTCTCTCTCACACACACACACAAATAGGCAAAACTATCATTCTAGACTGGAGTGAAGAGTTAAAAGCAGGGTACAACCAATTGCCCCAAATCGGGCAGTTCGAATCATGGTTGACGGAACTGTCCCGAATCGTCTGGTTCGAGGCATGCCGGTGGCAGATCGGAAGGGTTCCGGCAACCAAATAGAGAAACCAGTGACGGAGGGGGAGAAGAAGGAAAGAGAAAAAGAGAGAGAGAGAAAGCTGGGGAGGGAGGGAGAGGAAGAGAGAGGGAGGTTGAAGGCCGACCGACAGAGAGCCGGCAAGCCGCACGACCCTCCGCCAGTCTCTCTCCCTTCTCTCTCTTTTCCTCTCTCCCGTTATCCCTCTCCCCTGCCCCCTCTACTGTGTTGGTATGGGCTTGGCACGGAAGACACAGGGCCATACCCAACCCATGCCGTCGGACAACCGATCCGAGCCTTGGTACCAGCACAACAGTTCTTGGTTCAAACCATACCAACCTAAACCAGTCAAAAACTAGGAATTCAGTCCTTAAAACCCTCTCGAGCCCCTCCTGATGCCCCATGATCATCCTCTCTCTCCCCCCTTCCACCATGATTGGAACTCCAAAGCTCTACCATGTGCGTCATCAGTCACTCGTCTTGCTTGTTCGATTGCTCGTCTTGCTCACCCATTTGCTCATCTCGCTCCCTCGATTGCTCATCTTGCCCCTCTTTGACGCCATTGTCGCTAACTGATGCTAGACGTGCCCAGGTAAGCCCCTCCCCCTCTCCCTCTCTCTCGCCCCTCCCCCTCTCCCTCGCCCCTCCCCCTCTCCCTCTCTCTTGCCCCTCCTCTTCTCCCTCTCTCTCCACATCCCTCCCTCTCTCTCTCTTCCTCTCCTCCATCTCCCCCTCCCTCTCCTTGTTTCAATGAGCCCATGCATAATATGATACATACCCATACTTTATCAAACCGATCACCAGCCAGTACGAGCCTCGGTACTAGTTCGGCAAACCTTAGTTAAAAGGATTTCCATGTCTTCTATTGTATGAGTATGATACAACTAGACACATCGTGAAATAACAAAACTATCCCGTAAGTATGAGCATTTGCTAAAATGAACTACAGGGGTATTTTAGTTCAATAGAAGGGCTAGCTTCTTACATGCTTTGGTTAAAAAAGAAAAAAGTAAATAACTCTACCCTATAGCCTTATAAATGCATATATGCATACATACATATATACATACGGACAAACATACATAATATATATTCAGATATGTTAAATGACACTTAAAATCTCTCTTAGAGATCACATGCTAGATGCATCTCTTTACAATTCATTAACTTTAATTGTGTCCTAAAAAAGAGTTAATTTTGTGAAGAATTGCCCTCAATTGAAATTTATGAAAAATATTAACCAAGTGTGCACGTACCTTTTACCAATGATTGCCAGAGCTCAAACTGATCAGCTTGAGACATATTCATGATATTCTTACAGTTCCCATTAATAATGTAAGCTGCCTGCAGACATAAAGGTGCTATAAGAAAGCTGGATCCTAAGCAAGTCAACATCCGAATGTAATTCCCATGCAAATTATTTTTTTCTTCCAACTAAAAGAACATCATATTTTTGAATATACTACATTCTTTTTTTTGGAGGGGGCGGGGGGTTGGTTGGGGGGGAGTTGAATGCCAGGGCAAGGTAAAACATTTAAGAGTAATGGAGCAAAGGCACATCATCATGAAAATTTTTTGTTAAGCAAAACTGCAACAGCACACCCAATTTTTATAGATCATAATATGGCTTGGCAGACTATCAAAGGTTAAGCATAACCATGAATATCAAGTCTTGTTCCAATTGGTCATGTCATGAAATGATATGGCCCTTTATATGATATTAGATTACATGAAAAAAAGATGTCCCGGCGGGTATATGGGTTGGAGGGGGAAAAAGGTTTTTGAGGATCTAAATAATCAAAATGGATGAATTTAGATTACACTTACATAGAACCATATGCCCTACCGGAAAGTTCAAGGTGACGTACATAGGACAATGATTTATGCAGAAACTGGCTCAATTATATGTTCTGTAGGGGAATCAGATGCTTGAGGATCTAGGAGATCAGAAGGGAAGCTCTTCACATTCAGTAGCAATTCAGGGCAAATTTAGGCAAAAGAGAGAAGTGAATTCTTCAGCAAAAGATGGATGCATCATAAAATTCTTGACCGTTTCTTGAATAAGTCATGTCAGTTGTATTCAAATAATTACTTAATATGTGCATGCATATTAACAATATGCCGATAAATTTGTACCAATACAGTAACCAAAATCATGAGTAACCACATGTAATCTTGTTATGTCTAATAAGAATTGGCATCCAATATGTATCAGATATGGATATGGCATGCAACTGAGATGCCCGCCAATCCTAGATAAGTATGATCACAAGAATAAAATCATCCTTTTGAGAATTAAGTCAGGAATAAATATGTTGTTAAACTCAGACCTCTTTCAATGAATTGATGTAGCTCCATTTTACACTATCTTCACCCTCACAGGGCGTCAAAACATCTCCCGGATGCCCTCTGAAATGAACCTGTGAATTTCTTGATCTGTCAGTTGAAGATCAATAAAAGAAAGAAAAGCAATAAATACAGGCTTGAGGTATTATCAGATGTATGCAGACAGACTGGCCATTCAACCTTTTACATTCACATGCTATTATTTCTAACATTTGGTCAAGGCAGCAAAATTCTTTACGTAAAGAGAAGCCAAGAAATTAGATTTTTTCCAAACGATCGTCAACTAACATAGGACATTGATTCTGTGACAGAGGGCCAGAAATTAGAACATTAAACTCAGAAATGTGGCGTTCATAATCAATGAATGTCCTGGGACATATCTTTCTCATTACAATCACAGCTAAAAGTCATCAGAGTCAACTTCCATGCAACAGTCACTGTGTACCATAGTTGGGTTTTTTCTTTGCAAAATCTCTAAATATATGAGTGTTTCATAAGCAACCTCCTTTTTTGAGTAAAAAGATGGGATTGTCAATAAGTTATCTTCAAATACCTGTGAATCATGGGAGTTTTGTAGTGCCAATGGATGCAACTTTTTTAGAGGAAGAAAACAAACTCATATCACATTATCAGAGAAAATCTCTTGGAATTACAACTGTTATCTGGTAGTGTTTGGAAGCCAAAAATTGATACATGCACTCAAAAAGCATAAATATTGTAAAAAATCGTACAACAAGGAAAGTTGAAAGCTGAAAACTGAACCATATGAAATCACGAGGTACATCTATAAGCATAAATATTAAATTGTGTCCTACCTATCTGAGTCAGCTTTTAATCATATTCTCCATCCATTCTCATCACAAGTCACCTAGAACAGCTCTGATTTTTTCCAGGTAATTTCACATAACTACTGAACAGAGATGTCGTCCTTAAATGAAGGGCAAAAGAGGAGGACGAATCAAAAGCACCAATAGGGCTCATTTAGCAAGCCACACAGTCTCATGCTAGCAATGATAGATGATAGCAACACAAATAAAAAGCAGCCTCACTCCACTGTGCAGACTTCTCATCAGAGAGGAACCCACTCCGAAAAAGGTAGAATTCATAATTGAAATAAAAAGACTTAGTGGCATTTAATAGCAAGTGTCAAAAACAAAATTCCTAGCTCTGTGAGGCTATATATATCAAAACATAAGGCACTACAAATTCCTTGGTCCATTGATATAACCAAGTTAAAACATATCATGCTCAAATTAGGATTCAACACTATTTTCCTAGTCATGATATTTTGGAAACCATGTAAAAGCTGAGGTATTTAAATGGAGGATCTGCGGACCTACTGGCTTATGCAAAGATCTTCAGAACTTGCTTTCTTCACATATTCCATTAAACCATAATAAAAATAGTAAGGTTAGTAGGGGAAAAATGGTCTACAGTAATAACTACTGGCCAGGTAAATAGAAGATATAATGGCCATGTGAGAATTAAGAATGTGTAACTTGCCTTACAGGATATTATCAAGTAGAAGATTCAATAAGAAATATAATTTACTAGAGAGGACAACTCAAAGCACTGGATTAATAAATTAGAGTGTTTAAATACAACAAAAACTGCTTGAAACTTATTTGTGAGATTTTCAGCCTAAAGGACTGCAATATGGTGAACAGAAATCATGAGAAAGGGATGATCATACCGTTAGATTCCACGGCCTTTCTGGTTCTGCACATAAAAGATCAAAGAGAACTCCTATCGGTATATACCTAAAAGAGATGCATTAGAACATAAAGATAATAACGTTTAAAGGGAACTGACTATCATAAGTTATCTGATATAAGGGCAATTGGGTTAGTTACATTTTCCAGGGAAAAGAAGCGATAAACAAGAAAAAAATAATTTCCTGGCAATTGACATCAAGTACCTACGAAAATAAATGATATACATAACATACCACTTAAGTGGTAAGCCTTTGTAGTCAAACCAAACTGAGTCAGTGCCAGGAGGAAGTGTGCTGCTGAAATGAGGTTTTATAAGAGGTACCAATAGAGGCAGATACCCAATCCGCGACCCTAAAACCTGAAACAACATATAAGTCCAAATGGGAACTAAGTAAGCGAGAATGATGAATGACTGCATTTGCTAAGCACATATATTTTGACATTTAGAATGGACGTGCATGTGCAGAACTAGGGTCACATAGGCAGATAGAACTAAAGCAATATTTGCATGAATTCTAGTCAAACTGTTATATATGTGCAACTATTTGCACATGAAAAATGTAAAAATGCATTTAAACATGTAGATAGTCCAACCTTATTTAGATTTTATTATATAATTAATGCAAAGATAAATGAGTGTAAGACATGACTGCACTTGAAACCAAACTTATATCTGCACCAGTTATGTTGATAGGCAAGTATATCAAACAGCCATAACATGCTAGGTGAAGCAGAAATGTTCAAGGTATCGGAGCCAATCAAGGAGAGCAACTAAAGAAAAATTGTGATTAGCCATATTATTTGTAACTCTCAGGACACGAGACTTACACACGTATAGACAGATTGATGGACAGACAGAAACACACGCACGCATACACGCACATACACCCATACACACACACACACACACACACACACACACACACACACACACACACACACACAGAGAGCAGACATGGAGTTGAAAATTGGCACTGGCAAAATAATCGGCGAAATGCAAGACTTGATAAGTCCCTGTTAGGCAACAGCATCTCCTCATGGTTTCTCAAGCAATGGAATCAAATATCGTCATCTAGTTTAGCATAAAAAAAAGGAAGGTAGACAAATTATAACAAAATGAATATCGTCCTGCGTAGATGTGTATAGAAACTAATGAAGTCAAATAGTCAACATATCATCCACATTTCATGTGAATGTGATACCAGGGATGAACAAGTTAAAATCATGATGCAGCCCAGGTTATAGTGTCCATTGCACAAGCTTTGGTCCCATCTACCGATTAGGACGCATAAAGATATGTCGAAAACAGTCTCAATACCATGTACAATTGAAAAGTAACACTTTATTTCATCGAAACACATAAAGGGCAAAATTTCATCTATCTTCTTCAATAACTTCCTTCTTGTATCGTCCCAATAAAACACTTTCCGCGATGGATTGAGAGGGATAGAGAGGAGAGGGAATTACCAGGATCGGCGGAGGAGGAGGGAGGGTGGTGACCTCGGATTCGTGGAGATGGATCTGGAGAGGGATCGCTCCCTCCCACACGTACTTCACCGCTTCTTCGGAGCAAAGCTCCATCTCCTCCTCCGATCGCTCTCCCTCTCCCTCTTCTTCTCGCTCTCTTTCGATCTCCTTTCGTCCCCTTGGTTATTCTTTGGATGCTTCTCTTCCGCCTCTCCGATGGGTCGGAGTTCGCTTTCGAGTCGTACTCAAAAGCCAGCGAGGAAGCGAGAAGAGGGGATCGGAACCTCCGCGGTAACGAGCGCTACTTTTGCGCCTCCTAGGTTTATTTGATGCCGTATTGCCGTTCCTGAGAGGATCGGTGACTATTTGCTTCCAGTGACCCAGCGGTGAGGATTTTCTTTTTCTGCCCTAGCTGGAGTGGACCACAAGGTGTATCCAGCCTTCCACTCGGGCCGGGCCGGGCCACTCGGAAGCCCAAGCTTGACCTATGTACGGTACCGCGACAAATCACCCATCTAAGACCCGTTTGGTTCGTGGGAAGCATTTTTCCTTCTAAAAATATGATTTCTGCAAAACAAATTTCTATGAAGAGGATGCTTAAGAAAATAGTTTTGGCATGTTTGGTTGACTATAGAAAAGTGACAAATTTATAAAGTACTTATGTTTGGTTGGCGATCAACTTTTCTGAAAAAGTTATGTATAATTCCTATTATACCCTTAATAAAAATTAGGTTTTTAATGTTTCTTTAATGCTGAAGGGACTTTTTGGAAAAAATAAAAATGGAGTGATTCTCGCCTCATAGGAAAGTAACTTTTACATGTTTCTCATGGGAAAGTTACTTTCCCATGAATTGTGGAAATCATGTTCCATAGGAATACAACTTTTCCGTCTCTCTCCTTTGAAAACTCCAACCAAACAAGAGACATCTCATTACTTTCTCGTTGACCATACTTTTCCCCCTTCTTTTTCTGCGAACCAAACGAGCCCCTAGTCATAGCTCAGTTCACTGATATCTCCGATTTCAAAGCTCTCCAAGATATCTGCTGAAATGAATGATGATGTGTATAGGGCTTCTTATTTGGAGGTCATTGTATGTAAAATTTCCAATTAGAGTTCGTGCAAATCCATATTTGACTTACATAATGGAGAGCTCAATTTTCCATCTATAAGCATGGTGTGATTAGGAAAGCAACATTTATATTGGCCATTTTTATCTATTAAATCATTTGTTGCTATCGATGGTCATCTAGGCGGTATCAAGGAGACTGCGAGAAAATAAAACATGCAATGAATTGTATGTACAATAAATGGATCAATGTTAGATGTTCTAGTTTTAGTTTTAGTTGGAGAAAAATTTAAATATCAGCCGGTGTTAGACTGGGAGACCTATCCCGTGCCATTCAGCCAGAGCACGAGCCGGGGTCAGATTGCGCTTGGATCTGGAGGTCCGGCCTCCACCCGAGGGCAGCTCTCTTTTTGTGGAAGGTGTTCTGGGACCGCCTTCCGACGAGAGCAGTGTTGAGCAGGCGTGGCTGGGGGATCCCTGCGGAGTGCGGGACGTGCGGAGCTGAGGAGACAGTGGACCATGTGCTCTTTCAGTGTACTTGGGCGATGTCGACATGGCAGTGTACAGGGATCCCGCAGGGGGCCCGATGTGCGCGGATTCAGTTCCTTAGTATGATGCGGCAGTGGCTAGCGAGTCCGCAGACTCATGAGGAGGGTATCAGAGCGACTTGCACGGCCCTTCAGATCTGGCTGGCAAGGAATGCTCGTACTCTCGGCCAGCGTAGGGTGTCACCGAGGTTTGTAGCAGAGTTTGCTCGAGCACAGGCCACGGAGATCAGCCATATCCCTTCCACAGTTAGACCTTTGACAGCTCGGGACACCTGGGGTTCCCCCCTTGCTCCGGCAGCTCCTCAGACGGTGTTTTTCACCTGGGAGCCCCCACCCCCGTGCTTCCTCAAGGTCAACTTTGATGGGTCTGTGTTGGATGGCGGCTCGAGAGGTGGTGCAGGTTTTGTCATATGGGACCCGCAGTCCAGAGTTGTGGCTGCAGGCGGCTGCCGCTTGTTCGCTACATCAGTCCCGGGAGCTGAGCTGCACGCTGCCTGGGCGGGGATTCGACATGCACGGGCGATGATGCGGACCAGCCCGATTATTTTGGAGGGCGACTCAGCTACCGTTATTGGATGGATTCAGCAGGGGTTGAGGGGTGAGAGCTCAAACCACCCCTTGATCCGCGACATAGTCAGGATGATGAGAGATGGGGGGGCCACCCAGGCCATGCATGTATTTCGGGAGACCAATGGGGCGGCTGATTGGGTAGCCGCCTATGCGGCCCACCATTCGGGTTACGCCCTTTGGTCAGGGGAGGGGGAGCTGCCTTTGGCACTCCGTGAGATATTGTATTTTGATCTTATTGGGTGTATTCATACACGGTCTGTATGAAGCACCCGGTTCAGCAAAAAAAAAAAAAAAAAAAAAAATTAAATATCTAGCCAGCTCAAATCTGGAAATATATTTTAGCTATTAATTATTTAATCTAAAAGAAAATTCATTAATTTTGAAATAATTTGTTTGGTCAAAGAGGTAAAGTTCATTAGTTCTATACCAAAAGAAGAAGTAAACCACTAAATAGTCAATGCCGTAATCAATACGTTTTAAACAGCTTTTAGGCAATGCAATGCCGCTTCACATCTAATAAATCCAAGTTGTTCCTTTTTCTTTTCCTTCCTATTTAATTTTTTTCTCAATTTTCTTTTCTTTTTGTCAGCAAAATCAAAATTTTCACAAACCCTAAGTGTGAAAACAGATCGGAGAATATTCATATAAATCTATTTTATATCCAAATTTATTTGGATATGAATACAAATTTGAGCATCCAACTAATTTGCATATTTATATTCATATGTATTAAATAAATATAGATATGAACAGACAACTATCTTATATGTATCCAAATATCCGGTTTTATTTATAATACTATTTAAGCTTACATAAAACTCATAAACTTTTTTTTTTAAAAATGACCCTTTTAATAGTTTATTTACTTAATTTACGATCTACTCAGTAATAATTTTGATTTCATAGATATAAAGTTTAATTATTCATGTTGTATTCATATCTATATTCATACATTTAGCATCCAATTCCTATTCATATTTATTTAAAGTAAACATGATATAACGTTTTGCTATCTATATTTATATTCACTAGAGAAAAACAGATACATATATGAATATACTAACATTCGAACCTACTTAATTCTAATTTATCCATTCTTTAAAAATGCTTTAATAGTTCTGAAAAGAAGAAAAAGAGAAAATTCTTTAATCATGGATCACAGACATTTTATTTGTAATCATGCGATCAAATAAGTTTTTCCTCACATTTAGATTTTTTCGGAATTAAAGATATTAAGTGGATTCGAGGGCAGCATGTCTGTAATGATCGGCACCCACCTCTTCAAGATATTTGAAGGCTTATAGAAGAGTGTGATTCTTTTTGAGTCTCTCATATTTATCAGAAGGTAAATATTATAGCGGATTAAGTCGCTTTTTATGCGGCACATCGTATGGGAGGTTTTTTTTTTTTTTTGGGGGCTGATTCTTGCTGCTTTTTGCTGTGTACTTTTTTTTTTTTTTCCTCTCCTGATTTTGTTATGTGAGCTCACACTACCGGTATAAGTAACCGCTGTAATAATAATAAAAAAATTAACTTATCCCGGGCGTGCACGTTTCACCAGGTGGGGCCGCACGCCGCTCTCCACGTACAGGGCATTGCCGTAATTCTCCACCAAGCCAGCCCCATCTCCCCGGGCCGTCGAGCCCCACCGTCACGTGCGCAAGCACCCTCATTCACCCGACACGTCAGCAATCCGCACCAACCTATCCCAACCCATGAGTATCGTCCATCACGAATCCAACCGCCATAAACACCCCTCCCACGGATCGACTCCCCTCTCCCTCCTCACCTAAATCCAAACCTCGCATCCCTTCCCCCTCTCGAATCCTCTATAAAATCCCCTCCCCGTTTGTCGATTCTCGCCTCCAAATCTCTAATTTATCATCTCAAGTTACAAAGTGAGCTTATTTGCGTCCCTTTTATCTTCGAATTCGGTAGATCGACGCCATGTCGGGCCGCGGCAAGGGAGGCAAGGGCTTGGGTAAGGGCGGGGCGAAGCGCCACCGCAAGGTCCTCCGCGACAATATCCAGGGCATCACCAAGCCGGCGATCCGCCGCCTCGCCCGCCGCGGTGGCGTGAAGCGGATCAGCGGCCTCATCTACGAAGAGACCCGGGGAGTCCTCAAGATCTTCCTCGAGAACGTCATCCGCGACGCCGTCACCTACACCGAGCACGCCCGCCGGAAGACCGTTACCGCCATGGACGTCGTCTACGCCCTCAAGCGCCAAGGCAGGACTCTCTATGGCTTCGGCGGCTGATGTCCTGCTGGGCGGTGGCGGTGGGATTGGGATTGTGTGGGGTTAGCGCTTGTGCGAGGGTTTGGTTTTCTTCTTGCTTTGTCCGTATTTGGCTGTAAATCCTCTTGCGTCAGTTGTGGGATAAAAAAGGTGTAGTGTTCTAATTATGGAATGGAAGTTTGAAGCTTTGCTTGAAGAATTTAAACTTGTTTGTATACCCGTTTCTTCTTATTGTCATAAATTCGTGAGGTCTATGGATTTTGATTGCTAAATCTCGAGCTGACAAGTGAAATGGAATGGATGAAGGGGGGGTGGGGGGTTTGTGATCGAAATCTATATACTACATTGAGCTGTTGTCTGTAATGGAAGTTTGTGCTGGTGTTTTCTCCATTTCTTTTCTTCAGCCGTGGAGCAGGTGCGTCTTCTGGTTCCCTATAGATTGCTACAGGTTTGTGTCTATCTAAATTACGTTTTCTGAATCCATATTTTAGTGGTCAATTCTTTTGTTGCATTTCTATTGGATGTCTGACATTTTTAATTTTACTAATGGTAGTTGTATAGGTGAAGTAGCAGCCTATTTTAATATGGTTATTTCTCCTTGAGATGCAAGCGGCTATTTGTAATAATTGCTCCATGGTCATGATAATTACTCAGAGACTGCTTTGCATTTGTTTGTGGTTAGAAAGATTATAAATTTGTCCATTTAAACCTATCAAAGTATATGTAAAACATGGTTCTTATTGCTGTGTGTAGTAAATGTCTGTTCAATGAGGTTTTTATTGTTGTAATGTTTTTGTTTCAGAGCTGCTTGCAAAGAAATCGTTGAAATGATGAAATGGATGGCCCGCCAATTTTGATTCTAGTATGGTGTGATTAATCTGCATGTGCAAAGCATTTAGTTGCAAAGCAAAGTGGATTGAAGATTATCTTTTTAGTAGATAGAATAGAGTCTCTAGACTGGTTATTATTGTATATTATCTTGTTGTCACGCATGGTAATGATGAATCACTTAAATTGCAAGAAGATGAAGAAAACTTCTTTTTTTTTTTTTTTTTTTGGTGAAAACGGCATTTCATATAGCTCTAACTTGAGTACATCCTGCCATATCGGAAGCAAAAAAAGAGTACAAGATAGGGGGTATCCCTCCTACCGATGTCCAAATGATCTCTCCAGAATGTCGGGCTACATAGGAGGCCACCCAATCAGCTGCACGGTTTGCCTCCCGGAAAACGTGTAGAGCCTGAAAATCGCTCAACTCCTGAGCCAACCTACGGATATCACGGATAAGGGGATGGCCATCACCATATCTATCCAATCCACGAGCCCAATCAATCACCACAGAGGAGTCCCCCTCAAGGCAGAGCCGCTCAGCACCCAGTATCTGCCTGGCAAAGGATATCCCTTCCCAAGCTGCCCGCAACTCCGTCCCAACAGCAGTAAGTCCAGGCGTGCGACGACCACCAGCTGCTATCATCCTCCCATGATGATCCCTGATCACAAAACTGACGCCTCCGGCCACTCCGTCCACCGACATACTACCATCGAAGTTCACTTTGAGATAACCAGGGGGTGGGGGTACCCAAGAAACAAGGACGAACCTGGGCGCTGTGACAGCGGAAGAAGTACCCCAGATGTCCCCGGCCATCCCAGAAGAGAACCTCGCGGTAGCTGTGATGATCTCCCTCGCATGACGAGTCGCTCTATCCACCACCATCCTCGGCGGTAATCTTCTACCTTCAAACACGCCAGAATTTCTGTCCAACCATATATGATAAGCCATGTATGCCCAACAAATCCCCGCATCAACAGTACTGGGCCTCCGCATAGAGACCCTCAACCAATGAATCAAATCCTGTGCCGACTCAACTGAGTGGGGGCAATAGGGCCGGTGACCTCCTCCAAATCTCCCTAGCTCTGGGACACTGCAATAAAACATGATCAATAGTCTCCTCCGTATCTATACACACTTCGCACCCCTTAGAGATCCTCATCCCACGCCGTGCTAATAAACTCCTGGTCGGTAAGCAGCCCCATGCCACCTTCCAGATGAAAAGCGCCACCCGCGGATGAGTCCGCATCCTTCAAATCCATCCCCCCTCTATCTGCCGGCCTGGCTCACTAATCATCAGCTGATGGATATCCCTGGCACGCACCTGAGATCATCAACTTCTTTGGTTGTTTGAAATGGATGAGGTGTAGAAGGAAAATTGTGGTCAGTGCATTTATGAATGAATTTTCAGATTTAGTATAAGTTTTGCGGCATTACTTGCTTCATCCTATTGTTGAAGTAAATTCTTTCTGATATACTGGACTCGATGTTGGGCTCTGGGAACCACAAGTGGTCTAAGATAAGGCGATCGCAAGTTTACCACTTACAATATGGATTTCTCACTGAAATGACTACTGATCCAGACAATTCCTCCTTCAAGAGGAATATATTTGCCCTATTATCTTGTGCGGCTATAATTATATCCGTCTATTTTTGTTGTGAATCGTTTGTTTTTTTTTTTGTATTCAGAATTTTATCAAGTTTTTCCATTTTTTTAGAGCATCTTTTACCCCAACCTGCTGTTCTGTGAGAGATAGCCTTATGTTCAACTTGACCAAAGTTAGCATGTTCAACCGACACTTCAAGCTAGCATTTACCGTTTCAGTATCGGGCCTCAGCCCGGTTATCTGGCGGTATGGGTCGATACGGTCTTGTACCGTGTTGTGCCAACCTTGTATCGACAAAATAGAAGAGGTGGGGGAGAGGAAGAATGGGAGAGAAAAAAAGAGAAGAGGGAGGCTGGTAGAGAGCTAGCAGAGGGCCGGGGAGCCGCCGCACTAAGAAGGTGTTGGTTGGGGAGCTTCAGTGTGGAGGAAGTGGAAGCTGGAAAACTACAGCGTAGAGCAAGCGGTTTGCCGACTTTTACTTAAAATTTGTAAAATTAAAAGGGGTCCTCTCCGGGCCCTGTTTCGAGCGAAATAGAGGACCGAAGATAGAGCCTCTCCTTCGAGGCTCCCTGGCCTTTGCCTCCTCCGCGCGGCTACTCCCCGACCTCCGTTGGCTAGGGCGCCAGCCTCTTCTCTTTCTCTCCCTCCCTTCCTCGTAGCCGATCTCTCTCTTTCTTCCTCTCCCTCTCCCTCCCTCTCTTGCTCTCTCTTTCTCTCCTTTTGTAGCCGGTCTCGATTTTGTCGCTGGAACCATCTCGGTCCGCTGTCGGTATGGCTTGGGATGCCTCGAATTGGGCCGCTTAGGATGCTCCATCGACCATGCTTCAATCATAAAGCATCATGAACCACCTACCCTTGTGTATCGGGTTATTATTTGCTGCCAAGGGTAAAATATGAAAGTGGGCAAAAAAGCCCTTCATGAACCACCTACCTTTGTGTATGGCACAAAAAAATCTGGTTTGGCGCTCGTTTGGGCTACTCTAAGGGGTACGTGAAGTAGTAATCTTTTCAAAAACTGGTTATCCAGCGAGGAGGCAAAGTAAACCATGCCTGAAGCAATTTGCAGCATCAATCATTCCAGTTCCAGGTATTGTGGGTACCCTGCTTTCCAAAAGCCTGTTTTGTTTCTTTGCTTTTCAATTCCTCTGAATTTGTGGTAGCAATTTATATATGAAAGTAAAACAACGTTTAGCTGACTTTTCGTGATTGGATCAAATGCTTTATATTTTCATTGTTTACTCGTTGCAAAAGAAGAATCATCCACATGCAAAACCTTTGAAGTATTCTATGATCTACTAATAAAACATACGGAAGTAGTTGGAAAAGTTTATAGTAAGAGCATAAAGGAAAGAGGAGGATAAAACAACAAATTATCCTTGAATAGTAATTATATAATATACTTACGAGTAAGTTGTTATTGGAATTTGAAACATGCAAAAAAAAAAAATGTAGACTCTAATGCGAAATAGAGAAAAAATTGCTGAAGAATATTTTGGAGGATATAATGCCAAAGTTATGATGGAGACCAGGAAGTTATTAATTATTCATCTCATAAAGAATCATATGTTAAGTTGGACTAGAAAGATAGCTAGAACGAAAATATTGAAATAGCTTAGATCAAATTAGGGCTAGAAGAGAAGGCACATATCCTTTCCATAGATGGTGAAATCAAAGAAATAGATGGGTAAAGTCTTATGCCAAGTGATAACTTTATTACAGTAACCATAACAGGGGATGATGCATGCATACTTTTTGCTCGATTTAGATAATTTTCATTTGTAGAGAGAGATTACAGTTTCTAGCACTGCTATAGATCCATGGTTGAGATCATATTGAATAATTAAGCCCTGGAAACTTGCTAAGTTATTATCTGCTTAGATCCATTACCATGCGCAAGTTCCCATGTTTCACCAACGGCTGCTGTTGCCATGAGCAAGTTATTTATACCATGAGCTATGCTGGCCAAGGCCTGGAGAACATAGGCAATCAAGATCTTTCATGTCTGTAAGTGGCAACATCTCTGATTGATCAAGAAATAAAATTCTAATTAAGCCAAATGCATTTAACTTTTAAAATTAAAATTCAAAAAACAATCTGTCTTCAATTCAATTTTCAACTAAATCAAATTCCCCCTTCCATGCAAATACGAGCTGTAGTTTCGCCATTTCTCAGAAAAAAAAATATTTTAATGCAGATATAAGCTACTAGCTACTGCTCATTTTTGTTCTAATCTAATAGGTTGTCATCGGCAAGACCTGGTTGAATCTCCCATTCCTTAAGGTGACAAATTTCACTTTAAGCCTCTTGCATTTCAATGAATGAATTATAGCAGGTGACGGGTGCTGAAGAGCAAAACCCTTTTCTGGATTATTTTCAGGGAGGCGAGCCTGATCTAATGACTGCAGCAAAGATGATCCTTCATGATTGGCAAAGAGGTAAAATACCATTCTTTTTTTTTTGGGGGGGTGTGTCGGCTGCTCAAATTGCTCTCACATGAGCACAACTAGCTATATGATAGAAGACTACAAAAAGCAAAATGAACTGGAGACTGCTGGGTCTATAGAAACTCTCCGGAATGCTGAGCAGCGAAGAAGGCGACCCAATCAACCGTTTGGTTCGCCTCCTAAAGAACGTACCTGATCTGGATAGTCCGACACTTCCATAGCATCCAACGTATGTCATACAAAAGCGGGTGCTCCTCCTCTTTCCATCTCTCTGCTAGGAGGAGATGATCACGATCATCCATCAAGACAGCAGAATCCCTCTTCAGTAAAATACCATTCTTCGTGCCCCCACCACAACAGCGGGAGGGTGATCCATCAGAAAAATCTGATTCGTTTGATGGAAGGCAAGAACCGGCAATTAGCCTGATGGCTTCTGCTATGAAAGCCATTTCTGGTATTATATCATCCCAGCAGCTAATGCATGTTCCTGCTCGCAAGGACTTCGGTGGTGTCGTTGAAGCAGAGACCGAAAAGATGGTTCACCCTCAAGAAGATGACAGCCAACGGAAGGCTAATCAAGCCCCCCTGCAGCTCCTCCATTCATTCTAGCGGGGAATCATGGAAAGGAACATAGGCCTTCTGTTCCTTGTTCTTCCTCTCTGGCTGTTTCTATGTAGGCTTGTTGGTTTTGGAACATTTGAAAGCATCTGGAAGTGGGGAAGGTTTTGCCGTTTTTGAATACTTGAACCAGTTCAGATTTTTTGGTACGTGGCGTCTAATGATCCACTAGAGAGGAAGAGTCTAGATTTTTTGTTTGTATCCTATTCATTTTTGCCTTGATGATTAATAAGATATTAACGGCAAAATCATGATGATTTACTTATTGCACCACATTGGGTTACTCCTTTATTTTTAATATATTTTTTGTTTAATTGGAGCAAATGGCCGAACGTGCCAGTTACGTGTGGTATTTTTTTGAAAATTATGCCGGTGAATGAATCAAACAAATACTAGCCGTCCTTATCATAACAGTGAAATCAGTGGCGAGATTATCATTATTACCACCATCAGCTTGTCCCGCACAAATTTTTTTGCCATTTTGTTAGGTTCTTTATTAATTTTTTTTTTGAATATTCTTCTAAAAATTTAAATTTACGTAAATATTTTTTAAAATTTATATTTATTTTTTATTCATATAAAATATTATTTTGCATTAATGATTCTAATATAACAATTCTTCTAACATCATTAATAAAAATCATATTTATTTTAATTCAAATAAAATAAAATTTTGAAATTAATTTTTTTACCGTAATTATTTTATAAATATTTTTTTCACATATGTTATTAAAGGTATTTTAGTTATTTTAATTTAAAATTATTAATTATTTAACGGCGTTAGGTGCCTGGGTATATATGAAAAAAATAGAATAGTAAGATAAGTATTTTTATGAGGGTATATATGTAAATATAAATTTTAGGAGAATATTTATGTAAAATTTGATATTTAGAAAGATGTTTATGTAGGAAAAATTTTTTATTAGCTTTTTTTATTTTTTTATATATAGTATTGTTTCTTTAAGATTCCATCATTGATTCCTTTCCTCGAAGCTGTGGAGTGGGCACCTGAATATTCTCGAGGGGAAAGAGGTGGAATCCGACTCCCCGTCACGGGCAGTCTAATCAGCGCTCTCCGCTTTCTTGTACGCTCTTGGCAATCAGATGTCACGCTTTCTTGATTGGACGGTAGGGATTAATTGAATCGAAGATGAGGTGCGGTGTATGTTTTGCATCGCATAGATCCGGATGGCTGCCACGTTATGCATTTCAGAAAAGGATGGCTATTGGCTCCCGCTTATTTTGGAAGAGGATGTCTGCGTCGCAGAATTTACCGTATCTCGTTTCAAGCACCAGCGAAGAGCCGAAGAAATCCCTCTTCCCTCTTCCCTCTTCCCTCTTCAGATAAGAGAGAGAGAGAGAGAGAGAGAGAGAGAGAGAGAGGCGAGAGCGTTGGAGTCGTAGGGGACGAGAGAGGATGGAGCCACTGGGATGGAGGGCGCTTTCGCTGCTGGCTTTGCTCGCCTCCATCCTCGTTCTTCACATAAAAACCCCTTCCGAGGTTCTCTCTATCTCCTCTCTTCCTATAAACAAGAAGAAGAAATTAAAGAAAAGTGAACAAAGGGCTGTTTCTTCGAACCAAGATTTCCTTAAAATCTGGCATGATCGATGTATAGTTTCTTGTAGAATGATTATTTTTTATCATTTCTTTGTTTCATTTCATTTTTTTTTTAAATTCAAGAAGATCGGACAAACGGTTGTTTCTTGGAACCAAGATTTCTTTAAAATTCGGCATGATCGATGTGTATTTTCTTGAAGAATGATTATTTTTTTTTATCATTGATTTGTTTCTTTTCAAGTTTTTTTTGGATCTTTTATATGTGACAATATCGCTGGTTTAAGTTTGAATGGACTTCGATAAGCAAGAACAGGGAAAGACTGATGATCGGATTACAAGAAGATAATAACCCTACAACTGTTTCTTTTTACCAGCAATCGGAGATTAATAGCGATTGCAGCCTTCTCCCCTACGATCGCTATTGGATATCCAGCAAACGCATCGTTACACCACAAGGTGGCATCACGGGTGCAGGTATCTCTTGAAGGACAAGAAAATTGATGAAATCAAAGATTACCAATTGAATTGATTAATTGCCACCCTGATGTGCTGCGATATTCTCCATTCTCTTTGCAATTTTTATGTTACTGGTTTATGAAATTACTTGTAAAGAAACTCTTGTAGTCCACAAAACCGGTTTATGAAATTACTTGTAAAGAAACTCTTGTAGTCCACAAAACCAAGTAGAATTGTGTAGCCATGGAGCTAATCTTTATTGTTGGCTTTTCATTGACCTACTGATGATCAGTTGAGGTGAAAGGAGGAATAATTGTTTCGGTGGTCCAAGGATTACCTGCAAAGCTCATTCTCTAGGGCACGTGTGGTGGATTATGGAGATGCTGTTATTATGCCTGGTTTGTTTGATGTATAAGCTATCATGGAATTCCTTTCTTTCAATCATCTTTATTTTCTAATTTGTATTGCATGCCACTGGATTGATGGAGAAACCGAGAAACGGTTCGGTCTTTTCCTTCTCACATTCGGTCGGCCGTCGCCGGGCATGGTGCGTGGCCGGCCGTCATCGGGCGTGGCGCATGGTCGGCACCATGTTGGGGTTGTTGACGACTTGGTCGTCGGCCATGGGTGGCTACTGCCGCCAAGCATGCCACGGGGAGAAGATAGAAAGAAGGGGAGAGAGGGAGGAAGGGAGAGCCACTCGGTTCCCTCTCTTCTTTCGTTGCCCTTCTTTTCTCTTTCTAGTTTTTTTTCTCTACTGGGTTTCTCTCTCTAAACTTGGATTCGGGGAGATCTTTGTTTTGAGGGTTCTGGGTTGTCATATATCTTGGAAAATTTTTTAATATTAACTTGGTTCTGTAGGAAAACAATCTGTTGGACGAGAGGACGCTGAGCAAGGTTCTGAGCATCCCAGTTCCTAGATTGCCGTGAGGGCGGGTGATTAGTCTGTCTGAGTTTTTTAACAAAGGGTAAGAATCCTACATGATATAAATATTTTTGCACTATATATGTTTGATATGCTATGATCTAGACAAAGCAAAATAATTTTATATTAAATTATATTTTGATCGTATTGGCTTGTGATTGATATTATGATGGATGCATGTATGCGTATAACCTATACCTACATAATTGGATTTATGGATGTGGTGGTATGGACTAACCATGTTATATTGATTGCCCTGTCATGGGCCGGAAACGTGACCATGGTTAGTCTAGGTCGGAAATAAAGTGGAAAAGGGAATTGATGTGTATGTGTGAATTGATTAAATGAACAGGGACTTTGGGCTTATCTCGTTATTATTGATTGCCCCATCACAGGCTGGAAATGTGATATTATTGATTGCCCCATCACAGGCTGGAAATGTGATATTATCGATTGCCCCGTCATAGGCTAGAAATGTGATACTATCGATTGCCCCATCACAGGCTGGAAATGTGATATTATCGATTGCCCCGTCACAGGCTGGAAATGTGATACAATCGATTGCCCCGTCACGGGCCAGAAACGTGACCAGGATGTAGCCCAAAGTCAGAAAGATAATTGATCCAGATCAATTTAATATAGAATGGAAAGAAAAGGCATTGAAAACAGTAATGAAGATTTATGAGCTATCATATGCTATATCATTCATGTGTGGCTGGACTTTCATGGATGTTTGACGTACATACTTATATTGATTATTTGAGCCTTTTGGAAGCTGTTTATGATTTCATGAAATGTGCGTCGATTTATCGTGGTTTTTTCGAATTCATACTACTATTGTGTTGGTATGGATGTGTAGGGGTTCTTACTGGGCTATAAAACTCACCCCCCCTTCTTCTCTCTCTTTTCAGAGTTGCAGGATGCATAGATATGGATGGGTTGGGCGCGGAGCACGAGTATCAAAGTCATTAGCTTGTTAGTTAGTTTATCTTTTTTGATATCGATGAATATTTGAAGATCTTGTAATTGAACCAAATTGATTATCTGGACATGTTGGATTTGTCAATTTGAATTCATTAATTAGTTGTGGATTTACTGGATTCTTGTTCATCTTAGGCCTTGCATGATCTTTAGGGCACTACTCTAGAGCTCATGCGGTCGGTCGTGTACCAGACCCGGGTGCTGGGTTCGGGGCGTGACAGAGTGGTATTAGAGCCAGGTTAAGGTATCCTAGGGTTTAGGTTCAGGTGAGTGTGAGTAGGAAATTATGATAGAAAAACTATCAGAGATTTGGTTTATAATCACTTGAGATTGTAACAAGAATGATATTATAATCTAAGGTTTAAGACCACTAAGGGCTGTGGCCTTAGTGGCATCAGAGTTTGAGGTTTAAAATCATTGAAAATTGTGACAAATTGAAATCTGAGCATATGTTTAAGATCATTAGGGATCGTGACATAAATATATCATAGCTTAAGGTTATGATCACTTGGGACATGATAATTAAATTCAGTGCTTACGGTGTAAGATCACTTGACATTCTGATAAAATGTATGTATCGGGTTTGGCTTTCGATGAGTGTGGAAGGAAAGTATAAACGTGGTGCGTGGCCGGCCGTTATCGGGCGTGGCGCGTGGTCGGCACCATGTTGGAGTTGTCGACGACTTGGTCGTCGGCCATGGGTGGCTACCGCTGCCAAACATGCCACGGGGAGAAGATAGAAAGAAGGGGGGAGAGAGAGAGAGGGAGGAAGGGAGAGCCACTCGGTTCCCTCTCTTCTTTCGTTGCCCTTCTTTTCTCTTTCTAGGTTTTTTTCTTTATTGGGTTTCTCTCTCTAAACTTGGATTCGAGGAGATCTTTATTTTGAGGGTTCTGGGTTGTCATATATCTTGGATAAATTTTTAATATTGACTTGGTTCTGTAGGAAAACAATCTGTTGGACGAGAGGACGCTGAGCGGGGTGCTGAGCATCCCAGTTCCTAGATCGCCGTGAGGGCGGGTGATTAGTCTGTCTGAGTTTTTCAACAAAAGATAAGAATCCTTGTACGCCAATCCTACATGATATAAATATTTTTGCATATATGTTTGATATGCTATGATCCAGACAAAGCAAAATAGTTTTATATTAAATTATATTTTGATCGTTTGGCTTGTGATTGGTATTATGATGGATGCATGTATGCGTATAACCTATACCTACATAATTGGATTTATGGATGTGGTGGTATGGACTAACCATGTTATATTGATTGCCCTGTCATGGGCCGGAAATGTGACCATGGTTAGTCTAGGTCGGAAATAAAGTGGAAAAGGGAATTGATGTGTATGTTTGAATTGATTAAATGAACAGGAACTTTGGGCTTATCTCGTTATTATTGATTGCTCCATCACAGGCTGGAAATGTGATATTATCGATTGCCCCGTCACAGGCTGGAAATGTGATACTATCGATTGCCCCATCACAGGCTGGAAATGTGATACTATCGATTGCCCCGTCACGGGCCGGAAACGTGACCGGGATGTAGCCCAAAGTCAGAAAGATAATTGATCCGGATCAATTTAATATAGAATGGAAAGAAAAGGCATTGAAAACAGTAATGAAGATTTATGAGCTATCATATGCTATATCATTCCTGTGTGGCTGGACTTTCATTGATGTTTGACGTACATACTTATATTGATTATTTGAGCCTTTTGGAAGCCGTTTATGATTTCATGAAATGTGCATCGATTTGTCGTGGTTTTTCGAATTCATATTACTATTGTGTTGGTATGGATGTGTAAGGGTTCTTACTGGGCTATAAAGCTCACCCCCCTTCTTCTCTCTCTTTCAGAGTTGCAGGATGCATGGATATGGATGGGTTGGGCGCGGAGCACGAGTATCAAAGTCATTAGCTTGTTAGTTAGTTTATCTTTTTTGATATCGATGAATATTTGAAGATCTTGTAATTGAACCAAATTGATTATCTGGACATGTTGGATTTGTCAATTTGAATTCATTAATTAGTTGTGGATTTATTGGATTCTTGTTCATCTTAGGCCTTGCATGATCTTTAGGGCACTACTCTAGAGCTCATGCGGCCGGCCGCGTACCGGACCCGGATGCTAGGTTCGGGGCGTGACATCTCGAGACCGGAGGTTTCGCCGAGCGAATGTCTTTCGGGAGTCTCTAACTCCAGCTGTGCTCTCTCTCTCTTCTATCAACTCAGCCATGGAGAAGTAACACTACCAGAAACCGAGCCCCAACAATCCCAGGAAGCAACAGCTTTGATGGCGTCACAACAGCTCAGTCTGTTGCTGCAAACGATTACATTAGTCCTTGGGGTCTCAGAGGTCATGGAGGCAGGAGCAGCTCACATGAAATGCAGCATGAGATGGGACTGGGACTGGTCATGGAGGCTGGTAGTAGCCAGTTTTCAGGTGAACTTGAGTTAGCTCTGCAGGGAAATGGGCAATGCGTGGACCCTAGCTTAGATAAGACATACGATCATTCAGGTCACGTGATGCACTGGTCTCTGTTGACCATATGATCTGTCATGTTCTATAATTATAAATCTTGTGACTTTTTTGTTTTCTCCAATGGCTTGGTGAGGTGATGTTATTATTCTTCCATATTTATATTTTTTATATATTAGGAACTTGTTTGGATAGTTTGTGTCTAATTAACATCGGTGAAATAACTTATTATCTCATCATGCGCCGGGCCTCAAGCCTAAATATTCATTATTAGTCGGACATGAGACTGGGTCTATTTAAAATTTGACATTTCTTAACCTTGAGAGCCCATGATCCATTCCATAGTTGCATTGATCTCAAAGCGCTTTGAAATCCATCGTTCAACCACCACGTGCCAAAGGATCCTAGTTGTGTCTGGGGTGAAAGAAGGATTCATGCCCATCCATTCCAAGCTTCTTTATTTATCTGTTTGCACATATCTCAAAGCGAGCAACAAATTATCCAAGGGTGGGTGGGGGTGAATCTTTCTTTCGCGCTAAGGATGCAAGTTCGAACCCGGTGCAAATTGGATCACCCACTGCAGAGAATTCAAAGTGCTTTCAACTCTTTTTTTTTTTTTTTTTTGCTAGACAAAAGGGGTAGGGGGGAAGGAAGGGACAAGCCCACCCCCGCGTAGCGGCCCCCACTGCCCCCGCTCCGTCAGGAGAATGTTTGATGCGGGCAGAAATAGCCGTATATTGGGCATCTCGACCGGTTTTACTCATGCTTTCCCCACCCATAGGCCTGGCTCAGCTACCCCTCTGGGCTCTGGCTTAAGTTCCAAATGTGAGTACGTCACATCTGGCACCACCCCGGCTACTAGCGGTTCTATACCTCATGTCCAAGCAGTGGCCGAAGCCACATTTTAATCGTCGCCGCAGTGACTCGAATTTGGGACCATGAGGTTAGAATTCCCGTCCAGAACCACTAGGCTACCACCTTGGTTTCAACTCTATTCGTCCACCACCGATGCAGCAGAAAAGTGAATGATCCAATGATGGATGGATGGGCGGGAAGGTGAATCGATCCAAGTACGATCCTTGGGAGCTGAGTAGACTCGAGCCAAGTGCGCCCTTCCATGTAACCATCTAATGCCCCCATGATAGACAGGAGGGAAAGACGAGGCCAATGTTGGGATATAGCTAGCGGCCCATGAAAAGAAAAGCAAAAGAGCGTCTTCTTGTTTCTACTTAGAAGTCGATCAGCTTCATGAAAACGATAGCAGGATCAAAGCAGTTCATTCTCCTCCTCCTCCTCCTCCCTTCTCCCATCTCGCTGGTTATCCAATTGGAGGATAGCAGCAGGTTTTGAGGAAATGGCACCTGTTGGTCTGCATGCCTCCTTGTTTCTGCCACTGATAACAACTTTTTGCTTACCATTTCAGGAGGAAGATTGGTGGGCACAAAATTGAATTGGAGATCGTTCCTGAAATTGAGCTCTACAAGTGCGAACCATGGAATTTACCGGGGGTCAGTATCCTTTTCCATCTTGCCAGGATATCATCATTCTCACAGCTTGAGTTTGTGTGGATTTTGATCAAATTATGAATGACAATGACCACATGAACAATCAATATTATCAACGAACATCCTTTAACTGCTGCATGTTTTAACACCAAATTGTGAAAACAAACAAGCAAATAAAAATTCATGCTGCCGTTGCTAGCTATAAAATTGAGAACTTTATCTGCATGAAATGGAGAGTGACCTCAAAGTTGTCCAACATGGACCCAAAGCTTAACAAGTCAATCTGAGTTTCTCGATATTGATGGAAAAGGGGAGGAGATTTCTCTTCCTCTTTAAATAAAGATAAAAGAAGAACATTTATTTCTCAAAGCAAACGTAAAAATTCCATGGAATGGAAAGTTCACCTTATAATGTGTTGAGAAACAAAGCACCTTTCATCATTACGGAGGCAGCTATTCAATCTTTGAACCTCAATCTACTGGTAGGTTTAGACTTCCAATCCATGGCTTTCATTTATCACTTTTACTACTCCTGGCATGTTTTTCAAATTGCATTTTCTTTTTCTTTTTCCTGGAACCCACATGCTGCTTTAACTTACTTTGCTTAGAAAAATAGCTTAAAATGCGACATCACCAAGATTTCCATGGAAAAGTAAGGAATAGAGAAGAAAAGCTGCATGGTCTCCAAGAGATAATAGGAGTTCCATGGAATGTTGTCCTTTTTCTGTTGGGGGGATATTTGGGGTTTGATGGGGTACATCTAGGTTTTGATGATCACTTCTTTAAAGCCCTCGCTTCTTTTAAGCTATACTGATCGACTAAATCTGTAATCAAAATAACAGCTAATATATGTAAGATTGCAAAATTCTTAGGGATCCATATATTGAACGGAATACATTCTTAAACTAAAATGATAGAGGAATGTGTCTGAAAAAGAATTGCAGGAGTATAAATTGGTTGTGGAGGAATATCTAAATGAATTATTTTAAAATTCTGCTATGTTGCACATGCAGGTGGATGAAGCACTGGAATATTCTAAGCTGCAACACAGGCTCTCTTTGCCACCATTGGAGCTGGAGGACTTTCCTCAGATTGATTTACTAAATTCAAAGGCATTCAAATATGGATTCATTCAAGAAAATACTAGTGAAGGTGATGCTTAGCAAGAAATTCTTTCAGTTGCTTCGACTTCTCAGGAACTAGTCAATAAACCTAGCTATCCATAAGTATGGACTGAGAGTAGTCCCTACTTTATGAGGCCTATAGAAGAACGAAAAATTGATGGAAGCACACGTCGACTTTGCCAAATGGTAGTATCGGAGAGCAGCAATCTTGAGAGAGATTAATAAAATATTTCTATTCTGTCATTCTTGGCGATGGAGCACAAGATTGAGGCAAATGTAAAAGGAAAATTCAATTAAAGTCTCAACAAATAAAATATTTCTATTCTGTCATTATTGGCGATGAAATGATGAATTCATCTTTTTTTTTGATTCCTCAAATCCTATGGAAGATAACCGGTGTGCTAATTTTGAAACTACAACACATCAGAGTTGCAGAATTGTGACACATTGTTCTTTTCTAGTTGGAAAAAAGCAAAAGACAAGAAACAAAATTAAAGAAGGAAGAACATAGCGAAATAAGTTTTTATATTTAGTTATACTGTATATTTTCCACAAAATACAACCTGATGGTCCCAGACACGATCAAACCCAACTTTGAAGACCCAAACAATCTCCTCCTAAGGAGATGTAATTAATATGAATATTTGCCTTATTACATTAAAAATTATACTCCAAGCATGTTATTTACCACCCAATACCATATCCCAAGCAAAAAAAAAGAAAAAGATGGAAAAGACAAGGAAGAAAAAGAAGCCTATTGATTAGCAATAGCCACATATGATGGGTCCTGACCACCCTCATTGTTTGACACACTACACCATGCATCATCAGTAATGAACTGCATCCATGCATCGTCTTTGTCTTCCTCATCTATGCAGGATGATGATCCCACAGGCACATCAGGCGACATGGTCTCATACTCAGCTAGTGCTCCTTGGGAGGCCTCCACCAATGCTAAGCTACACTGCCCCTGCTCTTCCACATCTGTGCAAACCACATTTTTTTTGAAGACTCGACACAACGCATATGAGTCCTGAGAAAAGAGAAGTGAAAGAAAAGAAAGAAAAGAGAGAGAGAAAAAAAAAATTTAGACATTCTCATCGACTCGTACTAATATCTATGCAATATGCACATTCATGAGCAAGTCTATATTAATCTATGCTGTTTTCATGCATATGAATAATGTTATCTACATAGAGAAACAGTGATCGTCTCAAACCATGGCTAGCAATATCAAGAAAGAGTAGCTGAAAATTGTTATTAATCCTCTAGGATCTGAATAGAAGGGTTAGAATTATGAACCATGTAGTCATAGTTTACACTCCTATTTTGGCCTAAATAAGCACTTGATTGTTATTAATATCAATTTATTCACTACATAAGATAGCAAACCAATTGACTTTCCTCCTCTAATTAGAAAGGAAATCGGAAAAAGGAGGATCCTTTCATAAAGAGGAGGATCCATCATTCATTAAGATTTCACAGGTAATTATGATGTACCTTGCTGAAGATTATGAAGTGCCTATTAAAGATGAGACACATACATAGAGTGAATTCGCAATTTATGAGATCCAAGGATCGATTAAATATCTTGGATACATTAATTGTGGGGCTGGGATGAACAATTGTCTGATCGATTTGATAGAGATCGAGAGAAGGAATAAGGGTGAGAGAATCTAGCTGGATGCTGGGCAGTTAGGGAATAAAGTGAAAAGCCACCGACACCATTGGGCACCATGAGGGATACCTTTGCTTTAATGCAGCATCAGCATGCACCCCTATGTGGATTATGTCCGATCTTAGTAAAAAAAGTGAGCACACCAACAGACATATATAATGAGAGAATGAACCAAATTGCAGTCGTAGCATGGAGGAGAGAATGATATTTTTGTCTTGTGTTAGACTATTGAAAGCAACCTAAAGATTTGTCTCATTGGAATAATGGCAAGGACCTGGGACCAGAGGAAGAAAGGAATATAATACTGGATCCAAAGCAAGGGAGGGAAGGAAGGGGAAACCCTAACTTTCCATGCACTCCATGCATAACCCACGTAGGATCTCTCCTCTTTCCATTATCCTTGAAGCTTAAAAAACACAGACCACCTATCTAACTGCAACGCAGTATGAAAAAGATTGAGATTGTCCTTGTATCATATGAGAGTTACGGAGTAAGACCGTTTGAGAAAGATGCTGGCTTTAGCGAAAGCGCTAAGATCTGTACTTTGTATTTGATCAGGTTGTTTTTAGGCATTAGTTGTGAGCTGAATATATCTTTCGATTTAGAAAATGGAAGAGAGGGGGGACATTAATTCTTGGACATCTAACACCTATGTCAGGTTTAAATTTCCCAATGCGGTCATCCAAATGCTCGGTGGATCGATGTTCGCAAACATGGAGGGAGGGAGTGTCTGCTAAAGATAAGTTAATGGGTGGCTCTTTAATTCAACAATGCAAGATCTTATTTGAAATCAATGGTGACAGATAAAATACCTCGCTAGGAGAGATCCTAAAGAAGGAGGAAAAACATAGCAATCGCTCAGCCATTAGATAGAGAGGAAAGTCCTACACGTAGGCAGAAGAATGCAGTCCAAGAGTGAGGTCTTGATGGTCCATCCTTACGTAGAATCGGGGTCTACATTGTTTGAGAATTATAGATTATGATAGTTTAAGATGATGATGATGATGAAGGTACCACCTGAATTCCCATGGTGTCCTCACACTCCTTGTCATCGAGACGGTACTCATGCATCACCCAGTCTGTCCTGATACCCTGTGGAGCTCGACCTTTATAATATACCAATGTTTTCTTCATACCAATAGCTCGATTCTGGTAGCAAACTCTCCGGTCTTTCCCTGTCGACTTCCAGTATCCTGCTCGCGTTGCACGATTGGTGCGAAAGCCATTAGGGTACTTCCGATCTCGTGGCCCAAAAAAATACCACTCTGGATCCCTACTAGGCAAGAATGATTTCTCTGCAAAGAAAAAAAGAAAAAAAAAGAAAATGAAAATGAAAAGGACAGAGACTAGGAAGATCATGACCTTTAGATGAACATAGTTTTTACAGTTTTAAAGCAGCCAACACAAAGATAATAGATATTGTTTGAGAAGGTATTTGGTCTCAAACCTGCTAATTCCCATGGTTCGCACTTGTATAAGTCCACTTCTGGAATTATGTCAAGCTCAATCTTGAGTCCATGAATCTTCCTCTTGAGGTAGTAATTTACCAGCTCCTCGTCGGTCGGGTGGAACCTAAAGCCAGGCGGCAGACCAACCGGAGACATCTGCTTCCCTCCCTCCACTCTCTCTTTGTTCTCCTCTCTTTCCACTCCAAAGACCACCTCAACCGCCTTCTCCTTTGCCTTTAGTCCCCCTTATAAAAGGATTCAAAGTCTGTCCTCCAAGTAGTTTTCACTTTCTCTTTTTTAGATTCTGTACAAGCTTGTCTCTTTACAACATCTAGACTATCTATCATCACACCAACCTTTTTCCTCCTTAGCTCTCTCTGACCGCCATTGGTTTGACATATGGCTGTAAACTAGTGTTTTGTGCCATATAGTGCATGAGGTTCACACACTATTTTCTGTTGAAGATATGGAAGAATCCTCTACTACTGAGTGAATACTGCGGCTTATCTAAGATTTAGCCGCGTGATGATGTTATATTTGGACACTAAGAAGAGGCTTGCATCATAGCTCGCTTTCAACACCTGCTGTCATCTGCTCGATAGTGTGAACTTTTTCATCGTTATGGGCCATGATGTTTTGTCAGCTTTAGAAGTCTTGAGGGTGAAGGGGAAAACCTAAAGATTTGCTGTTGCTTCTTTTCTTTTTGAGTTCTTTTCTTTAAGGCGATTTTTATTCTATCCATGCCTTTTTGTGTAAGAATTATTATCAAATAAGAAGAAAACCAGCTAAATGAATACAAAACTGGTCTTTACATGTCTTGGGATTTGCATTATAAAATCAAAAAAGGAAAAGAGAAGAAAAGAAAAGGACACTAGATTGAATCTGGGTTAGTTGTCAGGCTTGTGTCATTGGCAGGACAAAGCACTTCTTTTGACTTAAAATTCTGTAAAAAGAATGATCAAGTGCCATCAATTATCATGATAAAACAAGATTGTCAAATCTATTATATTTACTCTAACAAATTGTCATAACCATACACTTTTCTGTCTGTATTCTCATTTTATTTATGTTTGATGGGTCAGTTTCTTGGCTAGAATCTTGCATGCATTTCTGAGACCTTAAAATCTTGAGTCCTTTAAGTTTCTTTCACCTTATTTAAAATCATGAATCCATTTCAGAGTCTTTTGAGCTTAATTACGTGGTGAAGAAACCTAATGCTACCAACATGGTGCTCTACAGGCTGCGAGATGAGATCATTTGATGTCGAAATGTTTAGATGCATCAGCCTTAAATTGCAGAGGGCATTGAGATGAAATTCCAGCACTTCCTCTTTCCTGCTAATCTCTTTGCCATTTTAGCATTGCTGCTGCATGTCTATCACATCTAATGATTTTTTATTTAAATTGCTACTAAATTCAAGAAGAAAATCCCATGATTTTTAGTTACCAAATATTTAAAATCCTCAGGTCTGATGTAGTAATATTAAAGTTCTCAAGCTACAACTATGACATAATCTGATCGAACTCCCAAATTTTTTGTTTCTGATGTAATATCAGAAGAATATTATGTTCCGTTGGTGGCTGTAAATTTTTCCATTCTCATTCTCATCTTTATTACTGCTAACTATTTAGAGATGTTTTATTTGATATGGATTAATTTCCACATGACTACGTGATCACCTTATTTATCTGTTCATTAAATAAATAAATAAATAACTGTAGTTTGGCCTGCACAATGCATGTGAAATGTACTATGATCTCCGAATTTGATTATTAGATTTTAATTATTTATGTAATTTGATAATATATACACTTCCAATTTTTGGCTGCAAGCTTCCCTCGTTCCTTTGGCTCAGAACTAGATTAGGGGATATATCTATCTTAAATGGAAGTAGCTATAGAGCTATGGAGACAGACTATACTCCGAGGCGGAGACTCATATGGACGCAATCAAGAGTTTCAGTTCAGTAATAGGATGGATAATTTACGATTGACAGCTAACCTGCAGCAAAAATTGTGATAATTCTCAATCGCTCTCTTTTTTTTTTATAAAGATAATCCAACATTGATATGACATTTTTGTACCCCATAAGATAAATTGAAATAATAAGTGCAAAATAAAGCTGATTAATTACAAATTACAATATACAACAATTTCCCACAGATACACCCAAGTGTCCTCAAGCAGGACCAACAAGCTCTAATGACTCATGCAAGCTCCAATGGTGGATGCTTAACAGAATTGACGACTTATCGTATCAAGTTTATACTGAAAAATGTTATTTTCCGCCCAATATCAACCGAAAAATAAAATAGTAGAGCAAGAAGAACATCTCAATTAGCAAACTCCATGCATGATGGGTCTTCAGTGACCTCATTGCTTGATACATTAAAGTACCAGGTGTATTCAGAGAAGAACTGCATCCATGCATCATCTTTATTATCCTCATCTAAGCATGACAATAATCCCACAGACACATCTGGTGACACGGTCTTGGATTCACTGGTGATAGTTCCTTGGGCGTTGTCCATCAAAATATATTGATCCAAGTACTTATGACAATTAATACATATTGATTCCTATGCACAAACTAACATTAACTGTAACTACTTATGTTGTGCTACATCTTATGTATGCTTTCAATTCTTATATATCAGGCCCTTTTATGAGGAGAACTGGCCGGAGTTTTGGCCATGGCCATTCAGGTAAGATTGGGCAGCTAGAATTTTTGGTCTCTCGATAGGTAGCTCTAGCATCAAAGGCTTACTTTTTTGGCTGAACTTTATTTTCCATGTATTTCCTAAATGACTACTCTGGCATATAGTTTTTGGGTTTGACATCATGAAATCTAGGACTCTTAACAACCAAGGCCCAACCATCTAAACTGCCTCTTGGAATAAAAAAGAAACTTGATCGTATGAGGAATCCCAAAAGGCCTCATTTGCGAGCACAGCAACTAGTCATTCAATAGAATAGATGTTAGATACTTGCATAAAGTTGATATAAAGTTTGATTAGAATGCATGAAATCCGAGGTTTGCTTGGTCTGAATGCATATAGAAACAACTAACCGTCAGTTTAGTGTTATTATTTGAAGAAGAGTAGAAGGAGAATCTTGCAGGCTGTGCGCATTTTGAAAATAAAATAAAAAGGCACCGAGCCACCGACACCATTCGGCTCCATGAGGGGATATCTTTTCTTTAATGCAGAATCAGCACGGCCATCTATTTTTATATCAAAAAAAAAACATGGACCTCTATTTAGATTATGCGTGGTCTTAGTAAACAAGTCAGTCTACTAATAAAGCATCTGTAATGATAGAATAAAACCCTGGTGTTCTTTTGGTGGAACTATACATTTGTCTTATTAGAATACTGAAGCAACATATGTATGTAGGAAATAGACCCAGAGCCAGAGGAAGAAAGGAATATTTCGATGCATTTTTTAATGGATTAAAAAAAAAAGCAACGAAAGGACTGAGGATAGGAAAGTCCTGACTTTCCCTGCACTCCTTGCATAACCCACGTATGATATAACCTTTTCCAATATGCCCTTGAAGCTTCACCCAGTGCAGAACTCTAGCTTCAATAAGTTTAGATTCCTCATTGTTGGGATCAGTGACAACTGAGAAGCTAATGTGGTATTTGGTATGGCCAATGGATAAGCGTACAGATTGGATTGATATGTTGCCTAATATATCCAAACTAATATATCCAAGGAGAAGGTCTGCACAGGCTAATCCTAAGTGGGATCTTGTCCTGGTCTCCATTTTGTGCAACAATTGTGGTGATGATGAAATAAACCAATGCTTTCCTCATACAATCATACCAATAGCGCGGTTCTGACAAATAACTCGCCAGTCTTTTCCTGTGGACTTTGCAGTATACTTCCGAGCCACAGGTCCAGGTTAACATTTTCAAAACGAAGGAAGAATGATATAGGAGAAAGGTATCTAGATAGATAAAACATGGTCTTTCACCTAAGAACAGTCGAAACAAAGATCATTAATATTGTTTGATAAACATTTCGTTACTTAAACCAGCCAATTCCTATGGCTTACATTTGCAGTGGTCTACTTCGAAGATTATATCGAGCTCAATCTTGGGACCATAGATCTTCCTTCTAAGGTATTGTACGTAGTCCATGAGCTCCTTGCCGATGGCGTGGAACCTGATAGCCCGTGGCAGACCCACCAGAGCCAGAGCCATCTCTCTTTGCCTCCCCTTATTTCTTCTGCAAAGATTGCTGCCTTGCCTCTCCTCCTCTCTTTTGCTTGTGGGCACAAAGTCTGGCCTCTGGATTGGTTTTGCTTTTCTCTTCAGATTCTCATGCAAGCTTGAGACCTTTGATGAGCTCTCCATGCAAATTATATACATATACTACACACAGTAAATTGATAGCCAGTCTCTCCATTGACCAGACTATAACTTTTAGTTCCCATTAGTTAGGACTTTAACATACACCCCAAGTTCTAAAGTTTCTTTAATTCCTGGTCCCGAGTGGTTGTTCTCATTTATTTCTAACATATACATAATTACAAATAATTGTGTACACACAGATTAGATGTATGCTTGTGCAGGGAGAATATAGCTGTGCGCAAGAACTAGTATAAATATGTATTATAAGTGTAAGTGTGTGTTTGACTCAAAATTAATTGATAATGGTCAAGCGACTGCATGTTAAATCCCGGTCAGAGAAAGGACTGCATATTAAGTTCCCCATCTATATATGCTAATTGTTCTTTCCCTTCCTCAACTCTCTCTTAACTATATTACAAATTTGGCATTTCACATGATTGCATGCTAGCTTGATTAGGTCTTTTCAAAGCATTAAGGACTTTACAATCCTTTTCTGTGGAGTGATACTCAGACACCTTTCTCAAATTGTTTCCAAACAACCAATCACAAATCTAAGTTTTAGCTCTATCTATGTGTTACATTTGGTTATATGGTCCAGGGGAATCACATTGCAAACACTCCTGTTCCTAGCTAGTGCTAATATAATTAATATAGCCATAAAACAACAACTTCTTTCTATTATCATGTTAGGATTTAGATAT
The DNA here is from genome assembly GCF_009389715.1 of Phoenix dactylifera. NCBI lineage: Eukaryota > Viridiplantae > Streptophyta > Magnoliopsida > Arecales > Arecaceae > Phoenix > Phoenix dactylifera. The sequence goes on along the minus strand of NC_052408.1, from coordinate 12,391,494 downwards.
CTTGAGGGATAAGGGGGATACGAAAAGAGATTTGCCAGCATTTGTGCTTTTTCGGGTGTCATTTCCATCCACACATTTCTGAGAATTTTTATTACCAAGCAGAAAGAAAAACCATTTAGATGCAATACGAACTTTGTTTTTGCATGCGGTGTGATTCACTGTAAAGTGAAAAAGTGGAGAGGAAAGAGAGAAGAAAATGTCGTTAGATACTTCGATGGCATTTGGGACTTTAAGCCAATGCAGCTAGCAGGACAGAGGAGTTATCTGTGGCTTAACTTTTACACTTTACGAGAGAAGCCAATGCTAAACCAACAATGAACTTTATAAATACTGACCACTGTGGATTTCTGCTACGAAAAATAAATTAAGAAAATGATATTATCTGCAACGTTTGATCTAAGCTATAAACATAAATTGAACTTATTTTTAGCCTAGGTGTTCATATGATGACAAGTTGTGTCTTAGTTTGCCTATTGCAGTTGTTGGCAAAGGATTTGTGATTTTTTTATACAATGTGGTCCAAGGGACCATTAATTTGGGTCTATGGTTCTCTCCTGTTTATTTTTATGAAATCTGGATTCCTTAACACATGAAACCCTAATTAGCTATGCTAATCCTTATGGACAAGTAGAATGTTGGATGGGTACAGAACCTTAAAAAATAGGAGCTTTTCAATTCTTTATTATTATTATTATTTGGGAGAAATGGTAATGGGAACCATCATCACCATTTCATTAGCTATGAAATGATACGATAAAGAGCTGCAAATGTACAAACATCAAAAACAGGGAAATCAGGCAGCAGAATTGATCAGCCCTCCAATGGAAAAAAAAATGACAATAACAAAGTGCCACCACAGCTTCATTTTCTTAAATAAAGAGGTTGATGGACTACAAATCTATGCATTAAACAAAAGAAAAGGAAAAATAATGAAAATAAGATATCAACGACTAAGGTTTCTACTCTGTTATGGTTGGCTATATAAATCAGAGCAGTCCGTTTTATTCATTCACAAAAAAAATATTTGTTTTGGCATCATTCATTCTCGAGATAAATAAAAAGAATTCTTCGTTATTGAAATTTGGTCAATATGCCCGGGCTTTTGACAATGGTCTTTCGGTCAGGCTACCATGTCTTATTCCACATGGGCCTTGTCCAATGACACTAGATTGAACACCGCTGACTCAATTCGACCCCAATGGAACAGTATGGGTTCAAGTGAGTGCAACTAATCCAACCCACGCCGCAAAATCTATCCAGGTTAAACCCAAATAAGTAATCCGGCCTCTCTGATTGACTGACGATATGTAAGGATCCATGAGGGAATGCATGTTCTGATTATGTACCGGAGATATCTTGGATACTCATACAAATAAAGAATTCAAATAATATCATTTAGTTAGCTCTTTGCATAAAGTCCTGAGTTGCTATAAATAGTGTTAGAGTGAATTTAGCCATAACTTACGTGGAGTACGGAATATTATAGAATGATATCTTTTGAGACCCGACTACAGGTTGATTGTGTATTTGTGACTGGATTTTAATCCTTAGTTTGGTGAGGACACCACGTGTCCGAGCCTAAGCCCGTGTATGATCTTATTTTTTCTGATTTTGTTGGCCGCATTCACACCCATCGTATATGAGCCGCTGTTGTACCAAAAAAAAAAGCTTAAATATGGGAGGTATATGAGGATCTATACAAGTGTGTGTTTCACATCGGTTATATATTGGATATACCTTAGGTACTAGGATCGAGAAAACTAAAAATAATATCTTTCGGCTGGACTTTTTGGATAAGGTTCCGAGACATTAAAGGATATTGTCTACTCAATTGGTTGTATCAAATAACAATGATCTATAACTTGGACTTGATGTCCTGTTAAATGGTTTGGCAATAGATAGCTGGAAAATGGCTATTTACATGAAGTTCAATGGTTAGGACAAATTTCTCTTTCTTAAAACTCTAAATTCATATATAATTCCGACTCGGATCTCTCGCCAAGGAGCAAAAGGTACATGATCCAATTTTATATAAAAAAAATTATTTCATGCGTTGGTGGAGTTAAATCTCTCTCTCTCTCTCTCTCTCTTTTTTTTTCAGATTCATCTGTCTTAACTTCGTGTGGTCAAGGTTTGGTGGCAAAATATTGTCAGAGTATATTATTTTATATCTTTTCAACTTACGGGGTCTTAATCACATCAACTATCTATATCTATATCTTAACTGATGGGCCAAGTTCCATCTATAGAAATCATTTGGTATCTCTCGGGCATGAAACTAATTAGCATATAGATGTTGTTTGAATCAAGTCGATGAACGGCTGCAAAATCATGCGAAAAAAGAATTCGTCTTCTTTCGCACAAATCCACTACTGGATCGTCCACTTCTTGCTTTAAAAGTTGTGCAAATTGATAGATGATAAATTTTGGAGCGCACTAAGAGCTGGCTCACAAGCAAAATATCGAGATATATGCTTGATGGATAAGATTCATACAAACCTGGCTATTATTAGTTGCATCATTGCGTGCGAAACATATAAGGATGATGACCTGTTGATGCATTACACAAAAATATCTGGATAAAGAAGATGCTTGCGTCCAACTGTAGCACTGCTTCGAGACATCACAAAAAGACCGCTGCCATCGTCGGCATGCAGTATAATTTCTTCCCTGCTTTATTTTTATTTTTATTTTTATACTAATTTAGAATAAATACATCCAACAAAATCAGAAAAGAGAAAAAAACGAAGTAGAAAAGGTGAGGACTCCAAATTATCTCATAGTAAACCGCCAGAGTGGTGGGCGCCGACGTACGATGTCACCCAATCAACCGCTCTATTCGCCTCTCAGTATACATGAGAAGCACGAACATCTAGAGAATTCCACAAAAGAACATAAATATTATATAAAAGAGGGTGCTCGACACCAGCCCCGGCATGACCCTGGATCCACCAGATGATAGTCACCGAATTTCCTTCAAGCCGAATCTGATTAGCCCTTAGGACAAGGCGAGCATAAGAGATACTCTTTTAGGCTATCCTTATCTTTGCCTCAAAAACAAATGTCGTAGTCAAGCTAGAGTTGCCCGAATTAGATTCATGTTGGATACTAACACATATCCATGGATGAGTAGTGTCACATGTACCGAGCAAAGCTAAAATAGCAAGCCTTGTTTTAGTTAAGCAAAACATAGAAGAATCCATCTTCTATTCATGTAGCGTTCAAATTTCAAATTTGGTTCAGCTAAGACCCCCACCTCTAACTTCTCCCTTTATGGACTAATTAATAAACCATATTATGGTCTTCTGAGGAAGCTTAATGCTTCCAAATAATTCAAGTGTGTGAGCCACAAGAGTTGGAGAAATTATTCCCTCCACTGCATGCACTGCATAGCCGTGCATTCCACTAATCACAATTACTCGTTTCTATAAAAATGCATCGAGGGGTCTTTAGGAATGAGCAGTTGTACACGTCCATGCAATGCAAGCACTGAAGGAAGTTTCGAACGGCTCTTTAGAGTAAGAAACTCTGAGGAGAGAGAAAGATCTGCTCATGCCTAATGGCTTTCTTCGCCGGTGGTGCTCGACGAAGGAGAGCTCTGCTATAATCTGGTGGATTTTACAGGCCATGCGTTAGAGCTCGGAGTCCCTGGTGCTTCGTTAGGAGGCGGTTCGAGCGAGCTGCACTGTCTACCAGATCTGGCTGGCCAGGAATGCTCATACTTTCAGCAAACGACGTATGTCGCCGAGACTTGTGGTCGGAGTGCTCGCATTCAGGCGGCAGAGCTGTGTCACACCATCCTCGTTGGAGGGACCTTGATAGCTTGAGACATCTGGGGTTCCCATTCTGCTTCGGCAGTATCCCGTACGGTGTTTTTTTACCTGGAATCCCCCACCTCCGAGCTTCCTCAAGGTCAACTTTGATGGGTCAGTCCTGAATGGTGGCACGAGGGGAGGCGCGGGTTTTGTTATTTGGGACCCGTCTGCCAAGGTTGTGGCTGCTGGTGATAGTTAGTTATTTGACACTTCGGTTCCGAGTGTAGAGCTGAGAGCAGCCTGCGCGGACTTTCGCCATGCCCGGTGCGTGTTACAGGCCAGGTCCATCATCCTGGAGGGTGATTCAGCTACCGTTATCAATTGGATCCGGGGGTCCAAGAGGTGGCGGTAGTAACCATCCCTTGCTCCGTGACATTTGAGCTATGATGAGGGATAGATGGGCCATTCAGACCAAGCATATCTACCGGGAAGTCAATGGTGCTGCGAATTGAGTGGCTGCGTATGTAGCTTGTCACTCCGGAGGCACCTTGTGGACTGGTGATGGAGAGTTGCCCTTGGCGCTCCGAGGTATCCTATTTTTTGACTTTATTAGGTGTATTCATACTTGTCAGGTATGATCCATCCGTATTAGAAAAAAAAAAAAAGAAAAAAAAAGAAAAGGAAGTAATTTCTCCGTAAATGGGCTGTCAAAAGAAAACTTTAACTTCAAACTTCAGTGGATGGCCCTGCCGACAAGAAAGGTGATCACCTAAACTTGTACGGGCTGGTGCCGCTGACGCAAAACACAGCTGGGACTCAATGATATATGCCGCTAATGCATTGTTCTTATCGCATCGCATAATTCTTTATAATATATATATGTATCAAAACCGAGGCTCGAGGACCAGTTGAAAGTACCCAAGAAGCCATGGCTCTAGATTTGTCTCCTAAGCCAAGCAAGAAGATCACTGAGGCAGATGGTGGATTTTATGCTGCTTGGTCAGGTGCAGACCAACCCGCACTTATCGATTCAAAGGTTGGAGCTGGCATCCTTGGTTTGAAGCCACTTGGTTTTGCGCTCCCTCACCGTGCGGATTCACCAAAATCCGGCTATGTCCTTGAAGGTATGGTCAGCTCCCGTGGCCTTTCAAAACCTTATCTTTAGTAGGAAGAACAACTTATGCCATATGGACAGGGAAAAAGTGACGAAGTTTGCCAGAGATTTAGAAAGAATTCCATAACTGAAAATCTGAAACTGAAGGAAAATTTTACAGTTGTTAACATATTTATTCATTAGGAAATATGAGACTGAATGAAAATTTTACAGTCCAATCTTTTTGTTTTTGTTTTGGCTTATACACAGTTAACAAATGGCTATCTTCTTTGTTTTCTCATGAGTTTATTTGGTTACACCTGACACATGTAGTTCGGATTGACAGACTCTCTACTTTTTGTAACCCATCCTCTTTGTAATTACTAATTCTTTTAATATAATCTTGGATGGCTTTTGCCTCTCTTAGTATAAAAAAAAATATCAAAAAAAAATTCATATAGAAATAGGTACAAAGTAAGCCGAATAGATAAACATAGCAAAAGTAACAACAACATATTTTTTTTTAAAGAAAATTATTTGCCACCATCCTGTAAATAGGGGCCAACAGCTTAGGGGGGCGTTTGGTAACCCCAACAGGATCACCACAGTGATCTAAGATCTCCGGTGATCTGAATGCTGGGATGATTTGATCCTCGGTAATCTAAGATCAATGTGTTTAGTAGGCCATGGTCCAGTGATTAAAAATCTCCGAATATCCATGGATAACTTATTTGGTATGGCACGGAGATCTAAGATCACTGACTATATAATACCACAAATACCCTTGATATATCTTATATGGATTTTTTTATATATTTTTAATTCTCATGAATTAAAAATGTAAGTCAATATACTAATTCCTATAATAATTCCATAATTTTATCACATATTCTACTTTTAGTAGCCCTTATCATATATTTATTAATCATAGAAAATATATTATAATAAAATATTAATATATTTATCAATATATTAATTATTAATATATTCTATAAAAATATATTTATTACTCCTATAAATTATTAATCTTATAAAAATATGTTATTTTTCATTATAGAATTAATATTTTTATTTATACTTATAATAGATTTTTTTAATGCTAATAATTATTTTATTAAAAAAATAAGGTAAATAGGAGTAATATAGTAATATATTAAATATTTTCATTATATAAATATAAAATATAATAATATATTTCTACTAGAATTTAAAATTATCCTTCAATAATAATAGGATAATAATATGATTAGTAATATATTATAATATAATATATATCATTAATATAATATATAATATCAACATACTATATCTATAACATTGACATAATATATTGATGATATATTGATATATCATTTTTTCTGCTAACTTGAGGGGTATTTTTGTCTTTAACTTTCAACCCAGGATCACTGTCCTGGGGTGATCTTGGATTTCCGACCTCAAGGATAGATATCCCATCACCGAGTTGGAGGATAATTTGAGGAGTGGAGGTGATTTAAGATCACCGCCACATAGGATCACCGTAGTGCAACCAAACGCGGTGATCTCAATCACCTCCACCCACATCATCCTTGATCCTAGGACGATCATCCTATACCAAACGCCCCCTAGAGGGTTATTAATTTGTAATCCATGAAGTTCTTGAATTAGAAATATAAAACTCATGAATATTTTAAGTTCTGTTTCAATAAAATCTTTTGTTGAGAAAATTTTTTAAATTCTTGATTTAGTAATTTAATGCTACTGTCAATCGTACTCTTTTTTGTCTCTCCTCCCCCGTAGCATTTCAACTATTGGGCGAAACAGGAAAGTTTGAGCCCAACCGGCCTTGATCTACGAGCAGAAACCCAATTTAACTTAAAGCTTAAGCAATCATCTATATGAATCTATCTACCACCCGCTATTTTATGAGGGGCTAAACCTCACACGTTATCCTCAACATCGACTTTGTCGAATCCTACTATCCAATTTTGCTAAGAACATTGACCCATATGAACATAACTAGATCTCAACCAAGAGGCACAAATTGATCCTGTTCCTCGTATAGCTTTTAATTAACGCTTAAGCACTCCTGCAGGTAGAGGATTAGTTGGATTAGTATTGCCAGGAGATACTAAAGAAAGGGTATTGCTGCTGAAGAAAGGCGATGTTATAACCCTGCCACCAGGAAATCTCTCATGGTGGTACAACGATGGGGATACTGATTTCTCTGTCGTGTTCTTGGGTGACACTTCTAGAGCTGTGCACCCTGGAGACATGGCCTACTTCTTCTTGGCAGGAGGCGTAGGCATCTTCACTGGCTTTTCAATGGAAGTCCTCAAGAAGGCCTGGGGTGTAGGGGAAGAAGAAGCCAGAAAGCTGCTCAAGAGCCAACCTGGGCTATTAATTATCAAACTTAAAGAAAGGCTGCATGGCATTAAGCCTTCTGAAACTGATGCTGAAGGGATAGTACTAAATACTGAACATGCACGCTTAGGCACCAATATAGAGAAAGGTGGCCATGCTGTTGCAGTGAGAAGTGCTGATTTAGCTGTGCTAGAAGAAGTTAGCTTCTCGATCAATTTTACGAAGCTGGAACCCAACGCCATTCGCATGCCGGGATTCTTTTTGGAAGGATCTGCTCAGCTGATATATATCATCAAAGGGAGTGCACATGTTGAAATTTCAGGCACTGATGGCAAAGGAGTTTTAGATACAGAGGTGAAGGAAGGGTGCTTGTTTTTGGTGCCAAAGTTCTTCGCAGCAGCCATGATTGCAGGTGGTGAAGGGATGGAGTGGTTTTCAATCATCACAGATAAGAAGTAAGTATTCTTTCACTCCGCTGTAAGTATTCTTTTTGTCATGTAAAATCTCCATGAAAAATCTATGCTCGACTCAAGTTATTCTAATATTTTCCCCTTCTTGTCTCAGGCCCATATTCCGTCAGCTAACAGGGGCGGCATCACTTCTGAGCACACTATCTCCACAGATCCTGGGAGCTGCTTTCAATGTGACTCCGGATCATGTGAAGCTTCTGACGCCAAAGGAGAGCATATAGGTTATTGTGTTTACCTCCATAACCTAAGAATATCTTGTTGAAAAATAATGCACTTCCTTGGACTGTGAGGAATATTCTGGAGTAACAATTAATGTTGTCGAAGTATTTAGGATGTCTAAGTGTCAATATTTCAGATTTCTCTTAGTCTGAAATTATTTAATAGTGTGAGTCTGTTCAATTCTCCATGGAAGATATTTTCTGTTCCTAGAGTCGCCTAGCTAATAGTATAAACGAGTATTGCCAACTTATGGTAATAAAAATTAGAGAATTTCTTCTCCAAATTTCAGCCCCTATATATTTTTTATTGAGAGCTCTACAGTAGCAACTCATTAAAAAACATACTCGATATTCTCTAAATCAATTATCAGCTCCTTAGGTATATCACCCAACACATGTTTCCATTGTTATTCTCGCACCAATATGCTGTTAGATTCTATGCCATTTTTCTGTCCTACAAGAAACCTTCGTCATGGGTTAGAAATTAATGATGGTATATGTTGTTGGTGCTATTGTTTGGTTGTTCTGGCATCTTATATAGAATCTATACATGTTTTGTTTTATCAGCGAGGAGCTAAATGACATGAACATAACAAGTAGGCAAGGCTATCGATGACACTATCTAGTTTAGATGTGCTCCTGATAGCTAGGCTTATAATATGGATTAGCATGTGGATGTGCTTCGTGTTTTACATAGATGATGGATGCACAAACTAGTTGAGAAAATCATTGAGGGTTCTATTCTAATCACTTGGATGTGAGTCCCATGCACCTACACTATGTTAAACTTTATCATTAATAAATTAGCGGGGAAAAAAAAAAAGAAGCGGAAGAAAACTCATACATGAAACAAGGTTTTAGGATACCAAAAATTTCTAAGCATAGGGGACTGTATTTTTGGATGCTAAAAGGATCACTAACCTAATTTTGTATAGGTCGTTTTAAGAGTAGCCTGTCATGTTTGTCAAGTTTGCATTTTTGTTTGCCCTTACAAGAATTGCAGGAGCCGACAAATTTCAATATTTCTTTCAAAACTAATAGTTTTGTGGCCATAAATTAGCCAAATGGTACAACGTCAATCCACCCATGTAAATTAGAAAAAAAAAGAGGATACCAATTAGTTTTGTTTCCAGCCTCCTTCACCGGATACTAGCTGCTATTCTTTGACAACTTAATGAAAAAAAAAGAGAAACAGGATTACTCAGGGCTCCATGTAAAATCTATTTGCCATACTGTTAAAGGTCCTAAGTAATACAATCCACGTCGAACTGTCTTTGTTCATGATGAAAATCATTTGAATTCCAAAATAATCATAATGAAAAAAAAGGGTCAATGATGACGCAATAGAAAATATTTTTATATAATTAATTGAATATTCCTGCCATGCAACGGTCGTATAATGGAACAACAATCAAATATTAATCATTGTATGGAAAGACAGATGATTGTGATAATTAATAGTGTTTATAATGGAATGGCCTTCAAGACTATTCTAATGATTTAGCATGGCGAGCACCACCCATGCATGCATGTCATGGTGGGTGGGGTGCGCATGTGTGATGCATCCACAATGTATGGTGTGTGTGGATGAGTGTGATACATGGAGGACACGCATCATGCATGCATCCCCGGCATTGCCATGAGGGCGACAGCATTTCTTATAATCAAACCATGCATTACTACTATTCAAAGGATACGGATTATTATTTCGCACCACCTGGACACCACCACGGGAGACTCCCAAAATTAGAGTGACGGAAAAAGAAGGAAAACGTGGGTCTCCTGCGCCACCACCCAACCGTCCCGCCTTTCACTGCCCTCCACTCTCAGCTACCCACGCGCTCCCCCTCTCTTGTCGAAGTCCGTCAGAGATCGGAGCGTGAAAACCCTTTCTCTGTCACAACGGCATTGGACCGTCCCTTCGCTCGTAAAAATCCAATCTTTCCCCATCTTCCTCTCTTTTCCCCCTAATCTTAGTCTAGTATACGATGAATTCCAAGGGCGCCTCGACGTCTGGCGGCGATGGAACGAGAGATTCTTCCGCTCCGAGGAGGAACTCCAAGAAACCCAAATGTACGTTCCCTCCCAATCCCCAATCGTGCTTCGCTAATTTTTCTTTTTTTTTGATCTTTTGCGATCGTCCATCGCTTTGATTTGAGATTCTTGGTGCCCTAAGTTTGTTTAGCCTTGGGATTTTTCTTTAAGATTTAGGGTTAGTAATGGACTCATTATCGGTTTCCGCCAATGAGGAATATATTTGTGGAATTGATTTCCCCAATGAGGAATATATTTGTCGAATTGATTTCAGATTTGGGCTGTGGAGGTTTGGTATTGGAGCAACCTATCGATTTGCGTCTTTTATTCTTCTCATTGTTTAAATATTTTCCTAGGATTCGCTATGTGAAGGCACCTAGTATACACATCAAGAAATGATAGTGTATAGCCACTCTTTACGGCTACCTGTTGCTTTCGTTCCTTCTCATATTTCTTTTCTTAAAAAAAAAAAAAAATCAGACTAGCGTGTATTTAAAACATAAATTGACCAAAAGTTATTTTTTCATGAAGTTAGTCCTTACAAAGCTTCAAGTTTATTCGAATTTCCATAGTTTAAGAATAATTTGCATTAGTCTTGTTGAAATTATACAGTAGAAACTTTAGTTAGTTTAAATATTGCTCGGTCCAAGCCATCAGTTCTTGACCTGGTCTTGTTGACAGGATCTTTTGTGGCCTCCACATACTATAATCCAGGAAATACTGTATAGAGTTCTTTCTTAATGAATTTTCCCACATTATGCCAGCTAAAAGATTCCTGAAGTTGTTACTCTAACTTGTTCATGGGAGTCGAGAAAGATCATGCAAAGTTCTAATGATCAGCCACATTGGTATCAGAAAATTGGGACTTATTCAAGGAGTTATACTTCTGAATCAGGATAGTCTCATCCAGCCATGCTTAGTGGGTGCAGAAGAACTTGAAGATGCCACAATCAGTTTAGCAATGCTGGTTTGATGAAATGCTGTGAGCAATGATAAATACTGTATAGAGAAGTTATCCTATCTCAAATATTTAATTCGCGTGGATTTGACCGCTCGCTGATCTATTGTTCCCATGAATTTGACAACCATAAAGTGCTAAATTCTTGTAGGCTTTGTTGAAAGGAACCTTAAATTTATAGGGAAGAGGGCCACTATTCTACATACTGAATCCTAAAGTAACCGAATCTTGCAATTTGTTTTTGGTAGCATAATCCTTTAGATTGCTAAGACATGTATATGAAACATAAAAAAATATTTATAAAATTCTTCAAACACGGTGGTATATGTAAAGGTTTATTGTGAACTTATGCATAGTGGATATATAGTGCTACTAAGACATGATTCTTCATGGGTTGCATATGCCAGTTTTTGGTCATATCGACAGCAAATGTTTCATTTTGTGTCTCCTCTATTGATTATTATAATTAATTTCAAGAAGCATAGAAGTACTCTTATTGTGTTGATTCAGATATGAAAAATATGCATGTAATTGCAGAGATGAAAAAATATAAATCATGTTCTTGGGTCGTTTCTTTGGAGCTCAAAGAATCTGACACCCTGTACCAGTGTTTTGAATTTGATGCCTATATCAATATTCTAGCATCATATAACAAAATGTTATGATTATGAATGACATTTACCCCAAGGGGAATTGGAGCACAAAAAACAAGAGGTATCATTAACATAACTATTGAGGTTGATGGAGGTTAAGAATAAGAATGTTGAGGAGTGGTAGGATGACTTACATCTGTGTATGGCGAGGAAGGAAAATATGTAAGAGGAAATATATGACCATGAATCTTCTAAGAGGGGGGACAGATGGATGTAGAGCAGTCATATAACATCAGATATAAATTGTCCTTTTAAATGAATAATAATACCACTAATCATGCTTTAGAAAATGGAGCAAGGAAGGCAGAATCATCCTGAACCGCCGAGTTTAGGGCGTACCTCAATAGTTCCAGCAATAAAATCAAGAAACTGCGAGGGAGGGGGAGATGGAGAAGGAAAGAGAGGAAAGGAGAGAGAGAGGGAGGACAGGAGGGAGAGAGAGGGAGGACAAGAGGGAGAGAGAGGGTGGTGTTGAGTCACAGCTGTCGGAACAGAGCCAAAGGAGGGGGGAGAGAGAAGGCTTTCTCCTCCGTGCATTAAAACAAGGGTAGGGCCCCTGTTTTGAAAGGAAACAGAGGGTTCGACCTCTTTTTTTATATATATAGTTGATTTTTTAAGGTGAAGTTGGCAGCCATTGTCGACTTCACTTATTATTTTTTTTTTAAAAAAAATAAGTGAAGTCGGTAGCATGGCTACACACTTCACTTAAAAAAATCAAAAATCAAAATAAAAATAAAAAGAGGCTTCGACCCTTGTTTTGATAGAGAATAGGGCCGAAGCCCCTGTTATGGTGCATGGAGGAGAGAGGGCCCCTCTCTCCCCTCTCCCTTGGTCGTGTTCCAGTGACCATGGCTCATCACTGCCCTCTCCCTCTCTCTCTTCCTCCCTTTCTCCCTCTCCCTCTCTCTCCCTATCTCTCTCTTCCTCTCTTTCCTTCTCCCTCTCCCCCTCCCTCCGCCGACTCTCCCGCTCCCTCCCGCCCTTCCTCCCTCTCCTTCTCCCTCTCTCTTCTTCCTCTCCCCCTCCCTTGCCTATTTTTCTATTGGTTCACGCCGTACAACCGGCCTGCCGACATGGGTGCTGGTTTCAGTACTATGGACCTTGAAATGGAGGATTATATCTTGCTTTCAGCCCCTAGTGGCATTAGAAAAATAATTACAGATAAATAACACTAGCTGACTTGTATGGTTAGATTGAAGAAAAGCTACGTAAGCATAAGAAATTTTCCACCATTTTGCATGATATCTACTATCTTACAATTGAAAGAAATAAACTGGAAAAAGAATTTAGTGTAATTAACTGGTTTCCTTTAGTTTCAACCTTAATAAGCGAGTGTTCTTTTGTCATTTTTTACATCTTAACAAAGACAAGGATTCAGTAGATTAGGACCCAAGACACCCATGGGAGCAAAGGAACTATAACTGTGATCATGAATGGCATGAGAGCTTGGGTTACCAAAGGATCTGCTATCATATTAAGTTAGATAGGTTCCTGGTTTGCACACGAAGCAGACCCACAGGGGGGGGGGGGGTTGTAATGTTGCATTGATCTGCCTGTCAATTTTGATTTTTACTGTTATTTTTAGCGTGAACTAATCTTGGATAATTAGAAGGCTATAGACCTTTTTAAGTATGAGAAGCATGTTCTTAAGCTGATTAGTCCTTTAAGGCCTTCTTAAAATATCCAGTATGATCGTTTCTTTCCTTTCAATAACCAGATAAGAAATGAAGGAAGCAAACCTTTATCTAGTGAATAAGACAAGAATTGCCAATGAGGATGTGAATAGTTGTCAAAAGATTGTTTTTATCCTATGTATCATGAGGAAAATCAGCATGTGTGTGGAAGCAAAATTCCTTTCATTTTCTGATCTGAGCCTGCAAAAGAGCAAACCTGTGGAAGAGCACAAGAGCCGCCAAACTAAGCTGCTAAATATTGGTCTTTCAAAAAGGGGGGCATTAACAAAATGTTTGATATAATTGTACATGGTCAACTAAAGGCTACAAGCATTTCTATGCATCTTTGCACTAGGAAACTTACCTTCTAATGTGGAGTATATCAATGAAAAGTTTAAAAGTGCCCAATTTTGCATTCAGTAATCTTGATCATAAATTCAGAAGTTCATAGATAAAATAAATCTAGTTGCAGCCTAGATAATTGTTACTAAGACCACAAAAGCCACCTATTGTCGGAATATGTAGGGCACTATCAAACAAGGTACGCTGAATCGATACCGGTAGACGTACCGGTCGCCTACCGGACCGGTTCGAGACCGGAACCGGTCCGTACCGGAACAGATCCGGTACGAACTGGTCTTTGTTTATATATATTTTTTATTTTGGTTCATAGACGCGCCCGGACGCGCACGAAAATTTTTTTTTTTCATTCGCGTCTGCGCACAAAAAAAAAAATTCTCTAGCCATAGAGTGGCATTTATGACCCGCGCGGATGGGGAGATCGCGCGCGGGGCGATTCCCAGCTCGGAAAATCATGCCACATGCTCTCACACTGCAGCGCACGCGTTGTGGTTAAAAAAAAGAAGGTACCGGTGCGAACCGGTATGCCGGTACGCATCGGTACGCATGCATACCGGCCGGTACCGGTTCGAAAACAGCTGGAACCGGTATTCAGATAGTTGGAACCGGTATCCATGCTGTCCAGGTACCGATTCCTGGCCGGACTGGTCCGGTACGGACCGGTTCGGCAGACCATACTATCAATTATGCTTAATATTGACTAGTAGTGGATGTATCTTTTAATGTTTACGGATGTGGAGGATATTTGGTGCTGATGAAGAAAGTGTAGTTGATTATTTTCCTTAGTCACAATGGGACTCTTTTCTAACTTTAGTTTAAGATGCTAGAAGTGGTAAAGAGCAGTTTAAGAAAGATAATTAGTTTGCCCTTCGATCATTTAATATTTCAATCCCTACTCAATTGCTGGTTATCATGTCTTACAGCTTTTTGCTTGCTGCTCCGATTCTTAAAAGTTATTCCATATGAGAAATAATATTGATTTAAATAATATCATCGACATCATACCTTCTTTTGATCTTCAGTGATACCTAGCTATATGTTTAATCTGCAGATTCCAGGTTTACACAACAAGAGCTCCCAGCTTGCAAACCAATCCTAACTCCAGCATGGGTAAACTTCATACTAATCCTTTGAAATCCGAGCTGGGAAACAAAATTATTGTCTAATTTCACTTTTTCTAATTTTCTGAGTAATTCGTTCCATTTTATTTTTTTTCAGATTATAACGGCATTTGCTTTGGTTGGTTTAGTTTTTGTTCCTATTGGACTTGCTTCCCTCTCCGCATCGGAACAGGTAACTTATACCTCTTAGCTGGATCAGCAACCTTTCCCTGCATGTGTGCTTATGGCTAAGCAACTCCTTTCTTGAAATGCAGGTGGTTGAAATTGTAGACCGTTATGATATAGACTGCATTCCTGAGCAGTTTCAGAATCATCAACTTGCATATATGCAAAGCAGTCAAACTAATAAAACCTGTACCAGAAATTTAATTGTGAGTACAGTTGTCTGCAATTCTGCTAAATTGAAGGATCTTTCCTTTTCTTTGCTATATTAAAATGTTTATAACCCATAATTTAAGACTTTCTTTAATGTAATTTGATCAACTGCTAACCTTTTCAGGTGCCAAGGAAAATGAACAGTCCTGTCTATGTTTATTATCAGCTTGACAATTTCTATCAAAACCACCGTAGGTAAACAAAAATTTAATTTGCATCAGAAATTCTCTTGTATTTTGTGATGGATTTCTTTATTTATGATCTCAATTTGTTTATTATCATGACTCTAGAGACTTATTTAAAAACATTATTTCTTCGAGCTTAAGTGATAGAAAATAAGAAATAGATAAATGGGGATACTAGTTTTAATTCAGTGAATTTAATTCTATCCCCCTCCCAGCAGCTGCATCATCAGAAAATGTTACCAAATGACTGAATTTGTCATGGGAAGACAAAACCCCTTAAAATCAGGATGCACAGGATGTGGAGAGAGAGAGAGAGAGAGAGAGAGAGAGAGAGAGAGAGAGAGAGAGAGAGCATTGATGCAGTATTGATTGATAATTTATTTGAGCATGCCCAAAACGTGAACGGTTTTCGATTGGCAAACTTGTTTTCTCCATGAGTTTTATCAAGATGAAGTTGCATAAGGATCGTAGATGTAATTGGCATCTCAAGAGATAAAGCTCATTGAAAGCAGCCATTGCAGAAGTTGTTGCTGTATACCATATTTCCACATTTTCTTGACTATGTAAAAAATAACATTATCAAACTCCATAACTTAAATTGTTTCATGACATTGGTCCTAGATCAAATTGCAAGAAGGTTAAATCAAATTCTAAAGTTTCTCATTTCAGTGCGTGCCATCCAGCACTAGCATGTTACATGCTGTGCCGTCCGTGCCGGTGCTTGGCATGCACGGGTATGCACTGGGACATGCACTGGCGTGGTATGTGCCAGTCTGCCTGCCAGCGTGGCTGGTATGTTAATCCTTGGATAAAACATTACACAGCAGAAGTTTTGTTATACAATAGTAGCAGACACATATTGGGGACCAAATTGGAATGCACAGAAGGCTTTTAATGGCCATGAGAGGATGCTATAGGTACTCTGCTGACTCCAACAAACAGAATTTTGGGATCAAGCAAATACCAAATAAATAGAGGAAAACAAGATTGCTTTTTCTTCTTTGTTCAAATGGCTATAGATTAGTGATATTTTGGCATCAGATGAGGCATGGATTGCTGGTTCCGGTGATCTCTTTCTAGAGAAAATGCTTCCCAAAATTAAGAAAGAGAAAATGAAGAGATGGAAAAGAAAAAGACTCATATATGTATTAATATTGGTTCTATGAGCTAGTTTCGGCTGGCGCTAACCCTAGTTATATATTGGTTCTGGCCGAAATTGAAACAAATTGAAACCAAAATATCTCGATTTTGGGTTTATAGTTCTGGACAAAACTTCATATGATTCTCTCAACTCCCTCACTTACAAATTATTTGCACACTAACATCAAAGGGGAAATATCATCATACCAATTCACTAGAGCATTACCCTAGCTTTGATTTGATTATCAAAGAGGGAAATAAAGAAAGACAAAAGCAAGGAGATTACAATTATGTTAGTTCATCAAGGTAATCTAGGGGAGACAACCACCTATGACTATTGTTTCTCATAGCAAAATTGTCTGCCGTCTTTTCACATCCAACGCTAAGATTTATAGGTGAAAGAGGTGCATATCTATCTTTTACTTGTCAAAGCTCATTTGTGTACCCAGTAAACCATTGCTTGTGTCTTGATGGTCATTCTATTTTTGATAAATATTGCATATAACTGGCAGAGCTTAATCTCTTGTATTTGGATCCAAGATTCCCATAGCATTAACTTCACTTTTCTAGACTGATGATATGTCACATTTTCTTGAAATTTTTTGGAACTCATTGAGGATACTTAACGAGACTGTGGTAAAAAATGTATTTAGGTATGTCAAAAGCCGAAGTGATAAACAATTGAGGAGTAAAGCTTATGAGCATGTGACAGATTCTTGTAAACCTGAAGACAAAGCAAATGGTTCGGCTATCGTTCCTTGTGGTCTCATTGCTTGGAGCTTGTTCAATGATACGTACAAGTTTTCATTAGATAGTAAGGTTTTAGAGGTGAATAAGAAGAATATAGCCTGGAAGAGTGATCAGGACCATAAGTTTGGCAGTGATGTTTATCCCAAAAATTTCCAGAGTGGAGAACTGATTGGTGGTGCCAAACTTAATGCCAGCATACCTGTAAGTTCTATTTTTTACCTTTTCCTGCTATTCTATTTTGCCAAATTTTCTTTAAGTTGGTCATAAGTCATGGTTCCAAACTTATATCCCAGAAGCGGGAGTGGGTGTGGGAGTGGATTTGGCTGCTCTTCTGGGGAAGCAGGTCTCTCAAAAAGAAAAAAAAAAGAACAGGGATGTGCTTAGGAAGCAGGTGAAGGGATGAGTTTCTGGAGCATGTTCGCCACCTCAAAAAGAAGTTTCCAGCTACTAATTTAACATACAGCAATTCAAACATTATAGTGGCTGTTTGCTTCAAAAAAAAAAGAAAAAAGAAGTTGCTGTTGTTACTAGTTTTGGAGGTCCCTTATGCTAATACATGTACGCAAAAGGTAGTTTGGAAATGATTGTTAATTATCTATTAACCCATTATAACAGCAATTACATAACAAGAATAACAGTTATTATACGATCATTCACTGTTTTTGTGATTAAGTTAATATGTTAAAAATTCAAACATATATTTCAATTCAGAAAACATTGCTTTTATTTTGGAACAGTTAATCTAATGCTGTTAACATACCTTCCATTATAATTATCAATAATATGACGGTTACGACGCACACTATTTCATTCAAAAGAAAAATTTCTGGTCAAATGGTGGACTGGGCATCAAAAAGCTTTTATTATCTATTGTAAGGGTTGATAACAGTTTCAGAGGAATGCTCTGGAGGCATTTTGGTTATAAATTTTGGATCAGAAGGTTCCCTAATGAAGTAAAGTTTTGGGTGGTCAGGATTCAGGTTAAGAATTTATGGCGCTTGGGGTGGGGTATGGTGGTGGCAGGGGTATGTTGGAGGTTGTAGCTTGAAAAGAAATGCAAGGATATTTGGTGGCAACAAACAATCAGGACTGGTAGTTATCAGTAAAGAAGTGGTTGAAGGACGTGTTCAGAGCTGTGAATGCTAAAACTGGAAGGCAAGTGAAAAAGGTTTTGAAGAAACTCGGGTTGATTTAGTCTTGTATGTCTTCTGTACTTGCATGAGGGTTTCAGTTTGTTTGAAGAGTCAAAGATAAAGGGTGTTAAAATAGTAGGTGTTGAAGTTTAGTTTTGAATGTTCTGCTTTCTTTGTTCTGTAATCTGCACCATGGTTTCATTGTGTTAATGAAATTATTGAGGCCCTCTAAGGTCTAACTTTCAGAGGGAGGCTGTTATAACAGGATAATGGTATTGTAGAAATCTTGGTTGCAGCAATGTGCACATTTTTTCTCTCTCAATTTTTTTTGGGGGCATGACTCATCACCAGCTTACATGTTTCAGTTAAGTGAGCAAGAGGACCTAATTGTTTGGATGCGAACAGCTGCGTTGCCAACTTTCAGAAAGCTCTATGGGAAGATCGAGGTGGACCTTGAGCTAAATGACAAAATAACAGTGGTGATACAGAACAATTATAACACGTACAGTTTTGGAGGGAAGAAGAAGTTAGTTCTTTCAACTACAACTTGGATTGGTGGAAAAAATGATTTTCTTGGTGTAGCATATCTGACAGTTGGTGGCTTGTGCCTGTTCTTGTCAATTTGCTTCGTGCTTCTATATGTGTTCAAGCCAAGGTAAGCATCTCTCATATTGCCCAGCAAAGAGGCACACTTTTTTTGCCTGTTTCCATATGCTCATTTTCATATATTGTGGTGGTCTACAACCAGTAGTTCAAGCAGGAAATTTTACAAACAACGGAAGTTTATCTTATTAAAAAGATGTCAACTCTCACATTCATGTTTCAATAAATCAGTGGTAAAATTTATTTTAGGCGTCAAACATCTTCGAATCTGCTGTTGATTTTAGATACATCCTCTTGGGTTTTGAGTGTCAAACTTGGCACCTTTGCAATCGGATATGACAGTTTTTAACAAATATTTGTAATATCTTTTCTTTAGAACTGATGAACTGTGTGTGTCAGTGGTTTGTTTCTTCTTATCCAGAAATGTGAAAAGGGCTTAATAGGACCTTGACCTTAGCTTCCCTGTCCAGCAGTCTGTTTTATGAAGAAAATAGTATATAACTTCAATCAGAGATAGATAAATTTCTACATCATTATTATTATTATTTGGTTCTGTTGATGATATATGAGATGCATATGGTAATGAAGAAAGAAATGCAAGAGTAGGATTGGTGTCGCACAAGATATAATCATGTCTTAGATAGCTGAGGTTTTTGAGTAATGAATGAGCCAGAAAGGATCACAAAACGTGAATTGGTGGATGCTGTAGTGAAAGTGAACAAATTAAACGGAGCCTATTCTATATAATGAAGAAATTCCTCATTATTTACAGTTGCTGGAAACTAGCCCTGTGCTTTATGTTTGCAAGTTAGTACCAATATTGTAGAAAATATTACACTTATCATTGGTCATTTCTTGAAGAAACAATCATTTGATGTTTTAATTTTCCTTGTTTAATTATAATACGCTGTGTAATCAATCATCTTATGGATCGATTAAAAAGAAACAACCTATTGAACTGTATAAAATTTTGCTTCCTAATTATAATTATCAAATTAATTTTGGCATTGATTTTTCTGCAGGACCCTTGGAGATCCATCATACTTATCATGGAACAGGAATGCAGCAGGGCATCCAAGCTAGCATGGCTATCTTTATGATCTCCAGCTTCTCAAGCAATTGGCATGAAACAGACTGCGCTGCCTTCTGTTCTCTTGAGATCTTTTCATCACATAAGCCCAGAATTGATTATGGGACACTTTTATCTTCATGGTTTAATGCATATGTTAATCTGTGTCCCTAGACCAAGGGGAACCTGTTTCCTTTCTTGCCTTTGGGCGTTTTGCACCATTCTAAATCCTGTGATACTCTTCGCTGATAACTTTTGGAGCGTATGATGTCTGCAATTTTTCATTGATTGTCCTGTGGACCTCTACATTATACTATGCAGTTCCCCCTGCCTCCCCTTTTCCAAGCCTCATACTGAATCCAATTCCGAGCTCTGAATTGGTTTCCCTCCAAAGGGAGCCTTGCTTCCTTTTGATGTGAAAAATGCTTCATTAGAGTTGGGGGGAAGTGGGAACGAGAAAATCCAGCCAATTTTCCTCTGGTTTTGAAATACTATGACCTCCAAATCTAACACAAGGAAACACTAGCTTAGTTGACGCAGAAAACCACGCCATTTAACCGTTACAGGCCTCCCGATTAAGGCAGCGAGTTACGAGGGCTCTGCGATGGTCTCATTCCATATCACAATCCCTCTACTTCCCTCTTCTGTTCAAGCATTATATAGAAGACTACGAAGGACAAAAGTGCCTGGGTGTGTTAAAATTCGTGCGGGTGCGGTTGGAGGGAGAGGCTCCAAGGAGAGAGAAGGAGTGACTCGGGATGTGTGCCTGGGTGTGTTAAAATTCGTGCGGTGGGTGGGGTATTTTCTCAAACATCTGGTGAGTGACTGTGAGGGGGAGGGGGGGGGGGGGGGGGGGGGGGTCATCCTCGCTGGTGGGGAGCACCAAGCTCCTTCCCTCTGGTGTGGCACCCGGCCTACAAGGGGGATGGCGACGCAGGGGACTCCGGGTCCCAAGGATGCAGAGGCGGCCATGGGGGACAAGCAACGTCCGGGCGAGAAGAGCCGGTCATGGGCGGATGTGGCGAAGGGCCTTCCGGATGTGGCGAAGAGTCTCCCGAAGGCGCCGTTATGGTCCAATCACCAAATCTCTGCCGCAGAGTTGGAGTCCCTGAAGCTCCGATTCACTGACGTGGTGGAGATCCCGCCGGAGAAGATGGAGCTGGCTAGGGCGGCCTGGCGCGACTCTGCTGTTATCATGCGAAGCCTAGGGCGCAGAGTGCCGGTGGAGTGGATCTGCCGGGAACTGCGAGTGGCCGGGAAGCTCGACTACGACGTCGAGGGCTTCACGATGGCAGAGGAGTCCTTCGTCTTCCGCTTCAGGTGCGAGAAAGACCGGGAGGCAGCAATGGAGGCAGGTCCTTGGCTAGTGGCAGGGCAGCTCCTAGCGATGGAGCGTTGGCGGCCTAACTTCGTTCCGGGGGCCGAGCAGTTGAGGCGGGCGGTTGTGTGGCTTCGACTCCCGAGCTTGCCGACGGAGTACTGGACTAAGGAGCTCATCTGGTACATTGCGGAGAAGGCGGGTCGGCCTCTGGCGCTGGATAAATTCACCGATCAAGGCCGGAAGCTGGGATTTGCCCGCGTCAAGATCGAGGTGGACGTGTGCGAGCCGCTCCGGCCGGGGACCTTCATCCAGGTAGGCTCTGATTCCCTCTGGCAGGCATTCCGGTACGAGAACCTGCCCGGGTTCTGTTTCAGGTGTGCCAGGATCGGGCACGGTGAGGGCGCTTGCCCGTTCCCGTCCACATCCCCGGTGGGGGCTGGTGTGCAGGGTGGCCCTCCTCCTCAGGAGCCGGGGGCGGAGTTGAAGGAGGGGGACCGCCTGGGAAGCCGGTTGCCCTTTGGCCCGTGGCTGTCCACCTCCAAGATGTGGCAGCCGAAGGGGAGCAAGCCGAAGGGGAAGCAGACCGCAGTCTCGGAAGGGGCTCTCTCGCCGGTCCGGGCGGCCTCCGGGTCGGGGCCGAGGTCCCCTTCAGCGGCGATACCCGCTGCTGCGTCGCCCACGGACACGGAGGGGTGGCAAAAACCCTCTAAAGTGGCGAGGAGGAGGTCGCCGGAGAAGGAAGCGGTGGGTGGGGAGCTGATCACTGAGTCAACTCCTCTTGACTCGGGGTCCGGGTTGAACTCGGCATCTACTGCAGGCCGAGTGGCAACTGGGCGAGTTGAGGCGAGCGGGCCGGGTCCTGGGCCATCCGTGATCCTACCCAAAGTGAGTACGGGCCAGGCTAGAATGGGCCAGAAGAACGACTCTGGGAGGGATTGTGGACAGGGCCCAAGCCCTATGAAGCGGGCCCGCAGCCCGGCAAGGGGTTTCAGGGGACTGCAGGCGAGACGGAATTTGCCGTCTCAGATCCCGCGGTCCTCTTCTTCATCCTCCTTCGATGATCCGCAGTACCGACGGAGGGTGGAGGGTAGGAGGCACTTCAGGAGTGCTTCACTGCCTCCGGCTAGGGCCCCGAGCCGGCCGGCGACTGGTGTCGCCCCAACGGGTGAGGGACCCGTGGTGCCAGTTCCGGTGGCCTCTTCTCCGGCGTGCGATCCTGTGGCAGCGATTCCGACTCCTCTGCAGCGGGTGGCAGTGGAAGAAGGCGTCGAGGTGACATCAGCTGGTATGGCCTCGGACGGCAAGGTGGTGGAGGGACTTCCGGTTCTGCCGATGCAGTGTGGGGAGACGCCACCGGACCTGCAAACTGGTGATTGGTCAGCGTCGGGAGTAGAGGAGGTGCTCTCGAGGTTGCCGGTGGAGCCAGCCCCTGGTGCTTCAACGAATGTGGTGCTGAGAGGCCTCCCGGGTCAGTCTGATCAGGGTTCCAGCTCCCCCATTCAAGCTCATGGGAGGGTGGTGGAACTGTTACGGGCGGTGATTCAGGATGCTGGGGTGGAGTCTGGGGACTCATCCAAACATGGTGGGGGTAGCCCAAGTCAGGGGCATGCCTCATCCTCATCCCATAGTTTTAAATGAGAATACTAGCTTGGAACTGTAGAGGGGCGTCCAAGCCGTCTTTCTGGACGTCGTTCAAGAGATTAGTTCAACTTCATTGCCCCGAGGTTTGTTTTATTTGTGAGACGCGAGTCTCTGGAGAAGGCTTGTGCCGGGTGATGCGGAGGTTGGCCGTTGACTGGGAATCTTTTGTGATAGAGTCCCAGGGATTGTCTGGTGGTATTGTGATGCTGTGGAGACGTGGAGTGGCCTCTATAGAGGCATTTTGCAATTGCCCGCAGCAGGTTGTGATGGTCATCTCTGAACCGAATGAACCCCCATGGGTCCTGTGTGGGGTCTATGCCAGCACGGATTACCGCACTAGGAGACTTCTTTGGGGTGAGCTGTCTCGGTTGTTGTCCCAGGGGGTGCCGACGATGGTGGTGGGTGACTTCAACTGTATCCTTGCCCCCTCTGAGAAACGTGGAGGCAGAACTTATTCGGATTCGGTGGACAGGAGGGAGTTTCGGGAGTTTATGAATGGGGCTGGCTTAGTGGATCTCGGGTTCACTGGGCCGCGCTTCACCTGGTGCAACAATCAGACTGGTCGCTCGAGGGTGTGGGAGCGGCTTGATAGGGCCATTGCCTCCCCGGATTGGATTCAGCGGTTCCCTTCCTATCAGGTTAGTCATCTTGCTCGGATTGCCTCAGATCACTGTCCTATTCTGATTTCTACAGTTTCGAGCTCCAGCTACCACAGCCCTTTTCGTTTTGAGAAGCTGTGGTTGTCTTACCCCCAATCTTGGGGAATAGTCAGAGAGGCTTGGGCCATGCCAGTTCAGGGTGATGCCATGCAGAGGGTGTCGCGGAGGCTGGAGCTCACCAAGCGTCGTCTTCGAAGATGGAACCGGGAGGTAGTGGGTAACATATTCCGGAGACTAGAGGAGGTGGAGGGCAGGATTGCAGATCTTCAGGGGAGGGAGGACTATGGTGGGGAGTTGGAGGAGGGTGAGATGTCGGATTTGCGACGCTATTTGGCATCCCATCATTCCTTGCTACATCAACAGGAGACAATTTGGAGGCAGAAGTCGAGGGTCCAGTGGGTCAAGGAGGGGGATCGGAACACTAGCTTTTTCCATCGATCGACGGTCATCAGGAGGCAAAGGAATATGATTCGATCGTTGAGGGTTGGGACGGGCCAGTGGGTGGTGGAGGACTCTGCAGTGAGACAGGTGTTGTTAGAGTTTTTCAGATCCAGGTGGACGGAGGTAGATGGGCTCTATGTATCGGATCAGCTTCCCAGGCCGGCAGTCCGTGTTGAGGAGTCAGAGAATGCAGCATTGATCCAGCCAGTTTCAGATAAAGAAGTGCAGGAGGCAGTGTGGTCCCTGGGGGAGGACAAGGCTCCAGGTCCGGATGGATTTCCGCCGTTCTTTTTTCGTAGATATTGGAGCATCATTCGGAGGTCAGTTGTGGAGGCTCTGCAGTTATACTTCGCTCGGGCGGTGATGGCGGATGCCTGGCAGGCTACTTATATAACCTTGGTCCCGAAGCGTCAGGATGCGGCGGAGCCGGGTCATTACAGGCCCATTAGTTTGTGCACCTCTTTGTACAAGGTAGTAGCGAAGATCATGGTTGGGAGAATGAGGGCCTTGTTGCCTAGCTTGATTAGTATGGAGCAGGGGGCGTTTGTGGGGGGGGAGGAGCATTTCCGATAATATATTGCTAGCCCAGGAGATGATGGGAGATCTACAGCGCGCATCGAGGAGGCGTTGTTTGATGGCTGTGAAACTGGATATGGAGCGTGCTTACGACCGGATTCGTTGGGACTTCCTCAGGTGTGCTTTGGAGAGCTTTGGTTTCCATCAGATCTGGATTGACTGGGTCCTGGGCTGTGTGCAAGGGCCTAGTTTCTCCATCTTGGTCAATGGTACGCCATCTCCCTTCTTCAGAGCTACTATGGGGCTTCGCCAGGGATGTCCTCTTTCCCCATACTTATTCATTATTTGCTCTGATGTTCTCTCTCGTTGGCTACATGCTGCTTGTGAGGACCAGGGGCTGGCCGCCTATAGTCCAGCCCCTGGCGCCCGGCCCATTTCTCATTTGTTGTTTGCAGACGATTGCCTTCTGCTTGCTAGGGCGAGACCTAGTGAGGCCTGCACCTTCCAGAGAGTGCTGTCGGAGTACTGTGAGGCGTCGGGCCAGAGGATTAATCTCCAAAAGTCAGCCATATTCTTCAGTCCGAGCACGGAGCGGAGGGTGCGATGGGAGATCAGGGTGATTTTGGGGATGCAGGAGCAGGAGGGGGCACTAGATTACCTGGGAGTTCCCATTACTGGGAGGAGGTTGCGGGTGGCGGAGTGTTCCACACTGGTGTAGAGAGTACAGAGTAGGCTTGAGGGTTGGAGGGCCTCATCCCTCTCTATGATGGGCAGGCTGACGCTGGTCAGGTCAGTGCTATGCTCCATGCCGGTTTACATTATGGCCCACACAGTTGTGCCGAAGACAGTGCTGGTAGGGATTGAGCGGCTGATGCGGAGCTTCCTGTGGGGCTCTTTGGGGAGGGGCCATGGAGTTCATCTAGTGGCCTGGGAGAGAGTCTGCACGCCTTTGAGTGAGGGTGGCCTAGGGGTACAGTCTCTCCTGGCTAGGCGTGAGGCACTCTTGGCGAGGCGTGCTGTGCAGCTTGTTCTGGAGCCACATGGTCTATGGAGTCAGGTCATGTCAGCGAGATATGGTCCAGCAGGCTTAGTGGGCCAGGTGAGGGGTAGCCGGAGGAGTTCCTTTATGTGGCGGGAGATTGGGAGGTATCTGCCTATGGCTCAGGCACACTCCAGGTGGTTGACTGGCGATGGCAGGTCCATTGATGTTATGGAGGACCCATGGGTGGATGCTCTCCCGCTGAGCTTGTGGCCGACGATGATTGGAGTTGAGTTAGCTGTGGGACTCCGGGTATGTGACCTCCTCGTGCCAGGCGAGAGGGAGTGGGATGAGGACAGACTGGGTCAGTTATTTGGGGAGCACCTAGTGGAGCGCGTTCGGGCTCTTCCCATCCCGGGGTCAGCTGGTCCGGATGTCAGGGTCTGGAGTACCACTTGTAGGACCAGAGTCAGTGTTGGTGATGTTTCTCGGGTTCTTCAGCAGGAGTCTGAGCTGAGTAGGGACTGTGGTTGGGTATGGAGGTTTGGCCTACACCAGAGGGTGGCACTGTTCCTCTGGAAGGTGGCCTGGGATCGCCTGCCGACTAGTTCAGAGTTGAGTCGACGGGGGGTCGGCATTTCCCCCTTGTGCACGCTCTGTGAGGTGGACGAGTCAGTGGATCATGTACTCTTCCAGTGTGGCTGGGCGAGGAGGACTTGGAGGCTGTCTGGGTTCTCGGAGGGTGTCTAGAGCCGGAGGGACGGCTTCCTGGAGGAGGTTCGGGGCTGGTCTAGATCCCCACCGATGCGATGTTTGGCCGTTAGAGCGGCATGTACAGCTTACCAGATTTGGTTGGCCAGAAATGGCCGTATTTTTGGTGATATCAGTCTGTCCCCGTGGTTTGTGATGGAGCGGGCTCGGGCGCAGGCAGCGGAGTTCCTCCATGTTGACTCAGTCCTTGGACCTATGATAGCTCGGGACATCTGGGGCCCCCACTCTGCTTCGGCAGCTCCTCATGTGGTGTTTTTCACCTGGGAGCCCCCACCCCCGAGCTTCCTCAAGGTCAATTTTGATGCCTCAGTCCAGGATGGCGGCAGGAGGGGAGGTGCTGGGTTTGTCATCAGGGGCCCGGATTCCCGCTTGGTGGCAGCAGGAGGCTGTCAGATCTTCGACATCTCAGTTCCAGGGGCAGAGCTGCGGGCAGCTTGGATGGGGTTGCGATATGCGCGATCCGTTTTGCGGGCGAGCTCCATCATCCTGGAGGGAGACTCGGCCACTGTGATCAGTTGGGTCCGGAAGGGCCCGTATAGCGATAGGGCAGTTCACCCACTGCTCCGGGATATATGGTTGATGGTGAGGGGGGGGTGCTCTTTCGAGCTGGGCATGTATATCAGGAGGCCAATGGTGCGGCAGACTGGGTGGCGGCGTTTGTTGCGTGCCACTCAGGCGGCTCACTATGGGTCGGTGAGGGTGATTTACCTGGTGCTATCCGGGAGATTTTGTATGCTGACTCTTCTAGGTGCATTTGTACCCGAATAGTATGAATCATCGGTTTTAGCAAAAAAAAAAAAAAAGGACAAAAGACTAGAGATAACAGTGCGCGCGCGCTGGTTGGTTGCTGGTGCCCTCCCCGCCCTTGTTTTCCTTCACCTATTCTTCCTCAACCTCAACGTAAAACCCTCCACCATGGTAGTATCCAAAGAAGTCATTGCTGCTCCTTCCCTGCAATGTAGAGGATTCAGCCTTCTCATTGGCATCTTAACTCGTGCCGACCTCTGCATCTGCCGCCGCTTCCATCAATCGTGCACAGAACCGAGCAAAAGAAGTGGGGCAATGCCTCATGCTACTTCGGTGGCATCTTCTTCGGCCATAGTAGTGCTGATTATGGGCTGGGCTTCGGGTCTAAACTCTATTCTTTCTTAATCGGACTTCAGGCCGAGCCTATATAAAATCTGATATTTTATGTACCAAGCCCGGCCCATGATTTGCTTTAGGCCACAGAGCTCAGCGAAGCTTGGCCAAATCCGACGGCTGGCGGCGATGAGCACGGGAGAAAGAGACCAAAACAAGGCACCCCTGTTTCAGATGAAATTCTGGCGATTTGCTAGCCCAAATCAACATGAACAATGGTTAGAAGGCCAAGAAAGACAAAGAAGAAGACGTAAAATACTCACCTCGGTCCAGCGAGGTGGTCCGGCGGCTTTTTCGATAAAGATCTAAGGAAGAGATTCGAACAGAAAACTTGAAATCGACGGTATTGTCTCGGGTGTTCGTCGATAGAGCTCAAAGGAGGAGGAGGCCTTAAATAGACCAAATCCCAGTCCTATCCAGGTGGTGATCAAACCAGTGCTAGATTCTTGGCGCCTGGCGAAATCGGGGAGGAAGAAGAGTCTTTGGAGTCTCCCTCTCGTCACAGCAGACTCGCATTGGAATGCTAGGCCAGGCCCACTAACCCAAAGGTAGTGGGCTCGCATGAGCTTATTCCAGCGACGGTGGCCATCCACTAACTTGGGAGAGCGAGAGAATGAACCAGTGGTTGCATGTGCTGAAGTTTTTCAACGTGACCAAGGAGATAATAATAGTTCTGGGACTTCGCTGTAACTTGATAATAATGGAGCTGATCACTTGTATACAGTGATGCTTTCTTTTGTAACTGCAACATGAAAATTTTTCAGTTTTTTTCCCCTTCCTATTTCAGAATGCTCTCCACATTTATATTTGAGTGCGAACTACAAAGAAGAGAAAAAAACAGTATAACCCCTGGCTTTCCGTCTCTATATTTTCCATTCAACTTCTGATCTACTTTCCTCTAACAACCATCAACCATCAATAGGTCTCCTAAGAGACGCCGAGAACAAATGGATCGGAATGGAGCTTGATCTCTGAGAGGTCATTTGCAAGAATCGCTCAAATACTTCCACTATGCTCGGTTCCAATCAATTTGTGCCTCTTGGCCTAGATATTGCCTTTAGTTTTCTGAATTTGGGCTTGCATTGGCAATATCAACCTAATTATACTCTATTTTTCGATGCCAGATGAATTGAAGGATCGAAAGTGCCAGTCCAACCCAACCCAAACCTGACATTTAGCTTCCTTACCCGTCAAATATCACTCAACGAGAATTTGGGCACGCATAAACTTTATTTTAACTAGGTCCGAGTTTTAACTCCAGCAATATGATTTATAGCCCAACCTAACCCAACGCAGCCCAAGTGCCCAACTTATGCCGGATAACTTTATTCAACGAATTAGATGCAGTTGGATAAGAATTGGGTTGGGCAAAGGTTGGATAATTTATAAAATATCAAATTGGGTGCGATAGGTGGGTTCATTACCCGACCCAATCCATCCAACTTCGCGCATGCCGATATTCAGTTTCCTGCGAAGAGCACTCTTGCCGACTCTCTTCTCCATTTGTCGCTATTGCTACGCTTAATTCCAGACAACATATGCAAGCAGGAGGTTAATTTAAATTTAGTTCCAAGTAGAAAGCCTATTCAAGGTAATTTGGGCTGAAGTTGCAACTGATTCTTAATAAAAAATTGCAGCCTTACCTCTCATGTATAAAGAGGCAGTTCTTATATTTCATCCCCCGACATCCGGCTCGATTAATCTTATCATTGCGCCAAAGCCTGTCCTCAAAGAAGCATAACATAAATATCCGACCTAAGTATATCAGTTTGGATGTACCAACTAGGGTCCTCCGCTCTACCAACTGAGCTAAGGTTGGTTTGTAGCTTTTTTCTGGTAGAAATTAATGGAGAAGTGTTTTTTGGTAGAAAAAATGGTAATATTTCTGGTGCACTTGCGTAGAGCTGGACTTTCAGCCAAATTTACCCCCAAACATATCCCATCATCCCATGCCCACGTAAAGCATTGCCTCTGGACCTCACTTTTCCTCTTGAACTCAACATTGCATACACAGATGAATAGATGACATAAAATGACTGAACTGGAGGACAAATCTAGTGCCCACATGGAAGTTTTCTTGCTTGGTTTCCAAGAATTTAATGGAAGGTTGGAAGAGATGGCAGAATGAAGCAAACCAACACAATAAAAACCTTTACTGCTATTTCTTAATGGAAATCAAATGTGGACTGTCCATGAGCAGAGAATAAATGCATCGCTATCAGCACTGGAATTTTAACTTTGAGCTAACCAACAATATTTATAGTGGCAGTAACCTCAGATTTACTAGATCTACCAACTTAGGAATGTAAGATTTGTTTCTGTTGTCAATCATGGTCTTTGAACTAGAATTATCAAAATGTGGCACAGCCCGAGAATAAAAGCCACCAATTATTAGATGGTAAAGAAGCAAAAGCAACATAAATGACTAGTTGGAGTGAACAGAGGTAACAAGATAGTGCAGGCTCATGGGAATCTGCTTCATTGGTGCTATATTGCTTAATTGGTTATTTTTGCAAATTGCAATGCATTTTCATTTTTTTTTTTTTTTGGCCCTGTGGGTGTAAATCGTATTGTTGCACATTTTCATCTCTTATTCTTGATTTTTTAGTCTCTTTCTTGCTTCTCATGCTAATGAATGATGCTAGATTGTCTTTTCCTAAGATCAGGTAGTGTCATGCCCCGAATCCAACATCTGAGTCTAGAATGCGACACGGCCGCACATTCTCTAAAGCAGAGCCCTAGAGAATATGTTAGGCTTAAAAATTTATCACAACTTCAATATCCGTGACCCAAAATGATCTCATTTTATAACAGATAACACAATTATTCCAATTACAAAATTTAATCATCTAGTCAGTATCAGTGACGCTCTATCTAATCATCTCCTCCACCTATGATTTCAACCATAGCCATATACTATACAACATGCAACTATGAAAAAGAGAAAGAGAAAAAGAAAGAGGGTTGTGAGCTTTACAGCCTAATAAGAATTCCAAACTGCTACACCATAAGTAATAAGAAAATAATCAATTAATAATGCTAGAAAAATATTGTATCAATAGTCAAAAAAACTCATAAATAACTTGCACATAAATTCTCATTATTATCTTTTCAAAAAGCCCATAAAGACATATATATATATATATATATATCTCATATATCACCAGTCGTTCAACAATAATTTTTATGTCACGTTATTCATTTCTCATTAACTTGATGCCCAGGTTTCTTATCAATTTTTCTTTTTCTTTGGATTTAAAATAACCAAAATCATGACCTAGCTCGAGGCTAATACCGTATCACATTGTAGCACATGATGGCTATCCAACCCACGTTATAGCTTGTGGTGGCTTTATAACCCAGCTCGAGACTGATATGATGTATAAGCCCGTGGTGGCTTCATGACCCATCTCGAGGCTGATATCACGCGTAAGCCCGTGATGGCTTTATGACCCATGTCGAAGCTGATACCATGCGTAAGCCTGTAGTGGCTATCCAACCCACGTTATAGCCCGTAGTGGTTTTCCATGTGTCAGCGAGGTTAGTCCAAATCATATCTTATCCCTCTGATTTATCTGATGCTCTTGTCAAATCAATTATCACTTATACAATCAATTTTTCTCAAAGTCAAGATATCTTTGTTCATATAATCATGTTCTCAACATCTGATATGTATAATAACCACATAAATATATTTGTACTAGAAATCATATGAAAGTATATCGTCACATGCCAAACCGATATAAATCTCATGATGCAAATCCAGCGATACAAACCAATAAATATGTATGTGTGTGTGTGTATATATATATATAGTGATTCAAGTATGGAGATTCTTACATCTATCGCAATCCAATGCAGCTACAACGTTACCAATCCATACCTAACATGTCCAGTCAATTTAATATCATTATAACACCAACTTATCTTGTATCAGTCACTCACCATATTAATAAATTAATTATTCAGTAATCACTTAATTTTTCTAATATTACCTTTATTCTCTATTCTCCTCTAATTGAAAATTAAACTAGAAGGTTAGGGCCTTACCTCAATTTAGAAATTCGAGTATAAGATCTCGTTGGGATTCTTTCTGCCTGGATGACTCGAAGTCTTCTTCTCCACTATATCGTGCCACAGGCATGGTGGCCTTGGGCTTGGCCTCTTCGGGCCGGCCAACAAGCCTAAAGGTTGGGTTGGGCGCTGTCAGGCTCGTCTTAGCCACTTTGGCACGACTCACGAGCCCTAAAAATTAGGGTTATTACATGTAGAGATATGCAAAAGTTGCCATTATAGACACTTTAGAATTCTTGATGCTACTTGGCAGCCTACATCAGACGTTAGCTCAAGGTGTTAATTAGGTGGCTGCTGTCAATGCGTGTCAAGCAAGAAATATTATTTTAATTGCACAGGCGGCTGCATAATTAATCTTTGATTGGAAAGCACAAACTATGCATACATGTCTTTATTTACATGCATGGATTACTCCTACCCTCTGTTAGATTTTTATTAAATAATGATTAAAAGTTTTCATACTTAAAATATATATATTATATATATATATGTTAATAAGGGAGTTTGGCTTGGTGGTTGGTGTGTTGTTTGGGTGGGGATGAGATAACAAGTTCGATTCCCATTCCCAACTTTTTATTTCTATTACGTAAAGCTTGGTTTTCTTGTGCTCGTTGGGATGTTCCCTCCTGCTTGTCCGAGCCGAGGTTCTCTGCAGCCGAGCTAGGCATGTGCTTGTCCGAGCCGAGGTTCTCTGCAGCCGAGCTGTGCCTGTGCTTGTCCGAGCGAAGGTTCTTTGCGCATGTGCTTGTGCTCGCTGGGCCCTGCCCCTGCTCGTCCGAGGTTCTGTGTGCCTGTGCTCGTCCGACCCACCTCAACTGAAGCGCAAAGAGCCGAGGCCGAGGTCGGACCACAGGTGTGATGAGCCCAGAGGAGCCGAGGTCGGACAACGGGTACGATGAGCCAAGAGGTGCGTGGGCCGTGCCTCGCACCCATAGCACGAGGAGCCACGTCGCTTCCTCGTTAGCACCTCTTCGCAACCAACCTCGCATCCGCTGGCCATACTCCCAGTGTTTTTTCAAACTTTCTTACCGGTTTTGACCGTTGGATCGGTTTTGGGTCGCGTCTGTCCCGAAGAAGTCTATAAATAGACCTCTTCGGATTAGACAGGATATATATAAAAAATTGAAAACAGAGAACTTCTATTCTTCCTGTTTGCTGTTTTTCTTTCAATCAACGGGCTTGCTGCATACTGATTCTGGGTTCGAAGGCTTCTTTGATCCGTGCAAATCATTGAGGCAGAAGGAACAGTGCGAGAGGCTGTTGTATCTCAGGAGTAGAACGCCATCTAAGCCTAGTGCACTGTAAGGCGGCGAAATCTACTTCAAGAAAAGTGACCAACATACCACGCCTCAGCATCTCGGGTTCCATTTTTCCACTTTCTCTATTTATTTTCTGCAAGCCTATTTCTGCCTATTATTTGTTAAAGTAGAGTATTATAGATTTAAAATTTTCTGGGACAGTATTTATTCCCAACATTCTTGAAGTAGATTTCTTCATACATATAATAGGCTAGTACTTAGAGTTACTCCAATGGCCAATGCAAGTGACCCGGTTCCTCCTGAAAAATTTAATGGAAATAACTTTAAACGTTGGAGACAGAAGATGGAAATCTTCTTAACCACACTTGGGTTATTTTCCATAATCTTTGACTCTCCTCCAAATGAGGAAGAGAATGAACCAGCTAGAACTTGTAATTTGGAGGAATTTAAGAAGAAAGACTACCTATGTAGGGGAAGGATTCTGTCCTATCTTACTGATCCCCTTTTTGATGTCTACTGCACTTTTAAAACCTCCAAGGAGATTTGGGATGATCTTAATAAGAAATATGGTATCCAAGATGCCGGAATGGACAAGTATGCTGCTAGTCAATTCCTGTCTTATAAGATGGTTGACACCAAGCCCGTAGTTGATCAAGCCCATGAGTTAACAGTGATTTATCATGAATTAGGCTTAAGGGGAATGGGTATAACTGAGAGCCTTCAAGTTGCTTGTACCATTGACAAGCTCCCACCTCCTTGGAAAGACTTTGGGTTATCCCTGAAACATAAAACCGAGGATATGACAATGAAAACTCTATTGTCTGCCATTAGGATCCAAGAACAACACCTTGAGAAAGATAATGAGCAACTCATGAATCCTGAGCTTCTAACCAAGGTGAACTTTGTAGAAGGCCAAAATAAGACCCATAAGTTCAAGAACTCCAAATTTGAAAAGGGTGGACCTAGAAACAAAAGAAAACATATGAAGCCAAAACATCATATCAATAAGAATGATCGGAAGCCGATTTGCTACAATTGTGGGAAACTCGGTCATATGGCTCGAGTATGCCGGATGAAGAAGAAGAAGTATCAGAACTATGAACATGCGCCTTCTCAACCTGCAAATCCACAAACCAACATGGTGCTATCCAGTACTGGTCCTACTAGTACTGATGATCGGTATGTAACTTTAAGTCCAGAATTAAATTTGGCAATTTGCTCTACCGATTGGTTAGTGGGATACAGGTGCGAATGTTCATATGTGTACTGATCATACCCTTTTTACTACTTATCAGGTCCGGAGCGGCCTAACAGTAACTATGGGAAACTCCACCTCGGCACGAGTGCTTGGAACTGGAAAAGTACTTCTAAGGCTTACGTCTGGGAATGTGCTTACACTATTTAATGTATACCATGTGCCCGATGGAAGGAGGAATCTGATCAGTGGATCTCTTCTAAATAGAAGTGGTTATTCTTTGTTATTTCAATCTAAGAAAGTGATTATAACAAAGAATGGAACATTTGTAGGCAAAGGCTATGAGTGTGATGGCTTGTATGTAATAAATAATGTATCTTTGGATTTTTCTTCTGATAACAATAATAAAATTGTGCTTTCAATATGTTCTTCATCTCTTTGGCATGCTAGATTAGGACATGTGAATAATAATACTATTAAAAGAATGATTAGCTCTGGTTTATTGCCTAATGTTTCATTAAATGAAAAGGAAAGGTGCCAAATTTGTGTTCAATCTAAACAACCTAGAAAACCATTTAAAATAGTAAATAGAAATTCAACTTTATTAGAATTAATACATTCAGATGTATGTGATCTAAATGGAACTTTGACTAAAGGGGGTAGAAGGTATTTCATTACCTTCATAGATGATTATTCTAAGTATTGTCAAGTTTATTTAATGAAATCTAAAGATGAAGCATTTGAGATGTTCAAGACTTACAAATCTTTAGTAGAAAATCAACTTGACAAGAGAATAAAGATTCTCAGGTCAGATAGAGGAGGAGAATACACCTCTAATGACTTGAATGAATTCTGTAGAGTTAATGAAATTCTACATGAAGTTACACCTCCCTATTCACCTCAGTCTAATGGAGGGGCTGAAAGGAAAAATAGGACTCTGCAAGATATGGTAAGATCTTTGCTTGCCAACTCAGGTTTACCTGAGGTTTGATGGGGGGAAGCAATGCTTACTGCATGTTTCCTGCTTAATAGGGTTCTATTTAAAGGTTCTAATAAATTTCCTTATGAACTTTGGAAAGGAAGAAAACCTAACCTAAATTTTGTAAAAGTTTGGGGTAGTTTGGCTAAGGTTAATATTCCTTTAATCAAGAAAAGAAAATTAGGACCTAATACTTTTGATGCTGTGTTTCTTGGTTATTCTCTTAATAGCGTTACTTATAGGTTCTTAGTCATTAGTTCTGATATTAATGGCATAGATAAGAATACTATAATTGAATCTAAAGATGCTTCTTTCTTTGAAGACATTTTTCCATTTAAGGATAAAATAGAAAAGCATTTAATAGATAGATCTAATGATGCATCTTGTAGTTCGCCATCTAATTCTCTAATTATTCCTAATAATGAAAATGAAAATGAACTTAATGATATTAATGAACTTGGTAAAGGAAAAAGAATTAGGAAAAAGAAAGATTTTGGATCTGATTTCTGTATCTTTATGGTTGAAGATGATCCTAAAACTTATAAAGATGCTATGAACTCATTAGATTCTATGTTTTGGAAGGAAGCTATTAATAGTGAAATGAATTCACTTATGACTAATAAAACATGGTTTTTAACTGACTTACCACCTGGTAGTAAGGCTATAGGTTGTAAATGGATATTTAAGAAGAAATTAAGACCTGATGGTTCTATTGAAAAATACAAAGCAAGATTAGTTGCTAAGGATTTTTCTCAGAAAGAGGGTATTGACTACTTTGATACATATTCTCCTGTAATTAGAATAACCACAATTCATACTTTAATTGCACTGGCTTCAATCCATAATTTGATAATTCATCAAATGGATGTCAAGACTGCCTTCCTTCATGGTGATTTAGAGGAAGAGATCTATATGGATCAGCCAGAGGGATATGTGGCTCAAGGACAGGAAAGAAAAGTTTGTAGGTTAGTCAAATCCCTCTATGGTTTAAAACAAGCTCCTAAGCAATGGCATAGGAAATTTGATAAAATAATTGTTTCTTATGGCTTTAAAGCAAATGAATCAGATAAGTGCTTATATTCAAAGTTAGAAAATGATTCATGTATTATCTTGTGTTTATATGTTGATGATATTTTAATTTTTGGTACTGATATGAATATGGTGACTGATATCAAAACTTTCTTATCTAATAATTTTGATATGAAAGATTTTGGTCAGGCAGAGGTAATTCTTGGTAACAGGATTACCAGAATACCTGATGGTATAATCTTTGATCAATCACAATATATTGAGAAAATATTGAAGAAATTTGATAAGTACAACTGTAAACCAGTGAGTACACCTTATGAGCATGGTTTGAACTTGAAGTGCAATAAAGGTGATCCAGTGGCCCAAGAGAAATTTGCTCAAATTATTGGGACACTGATGTATGTTGCAAATACAAGTAGACCTGACATTTCTTATGCTATAGGAAAGCTCAGTAGGTTTAATAGTTGCCCTAGTCTTAGTCACTGGGAAGCACTGGATAGAGTACTTAGATACTTGAGAGGTACCATGTATTATGGTTTACATTAATCAAGATTTCCCACTGTACTTGAAGGATACAGTGATGCTAGTTGGATCACTGATTCAGTGAACCGAAAAGGAACTAGTGGATACATATTCATGTTGGGTGGTGCAGCTGTTGCTTGGAGATCATCCAAACAAACTGTGATCACAAGATCCACTATGGAGGCTGAGATTGTAGCCTTAGATTCTGCAAGTCAAGAAGCAGAATGGTTTAAGAATCTTATGTCTGAAATACCTATTATGGAAAAGCCTATACCTGCTATCTCTTTGTTATGTGATAATGAAGCTGCAATTAATACTTGTAGAAATACTGAGTATAACAAGAGAAACAGAAGACACATTAGTGTGAGACATAAGACTATTAGATACCTAATTAAAAATGGTATCATAACTTTGGAATTTGTTGGATCTAAAGATAACCTAGCAGATCCTTTAACTAAAGGACTGGCTAGAAGCAAAGTCATAGAAACATCAAAGGGGATGGGACTGAAACCCATAAGGAATCATTGACAATAGCAACCCAACCTATTCTGACTGGAGATCCCAAGATGAAAGGTTCAACGGGAAAAAACAAGTTGTTTAATGATTAGTTAGCACTATAATAAAATGACTTTATGTCATTTGGTCTCTCCCTGTGATGTGAGTGCTAAATACAGCAGAGGTATACGGAAGAGTTTAAAACTCTGAATGAGTCCGAGTTTTATGGCAAGGTGCTGTGCTGCGAGCACCCTTGGAGG
This sequence comes from Phoenix dactylifera, assembly GCF_009389715.1. Taxonomy (NCBI): domain Eukaryota; kingdom Viridiplantae; phylum Streptophyta; class Magnoliopsida; order Arecales; family Arecaceae; genus Phoenix; species Phoenix dactylifera. The sequence goes on along the minus strand of NC_052408.1, from coordinate 12,354,280 downwards.
ACTCACCTATGTGAGTGTGACTGTGTGGCCGCAGTCTATGGGGATAAGGGTTTAACCCCTAGAGCACTCATGAAACTGAGATATTGGTGCATAAGGCCAGAAAAAGCACCACCTATAATGAACCCAGTATTTGCATTTGTCATGGGTGAAGTATATAGAAATCTGAACCAAAGGATTTGGTTCAAAGCTTTTTAGCTACCACTATACCTTTCAGATGAAAATATACTTTCACTAGGTAAATGTTCAAAGCCGCAAGCTACCTTTATTGAAGTCGTGACATAAACAAGCCCGATTTGACTATTTTTTATTTTTGAAAACATTTTAATCAGGTGGGGGAATGTTAGATTTTTATTAAATAATGATTAAAAGTTTTCATACTTAAAATATATATTATATATATATATATATGTTAATAAGGGAGTTTGGCTTGGTGGTTGGTGTGTTGTTTGGGTGGGGATGAGATAACAAGTTCGATTCCCATTCCCTCCTTTTATTTCTATTACGTAAAGCTTGGTTTTCTTGTGCTCGTTGGGATGTTCCCTCCTTGTCCGAGCCGAGCTCGGTTCTCTTATGCTCGTTGGGCCTGTGCTTGTCCAAGCCGAGGTTCTCTGCAGCCGAGCTGGGCATGTGCTTGTCCGAGCCGAGGTTCTCTGCAGCCGAGCTGTGCCTGTGCTTGTCCGAGCGAAGGTTCTTTGCGCATGTGCTTGTGCTCGCTGGGGCCCTGCCCCTGCTCGTCCGAGGTTCTGTGTGCCTGTGCTCGTCCGACCCACCTCAACTGAAGCGCAAAGAGCCGAGGCCGAGGTCGGACCACAGGTGTGATGAGCCCAGAGGAGCCGAGGTCGGACAACGGGTACGATGAGCCAAGAGGTGCGTGGGCCGTGCCTCGCACCCATAGCACGAGGAGCCACGTCGCTTCCTCGTTAGCACCTCTTCGCAACCAACCTCGCATCCGCTGGCCATACTCCCAGTGTTTTTTCAAACTTTCTTACCGGTTTTGACCGTTGGATCGGTTTTGGGTCGCGTCTGTCCCGAAGAAGTCTATAAATAGACCTCTTCGGATTAGACAGGATATATATAAAAAATTGAAAACAGAGAACTTCTATTCTTCCTGTTTGCTGTTTTTCTTTCAATCAACGGACTTGCTGCATACTGATTCTGGGTTCGAAGGCTTCTTTGATCCGTGCAAATCATTGAGGCAGAAGGAACAGTGCGAGAGGCTGTTGTATCTCAGGAGTAGAACGCCATCTAAGCCTAGTGCACTGTAAGGCGGCGAAATCTACTTCAAGGAAAGTGACCAACATACCACGCCTCAGCATCTCGGGTTCCATTTTTCCACTTTCTCTATTTATTTTCTGCAAGCCTATTTCTGCCTATTATTTGTTAAAGTAGAGTATTATAGATTTAAAATTTTCTGGGACAGTATTTATTCCCAACACCCTCAATTAACACATTAGATTGTTAATTGGCAGATATATTGTCGGATTGTCATACACATTTACATAACTTTAGTTTTAAATTATATACAATAACAAAACTAGATATTACATTCTTAAGTTGGAAGATTTAGCAAATTTTAGACTCCAAAGTCATTATGATCTGACATCAATTCTAACCAGTTACATGTCTTAACGCTTTCTTGCATACATTGTCGGATTGTCGAGCGCACTTAAATATCTTTAATTTTAAATCATATAAGACGACAGAAACAAATAATATATTCCTAAGTTGGAAGATCTAGTAAATCTGAGACTTCACTATCATGCTTTGACATTAATTTGCTCTAGCTAGTCGTCTATGTGGCTTTTACTTCCCCGTCATCTAATAACTGATGGCATGCATTATTTGATTGTCATACACACTTAAATAGCTTTAGCTTTAAATCGTATATGACAACAAAAATAGATGTATATTGAAGCCTAAGTTGGAAGATCCACTAATCTGAGACTCCACCGTCATGCTTTGACATCAGTTCACTCCAACTAGTTATTTATATGGCTTTTGTTTTCTTATCGTCTATCAATTAGTGGCATACATTATCTGATTGCCGCATGCATTTAAATAACTTCGCTTTTAAATCACATACAACAATACAAAAAAATATGACATTCCTTAGTTGGAAATCTGGTAAATCTGTCAATTGAAATCTCCTTGGTTGGATGTAGATTAAAAATACTCAGAGCTAATAGTTTTACTCTGATCATGGAGAGTCCAACCTTTGACTTCCCCTCAGCAGTATTGGAGCAAGTTATTATTCTTTGTATTACTTCATTATTCATCTATTCCAAGCCTTTAACAAATTCTTGGAAACAATACAAAAAAAAAATAAAATCAAAGTGCCATTGGATTGTCTTCCACTTTGCTTTTTTATCATCCAATTCATACGTAAGTGCAATATTAAGCTGAAGAGGAAAGTTTAGGTGCAAAGGAGACACAACATATGGATCTAGAACATGATTGGGAACAAGTTAATCTGCTAGTATGTCTAGCTCTGTTTCTCAGAAAAGGTAATGGCTGCTGCTAAGCAGATACGGCACTCTGAGCTGCTTCTTGTCAAAAACTTACAGTCGGATTTTTTCCTTTACCAGACTCATTTAATACACTTCAGTATCTTGTAGTTCTTTTGCCAATGAGTGGCTGCGAATGTTTCTGCGGATTGTCCTGACTCCCTTAAGACAGCTGCTACCTCTTAAACCTGGAAAGAAGATAGGAAACAATAACAAAATATTTTGATCCAATTCCCTTACCATGATCTGTTGGCCAAGGAACTTCATTTATTCTGTCACTCAGATCCTTCTGCGTAACTGGAAAAAATTCCACTCTCTTTTTTAATAAAATCTCTGGAGTAGGAAGCATAATTATCCTGATCTGCAGCTTACAGCCTTATTAACAGGTCAATGAGAAGTGACATGATATCATATCTATGTAACCTGCTTCTACAGCAATCTGACTTGGTTGCAGTTTCTTGAATAGCTAAAAGGGTGTTTGTAATCCAATCAATAAACCAAAAGGTCATGTTTACACAATCTGGAGTGTTGCGGTAGCCAAAATTTTTTTTTCCTTTTTGTGGTTCAATAAACCAAATGGCTTGTGATTAAAAAATAGAAAAAAAACCAACCAAATGGCTTGGCAGGTGCTTCTGTTGGTCATCCAGTTTATTAGAGGCCGCAGATTAATTGAAAACTATTCTAGTGTTTTTGCTTAACCTCTGTTTGCAGACTTCAGGACAGATTCAAACTTCATAATCAGTCTCATTCTTCAAAATAATCCAAATTGAATTCATATCAAACCTCTCAAGGAATCTATGGTTTCTTGAAACTGCATTGTTGGGGGGGGGTGTGCACCAGTTGCAGCTCATTGGGCAGACATAGATCCCCAGGAGCATGAGTTGACATAATTGCTCTCAGTCTGTTCCTCATAACATGAGAATGGATTCAAAGCAGCACTGGCTTGATCATCGACCATAACCACACAATAAGACAATACACTGAAATCATATTTCCACATGTATTTACAGTGCCTGTTTAAGGATTGTCATGGCTGAAGCAAACGAATAAAAGCAAGACGAAAGAGCTTTGAAGATAATACGCATCTCTTTGAAATGCCAAAAAATCTTGGAAACTGTTCACAATCTAAGGCATATCCACAAATGATACATTATACGTTACAATACCAAGGGTAAGCAGACTAAAAAAGAAAAAGAAAAGAAAAACTTAGAAGGGCACAAATTTGCCTAATTGACTAGGATCATCTCCTCCCCTGCAGCCTTGGCTGCGACAACAGCTTCCAGTCTTCTCCAAGCTAGCTCTCTTTGCTCTTCCAAGGCTTTGGCCTTTTCCTTTTTCTCCATGTACTGTCGTTGGCACTCTTCAAACAGTTCATTGTCCATCTCCAGGAACATCTTACGGACATTTGCAGTCAGGCCATGAACCGCCTGATTCCAATGGCCCTGCATATTCTTCTCCAGAGCTTCAAATATGATGGGAAAGATGATGCTGCGGTTTTGGGCAATCAAGCTCACAATGTGATCATTGTTCCAGAGGAATAGGGCCCGTTCAGCAACCTGCCATTAATCTTTAGCTTTATCACATGCAAAATACGTACAAAAGCCAGAACAAAGAGCCAACATTCATCTTGGAATGATCCAACTAATTTGTTACAGATGCTAAAAACGTTCTGCAAAATATTGGTAATGCTCTCTGTGTGTGGCCAGTTGTTAACTTCTGGAATTGAAGCACTGGCATAGGAAAAGTTTGCTAAACAAATGGCAAATTATATAAAGCTTAGTACTATAGAATGGCAGGTTACAGTCAAGGAAGCAGTTGTTTCGGAAAGTCGCAGCATAAACGAGAAGCAGCAAAAGATCCACCAAACTCAAAGCGCCTTAAACGAACCAGCATAAAGACAGAAGCTTATCGAAGAGCAAGAGTGTCAACAGAAGTTTGCAGAACCACCTCGCAACAGCAAGTGCACAAAATATACAAACTCCCCAATTTAAAAGAATCATATAGAAATGGCGATATGACCATTAATAAGGGGTGCAGGAAACATGCAAGTAGACATGCAAACGAAGAAGAATAGCCACACAAACTATATGCAAAGTATTGATCTTGGATAGGCCTGCTATCATGTCCAATTTTCCAATTATTTTCATTTTACACCAAAGCCATTGGAAACTTGTCAATGAAGAACATCATTTAAAGCTTGAAGTAGGCCCAGGCTATCCCAGAGACTTCTTGTAAGAAAAAAAGGTTAACTTAATGTGTTAATGAATATTATTCCATGCACAAAGAACAACTATTTCCAAGAGTTATAAAACTCAATTTGTGACTAATGTATAAAACTAACATTGGATATCGGCTCCATTCTTGTCTGCTAAGTCATCTTTAGCTTCATAACAAAATTTGGTCATTAGACAATGGATCATTTACAATGTTACCCAGTCTTGTGCATACATCCTACAAATAATCATCACCATCTTGCCCAGCTGGACTCTCAAGCATCCATAATAGTGTTCTAATAGCAATCTGACGGCAGACAAATGAACTGTTCGGTATTTGACACAGATTATCCAAGGCCAAGTTTTGAAAAATGGAAAGGCTACTTTGGTAATTCTAACTACCTCCATCCAATTTTTCTTTGGCCCTCTTATCCATGGTGCAAACTCTTCATCGGTGTTTGCAAAAATAATGTTTGTGGTCATTGATGCACTCATCCAAACCAAATCAAATTCTATTGATTCAAGTTTTACTTGGTAGGACCTTTATATGGTACTTGTTTTAATATTTGTTAGCAAGACAAATGCAGCGTACATGAATGAGCCTACTGCAACTAGCACTTGATTGACGGTTGAGATACCATCAGCCATTGAATGTTTAGTATTAACTTTCTACAGCCACAAGATACTTTTTTCTTGTCAAATGACAGACATGATCCCAAGTTGTACATTTCTCTCTTTAATGGTATCTAGAGAGAAGAAGAGAGAACCACAAGCACAGACACATGCAAAAGCCTGATCATGTCACGATATTTGAGTCATACATGGTGGAGATAAAGATAGCAATAAGAATAGATATTCCTTATGAAGCAGAGAAAGTGCACATGAAGCCAATCGTTAATTTAAGAAGAAAACTATACATGTGTTGCCATAACATCCTTTTAAACTATGTGGCAAAGGAACAGTATCTTGATTGATGGCAAAGGAATAGGTGGCCTAGTTGGCAATGTCTCTTACATTGATACAAGAGACCTGGGTTGCATTCATGCCATCATCGAATGAAAATAGGTGGGGCCTCTACCTCTCCTACTCTAATAATCACGACATCATCGATACAACAATGATGATGATTAAGAGGAGGAGGCGGAGCAAGTCATACTTGTTTGATCAGGATATTTTGGGAAATAATTCGCACCAAACTTGTAGAATAGATGTCAATGGTAATTATTTTCACATGGCATATTATCTAGATACCTTGAACACACACACTTCAAATTGATTTGTTACATATTATCATAAACCAAACCATGTGCTTGCAGAAAGGCACGCTTCCACCTTGTTTTAGTATAATGATGGTCATCCTCATCTGTATTCTATCCCTTTCTAAAATATCTTAAATTATAACATACGAATGTCACAATTATTTGAACATCTACTTTCTACATGATATGTACCCAAATAAATTTTGACTAATATATATTTAAGCTTTTTTAGTATTATGTTATATTTAGAAGAAATTTGTTATAATTCGTTGCCCACCGCTTAACTAAATAAATCTTTTGGTTGGGAGAGAGAGGGGGGGGGATGAGGTTCCTCCTGGTTAAAAAAAGGAAAAAGAAAACCAAATCTAATGCTTGAGTGCTTGTCCTTACGGTAGCAGTTTTTGAGATACAGTGTTCAACATTTTGGAAAATTTTCTGAACAATCATGGTCTATATCCCATAATTTTCCGATATAAAAATTATAGCATTCTCATAACTACCTCATTCCGACATATCATGCAAATAATGATACAATTATACATTAAAGCTCGACAAGTTTCTTAGTGTCTTTTTGTTTTTTAAAACACCGTAGTTATATGTTCCTAGATACTCATCATTCCTTTAGTTATAGACCCCTTCTTGATAACAGTCGTTAGTAATCAACAATACATTAAAAATACTAAAAACTCTTGATTAAATTAATTAATTATTTTTATTAGTATCAGCCATATATTTTATGGCCTGCTAGGAAATGTTTGAGAATCACACACACAAAACAATGGAAATATACTCACACTACTTCCTTAGGATCCTTAAAATTTCTATACCTATTGGAAATATTCCTGATTTTAATTCTCTAAACTTTCCTTAATAAGACCTCTATTATTTGAACAACATTCCACTTATCTGACTCTAGTTTTTCATCCTTCTGTAGTATCTTCATTAATTGATCACCACATAGCTCCCAATGTTCAACTAGGTTATGTATTCCTTACTTGACTTCACTACGCCTTAATCCCAAACTAGTTAGGGCCAGCTATATGAATCGTTTCCCTACATTCCAATCTATTGAGGGCCACACTTTCTGAAAAATGTAGTGATATCAAGTCCATTTTTACTACTTCATTCCAAGTAATTTACCCCTACCCCTCTTTCCTCAGGTTATGTATTCCTTGGACTCTTAAATCACAATTTAGGACATTTTCTTTTGTTTGCATAGTAACGAAAATGATACCATCAAATTCACAAGTTTTTTAAAAAAGCAATCGCCTCTTTAGACCGTATCAGTTCTATTTCAGACTCCAGTATACTCTTTTAAGCAACCAAGTACTAGTGTATCTACTAAGTTCTTCCATTCACTTCACAATTGTAGTGCATGTAGCAGTAACCTATTATCTATATCTAGTTTCTCAATTAAGTAAAATGAGGGAAAATAATGTTATGTCATATGTGTTTCCTTTTTTAAAAAAAACAGTATATCTTCATGTCCAGCTTGAAAGAATAAAAACATATTATTTATATTGATTGTCACTTCAAGACAATAACCTCTTATAAATTTGCAAGAGTATAAGTTCGAAACATAGATATGCAAAAGAAGAAAATGAAAATTGCATGTTGTATATTCAAGAGAATGGTTCCAAATGAAACCTTAGATGGAAAATTTGATTTGATTCTTCTTCTTAATAATAAAGTTTGAGAGGCATTATGTATTCTTTCTTTTTTTATAAATAAAGCATCATCATTGGTTATTTCCAAGAGCCCTTGATCAAATTTTGTAAACCCATCCTTTTGTTAATGAGATTACCATTAAATTTTCAATCCTAACTTTAAAAACAAGCTAGTGACACCAGCTCAAAATGTGTTGCAGCACACAAAAAGGCCAAGTAATCAATAATATTTCATTTTGATCTAGTGGTAGATGAGAAAGCACTTGAAGGGAAAAAATTTAGGGGAATAACATCCAATTCAATTCTCACTAAGAGACAACCAACTTTATTAGTGTAACCTAGACATTTGGAGCAGTCAGGTGTTTGGGCTTGAATTAGGTTAAGAATTAGTTGCTTTAATTTTTTGGTTTTACTTTCACTTGAGTTGCTGCTTTATTGTCTTGGGTCATTTACTTAAATCTTTATGTATGATCTATTGTCTTGTGATATAAGTATTTAATTCGAAGGTTATTTTTGTACTTGGCTTCTGAATATTACTTTACATAGGAATAATATCAAAAGGTCCCACTATGGATCCATCTTCAATTAGGAAAGGCCAAAAATCATTAGAAATGTGATTTGGAAAGATTTTGATGGTTTTTTAATATAAAATCCTATGATATTACGAGTTTTTCTATTTTAGGAAAAATCATTGGCTTCTCTTTTTGTTAGGAAAATGTAGGAAAAGTTTTATAAATGTCCTAGTCAATTAAGAGTCATATTTAGTCTAATCATGTGATCTCTTCAGTTATTTAAAGAGGAGAGGAGATAGAGTGAAAATCAATTTTAGCTTTCGGTGATGAGTATTGAATAAATTTACGTTTTTTCTTCTCTATCGAGCACTTTAGCTCTTCGATCTTCCCTGCACCCAGACTTTGCTCTAATATTTAATCTTCTCTCCCATACACTATTTTTTTTTTTTTGCCCCTTCAAAGTACACTCAGTTGCTTATTTTGCTGTTTGAAGGGTAAAAATCAGGTCAAGTCAGATCTGGAAATTATTTAAGCAAATTAACTAAATTCTGCAGTCTGATTCTAAACTTGGCTGCATCACATCCAAGTGTTCGGCACCCTAACCTCCAAAAATCCTGACACTCGGATGCACCCATACAAACAATTTACAAAATAAAAATACGATATCTTTCAATAACTAGCATAAATCGACTAGTCAAAAAGTTCTTTAAAAACACATACTCATGCCATAATATCATTGCAGGAAAAAACAGCTGTGACACTTCACCAGAGGAGTTTGGACGCCTCAGATTAATACCGTTTACTAGAAAAAATTGTTGAGAATTCAACTATCATAATTTAAAATAGGGGTTCCTTGACAAGACACTCAAAAAAAATAAAAGAAAGAAAGACAAATCAAGTGCTGCTACCTCTAGCTGATGTAAACAGGACACGCCATCTTTGGAGTGTCTTAGATTATTATCCATATTGTGTTGTATCCTAGTGTTCAAAAGCATTAACACTTTAGAACTCCTAAAAACTAGTGTCCAGGTAACACCAAATTATTTGACATTACTGGGATAGAATATTTAACTGGTGGAGAGTTAGAATTCAAACATTGGGGACGTCATTAGAGACTTGCGAACAGGCAAAGTCACAAGTGCCATAAAAGGTGAGTGCATTTTGCTCATGACCAAGGGAGAGCATAATGTTAAGGCAAAAGGTGCATGCTTTATTAGAATGTATTGATTTAATAAAAATAACTAAAATTAACAAATTTTAGACTAACTCAAAAATTAAAGAATAAAAACTAACTAAACTAAGAATAATTTGATATTTAACTGAGTTGTCTTGGTACAAAGTGACATGTCAACTAATAAAATGACAAATTTTCCACATATCATATGATAACATTAATTGATCAAGCATTAACCAATCATCCATAAAACATGACTAGTAATCAAGTACATGCAGCAAAAAAAAAAAAAAAACTCTGCTAAATGATGAGTGAGCGATATGAAGTTGAAGATAAATAACTAACCAAGAATTGTCAAAAGTGTTTAGCCGTATCTAGGGTAAGGTGTAAGGGCACAAGTGTCAAAGATAAAGGTCATAAGTTATCACCTACCTCGCCAACCCACCTAATATCTCACCTTGTCCAATACCCAATCAACCAAAAAGATAGTCCAAATTCAACCCACTTGGGAGAACTAGTTCTAAGCAGAAAAATTGGATGGTATCTGAGGGATCGAGTAGCATAAGAAGGCTGTCTAGGCAAATGAAGCCTTAGCGGAGTAGCTAGGGGCCAAGCTAAGGTAGCTACTAGGTAGTCTAGCCTCTATTGCAATGTCTCTCGGAAGTGAGTTCCAACACATATTGTCCGAACCAATAGATTACGAGTCACTCTGCAAATCAATCTATGCCTAAGAATCCATCCAACTCACTGCCATCAAGCCTATAAAAAACTGGTGGACTACACAACTTGACATTTTATTTCCTTAACGAATCATGAGTACAAGCATACATTGGGAACCATCTCTAATGCTCATTTTTTTGCAATTTCAGTAAGGATGAAATTATTCCTGAGGCTGCAGAACATCAGAATGCAGAAGCAAATAAAATAAATTCTCAAAGTTCACTTCAATTGGGAGTCAGATTTAATAACTGATCTAGTTAGTATTCCAGCTTGTTTACAGGGTTTTATTTTCTTTACGATACATAAGTTGGAAACATTCTTATTCTAGAGACAGTAGGTTCAGTTATAGCAATTTCCATATATGTTAATGCACAAGCTTCGCTTTCCTAAAAGAAAAGAGTTATTTATTTTATGCATTTGATTGAACTCTTTCAGGGATTAAAAAGTTCTCCTCCGTGTAGAATTTTAGGGATCATGTGCAGCGAATTTATTCTTTCAATGCATTATCTGCTGTTTCTCAGGTAGCATTACAGAGGGACAGGAGACAGACTGAAAAAGAGCCCTTCCTCAGTCTCAAGTTACTAGAGTAACTTCCCAAACCTATATAATCACTTCAAACCTTTTTATATTCTTTCTAAAACCTTATGCAACAAGTTGGTCCCCTCTTTTCAGGCCCCTCTGTATACATTCAAGCCACCTTCCCTTATTAGGGCTTCCTCATCTTGCTTGCACATGTCATATCATGTTAACCGTTTTTTTCCATTTTAAACACTAACAATACCATTAATATGCCTTCTCTAATATACTATATATTCAAGGCCCCACTCCTCTCCAAAGCTTCCCCAAATCTTATGGCACATTTCCATGTAATCTAAACTAATTCCCCATCACTTTGTCCTCAATTAATGCCGGTTGTATGGCTCCTTATATACTCACTCCTCTATCCTTCCTAAGTTCTATCAAAATGAGAAAACATCTAAATGCATGTCAAGACACATTTTGTCTCGACAATTTCATATATGGTTTTACATGCTCAACAAACCAAGAACTTAAGTTCAGAAGGAAATCATATAACACCATCGAGTACAAGATTATACAATGTAAGAACATCTTACATAGTATTTTATTGTGCAAAAAAAGGATCAGAACGGCTGAAGAAGAAGATATAGTATCTGCCTACCTCTTCATACCGAGTCATAATGTCTTTGTTTATGTCACATAAGACAGATGGGAAAAAAGTTTTCTTCTATATTTGAAGAACAATAAGATCAAAAGCTTAGTGTGAAACTCGTAAACCTTCTAGGAAATCTTTTATTTTTTTTGGGGGGGGAAAGCCACAAATGTATCCAAATTGTCCTTTTTCAGTATATGACAAGAAATTTATAATTAAAAACTAGCCAGACCCTACCAATTTATTTATGGTAAAATTCACTTTAAAGAAAGAAGGCTCATTGGGTCCCAAACCTGGAAGTGAGAGCTATTGAGGCAGCGCGCAATTTGCTTGAACAAAGGAACCATGCATCGCTGGAACTCAGCGGGCTGCGTTGCCTCCAGAACCTCCTCCAATTCTCCGAGGAAAAGCACCTCCTTTTGGCAGTTGGTGACGGGCCAGTACTTCAACAAACCACGGATGACCGTGTCCGCGAGCTTATAATCCTTCTCGACAAACTGGGTAATGCAGTAGGAGAGCTGCTGGTGGTACATGCCCACCGATTTCGGCTTGTGGAGCGGAATGAGAGCCCGGACGAGGAAAAGCTTGTGCTCCTCCTTCATTGGCAGCGCGAAGCCATTGATGATGCTGCCGAGGATCTCAAGCAGCTCGCTGATCCCGCTGTGGCGCTCAGTCTCGAAAATGAAGCGGTAGAAGATGTTGTTGATGGCCTTGCGAATGAAGGGTCGGTGGACCATGAACTTGCCGTAGATGCGGTGGAGGATGGTCTTGAGGTAGTCGCGCTCGCGGGGGTCCTCCGAGTCAAAGAGGTCGAGGAGGCGGAGGACGAAGGAGTGATCGACGTAGCGCTTGGCGACCTTGGTGTCGGTATCGGAGGAGACGACGTAGCGGAGGAGAAGCTCGTAGACGAGCTGCAGGTGTTGCCAGGCAGGATCGAGGTAGGTGTCCTCCTCCTCCGGGTCGGCGCTCTCGGAGCCGGTGTTCTCATGGGAGGCCGGCGGGAGGCAGCGGAAGATGTTGACGCCGACGGTGCGGACAAGCTCTTCTTGGACGGGCTCGGTGATTCGGCCGGAGCCGGACTGGATGAAGTCGACGAGCTCGAGGAGGGTCTGGCGCTTGGCCTCTTTCTCGCGGGCGGATTTTAGGGTGTCGGTGAAGTCGAGGACCACGGCGCAGATCTGGAGCTTGCGGAGGAAGAGGGCCTGGCGTTCGGGAACGGGGACGTCGCGGAAGAGGGGGACAGCCTCGATCTGCGCGGCGGCGGCGGCGGCGCCGGAGGATGCCTGGGGGTGGGAGTTGAGTGGGGCGCCGCCGCCGCCGCCGGGGACGGAGGAGGAGAGGGTGGTGCGGGAGGCGTGGTTGACGGTCACGTTGGAGGCGGATACCGCCGCCGCGGCCCCGGCGGCGGCGGCGCCGTAGGGGTAGACGACCGGCTCACTGGCGTCCGATTTGGGAACCTTGCGGTTTCCCCGCTTTATGATCCTGTTGAACATCTTGCTCCAGTCTTTCTCTTCGAATCCGAAACCCCAACTCTAATCCTAATCCAGGGGGAGGAATCGCCGGAGAACGAAACCCTAATTGCGGGATGATATCAGAGAGGAGGTAGAGGCCATGGATCCGAGTGGAGGAGGAGAGAGCGGAGGAGAAGGAATTGGTGGTAATCCATAATAATTAATTAATTTAAAAATAAATTTATGTATATCCTATATATATATATATAGATAAATAATGAAAGAGGGATTAAAAAGGGAGAGGAATGGAAGGAGGAAAGCGGGAGGGAAGGGAAGGGAAGCGAAGGTGGGTGTGGAGTTGGGGGGAGGTGACAGCGAGATCAAGGTGATTTTTCCTATTTTTAAAAGTTTAAAGAAAAGGAAAACGAGAATTAAGATTTAAAAATGGGAGATATTTGTATTTTTTATGTGATTGACATTTGATTAAGCGTTGAATTGCACTTTGATTTGGTTTAATGTATGGATTAGATAAGGAGGGAGGAGGGGGAGGAGGCGGGCGTCATTGGTATTGGGAGGTGGATTAAGATATAATGATGATGATCATGGCTATTGGCAAATGAAGGGATGTGATGGTTTATTACAACAATGAGGATAATCATGTGATGTTAGTAAGCAGCTTGGTTTGAAATTTGTGTTACTATTTTAAGAGTTTGTGTGTAACGTTATTATATTATTATTATTAGCATTATAATGTTGTAACGCTTGTCGTTTTTCATTCTATCTAAGACCATGATCCATTAAAGTATCGTTTGGGGTGGCTGTGGATTTGGATTGAAATAGTAATAGAAGTTGTATGCTTTAGAGAAATAAACTTTAGTATAGTACTCGCATGGAAATGACATTAAAAGGAACTGTACAAATTAACTATTATTTCAGAAGCATAATCCTAACTCGAGCTTGATCAAATCTAAAGCCCAACATGCTTCCTAGGGCCCATGCCAGGAACCAACTCGGCTGAGCCCAGAGGATGAGCTTGCCCAAGCTAGAAAGAGATGGGCTGTGAGTCATTGGGCCTGTCCAGTGGAAAATTTTACTAGTTCACTCTTGATATTTTTTTTTTCTCCAAAGCATTTCTCAGTTTCTAACCCAAGCAGATCTACTAAGATCCATCTTAGGAGATCATTTACTATAAACACCACTTGTGTTAGGTAGAGAATCCATCAAGTCGACTTTCCACTACTGATGTGTTGATTCAGTAATAAAAAAGTTTATCCTGCCTTCCTTTCCTCTTTTAATTTATGGCTGCAAAAGAGTCTTCTTTGCTGCTGTTTTTCGTTCATTTGATTGTAAGTTCATCTTTGATGCATATCATGGATGAATTCCTTTCATTCCTTTAAAAATTCAGGAAGGGCGTATATTTCATGCCATCACTTGCTGCACCAAGTTGGCAAACAGTTCGATCATATGCTTAGATTCATACGTTTGATGTGACTCCTGTTGTATGTACCTTATAGGTGTTTGGATAAGTCACTAAGGGAATGGCATCATTTTGCTTTGTTGGGGGAACGAAAAGCAATACAAAATAATGCCAATGCAAGGAAGTATACATTACTTTGTGGAATTATTTTGTGAGCATTACTCTGATTTCTTTGGATCTGTAAACACCTGGTTGATGGTGGTATTTGTGGATCTCCATTTGCTTACTTATTTGAAGGAAACAGTTGCAAAATGTAAATTGTGCCTTGCTGTTCTTTTCATTTCTTCATTGCTTTTCCAATGTCAGAAAAAGGATGAATGCAATATAGCTTATATTCTGAGTATATTTGAACTCTTGTAACTTCTTTTCTTTTTTTTTCTTCTGATATATTTGAACAATGCGGCAACCCATGTCTAATAAGGCTGGGCTTCATAAGAGAAAGGGACTACATGGAAATGTCATATCTGGTGTAACAGGATTGAAACTTACCAACTGCCAAGCATAGCCATCTCATGTACCAAGAGTCATGTGAGCTGGATTCTTATTACTTGTTTCTATTGTAGAATTGCTTTCCCATGCATGATTTTATCATGTATATGCACAAATTTGCATTCGTTTTCCTTCCTTTTCTTTTGTTGAAAATTGTTGTGATATGGTCTGCCAAGTGTTGATTGATAATTAAGTATAATAAGAAGATACTGACTGTAAGAAGAACAGGGAAATTGCAGCGAAAAAATGGATAATAGCGCTTACTTGCATCAGAGGAATTTGACATGATTAAATTCTGTTCTATTTGTTATTTTATGCAATACAACAGGCTAATGCTTTCATCCAGAGGATTCCAGTTAACCTGCTATTGTAAGAATAAATCATCATACCATCTGGAGTCATTAGGTCATATAACGGCATCAGAGCAGGGGACAATAATAAAACTTTTTTCTTTTTTTTTTCCGAGAACAGGGATGGAAGGAATTTTGACCAATTTTAAGGTGGCAGGATTCAAACCTAGAGCCATTAATATTTCATATAATCAAAATAATATCATCATAATTAAGAAAAAACAAATTCTAACATGCCTCGAGCTATACCAATTGGCACTGAAATTATCTTTGGAGAAAGGTTAGAGTTCGAGTTTACACGTTGCTTGCTAAAAGAAGAGTTTTGAAAGTTTTTGCGATTTTCTCTAACACAATGCCTTATAAGCATATAGCATAATTTTGAACCTCAAGACTCTAAAAATCTATTCTTGACTGAATTCAATAAATTTATGGAAATAGGTCGGGTCTATTTACACGATATGAAACACATCACAAACGAGCAACTAATAAGCGGATCTCAACCAAACGCAGTTGCTGAAATTGTTGGGAGCTGGCATCAGCATAATAAGTTCAAGTCCTATCAGGTTATTAAAAATTATTATCTTGATAAATCAGAGTTCAAAACTCTTTCTTTCTCTCTCTCTCTCCCGATGCCTCTCTAAAAAAAATAACTGAGTGGAGACGTGGGACAAGCATGAATAGCTCTAAACCTCTAATGGTTTTATGCTCATCTGGTAAATGCGCTTTAACCTTTTGTCAGTGCACTTTTGTCTTTTTCACCTTTTTTTAATAGAAGGTGGCAATAAAATTAATTACGTTAATTTGTTGCATGCAAATAAACTACAATTAACTACTGTAACTTTCACTATACTTTTGAATGTTCTATTGCACTAAAGGACATAGTAGTTAATTGGTTTTTTATCATTTCAGAAGCAGTGAAAATATCGCCAGTAATAAATAAGAGTTGAGGGTCGGCTCAATCGCAAAAAATCTACGGAAAAGGAAAGAGTAAATAAAAAATATTTCTTAAATATTTTTTTAAATATGTATATTTATTAAAAATAAAAATCTAAATCTTTGGAAAATAATTTATATATATATATATATGAGTTCAAATAAATTTTAAAATTTACTTATATAATCTGTCTGTATGTAACACAACCTTTCTGAAGCCTAATCTTTTTGACCTTGTTTGTAAAGTCTTTGCCTAATCTTTTTGACCTTGTTTGTAAAGTCTTTTCAAAATAAATATTAGATAACTTTGTACATAAATAATATGCAAAAAAAAAAAAGTTTCAGTGCATTCAGTGTAGGATCTAATTATAAAATATTATCTGTACTAGGACTACCTATAAAATGGCACTTAATGTAGTGAAGACAAAGGTCGTACAGATGTCACGGTTGCCGAACGGACGAAGGCACATGAAGGCCCGCGACGTTCCCGTCGTTGCTGCCATCAGGACAATTTAGATGACGAGATAAAGAAAGCGGATGATGTAAGTAAAATCCCCCGGCGACGCCCCCAGGTTTTGTTCCAGTGTTCCCCTCCTGTCATCTTTCTCCCTTTAGAGCACCGTCCCGCAGGCTCACCACCTCCCCACACTACTCCCCGTCCATCAGAATCCCACTCCCCAAACCCCTCTCTCTCGATCTCTCTGTCTCCATCTCTCGCTCTCAGATCAACAATGGAGAACCAGAGCCCCGACTGGTCCTCTCTTGGTATCGATCTCCTCAACCGCGTATCTAAGAAGCTCGACCATAGCTTAGATTACCTTCACTTCCGTTCTGTGTGCTCTAATTGGCACTCGGGTGCTCCAGCCATCAAATTCCCACCCCTTCTCTTCCTACCGTTCGATCCAAACACCGAGACCATCCCGTTCTTCGACCCGTCGGACGGCGACGTCCACACCCTCCCACTGCCGGCGGAAGCCCGAAACAAGACCTTCTGCGGGACTTCCCATGGCTGGCTCATCCTGCTGGAGGAGCCCACCAACTCCATCTCCCTCCTCAACCCCCTCACCGCTGAGAACGTCCCGCTCCCTCCGTTCACCCACCACATCCCCAAGCCTTCGAGCAAGCGTGTCATTTTGAGGATCGAGCGCTGCCTGGCCAACCCCAGGTGCATCCGGCCCGGCGTCCCCTGGCAGAACCGCCCTTTCATCCAGGAAGCCGTCCTCTCCTCGCCGCCCAGCTCCGGGGAGCCATGCATCGTCATGGCCATCCTCCAAAATGGCGAGGAGTTGGGCTTCTGCCGGCCCGGTGACGGTGCGTGGACGCTCGTCGAAACCAGGGGTATCTACAACATTGACAGCGTCGCGTATTGGAATGGGAGTTTCTACGCCGTCGACCGCGTCGGCCGCATCGCGGCCTGCGAATTGAACGCTACTCCCGCGAGGGTCGCTCGCGTTTCGCTGCTGCCGGATCCGCTGGTGCCCGACCAGTTCAAGCTTTTGGAGTCCAAGGGGGAGCTTCTTCTGGTAGGTATCGACACCGAGGATAACGATAGTCCGGATTACGAGATGAACACATTCATCTACAAGGCTGATCTGAGGGAGGGTCGTCTGATATGGTCCAAGGTGGATACCATGGGAGAGAAAACGTTGTTCTTGTCTGAGGATTCCAATTCAGGCGTTGTTGGACATGAGCTCCACGGGTGCAGGCGCAATTGCATGTACATCTCTAAATCCAGTGATCATGAAGAGGCTGTTCACTTCATCAGGTTGAGGAACATAGGAGATAGCAGCAGTTCTGAATTGATATCATGCCGTTGGTCCTCGAATCTATCGGGACCTGTCTTCTGGTTGAAACCTGGCTTCTTCTAGCTTGCAAGGTATTGCATGGCTTAAGTTTCTAATAATTTTGGTGTAATGTTCATGTATATCCTCTTGCACTTTGTTTAATTTATGTTTTTGTCCAGCTTGTTGCAGCTAATAATCCAATTCTATTACTCAGTTTTGTGCGACGATGAGCTTTCTTTGCGTTAATGTATTTCTGTATTGCTTCTGATCATTTGCATTTGCATGTTAACAATTCGAGTCATATGCACAAAAATATACAATAAAAACAAAGTAAGAAATTGGAAATCTAAAAAAAAAGTTTTTTTTTAAGGCAAGTCTCATGTTGATGTAGTTTAGATGCAGTGTACTCCATTAAAAAACTGAAAATTTGACTTGAAATTTAATGAAAAGATTCGTAGTAGTAACACTCTAAGAGAGGTTGCTAGATCCAACTCTAAGGCCTAAATTGGATTCTAGGACAGCTTTTCCATGGAATAATCCATAGGCTTGAAATTTAGGATTTCTAGTCATATCATGGGGATAGAGAATTTTAAGGATGCGGGAAACTCTAGGTGATACAACTTCTGCAAGAATGGGTACCAAATCGGAAGTCACTTTTTTCCTAGGAATGATGCATCCTCTTTTTATTAGGATCTTTGCGGACAGCCGCCAGAGATTCTTCTCTTTGATCCTTGTCGCTTCTCTCACCTTCCACTGTATATGGGATTTACGTAGATTGCTTACTCAGGCTTCCATATAGGCTCTAACACCTTCAGCTAGTAGATACTTAGCAGCTCCGGTTGGTCATGTGCCATTGTATCTTAACTTCGATGCTTTAATATTATTAGCTTATTTGACTTTTGCTTTTTTCGGTAATTATCAACTGTCAACTCTTGAGTTTGACAAGTGATCGGGAGAGTATTTTAATAATAGAAGAAACTTTAGATTATACAACTTCGGAAAGGAGTACATTAGAAATCATCTTTTGGAAGAACACGACATCTAATTTTTTTGAGTTGCATGATTGTTTGGGACAACTGCTAGAATTTTTTTTCACATGCCAAATGTCGATACGCCATCTATATCAAGCACAGGTACCGAACTAGTACGATACACCTCGTACTGTTCGATTCGAGCCCCCATACCATAATTTGAGATATTTATTAGTGTCGCTTTTCTCATATTGTGCAATACATAGGTACTATTTTGTCGATAGTTGGGTCGAGCTTCCAAAAAAGGCCAAAAATTTGCAAATGTGTAAAAATAGTAGTTGCACGCCGAATACCGCCAATTAGCATACAGGTAGTAGTTGCACATGATCGTGCATCATTGTACTTTGACATCAATGCTCTAATATTGTTAACTTTTGCCATATAATAGGGATAGATAATTCTAACGAACCGGAAAACTTTAGGTCATACAACTCTTGAAAAATGGGTATAATGAAAGTCGCCTTTCATGAGGAATCTTGCACTCTCTTTTTTTGTTTTCTAAGATCACATGATTTAGGGACTTCCCAAGTCGCTCAGGATTCTTCTCTTTAATCCTAGTCATTTCTATCATCTTCCATCGCATCTAAGGTCTAGGTTGATAGCTTGCTTAGACTTCCTAATAGACCTGACAAGTTACACACACACACATGTGAATCTCATAGCAACACATTGAATAGAGCCAATAAGTAGATGCTTAATAGATTCACACGATCATGCATCATCATACTTTGAATGCTCTAATATTGTTAGCTTACTTGGCATTTGCTTTGTTGGCAATTTGGTCAATTCAAGCTTGGTTTGTTCATGAATAATGTTTGCTCAAACTTTTCATGAGCTAGCTAGGTCGGGCTTGAGCTTGGATCATTGTGAGGACTCATGCATGCATGTTTTTGGTACTCATGTGGGATATTAGCTCAACCAAGCTCATTGATGGTTGTAAAACAGGTAATAGCAATTGAGTGGCTAGCAGAGATGGGGTGATTGGCGAAAAGCCAAATAAAGGGAAGATAAGGTGGCTTAAAGTGGATTGATGAAATAGCTTGAGGTGAGGGGATTGGAGATGAGTAGAGCATCCAAGGAAGGGAGGAGGGAGAGATGGAAGAGTCTTGTTGATGGAGTAGGAGAAATTGGAGACATTGTTGAGTATGGATTAGGGTTACGACACGATACTTATAACCCTCACGTGGCTATTGTATCTCAACATTTAGGTCTTTTTCTTATCGGACAGTAGAGATATGAATTACCTATCAAAAGAAAAGAAACAATTTTATTTAAGCTAATTATATTACAAAACAATGATTCAAAAGATATAGAAGATAACTCTACAAATAAATAGTATATAAGTATGCACTATGCTAATACTTATATGTATGCCATCTCTACTATTTTAATGAGAGAGGCTTTTGTGATCGGATTGTTCTTCATCTATTACCAAACCTTTTTAATGATGAAAATGCCTTCATGGTGTCACAAAGCAATCAATAAATTGAAAGGAAAAAAAAAGAGAAAAATATATGACACTCCACCAACACTCACCACAATGTTTATCTATTAGAAAATGAAAAAGACTTTATTAAAAGTATGCATATTTAGAGTTCCAGTATATACATGAAGTCTCTAAATCCTGGCTCAGAAAATGCTCTAAAATCCTAACCAGTTGGTTCAATAAATCTTTGGGGTCCCAATCTAAAAGCAACCTTGATATTCATTAAAATATAATCTTGCGACAAATATCTTTTTTCTTTCTTTTTGAGTGCCAAAACAGGAAATCTTTTTATGTGCATTGACATGTGCCTAATACTAGTATCTATTTATATGTATGTACTGATCCTAAGCATGTTGAATACTAGTTGGCTGGGTATAGCTCGTTTTGTACTTAAAAACCAACCTTCAAAGAATCCATCATTATTCTTGAAATCAGCAGTTTTTTGCAGCATCTGCTAATAAATTTTCCTCAGGTTAATTTTCCTTAGGAACCTGTGGTCTTTCTTTTTTCCCTTAATTTTGGAATTTCTACGCATTATGGTTGAGTAAATTTTGCATACAATTCCTTTTTGGCTTAACAATTAAGTTCCATGCTCTTACAAAGGTATCTGGGGCAAAATCTCAATTAGTGAGAGAGAAGGTTACGGAAAATTATTTATTTCTCTTGTATGATTAGATGTTTGGCAGCTACATAATACGGCAAGGTTATGCTTGTCTATAGATTCATAGTCTTTAATTTCTTTCTCCCCTTCTGACGATTCATTTATTCTCTTTATGGAGGGATTGGGGGAGATAAATCACAATGACGAGTAGTTTTTCTCTTTAAATGTTGGCCATCAAGATGGGTTATCTTTTATTGCTCAAAAAAAAGATGAGTTATCTTCTACTAAAGGAAAGGTCTCACTCTTTCCTTCTATTACAGGTTTTCAATTAGAAAGTTTTCAGAAGTCCGGGTAATACCTTAATTGGAAAATTTGAACAGCACAAACTTGCTAGCTCTTTGTTATTTTGCTTGTCTATATGGTAGCTGTGCTTGTTCTTCTCTCTCTTTGTTTTATTATGAGTGCATTTGTGCTCTTTTTTTCGTGTTTTCTTTAATAGTAGATCTCATTTCATTATTCTTTCACATGAGACCATTATATATAAAAGAGCATCTGATACACGAGGCTCATGCAATTATGGCATCTGTGAAGGGTCAAATATACATAGCTGCATGTAGAAAGGCTGTTTCAACTTTTCAAACCAATGGCATCCAAGTCTGATGAAGCAATCTTACTATTGTGCCAAGACCCATCCTCTATGAGACTATTGTATATTTCTCCTCTAAAATTTTTGGATTCCGTGTTTCATCATTTCTCATATATCAACTCAAGCAGCTTTATTGAAAATGCATCTAAAGTGATGTTTACTATGACAAAAACTCA
The DNA here is from genome assembly GCF_009389715.1 of Phoenix dactylifera. Lineage (NCBI taxonomy): Eukaryota > Viridiplantae > Streptophyta > Magnoliopsida > Arecales > Arecaceae > Phoenix > Phoenix dactylifera. The sequence continues at coordinate 12,332,636 of NC_052408.1, read as the reverse complement.
TGTTGACGTTCCTTTTACTATTATGATGTTTTTCATGCCATCTCTTGCCATGTAGCTTGAGTTAGCAATAATTGCAATAACATAGCAATTTATGCACTTGAATATAATATTGATTAGTCTAATTTGTAAATTGTTGATGTGATGCCCTTTGCATGTTTCAAGTTGGACTAATATAAAAGTTTTTGGAAAATGCCAACACAGAAAAATATGTTTGCCTACCAAATTTCACAAATTTTGATATACATTAGTTTCTAAAATTTTACTTGGGGACCATGAAACCATTACTTGGATTCCTCTGGCTTGTTAGATACCTATCTGATGATGGTACTTGTAGATCTTTTAGGTTATTGCTACTTATCTAAAACGAACTATTTGTAAAATTTAAATTATTTTTGGCTAAGATCTTTCAGTTGCTTTATTGCTCGTTCAGCAGCCTGAAAAAGGATGGATCATAGGTCAGTTTATCTGCGCACCTAGTATGCTTTAAATTTCTTTCTTTCTTTTTTTCTTTTTGTTAGCTAAATCAGTTGCTATAAGGTTAAAATTTGTGATTCTATACGCAGACATTCAAATTCATGCTATTTCCAGTTCTGATGGAACCTGAATTCAGGAGAATTAGATTGATATGTGGAACTCTCTCTTGCAGGGAATTAAATGAAGATTTGTTGCTCTCTTATTATTCAATATGTTTTTTTTGTTGTGTTTCTCAGAAGGACAATGTTCGAACAGAGGACAGTATGCTGCAACCAAACTTGGCTAAATCTACTATTGCTGGGATTCTTCAGACCAAGGGAACTAGTGGCAGCGTCCTTCATAGCCTTCTAAGGAGCCTTTTTTAATTATAGCATTATAGTTTATCATCTATCAAACCATTTTACTATAATTATCTGCTTTGGCTCTTGAACCTCTTCTATTATCAAGTTCTACGTACCTTTTTAGTTGAGTCCTATCTATTTTCGAAGTAATTGTGGTACTTGATATATTAATTGGAGCATAAAGATTACTTTGTTTTGTTTCTCGCGTGCATGATGATGTCCTAACCTTCAATATCTGCAAAAAATGGTCACAATCCAAGTCTATTTTCACAGTGCATATAATATGTTTGCATGAGACATGGCACTCAGACTGAGGAGAAAATGGACACAATCTACTGAAAGACCTTGAGATGTGTACTAGACAAAGCCGCATATACTCACTCAAATTTCCTTCCTGTAAAAGAGTTTCTCGATTGATTCATCTTCTGGTGCTTTCCAACCTTACAATTACCATTTCGGTGCTCTATAACTTCCTATGCTACCTATGTTACATTTTTTTTTCTGTTAATTCTATAATACAATTCAAGGCTACACTTCTTTAGGCCTTATTTTTTTCTGATACAAATTATCGAAACTGAAGTCCATGCATCCATCCTGTACACTTTTTATGTATGTAGAAAATGGGATAGATATAAAGTAAATTTGCCTGTGGCTAACTGTCATTTGATGTTTAATTTGCGATGATTAAAATTTTATACTAGAGTTTCATGATTAATATTTGACTGCCTTCTTCCATCCGAACCCTTACCAAGAAAATTCAGTTTTCCATCGAAGTAGCTTGACATGCTTAATTTGATACAGCAGTTTCAAAATCCAGCTCATCTTCATGTAATGGTAGATCTCCAAAGTATGAAAAGTAAAAATACTTTTCTAAATCATAAAAATAGCAGTCAATGAAAGGATTAGGTATTAAATTTCCGTCAAAATGGACTGGTGACCGTATAATTTGCCAAACTACATACTCCTGTGATGGCTGAGCTCTCTCTGCCCGCCAGCTCCTACTTCTCGGTCAAATATTCTCTTCGTCCGGAAGACGGCGATCGGCTGGAAACTGGGGCTGGCACAAGCTACTCCCAACCTCTCAACTCCTCATCTTCCACTCCTCCTCTCTTCCCCGACGGGAACCATCACGTTAACTTCGATGCGCATGTTTTGGAGTTCATGCAATTAAACTCTCCATATCTCCTCTTCTCGAAAGCATTTTGATACAAATGCGACGACGAAGAGGCGCGTATCTCCTACGAATCCCTCCACGCCACCTGTTGAGACCACCGGGCTGTCCTCATTACTCCTCTTCCCATTCCAAGATATCCACCACTGCTTTATATTTCTTGAAACCCTCACCCCTCCAATCTCCTCAGCGCCCAAAACCCTAGCCCCAGACGGCCAGACCTCTCCCCTTCTCTCCCGCAAACCCATCCATGGATTGGTCCACCATGATTCCTGACCTCTCGAAACGCATCTCCGACAAGCTCCCTCACTGCTTCGATTACTTCAATTTCCGTCTGGTTTGCGCCCACTGGCGCTCCGCCGCCCGGCCCAAAAAATTCCCAACCATGCTCGTCCTTCCATCCGATTCCGACTCCGCCGAGCTCCCCTTCTTCGACCCCTCCGACGGCGGCGTCCACTTCCACCCCCTGCCGGTATCAGCCCGGAACAAGATGATCCGCGGCGCGTCCCGTGGCTGGCTCGCCCTCATGGACGTGCCCACCAAGTCCGTGTCCCTCGTCAACCCTTTCACCGGAGGCGAGTTCCCCCTCCCGCCCACCCCCAACCAGCTCTTCCTCGACTTCCATGGCTGCGACGACAGCGACCTCGACAGCAGCCTCTGTGGTGACGTTGATGGCGACGGGACCTGCGGTCATCGGTGCACGGAGCATTATTACATCGGGGTTGTAGTCATGTCCTCGGCTCCGAACTCGGGGACAGAGTGCATGGTAGTGGCTCAAGAAATAACCCGCGATCAGTTATGTTTCTGCCGGCCCGGCGACCCCAAGTGGACTCCCATCTTCCCCTCCTCTGAAATCAACCTCTCCTGTGAAATCCGGCGTCGCGTTCTGCGACGGCAGATTTTATGCCGTGGATCGCCATGGAAAAATCTTGGTCCTGGAGTTTGGCCCTCCTGACAACTGCGTCACGGTCATCCAGTCGTTTGTTCCACCTTTCCATTCTAAAATCTACAAACTTCTGGAGTGGAACGGAGAGCTGCTACTCTTCGGTGTTAGCATGAATGATGAAGCGGAACCATTAATTTATAAGTGTGATGATCCGATGGGAGAGAGCTTGACATGGTCCAAGGCGGACAGCTTGGACGAAATTAAAATACCGTCTTCTTGTCAGAGGATCACTTCTCTGGCTTTCTTGGCCATGAGCTTCATGGATGCAAGAGGAACTGTATATATCTCTCCAGAACCGCATACATCAAGATGATGGACATAGCAGATGGCACTTCAGATACCATATCTTGTCTCTGGCCCTCAAAGCCATCAGAATGGCCTAATGTCATCTTGCAATCATCAAGAGTTTTTTTTTGGTTTAGACCTAACTTCTACTAGCAAGGTATTGCCAAGTTTAATTCGATGGTGTCCGTGTATGCCTTTCTTTGTTTGTTATATTCGTCTAGTTGCAGCTAACTGTCTAATTCTGTTTCTTACTGTTAGTTCAGGTTGCTCTATTTTAAGCAATTAAGATGATGAAGATTGTCTGGGTTAATATATTCAAGAATTTCTTCTTCTAATTTGCTTTGGCATTTAACAATTAGACCAGCTGCAATGCACAAAAATCTATGTCAAACCAGATTAAGAAAGTCATACTCTTCAGAATATGATTTTAGTAGGTGAATCTCATCATAAATCGGCTGAGATGTAAAATGTTCCATCAAAGAACTTGCAGATTGACTTATATATTTAATGAAAACATTGACATTGATAGCTCAGGAAAACATGATCATTCCCTAGACATTGAAAGTTTTTTTAAGTATGTGAATTACTAAGGCACACACCAAATGCCGTCAGTTACCAGCAGCTTCATGCGGCCATGCACCATCTTGACTACGACACATTGCAGCTGTTAATTTACTTCTGCCTTGTCAGCTACTGTAAGTTGGACTGCATATTGGTAGGAAGAGCGAGCACCGTAAACGTATGAATGTCTTTTATCTAAACCTATGTGTGCCTTGAATCTTTTTCCTTAATGGTACAAAGTTTGATTAGAGGCTTGTTCTTCTGAATCAAGGGGATTGTAGGCAGGAGATGCTTCAATAAATAGTAAAATGGCAAATGAACCACTACTTTTCAACTTGCGGCATGATGCATGGCTCAATACATAGAGCTACACAATGACTTGTCAAATCACAGTAACAAATTCTAACCTTGTGCATGATAAACTTAAATTGTTAGCGCTTTCTTAGGCATGCTTTCTTGTAGCGTCTTGACTGAGCAAGAAAAAGTTGGCCGTATTTTTTCCTTGTTGTGCCTGCAATTATGTAAATCAAATAATTTTTGCTAGCCATCTGTTTGTTTATCTTTGATCAGTTACTGGAGCTAAAACTTTTAAAGGATGTCTTCTCTGCATAACTAGTATCTCTCTTCTACAACTTGTGATTTAAAATTAGCTGGCTCCAAGTAGTTAGGTTGAACATATTGAGTTTAGTTGAAGTTTTTTGTTATTATATTAGAAGGTTTAAATAGCCAAGTAAACAATGAAAAGGATGTATAGTTCTTTAAGTGCGACAAGACTGCATTCAAAAGGTTAGGTTACCGATTCTGTAAAACAAGCACGTATTTTTTTTAGTTACTCTGTAATTATTTCCAACGATCAGAACACAAACTCTGAAAATAATGGGTGCAAATTGATGAGAAGTATGGTTACAGAAGTCTGGATTCGATGCTACAATAAAGTGTTCTGTCAATTATTGCAGTGACTGATATGCATCGATGCTACTAATAAATTCACATTCTAGTTTGCTGTCTAATCGGCATCTGATAGATATTTTCCATGTCTTGGCAACTCGTAGATTGTTAAGTTTTGTGTGGATTCTATAGTTCCTTGGCCGAGATAATAGTCTTAAAACATTTAATTTATCATAATTTAATGACAAATGCTTGCTTGTAATGTAGATAGTCTGAATAGCCAACAAATCAGTATCAACTAGGTAGTCTACTTTCATACAGGACAAGTTTGTTGTACTATGATGAGATGCTCTTCATTTGTCTTTCCGGTATTTTTATCAGTTCTTTCCTTCTCCATGGGATTGGACCTCAACGACCTGCTTTATGTTTCTTCCGGTCTTCATGCAATTTCCTAATACTCTTGACATGCTATCTGCTTTGAGTCTTATCAATGCTCATGTTGCTGACAGCATAGCATAGATATGAAGTGGGTATCTTTTGAATGAGCAAGCATTTGGTTATATTGCTGCGATCTGCACCTTCTTTGTTCTGCACCCTAAAGAAACAAGAAAAAACCATTCCCTTCTTAATTTTTGGAGCATTCCAATTACTTCCCATATTTTATCTGACATAACTTGTTTCTTAATTTGCTTGATAACAACTTCAAGTAATTTCATGCAATTGCTTGCCTGATCTAGGTTGGGTTGGCAATTATTGCAACAACATAGTGATTAACATGTTTGATTGTAAAAATAACCTATTGTATGTTTCACTTAGGAGTTAATAGAAGGTTTTTGGATAATGAGACCTAGGAAAGTCTATATATATAAAATATGCTTTCTTATCAATTTTCATGAAGTGTCACAGACATTAATTGGTTTCTGAATTTATTGGGGAGAATCGTGAAAACATTACTTGGATTCCTTTGGCTGGTCAGATACCTGTTAAATAATGGTAGTTTTGGATCTCTTTTTGATACTTATCTAGAGGAAATAACTATGAAATTGAAATTACTTTTACCATGTTTTTTGTATTGCTTTGTCACTTGTTCAGTGGTTTGAAAAAGGAGGGATCTATACAGACTGGTTATCTACTTGCTCAGTATGCAGTTTTCTTGAAATTTCTTGGTTCTTTTTTTTCAGTTATTTTTATAACATTCTATCAGTTTAAGGTTTATATTTCTATATCTCTACTCTCTATCCATACAAATTCATGTTATTTCTTTTACTGATGGAATTTGAATTCGAGGGGATCTCATTCTCTCGGGAGGGGAAGATTCACTTCCCTGTTATTATTCAATGTGCTCTGTGGTGCATCTATTGGAAGGATCAGGAGATAATGTTCATACAGGCCAGTTCTTCTACCAACTTGGAGGAGCGGCTTCGTCGTAGCAAGAGACTTGGTGGCAATAATCTTACTGGCATTCTTCTAATTGGTTCTTTTTTCAATATAAACCATCACTTCAAGTTTATTAGTTATCAAACATATTTTTTGTGTGTTGCTTTTATTTGTGGGAGATGGACATTATTGATACATTATGTCATCCTTTTCCCTTTTGCTGGATGTGATGGTTTACTATTTTATCTAAATGATCTGGCTACTGCTCATTGTCAATTTTCTACAAGACATAAGTGGAAAAAAATGAGGTAATTCTTTGAGAGAGAAAAAAAAGAGAAATTGTAATCAAATTTAATGGATAAATACAACCCAGGCACGGAACAATCATATCTTGTTATCTTTTAACGACGAAGGCAGCTATGCTTTCATATAGAGAATTCTGCAAACCTGCTCATATCGCAAAAGTGGATACTGAAATCGCCTGCTAGAAAAGATTTTGAGAGAACGGAAAGAGCTCATGCTCCACCAGGTAAAGGTGGGAATTGGACCCCGGTCTCTTCTATCAATGAAGAGACTATACCTACTCTCCCAGTTGGCTCCTTACCAAAACCAACTTCTGTTCGGGCAAGCATACTTGTGACTTGAAAGCATACCATGGTGCTTGGGAGGAAGATTTCATGAAAACTTGGTGGCCTACCACAAGCACGTTACATGTAAAAAGCTGTCTTGAAATCGTTCTAAATTTCCCTAACTCTTTGTCCAGTTTTTAAGCTTATAACATCATCTTTCTTTCTTCTTTCTTCATTCAAAGTTTAAAAGATCATCTCAGACCATTTCCTTTATGAAAAAACCATTCTTGGTTAAATTCAGCGTCTCGTTTTCGCTGTACAAAGAATCATCATCTTGAAACCACGACTTCGAGAGAATCTAAAAGGGAATTTATTAAGATGCTTACCTCTCTGTCCTCTCAGTGTAGCATGACTCCATCTGATTCGGCTATGATTCAGGGTGACACTATGCCATGCATTCTTGTGGAACTTATGCCACTTAATGAATTGAACCATGTTATTACCTAACCGCAGCCATGATGTCACTCATGAACAGTGAAATCACCCAAGTGCGATCAAGTGTTGATCCTACCCAATTTGCAATTAAATTAAAGAGATCCAGTTCACTAAACTCACCATCCACGTATTATAGAATTATCAGCGATTGAGCAGGATCTGCAATCTACGTAGTCCTAAATAAAGAGGCCACACTCACTCACCGTCCGTTACCCAGAAGGCAGGTGACCTATAACATCTAATTATAGCTATCCATTATCATTATATATATATACAATACAGCTAGCCATCCATGAAGAATAATTGCCCATGATCATGCGATCTCTGTGGAATTCACCGTGTGCAGCCCCATATATGCACTATAAAACCCGTGCAGTTAGAAGCAGCCACGACGAGACAAAATGCTCCAAGCCGCCGGTCCCTTGCACTAAGCTAGTTACGTGAAGTCCACCTGGGCCTACTTCTCCGTGGCGCTGTCTGTTGCCCCACTCCTGGAATCGTAACATAAACAGTAGCTTCATCCAGATCGAGAACGGAGCAGCGGGCTGGAAACAAGGTTACCCCACGGACTCCTCGTCCTTCGTTCCTCCACTCTTCACCCACAGGAACCATCGCATTAAATATGGATAAGTTCATGCAATTAAACTGCAGTTAAATTCCCATCTTTATCGCTTTCTCCGTCAGTCTTAATGCAAACGAGAGAAAGAAGGGGAGCGTCTCTCCTTACCCCCCCCTCGCCACCTTTCGAGGCCACCGGGTTCTCCTTATTACTCCTCTTTCCTTTCCGAGACGCCTCACACCTTATATATTTTTTGGAACCCTAGCCTCTCCAATCTCCTCACCATCCTGAAAATCCTAGCTTCATCCAGAACAAAACAACAGGCTGGAAACAAGGTTACCCCACGGACTCCTCGTCCTCCGTTCCTCCACTCTTCACCCACAGGAACCATCGCATTAAATATGGATAATTTCAAGCAATTAAACTGCAATTACATTCCCATCTCTCTCTTTCTCCGTCAGTCGTAATGCAAACGAGAGAAAGAAGGGGAGCGTCTCTCCTCATCCCCCCTCGCCACCTTTTGGAGGCCACCGGGTTCTCCTCATTACTCCTCTTTCCTTTCCGAGACGCCTCACACCTTATATATTTTTTGGAACCCTAGCCTCTCCAATCTCCTCACCATCCTGAAAACCCTAGCTTCTCCAATCTCCCGTTCGTCCAATTGCCTGAACTCAAACCTCTTCCCTTCTCTCTCTCTCTTCTCATCCATGCATGGATTGGTCCGCAATGAGACCTGACATCTTGAAACTCATCTCTGACAGGCTCCATCACTGCTTCGATTACATCAATTTCCGTATGGTTTGCACCCCCTGGCGGTCCGCAGTCCCGCCGAAAAAATTCCCTCCGCTTCTCATCCTTCCGCCCGAGCCCGACATCGGCGACCTCCGCTTCTTCGACCCCGCCGATGGCGTCGTCCACTCCCTCCTCCTGCCGGAAGAAGCCCGGAACAAGATCTTCTGCGGAACGTCCCGCGGCTGGCTCGCCCTCATGGACGAGGCCAACCAGTCCACGTTCCTCGTCAACCCCTTCACCCCGGACCGATACCTTCTCCCTCTCACCCCCCAGCGCGTCTACTTCGCCTCCCACCCCAGGGGGGCAGGCAGCGGTCACTGGATCTCTCAGCGTGAGTGCATCAGCGAGATCGTCATGTCCGCGTCTCCAAACGCGGGGGCCGAGTGCATAGTGATGGCCCGGCTTCGATCGTGCCTTCAGTTAGTCTTCTGCCGGCTCGGCGATGCCGTCTGGACTGACGTCGACACCCACTATGAAGTCGACGGCGTCGCATTCTGTGATGGCAGCTTCTATGCCCTGAATCGCTATGGAAGGATCTTGATCCTCGAGTTGGGCCCTGATGGAAGCGTGATTTTTCCCCAAAAAAAAAAAAAGGAAGCGTGATTCCCAAGCAGTTGGTCAATCTTTTTCTCGAGTCCGAGCAATGCAAATTTCTGGAGTGGAATGGGGAGCTGCTAATCGTCTGTATCAGTTCCCGGCCTCTCTATGAGCGTGATGATGGCTTGCGCTCCTTCATTTTTACGTGTAAGGATCTCCGGGAGGGATTGACGTTGTCTAAAATTAAGAGCTTGGGCGAGAACACCTTGTTCGTGTCCGAGAATCACTGCTTTGACTTTTTTGTCCGTGAAGTCCATGGATGCAAGAGAAATTGTATATGTCTCTCTGGAACTGCTTATGGTGGCCTTGAAGGGTTTCACCACATCAACACCATGGATTTCACTTCAGAACTCAAATCACGCCGTTGGCGCTCGCAGCGGTCAGGAATTCCTCGTGAGAAGTCGCGGTTGTCGGGAGCCCTTTTTTGGTTTAGACCTAACTTCTACTAGCAAGGTATTTGTCTCTAGTTTAATCTGCATAACGTCCACGCATGTGCTTATACTTCTGTTATTTTCTTCTTGATGCAGATGACAGTTTATTTCCATGTCTTATTACTACTGCAGGTTGCTCTATTTTAAGCAAATTAGGATAATAAAGTTTATTTGGGCTAATGTACATTATTTAAGAATTGTTTCTTTTTATTCGCAATAGTTTCCACTAGGAATGCACAAATATGTGCATCATTCGAGAGTAAGACAGTCATAGTCTTAATGATACAATTTTAGTAAGGCGAATCTCTTCTTAAGGCTGTCGAGATGCATCGGCATTATATATCTAATATATGATTCAGGTTGCTCATTTTTAAGTAATTAGGATTATGAAAATTATCTGGGATAATATATTCAAGAATTTCATCTAACCAGATTAAGAAAGTCTTAATCTTGAGCATATGATGTTAGTAGGTGAATCGATCTCATCATAAATTGGTTGAGATGCAAAACATTCCGTCGAAGAACTTACAGATTGACCTAAATATTTAATGAAAATATTGGCATTGATAGCTCAAGAAAACACGATCTCTCATTTAGAGTTATTTTTGAGTATGTGAATTACGAAGGAAAACACTGAATGCCATCAGTTAACGGCAGCTTCATGTAGAAATGCGCCACTACGATGCATTGCAGCTGTTCGTTTACTAGCTACTTTTGCTTTGGACTGCATATAGGGAGGAATCGTGAACCATAACCCTATGTATGTCTTTTATCTTTTTCCTTTTTAACTTAATGGTACAAAGTTTGACTTGAGACTCTTTTTCCTAATCAAAGGGATCTGTAGGCAGGAGATGCTTCAATAAATTGTAAAATGCCAAATGAACCACTACTTTTCACGGTAACAGCCAAACCTAGCCTTATGCATGAGAAAATTAAATGGTTAATGTTTTCTTCCGCATGCTTTCTTATAGTATCATGACTGAGCAACAAAAATTTGGCTGTATTTTTTTTCTTGTTGCGCCTGCAATTACCTAAGTCAGGTAATCATAGCAATCTGATTGTTTATTTATTGATCAGGTACTGCAGCTCAGACCTTTAAAGGATGCCTTCCCTGCATAGCTAATATCTCTCTTTTACAACTGGTGATTTAGAATTAGCAGCTCGTTCCAAGTAGTGAGGCTGTACATGTTGAATGTAGTTCCAGTTTTTAATTAGTGGAATAGTTGTTTTAAATATCCAAGTAAACAATGAAAAAGATGTCTAGATGTTTAGGTGTTAGATGACTGGGTTTAAATGGTTAGATTAGTGATTCTGTTAAACACACATATTTTAGTTACTCTAATTACTTCCAGCCATCTGAAACACAAACACTGGGAATATATGATGGGTGTAAACTGATGAGCAGTATGGTTATGGAAGTCCCGGTTTGATGCTACAATAAAGTTTTCTGTCAATTATTGCAGTTCAAGTGACTCATATGCATCAATGCTACTAATAATTAAATTCACGTTCAAATTCTGTCTAATTGTCATCTGGCAGATATTTATCATGTCTTATGTGGATTCTATAGTTCCATGGCCGATAGAACAGTCTTGTATCATTTATTTTATCATAGGTAAGTGACAAATGCTTGCTTGCAGAGTCTGAATAGCCAGCAAATCCGTATCAATATTACTTTTAGGAAGTCTCCTTCACACAGGACCGTTTTTGTTGTATTATGATAAGATGCTCTCCTGCCATTAATCCTCCATGGGATTAGATCTCAACAACCTGCTTTCTGGTTTATTCTGGTCTTCAACATTTCCTAATACTCTTGGCATGCTTTCTGCTTTCTCATGTTGCTGACAGCATAGAATATATATGAAGTGTGTATTGAATGATTAAGTATTTTGGTTATATTGCTGTGATCTGCACCTTTTTTGTTCTGTACCCGAAACAAATGGGAAAAAAATCGTTCCCTTTAATTTTTGGAGCATCATTGTTCCAATTACTTCCCATTATTTTGTCTGATATAACTTTAATTTGCTTGATAATAACACTTAAAAGTAATTTCATGCAATTGTTTACCTGATCTATTTTGGGTCATCAATTATTGCAACAACATAGTGATGAACATGTCTGATTGGAAAAATGATCAATTATATGTTTTACTGAGTTGATAGAAGGCTTCTGGATAATGTCAACCTAGGAAGGTCTGTACAAAATATGCTTTCCTATCAAATTTCACAAATTTTCACATACATTATTTTGTGAAATTACTCAGAGAACTGTGAACGCATTACTTGGATTCCTTCGACTGGTCAGATACGTGTTAAATGATGGTAGTTGTGGATCTACTTTTGATACTTATCTAGATGAAATAATTATGAAACTGAAATTATTTTTACCATGTTTTTTCTATTGTTTTATCAACCTATACAGATTTGTTATCTACTCATTCAGCATTCAATATGCTTGAAATTTCTTGGTTCTTTTTTCTGTTAATTTTATAACATTCTATCAGTTTAAGGTTTATGTTTCTATATATCTGTCCATTTAGGTTCATGTTAATCCTATTACTGGTGGAACATGTATTCTGGATTATCTCATTATCATCCGGAGCTCATACTCAGAGGGAAGGGAACATTCACTTTTAATCTATTGGAAGGATCAGGGAAGATAATGTTCAAACAGGCCAGTGCTGCTACCAACTTGGAAGCTATGCTTCTTTGGAGCAAGAGACTAGGCGGCAACAACTTTACCGGCCTTCTTCTAATTAGTCCTTTCTTCAACATGGACGCATCACAGTTTATTATTTATCAAACTTGTATCTTCTTTTTGATGCTTTTATTTGTGAGGGAAGGACATTGATACTTGATGTCATCTTTTAAACTTTTCCTTCCTTGTTTTTTCTCCTTTCGTTGGATGTGGTGGTTTTCTATCTAAGTTCTGGCTACTTCTGATCGTTGAATTATATAAGATATGACTGGAAAAAAATAGAAAAATTTTTTGAGAGAAAAAAATCAAGAAATTGGGTTCAAAGTTTAATGGATAACTACAACCCTGGCCCTGAACAATCGTAGCTTGTTATCTTTTAACAAAGTAATGGAGGTAACTATGCTTTCATATAGAGGATTCCGGAAACCTGCTCATATTGCAGAAGTGGATGCTGAAATCACCTGCAAGAAAAATTCTGAGAGAACAGGAAGAGCTTATGGTCTGCCAGGTGAAGGTGTGAATCGAACCCAGGTCTCTTCTACCAATAAAAAGAGATTGTACCTGTTCTACCGGTCGGCACCTTCCCAAAAACACCTGCAGCTAGGGCAAGCATGGTTGCAACTTGAAAGCAGTAAAAGTATCTCATGATTGTGCTTGAGAAGAAGATTTCCTGAGACCTTCCTAGCCTTCTTCAAACTAATCATCGTTTAGTGTTTCATTAGCTAGTTTATGAATTCCATCGTTGAACATTGTAACTCTAACTCACCTCTAATTTAGTCTTGTGCTTCCTGTGCATCGGAAAAGCTGTCTTGAAATCCATCTGAATCTCCCTTACTCTGTCCAGTTCTTCAGCAAGATTATCTTTCTTTCTTTGTTCCTTTGTTTTTTTGTTAACGTTTACAAGATTATCTCCACCTCTGCCTTTTATGAAAAACCATTCTTAGCTAAATCTAACATCTTATTTTCACTGTACAAAGAATCTCATTCTGAAATAACGTTCTTCTGGGAATTTATTAAGATGCTTACTTCTCTGTCCTCCCAATGGAGCATGTCTCAATCTGACTCGGGCACGGTTCCTAAAATAATTTTTACATTTTTTTCTGAAATAATTAAAAAGAGTTGAGTATGTGGTGATATATTTGACGACTTTGTAAAATAACTTTTCCTCTACATGGGGACTCTAAACGAACTGCTTCAAAAAAATTTTCCTTCATAATTTTTTCTAAAATAATTAAGAAAAGTCTGGTGCATGGTGATATTTCTAATAGCTTCCTAAAATAATTTATCTCAAACTTTTTTCTAAAATAATTACTAAGAAAATAATAAGTTAAGAATAGTCTAGTTAATTTTAAATTTATTACGCATTAATGACCATTTCAGAAAAATTTCTGTGGAGGAAAATATTCTCTAAAATAATTAAAAAGCTGCATCATGATATTTCCTGCATGGTCTTTGTTTCCTAAGATAACTAAGAAGGGTTTTCTTTGTGCAATGAACTTTTTTCCTTTGTGTTGTAATATTTCCAACATATTTAGATAAAATATATATAGATATGAATCTTTGCATCGGCTAATATCCATATTTGTATCTATATTCGACAAATAAAATAAATATAAATATACTAGTATTCGATTCGTATCCAATCCAATTTCAAACATATACGCGCAACTTGATACGTTTCGGTCATACAAATTTCTGGAGTGAGATAGAGTGCTGCTGCTCGTCGGTATGAGTTTGGAGCCCACGTGTAAGGATGTATGCATTTGAGAATTTCTTCTTTCCATTTCCATTTGCATTCAACGTACAGTTTCACTGCGAACGCACAAAAATTAAACATTGAACCAGAGTAAGAAAGTCATGGTCTTAAAGATATGATTTTAGTTATGTGAATCTCTTCCTAAGGTGATCTGAGATACGAAATATTCCATTGAACAACTTTATGTATTGACTTAAATATTCGGTGAGAAGATAAAAAACAGAGTCATTCGCATTTCTAGACGTCGAGAGTCTCTAAGTATGTGAATTGCACGATGAATGCCGTCAATTAACAGCATTAGTAGCTTCAAGCGATCATATCCTGTACGTTTATGGTAGCAATCCTTGCAAACCCAGGCATCTCATTCCTTATAATTCTCACCAGCAAATTAGATGGAAATTCCCTCTGCACCCCACATTTTTTCCCAGACCAAACTGACACCGAGTGCTTCTCGCTCGAGAACAGCGCCGATCCCGCCCTCGACCCCCTCAACCACTACACTTCCTCACCTTTCGTGACCAGCTTGAAAACTTGGAAGGTGCTCCGCTCCCTGGGATTGTAAACCTCCCCACGGGCGCCAGCCAGGAAAAGCTCTCCGGATGACTCGACGAGATGACACCGGGTTAGATCTTTCGTCGGGGGACTCAGCTCGGAGATCTCGAGAGTTCCGGCATCGACTACTTTGGCACTCCCATATTTGTTAACAACATAGAATTTCTCCTCATAGTAATTGAAATCCCCCCCACCCACCCATTGAGATAAGAAGATCCGACGTCGATCGCCGTCCAATTCTCATCTCCAAGCCTATAAAAATACAAGCTTCGGTGCATCCAGACGACGACGATCACCGGAGACGAGGCCGGGTTGGAGGTGAGGACAGCTTTGGTTGTGAACCAGCCGTAGGCGTAGCCGAAGAGCCAGTGGCGGATTGCGGGGGCAGGCGGCGGAGCGCCAGGCGGTGCAGACGCGGCGGAAGCGTGCATAGTCGTAGATGTTCGCCGAGCTTGGCGGCGATGGCGCGGATGAGCTCCGGCGGAAGCTGCGTCCAGTCTGGCGGGTGAAGGGAGTCGTCATCTGGTTCCCTTCTGGTTTTTAAGATCTGCTCTGGTGGCGAGGGGGCGGAGGAAATGAGGAGACAGGAATTTGGAATTTAAAAGCACTAAACTAGTGCTTGATTCCTTAACTTTATTAAAAAGATTACTTAACTTTATTAAAAACTTGTGGAGAGACATTTTTTTTAAAAAAAAATTTGAGAGAGGGATAAGATTTGGACAAAATTCCAAACAGAAATTTATCAACAAAACCACCGAACTACAATGGGGACAAATCCCAATCCACAGTAATCTACCATTTTGAAACTAGAGTGAGTAATGGAATACTTATTGATTAGCGCACACTAAACGAGGCGAGGCTGTTAGAAGCTCATGCGAAAGTATTCATTTAAGCAAACAGCAATCTTAAGATCTATTCTATGGACCACCAAATTCTTGTTTCATTTTATGGACCTAAATGGCTAAACAGCATCCCAATAAGAATCTGAAGAAGCATAAAAGAACAAATCAGAGTCCAATCAACGTCAACAAACGAAAAATAGGGCTTACGGCAACTCGCTGCAACTTCGATACACAGTTTTTGAAACTCATGCATGACACTTTAATCGGTGCATCATATAATACGATAGAAGAGTCACAAATCTAAAAACCTGCCATCATTTTATGAGGTACAAGAAAATAAAGCATTGTTCTATTATAACATATGAATAAAAAATAAAAAAAAACCTATACTAGAGCAAAAGACTAATTTTGGTAAACCCATGGAAAAGGTTTCCCTGTCATCATTGTTCACGCCCTTTTAGCAAGTTCTCCTCAGTCCCATCAGGCTATTGGGCTGAATTTGTTGTACTGCAGAACATATCCTGAGCTATTCAACAATATAGCTGGCCCATTGCCAAAAAAATATCACCATCAGTTTCATAAAGGAAGTAGGAGGAAAGGTTGGCATCATGAATTTCACATTTGTTTCCTCTTGAAAATACCCTTGAAAGAACTGCCAAGAACACTCAATTTTAGCTGATTTAAAAAGAAGGGGAATAGTTCCTGCAATTTGCAATGGGAGATTGATGATATTCTTGAATGAGGAATTGCAGAGTGAGGACTCTTAACCTTTCAGCAACATGTCACCCTGCTTCCATATTATATAGGATTTGTGCTGCCAAGACATCAACCCAAATATCAGGCAGACCAGGAAGACACCAATGCATGCAGTCCTGGCCCCAGATTGCCACAGCATCCTTCTTTCCCAACCAGACTGCTGGATGAGCATCTGCTCTGAACTCACTTAGATGAGTCAAGTTGAGCAGCTTTATGTCTGTACCAAATACTGCCTGTTGGACAAGAGAATTCACTTCCCTTGCTTCTTTGTTTACTCCTTTATTCCTGGGATCAAACCATGAATCAAGCTGTCCGGGCATCAGCTCAAATTCTGCTCCAGGAGTAGCGATAGAAAATAAAGTTTTAACTGCACCATGATCTGATCTACAACTGGAATCTATGTAAACAATGAGAAATATGAATTATACCTCATTTTTTCTCAGGGGTTCACTGAATAAGCAGCTACCATTGCGATCCCAGTCACCACCATGAAAGTGCCTAGGAGATTGAGTACGCCAGAACTTGATGGTTTTTTTGGGGACTTCCTTCTCTATGTAAGAGATCATGCTCTGAAGGACTACTTTAAGTCCATCGAAGATCCCAAGTGGTGGATCTATTGGCTCTCCTCCCCTGTAGAAAACAAGTGGTGTCTCTGTTGGAAATTTATCAGGGCCCCACCTGAGCACAAGTGAAAATAAAAGAAGCCATAACTAATCTAGTCCAGTGACCAGAAAGATACTGGAAAAATCTGCACAATGTCAACGATCAGGTATCAAACAGCAATGCCAACTTCTAAATCACATTATCAATCAAAGAAAACATGGTACATATTGTTGATTATGTTCTGAGTTCAAACAAACACAGCACAAAGGATATAACAAAATACTAAAACAACCTTACAAATTGATGATGAGTCAACTCTTTCACCCTGCAAAAAAAATATTTTTTTTTGCCATTTTAAAAAATTTCAACACAGCCTACAACATTAAGGACATGTAATAAATTTTTATATGAAATTAAGAAAGGGGACAATGGGACAGCATGATGATTATAGAACTTACAAACATTTTGAGATTTTTTTTTTCTTTTTGAGAAAGTAAAACTTATAAACATCAAAATGTATGTTTGGTTGTTCAATTTGATTGTCTGCAGCATTCGTCATGCTCTACAGCACACAAATACCTAGAAACAAGTTCTCAAATTTTTTGAAGACATTACCTAAGCATCATCATAGAATCATTAAAAGGACATTGTTTCCAAAGAACAAATGATTTGCATTGATTTTGTGGTCGGGAACTATCAAAATCACTTGTATATTGCTCCATACATGTTGTGAGAGATGCAGAATGCAGTGAATAATGTGAATTGTCAACTTCGATGTTTGCTATAAGGATTTCAAGTATGCCCTAGAAAATTTAAAATTGTCACCAACTAATAATCTAACAGCTACAGATTTGACATTTTGGGTTAAGATCCAAATTGGTATCTTAAATAAAGTGTATGTAGTAAAAAATTGACTGGGGGTTCAACAGCTTCTATTGCAGGAATGCTCTTGCTCAAAATCATGCCCGAACCAGAACTCTCATGTCAGACAACCTTCTACATTTCTTCTTAGTTCAGGCCTCAATAACAAGACCTACCAAATACATTAAACAGCTCCTATTGCAGGTATGCTCATGCTCAAACCATGCCCGAACCAGAACTCTCATGTCAGACAACCTTCTACATTCCTTCTTAGTTCAGACCTCAATAACAAGACCATCCAAATACATTAAACACAAGGACCAAAAGGGGAAAAAAATGGTCAGCAATATCAACAGTTGGGATACACAAAACACAATTTTTTCATCAGAAAGGCACATTTTATGAGCTCACCTTTAGTAATAACCTCCCCAACATAACAAGCCAAATTAGAATGCAATGGTACTGGAACCATAATCAGTTCCACATAAAAATAAGGCTAACAAAGAGGATAAGAAATTCTCCAAGACTTCAACACAGATGACATCACCATCCAAACTAGTCAGAGAGCTAATTATTGTCACCATCATGCTCTTTCTAAAATTTACCTCTAGCAGATTTGAGCCCCTGGTAATCTCAACACTTGTTCCACATTTCTCCATCTCAAATAAAATGGTTCGATCACCAAACAGATTCATCAATCAAAGGTGTAATTAAAAAATGTTCCATATGGCGGTGATTTATCGAAAAAGGAAAGACAACAACAATTATATTGAAAAATGGCAAGATGACATCTCAAATCAAATGAATGGTAGTTATCTTCATCAACTCAAGGCCTTACTACATTCTGATTTATTAAAAACTTGATCATTTAGTAAGCTGAGCATACATCCTCTCATTGAGACTAAATCAGCTTGACTCGCTATCTAGTAAACCTTATGAGATAAGCTTGCTCTATTCCAGCAAATAAGTCCCAACTTCCAGCCTGAATATTAGATCATTATATCTTATATAAACTATCTTTAACAAGACTAAGCATCGGTAGTTTTAAAAGTGAAATAGTAGCCATGAGCTGCTCATAGTAACATAAATAATGAAGGAATTGAATTTAGCATGATAAAAGGGAACAACATGCTGAAAATTAAATCAGTATCAATACTTCTAACACTTCTAAACAAATAGCAGGTCTTGGAACTGTCACATTAAACTAAAAAGGCCAATGATGCAGATGAGTTACAAATATGCAGTGAGAGCAGTTTGATAAAGGCATTACCAGTGTCCAGTATTGAACATCAGAACATCATAGAACTTTGTGATGTTGACCCAATCAGCAGCTGGAGCATCAACATCTACTCTATAGATCCCCTTCACTCCTTTTTTATCTTGGTTAGTTGAGTGTTCCGCAGGCTGCCACCTTAAGATAATTAGTTATAGCATGTGAGTAACCATATCAATCATACCACAGATAGAAATAGGTGTGCCATATACATGGGTACTAGCTAATATTGACTTTTACTGACAGATTTCCTAACACTTATAGATCACATATATATCATGTTATAATCAAGAAACAGGATTAAATTTTTATTCTACATGTTGATGAAGCAAGCATTATATTTTTTATCACATAAACCTCAATAGATATAACATAGCATCACTTTCTCTCAATACTTGAAGCTTTTCCGAATATGGCTATTACTCAAAAAATTATATAAACATTTTTTTTGAGCAATACCCAGGACTTGAATTCTAGGTCCGGTCCTTAGGAGTGTGGTGCCAACCACCTGCGCTAATAGTTTGTAACAGCATTTAGTATAATATTATTATTCCTTGTAGGATGTTGGATGGTATCTAACATGTACTAAATAAAATCTGAACATCACTCAACATTCTAACAAAAAGTCATTGTAGCCTTTATCGCCATGAAACTCCATGTAGATTGGTGAACATCTCCAGCCCTCGTAATCCAGCATACTGTAATTTTTATAATATCTGGACCCAGTCAAAATAATGTGTTGTAGTTCATTCTGGACTCAACGATGCAACATGCAATAATATGCTTATTTTCATGTGGGTTTGGTACATGCTTATATAGTTTTGGCATTCTTTAATGCTTCATTATGTTTCAAAGTTTACTGTGTTCGTGTTGGGCATCAGCACAGGGCATCGTATTCCAGAAACTTCTAACACTGTTCAAAAACACGGCTAAACGTATATAGACATTGTGTATGCAGGTATATTGTAAGCATGAAAGCACAAGGACTAAGTTAATAGCAACACATGTAGAATTTAGAATATGATTTGTTTCCTACCGAACTATAATTTCAGAAACCAGCAGACAAGGCACATGCCATTAATGAAGAACTTCTTACACATAGTCAAAACATAACATCTCAAGTGCAAGCTGTTACAAGTGTTTCCTCGAGGGGTTTTCTTTCTCCCCTATCATGATGTGTTAGTAATCAATAGTGTTCAAACTAGCAAACGATTAAAAGAAGGCATGAGGCACTCTAAGATTTAGTTTGCAATAATCTAGCATTCTTTCTCATAAATAGGATTCTTTATCCCAAAAAAAAAAAAAATTGACTTTATCAATATGAGTATACGTGCTGATGCCACCTAATGCTGCTAGATTTTCAATAACATTGCTCAAAATTGTGATCACCTAGTTTAGCATGATATCATTTTAATAGTTTAATTTGTTTTTAAGTATCTGTATATATCTTTTATCGTTTAGAAGTCATTAGTGTAGTTCCTTATTTCAAATTCGCATTCAAATCTTCTCACAATGAACTCAAAACTCAATATTTATCAATTTTTTTGACGCGCAAATCTCAGTATTTATCAAACATGAGAAATATGAACCACAGAGATCTAACTTACTCGAATTCAGGCCGAAATTTAAATCGAACATATGAATCATAAAAATGGATCCCGACCAGCAAAAAGAAGAAGAAAAAGAAACACACATACGTGTACTTGGCGAGCAGCACAGCGCGGTGATAGGCCACGGTGACATCGAATTTGGGGAAGTACCCACCCCTCCACGCCCCCTTCCTCTTCCACTTGCGCGCCCCTCCATCCGCCGACCTCAGCGCACAGAGGAACGCCACCAAGAAGTTCTCGTTCAGCGAGTCCCCCACGAACCCGATCCGCCGGCCCCTCATGAAGCTCAAGAAGGCTTCGGGGTCGATGCGA
The DNA here is from genome assembly GCF_009389715.1 of Phoenix dactylifera. NCBI lineage: Eukaryota > Viridiplantae > Streptophyta > Magnoliopsida > Arecales > Arecaceae > Phoenix > Phoenix dactylifera. The sequence continues at coordinate 12,311,888 of NC_052408.1, read as the reverse complement.
GGAATAGCTTCTCCTCCGCAGCGATCGGGGTACCAGGCCCACGAGTTGATCGACTCTATGCCCTCCCGCCCGTTCCGGAGGCAGTTCCACGCGTTCCGGTGGAAGGAGCAGGTCCCATCGTAGAGGGATCTAGCCGGACGCAGGGGATCGCGGGCCCATCGGCCAGCGGCGAGGTCGGTGGCGGCGCCGCCGCAAGGGGGAGGAGGAGGGCGGCGATGGTTTGTGGAGTTTGAGGAGGGGGAGTGGGGGAGGAGGAGGGAGGCGGTGTAGAAGAGGGCGAGGCTTACGGCGAGGACGGCGAGAATGGCTGGCGGGAAGCGGGGCCAGGTCGGTGGGAAGGAGGGGTGCCGCTGGTGAGCCATTTCATGGCTGTCGGAGTTTGGGAACGGGGGGTGAATCAAGCTCGTAAAGTAAACCCGTTCAACTTTCACGTGCTTTACACGTGAGAGAAAATTTAGACGCTGAGCCCGGTGGAAATCTCTTCAGTGCCTTTCCTCCCTCGCTATTGAGGAGGGAGGCGGTGCAGAGGACGGCGTGGCTTACGACACCTTTACGCTTGATCCCCGAAAAAATCGAAGCCCTCTCCCTCGGACTTCAGCCTTTCTTTTATTATTATTATTTTATTTTAATCCTGCAGTCCAATAAACCTATAGATGGAATGATTTAAACCAAAACTCAAATAAACCATCAAAAGAAAATAGGTTGAGTAGACTAACATGCTCGATTTCTATAAAAAATTTGGCTTGATCCTTCTAAATTTTCTAACCAGATTCTTAGATTTTTCTCCACATATCAATCAAAATCTTCACCAAAATGCTATCCTTGCATCTTACTCCCTTCATGGACTCACTCATCAACCCCTAACTTATGGGCGGATTTATAGTTTTCTTTGTGCACGGAAAATCATTCAATTTTGCCAAAAAAACTTGAGTGGATTTATACTTGACAATTTTCTCTGTGTACGAAAAATCATTCACTTTTGCAAAAACCCCAAAAGTCCTTACTAAAAATGGATTTTCTACGGCGTCATCGTTCAATAGAAACCGGCTATGGAGGCTTCGCTGTCACATATGAGTCGTCTTGTTCTTGTAGAAGATTGTATGGGACTGTCTTCCGACCAAAAGTGTGCTCTACAAAAAAGGGATAAAGCTTTCCTCTACTTATGATGCATGCTCGAAGGTGGAGGAATCAGTGGAGCATGCTCTACTTGGCTGCCCGAGGGCAATCCTGATGTGGCAGTTGACAAGAGCTAACCGTTGTTTCCTGCAGTCTCCGACCCCAGTGATGGCGTTCCTAGTTACCTAAAGGGCGTCATAGTGAGACCAGTCACCTCAACCAGTGGTGTTAGGTGTGCCTATGTTGCTTATCATGTTTGGCTAGCTAAACATGCTAGGGTCTTTGAAGGTAGATGGCAAACTTTAAATATTGTTGCTGACAAGACGCTTATCCATATTGCTGAGTACACTCAAGCTCAGACCATTGAAGGAACTGAGATTGTAAGGAACACTTGGAGCTCCCGTTCTGCTCTGATAGCGCGTCAAATAATATTTATTGCTTGGAAATCTCCCTCCTCAAGCTTTCTTAAGGTGAACTTCGACAACAATGAGTTGGATGACGGGAGGAGAGGTGGTGTCGGGTTTGTTATCAGATGCCTAGATTCCAAATTAATCATGGAAGAGGACCAGTGTTGTATAATACTTCTGTTCCTAAAATGGAGATGAGGGCACTTTGGAAGGGCATCTCTTATGCTTGCGACGTCTTAGGGGCTGACCGGATTCATCTTGAAGGGGATTCAATTATAGAATATGAAGAAGATGATGCTATTATTCTCACCAAGGAGTGTTTACAGAGAGGGAATAAATAGAGAAGAAGATAAACATATGAGCTGTAGGATAAGCTCGACTGTTACAATTGACATAACAATGTACAGTAGCCAATAAGTGCAACAGAGGGAAGAGATAGAGAGAAAGGTTGTTGAAGTAACAACCAGCTTAGGTAATATCCTGTATACACCCCCTCAAGATAGGGGACCCGTCGGCAACACCCATCTTGGAACGAAGTAGTTGAAAACGCTGACGAGCAAGTGGCTTGGTGAGAAGATCAGCAAGTTGATCCTGGGTACTAATGTGAGAAACATGCAGTAAGCCCTTGGTAACAAAATCCCGAACGAAATGAAGATCAATGGCAATATGCTTCATTTTCGAGTGGAGCACTGGATGAAGACTCAACTAAGTTGCACCAATGTTGTCACACTGAAGAAGCGGGGGCTGCAAAAGAGGAACACCAAGCTCCCGAAGCAAAAAGACAATCCAGGTTAATTCAGAAGTTGCCGAGGCTAAAGCTCGATATTCAGCTTCAATGGAGGAGCGTGCAACCGCTCGTTGCTTGCAAGTAGACCAGGAGATAGGTGAAGAACCAAGAAAAATAAGGTAAGCCGAAGTGGAGGTGCGATCAGTGGGATCCCCCGCCCAATCTGCATTAGAAAAACCATGAAGACGAAGTAGCAGTGAAGATGACGAGCGACGTAAAAAAACGCTATGAAAAATAGTTTGCTTTAAATAGCGAAGGAGCCGTTTCAACGCTGTCCAATGAGTCTCAGAGGGTTGATGCATGTATTGAGCAAGCCTAGCGACCGAAAAACTGATGTCTAGTCGAGTTAAAGAGAGATACTGTAAAGCACCAATAATGCGACGGTATGGAACTCCGTCAGCCGGAGGAGAACCATCATTGAGACAGAGAGCAGGCTTGGTGGCCATGGGCGTGTGAACAGATTTGGAACCATCCATATGAGCACGCTATAAGATATCCCTGATATCAATGATGTTATCCGGTGGATTTTGGGTCACACCAGGGTGGGTGTTGAGCATCCTCTTCTGTATGACATTCGTAATTTGTTGTGGATGTGTAGCAGAAAGGGAACAGAGCGGCTAATTGGGCGGCATCCTACATTGTCCAGCACTCGTGTTTTTTTGTGGAATAGTTATGGGTCTTCTTCTTTCCCTTTTTTTTTTTCTTATTTTGATGGATGTGCTTGTATTAAAATAGTATAAAGACATTTGTGTTATTAAAAAAAAAAAGGATTTTGAACCTAAGTTCATCGTCCACATCCTCCTAGGTGGATTGGTTGGATCTCTCAGGACCTCCAAACCAGCAAAGTGGCAGCCATCCATAACTTCCAACCCGGAAATTGGATTTAGTGACGAGGGTATCCTTTGCTGCCCTTCTTTTTATTTCGGTGGATATCTTAAACGGGATGTTCAAGGTGGCCGCGGCAAACAACGTAATCGAAAGTCTTGCACCAAGGGATTGGAAGGTGGACCGATCGGGCTTGTGCAGGTGATACACTCTTATTCTATCATGCTTATGACTGATCTCTCAAACCTCAAGGTCATCCTCTCTACCTTCGAAAAAGCTCTCTGACCGCCCCATCTCTTTTCTCTCTTCCATATGCCACAATCCTAGAGAATTCCTCTAGGAATATATAAAGGAGGGATGCGCCAGCCAGGGTTTCCTATGGCGCCTCCACCTAGGAAAGCAATTTGCCCGTGTTAGAACGAAAGATAACAAGATATCACGATATCGAGTTCGGTGATACTTACTGGTGGAATATAACAAGAATTCATAAGGAGGCATATAAATGGCAGAAAACCTGCTGTTTACCAGGTCATTGTGACTGTAAATATAGATTATGGACCTTGGTTTGTCTATCACTAGTTTCCAGTATGGGTCAGGGGGGGTGCTAGTCATCACACGTCGTAATTTAGCCATGCAAATAAATACAAGATTACCCATCATTCTTCAATTGTACCAAGGATTTTAAAACCAACCCACACCAGCCATACCAAACTAGAACAATGAAAGACTAGTATTCAAAATAAATAAAAAAAAAATTAAAAAATCATCCAAGGTTTAGATGTTAAGTTCATAACGTAATACTTGGATCCATGTCGGCCTTAAAAGATTTTCCTGCAACAAAGCTATGTGAAGTTTATTCTGCCGTGACCTTCAAAATAGCAATCCATGAACACCAGTGGAGCATGCAAAGTATCAAAGCCGTCGGGGATAATTAAGATATAGAGCAAAGCAGGAGAAAAGAAAAATATCCAAAGATCAACAAGATCGACCCTTTGATATTATTGCTTTCTCAATTACTGTTCTGTAAAATGTATAATCTTCCCTGCGTGAAGAAAACTTTGTATAGCATTTTGTACCGTAACATACACAAATTAAGGTCAAAAATGAGTGCTTTTGACAGGAACAACCAATGCAAGTAGACAGAAACTCAAGGGAATTTACTCATGAGTCATGTTTGCTGAAAGATGGATCTTCTGTGTTTTCTCCAGAGCCTGTGCTCCGTTGGTCCATCCTTTTTTTGTGAACATTTGCATACCCTGCAAAATGCTTGTCAGTTGTCCTGCAGATATCTTAGTTTCACGCATGAATCCCTCCTTAAGTAAGGCTCAGAAGTCATTCCCAACTATTTCCAATAAGTATATTTTTCATTCATCAAAGATCATGGATCAACTACTCTATCCCAAGCTGCTTGAGAGAATCTGGACCCACGAAAAATACCCGCCTCTGAGTCCTCCTATATCGAAAGACTACGACTCCTTTATATGCAGTTCTTGGAATGCCATCCTGGAAAAAGAATAATTTGATAAGAAGTGGAGAACAGTAAATAGACACCAAAGCATTTTCTAAGGCCATAGCATCAATGGATCTTTATGATAAATGATCTTGTTGTTTACAACAAATTCAAATATGAAAAACAAATTCAGTTAGGAACCTCGAATGATTAAATAAGAACAAGAAAGTTATGTCAAAGAGAAATGAATTCTAGAGCTCTATGTCAACTAATATTATTTCTATTAGAGTCTGTGTTGACTAATAATATTTCTAATAGACTTATGTATCAATTAATATTATATTTAACAAGATTTTGGTTGCTCATGAAGTTATGATTCATCTGGATTTTTTTATGTGCAACTTGGGCCTACACGTGCGTGCATATGTTGTGTGTTTGGGCCATGCATCTGGGGGTGCATCAGTGTATTTAGATGTCCCACGGAAAGCCAATAGTCAAGTAAAACAAAAGTGGGGGAGAAATTGCCTTCCATTCATCAAATATTCCAAACTGACGGGCTAATCGTTCAAAGTCTCTCTGGTCACTATACTGGATCCGCACATCAACATCTACACTGTGCGCCTTCAGAACAGCATCAGGTCCATCAACAGGTCTAGCTTTGGACAAAATGTGAGCAAAGTGGTTTAAAAACTTGTCCTGCCAGTGTCATAAAATAACTAGATTAGGGACCAGATTAATCACAAACAATGATATTAATTAAAGAAATAAAAATACCTCCAACAGGTAGCTCAGATCCACTGATTTCCAATCAACCTATGGTCACAATTGATCAAGGAGAACATGCATGAGATAGGAAAGATTCAAAAACTAATGCTAAAAGACAGCTAAAAGATCAACAGCAGAGCACGCTTTACGTACATAGACATCATTTAGTTTAATAGGCTCCAAGTATTGTTTATAGAATTGCCCCATGCTAGAACCCTGAAATAAAATCATAATATTAAAGTGATCAGTTTGCACATTATAACAGTGCAAAAGGAGAATAGATGAAGAAACATCCTTGTAAAGACAAATAAAGCATAACGGTCAAGTTACATGCTCACCACATCTTTAAAACAATAAATGAAAAAAAAACAAAAAAACTTACATGCTCACCAAAATTGTATGTTCTGCAGACTTCTGGACGAATAAATTGGCGATCTTTGTGTACCTCCTTCAACCTCACCCAGTCATCCCAATAAGTATTATCATGTAAAGGAAGAATTTCCTGGAAAAGGTTAACTAAAGTTTGAACCTAGACTAGAAAACAATGAAACAAAGGATATGCTTTAGGCCACTTTGGTGATAGCTCATCCCATATAGATTTTGTTAGCATCCATCCAAGCCCAGGAAAGAAATCCGAACGATAAAGAATTTCTGCATAATATATTGAGAAGTAGCTTGTATGAATGCTTTTCAACATTCCAAGAGAACTTTTTTAAAAAAAATGTAGAAGGCCTTCGAGGCAATAACCATCAAATGTAAATAAAGAGAAATATTTAAAAACTACCAGGATCATGCACAAACTCCACTTGTCCATTATCGTTCCAAGAAGAAACAGCCATGATCGTTCTTCAGTGGTGCCACATCAGGGGAAATGATGGTGCAAAATAATTGGAAAAGGATGGTTGAGAATGAATTTTCAACTTTTGAAGAAATAATGAGCAACTGATGTGGAGCATACTTATCCTTTTCAAGTAAAGCAGACGTGGCCTCAAAATAGTCAAAAAAATCTGGTGCAATCTCCATATCATCTGTTTAGCAATATGATCTCTACTTTTTATAATGTTAACAATAAAAGCAATGAAAAAGGGAAAAAATAAAAAGATTAAAACAGCCATGAATTAGCACCTTCCAGTATGATTACTCGTCTGAAATTATGCTTGGTGAATAGCTTGTCTAGGGCCCACTTGTAATGTCCTGGAAAAACAAATATTCTTAACAAAGAAGAAAAATCAAATGAACAAAAAAAATAAAGAAATAACACCTACTTGCAATCTTGTAGTATGCTATTATTTCGCCAGGTCTTTCCGTATGCACTGGTTCAGAATCCAAGTGCTACAAGATATAAAAAGAAAGAATTCAGACAAGAGTTGTCCTCAGAAGCTAAACTGCCTCCATCTCTAACCATAACATCAAGCTCACATCTATTACCAATTTCCTATCTTGTGATGTTAAGGTAATCAAAATGGTCAGAACATTTTGTAAAGCTCTAAACATGGAAAAAAATTATTGTTTACCTACCCAAAAGAATTATAACTAGTAAAGCTTTACCTATTTATTCATTTTCTTATTATTGGGGTGGCAGTTTATGGAACAAAGTTGGCTTATGGAAGAAGATAGACAGTGGAAGATATTTTCATGCTTCGCCAATTAAAGGAAAGGTATACAGAAATGACTTAGAGAACAAATCCACATAACAATTGACATGGAGTCATATGGTTCAATACATGAAGAGGCAATTCCGTAGGTACTAAGGAAGAAAGGTCTATATAAAGAATACATTGCAATTGTTCACAACATGCTCGAGCAGTGAAAAGCATCAAAAAATTAGTAGTTTGGTGATACAAGTTTTCATTTGCTAGAGAACTGCACCAAGGATTAGCTCCAAATCAATACGTCTTTACACCATGCTATACTGTTAGTTAATAAGACAAGGTCAAATATATGGGAAATACTTGGAAGATAAGGATCTAGAAATCAATAAATACATAGGCAGTGTTTGGCTGCTGGTTAAAATCTGGATAAGAGAAAGTTGAGTTTAATCAGACAAAGGCATGCCAAAAGTGGTAGATTAAATTATTTGGTCAACAGACCCAAAATTCACTTAACCTGGTTAACTTTATTTCATGGGGAATGGTGAATTAAAGTTAACCACCAAGCTCTCTCTTCTCTCTTTATTTTTTTGTTTTTTTCAAAACATTATCCCAGTAACCCTAGAAAGTCAACCAAACAGCAGATGACTTCAACCGCTGGTCACCTGGTTCAAGGGTGGTTACAAATGGATAAAACTATCTAACCCTTGGTTAGCTATTCAGCCTCCAAACATATCCATAATATATATGTGCATTTTAAAAGAAAATAAAGCAGGAAAATGCACACAAAATTCGAAATGTTTTCACTAGTTTTCAAAAGATATCGACCATTTTCATACTTGCAACCCAAAATCACTAATACCATAGTCTAGATATTATTAATGACAGAATGTACTCTAAATTATGTGCTAAATTTTTCTTGGCTTGTTTCATTCTTCTGTAGTCTTTCCTAAACTTTCAACTTCTTATATACATTTCTTTCTTGGGCCAAAACTCTATAACATGAGCCAAAGTGTTGAAACCAAAACCCATTGTGCCCAACCAGAAATGGAACTGACACCGAGTTTTTGAACTTCAATAGTGTTGCAGTAGCAAATATTACCACAGAAAGTAGACAAACTAAAGAGTAGAGATGTGGAGAATTTAACAAAATCAAAAGAAAAGTGAGGAAGAAAAATAGACGAATGAAAAGAAAAGAACAGTGGGGAGGAATCATACACAGAAAGAGAAGAGCAGGCACCTGTTAACTAATACCCTTTATTACTAAAAAAGACTAAAACTAACTCGCTCATCCAGCCAGCCTTTACACACCCCAACTTCCCTCTATTAGATGTTGATGAGATATTTTACTCCACCAAATTGAGTGCCATTAAAACTCTCCAATATAGAAATAAACTACAATCAGATCTCTTCAAAACCTTAGAAGAGAAAGGAAAGGAATCTACCAATGTGGGGCTAGCAAAGCTATTTTGTGGTCCTAAACAAACCTGCACCAAGTTTCGATTTGTTTATGACTAAGAAGGGATAAATTAGGGTCCAAGAAAGCAACCAGTTAAGCCCTGTTAGCTTCTTTGGTCATGATCATCAATGGAACATGCAGTGAGGGTTTTTTGCAGCCCTTCTATGCTTCTAAGTTGCATCAATAAAAGAGCCACTGTGATTGCATCAATTGACAATAGAGTGACAAAGAATTGATTTAAACAGTGTGGGAATGTGGAATGAAGAATAAAGGAGGCCTCAATAAGTAGTGCTCAGACTGCATTTAAGAGTCAACTAAGGAGAGAAAGACTTTAAATTAACGTGAGTGGAATCTGCAAGAAAGGATTTTAAAATTGTCTTAATGACACTAGAGGTAGCCATTGACAGAAATAATTAGTAGACAAGGTTTGAGAAAGGTGCCACAAACAATTGAAATAAAGCTTGATCTCAAGACCAATGTTCCCCTTATCTATTAAATATGATATTTTTTCTCATTCCATGATCAACACCAAGTATCATGGCATGGAAAACCATCATCAAAACCATTTGACTTGAGATCCATTTTGGACTTTCAGAAGATGTAATACATCTCTAACTCCATGACTGTGACAACCAAAGATGCACTCTAGATCATTCGAATCTAGTTTTCCCTAAGTTGACCAAGCACATCGAGATTGACTGACAATAGATTCTCTATCAATACAGTGCCTGCACATTTTCCTAATATGTCCCCATAGGATCCAAGTTGTCAAGATCTTCATAATCCTGCACTATTTAGTGTTGTTACTTCTTACATAATTCCCCATGCAAGACCAACATATGGGGTAAGGGGGCTCCTAAATGTAAATGTAGACATAGCATATCTTTTGAGAGTCTTTCAATATATCGTACACTATTTTATGAAAGATATTCTCTCCACCTTTTTTATCACATCTCATCATAAATATTTAGGCTTCTGCCAACCAACAGAATGTTCTTTCTTTCCAATTTTTTGTCCTTATGTTTAGTTCATCATCCATCTGCTCAAGGATAGTCCATAATGGAGAAAATGTTTTATTAACCCCATTAGTTTAATACTGGCAATATTACATTAATAACATACAAGATATGCATAAAACAAGCAATGAACTCAGCAGCACGTTTAGGGGAAAAAATGTTTGATAGTGAATTTAGTCAAGTCACTTCAAAATTATTGCCTTATGATCATCAAAGCAGCTGCACAAGCCTCTAGTATATGGTCTCTTGATTCTTTTTGGGTAAGATGTCAACAGTTAAAAAGGTATCCAACCAGAAGTGCTAAAATCATAAATGAGGCTCCTTATGCAATATGCACTCGCTCTACTCAATACAAGTGGTCAGTTGATATGCTATTATGTAGTAAAATTGAGAATGGCACATTCTACTTTTGAGTACAGCATCTGAAAAAAAAATATAGATAAATCAGTCTATATGGTTGTGAGAGAGAATAACTTGAAACAGTTTGTTTCTTAAACCTGCATATATGTTATCTGACTGTAACTCAGAGCTTTAGTTTTAACATCTGGATTTGTTCCATCCTGTAAATCAGTGAGAACTTAAATAAATTCACCTTTTCAAATCAGGTTATCTGGGAAATAAAGACAATACAAGAATGGTCCATATAAATACCTGGGATATGAAAAGTGGGAATTTAGCAGCAACTGATCTCTGATATCTGTAAAAGAGTATTTGACCTATGATTTATCTATTGGCTAATTATGTAATAATTTTGAAAAAGGAAAGCACTTATCACCAGACTAAGTTAACTACTTTTTACAAAAGAAAAGGCATGTAAAGTATACACATACTTCAAGACAGATTCCACTGTCCTCTCTAGATAGTCTTGGCGATTGCAAGCCATTATCACAACAGCGGCTACAGGCACCTAAAGTAAGAAAGCAAAACAACTTAGACAGAATAAATTATGCATTCCTTTATATACACGAACCAAGACATAGCATGTATTTTTTTTTCCAAAAGTTATACCTCTTTTTCACTAATCGAGCTTTGAAGATTCTTTCCTACACCAAAATTCATAAAAAATAGACAATTACATGTTGAAGTAAAAACAAGAAAGAACAATGAAGAGTTTCAATTCCCTCCAAAAGCATTAAGGAAAGTAAAAGTAGAACCTTTTGAATATATCTAAAAGGGTAACTATATCATTGTCATTGACCTGATGGAACCACAAAATATTAAAGGACAGTTTTTGCAATTGTTGCCATTAAGGTCCACACCACTGGCAAGGTAGCCCGATGTGGAACCACTGCGATTGTTAAATGTGTGCATGCATCTATTGTAAAGTTATTAAAGAACTTTTTATGTGTACATAGTAGAGCATTGTTTTTACACGAAGTAAAATGATCTCCAGACAAATTGTTATAAGAGTCATATAGTTGAGGGACTTCCAATAATACACCAAGAACTTTGTCAAAAAATCAGTGCAAAGTTCCCCAAGTTCTGTAAATGGTCACATACTCACAGTACTCCACATTCCAGACTCAAGCAAGATGAACTTTGGTAGCCATACGAACTAATACGACACCTACTACATGTATCAGAACAGAGATATACTGAAGACCCATATTATTTAAAAAAAAAAACACTTCTGCAGATCGAGAGAACAAGATCATGAACTACAACAGATCTGATTGCAGAAGCAGGCAAGTACCGATCACCTATAAAACTAAGTAATCAGAAGTTTGGCATTTTTACTTGCTTGCCGAATATGCACATGGTTGCCAAATATTGCTCACTCAGTGCAAGCATCATATAAATCTTTCATCAACTAAAATAAGAAGGGGAAAAACAGAAGCAATTTTTAACTTGAAAAGTTCCAACATGACCATATAGTCATAATGAAAAAAGCAAGTCAGAGGAGAACAAATTAGGAGGCCAAAAGAATTAGAACCACTGTACCACCCCAGCACAGTACTATTAAGTTGATTTTTCGGTTCATACCAATATATAACTGGCAAGTAATAATCATTTATTATCGTGGCTTTGCAAATAATATAGTAAGCCAGCGTGAACCTACAGATTAATGAAGGGTGAACTAAATTATGATGTAATTTTTTAATCTTAGGTTGCTTAAGCAAGCATTTCTCATAGAGGTTAATCTAACAGATCAGGTTTCATTTTCTGCAGACTGTACAATATTGAAAATATGATTTCAAATCAATGTTATTGAATGATTGAAATGTACATGAATTGTAAATATAATCAATCATGTTTAAAAATAAATAAGGATAGCAAACTCATAAAAGACCATACTTTCAAGATCTCGAATTAAAGTCTTCAGCTGGGCACATTCTTCATCTCTAACTTGCTTCGCTTCTGTATATAGCAGCACCATATTAGAATCAAAATTTCATGGTCTTATTTGCTTCCCTAATAAGAGAAGACTAGCAAGCAAAGTTTCAGACAAAACTATATTTTACAAAATCACCCACTGCAATATGCTGAAGAAACAATACCTTGTCATTCAAAAATCTAAACAACATCAATTTATGCACCTAAAAAAGCAATACTTCTATGCTTCTAAATGTCCAGTTAGAATAACTATATATATCTTATTTCTCTTATTATGTACACAATGAAATCATGATGGATAACCATGAAATTCTTCATTAAGCATCCTTGAGATTACACGTCCATGTGAAAGCAAACCAGACACGAAGTTGTGAGTAAGTATTTAGAGAGCATATTCAGCAAAACAACAGGGGACAAAGTGCTTATTAACGACCAGATGAACTTTGACAAATAAGTGTCAGAATTGTGAGGGACAGAAAAGAAAAAAGAACCAAAAAGAAAAAAGAAAAGAAAAGAAAAGTAACCTGAACTTATGGAAAGAATATAAAAAGCTAGTGGCAATGTAAGAACTTCAAAGCCCAACATAATAGTGTGTTCTATTTTTCTCTTTGGTACAGCTAACATGACTGATCAATTTATTTTACATCAAATAAATGATATTGTGAATGAATAAGAAATAAAATAGCTTCGTGATGACATTTAACATATCTAAAATAGAAATGGCAATGCATATAACCTTTCTATTATCAAATTTAGATTCATGATCATCTGCATGGATTTACAAATTGTTCTGGGATTATCATAAGGAATTATCAGTACACAAGATTTGATGTCAATGACATGCAAACTTGAAAAATTCCATTTGAAAAGCTGATTTGCTGCATACTTAGATTGGCAATTAGCAACATCCAAAATAGAGAAGATATGGCAATCAACAATCACAATTGCCTGAATGGCTTAATAAGTGATAAAAGATCAGAGAGAGAGAGAGAGAGAGAGAGAGAGAGAGATGTTGATTGTGGTATAAGATGCACCAAAATCGAAGACTAGTTACAGATTATTTGATGCAGATGTGATGATTTTGAACCATAAACTGTCTTAGTGGCGACAAGAAAAGTTAAAGTTGTGACAAACATATGAATACACCTAAGAAGAATCAATCTAACAATGAATGTGCCAGCTGGCAAAAGTTTGTTGATTGATCACGTCACCGGCCACCGGTTCTAGTTGAACCGCTTGTCTTCTAATAGTTGAAAACTATGCTACTGCACTTGTGAAAAATGTAGCCACAATGGTTAGTAAGTAGTGAACAAATTATCAAGCTCACCACAAAGATCGCAACTCCAAAAGTTAGGAAACATCCTTCTTCCTTGATCACCTCACGATTGCATTTCGTCACAGGTCAAAGTCATTAAAGCAAGTAAAAAATTGATGGAACGATGACACTAAACAACCTGAAATAAATGCCCATTCTACTTTTGGTTTTCATGTAAACTCATATGGTCTTCGGTGGTGCTGTATGCAGGAAGAGTTGAAAAAAGCTGTTTTGGCTGATTTTAGACTTCTTAACAGATTCAAGGCTCCTTGTAGTTCTAGATGTAATGGAACTACCTGGTTTGCTGATATTATTATCATGTGCATCAGACCACAAAAATGGAAGAAGTTGGTTCATTGTCTTTTGTTCGCAACAATTCTGGTCCAGAAAATCAATTGAAAGAAGATATACTCAAATGAGGTGAAAAGATGATATGGAAACTGGAAAGGTTATTAGGTGGACTGGGTGATAATAAAAGTAGGTTCAAAGAATTAAAAAAACTCTCGTTTATTGAAGGGAGTCTTGTCTTTCCTTCAGTTCTAAATTATTACCTTTCACCCCTCTTTAAATCAAACCAGTAATAACCAACTCGATCTAAACCTCATTTAAGACTTCACATGAGAGATTTGAAGCAAAAGTGAAACTTCAAATAATTTATGTTTAAGGATTTCATCATAAGAAAATTGATTGGCTCCAATTAGGTGCTCTCTAAAATATAGCTGATGTTGTTGGACAAGTAGCCTTGGGAGCCTTAATTTGCACACAAATATGTTAATCGAGTGAGAATTGGTATCCATAGGGGTGTCAGTAAACTCGTTTTAAGGAATTACAAAAGGTACAGGCAGAAAATAGAATGTATCAAAGGGTTTAGGTTGGGGGCTGGAAGTAGAACATAAGTTACTCTTGTGAAGATATATGACTAGCTGACCATACTCACAAATTTATATTCAAGATTTTCAAGGATTCTTTGAATGAAAAGAATTGGGTTCCCAATATTCAGAGTAATCTGATGAGGGAGGGCACCATTTGGTCTCTAAAATCTCATAGAAATCACAATGGAGTATACAGAGATTGAAGATTTTGTAGTTTTTTCTTGGTGATAATTTATGCCTTTGATGGTATAAATTATGGGATTGAAATCTTTCATCTAATGGTCTTTTCTCAGTTGAATCTTGCTTTAAGAGTTTCTTTTTCCCTTCATTCTTGCTTCAATTGATTTATTAAGTTCATGACAAAGACTACATGATCAATCATTAGCAAAACTGAAGATTTCAAGCCAATACCCTCTTAGCCTTCTTCAAGAATGATGAAACATTAATTTAAACAGTGCTGCTATGCACAAGCAGTGGAAGTTCTCTTTCATCTCTTTGGGAGGTCTCCAATGCTTCAGGTGTTCTATCTTCTTGACACAATAAAAATAGAGAAAGACATTATGAAATTGCAGCTTTTCTTCTACTGTATGGGTCGATTGATGAGTGCAAAATGCTCACACCTTCAAGAACAGTAGCATGCCAGTCGCCTCTCTTTCATAACAATACTTTATATGACATGGAACTCTAGAACTTCTGGCAAACAATACAATTAGCATGACGATGATCAGCCAAGAATGTGGCAGAACAAATGTCCTAGTACACAGTAGTGTTTTTTTTTGTTATTGTTGTTGCCTTGCCCCAATCTTACATGTCTGGTGCTTCTGCAATATCAGCACTGTCTAAATGGCCCCTTGCGATGGTGAAGCTGCTTCTGCAATTAGTTTTGGCTGGCAAAACTTTTCCTCTTGGTAAATAATGCATGCACTACTGGTCCATGATAGGTTGCATGCCATCTTGTATTTATGGGCTTCTTCTGAAGCTGCCCTACAGGCGTGTCCTTTTCATGTCCTTCCAATTCCAATTCTAATGATTAGGTTTGCATAAAAGGAAAAAAGTAATGTGTTGTTCTAATTAAAAGAAAAGGCAAGATTACGTATTGCAGTGAAGAAATGATGAACATAACCTCCCTGCCATGTCATAATGGTTCTACCTGTTCCTAATTCAGATTAAATTGGGAAGAACCTATTTCCAATATGACAATGCATATTAGCCTACAAATTATAAACACTGCCAGGACTATCACATTTGTTGACAGGATTTTTTTAGTAAATCAAGCATATGTCCTATCACTTACAAGCCGTCATTGATGTCATCAGCATAATGTGGCACAGATCTAACAAAAGCTAATTTAATTAAAGATAAATTAGAGGTGTACCTTCCAATGCAACTATCTTTCCTTGTTGCGTGCTTATTTGTTCAATAAACAATCGCATTTGACTTGTGCATTGATTTTCAGATTCCACCTGTTTCAATTTATCACAGAGCAAGGGTGCATGATATTGAGCAGATATTAATTCAATAGTGTAATTCTATGCAGATGATATAACTTATCTCTAAAAGAATCAATTGATAAGCTTTTGTATCACAAAAATTAGCAAGAGAAATAGCACTTAAAAAAGAAAAAGGATAGCTTGAGAAGCCTAGATAAACAAGATATGGAACTGAATAAAAATGTAGATAACTAAATGATGAAAAGGAAAAATGGAAATTGTGATGTCCGAGAAGATGACAGAAAGACATATAAACTTCAAAGAAGCATAAAAAATGGTTTATATACAAAAACTGAGAAATGCATATCTAGCTCTTCATAAGAGAAGATGGTTCATAACTTACAACGGTCGCCAGGCGCTCTGCATACTCAGATTGTGTTGCAAAAAGGCGCACCTACAAATATACGAGGAAGAAACTATTAGCACCATACAAGAGACAAATAAATACAGGCAGCTGCTCATCAAGGCATATATGGTTAGTGAATAGCAAGCAGGAATACATAAAAATGAAAAAGAACTTGAAAGCTTTATATGTTAATTTGTTATGGTGACTAATGACTAGCATATTTTAAAACAATAGCATATATTAGAATAAAAAGGAACCATGATAAACAGCAACGTCAACCCTTTTCGATATAAGTTATAACAGCCATAAGATTACATTAGCAAATATGTGCTGTGGTGACTATTGACTCATTTTTGGTTTATGCTGAATATTCCTCTAGGTACACAAGAGAGCACCAGATGACATGCAGCTAACAAGAATCTTCAACTCGATTTAGTATTCACAGCAGAGCTATGAAGCTTGAAGAGTGCAGTCTACCTACACTTTTCCCTATGTACATGAGTTTCTTGCGAACCCTTACTTGCAATACAGCAAACCACACTATTTTCTGCGGTTTTACCAGTTCATCAATAACTTGATAAAACCAAGAGGAATAAATGCTTTTTTTAATTCAGCATTCTTCACAGAGCTGTGAAGCTTGAGTAGTGCAGTCAAGGTTCTTAAAGAAAAGACCCTATAAATATGATTTTTTTTGCAAGTTTTCTTCTCAATTACAACAACTAACATTATCTTAGAACCTTCTGTTGGGCCTAGTTGCCCATGTCTGAAACCTAAACCAACCAAAAAACAGGGTGATGCTTCTATCCTAAACTAAAATAAAGTAAGATATGTTCCAATCCAATCAACCCAAACAGTTGAGTGGAGCTCAAGTAGCACCCTTGTTCCAACCTCAAAGGTTTTAAGAGGCTCTGGGTTCAGTTCTAATTTGAAGCCATGTGGAAAATTGTCAGATTATGTTATCAGGTACAATCTTTCATTGATTACACTTGAACATTGAAGAAAGAAATAGACTTATATATCAACAATTGCAAGCTGCATTGGAGGGTATATAACATTTTTTCTCTTTAAAATATGAAAGGTTCATGGGTCTACACCATGTGCTTTTTCAGTTTTCTCTAAAATATAAATTCTTGGCCTGAGCCAATTACGTCATCTTTGCTAGTTTCCACATGCGTTGCCTCATTTTTATGAATAATTAAGCAAAAATTATAGCCTTTATTATGATAATGTGCACTCATGCCTCTGTCTACCAGTCATCTTCTTTATGTCATTTCACATGCTGTCACACACCTAAGTTTGCTCGTCATTGCCGGTCTATACCATTAAAATGGTAAATGGCTGAATGTTGCTTATAGTTTCCCTTGTATGGTTTATTTAAATTGTTAAATCTATAAATAATAATTACTTTGTCACAATTAATCAAGTAAATATTTAATTACTCTGACATAAATTAACTCCAGCTGATAACTCACATCTATTATTTAATCAAGCAAAGATAACATCATTAATATTTTTTTAATTTTTCACAATTAATCAATTACATAAGAAGACCAATCATAGAGCCCATAATAACAGGGACTCCCACGGACTCACTTAGTTATTTGCCTTTCACACATCTCCTTCTCTTCGTATTTCTAGCCTAGGAACACCGGAATATGGCTATCTCACCCATAAATGTTATCAAGGAAATACCCATTATGTTGTTTCCTCCTATCTCCATCCCATAAATATTAAGCCTATAGCGTTACCTTCTCAACTTCTGTCCTCTCCTTCCCCAAATTCCTACACCGTGAGTCTAATTTAATAAAACCTTTTTCACGCGACTTCTTCGCAATGATTTCATATCAAGATCTCACCGTTCAATTGTCGGTCAAACATCACTATTTCAATTAAGAAGACACAAATTTTACATTTCTAACCTAAAGAGGCACTCTTTACTAATCTAGTTTGGCATCTTCACCCTATATCACCTTCGTCATTAATTCTCGTTTCAATGGGGGAAAAGAGAAACACCCCTTGGTTTTCTTGTGTATACGGCTCGGTAACTTATATGAATCGTCGAACAAGAATTTGATTTTCTTGGAACGATATCATCAGAAGAGGTGGAAAGATCAGGATCAAGGTTTTCCACTGCAGCAACTCCTCAATTCTAGGGTTTTAAAGAAGAGAAGAAAAAAGAAAGAAAGGAGGGATGTGAGAGAAACCTGGATGTAGATGAAGGCCCGGCCGCGGCGACGAGGAGAAGGATTCCGGACGTCGCAGAAAATCTCTCGCCATCTTTGGCACCCAAATTCGCTGACGAGGGATCGAGGTTTCGATCCCTCGCGAATAAAACGGAGCTTCTTTTCTTTTCGCCCAGGCGAGAAGACCTTTCCTTTTTTCAATTTTTTATTTTTTTCTCCCTCTCCCTTATTTGCCTTCCTTTTACGATTCCAATGAATGCCTCTTTTCTTAGGTCTCCCCGACGGCGCTTGACTCGGGCCTTGGGAAGTCCGGGTCTTGGGAAGTCTCGATGAGGTTGCTAATATGCGCCGGTATAAAAACGAGCAACCACCTTGGTAACGGTTTGTTTGCAGATCCGCCCCGTAATGCAGTAATGGAAATTTCTTTTTTTTAGGTTACATCAGGCAGCTCACACACACGATAAACAGATATGAGTATGGCCCCAAAGAGTCAGTACAGTCAAAAGAAATGTAAGGAGATACAAAGCAAACGTATAGTTCTTCCAGATAAAATCTTCGAGAGTGATGAGTGCGCACCCAATCTGCCGTACTGTTGGCCTCTCTGAATACATGGATAGCCCTAAAAACATTGTATTCGCTTAAGAATCTTTTCCCGAACAACACTCCTGGGATCCTAAATCTCCTCAATCATCGTCGCAGAGTCTTCCTTAAAAATAATGTGTTCTGCCCCAGCATCTGTCCCTTTCAAGCAGCTCTTATCTCGATACTAACGACAAACTGATCAAAGATCTGCTGCCCTCTCGACAAAATCTATTTCTTAAGTACTTAATGATCCAAAAGGCAATATGATAAAAATTTAATTTATTAAGGAAAGTGTTGCGGGGGGTTCCCCGATTTAGTCCCACATCGACCGTTTCAGCGGAAAGGTCTGTGCCTTAAATGGGGGGCTCAATAACCCTTTCCTCAGGAGGCGCCTTTTGTGGGACAAAAACCGTGAGGGGTGGAATGGGTGGTTCACCCGGGGCGCCACCAAGTTGGACCCTCGGGAGCGGTCACGATCCCGATCCCAAAGCGAACAATACCTTCTGAGGGACACTTTCCTTTCGCTGCGCGGATCGGTGGGGCTATGCTGGTGACGGGGTGCAAATCCCGCATCGGGCCTCTCATCCCAGCAGGGGTAGAAGTAGCGGCCGACTTGGACTTCTTCCGGGGCTGAGGAATAGCCCGCGGCCTCGGCTTCTCGCCTCTTCAACCGAGAAAAGAGTGATGTGTTGCTGGTCGGCATGTGAGGAATGTCTGAAACAAAGAAATCCTTCTAAGTATTAGACCAACATCAAAGAACGAGAGAAAGGAACGAATAAGGCAAAGACAAAACAATGTGATGCTCTTACCCTGGACGTGCCGAACTCAGGCCAACGCTTGCCAAGGCATCCTCTTTAGGAGGTCGGTCAGTTGAACCCTTCCCGAGGCCCGCAGAGCGTCAAGGATCTGATCGCTCGCGAGAGCTCGGAGAGCCTGTTAAGGGCCTTCAGCCGGGGGTGCCCCACTCGGGTCGAATCCCATGGCACTCGACGCAAAAGAAAATTTCCCTTCCACTCATGGATAGAGGAAGGGCTTGGAAAAGTGACATACCACCCCGAAGGCGAAGTATAGCCTCTCCATCCGCCGGTTCGTCTTTAATAAGAAACACCGGCGGAAACGCTCACCGAAGTCAGAATCCGTGCGCAAGGCAAAGGAAAAATGACTATGGTCCATGAATTCGGAGTGAGCTGTGCTGGGACGAGCTGGTACTCCCAGCAGCTGTTCACAAATTCATGAAGGGGGAACCGCAAGCCGGCCAGAGCGTCTCGAGATGATCCGATCCGACCTGGGGTGGCGCGTCACCCTGTCCTCCGCCGCGGTTTCGAGACGAAACCCGGGCGAAAAAAGAACGGGTACGATCGACTCAGCTCCTCCGCGACAAATTAGATCCAGCCCCACGGACAAGACCATTTTAGAAGAAAGAAAAATGACCAAAAGACGAAGGAGAAAAAAACAGAGGAAAAGAGGAACCCCCAAGGAGAAACCTACGGAGGAGTCGCCGGAAATCGCTCCGAGCACGCCGGGATTCTGTTGCGACTGAAAAAGAGACGAGGATAGAAGGCGAAAGAGAAGGAACTAAGCAAGACTTTCTCCTAGGGCAGACTGAGGGTTTATATAGACCTTCCTAACGGCCCAATCGGGAGCAGGTGATTTCACCCGCCCAGATCACGCAGTGTCGGTCGGAAGCCAAAGCATCGCATTCCTTCTGGGTGGTGTCGGTACAGACCGAGCACCGTCATCGGATCTCGCGCTCATCATGGAGCTACCCGGATCGCTCGAAAGGCGGAGCAAGTGCCGCCCCGCTCCCGCTCATTAAAGGACCCGGGACGCGCGGAGCGCGACATAATTGTAGCCCCAAGTCCCCATTCGGCGATGTGAGACTAGTGCGTCCGACTTCAAGCAACTGGCCTAATCCTCAGCTCGGACGACTTGGCTTTAGGTCCAACGGCTAATCTAACATCGACTCAAGGGTTTGGTTCAATAAATATCCTCCGTCCAGATCACAACACGTGTCCGCCTCGAGGATCGAGACGCGTGTTTATTCAGGAAGGACGCTCGAATACGGAATCAGGGCGCGCACGCCAAGTTAGCCCATATGAGCCACCATACGAGAAACAAGAAGGGTCAAGGGGCGCACCCCCGCCTCCCTTCTGTTATAAACGCTTCGGGATGCATGAGGCGCCAGCATAGTCCAACTCTCCTCGATCCTGCCACTATAATAAAGACTACTACTTCCCATGTCCGAGCTTGCGAGCAGCTCGAACTCGGAAGTCGGGGGGTAGTGTTGGAGAATGCAAGTCCCCCGAGTACATGAGAACTCGCCGGTACGGAGCCGGATGACGGCCGACCCCGGGCGGCCGAACTTGATGTCCGACTTTAGAACACCCGACCCGGAGAGCGCCCGACCTCGGAAGTCCGACCTCGCCGCCCACCTACCGCGGTTGCACCCTTCTGAAGTCCGATCAGGGCCACAACCCTGCCACCGCCTCCAGCATTTAATGCGCACGATCTCTGCAAACCCCCTACTCCACTCAAACAATTAATCATAATCTCCGAACTCCACTCAAAATTAATGCATATCTCCGGGCTCAGCTCAACAATTAGTGCGCGTGGCTCCATTTAATCTACGGATCCGTTAGCCCTCACGACAAATCAGCTCGGGTAGCATTCAGTCAGCCGCTGACAACTCTCTAATCCTGCCCTCACCGCCGCATCAAGGGCATTAATTCCACCTGGATCGCGCACCACCTCCAAACAACGTGCTGAGTCGTACGACAACCTCGCCCCATCACATCACAGGTAACCCGCCCCCACTATAAAAGGAACCCCTCCTTCTCAGGAGGGGGTTGGACTCAGGAAAAGCCAGCATAATATATCTTTCTCCTCTCCCTTTCTCCAAAATTAAGCCCCCCTCTGACTTAAGCATCGAAGGGCCGGCGCCGAAA
Organism: Phoenix dactylifera; assembly: GCF_009389715.1. Taxonomy (NCBI): domain Eukaryota; kingdom Viridiplantae; phylum Streptophyta; class Magnoliopsida; order Arecales; family Arecaceae; genus Phoenix; species Phoenix dactylifera. The sequence continues at coordinate 12,290,407 of NC_052408.1, read as the reverse complement.
CCCCGGCCACCGGTTTTCTTTTGCAGGCCCCCCACGGAGGACGCCGCTCGCCGACGGATCGCCACTCGCCAGTGTTCGCCGAGCTCCTCCTACCTCAGCCGACGGCCGCCCCCGGGTCCAATTTCCAGCAACAGAAAGGTTGAAATATTTCTTATCGAAAAAACAAAAAGATAAATTAAAATTATAGGGTTACATAAATCACAAGCACAGCTACACTAAAAAGCCAAACGCCGCTTATAAGATGAACACGAAGAAGGTAAGTTTTTGAGAATTTTTTCTATGTGCCACTAGGTCTCCCAATCGCTCCAATGCATACTTTTCTAATCTTTTCAAAGGGAGACTAGTGTCGATCAGATGATTATCAACCAACTCAGCCAAGAGCTCTAGAATTTAATTTCCTGAATACTTTGATAAACTTGATAAATTGCTTTCACAGTGCAAATTCCAGCAGCATTCCACGTCGTGATGGTCCTAAAAAAACATGATCATTCTGCATTTTACCATGAATGCTTGAAGGCGGCCTCGAGATTCTTCATATATTGACTTCACCAGACCAGAGTTGAGCACTTCGCTGGGATTGGGAAAGGAAAGAGAGTCTCCTCCATTGTTCACATTTGGGTCCTTGTCTGAAACTAAAGCATTCATATGTTCCTTTGGGGCCGGGGGGATCCAAACTCGCTGCATTGCCAAACCATTGTCGGAGCTCTACCTGCACTGCCCAGTCCCCTACTTTTCCTCACTTGAAACCTGATCCAACCAAGCCAGGTTTTGCCAACTTAGACCTACCAATAATCCAATCCAGCCAATATCTTACTGTATTGTCAGGGCCTTCTCAAGGAAAGAACAAGAATTAGTGGTGCTTTGCTGACATTTAGGTGAGGAGTAAGACCTGAAATATCTTGTAAGGATGCTGTTTAGACTTTAGAAGGTCTGAAAAATAAAATAAGAGAGATGAAATGGGAAAAAAATCCATGCCGGATCATTGATTAATCCTTGCTTGTTTTGGTTACAGTTAGCGTCTGTAATGTAGGACCAAACATATTGCAATGGCCTTTCAACAAACAAAAATAAACAAAGAAGGTAACATTGTTACCATGCACTTGGGTTGCACACTTTGATGACGGTAGTCTTCCATGGAATAACTGTATATCAAACTCCTTATTGGAGTAACATTATGATATAGGCACATAAATGGATCCTCAGCAGACCGACAGTAACAAAATCAGAAAACAAGAATAGATCTTTCTGGCTTCCACAGTTAAGCTCACAATATTGATAAAGTAATTAAATAAAATCTGGATGTGTTAAAAACTCTGTCATATATAACATCGGACTTTGATTTGATTCCAGCAGATGTCATTTCTTGATATTTCCCACCTGAGAAAAGAACAAAACTGGTCAATAATCAAAACAGAAGAGGTTGGAGTCATTGTAAGCACCCTATAAACTTTGACATAATTTCACCAGTAACAATAACTTCAAAGTGTCTCAATAATGATGTAAACTAACAAAATATCCAACACGTTCCTAGCTATCATCAGCCCACACTTCTGCTTAACTTATAGCTTGATTTCATCTAAACTCAGGTTTCCACTATCCTAGACTATTGGTATTGTTAGATGTGAAAATAGATCGATCACCTGAAGCACGGCAGAAATCTCCTTTTTTCTATATCCAGCCTAGAACCTAAACCCTGACCCAAATATTATAAATACATGGTCACTTTAAGAGAAACGATTAAAATTGCACTTGATTCTATACCTGCAAATCAGCAGCAGAGGAAAGCTATTAGCAGGTAACAGAAAGCAGGTAGCAGTCTCCTATGCAACTCTTAAAGTTGTCCAGAGAAACACGCAACAGAATAGCATTCGAAAGATTTAGCAGATCTCTTCTGCAAATATTATATCAAAAATTGATTGCACTGCATAAGATAAAATCAAGAATCAGTAATGTGAAGCACAACAATGATAGGCAACCTTTATATGAATGCTCTTAAAATGCTTTCGATACATTTTAGAATCAATTCTTGCATGGTGCAACAGAAACCGTAATTCGTTTCATACCTTCATCATTCGGGATGTTAGGTTGATCCACCAAGAGTTGACGGAGTGCAACAATATCACTAGCACTGCATAACAATAAAATTCACGTTCATAAGTCTAGAAGCAGGCATCTTGGTTGTCAAGCCTACTGCTTTACAAAACAGCGAACATTAAATTTAACAAACGCAAGATTGCATGATATAAGTTTGATCTATTTTAAGTTTTCGACCATATGCAGATAAGCACATGAAGACGCAAAATTAGTGCCCCACACCTGGTCACTTATCTCACGGGAGCTTTAGTATTTCACATCAATAATTTCAGATAGCATAGAGTCAAGTTGTATCTTCAAATTCTGTTTTTGCATCACTAAAAAATCAAAAGTATCAATTTTGCGCTTCTAGCAAAAGGTTGAGGATATATTCTTCATAACATGCTGAAATATGTCCATAAACCCACTAAATTTTCTGGCAATGTCTGACAAGGCATTCTAATACTACACAACAGGCACAACTTAAAATGAGAATTTACTCCAACTAAAACAAATAACCAGAAAAGGTGATGCTATAGTTATGGCATATACTATTTCCAGAGAAAGAAATAAGTGCTTTAATAAACAACATAAATTCTAAACGAGCAAAAACATTACCAGGACATCAACAACCATCATACCTATTGATTCTACTTTAGCTGCAGTGACAGATATACTAAGAAACAATTGCATGATTTGATGTTTGAGAAAACACGTACCTACACATGCATTTCATGACAGAACTGAAGAGTTGGTATATCTTTAGTAGGCAGGCAATGTCTTTGTGAGGTTCTCTCTTCTGTCTTCAGAAGGCAGTCAACGTATTTTTGAGACTCTCTCTTCTATTTTCCCTTTTTCTTATTTATTACTACTGTACTAGCTATCTTGCACATTCTGCCCATTACCCTATTTCCATTGTAACTTAGGGTTTCTTATATTTAATTATTTATATTATGATTCTCACAAAGCATAACACGTAACGAATTAACAAAAAATCTAACTGGCATTCCATATAACAAATTCATCCAAACATGGATACACTCGATTAACATCTTGGCAAAATGTGGAGTTGTCATGCATAAATGTATCATGATGTGTCAGAAAAGTCGAACTGAAACCCACTGACGCAGAAGCCTTAGAACTGAAACCCACTGGAGCATAACACGTAATGAATTACTTGTTACAGATCTTCATGAAGGCATTGAACTTCAGATTAGAGCAGGCAAATTCCAGTTGACATCTTTAGATACATCCAAACATGGATTCATGAACCAAGAATATCAGTATAAAGTCAGCATCAAGCAACCAAGAGTTTAGCAAAGTAGGAGGTCAATAACATAACCTAACCAGATGCCAGTATGCAAACACCAGCTTTTTAATTAAGATGAATAATTAAAAGAAAAAAAACAATTTTAATAATTAAAGAAAAAAATACAATTTTAACAGATTAAAAAGAGTTATTACATAATATCATCCATGAGACCTGCACAGGAACACAAATGATGCATCTCAAGTCCTCTAGTAAGGACACTTCATGGGCCTAACAGATTATGTATTCCGCTACCAACACATTTGCTTAGCAAGTGGGCTCTTTCAATAATCAACAGTGTTTAGTTTCGTACTGAAATCATATCCAGCTTACCAGATATGTTCCAAAAATTATGTCTTGGCATTAAAAGTACAATAAAAAAAATGCATGCATGCATATTTTAATGTTTAAGTGGTGCATTTGACACACAATGGAAATCCTGCGAGAGATTACAAAAAACTATATTGAGTTTTTTTAGCTATAAATAGATGTATAAAATGTGCATCATGACCTAAGTGAAAAACTATGTTAGAAAAATCTAAGTTATTTATTTTGTTTATAAAATTTAATTTCAAAAACAACTGTTCAATTTACCTGCACTTGCATGTCAATGAGGAAACAACAGATGATTTAAGAAGGTACCTGAAAAAGGCAAACTTAGAACACAAGTGATGGCAAGTTAAGTTGATATGAGAGAAAAGAGAGAGAGATTAGTAAGATTGTTAAACAATTTAAGGTCACGGGCAAATAAAAATGCATGCACTAAATTAAACTTATATAACCTGTCAGCTATGCAATATGTCATAAGGTATCTTGATCCGGAAGGGTGACTTCAAAATGCCTAATAACCTATCAGCTATGAAATATGTACATAAGATATCTTGATCCCAAAGGGTGGCTTGAAAATGCCTGATATTCAATAACTTAGGTAGCTGTACTTAGGAAAAACAAACATAGTGCTGATCCTATTAATACCAGTATGAAGCCTAAAGAATATCCAAGAAAATGTCCGATAAACCATAAAAGGAAAAATTATTCTTACTCAGATTGGTACATCTCGTGAATTGACTTAAGCCCATCCAGGCAATCTGCAAGACTTGGCCATATTCCAACTCGCAGTCGCATTTGTCGAGTAGTTGGTCCTGATCCTCCTTTCAACAGTTGGCTACCATCACGTGCAATCTTATCAAGAGACATGATAACACTATGAAACTCTTTCCTGAAGATGTGATCCAGAAAAGGTTAGATTCACTAGAAAGATCAACTATTACGGTTATACAATGTAATTATAACCAGCCTCCTCATGCTCTTCACGTGCAATCTTATCAAGAGACATGATAACACTATGAAACTCTTTCCTGAAGATGTGATCCAGAAAAGGTTAGATTCACTAGAAAGATCAACCATTACAGTTATACAATGTAATTATAACCAGCATCCTCATGCTCTGCCTCAACTATGTTGTTCTACTTCATGAAACCTTTTACTTAATTGTTCCCATAAAGTACTACTTCCGATGTTACTGCATTTGTTTCTTAATCATTTTCACAATTTCTATTAGTCAAGTTTAGCCTTCACCTCCTATTTCCAAACCCTTTAGCAAAGATTTCAAGCCCAAAGCAGTTTACCCGTTTATTGCCATATTATAATACTCAAGTTGCCTATGAGATGAAAGGCAAACTTGAAGTTCAAATCCCAATAATTGTAAAAAAGCATCAGCATTTATCACCATAACATATTAGTTGTTGATTTGTAAGACCATAAACATGAAATCAACTATTATATCATGGTGTTAACTATACCATGGAATAGCATGATGTGCTGGGTTCAAGATTGATCCATAAAAAGCTGTTTATGTAAGATGCTAGACTGATATTATAGCAACTACAACATTAGATATCTATGCTCCAGTTATGACGATTCGTAAACATTTAAAAAGACCATAAAGGTTTTCAAACATTGGGATTTCAATTTGAGCATATGGTGATATATTTCTTAATCTACATTACTTCTGAGTGCAATCTCAAAGGAAGCAGAAAAATTCAAAAATATAAAAGAAAAAATAGGATGTTTTCTAACTCACGAAGGCATATGAGGATACAATAACTGCAGCGAGGGCAAGAATTTAAATTTGTATTAACTATTACCAAGGATCAGATATTCTACAGGAAGAAAGAGAAAGATAAGCCATAAGCTAGTTTAAATCAGAAGTGCAATAACAAAAAGCAGCTCACATTGTCACTCTCATGGAGCAAAAGATCATTTCCAAGGCTTCCATCTGTTTCCCCAAGACTGCCTGTCTAATGCCAGGGACACACCTTATCGCGCCATAATTTTTAGCCTCTCTAAGCACCTAATTATGGGGAAGAAGAAAAATAAAAATATAATAACATCTTAGCCACCATCCATCAATGATAAAAGAAGATTTTCTATGAACAATTGAAGAACTCAGGAATAGCAGATATATATGGAGGGGGGGAAATCAAAATCATTACTGATCTCGCAGAGTACTAAAAATTGATTCAAAACCAGTCCATTCAAAGAAACAAACTGATTCAATTATAGAATGCAATTTAACAGGAAAAGACGATCTTCACAGCTACCTCAGGAAAAACTCAAAATGTCATCAATTCTGTCTCAAAATTCCGACTTTGTAATAAATTACAGACTCGGGTTCAACAGTAAAGGTATCCCATATGATCATTTCGGAAAATTTGCTTCCTTTCTTGATCACTCGAAACAAAAAGCGAAAAGAAACTACAGTCCAGAGAAAATTCACAGAGACTGAAAGCAAAGAAAGGGAAGAAGATGAAGAAGAACAGAAATGCAAAAGAGAGAGGAAGAAAAAAAAGAAATTCGAGGAAGATATTTGACCTCCAGCCTCTCGATGATGGAGGAGGCGTTGCCAAATTGGGAGAGCAAACGGGATTGGAACTCGTCCCACCGCCCCATTTCGTCTTTCGCCCTCTTGTACTTCTGCTGAAACTTCCTCACCATCGTTTCCATTGCCCCAATCCAGAAGAGAAACTGAGGAATTCCGAGACGCCTTAATGGAAGGAAGGTGCAGATCTGGAGGCTCTAAAGTTTGGGGTTTAGGGTTTTAGGGCGCAGGGGACTCCCGCAAGCCCACCACTTCATAACGGAGAGAAACCCATTTCTTTCCGCAGCCTTCGGCCTCGGGAAAGGTTTACGATTTACGAATCAATCAAATAGGAGCGTTGGATTAGTCCCTGAGGAGATCCGGCCAGGAAAAAAAAAATAAGACTAGCTCCCAGTGTTGCTCGAACGGCGGGGAGGGGTTCGCTTGGGCGATAAAAATATTCTTTTTTTAGTTACTCTTATCTCGTTCCTCCCATCTTCCAACCCCAATCTCAAAGCTCACGGAGGTCCAGCGCCAATTGAATTTAAACCTCTCGTCTCTTATTATAAATAAATTAGGTTTTAGATAGATTGCGCAAATGATATTAGTAATAGTTTCAAATAGAAGATCCATGAGAATGCTAAGTGGAAGTTGATTAAATCTTATTCAAGAAGTTAAAAAAAAAAAAGGAAGTTGACTAAATTTTCGATAATGATGATTTTCAAAATTTGGACTGGACTGTTTGTCTTAGGTTTTTTTTTTTTTTTTTTGGTGTAATTGTCTTAGGTTTGGTGGTAATCAAAGTGCGCTTATTTCTTTTGCTAAAAGTAATCACTCAGGATTCGTTTGGTTCGTGGAAATCTCATATTTGGTTGGAGCTTCTAAAGAAAAAAAGATGGAAAAGTAGGATTCCTATAGAAATAAAATTTTCATGTTTCATGAGGAAAAAAAATATGAGGGACATAGAAAACTCACTTTCTCACTGGTTGGAAATTGGAATTCTTTTTTTTTTTCAAAACTACCCTTAAACCATCAAAATCTATGCATAAAATTTTTTCCTATATTAAGAATATAATAGATATTTTATATAATTTTTTCAGGCTCAACCAAATATAAGCCACTCTGTAGTGTACCATTTTTTGATGGTCAACCAAATATGTCAAAATTATTTTTCTAAGCATCATATTTCTAAAAATCAATTTTTTACAAAAAAATATTTCAGTGAATCCTCGGGATCCTTCCTATTTTCCAAGCCAAACCACAAAAAGGGAGAAGGAAAAAAAAAAAAGTTCCCTTTAATCACAATGCACAGTCCGCTCAAGTATTTACAGACAGACATCAGCTTGGATTAAAAGAACCGTATCAATCACCATTCCGAACACAGAGCACCTGCAAATGTGCCATGAACGACTGATTTATATAATCAAGTGCTTATCGAGCACTTCCCATGATTTAACAATATTGGACCTTTACAAAAGTTGACACCAGCAGCATCACTGCTTCAGAGCAACACAATCACTATAGCAATCATAACAGCCAACATACTTGGTCAATGTAGTATCTTACTGCAGCACATGCGGTACTAGCCAAGGACAGATGACAAGCATACACGAGAAAATTAAAAAATTAAATAAAAATAAAATTCTTGCTACTAATAAAATTTGTCTATCTCGTAACTTCAAAAAAAATATGACTTTAAAGTGTGCATTGATAAAAAAACATATTCCGAAAACTGTATATCGATTTATCTAAAAATATGTATTGAATCATTGCTAAGTGTGTCTAAAGAAGCTTGTTGTATGTAGCGAAGGAATATGCATCACCAGCCATATAGTATGTATTAATAAATATAATATTATGATAACTATATATTAATTTACTTGAAAGTATATATTGAATTGCTAAATAACTAATTTGCTAAGTATGTATTATTTAACCAGGTACTGTATACTGATAAATACCATGTTTTAGAAATTATGTATCGAACTGCCTAAATATATGTATTGACTTAGCAAATAACTAATTTACTTAATATGTATTACTTGAACATATAGTATGTACTGCAATTTTAAAAAAAAAAATTAATTATAAAACTGACAACTCCATTAATAAAAAAAATCTATGACTTTTAGATTTCTCTGTTATGATGTACACTAAAAAAAACGTGGCAAAAGAGAAAATCCACCCTTTTTTTTTTCGGATGCCCACCCCATATGATTTTTGTTCAACATACCCCCAACATCCCAATTTTCAAATTCCCGAGAAATTATTGTACAGATAACTTTCATGGGAAAAAGTGTCAGAAGAATACAAATTGCTTCCACCCCTGGTACAAACCAAGACCCACAGCAACAGCATAGACCTATAAAAGGATTAAAACTTCCATATAACCCATTGAACTGTAGATATAATGACGCTATGGTGATGTACGGTGTAAAGTCTAAATGATGTTTTCTTCAAGAAGACAATCTTCTCTGTCGCAGAAAAAGAAACGTGGTTCATCTTACATAACCTTCAAAATCACCTTTCAGAGCCTACAGGCAGATTACAAGAATCCAACGCCATATATAAAATATGGGCAGAATACCTTAAAATGTTCTGTTTCAAATGCTTAAATGACAAATAATAAGGAATACATGCTATAAAGAATGTTCATCAGGCCACATCAAATATGTAAGCAGAAGAAATGAAAAATTTTCTACTCTCACCCTCGACAAACAGAAATTTGAAGGGAAAAAAATATTGATAACTAAGAACACAGTTGTTTTCCAAACATACAAACAATCTTCACAGGTTTTGAGCACACAAAATCGGAGATCTCATTCCTAATTGGATAATCCAGCATTACGGCACACATAAGAAGCTTTCTCAGCAGTGCAATACTGACTAAAATGCACTCCAATTATCAGTTCCAGTTCTTGGGCTATGACTTCCTGAAGACTTGAATGGTCCAGAGCCGAAGGGATCAGCATCATCCAGAGAGAAACCCCGACTGTCAGTTCCAGTTCTTGGGCTATGACTTCCTGAAGACTTGAATGGTCCAGAGCCGAAGGGATCGGCACCATCGAGAGAGAAACCCCGACTGTAGTCCATAGTGCTTTGAATGGAATCAAACCTTGCATAGGTCTGATGCTGTGGGTAGTCAGTCGTGCTACGTATGGAATCAAACCTTGCAGGTGTCTGATACTGTGGAACACCACTATCATGATAGTCTGTGCTACGGATGGAATCAAACCTTGCAAAAGACTGATTCTGTGTAACACCACTTTCTTGCATTCTGAAGGGATCAAAATGAGCAAAACTGTCAAAAGAGTTGTCATCTGGTCCTTCATTAAACCTCGGCGAGAAGCTAGAGCTGAACAGAGGTGTACTTGGAGCTGAATCAAATAATGGGTTTTTATTATCTTTCCCAAACACACTAGCTGCACTTGGAGAGTCTGTCCTTATTGGATATAGACCAAAATCATCAGATCCAAAGTAGTTCTGTCTGTGCTTATCATTATCACTCTCCTGAATGGGTGAGATTGCAAAATCAGACACTAAACAAAGACATCATGTGCACATGCATTGAGATAAAAACTGGCAGAGTATACTTTACTGGAACAATAGATCGATATACCTTAGAATCAAAGTTCCATAACGAATCAGCATCATCACCATGATCAAAAGTTGGACTCCAAGAGTGCTCATCGACAAATTTGTCCCCAGACACAGAGGATTCAGCAAGACCAGGATTACTGCAGTACAAAGTAGAAAGTAAGATTCTCTAGATCAAGCCTTCATATGAAATCACAAGAATTGTAAAGGATGAAAATAGGAAAAAAGTGTGCATGATTGCCTTTCAAAATATGACACTCGCAGTACTATTTACTGCCCAATAGATATACAGGTTTAAGGCACATTTTCAGTCCTATATTACGTCATACTGCACATCACAGCAGTTGAAGACAAAAAAAAAAGGCGTAAAAACACTATAAAAATTGAAAAAGGCATCAGGATTCGCACATATGTGCAAACATAACAGGTCAGCATGGGCCTTCATGAGATGGTTACAAGCAACACAGGCTAATGACAAGTTTGTAATGCACCTAAAAGCGGTTGCATGGTGAACCACTCCAACTAGCATTATTCCTACTGCAAAACCACAAACATGAGTAATAAACTGTGATTAATCCAGCATATACAGAATAGTTCTCTAAAATTCCACAAAAAAAAATGATGATAGTTACAAAATCAAATTTACTAAATGATAGACTAGTGATTTAACATCTAAAATAATTTAGTTCCTATCATTCTCTATGTACTGAAAACCATTTTGACTGGTTGCTTCTGTCTCTCCACAAAACACACATTCGTTTTATTTTGAGTTTGGAATATAAGAATTAATTTTATGAAAGAAGCATCTTTGTCCGTGCCTTCGTGGCTTCTTTTTTTCCCTTATTAGAATGTTTACTTGTTACCAGGGCAACCAACAGGATGGCTTTGAGCCTGGCCTCGAGTAACTCAATAGAGAGTCCAGGCCCAGCCCGAGCCTGATTTCAAAAAACAGAAACTAACCACAAGGAACCCTGGTTCAAATTCCCAGCTCAAGCCCATCGCATTTTCAAACCTGACAGGACTTCCTAACCTACCGGAGAGGCAGAATAGAAGGAGAAGAGAGTAAGCAGCTTGTAAAATTCCTGAGCAATTGATATAGAAATATCTAGACCCAAAGAAATATAGGGGCTAATATAGGTTCCATGCCTACCTTATGTTGGTAACTCAGCCTGGTAGAAGAATTAACACATCTAAAAGGAAGAGGTGGGGAATTAAAAAAACCTGTTACTTTCTCTAGCACGGGGTGAGATATCGTGAACTCTAGACTGTGTCAAATGATTTTCTTCGGACAGATTGTCAAAAGCATTTCTTCCAGGACTGCCAGGGGGGCTTTTAGCTGATCCATCTTCACTATGGGCATAGGTGGATTCACTCTCAGCCATCCTCTCAGTTGGGGTAGAAGGCTTCTCAATTTTGTTATCAACATCAGATGATGATGCAACCGCAGGCGCCTCAACCTTGGAGGTTTTATCGTTCTGGGATGTTGGAGGCATGGGTTTCGCAGGTGCAACAACATTTTCCACTTCAACAGTAAGCTCCTTTATAATTGTAAACCCTGAAAGGAAAAAAGGATTATCATATGATTTACAAATAGCAACTAACAGTTATCAATTAAAGAAATGATAAGTGCTCATTACACAATGTTATGAGTTACACATGGTTTAAAAACAAATGGAATAGGATCAACATGGATTTAAGCATTGAACAATAAAAGAAAAATAACTAGCCAGCAAATAGATATCTCCAAGGAAAAAGTAAAGTTGCATGATCTTTCAGCCACAGGTGATCTAATAAAGCTTGGATAAAGTAAGTACAAAATTCTCCTGACAGGGGATACCACCCTTGATAGGAAAGAGTGGTTTTTCAAGATTTTCAAAAAATCGCTAGTGAAAAGATGATGTTATTTTCCTTCTATCGAGAAGAGTATTGCCACTGATCCCCGATCCACTCACCGCTTAGTTCCCCAGCCTACGTGGCAGTCGGATTGGTTCAATGCATGAGGGGCAGGTGGGTGTCATGTGGGGGGTGGGCCAATCACCGGGTGCCATGTCAGAGTGGGGAAAGGAGCAGAATAGGGTGGCACCAGATAGCATTTTTTCATCAAAAAAAGGCAACAAACTAAAATCTTGACTAGATAAATATTTAGAGAAGCAAATGCTAAATGCATCACCTGGTAAAATAACATGTCAGTTTATGGAAACTCTATGTGTTATATATACACCATAAACATCCCATAAATCAATAGAATGTAACAATAATGCGAAAGCGGCAGTTGATTTTCATACATCAGCAATTAAAAGCAGAAAATTAAATCAACCTTAGATAAGTCAAAAATGAAAAATTTACCACCACAAAAAGGTTAAGCAATGCAAAGCAGAGAGAAATAACAGGATTTAAACATCTTTGATACTTCCAGCACTTGGAAAACCTCTGATGCCTGGCAAAGGGTCCCCCATGTTGGTTATCGATGTATTATTCTTAGACAAAGACACCTCCAAAACAGAATAAATTTGAATCCTTCAGTTTGCTCACTATATTGAGATTTATAAACTTCTTTGTAGGCTGCAAATTTATCATCGCGATAAAACTGAATAGCAAGGTGACAGGCCAAAGAATGGACTAAGGAAAAGAAATGAAACAGAGGAAAAGCTAATAGAAGGCTTTAGAGACAATAAACCAATTAAAAACAACCAGGATTGCTTATATAATAAATGCAAGGTCTTATATGTAATAGCTTAGAATATATTCAGCATCAGCACTGTATTAGTCTTCTTTCTAAATCAAAGGGAAGTCACAGATTTTTCCCTCTCACATTTTACTCGACATTTTTCTCTTCTCATTCCTCTCTATCCCTAGAATTTACATGGTATCAAAGCTCAGGTTGCTTAACATCAAGATTCATAAGTTGAAATCCCCTTATTAACCAAGTTGTCTCGTATTGTGTCTTGACTGTTTATCCTTCCCTAGGCAAGAGAGAAGGTGTTAAGCCTAATATATATTGATGACCCATTCCCTAACAGCTTAAAATTTTGAGACCAAGTGGCTGGTTAACATGGCAATTGAGCCAGATTTTGATCCTAGGACTTGTGAGTTATGTACCCACCAGCTTTAATCAAAATTTTAATCAATCTAACCTTTTAAAAAAAGTGTTGTATTTTCTTAAAGAGAGAGAATTGTCAGGTACAAAACAAGTGCACTCCCTTGGATCTTAATATTAAGTTGGTAGTTGATCAACAAATCAAGGGGAGATATTTTCTGATGCTAGTAGATATGGTGGTTGGTTGGCAAACTGAATTATCTTACAATTAATAGGCCATATATAGTCTTTGTTGAATTGTGATTAGTCAATCCATGGAAACTCCTTGTGTACCTCACTAGGATGTTCTGATTCCTATTGTAAAATATTTCAAAGGAGCTCCAGGTTCAGGGTTACTAATATAGGTCCCACAGCCATCTACATGTTTAAGGATATGCATATGCTTGTGGTGCTGTTTATCCATCAAATAGGTCAACTAGAGGATATTGTACTTTCTTGGGGGGAAATCTTGTCACATGGAGTAAGAAGCAAACTGTGGATGCTCATTTGAGTGTTGAGTCGAAAAACAAGGCCATGGACACACTATTTGTGAATTATTATAGTTAGGATATCTTCTTCAACAGACTGGCCTTGTTAAATCTTTAAATCCCTTCTTGACAATCAAGCTGCAAGGTGATGTTGCCTGCGATCCCATCCTTTCTGAGCATACCAAGCATACTGAAGCTGACTGCCCCTTTGTTTGAGAAGAAGTAACATGTGGCCTAATCTCCGCCTCTTGTGTATGATCTGAATACCAAATGGCTGATTTGTTTACCGAGTCCTTACATCAAAATTGGATTCAGCTGATTTGTTCCAAGTTCCTAATTGGTTTAAATGATTATATTTGCTAGCTTGAGGAACACTAAATGTATCAGCTTAGAATATAACCAAACAATAGGCCTATATTAGTCTTTCATCTTTCCAAGAGATCTATTGTCATCATTATATATGTGAGGTAAAATTACAGATTTTCGCTCTCATGTTTTCTCCTACATCTTTCTATTCTCTCTTCTCTCCAACCCGAGACTTTACATAAGAAATCTCAATTAGTAACCAAAAGACAAGAGAACATGTTGGGATCAGTAGGCACATAGACAAATACATGCAAATGTGTATGAGTTATCCTTTGCCAGGCAATAGCACAATAATAGGGGAAACACTTGGGAAAGGATAACTACATTAAGTTGCTCAGTTTCCAGCAAATCCTAGAAGAGATACAACAGTATCCCCATTGTTTGTTCATGTAGCAGAATAGATCCAAGCTTGACATCCCTAAATCAAATGTGAACAATGTACAAGCAAATACATCTGCAACTAGAAAATTATGGCATTACATTGCAAAATATTAAATTGAAAAGATATTATCATAATTCAGTCAGATGTTAGTTTGAAGTTCAGTTGGCTAACCTTATAGAAAATCATTGCGGATTCTAATTAGCATTTACATACTTGCCTCTTGTGCTAAGATTTTAGTTGACATCACAATAGACTAGGTTCATTAATTTAATATAACTAACAAATGATGGTCTCATCCTGTGATACCTACACTCTTTGGTTTGGCCCGAAATGCCCATGTCAGCATGACGTAAAACATATACATGTTTGGGTTACTGGTCCGACCAGTGCCAATTGTCCCAACCTGAACTGCCCAGTTCAGGGCGTACCAACCCATTTTGACTAGAAACCGGATCAAGACGCAGGTTTTGTTCGAATCATGCCACGAACTGGCCTAAACCGACATGAACCAAGAAGAACCGCCCGATTCTACTCGGTTCAGGGTGGTTCACCCTAGCCCGACCCTTAGCCACCCCGGCATCACCTCCAACAACAACCACAAGTACGTGCTTCGACCTTTCACTCTCTCTTTCCTCTCTCCCAAAGACAACCCTAGCGATTTTGTCCTCTCTCTCTCTCTCTCTTTCTCTCTCTCTTCTCCTTCCTCTCCTTCTCCCTCTCCCTCCCTCTGGTTCCAATAAGCCACAGGTCAGAAAGGTATGTATGGGTACGATCAAATCAGGTGCTAGACGGTACGACCTCCAATACCATTTTGGCAAACCATGGGTCTGACACATCAATTTAGTGGTCATTATTCTAGTATACTTGACACATTACTCCAACAATAGAGGCATAGTGCAGATCAAGAAGAAGTATAATTGACAAAGAGGTGTAGTGCAGATCAACAAGTATAATTAACATATAGTACAAATCAAGAAGAGTAGTGCAGATCATTCAAATACTTGCCACTTGTGCTAAAATTTTAGCTGACATCACAATAGTCTGGGTTCATTATTCTAGCAGAACTGACATATTATGGTCCAATACATCAGTTTAGCGGTCATTATTCTAGCATGATAGGAGGAGGAATGGAGGGAAGATCTAGGGCAAAGGTCACCAGAAAGCAAGAGAGATGGGGCTAGAATTGGGGGGGAAAAACAAGAGAAATCTGGGCGAGTTTTATGAGGGATTAAGGTCGTAAGAAAGCAAGAGAGATGGAGCTAGCATTGGGAAAAAGAAACAGAGAAATCTGGACGAGTTTTATTAGGGATTGGCACATGCACTGCAAGTGCACTTCTAAAGGGCAAAATCAATCCTTTGTCCGAGAGAGAGAGAGAGAGAGAGCAACCTACCTGGTAGGAGCAGGTGCTAGAGGTGTGCTGGTTCTCATGGATGTCACAGGCATGGTCGGAAGGCAAATGGAGGACAGATCTACGCCAGAGGTCACGAAAGAGAAAGATGAGGCTGGCAACAATGAAAAAGAGAAAGCTGACAGGGTTTTATTAGGGATAAGCACATGCACTGCAAGTGCACTGTTAAAGAGAAAAAAATTAATCCTTGATCCTTGAATGAATTGGTATTAAAATTGAACCCCTATTGACTAAGCATTTCTCTTTGTATTCATTTTAATCCCTGTCTGTGCAACAGTGTTCAGAATTATAATCAAAAAGCTTGATTTTGTACAGAAAGAAAGCTTAAATGTACAAAGATTAAATGTTAGAAGCTAACTGTAGAAGGGTAAATTGTAAATTGACAAAAAAAAGATGTCCAACATAGCCATACCCAACATTTGGATCCTTTTAAGCCAGTATCCCTATCCCATAATTTGAGGACAAGAGTCACAAGACAAGCCCAAATCCTAGACAACAGCCCATACCCAACAACCATAGCCGAACCCATGCAACATAGATCCCATCCTTGAAAGTTGCAAGTAGTTTCCAGACATCTTAAAAAATGGGGCAAAAGGTTAAATCTCATTATACATGAGTTGGAAAAAACAATTTCTTTCAGAATCTGTTACTATATGAACTATAGTTTCAAAGCTTTGTAACTTGTTCAGGTCTTATGGAAGTTAAAAAAAAAAACTATTATGTTTGTAAGCAACCATCCATTAAAATTTTAGCCTAAATATAAAGTGTCCAGAAGCATACCATCATCTTCAAATTTGTCCCAATCTTTGTCCCAATCAGCAGCCCCTTCTTGAATGCCAGGTTGCCAACCTTAATGAAAAAAGAAAAGGAAAATAAATAAAACAAACCAAGTAAGTTACAAATATGGCTACAAAGCAGGAACATTTGATGAGATATTAGTAAGATGCATCAAAATGTAAAAAATAAATGATCAAAACAAGCCAAAACAGGCCATACATAGAATACATGTTGATATTTTACGTAATAACTGCTTTTGCAAAATCATAATTTAATGTAATTATCATAGGTGCCAAACCTCCACCTCTTATTCATGAGAAAGGTATTGTAGAACCATATTATTGTAATAAAACAAAGTCCAAATCATACAACAAAGAATCACTTGTGAAGTGAGAATGAAAAGCTACCGACATTGCATAATTACAGCATATTAATTAGGAGGGTCATATGTGAAACACAAAGGCCCTTCACTTATCCAATATATTTTACTCAACAATATATCAAATACTAACAGAACCAATAAGAGAAAAAAAAAATGGATATCCTAAAATTGTAGTTACCAAAAGGAAGCTCAACCAGTGACGTTGGTTTGGCACGTAATCCAAATCGTTTGGATTGTTCATTCAAAGCTTTCACAAGCTGCTCAAGATCAGATTGTACCTGATCAGCTCGAACCTGGAGAAGCAATATACAAGTTGAGTTAAATTTCTGAATTATAGGAACAACAAAAACAGCACAACAATGTTATACCTGAAGCACACCATCAGCACTTCCGCCCTGTTCCATTTTGATGATTGCATTATACAATTCCAGTTTCCTTTCCTATAAACGAAACAAGAGATACTCAAACAAAGAGACCACAAGAAAATGCTCCAGAAAGCACAGTACAAAATTTAAGAATTCAAATAGATTGCTTCAACAAGAGCTTTTCTATGTAAATACAATAAACATACCTGAATATCACGAAAGGTAGCCTCCTCAATCGTAAGTTTTGATGCCACATCTCCAACTTGTTTGCACTTTTCTTCATATTTCTTTGTCAAAGATTCAAACTGAAAGAGTTCATGTGGCAGTTTTTTTTTATTAGGGTAGAGAGAAAAAAGATATGTACAGCTACTGCTGTAAATCATATGTAAACGTATAAAATGTAATTTTGCATCCATAACACCATTAAACAACAAAAGACATTTGACAAATAACATGACACTACTAAATGGCAGTAACCATCAGTACAAAGAAAACAGCACAAGGTTTACAAAGAATAATTCATCTAGTAAGCAGCACATCAATCATTCTCAATGCCGATGTCTTCAAACTAGTCATGCCATATCATAAGGTTGATATACTGATAAAAGTATGTCAGATCTGCACCAAAGTACATTTCAAGAGGTAACAAGCCCAAAATGTACTGAAACATGGAAAACAATCCTAAAATTCTCTCACAAAGTCGGGCATTGATGATCATTCTTGGGTTTCCAAAAGAAAACTGAATCAGAGTACTGAAACCCCGTCGTCTTAAACTTTTAATATCATAAAAAGAATAAGCATAAAAGCTCTGAGTCTAGATATTCTTGCCTAAACTAAAGATAAAGATACTCCTTTTGTTTGATAGAGCTTATGGAAAAACTTTCCTAGTACTGCAAAACATAACAAAAAAATTGAAAGGTTATATTTTGAATCCACTTGATCAATGCAATACACAATGAACCATAAGCATTGACGACATCATTCTGCTTCCAAAGCAACTGCACTTATCTCTTCTCTATATAGAATTTAAAGCAAATGGACAACAGTAAAAGCACTAAAAAGAACAGCAACAAAGAGCACATTGAACCACAATTTTCAAAAACATCATACAAAGAGCAGAAGTAGTTTCATATCAAAATTGAGAGCATGGTACCTCGCGTTTATCAGAAGAAGCCCTTTCAGTGACCTCATTTAGCCTGCTGTCACACCTACTTTTGTAAAGAACCTAAGACACAAAACAATTAAGTATTATTATAAGACAAAGAAAATGTAAAATTAGAAGGAATCTTACACTAACAACCTACTGTAAAGCACTCAGATAATTTAGACACATTCTCATTAAATATTTAGTTAATCATGAACTTCTAATGGTATACCTAGGCATGGCATCTGTTAATGCAACCTGACCCAGGGTGTGTACACAAATATGCACATATAGCTACAGCACACTACCAGAAAAATAGTAGCTGATGATTAATATTATCATCTAGCCTACACCACAAAAGCACCAAAATTTAGCAACAGCTTTTCTATATTTCAAGCGCAAAACATGCCCGTGCAATCCAACTATTTCCAAAGAGTTCCAAGTGTTTACATGCCCATACTACTCATAATTGCTATCTTGACATATTTGACCATCATAAACTTGCCTATTTTAGTCACCTTAGGTCTATGCTCATGTTAACAATATAAACTTGCACTGTTAGGAAAGCTATTGAATTAACTGTTAGCATGTCATGATAAAAATGAAAATATTAATCGAAACGATCCTCAAATGTTTTTACTTCCTATCATTTCTTGGACCATGTTTTCCCACTCCAGCACTCGAATTTAATCCCACTTCATGCAAATGGATGTCCTAAAATTTCAAAATATGAAGTATGGTACAAACACTTCTTTGGAGTCTACATTGACAAATAATGATTCATCAATCACAGACAAACACTCTACAAAATACCTATATTAATCATCCCAATTTTAACTAACAATAAGGTGGGTAATCTGAAAATCACATTCAATGCAACACTGATCGATGAGTTTAGACAAGGGATAAGATCGTAAGGTATCAGCATCATAAAGTATGTGTATAATTTTATGGTATTCCATATCTTTCCAGACATTATCCGAAAATACTATCAAAGAGAAGATGGAAGCAAATATAAAAAATGCCTACTATGTTGAAATAGAACCATTAAAATACAAACCATTATGGTTAGATTGCCTAAAAAGTTAGCATACAAACTATTATCTGAAATACTAACAAACAGAAGATGGAAGCAAATATGAAAATTGCCTACTATGTTCATACAGAACCATTACAGTCAGATTGCCAAAAAAACTAGCACATAAACTACAAATGGATAAATGAAATGGCTATATGAGTTCATCTAATGAAAAGATGTCAAAAAGAGTCATTCATCTTATTAAACCATTAACAAGAAGACACTTACAAGTTCCTGCATCTTGGCACGGTAAAAATCAATCTTTTCTTTCGAATCTAGTATCTCCTTTTCCAATTCTTGAACCTTTCATCCAAACA
Source organism: Phoenix dactylifera (assembly GCF_009389715.1). Classification (NCBI taxonomy): domain Eukaryota; kingdom Viridiplantae; phylum Streptophyta; class Magnoliopsida; order Arecales; family Arecaceae; genus Phoenix; species Phoenix dactylifera. The sequence goes on along the minus strand of NC_052408.1, from coordinate 12,270,784 downwards.
AGGAAGCGTATATCAAGTTCCATGGGCAAGCATCCAGTGCAAATAGTAAACTCGGCAAAGACAAGGGCAGTAACAGAGCACATGATCATATGAAGAACTCTATTAAGTACAAATAAGTGGTTGGTTGCAACTGGGAATCACAATATATAAATCACAAACAACAATTGAACTTTAAATGGCCTCAAGCATTGGATATTTCTGATCAGAAATTTATTTAAAAACTAGAGGTATAAAATTCAGCAGCTTCATGATTTCCACCATAAAATTCTATCTAATTTAGTTTAATATCCATGAACTTACAACAAACTATATAAAGCAATTAATTAATTACCTGGAAGATGGTTTGTCGATTAGAAGAAGAGAATTTATGAGTGAGGAAGCGCTGGTAGGATAGTGGTTGTTGAGGCTAGGATCACGATTACGGTGAATGGATCCTATAGGAATCACAGGGGAAAGGGCGGCGTGCATTGGTGGGTCCTATAGGATAGTGTTTCAAATAGTTGGGAGAAATTTAGGCAAAGGGCAGAGTGAAAGATTAAGAAGAGTTTGGTGCTGTGACCTGAGAACATCAAGACTTGGGCTTCCTAAAGTTTTTAACAGTTCCATTACCAGGGTGCAGCATGATCGATTCTAAAGAGACAAGAAATGTAGTGTTAAGGTGCCTCAATTTCGATCATATCTTAGGAATAAAAAAAAATAAAGAAAATTGGAGCAATAAATGCATCACAGTCACCAACTTTATCCTATGGAGTAAAACAATGTTACAAATGGGAGGAAAATGAAGACTTCTTGGAAGTCCTTCATCTAACTGACAGTGGCCCCTGATGCAGGGTACAAAAATGAGAAACAAGATCAGTTAGAAAATTTAAAACCATTCCTATTTGTAACTTGACCAAAAGTCATCATGTAATACACCCTATAAAATGCTTTGGCTTTCTGGACAAAATGCCTGTGGTTTGACGAGGTTGATATACCCATGATCATATTCTCTATGCAGAGCAGAATTTCTGTGTGGTATGACAAAAGAGTTAAGGATCGTTTATGGATCGATTGTTGAAGGCTTGTCAAAACTTCCATAGTTGTTAGTGGTTAGGCATAATGCCCTGATTGATATAGATAGAAAAAATAACATAGTTTCCTTTTGGCCCTTGCTGTACAATTTCTCTTTGGCATCTACCGGTCCATTTAGGAGGAACAGAACTAGGCATTAGACAATCCGAGAAAAAAAAGGAAAGGGAATACACCTAATCCAACAGAGCTAGAAAAACTTACATTTTTTGCATTAGAAAACAACGTGACATAATTTGCCTTGCTAGGCAAGGTAAAAACCAAAGGTGAATACAACAGGACGCAGCTAGTCACAGATTTACCCCCAACCACCAGAAGCAATAAACCTATGAATCCACAAACAAAAAGGAATATCCAATCTAACAATTTTTAACAAGAAAAATAAAAAACAAAGCCTACCTTAAATTGAATCAATATGGCTCCACAGATAACAAAGGCAAAGAAAATAGCAATGATGTTAGATATAAATTAACAGTTTCACTGCAAAACAAAATTTAAAAATTAAGGGGATAAGGTAGCCAAACAGAAGATATACATGAGAAAGATCAGCTAGGTTTTGAGATTAGAAAATGACACAAGTAGTAAGTGAAGAATGGAACGATCTTCATAGAAATCATAGAAAAAAGCTAGGTCTTGATATCAAACAGTCGCTAAAATCACCAATAAAGGACACGAGATAATGCCATGGTGAAGGAATGGACAAGGAGATATTGTTTATTTCAGGATTTCAGGAGAGCACTTTCAGAACAGACACACACACAAAGGAAGAGAAAAGATACTTTTTTCTCTGAATCTGTAGCCTCCTGAAACTTTGAGTTCAGTGAACTCTGTTCCTCGCTGCTTAGTTGGTCAACAAGATGCTTCTCCAATACTGGGACCCTTGATTTCTGTTCTGCTGGCTGCACTGTGCCATCAGACTGAGAAGGGGTTGGAGTTTGCACAGGTTGCTTCACTGTAGTAGTAGGTATTGCAGGCCGCAATTCAGCAGCCGCTTGTGGTGATAATCCTGATCCAACAGATATTTGAGAACCCACATCACCAAACATAGCAAGTATATGAAAAAAAAGGAACAACACAACTGACACTATAGAAGTTTTTCAAACTATGGACCCATAAATTGTGTCCAAGAAATACCAGGCATTGGATGCCAGACTGGACCACCATATGTGGTTGAAGGTTGAGCTTTAGTTTGCAACAATGCCTCGTCAAACCTAAGGCTATTTGGAAGCACTGCTGGAAGAGGGCGCCCTTCTCGGTATCTCTCCATTAAATATAAAGCAGTACAAAATTCCCTCAGTGAAAGCATGCCATCATTATCCTGGTCAGATAAATCCCACACCTGCTTTAAGGCCTCTGGAAAATGCAGAAGGAAAACAGCATTACCAAAAGTGCAAACAAAATACAAAACAACAATGACCTTGCACCTTAAGCAATCAATTTTTCAGATCATAATGCAGGAAAAAAATAGACCACGTGCAAGGTGAAAATGTATGCTGCAACCAACACAATAATTAGATAAAGTACTGCAAGATTAAAGATGCAGGATAAAGGGAAAAGGCAACAAAGGAAAGACCAAACAGGAAGTTGAACAAACACTAACATTTACTTTCCCAATTTTATGAACACATGATAACATATCCAAGCAAGTTGAGATCTTTTTTCAATATTTTTAAAAAGAAATAAAAGTTGCAGTTCACATTACTTGACATATTCAATTATCTGGGAAAAACAAATATCAAAATCAACATTTCGAAGTTGAAAGTTAACCACCTCTAGGTAGTTTCCAACTCAGGAACAGATTGCGTGCCTGTTCACCAGTGATTTTCCCATCTCTATCCTTGTCTACCTGCACAAATATTTCACTGTACCTCTGAACACCAGATTGTGAAATTTTTGGCCATGGCAGCTGTGATTGACCAGAAGCAGAACCAGCAACTCCAACTGAAACATTAGAGATGGTTAATGCCGAAGTGCTCTGTATAGTACCTAGCTGGTTTTGCTTGACTGGTGACTGAGTTTGTTGTGACAGACGACCACCAAGAGGAAGTGATGATGTGTTCTGCATTGAATCAAGCTGCCCTGGCTTAATGGAATTTTGAGACCCAGCAACAGTTGTGCCAACACTGGAGGAGCTGGACACACTAGTTGCAGAGAAGGTGGGTAAAGATGTGTCTTGCTTTGGCTGGGGAGTGGCAGAAAATATGTCTCCTCCAAAAGCTGAGTCAGAAGAAAAGCCATTTCCAGATACAGCTAAAGGTTTTGAATCTGCAGCAACTTGTTGGAAAGATGATGAAGAAGATGAGGCTGCATTTTGTGATTTTGGTGGAACTGAAGATGCTGGCACAGATGATGTTTGTGGTCCAGGACTTATTCCAGGAGCTGGTCCCCACTGTGATACCCCAAATCCATCTTGGTTTGCCGAGGGAGTAGCACCTCTTATATTAACTTGAGAAGTTCCTCCTACTGAAGCTCCACTTGTCCTACCACCAAGCCAATCAGTCGATAGATTTGGAGTATTTGAACTTTGAAGACGAGGACCTACCATGCTACCAGCCACAGGTGGTCGTTGACCAACTCCTTGCAGTGGAAGTGAAGGAGCAGAAGATATGGTTTGAGGTGGCCCCATGAAATGGTTGCCTGCAGGAAAGAATTGCTGGTTAATAGCAGCATTTGGACGTGTCTGCTGTCCCCTAATGCCAGGATTTTGAGTTGGGCCTGCAACACCCATCTGAGGGGAAGGTGTAGGGGTGGAGAGAGGGTTCATCTGAGCTGAAGGAGTGGATGGTGGATTTATCTGCGGTGCAGGAATTTTAGCAGCAGCTGGGCCAAATAAGGCAGCCCTGACTAGATCTGGAGTAAGTTCTCGCCCACTCTGTGCCACTGTCACAAGTCTCAGATAATTGTAGAATTCTTGACGCCCGAGGTAACTGGTGCGATTCTGATCAGCATGATTCCATATCTGCAAACGACCAGAAAACAATGATACAGATTTCTTGTGAGTAGTCAATTTATGCATCCAAGGATTGACGCATCCAATAAAAATCCCTATTCCACCCACACAAATACATGGTGATGATTAAAGAGAACCTAGCATTGAATTTCCATCTGAAGCGAGCAAAAGAAAAGAGGCATGTAGAGAGGTAAGTGGAGAAAGAGAGGAGTGGGGACTAGCAGATGAAGGGTATATATTAGAAGAATAGGAGAGTAGAGTAGTCAATATAGTTAAGCAAGTGAAAAGTGCATGGTTACAACTAAAGGAGGTTGTCTCCTTTGCTTCGCATTAGATGGAGAGAGGGAAGTCCATAAGCCATAAAACTCTGTCTTTGTTTCCTCTATTATTTAGTAAAAAAGATTCTAACACTAAAAGTTTACATGAAATGAAAGAGAGAGAAGGGCATTAAAAACATGGTTAGCTCTGTTGATTTTTCTTCTTAGTTTTTGAAAACAAAGAATGAGAAATTAAAATATGCCCAAGTAGACACTTGAATGCATGAATTTTTTTTTCTTTTAGTGGAATTGGTCTTATTCTAATTCCCCATAGAGTCATAAGAAAGATGTGATGCATGACCAAAGAAATAAGGTCCTTCAGAAGAGAGGAGAAAAAAGAAATCCACAGCTCCACGTCATGATCCCAGTGCTGCAATTGCACTTGGATCACAAGCTACATAATTGAACTTAAGTAGTCCCCCTGGTAGTGAATACGTTGGCATATCTTGGAATCAAATTTTCTCCGTATACACTTCCTAGTAGTTTCTCGGGCTTGTCATATTGTTTCTGATAGTTCGAATGAAGTTTGACATCCAAGTTTTTCAATGCCAGTATGAAATCCAAACAACTAGCGAAGCCAATCTAGCACACCCAGATTCCTAACTGTTTCATAAGTTCTCCTCGTCAAAATTATACCAATGTGCACTTCCATCAGTCAATAAACCTAGTTAGATCAACGAATTCAACCAAGATTTCACAAAAAATAACTAAGATCAAACAACCCAAGAAAATAATCAAACCATAGAGATTTCAAAACAAATCACCGAACCCAAGATAGTTCCGATCCTCTCTACAATTATAAAAGAGTTACCTGAGCCAGCACGTGTTTGGGCAAATTGGATCCCTGAAAGAACGCCACCGCCTCCGGCCCGCTAATCCTCCCGTCCTTATCCAAATCCGCCCTCCTAAAATACGCATCGAATACCTCCATGTTGGGAGCCTGGCTCGCCGGTGCCGCCATTTCTCCCAACAATCCCCGGATCAGACCAAAATATTAAACCTTAATCGGCTCCGGGACGCCGCTCCGGAAACCCGAGGCGCCGGGACTCGCCGGATACGCGGCGATGACGGCGGAAAGAGATCGAGGGGAGGGTTTAGAGGATCGAAGAAGCGAGAATCGGGATTCCTTCTGCTGGATCGAGGAGGGATTCGAGGGTTCGAGGACGCGAGACTGAGGGATTTGGGGGAGAACCGAGAGATCTCGTTGGGTTTCCCCTCGGTTGTTGTCGTTGCCGCAGGTGGTGTACCTCTCGCTCCGCCGAGGGGAGAGACGAGTGTCGCCACGGAGGAATGGTCTGGGATTTAGATAATTTTACGACAGAACTGCCATTATATACTTTTTATAATATCCAAATTGCCCTTGGGGCATTTATCGTGGTATCATTGGTTGTTGGTACAGCGGAGAAGGTGAGGGTCCATCTGATCGAGGGTTAACGATGGAGGGGTTGGTCACGGGTGGGAATATTTTAAGATCAGGTGTGCTTTACGCCGCCGGAACAAGGATATGGGGAGTGTGATTATCGGGTCAACCGGATGGACGGTGAGGATACGACGTGATGAGAATGGTGGTGAAGGGACTGTAGTTTGGTGGAACATTACGTCACTGACGGGTGTCCACATGCACTGTCTGGGTTCCGGGCGAAATATGTACTGCCGAAAATATGCTCAATTATTTATTTCTATTATATTTATTTACCTTGGCGTTTACCTCCCCTTTTTTTTTTTTCTAAGGATCTTTGTCAAATCTCTCAAAACACAATAGTTCTAATATGCTAGCATTGTATCCTTTTGCCAGAAATGTTTTGACTGTAAGTGAACAGGATACTGATTAAATAAATAAAAATCAATGTTATTTATAGATTGCTCTTGAGATCCTAGAAGTAGCTGTTGTATTTGGAAGGGATAGCCCAAAATGGTGGCCACCTAATAGATCATAAAAGGGTTTCGAATTCCTGGGCTGTCAAGCAAATATTTTTTAGAAAAGTAAAAGACAAAATTATGCGTTGTTGATACGGTTGGCATGAAACAACTTGCCATGCAAGCTTATTTGCATATTATTATCATATGTGTATTTGGTTTAGGAATGATAAACATCTATATTTCTCTGTATAATGTTGAGAGAGTTAGGTTTGGATATTGAATAGATTTTATTTTAATAGATTGATATAAAGCCATATATTTTTACTCGATTGGCAAGGGGAGCTATGGATTTGAAAAGCTATTCATATGATTCACCTCTTGCTTTCAAATTTATAAGGAATAGGGTTAAGGGCCAAGCCCTAAATCCTAAAGTCCTAATTGCGCCAAGAGTTAACCAAGATAAAAACAATTTGATGTATGTTAGGTATAAGCTATAAGATTTAGACACCTTATTTTAAATATTGGAGAGATACATCTTTTTTATATGGTGGTGGAAATAAATCACAACTAACTTTCTATTACCCCTAACAAATTCCATAATCATACTAGTTCAATCCTATCAAGTTGATTCACAACTTTGACCGCCATTTTATTATAATAGTTATCGCCATTTTGGAAATCTGTAAACACCACCAAATGCATATGGGATAATTTCCTTATATAACAGCATCAAGCCTTAATCCAACCTAAATCCTAGTTCATTTAGTCTATCTAATCCATTCGATCTAAATTATAGTCTATTAGGCCCAAATCATCATTCATCCAACTAAAACCCTAATCACTCGCCATAAACCAATCCCAACTTTTCTAATCAAAATAACCCAACCTATTGAAATATAGTCAAATTGACCTTCACAAGTGCACCCAATCTTGACCAATCAAATTCGATCATATCTGATCATGCCAGCTCATGCTTTTATATTCTCTATAAAATTTTGCTAAATCCTATCCCAACTAGTCCAACCCTTCTTTTTGATCAATGGCATCGAATGATAAAATAAGCTATATGAAAATATAGGATCAAAATGTACCAAAAAATGATAAAATTCTATGAGCATTTATTTATGCGATATGTATTTTAATAATTTATTCTAATCAAAATCCATATAAAAGATAAAGTAAATGAATAAGGATAGATTCATTGCAAATATTAGTGATTCAAAAGTGTCAATTTTAATTGAATATTTTTTTCATATTAATTTATTAGAATTAGAACTTGTGTGTCCCATATAAATAGAAAAGGAATCGCGAAGGGCTTTCTAAATGTCTCTTTAAAGATATTTCTATTTTTCTTCTTTTGCAAATGGTAACCGATCTAGTATCACTTCCCAACAACATTTACAAATTACAGCCATAAAAATAGTTCGATGTACTTCTCGCACATCCTTGATCTCTGCAAGCAACTTGTTATCACCCTCCTTTGAGTTCATATATCACTACAATTCTTAATCAGCATATTGGCCTGATCAGAGATGTAATTGGACACCATCCCAATTTACACTCCTAATGGCTCATAGCCTTCCAAAGCGTGGGCAAGCATAAGCAAGGTAATAAAGCCACTTCCTAAATTCCCCGGCAACGGCAAGCTGGAGAGCCAGGCGGATCGTCTTTCGAAAACAATAATAAAAAAGGAAAGAATGACGAAAGGGAAAAAGAAAGAGAGCTTCTCTCTCTTCTCCTTCTCATAATCTCAGGTGAGGTGGTGGAATCATTTTTAATTGGATAACAACCGCAATAGACAGAGGCTATCCGACGAGAAGATAAAAAAGGCGCGAGTGGGAGACGATGTCGTGCTCGTCGTCGTCGGGGTCGGGGGAGGAGGACGAGGGCATCGACGCCTACAGGAAGGGCGGCTACCACGCAGTCCGGGTCGGCGACTCCTTCGGCGGCGGCCGCTACATCGCCCAGCGCAAGCTCGGCTGGGGCCACTTCTCCACCGTCTGGCTCGCCTACGACACCCGATGCCAAGTACCTCCTCCTCGATTCCCTCCTCTGCTTCTCCGTTCTTCCTTTCTCTTGGTATTTAGTTCTCGAGTCGTTCCTGACGGGAGAGATCATGAAAGATCTCGTCTTTGATTTCTATCATTCCTAGCAACGTCGTTTTCCGCGTCTTCTTACGTGAATTTGTGCGGTTCCTATAAAATCATGCGAATTCTCTTGATATAAATATCTTCTGTACGTGTTTTTCTGCAATTATCTTTTTAAATTGCTGTAGTATGGACGAGCTTTATGGAAACTACTGGAACTCCGATGGCGGTTTTCTTAAAAATGGAATCTTTAAAAAATTGCTTAGAAAAAAAAGATTTTTTAAGTGATATGGATAGAATTTGCTCGTAGTATCGCTCCAGGGATCCTTGGATCGCTACAGCTATTGCCTAACCTTGATCGCGTGCAATCTTTGTTTTGTTCATTTATCATGAAAGACCCTTTTTCCTGTCTGACAAGCCTTTTCCCGTTTTGGTTATCCTTAATTTGTGGATATTTCTATCTGCCAATAATCTTACGTCATTTGTTTTCTGATTACATTTCTGTCGATGGGTCTGTTCCGGGCATCTGCATCTTTCCTGTATTTTTCCTTCTGTTAATAAATACTCTCGTTATTTAGCTCAGAGGAGTTCAGGTTTCTACCTCCGTGTACAACAAATTCTTTGCCTCATTTAATTGTTTTTAGCTTGCAGGCTAGTCATCTTATATACGAATTAACATTCGAAAAAAACCCCTTCTTTCATTTGTTTCATAAATCGATCGTTTGTTATTTTATTGTGTTGAAGTTTATTTGTTTTTGTATTTTTTTTCAAGAAAGAAGAAGTTTATCTGTATTTATATATGATCACCTACTCTCTCTCTCTCTCTCTCTCTCTCTCTCTCTCTCTCTCTGCTTCTTAAGTTGAACATACCCATGTTTAGGGTCTTTCTTATATTTGAGCTAACATCCCAATCTGAAGATTTATAAATTGCGTTTGTTCTGCAGAGTTTTGTTGCTCTTAAGATTCAAAAAAGTGCAAAAGAGTATGCTCAAGCTGCTCTCCATGAAATCAAGCTTCTTTCAGCAATTGCACAAGGAGATCCATCAAATTCTAAATGTGTCGTGCGTCTGCTTGATCACTTCAAGCATGCCGGCCCAAATGGACAGCATCATTGTCTAGTAATTGAACTCCTTGGGGACAGCTTGCTCCGGTTAATCCGGTACAACCACAACAAAGGCATTGGGCTGCAAAGAGTTAGAAGTATATGCAGATCAATCTTGGTGGGCCTTGATTACTTGCACAGGAAACTTGGTATAATTCATGCAGATTTAAAACCAGAAAATGTGCTCCTTATCTCCACCATTGATCCTGCAAAAGACCCTGTACGGTCTGGATTTACCCCGATTCTTGAGAGGCCTGACGGAAACCCAAATGGTGGGGCTGTGATTAATTTCTACAAGAAGAAGCTGAAGATAAGGGCGAAGAGGGCATTGTCAAAGCTCTCTCAAAGAAGAGGATCCATGGAAGGCCCTTTGGAATGGGAGAGAAGTTTGGAAGGGATAGATATGAGGTGCAAGATTGTGGATTTCGGAAATGCTTGTTGGGCTGATAAGCAACTTACAAATGATATCCAGACAAGGCAATATAGGGCCCCTGAGGTTATTCTTGGAGCTGGATACTCTTTCTCAGTTGATATGTGGTCTTTTGCTTGCATAGCTTTTGAGCTTGCTACTGGTGACATGCTGTTTGCTCCTAAGGATGGATACAGGTTTGGTGAAGATGAGGTATATTTCTTCCTGTCTTCTGTTGTGTTTTAAAATAACTCTGCTTCTCATATAAATGGCTCAAGGAAAATTATCATAGTAGATACAACTTAATAAACTGTCATTTGCATGACTCTTCATCCATTTGGAGTTGTAGGCGGCATGACCAGCAATACTTGACATAACTAATTCGAACAAGCATTACAAGATGAAATATAAGCTATTCGTATGGATTTGACATCCATCACATAGTATTTTGGCGGCAGAAATTTCAGAACTGACGATCACTGATGAGATCTTCTTAAATTCTCTTATTAATTTATTTGTTTATTTTAGTTATCTATATTGTTCTTGTTCTTGAGATGTTGATAGGGAAGTCGGAAGTTACCAATTCAACCATGTGATTTTTGGTGATTACACATGATCATTAAAAATTGATAATTTCTTCTCCATATTATGATGATTATATTACTTTGTCAACCAAAATGTAATGCAACATATGAGTCATGAAACATTTGGTTATGGAAATATCCAAATTCGATCAGCAACATCTATTTTTTTTTATTTAATCAAGTAATAGGAGCTACCCGATTTTCCCCGCCATCATCAACCCATTACATTGGGAAACAAGAAGAGAGGATCGAGGGTTTACTGTACTCACAACCCCAAGAATCTCATGATTCAGCTATCTCCCCCCCCCCCCCCCCCCCACCAAAAAAAAAAAAGAAAAAGAAAAAAGTAGTAGGAGCTACGAAAATAATAGCATCACTTTGTTATTCTTATCTTTTCATGTGACGAACTAACCCAAAATATTCTCCTAACAATTGTTCTAGAACTCAGAATCATTTGAGCAAGACATTAGGGCCAAAATTTTAGTCCTCACAAAGAATTTGGCAATATAGAAAGGACACATAATTAAAATTGGAATTGTTCAGATTGAATTTTAAGAATGCAATTTGAATTGTTCACAAGTATATTCATATTTAATTGGAAGCTTGCCTTTATGCAGTTAAAAATTAGATGCATATACATATCTATTAGTACAAAATGAAATATTGATACTCTCTCTTAAGTATCCTCCCTCTCTCTCTTTCTCTCTGTCTTTTTTCTTGTTTCATAATGGATTTTGATCTTAGTTCTTGTTAAATAACCTGCCTATTAAAGCAATCAACCTTCTAGGTCTGAAGATGCAAATCCAGAAGCTCAATGCCTGATCTGCATTGACATGGCACACGGACCATAGGTTGGATGTTGATGTTATTGTGCTTACTGCCTGATTTATGCCTTCAGTTTGGCCTAAAGTGGAAGTTTTCTTCTTAAAACAGCCACTCATTGTTAAGTTGTTATTGCGTTCATAATTTTGTTATTGTTAAGATGAATTGAATGGAACAAATCTTGAGCAAGTATCTACATGAAGAGACACTAGGGAGCTCTTACTTTCATAAGAGATCTATACTTTGCGGAATCATGCTCAAGCAAATGACTTAACAGTGTGGTGATCATTTCTCAGAATATCTAGTTCTCAAAGTAAATTTCTCAAAGCAAATTAATGATAGTAATCATTTCTTTTTGTACTTCTGCACTGCTTCAACTGTTCAAAATAATTAGAGAGGTCAGTTTTTTAGGCCATATATTTGTAAGAGCAGCCAAAACCTGAAACTAAGGCTTGAAAACCTCATCATCTTTAGGAGAAAATAATTATTTTCTCATTTGTCTGCCATATTTCTCTTTAGCAGGCAGCAACATTCATGAATAAAGCATATTTTAATTTTTCCATGTTGTTTGACTTTTGGGTCTCGATTGCAGGATCACTTGGCTCTGATGATGGAACTTCTAGGAAAAATGCCAAGAAAGGTGTGTTCCATTTTCACTCTTTTTGACTCCTGAAGGAATCTGATACTGATGATCTTCTCTTGGAATTCCAGATTGCTATTGGAGGATCTCGATCAAAGGACTTCTTTGATCGATATGGAGACCTGAAGAGGATCCGTAGGCTGAAGTTCTGGCCACTGGATCGGCTTCTGGCTGAGAAATACAAATTTACTGCGTCTGATGCCCGTGCATTCGCAAATTTTCTGAACCCTCTACTGGATTTTGCTCCAGAGAGGCGGCCAACAGCAGCACAGTGTCTGCAACACCTGTGGCTCAATGAAGCAGAATAAGCTGGTGTATCAGAAGTGGAAAGCAGCACAAAAAATCTGTGAATTAAAAATGGACAGGTGATAAGGTTTTCACACATGCCAGCCACCAAAATCACCCTCCTTCTGAATATATGTGATTTTCCAGATTCTTTTACCTCATAGAATTTCAATAATCTCATTTTATTGATTGAGTGTGAAATATTGAAGTCTGTATGGAGGATGTAGCTTTAGGTCAGTTTTTAAGTTCTCCAAGTGACATCCTTCAACAGCATAAAGTGATCTTTTGTATAGATGTATTCCCTAAAGATTCATATTCTTCTGCGAGAGAGAAGTATGGTATTGGATTCAAGATGTTCAATTATGGTATTGTATTAGCTAAAGATTCAACACCATAAAGTGATCTTCGGCATAGAAAACGACTATCCTCTCTCAATCTTGTCTGTAGAACATGTAAGTTGCTGATGCTTACATATTACTTTGCATTGTGCAAACCACTAGAAGCAAAGAAACCTCAAGCATGATGATCTAAAAGTGCTTTGGCCTCTGAAGGATGATTTATGTGGGACATGGAAGCTTTTCCAGAATTTTGTGCTCTTTGAGGTGTTCTATTAATGATTTCAGCTGTTTTTTTTTCGCTCTACAAGTTAACAATAACAATGCTCCTTAATCACACAAAGGTTTTGAATAGTTGCATATTGGCCTGAAAAAGATAAAATGGTCGGTCAAGAAGGTTTTCATATGTTCATTTTAATTTAAATGGGGCCTGTTTAGACTTTGGAGGAAAAAAGTTGCCCCAGGTCGGCAACTAGGGACAAATCAATTAGTCACCTTCAAAACAGTCCTTTTTTTATGGTTTTTGATATAACAGGATGGCACATACTCACCTAGTGTGAATACATCCTATATCTCTAAACTCATCGGGGATACCAACCAGAGTCATCCGCAAAATACCACCAGAATGCTCGGCAACAAAGAAAGTCATCCAATCTGCAGCTCTATTCACCTTTCTGTAGCCATAAGCTGCCAGAAATGCAGTGCGGTTCCCAAATAGTCTCGAGACGTCGCTCCATAATAGTCCTTCAATAGCACGTTGGGCTATTTCAATAGCTGGTGGCTTGAAAGGCTATTCTATTTGAGATGGTTTGAGTAGGTGCCCTTAGCATGAATGTGCAAAATCCACTTGATTATTGATTGCAGAAGAAAAAGATGAACTTATTTATTTATTTTAAGAAGCAACTATCTATTTTGCGGGTTTTCTATGATTTTGCCCCTAGGTCCCAAGTATGAGAAGGGCAATACACCTTTATTTAAAGTCTAGGACATGAATTTTGAACATCTAAAATACATTTATTTAAAGTAACACCTGCCTCGGTGCCCTATACTCTGATCCAAGGATAAAATTTCAGGGGATCTCTAAAAATGTGCTGTTTTACAAAATAAAAATAAAATTTGTTGTGGTTGAAATTTAGCCTGAGGGCGACCACACCGGAAGAGAGCCGAGGAGGCGCCGGCCGGAAAGGAGAAACAGAGCTGCCTCCGGTGGTCTGAGGTACCTTCAAGAAGACACCGGCCGGAAAGAAGAAAAATGGCCATCTCTCTGCGCTCCGGATATCTGCACAAAACCTTGGCCGGGGATTTCGGCGAAGGCCCTCCGATGGCTATGTTAGCCAAACCTTTTTTGTGGAGTAGGGAGCTTTCTGAGTGCCTTTCATAGCCTCTTGTCGCTCATAATAGCTTGTAGCAGCTTATAGAAGCTTAATAATGCATGTAAAAGCTCGTAGAAGCTTGTAAAACTTACCGAGGGCCTTTCCTACCTCTTTTTATCGGGTGAGGGTGACGATTGTTATCTGAAATCTCGAGCTGAAATGTGATCAGTTGGCCAATAGTTGGAGATAGCGTATTGGCGGGTGCGGCGGGGTGTGACCCTTGACAGGTGTGGCAGGGTATGGCCCTTGACGGGCGTGGCAGGATATGGCCCTTGACGGGCGTGGCAGGATATGGCCCTCGGTTGGCGCATCATGACGTGGCCAGGTACAACTGCAGGCGAGGTCGAGCATGCTTGGAGGCCGCAATGTGTGCTGGGTGAGGTCGGCTTTGGCCTATGGTGGAGGTCGGCTCTTGGTGGGGCCGAGGTCAACCTGGCTCTTGGCAGGGCTGGGGTCGTCGCCTGCAGGGTAGCCTCTTCGGCCTACTCGGCTTTGAGGTTTGCTTGGCCGGCATTGGGTGACTTCATGCCAGAATGAGACGATCTATTTTGCCTCCCATCAAAATCCACCCCTTGCGAAGTCAATCATTGAGTGGATTTTTATGCAAAATTCACTCTGGGCAAAGCTATGGAATCTGATTCCTGCGTGAAAAGACATAATTAAAGTGCCGAGTGCAACATGCCAACCATATGAAGACAGACCCAACTCTTGCTTGAAGGGTCCCGCTGAACAGCAAGCTGTGGACGCAGCTTAAGAGTTACGGGGTGGTTGAGCCTTCCAGAAGCCTACCCTTTTGAAATAAATAAGGTTTTCCATAGAACTTTGGTCTGAGATGTTTATGATCAAAGAAATTTGAACCCATGAGCTGCCTCTATAATTTATCATATAATACCCCGCAAGGTTATCTCTACAGCCCTCAGGCATTGGGGGCAGGGAAAGGCTACTTATATATAAACAAAGAAGTAAATCAAGCAGAAGTGTGAGTGCATCTGTCAATAAAAACATTACTAATTGGCAGGACCACAGCCATCCATCATTAGTTTCCTTGTTCTAAATCAGCTTTGCGTTGCTTTCCAGGTTTTAGCTAATATTTAGTCATAAGTAGTGCAATTGGAGAGAGTGATGTCTTAGAGCGGCGCAATTGCAGGCAACTTAGCAACTATTTATCAATCAAGAAGAACCATCTGTAATGGTTCCCCCACTGTGGGACTTATTTGTGTCCCTGGTTGTTCATTTCAAAATTCTCCTTCTCAAATTTCTAAGAATTTGTTGAATTTTTCTAACAGCAGGTGAGCTGCAAATGATGCACATCCAGTACACTCTCTCCCAAGGATTTGAAGTTCCTAACTTCAAATCAGGGCAACAATGTTCTTCACTTTTTAGGTGAAAAGAAACAATGTAAATCCTCTACTGGATGAGACCAGCAGAAGGAATAACAAACAGCACCGGATCAGGGTGAATCTGTTTTGCAAGAATTTGCCACGCAGACAGGCCCCAGAAAGGAAAGGAATCCAAGACAATATGTTTGAGAGATATTTAATGTGAAGTGACAGAATAGTCAGTACCTTTTACAGTGGTTGCAACCAGAAGGGGACCATGAATACTAGCAGAAAATTACATGCACATCATATAGTATAATCCACAGAGGATATCAGCCCCTGAATAGAAGAAATTGTCCACATAAGATGCTTAAACCATTTTGAGGTGGTTTTTACAAGCAGCTTGCTAACATGCCATCAAGTCCATTTGTATGGTGCAGAATTGTCTCTGATTGTCTGTGGCCTCAATGGATAACAATTGATGATTGCGACGCACCACTAAACTCTGAAAAGCAACATTTGTTGAGTGTCACTTCCATGTAAAAGTCTTACATTAAGGTAATAGCTATAATTTAGGTTAGAAGCTCCTTGGACAATCTTTCCATCAAATTCCATGGTGTGATTTAAGCTGAAGAATGGTGCCTCTAAGATTAGATTGCTACTCAAGTGTAATTTATTCGTTGGTTAACAAAGCCATCTTGACCTGCTTAAGTAGAGTCATCAACTATATAACCAGAAAATCACTGGATCAACATGTTCTTTTATATTTTATGAACCACTCAATCTGCAACCTGATTGCTTTGTCAGCGCAGCTCTTGAGAGAGCTCTTGAGAGATCAGACTAATTTTTGGCTGCATGGAAACTTGAAATTACTCATATCTTGTTTAAGGTTGTGTATATGTGACCCTCCCCAAACTCAACAGTGGCGGGAGCCTCATGCATTGGGACACCCTTCATTTTATGGAATCATGCAATTGCTTATCTTGTTTAACTTGGAGGACAGAAGACATGAAAATAACAGGGATAAGTAAATCAAACTAGCAGTGCTAATCTTGGAGCACAGAATACATGCTGAAGTTTCAAAACATGTATTTGATTTTCCAGATCGACACAATCAACTACCTGGGTCTTGCATTCATGCTTATGACAATTAACATATCCAGATAGAACAAATGCTGCAATGCATAAAAGAAGAGCATCCTTAACACCAAAAACTCCATAAATTCTTTTGTTCTTTTGAATATTAAAACCGAATCACATACAACATAGTATTTCAAATACATATTTTGACAAATAACTTTTTGCCTCACATGACAAGATTTCATACTGCATTACAGACATGTTACTTCAGTACAGCAGCATCAGTCCTACAAGCACCGCTCCAACAGAAAACATCTTTATGAAGATTGGCAGCCATTACCAGAAGAAAAATCACAAAGAAATCAGATGGATACGTTGATATCACCCAATTAGAATTCAATGTAAAATAGGTGATATGATAATTGCCAAAAACACCCAAAATTATCCTTGCAATGGGAAAGCAACATAATGAACTTAAAATCCATTAAAACGTGTGCATGAATTTTATGTATTTTTAACAATAAATACAAATATTCCATGAGTAATGATTATTATTTTTTATCTCTATCTAGAAATGAACATGTGCCACCTTATTCCACACTTGATTCCTTAACAAACTATATATAAAACAATCTTTTACAGCTCCAAATTGATTATTACCTATTTTCTGTTTTTATACAATTTCAGCCGAAACCATACAAAGCAAAATAAAATGGCCAAACATTTTTCAGCCTATGGCCGAGAGCCAATATGTACTTCAAAACCAAAATTGTACTGACGATAACATTTTTTATAATCTTATCTCCGTTATTGGCTTCAGCTTAGGCCATATACGGATATGCTCTTCCCTATGATTCAAGTAGACCTATATCTATAAAACCAAGCCCATCATATTGATGCAAAAGTTATATTTCTCTTCAGTAATAACTTAATTGCCCTGCCAGCATTTGTGATCCATTCTCATGCTTGAGAACGCACTGACATCTTTACTAGAATACATGGTATTCTTAACTGGATGGATAAATTGGGACAGAACCAAATGCTCGAGTTAAAAGAATTGTAAAAAAGCAATCTGCTTGGTGAGGCATTCCTGACTGAACATTACCATTTCTCTCTGTTGTTTGATATATGAATCCACCTTGAATCTGAGAGTGAAAACCTATGATATCTCACTGAAAAATTTGTTGCTTGGAAGAAAGAGCAATATCCTATGCTTCCCCTCCTCACCTCCAGCTTAAGTTGATGCTGGTAGACTAATTATTATGACTTAGTCAAGTCACCACCTGCGATTGCATGTTCTTGGTCACTTCGTAAATCCTACTCGAGAAAGCCAAAACAAAGTCACAAGATAGGGCTGTCACTGAATATTACTTCTGTTTAATCTAAAACAGACATCCCAGCTCAGTTTAAGTCGACTGTGATTTTATTGTAATTATAAATATTCATAAAAAATGCAATTATGTCAATCTGAATTACCAAAATAAGTAGGCTAATTTCATTTCATCCAAAAGTAGAATTTGTCCATGAAGTACATAACCACAAAGTATGATTTCCCTATACATATTCTCTGTAAAAAAGATTAAATTAATTTGTCTACTCGTATTCCTTATTGCTTCCTGATTTACTATATAACCCAACAAACTATTAAGATCACTCCATGCAACTTGGGTTCAGTTAAGGTTGCACGAGTTTTGCATATCTTGGTCATCATGTAATTCAGAAGAAATCAGTGAGTTTGGAGTACTATCCATCAATAACAAATAACAGAATTTCTCCAGCAAACTTACTAATAAATACAGCATAAAGATAAATAGAAAGTGATACATTAGAACAAAACCAAAAAAGCAAGCCTTCTACAGAACATGATATGTGAAAGCAAGCACCCTGTATAGAATGAAATCATAAAGCAAGCAACTACTTAGCGTAACATGTCTTCTCCTTCTCTTTGTCCGGATTGCAAAATTCAACATATATTCATCTCCAGCTGCTTTTAACACTAATGTGAGCTCCAACGCCATCATCTATCCAGCATAACAAAAAATAAAGTTACCTCACTAATCAACTTTGACCATAGCAGAGGCCTTGGTAGGTGACGGATTTGAACATAGAACACGCATGATCTTGCTATTGGAAGAACATTGTGACGCCTTGAGCTTCTTGCATTTCCATGTGGATGTAATCTTCATCGACAAATGCCCATCATCAGAATGATTTGCATTGTTGGAAGATGTGTGTCTTTCTACATGATCCAATTCTGATTCCCCAGTCAGTAAATGATCCACAGAGCTTCGAGTATCTTCAGTTTCTCCCTGATCCCTTACATTACATTGACTTAAAGGCAATTTCTTTTGCTTAATTTTCGCTTTCCTACCACCAGTAATTCTTCTATCCTTAGATCCATGATGATGTTTTTCTAAATGACAACCAGATTCTTCCTCTTCCCTCCCAAAAAGGTCATCTTTGGAGCATACAGCAATGTTTTCTTCCACTTTATCTACAGAATATCCATTATTCAACTGAACAGCTTTATCACCTGAAACAGGTGAGTTTTCATTGCACACAGCACCACCATTCTGAACTTCCTCTTTCCCAGAACCATGAAGCTTCTTCTGTTTACTGTTTGAAATTCTTGGGGAACTGTTCATAGCTCGATGCAACCTCCGGGCCAATTCTTCATCTGTTTCTCGGTTCCCCATGGGCTGTTTATTACTGTACAAGAGCTTGACCGCCACATGTTTCTTTCGAGATTTGGTTTTGGTTGGGCAATCCTTTCGGGCAGCTTCACTCCTTGAGATTGAATCTAATAATTCCAGGGCATTCCTGGCAGCGGTCCTGGCCTTCGCAGCCGCAGCTGCTTTCTCCATCGCAGTGGCTCTTGCAGCAGCAGCAACTTCTGCGGCAGCCAAAGCTACTGACTTGGTGGCCTCAATGATCTCATCAGGGGAAGAAGTGGTTGAGTTGGTAATATCACGGATACGGGCATTGAGATCACTGGAAAATAAAGGAACAGGAGGCGAGAAATCGCAATCAGAACCCTCCTTCTTTAGCCCAGCGAGTAGTCGCTTCCGAGGAGGCAACCGGGTGTTGAGATCAAAGGAATCCATCCAAATAACCTTTGAAATCGACTGCCTATGTATTCAAATTCAGGAATTAGATTCCCATATCGAACTTGACCTTACTGAACTCAGATAATGAATTATTTCAGCCCATTCAAACCTTCATAATTGTCAAGGAATCAGCTTTCCAGTTTCCACTACTACGAATTCACTTCTTGGATCCCATCCCTCAAATATGATAAAATTCTTCGAAGAATTCACCCGTCAAGGACCACAAGCAAAATCCATTTCAGCGAGCTTATAGACGAATCAAGGTAACAAGATTCCAACTTCCTGACAAATTCCTGCAGATATACGATGAAAATAGCAATCTAAAGATAAAAGAAATCAAATTAAATCCGAATTCAGAATTCGAGATCGATTCAGGAATTCTCCCGAGACTATCGAGACATGGACTAAGTGGCCATGAGATTAAACCAAACAACAGACATAGTCATAGAATAAAAGGATCGAAACCCTACCTCGCCTTGAAATCAGGCTGGATTAGGGTTTCCCTTGAGGCAACTCTCGGAGCTTTCCGACGGCTGATGGAATTTTTCTCGGAAACAGGAGAGGGGGATCCCCAAAACCATGAGAGAGAGAGAGAGAGGGCATTTATCTCATTTATTTATTTATTTATAGGAGCTGACGGCGTTTTCCCCGGTACATTTCAAACTACCAAAATACCCCTGGGGCGCGGATAAGCACGATGCACTGCCGTGGATACGGCATCCGACGGTTGGATTTATAGCTTATTTTCAGGGAGTGAATGATCAGCGATCGTTACCGTTGACGGATGATAGTAGAAACAAAAGGCATCCGCTGTTAATTTTTCATTCTATTTGATTCCTTTTCCCATATGTACTGACCTTGGATGGTTTTTAGGTTACAAAAGATAAAATTATCAAACATAATATGCCCAATTTTGGATAGCTCTTGTTAAGACTTGCTCAAGGAGAAGGTGGTAATGTGCCATGGCTTATATAAAAAAGGTGGAACTAAAAGGGAAAAGATTGGTGATGGTTATGATTAATTTCTCATCCTTCTTGTTTTTATATAGTAATTATGGAATGCAAGATCTGCAAAATAGTTTTAAGATATTTGATTTTGAGTTATATTGAATTGAGTTAAGCTAGAATCCATATGATTCTTAGGTTTTGTTCGAGTTAGGACTCGAACTGGTTCCAGCCGCGCAAAACCATCAAGTTTCCCCGCTATTAACCAGCCACATAGGTCCCAATGTATAAACTTTGCTCCCCATCGCAACCCCAATCTCCTTTCTATTCCTTCTATAAGAACTTCCTCATTCATGGTGCCATGAACAAAACTCTAAATTTGAAACTTTGCCCCTCTCTCTCTCTATCTCATCTTTGCCATGTTAGACATCTAGATGATAACCGATCTACCTTTGAGATTGTCTCTATTTCTTCCATTAGTTTTGCTCCCATTTTGCCGGTTGTTTGCCTACCTCGAGATTCTTGATGCCATCCATCACTCAAATCGGATGTATGCAATAACCACAAGCTCCTTCACTGCATCAACCACCACCATCTTCTCCAGCAGATGAATCCCATTCCTCCTTTCCTTCTTCTCACTACATAAATTTATAGGTAAAACCTAGAGTCTCATTGAATGGACACCAGACTAGCATTGGTATATATATCTTTATATTGTTTGGCTTTTTATCCTGTTGAAATTAGAGCTGTTTTTTTACTCTCCTATCCTATTGTTTCTGCAATAAAGTTTAATCACTAAGTTTCAGGCCATTATGTTGATAATATACATAATTAGTCTAGAAGAACTAGTTAAGCTTCTACTTTATCATCCATGGATGAATTATATTAAGTTTACTTTCCTATCCAATTGTTTCTTCAATAAAGCTTAATCACTAAGTTTCAGACCATCATGCTCACAATACATGTAATCAGTCTAGAATAACTAGTTGAGCATCTACTTTATCATCCATGGATGAATTATGTCAAGGATTGTTCAAAGTTTAGTTTCGCATACAGAGGTCAAACTAAAGAAATTAATGGATTTCCAAGAGTTACATCATTAATGTCCTTCTTTTTTCTTTTCTTTATTTTTTTTTACATTTCCCAGCTTTTTATGTAGTGGCTATAAAATGACTTGGTAGCCGCTACAATGAGAATGAAGTATGATCAAATTAAATAGGCATAAGGAATCTATTGCATTTTTTTTATCCTATAGAATTTCTTCCATGCATTGACCCAATATGAGGTCACTAAATGAATATATGCAAAAAAAAAAAGAAACGAGCTTATTAAACATATCATATGTATTTTTAGCACATGATTAGTTTAAAAGGATTGACCTAGCATTTGTTTTAGGATCCATGGGTAATTTTTGTTAATACTCATTTCATGGGGATGTGATAGTGTCCTATTCCATATGCAAAGAACTTTATTATTTAGAGGATCAACAAGGGGTTTGTTATTAATTCTTTACTTTCCTTGTTTTTATACAGCGATCCTAGATGATGTGGCAGACACTATATGGAAATACCCAGTGCAGAATAAAACATAGAGTTAAAAATATCAATGATACTATTAACTTCTTATTTATAAGATATCTTTTCAGTCGGTGGACTTGAGGCCCGTTTACGGAAATATAAAAAAAATAAAATTATACATCAAACCCTACACAGAGAATATATTAATTTTGAAATCATTGACCATAAATGGATAAAAATTTCCATGTATTTCGAGCAACTGCTGCATGGAATGCATGTGAAAGGATGGTCATAATAAAAAAATACTATAAAATTATGGATGGTCATGATCCTCCTATTCTTTTATCAAAGAATAAGTAAACTAAAAGAAATATATCAATTAGAGAGTAATATTTTTTTTCCCCGGATAGGATATATTATTAATTCTTTATTTATTTTCTTTACGATGACTGTAAAATAGTTGCACGGTCATCATCTTAAATTAGGAAATATGGTCTGAAACATAATAAAAGAACACAGGAGGGATCTCTGTGAATTACTGGGGCCGCTCCGGTTCGGTTTATCAAGTGAACCGTCGGTTTAAGTTGCTCTTCTGGCGCCCAAGAAAGGCGGTGATACTCACTCCCCGTTCACCGGAGAAATTTCACCGCCTTCTCGAGGCTCGGCGCTCGGCGAGAAGAACTCCGGCGACGAAACCCTAGAAAGTAAGCCCCAAAGCTTTCATCATTCGACCAGGGGAGTTCTCTTTCTGATCCCTTTTCTAGAGCTCTTTTAGCCCCCTTGCTTGATTTCTCTTTCCAGAGCTTTTACTCCCAAGATTCCGAGTTTCAGGGTTTCCTCTGTCGTTCTTGATACGAAACTCTGGTTATTAGAGTTTCGCTTTTGTTTCAATCCGTCTGGTTTCTCGTGCGATTTGATGAGGATATTTCGTTTTAATTACAATTTTGTGTTTTTTTACTCGTAATTGTGATTTTTTGTAACGAGGGATAAATCGTATTTTAGGAAGTCCGTTTTTATTGAAGTCTGCGTTTCTTTATTGCTGTAGTTCCTTTTTGCACAATGATATATCCTAATCTGTTTGGTATTGCAAGATTTTCATGGTATCCCATCATAGGGTTCTTGAACAATTATATACTAAAGAACTGCTTCCAGTCTTAAATACAAGCGAGTTTTTACTTTTTGGTGTTATCATGGTTTATTGAAGTCTGCGTTTCTTTATTGCTGTAGTTCTTTTTAGGACGATGATATATCCTAAGCTGTTTGGTATTGCAAGATTTTCATGGTATACCATCATAGGGTTCTTGAACAGTTATATGCTAAAGAACTGCTTCCAGTCTTAAATACAAGCGAGTTTTTACCTTTTGGTGTTATCATGGTTTATTGAAGTCTGCGTTTCTTTATTGCTGTAGTTCTTTTTTGGACGATGATATATCCTAAGCTGTTTGGTATTGCAAGATTTTCATGGTATACCATCATAGGGTTCTTGAACAGTTATATGCTAAAGAACTGCTTCCAGTCTTAAATACAAGCGAGTTTTTACTTTTTGGTGTTATCATGGTTTATTGAAGTCTGCGTTTCTTTATTGCTGTAGTTCTTTTTTGGACGTTGATATATCCTAAGCTGTTTGGTATTGCAAGATTTTCATGGTATGCCATCATAGGGATCTTGAACAGTTATATGCTAAAGAACTGCTTCCAGTCTTAAATACAAGCGACTTTTTACTTTTTGGTGTTATCATGGTTTATTGAAGTCTGCGTTTCTTGATTGCTGTAGTTCTTTTTTGGACGATGATATATCCTAAGCTGTTTGGTATTGCAAGATTTTCATGGTATACCATCATAGGGTTCTTGAACAGTTATACGCTAAAGAACTGCTTCCAGTCTTAAATACAAGCGAGTTTTTACTTTTTGGTGTTATCATGGTTTATTGAAGTCTGCATTTCTTTATTTCTGTAGTTCTTTTTTGGACGATGATATATCCTAAGCTGTTTGGTATTGCAAGATTTTCATGGTATACTATCATAGGATTCTTGAACAGTTGTATGCTAAAGAACTGCTTCCAGTCTTAAATACAAGCGAGTTTTTACTTTTTGGTGTTATCATGGTTTATTGAAGTCTGCATTTCTTTATTGCTGTAGTTCTTTTTTGGACAATGATATATCCTAAGCTGTTTGGTATTGCAAGATTTTCATGGTATACCATCATAGGGTTCTTGAACAGTTGTATGCTAAAGAACTGCTTCCAGCAAGGTCCGCCGTACCGGTCCAGATCGGCGTACCGGTGGCCGGCCGGACCACTCTCTTTCCCATCAAAAAAAAAAAAAAAACCACAGCGAGGCGCTGTGGTCCCCCCCCTCCCAAAAAAAACACCGTACTGGTGCGAACCGGCCGGTTCGCACCGGTACGAGGCCGGTACCGGCCGGTACGGTCTCCGTACCGGCCGGTTCACAGAAGAAAACCGGAAATACCGGTTTTCATCTGTGTCCGGTACCGGTCAGGGACCGGACCGGTACGTACCGGCCCGTACTAGCCGGTACGGACCGGTACGGCATTCCTTGGCTTCCAGTCTTAAATACATGTGAGTTTTTACTTTTTGGTGTTATCATGGTTTCTTTAAAAATTTCCTTTTGTTCTTTCAGGTTATATGTAAATGCAGAGCATAAAACGCTTGCCGAGAAGTGTTCATAGTCCACTGCGTTCGAGCATAGTTTTGTTTGACTTGCCGAAAGTCGTGGAAGAATTGATATATAATAGTATTGATGCAGGTGCGACCAAGGTAATGACTTACATCTCCACTTGCTTATCGCTTGGTTTCTTTTACCTGGTTTGATTTTGTCCACGGAAGATTAATTCTCTCTCTCTCTCTCTCTCTCTGGTTTGATTTTGTCCAGCAAAGCTGGTTAATCTTATATTGCTTCCTTGTCTTGCAACCTCTTATTTGCTTAGTTATTTATTTTTAACAATGGAGTATGTATCATTGCTTGTGAACCATGCCATGACTTTTGGATTTACAAGGCCAGCCAATAACTGTTAACTAAAAGGTCGCTACTCAACAAGTTGTGATCATTCATCTCCAACTGAATTTCATCTTATCACTGAAGTTATCATTCTCCTTTCCTCGTACTTATTCTTGCTCCTAAATATCTATTGTTACATCCAATATAAAGAAAGCTTATTTATGACTTTACAACAAAGTATGAAGGGACTTGTCATGAAATATCTCAGATATAATAGGGGATGGATTTAGAGGATAGAACCAGTATTCTGGTGTTTTAAAGTAAATCCATAGACGTGTTGTTCTCTACATGTTTTTGAAACTTCATGGTTGGTTCGATGGTTAAAAAATAACAATTTGAATATCATATCATTGGTCCAAACTTCTCCCCTAGTTGAATTCTTGACAATATTTTAAAGTGGTTCTGTTTGTCTGCAAGCCATTGGTATGATCTAGGCAGGCTTGACCTAGGTTGGCCATGGTTCCACAATTGGGTGGACTAAGGCACACTAATTGGCTGGGGTCTTCTTTACCCCTTGTTATGGTTCAAATAAAATATTATATTAGCTAAAAGAGAAGTGGCATACAATTAGCTTCTCTAGTTCCCTTCTATACAGTTACCTCTTTACCCAACTTCTTCAAACTTGGCATGTACAAAGTTTATGCATTATGCTAGATTTTTGATGTTGCTTCCTTGTTTTACCAAGTGTTTATCTTTCTACTCTCTCATCTACACTTTTGAGCAACGATTATTTTAACTAGAGCTTAGAGGCTATGTTGATAGTGATTTCCGTGATCATTTGATTGATTGCTTCCACTTGTACCAAGCACGAGTTGTTACTTGTCTTTATTTGATTATATAAGTGAATAATGATTCTAACTTTTGGTGGTAACTTGTAAATATCATAGCTCTTGTTCACCAACTAGCATCCAGGGTTGAAAGTGAATTGGTGGAACTTGGATCTAATCTGAAAATGACCCAATTTGGAGTCACCATACATCCATGGAGAGGATTGGCCATGGGTCTCCAACCAAAAATCCAACATCTGACCTGACCAGTTAGATGATAAAAGTAGATAACAGTTATAAGTCTGACCCACAACACTAAGACCTAACCAGATCTAACTCATCCTGTGAGGTGGATGGGTTTGATCTGAGTTTTTACATCCTGGAAGTGACTTGCACCTCTACTCATAGGAACCTTATTGTTAATATTAATGTTTTAATTTCATTGTTCAGGTTTATGTTTCTATAAATATCAGAGCATGTTACGTCAAAGTAGAAGACGATGGTAAGCAAAATTCTGCTCTTCTCATTTTAAATAATTTTTAGAGTCATACAAGTAATTGCTTGCTATTCTCCACTTTCTGTGCAATTCCAGGTTGTGGTATTACAAGAGATGGACTGGTCATGTTGGGTGAAAAATATGGTAGACATGATTTTCCCCCATTTTTGCCTAGACAGATGCTGTGATAGTATACATTCAATATGCAACTTATTTGAACGAATTAATTATAGTGGTTATCGTATTTCTGTTTATTGTAGAAGGTTTTCTGCATGTTATATCTGGATCTTCATGGCATTGTTGCTGTTCATAGAAGTTTGTCTTTCGGTTGTTGATTGACTCTGCTTAGAGATGTATCTATTTCTCTTAAATTTTCAGTTCAACATTCTGATGGTGAAACATGAAGGAGACCCTATATGCATATGCAAGCTATGGCTATTGATTTCTGATGTCATGTGACATTTTTATCAATAAGCTGTTTTAGGGATGAAATCTGTTGATAGGTTGGACATGCTGTTTTGACGTAGACTGTATATGCAAGCAACAACAATAGATATCTGGTGTTTTGTGGCATCTGTACTATGAACTGTTTTGACTATTAATGATAGGTTTACATGCTTTGACAGATGCTTTCTTGCAAATCCAAAGTTACTGAAACTAAATTTTAACATTGTGCTTCATGAATGTTCTTTTAGTCCAATAGAAAGAATGCTGAGTTGTACAATCTGGAGGATGGATATGCAATGGTGCAGAAAGATAGGAAACATTTGGAAATGATATTCAAAATGATTACTTAATAACCTAAAATATATTTTATCCTTAAATAGAAAAAATTGTCATAAAAAAATTGTAATACTAGATTATATTGTCATATCATAAATAACATTTTTTAAATTCTTATATCCTTAAGCCTCTATACTTGTACATAGTCAAATTTGTATTCAAATACATCATCTATGACAATGCCAACTTCCATGTCTAGTTGCATTTTGGAATAGTATGGTCATCACCAACCTTGGCAATTGACATGAGCCTGGTCTATATCTTTAGCATGTTTGCAGTGGTGAATGATAATTTATGCCTGCCCTCTTGGAAGAAACAAAATGATGTTTCTCTTCATTTTGATGTTATTGCTAAAGTCTGGTGTCGATAAGAGGGTACATGCTTGCTTATACAATATCCATCTTTGATATGTGACCGGACATTTATCCATAGATTATTAACTAGGCTTTAGGTTGCCCGTACCAACTCATGTTATAAGATCATCTAGTAGACTTGCAATGATTGCTTGTAACAAGCTTTACTTATATTTCTTATGCATTTCAGGTCTTCTTCATGTTGAGTTGTTCGACCAGATCAACTCACAAATTTTGACTCTAATTAACCTTTTTGTTTGTTTCACATTAATCCAGAACTGGTAAGCTTTCAGAAAGTCTAAACTTTAGACAAATTTATGTCTCGTGTAAATGAAACTGGCCACTCATAAGGACAATGTTAAAACATAAATAGATCTTTCTCAAATATATGTAAATTGATTAGCAGCCTTTCTTAAAGCAACTTGATTTGCAGGAATTCTTCCTCTTATTATCTCATCCAATAGACATATCTTTTTGAGTTGCTGATAACTAGCTAGGCACTCCCTAAAAATTGAAAATAGCACTCTATTAGACTTATCTTTCTGAATTGCTGATAATCTACTGCATGCTCCATAAGAAATGAAAGTAGCATATATGACATCAAGATTCTTATTGGGTAAGCATACAACGTTGATAACTTTGAATTGAACACATCCATCATTTAATTTATAATGTTTTCTACAAGGGTTTAAGTATTGGAATTAATAGTGCACTAGTTGGGGGCTCATAAGGTACGAGAGTAGGTGCTAAGGTATCAAAGGTAACACTAGCTATCGCCAAGGTTTGCTGAATCGATACTGGGGGGTGTGTTGGCCGATGATTGGTTCGATATAGTACGGGTCCATACCATGCCATTCCAGGCTGTACCAAATCAGGGATAAGGAGGTGAGAGGGAGAAGGAAGGAGGGAGGGAGGGAGGGGGGAGAGGGAGGTAGAACCCTAATCCTAACCTTAACCTCAGGGGGTCGGAGAGAAGAAGGGGAGAAAGAGGGATGGCGGAGAGGGAGAGAGATGATTCGTACTTATTCGGCTATGCTTGTTCACCAAAGAAGCTCGGGCGGTCATTGGAGGAGGATGGTGGAGGGGGCCGGAGGATTTCTAGTGAATGGTAGTAGTGCGGGTGGTGTGGGGCTGAGTGTGCTCGAGTTGGTCATCATGGGATTCGAGAAAGAAATAAGGGTGGGGTGTGGGGAACTGAATGTGAGAAGCTACCGGAGGAGCCCCATGCTACGGCGGCATCGACGCCTTCGGCGAGCTATAGAACTCCTCTTCTATCTCCTCGCCCATTTCTGTTAGCGGAAGTGTGGAACTACCATCAGTGGTATACAAGGATTGGTGGCTTCGATGCTTTGAGAGAAACGAAGAGAGAGAGAGGGAGAGAGATTGCAAAATTGGGACCGCATAGGGAGGGAGAGGGAGACAGAGAGAGACCGCAAAATCAAAACCACGAGGGTATCGGAATTTTATTGAGGGCCGAATCATCCAGACCGCTCAAATCGTTCCAATTCTTGATCAGTTCGGTTCAGTACAATTTGAACTGCTCGATATGAGATGGTTTGGTCAACCTTGAGCTATCCTATGTCAGTGCAGTATGGTATTGATGGGCAAAATAAATATCGATCCCTATTGATATAGTATGGTATGCCTGGTATTGACCAATACCAACCGGTACTTCAATCCTTAGTTTTTAGACATCGATGATAATGCTTATAGTGAAACAATTTTCTCTCGGTATTAACACGCTAATTTTCACTGAAGATTAGCATCTAATTTGTGACATTGTATGAGTGATTGAACTAATTCTAGTTTTATTTTTCCATATTAGATTATTTGTCCTTTTTGTGAAAAGGAAAGGGTAAAGGGGCTAGAAGATTGCTGCATTGTGTAGATTGCTGACTACTTGAGGGTACAGAAAGCTAGTAGGAGTTAATGCTTTTTATGTTGAGATGATTTGTCAAACAGGATTAAGTGATAAGCTATACTGCTCCAAATTGTAACTAAAATCAGAGTGCAGATGACATTCAGATGTGTAAGTTATGCTTTAAAATCCCTATTTTGAGAGGAAAATGCTTTTATGATTAATTATATGTTATCTTTTGGGACATATAATGTTGAACAATTTTGTATCCAAGATTGAGTACGCTATAAATAAATAGTACCGGCAATCCTTTTTTTTTTTTTTTGGTGAAAACGTCAATTCATATAGCTCTAGCTTGAGTACATGCAGCCAAATCCAAAGAAAGTAAAGAGTACAAAAAGGTGGGAATATCAGCTACAGATGTCCAAAGAAACTTTCCGGAGTGCCGGGCGACGTAGGAGGCGACCCAATCAGCTGCTCTGTTCGCCTCTCGGTACACTTGTGCTGCCCGAAAAACATCCATCTCCTGAGCAAAACTCCGGGTCTCTAGGATGAGCGGGTGACCATCACCGTGCCTATCCGCACCCCGAATCTAATCGATCACCGCAGAAGAATCCCCCTCGAGGTGCACCCGCACAGCGCCGAGGACCCTTCTCACGTAGGATAAGCCCTCCCAAGCAGTCCGCAACTCTGCCCCAACAACGGTGAGCCCTGGGATGCGACGGCCCCCAGCGGCTATCAACCTGCCCAGGGAGTCTCTGATCACAAAACCCACACCTCCAGAGCCACCATCCCTCGACCGACTGCCGTCAAAGTTCACCTTGAGATGACCAAGGGGTGGGGGCACCCATGAAACAAGGGCAAACCTGGGCGCTGTAACAGCGGAAGGAGTACCCCAGATGTCCCTGGCCATCCCAGAAGAGAACAAAGCGGTAGCACCGGTGACCTCCCCTGCCTGTAGCATGGCTCGATCCACTACCATCCTCGGAGACCACCTCCTCCCCTCAAAGAGTCTGGCATTCCTATTCAACCAGATATAGTAAGCTAAATGTGTGAATAGAATGCCTACCTCAACACAACTGGGACTCCGCACTGATGCTCTCAGCACATGAAGAAGGTCCTGCCGACTCCACCGAAGGAGGGAGTGGAGCAGGAGACCTCCTCCAGATCTCTCTGGCCTTGGGACACTGTAATAGAACATGGTCAATAGTCTCCTTTGTATCTGTACATAGATCATAGCACTGAGAAATCCGCATGCCTCGGCTCGCTAGCAGGCTCCTAGTCGGTAGGCAGCCCCATGCCACCTTCCAGACGAAAAGCGCCACCCGCGGGTGGACCCGCATCCTCTATATCCATCCTTCCTCAATCTGCCGATCTGGTGCCCTACAAATCAAAGTGTGGAGATCCCTGGCTCGAACCTGCGTCCGACCCGTTGGCAGCCAAACTAACCTGTCAGGCACCTCTCGGATAGGAACTGGAAGACCCACGATCGCCTCAGCCAACTGCTCCCCAAACACCTCCCGAATCAATCCCTCCCTCCACCGGCCCCTCCCTGGGTCCATCAGGTCGCTGACCCTATATCCAGCAATCCTCGTCGAGTCTACCAAGGTCGGGAGTCGGCTGATCGGTAGCTCAGTCACCCAGCTATCCTCCAAAACATCTATGGACTGCTCGTCCCTGATAGCCCATCTGATCTCCGGAAGCACCCACGCTGCTCTAGCACACATCTCTCTCCAAACCGGAGAGTGGAGCCGCCCCCCTCGCGCACCAGGTAACAACGCACCGTATTTGGCCCTCATCAGTGAGGACCACATACTATCAGGCTCTAGCACAAATCTCGCCACATGTCGTGCCGCCAAAGCCTCCTGTCTCGTTACCAATGACAATAGCCCCAAGCCTCCGTCCCTAATCGGCTGGCACACCACCTCCCATGCCAGCAAGTGGATACCACCTCTACCCATACTCCTCCCCCAAACAAAGCCCCTAAAGAGCTGCTCAAGGGTCCTCACAAAAGATACAGGAATGAAGGAATTGGATAATAAATAGATGGGAATCGAAGAAAGAACTGACCGAACCAGGGTAATCCTCCCCATCATAGAGAGAGTATGCATCTGCCATCCCTCCAATCTGTGCCTGATACTAAGCTCAAGTGAGGAGCAGTCCCCGCTGCGCAGCCGCCGTCCACTGATCGGGACCCCCAAGTACCTCAGCGTGCCCTCCTGCTCACCCACCCCCAAAATCTCCAAGATAGAGTTCTTTATGGCCGGCCTGATCTTCGGGCTGAAGCATACAGAAGACTTCACCAAATTGACTCGCTGCCCCGACACCCGACAATCCTTTTTCTTTACTCTGATGTATTTTGTCTTTTTGTGGACACACATATAAATGTATGTACACGTGCAGATGCCATCAAGTTTTGATAATTTTGATTTATGTATGCCATTAGTCAATAATGAAGTTGATGACGTGGTTTAATGTGGTGTATGAACAGTGACGTCCAAGTTTGGCCTCATGGATGACATTGAATCTATTTCTAAAAGCCTGGGTTTTAGAGGAGAGGCATTGGGTTCCCTTTCTGATATTTCCTTAGTGGAAGTTAGAACAAAAGCTCGCGGGAAACCTAATGCGTACCGCAAGATTTTAAAGGCATGCATTTTCTTTGGATTTTGAAATTAAACATAGTTCTACTTATTTATTTTGACTAATTGTCTCATTCTCATAAAACTTTTCAGGGACCGAAGTGCTTATTTTTTGGAATAGATGATCGGAGGGAAGTTGTTGGTACGACTGGTAATGTGCCTATGCTTATCTGAATGAAGTATTTTGCTCTTGTTTTTAAAGAATATTCGCAATCCTAGTAGCTGTCATAAGGCTTGTTTGTATGGTAGACTGATTGTTTATGGCATTACTTAACTCTTGTAACTTCTTCCCTATGAAAGACACACTAATTTCATGATTCTGTGGTTATATAGAAGGTTTCATTTTATATGAGAGCAAAGAATGTTTTATTGCATTGTGGTATCTTTCCCATTGTGATGACTGGACCACCTGGAATCATGTCTTAATTTCTTGTTAGTGGATTTAAGTTTCTAGCATACTCTCATAATCGAAGTTGCAGGGTATTGGAACCCTTCTTTAGCTTTTTTCAGTGCTTGTCCATATGCACTATTTGATAACAATTTTAATTATTATGAACGCACAATTGTCAATGAATGTTGTCATCATTTTCTTGGTGTATCCACTCTCTTTACTGTGTTTGTCAATTAACTGTACCACTTTTGTGATAGTTTACTTACCTAAAAGGAATCTCCCAAAAATGATCAGCCGTTAATTTTATTTTTATGATGGTTATCATAGGCTTCAGCCTAAAATACTCGTCTACTCATATTTTGCTTACTACTTGTGGTTGCAGTATCCATTTGACCTTTTGCATGGTTTACCTGTAGATTTGCGAGTTGTTTAATCAAAGCAGTTTATATCTGAGAAGGTCCAGTTCTCCTATTCCTTAATGACAATGCATGCTTCTAACCAAGCTACCACATAGTCGTAATTGCAATTATGGTATTTTTTGATGTATCTGGAACTGGATGCCAGTGCACCAACCGTGTGATATCTAATTTGTCCATTTTGTCTCAACCATTGTCATTATAATTTGACTGTTGATAATATAGTAATAAACTAATAATACTAGTATTTCAGATCAGGGCACTTTTATACCATACATCGCACTTCTGGTGGTTTTTGTATTATTCATCTGCCTAAGCTTGTTTTTGAGGATTTCCTTTCAATTTAGCCTTTTGTCTTATAGTTCGTGTCTTCTAGGTGAATGCAATTCCTTCTGCTGGACCTTATCTTCTTACCTATACACTTTGCTAGTATCAGGGTATCTTGGAATGTGGTTCCTTGATTGCTTTCTTAAACTTTGGGGATCGTATCTTTGAATTGAACAGGGCTTAATATTGGTTAATGTTAACTCCACAAATAACTTTTTTTTATGTACACTTCCTGTTGGTTACTTTCTTATTATCATCTTCTAAGGAGAAGAATATATTTGTGGCCATATCTATGTAAAAGAATAGGGCATTTATCAATTTCTCAGTATGAAAATTAAACTCTGTAGTTTACAATCTTAACTATTCATTTTTTATCTGATCTGGCAGTGCAGATTTGTGTTGGTTTGCAATGCAACCCATATCGAAACTTGTAAAGAATCAGGTCTTGGAATTTAGAAACGTGACCTAAGCTAACATGATGCATGATGGTTCACTCTTTCTAGCCTAAGTCAACCCTTATTCCCATACTGCCCATTAATCTGATGTGCCAATCTGACTCCTGGCCATGATATATTAGTTTTATTAAGCAGGCTGTTTTGGTAGCTATGTTTATATGAATTAGTCAGCTACTCTATTGATTATATTTTCATCTATTTTACATACTGCTTCTACTGTAGATAATCTTGCATATATGTTAGCTATTAAGTTATATTGGAGCAGCATCATCTGAACTAGCATAATTCTGTGAGCTTCTAGATGTCTTTTGCATATCAATACAAAAGAACTTATTGTGATGAAGGCTCCCATGTCTTGCAGTTATTGTTCGAGAATTATTTTACAACCAACCAGTTCGAAGGAGATGCATGCAGTCTAGGTTTTCTTTCCTGATTTCAGTCCTTGTTATGTTGCTTTTTGTGTCACGTAGTTCGCACATGCACAGCTTAATGTCATTTGTAGTTTATACTGATTTAATACTGCTGTCACTGCTTATCTTTCTATCTTGGAAGCCCCAAAAAGGTTCTCCATTCTGTGAAGAAATGTGTGCTTCGAACTGCTCTTGTTCACCCGCAAATTTTATTCAAAGTCACTGATATTGAGAGGTGAGATTTTTGTATTAAATGATAAATCAGTCACAGCTTTTTCCATACCAATTAACGACATCATGCCTCTTGTGAGTGCAGTGAGGATGTGTTACTCTGCACAATTCCTTCGTCATCTCCTTTGCCTCTTATCTCTGATGGTTTTGGGAATGAAGTATCCAGTTCTCTACATGAAATTGTTTACTCTGATAAAAAACTGATGCTTTCTGGGTATATATCTGGGTCTGCTGATGCTTTCTCCACAAAGGTACAAACTTAGGAGTAAGGTTAGACAGTTTGACTTATTCATGAATGTTGTAAACTAATTGAGCCTTTACTTTGCAGGCTTTCCAGTATCTCTGTATCCTTCCCCTCCACCCTTTCCCTTCTATTCCATTGATTTCTTCAAGCATTTATTGTGACCTTGATATTTTCAGATATTAACTCAAGGTTCGTTAGCAAGTGCCCAATTCATAAATTGGTTAATGATCTGGCAGCTAGATTTCAGGGTTCTTTAGCCCAGAGGGTCGAGCCTGAGTTCCATAGGGGGAAGAGACTCAAGAATCATGGATATCCAGCATATATGTTTAATCTGTGCTGTCCTCCTCTTAGTTATGACCTAAGTTTTGAACCTTCAAAGACAATTATAGAATTCAAGGTGGTAACCTTATGCTTAATTCGTGCTTCTTTATTCTCTTCTCCTTTGTGCATTTAACTTTCACTGCCTATTCAATATGTTTACATGCATTACAAGACTTTATCCGTTTTAACTTTGCCAACCAGCCTTAGCTCAGCTACTTGGCATTCCTCTCCGCTTTTGAGAGGTCCAGTGTTTGAACCCTGGTGGTGGCATAAAAAACTGGTAGAATATTATTATTTGAACTTGAAGTATGAAATGCCTTCACCTTGGACTGACCTACTTTCTGTCCTTTAAGAAACCATGTAGCTGAGGAATCTATGTTATCTGTCATTAAGTTTCCTTAAAGGTTTAGCTAAGAAGATTTCAAGAGGAACTAAAGGGGTTAGTCCCAGAACATTCCTTGTTTAGTCAGGGGTGCATCGTTCAAGATATTTTGGTTTCAATCCTTATTTTGTCTTGTTGAATTCTTATATATCTTGTTTATTAGTTCAACTGTTCAAGAAAGTTTTAATAGGTATTTGAAGTGGGCATCCTGTTTGAATTAGCACTCTGGAATTAGGTGGAACTAATGCTAGTTATTGTGAGGCTGTTGTGCCAATGTTGTCATCATTTCGTTTTGAGTGATATTAGTGTGTTCATTTCAGTTATAGGTTGAGTGGATGAGAACTCAGAGTCAAGGCTTTGCTCAAAATGATAAAGGTGTGTTTTGATTTGGGGCACTGGGGAGATCCAAATTTGTAACTTTTAATAGTGATTATTTTGTTAGGCCTGTTTACCAAGTCTTCTTGGTTGGCAACCTTTTCCTTGGTTAGCAAGGAAGGAATTTTGCTTGATATAGTTGGTACTCTTGTAAGAAAAATTCACTGATGTCTTGGAATAAGTGATGATAAGATATGAGATAATGTTACTCCACTTGGCAGCATGGATAGTTTTTAAGGTGAGACTTAGTAAGCTGACTTTTACCCAATTTAATGTGATAGTTTTTCATTTCATCCTTTCTAATCCATCAGTTGATGGCTTTTGATTTTTGCATGGGAGGAGATTTGAGTTGGAATAACTTAAGTCACTTAGGGAGAAAATTGCCTGCTGTTTTTGGCTACCAACAGCTTCTTTTCACATGTGACATGGTCTGGAAACATGGTCACTGATACTCAGATATTGACTTCTTGAAGTAGTTGACATGAAGAGAACTGTATTACCATGTTGTTCCCTGCTTTCATGTCCTTTGATCCATAGTTATTGATTATGAAGCATCTATATGTTTACAGTTTTACCAGAAATGTCAGGAAATGATTTGGAGCAAATTTCAATTATGCATTTTGTCCAGCTTCCCCCATTCCTTTGGTTAGCTATTGTATCAAATTATCAATAATATATGCAATACTAGAGTCATTATAAGTCACACAGCTCAAAGAAACTTTCATGTCTTATTTTGCTGCTTCAGATGCATTGTTTAGTGGGAACCAGGGATTATTCGAAATATCTACCTTTTGTCCCTCTAAATCAACTCTTCTGATGAGTATAATTCTAAATTATTATAATTTATATTCCTATTCCTTTAATAGAAAAATGTGGGTGTATCTCTATATTCTTTCTATCCTCAAGAGATGTTGTTCATGTACAGATGGCTGATGGGATTAGGGAGTTGGTTGATTTTTATCTATCTCTAGCCTTAACTCTGTTGTAAGCAGGGTCTCTCTCTGTATAGGTAATATTTGAACTGATATATTGTCTTTGCTTCAAGTAAGAACACAAAAGGCAAATCTGTATATTGACGCTCTTGCTTCATTGTATACATTGATTCTGCCTCTGGCAAGATACCCTCTGTCTCATCTTTCATTTGTTGTGAATTAGTTCATCTGATAATGCACACTTTATTTTGTTCAGAAATTACTTCTGCCACTTTCAGCAGGCCTTTGATTTTTCTGTTCTTTTATCAGGAATGGGGTACTATCTTGATTTTCTTTGAGCAAGCCATCATGCATTGCTGGGAACAACTTCAGGCGAAATCACTGCAAGGTCAACTTTTCCGATGTAATGATTAATTGAACTGAATATCATTGTTGGATGAAACTGTTTCTAAGTTTTAAAAAGTTTTTTTGTTTCACATTTAGTGTTTCCTTGCAGGAAAATCTTTTGCCTATAAAAATGGTATATCTATGGAAAATGAAGTTCAGAAGGAAGGTACTGATGTTGCATCCCTGATAGATAGCAGATAATGTGGATTCTTTAATTCTTGAAAGAATTTCTCTTTTTGTATATATGCCAAATTAATTGCAAGATCTTGCCATTTGCCATTTTTCTTGCATGATTAAAGAAAATTCGACATGAATTTCTTCTACTCAATATTTCATATTGTCAATCATGTAGTTTTCTACTCTGTACATATTGGAGAGTGAGGTTATATATGTTTCATAGTCTTTATCAATGACTGCTTTTGGCAGACCCATTGACCACAGACATATCTAAGACCTCTAACATGAGAAAGAAGAGATGCAATATCCAGTTACGTCATTGCTCTGTTTCTCATAGCCCCATTAGCAGTCCCCTCAAGATTGCATCAGAAGATATTACTACTTCTCATGGAAGATCATCTAAAGATCACAAGATATTTTCCCTGGAGCCTGAACCAAGCCAAAGTGATACTGAGTTTTTTGGTTTTACTGATTGCTCTTTGCAGCATGTAATTAATGACAGAGCGGATGTTCTTGATTCTAGATGTGATCAAATGGGTGGCATAAACCACAATCCTCTTTGGTGGACAAGGAATGCTGATTCTTTGCCTCTGGAAAATCATCTCATTCCTGATCTTACTTCTGAAGTTAAAGAAAAATGTGATATGCAAGAGTTTGTATGGAAGAACAGACCTCCTAATGGCACCAGAAACTTGAAAGGAGAATTAATTAGTTGCAACATGACTGATCCTCATGACATCTTGGTAAATGCTCAGAAAGTTCATAATCCATTACACAATCCCAACCCCAAGTCTCTCAGCAAACCAGGGATGAAAGAAAGTTATCCTTTAATGGAGAATGAGCTCTGTAACTCAACTCCCAGTGGTTTTGGCATTAAGCTTGTTCATTTAAGAAAAGAACTTGATTCAAATGCTTTGGATGCTAATTATCACGTTGAAGGTTCAAGTTCTAGGGATATTTTTTGCCCCAAAAAATTTGATGCTGCTACGCCCTCATTCAATATAATTAGAAAATGCCAGGCACTTAGGGACTTGGATGTGTTATCAAGTGATTCAGTTGGCCCTCATTCTTGTGATCAAACTTGTTTATTTGAGGAGAACAACCTTCATAATAGGCTAGAAGTTTGTGAAACTGGCTCCATATGTCAGTTACCTAATGAAGAATGCCTTCTTTATTCCCGACATCCAACTTTTGATTCTACAAGCAGAGATTCATTGGAATGGAATTTGAGATCTTTAAGATGTATTGATGCAGGGTACTCTACAATAATGGAAGAAAAGGATGAATTTTTCAACTCTCTTCGGAATAGTTACAGTGAGATTTATCCTGATGAAAGCTGGGCGAAAAACAGATCAGATCATGAATATTGCTCTAGTCCCAAGAAAGATATGCACTATGGCCACCTTTCAGATGAAACAACTTTTGGTGATGTTTGCTTGTTGGATAATTTAAATCATGAAACTAGCTGGTTGTTTTCAGACTCTATTAATGTTAAAAGGACTGATGGCTATTCCAAATTTAGAGTTCACCCGGTGCACAATCATGATAAGGGGGTTGAGAGCTCATTGCATGAACAGGGATTTCGAAATCATGTACTGCCTCAGGCTCACAAGGTTAGATCAAGGAGGAGTTCTTCAGCTCCACCATTTTACAAAGGGAAGTGCAAATTCTTTACTTTAAACTGTTTGGCCAAAACAGCGAGAAAAAAGCCTGATTTTGAGTTCTCAAAGGCTTCACCAGGTTTGTCAACTGTACAAAGAATTTCATATCCTTTCTAAAACACAGTGGCAGGTTTTAAAACTGTTGCATGAATTCATGTCTTGCAGAGAGCATAAACTCATTAGATAATGTGTCACAATCTAATGCATCACAGAAGCCTCTTAACAGGGAGGTTTCCCAGCCGCAGATCAGGTAGTTCATTTGTTGGTTGGTTTAATTATGAAGGTTTTCATATACAAAAGGCTGTTCTGAGTCGGCAAAATTCTTTCTTGAATTAGACAATGCATTGATGAAAAGCGGAGCAGACAAGAGATGAAAATATCCTACTCCGTAGGTTCTATCACTGATGAACCAGAACATGTTGCAGCTGAAATGACTAAGTGGCGAACTGGCATTTTGCAGCCTACAGTTAAAGTATATCTGTGATAATAAAAGCTTAGATAGCTTCTTGGAAATGTATCAGTTCATTTCTTTTTGGATAATACAGCTTTTTTGACTATGTGATAGTTATCTGTTTGTTTTCCTAGGATGGGGACTTCTGGCATAATTCTTTTGAACAAAGTGAAGATATACTAGACATTTCTTCTGGTATTTTACATCTCGCTGGTAGCTCCTTAGTGCCTGAATCTATTGACAAAGATTGCCTTCAGGATGCAAGGGTTCTCCTTCAGCTGGATAGAAAATTTATTCCTGTAATGGCAAGTGGAACACTCATCATTATCGATCAGGTTTCCATTTTTGCCTTTCTTTATCTAGTGTCAAACTATCTCATTCTTTCATATATACACACTTCTTGTTGCCATATTACAGATGATGATTACCTTGAGTAAAACATGTATTGATCCGTTGTGTTTTCAAGAATGTGGGGATGATTGCCTAGACTTGAACATGAAGACATTGAAAAGTGAAGAAAAAAGAGTCAACAGCTGAAACTCCTCAACAAGAATATTTAATGCTAATAAAAAGTGATACTGCATATATGTTTGTGTCAAGCACTGACATAAGTAACCAGTATAAGCATAACTAACTTTGTAGATTCTAAACATATCTGGTAGATGTTATTTGGAACTTCATTGTTACTTCGTGAACAAAAGTGTGACAAATATGAAACACAGTAATCCAATTAGAGGGTACAGTGTGACATAAGGAATGTTATGTGCACCACACATGCTGGACCATTTTTGTTCATGCAATTCCAAAATGTGTGTTGTGTGTGTACACCTAGGAATGTGTGTGTTGTATGTGCCTATGTTTGTGCATATGCAGGGTGAGGGGTCAGATGGACGCATGTGTGCGCGAATGAGATTAGAATGATTGGCTTATAACTTTGATATAGTTTTGGTTTTTGACTGGTTTATGTTGAATGTAGATTGTTTGAGCATGTTAGACTAGGGCTCGATTGGTCTAGCCAGGATGCATTTTTGGTCTGCTTGGTTTCATTCAATCTTTGATTTGCTGTGTTTAGCTTTGGTTGGCTTGAAACCCCATATGAACTGATCAAGTTGTATGCTACCTATGTGCACTGAATTGGAAAATCTTAAAAGGCTTTCTAATAATGTAGGAAACATTTGACTGTTGAGAGTACTGAATTTGAAAAACCAAGGAGAGCTGTGGAATCAAAGCAAGACACAACATCTAAACAAACAGGGGGAGATATGTAGTTATCTTACAGCAACAAAGAACTAAATGCAGCAAGTTTTAAAGGAATTCGGGATTTTTCCATTGAATCTGCTCAAACCTGATTTTTCTAAAATGAACATTAGTAGAGATTGCTTATGTTGAATTAATATGAATGAGTTAAAGGCATAAAAAAGAATTAGCCTATTTAGTAATGGTCGATACTCTATACACATGATTCTCCATGAATTTGCTTAGCATCATGAACATAGTCACAGTCTCCTGTTTTTTACAGCATGCTGCAGATGAACGAATTCGCTTGGAAGAGCTTCGCCGAAAGGTTAGTTCATCTCAATGAATTTTTTCACAATAAAAGTTTAAGAAAAAGGGCAGTTCTGTGCCTCAATACTGTTTTTCTAGGTCCTGTCTGGTGAGGGCATTGGAATTACTTATCTGGATCCTGAGCAGGAGTTAGTATGTCTATCTGATTATCCTTTTCTTATGCAACCTGTAAGCATGTTTACTTATTTTTGGTATTTCGATATTGATTGCCTTTTACCTTTATTTGTATATCGATGTCAGGTTCTTCCTGAAATGGGGCTTCAGCTGTTGCAAAAATATAGAGAGCAGATACAGCAATGGGGTTGGATCTGCAGCACTCCTAGTCAGCCCTCAGAATCATTCACAAAGTACGGTTTTGTTAATTGAATATTGTTTTCTATCTGCTTCCATCGTATTATTGTAGAAGCAATGTCTGTCATGCTGACATGTACCACCCTGTACTAGGCATACTGTAGGTATTGGTACGATACCGAGGTTTGGTTCAGTATATGAGCAAAACCATCCGATGCAATACATGGATGGGCATGAGAAAGTGCTGTGTCGGTGTAGCATGCATACCGTACTATACCTACCAGAAAGTTCCAATACAGTAGCCAGCACTGGTACAATGGACCTTGATTAGAAGTCTTATCCAATTTATTTGGAGAACCATGAATCCTTTGTTTTGGTTGGATGCTATCAGATCCTTAGAGACACAAGCCTTCTGAATTTTTTCAATC
Source organism: Phoenix dactylifera (assembly GCF_009389715.1). Taxonomy (NCBI): domain Eukaryota; kingdom Viridiplantae; phylum Streptophyta; class Magnoliopsida; order Arecales; family Arecaceae; genus Phoenix; species Phoenix dactylifera. Next base: position 12,229,629 of record NC_052408.1, on the reverse strand, counting down.
CTTTCTATACATTTCTCTTCCCCCACACCACCACCTCCACAACAACAAACAATTTGGGCCCCTTATTTGTTGTGTTCTTGTTTGCTTTCTTTTTTATCACTTCAAGTCCTAGACTTCACTGAGTGAATGGATTCGTAATTTTCTACCTTTTTTACCTGGAACACGTTAGCATTTTCATTTCTTCTAGTTTCACTAATTTTCTCAGTACTCCAATTTTACAATGTATTTGATATTATAATTGGCTTGCAAAAGTTTGCCTTAAGTGGTTAAGCCTCTTATTGAATTTATGATTGTCACATGATAACTTATGAGTTATCTCGTGAAACAGATTATGAAATGCCAGGATGGTTTTCAGTTCGGACTTTGTTTGTGCAAGAGGACTTCATAGAGAATTGTTGATTGGGAATTTGGGATGTTTATATGCTTGGGCTGTGACTATTTTCTTTAGTTTGAGGGTGGTTTGAGTTGAAGGATTACCACTATTAAATTAAGTTGTCACTTGTTTGGTATGTGGCAATTGGGAATTTGCAACAGAAGGGTGGGGAGGGGCTTTATTACTTTCAGACAGGATTTGGAAATTTGAACTGCAACAAAATAAGGGCAATCATCAACTGGTCCATTCATTAGGCTTTGAGGAGAAATTACTACTCTCTATTTCTCCCCCTCCCTCCTTGCCTCCTCCCCAACATCTTAAGGTGTTGTGGAGAATTGACATACCTGATTTCACCAGCCTAACTTATTATGGCTGACTTGTGGCCCCTAGCCAGGTTTCATTTGACATGTTTTATGTTTTCTATTTCTCAACAAGTTCTGATTTTATCACTTGTTTGCCATGTTTGTGCCTATTTCGTCATCAGAAGGAGAACAGGAGTTAGAATGAAGCCAAAAGTGGCTTCAGTTTTTCATGAGTATAAAATCCCGTATGTAAATAATAGTGTTGGGGTCACCATGGTAGTAAACATATTATAGTGCAACAACGTGGTATATATTGTAGAATACAGATATAAAAAACCCTTTCTCTCAAAGTAGCAGATCAGATGTCAAAGTATTTGGCTAGGAGAATGTGCAAACAACTAGTGTTATATGATTTAATAAAGATATTGGTAAATGGTAACTGGTGTATATGAGGTAAAGAGAGATCCTTAGCTAGAGTAAGAATTCTACTGGAAAGATGTCAATCATTAAGTGCTTGGGAAGCCTACGGAGTACCAGATTGTTGACTTTTTTAAATAGCACTCTGGTTGCTGCAAGCCTGCAATACACTAATATAGATAAAGAAATGGTAAACTCATTCTGGGTATATGGAGTTTCTTGAGACAGATGTTCTTCCTTGGGAGTTATCTAGGCTGGTGGCTGCTGAGGCAGCAGGGTGTATCTTTTTTATATTTTATTTTTGGAGTCTCTCCCTTTAAAATGTACCCAAAAAATGGCATTCTCATGTTAACAAGAAAGTAACGAAGCCACAATCTTTTAAGTAGTGTCAGCAATGGGGAGGATACACCAACGATTTTCTATTTCACCAACGATCAGGAGTCTGGAAAATTTGGTAATGGAATGAGTCTATTATCGTTCATTACACTCTTTTCGTAAACTGATCGTTAACAAAATTGACTTGCTCATGGGTACTTCTGATCATATACAATGGCTGTATCTTTGAGATATTATAGTCTATCTTTGAAATGTGCTGAAAGAGGCAGCATGGTTGCTACATAATTTGATTACATGCGATACTTTATGTTATCCTTCAACTTACCCTTGTGGTCTAATATCAACAGTATAACACCGTATGACACGCTTACTATCATTTTTCTCCAATTCCATATTAAGCATGTTAGATTTCTCAACATCTTTGTAGATTAATCCATAAATTGTCATGCAAAATTCACATGGTTATAAAAATCACATGGCATGCATTATCAAATATTTATAAATAATTCATGATGTTTGATTGTAAGATGTTTTTGATTTGCTTGATTCACTAAGTAGATTGGTATCATCATATCAGCTAAATTTTGACTCTATTTACTTCCATGTTGAGACTTAGCAAACTTTTTACTTGTTCTCAGGAACATGAACCTTTTCAAGAGACGTGCATGTGGTGTTTCTCTTGTTGCAGTAAGTACCCCTTGCTTGTATGATTATCTGTGTTTTCTCCACTTCTTTTTCTGTATCAAACATACACTTTCATTATTTCTTGATAGCATTGGATGTGTGAAAGTAATTTATTTTTTGCCCCTTTTCTTTGATGAATCTTAAGAGGATCAGTCTGATTTTTTCTTTTAGTGTACATCATCTAGTCAAAGATGAGACTGATTTATGATATGAGGCTTATGGAGAATTTATTATCAATTTTTTATGCTAATATTATGCAACAATTGATGATGTCAAACTTGAATCAATTCAATATAGTATTAGAGCCGAGAAGTTCTTATTGGTTCTTTGCCTTCTCATAAAGTATTTGTGGAAGCTGCTTGACAAGGCTAAATTCCGACATAGTGACTGTGAAATTGATTTATGCTTTTTCGTCTGGGATATTGCCTCTACTACTTTGGCACAGCAAATGTAGTGCAATATCCCACATGTCCTGGCAAATATGGAAGAGAAGAAAGATGGGACTTTTCAAGGACAAGATTTCGAAATGATTTTGAAAGAATGTTATGTACTTATGTCTGTCCAATGTTTGGTTTTTTAAGGTCGCTGATTCTTTATTATGCAAGTGATCTAGCTGGTAATTTTTTTTTTCTAATCCACTCCATGTAATCACCTTGTTAATAGCATTGGAAACTATACATTTTGTTTTCCATGAAATTGGGTAGAATGGATCTTGGAAAAGTAAAGTTTTAGATTAGCTAAGTGGTTGGGGCTCATAGCTTGGCTGGTAACATTCTACAAGCTTGAGCACATGGTTTCAATCTGAATGTTTTGTTTATATATGGCAAGCTGAATAGACAATAATTCAAAGGCCTTTTTATATATGTTATATTGTTTTTGTGGGCGATACATTCATAACATTACCTGCCTTAATTGTGTGATGTTCATACACAATCATATTTATGTTCTAAAATTGCCGTGCAGGTACCATGTATATTAGGCATCAATTTGACTGACAAAGATCTTATAGAATTCATTGAGCAGGTAACCACAACATTCCTTGTAGTTTTCTTTTCTAATAGACATTTGAGATGTCTTCATTGTTAATTTTTAATTCTTTCTTCTTTTATTGTCATTATTTATGTCATTTGACTAATATTGTATTATCTGTAGTGTAAGCTCAGTGTACATTTTCCACCTTAACACATTTGACTCTCAACATTGGGTTGTTGCATTTGCAGCCTTTTTTTCAAGAGCTTTAGTGAAAATGTCTGCAGTTGATCTGACTTAAAATAGGAAGACACCAGCATCTTATCCATGACATTCCAAACAAAGTGACTATCAAATTCATGCTTGGTGTTAGATGTCGTGAATGTGCTGACATGCTGTATTCATGGTTTCTTTGTATTTTCACCATCTTGGCTGCCACATAAGATGTTCAGCATATCAGAGTCAAGATGAATTTCCAGGATAGTGATTGTTAATACTAAAATATATCAAGTATATCTGTTGTTTTCTGAAACTCTCAAACATGTTGACCCATATTGCTGTTATTTGTGAATGATATGGTGCATGAGTTGTACAACTTCAGATTGCCATTAACCTGCACATCCAATTGATGGATTGGTTTTGTTTCTCATCTCAGTAAATCCAACTATAATTACCACCCCCCCCCCCCCCCCCCCCCCCCCCCACCCCACCCACACACACCACCACCACCAACAACAACCAAAAAAAAAAATGTGGCTGTTTTCTAACTTTCTATGATACTTGAGATGTTTTCTCCTCCCTGATTTTATTGTTATTGCAATGTCCAGCTTGTTGAGACAGATGGATCATCAACTCTGCCACCTTCTGTTCTTCATGTTCTAAACTTCAAATCCTGCAGAGGTATGCATGCTTTCTCCTCTATCTCATTATTGAAACGAGGGGAGTATGGACTCGTGTATTTTGGTGCATAAAGAAAAAATCCTCAGCTCCAAGTGTTGGGTTGCTGTTGTCTATTAAATAACTGATTTGAATTCTATTTTCATGAATTAAGGTGCGATCATGTTTGGTGATTCCTTGTTACCTTCAGAATGTTCTCTTATTGTTGAAGAATTGAAAGCTACACCACTATGCTTCCAGGTAATTTTTCTGCACTTTAAGCATCATCTGATGAAAACACAGCCTGTATTATGAGTTTCTTAAGAAATTACGGTATCTGGACTCATCTTTGCCATACTGACAAATGACAAACCGTTGTTAGTGTGCTCATGGGCGACCGACTACTGTCCCTCTTCTCAATATGGCAGCTCTTCATGAGCAGTTGGCCTGGCTTCAGGTGCAGCAGGAGGGCCCAAGAGAGACATGGCATGGACTCAGCCGGCATAAATCCAGCATTAGACGTGCACAGTTGCGTCTGGATTCTGCGAGAAAGTTTCACAGCCGATAGCATGCTAGAGTAGCTTACATTTTGTGGTCTGTATAATTAAATGCCACCAGTCCGTTGCTGATTGTAGTGCATTTTAATAATGTTTGTATACAATTATCATGCATTTGTAAGAATCTAATAAACATCTTGTCATCTAATTAACCATTTGTAATGGCAATAAAAATTTATTCCCATTTAACCAAGCAGCCATTCTGCATGCTATCCTGATTTCAGTCGTCTGATTGTTTCTAATTATTCTGCTATATCTTATCGTGAAGAATGTGATGGTGTCCGCATGTACGTGAAGTTTTTATTTTTTTATTTTTGGCCTGGTATATGAGCATGAGGTCATGTTGCGGCTTCAGGTATGACCATGAATGTCTGTTGTCGCTTTTACTTGGGGGGTAGTGACCAACATGTCCAGAGTTTGCTGAGGAAGAACAAGCAAACTGAAGGAGCTCTTATTAGTATCAAAGATATAAATTTTGTCTGGACATTTCATGCATTGAGCTATTCAATTACAACTAACAAGCTCGATCTAAATGAAGGCATTTACAACATTGTAACAGCTGTTATAATAGTTTTACAGGGTTGCTTGTTATGCTATGCGTATTTATAACAAGTATCTAAATTCACTGTTATTTGACCATCATCCTGTTATAACAACCATCATGTAATAATGGAATAATAGCCATTATTTGGCATTTGCGATCTTTCTTTAATTTTTTTTTTCAAAATCAAAATTTAACCAGTTTTTCTCTGAAAAGCTCGTATTATTGAAAAAATAGTTTCTGATTGAATAACAGTTTGGACAAAAATGTCTGTATTCTTTGATTTGTTACTTGTTGGTTTCCATTTTAATGCCATTGCAAGATCATAAGAAGTATTAATTCTAGTACTAGATTTCAAATCACACGGGAATGGACAGGTAGAGGTCGTCATAACTATTGAACGGTTCATAATGGCTTCAGTTGGGTTCTGTTAATAGCTGCATAGCAGCATCAATAAAACCAACCTTCCAAAGCTTTGTGAACTACCTAACAACTTGTCTCTATATGGTCCGAATCACTTGGGAGCCACCACGCTCTTATTTTCTAGAGATTAACTTGGATGGTAGTAATTGACAATGAAGCTCATGGAGGAGCTGGCTTCGTCACCCGGAATTTTAGTTGCTCCTTTGAAGCTGCAGGCGGTGTTCGGCTTATTAATAATATTGTCCCAATGGTGGAGTTGCGAGGAGCATGGAAATGGCTCGCATATGCTACCATGATGCACAACCCATATTGTTTTGGAGGGTGATTGAAAATTGTGAGTAATTGGTTGTTAAATTGGAAGCCCGTGCCAACAAAACTCGTCTCTACTTTTGGAGATGGCATCCACTATATGCTCCTTTACAGGTGACTCAAATGGGATCACTATAGTGATTTTAGATTATTGGTGACCTTCATCTTGGAGTAATTAAACTCCAATGATCTAGGATTTATGAATCCATAATTAGCTTATTTGGTATGCAATGGGAATCTAAGATAACTGACCATGCAATACCAAAACAATCTTTAATATATTCCATATTTTTTGCAACTATTAAATAAAATTTTCAAATAATTTATAGAACAATACATATGAACATAAATCAAATTATCAAACTTGTTATGCCAGCCCAATTCAACAAAACTAAAAATTAAGCAAACTTGTCAAGGTAACTCCAACGGAATATCAAACCTTCCCAACAAGAAGAAATTTTTTATGAGATTATCAAACCCTTCATAGCTAGAAATATTTTAATCCAAAGATCACCATTTTTGGAAATATTTTTTTGTGTTGGATTGAGGGGCTGTTTTTATCTCCAAATTTCAACCTAACAACATGGCCTTGGGTGATTTTGAAAACATGCCCTCAAGGATTGGTTTATCACTAGATTGCACGGTGATTTTAGAAGTTGGGGTGATTTGGGATCATTGCCATATAGAATTACTGGAATGTAACCAAATACGGTCATCTTGTCACCTCTACCCATATTATTGTTGCTATTAGGATGATCATTTTATACCAAATGCCACCTTTGAGGTGACCCATGTGAAATAAAATAACACATCTAATTGGGTGGCCACCCATGTGGCTGATCGCACCAAGGGAGTCATTTGGGATTCCCTTCCCATTGTTCCTCATCAACTAGGGGATCTCTTGTCCTCTACTCACATGGATGTATTTATACAAGAGTTTTATAATATATTATCTTACAAAATAAACTCTTTGTGAACTACCCAAATTGGCTAGATGCCTAGATCGGAGTAAACAAACCTGGGCTAGCATCCAGGCCCAGCCCAAACCACTCAAGAGTTCGCAATGACTTTGGAGCAATCCACGGCGGTAAAATTCAAAAGAAAGGGCACAAAAATAAGTGCTTCCGTGCGAGGCAATTTAATTCATTTTCCCGCCAACCAAAAACGCCGCCCTTTCTTTGCCCCGGCATCGCGAAGTCATCGACGCCTGAGTTTGAGATCGATCTCCCTCCGCCGCCACCTCCGAAGATCCAAAAAAAGGCCCGAAAGATCGAAGATGACCGCAGCGATGGATTCCAAAACGCCCTCCCAAAACCCTAACTCTATCTCTAAACCCAATGTCTACCAGATCGGGGGCGTCCCCGTGGAGTTCCCCTACAGGCCCTATGGATCCCAGCTCGCGTTCATGGGGCGCGTCATCTCCACCCTCGACCGCGCCCGTCGGCAGGGCCACTGCCACGCTCTCATCGAGTCCCCCACCGGCACCGGCAAGTCTCTCAACCTCCTCTGCTCCTCTCTCGCCTGGCAGCAGCAACAGCGCAGCATCCTCCTCGCCACCCCCACCCAGCCCACCCCCGATCCACTCCTCCATGGCGGCGGCTTCATCCCCGAACCCACGCCGTCAAGTAAAGATCTCATCTTGCCCTTTGTCTCTCTCTTTTCCTTGATCAAGAAACTATTTTTTTGGTTTACACTTCTTTCGCCGATTGATAGGAAACTCGGAGCAGCCGCCTCCAGCTACGAGCGCTAGGGCTCAGAAGAGACTGTTCGCACCTAAAATTTTCTATGCCACGTGAGTACTATTTAGAATTTTGCAATTGTTAGAATACTTGCACTGTTTAAAGATTGGATTTTGTAATGGTGGTTATTTTTGATGATTTAAGGAGGACGCATTCTCAGATAAGTCAAGTCATTCGTGAGTTTAGGAAGACGTCATACCGAGTGCCAATGGGAATTCTGGTGAGTTCATTTTCTACCAGTCCAGATTGAAGATATCAGATGATTATGTTTTACTTTGTCAGGAAGCTAAGTTTGAGAGTGAGTGGGGTTAGGCCCTTTATATAGCAATGGTGTCTGCGCCAAATTTATTGTTTGATGCATTATAACAGATAACAAGTGTGTCATAATTATTGGCTTTCCAGCAGTTCTAATTTCTAAAATTCCAATGAGATGAGCACGATAAATTATCTGGTTTGCTCTAGTATTAGTTTCTTCAACAGTATTTGACTGTAAAGCTATGCAGCATATACATTTTATATGTGTGCAGACATACCAATATCATTGCTATCATAATATGAAATTCATTGAATCATTAATATGAAGTGTGAGCAACTTCACATTCATGCTTGCAGAAGAAATGCAGCTGGATTAATGCTTATTTTAAGAAAAATACTTCTTTTAGTATAGTAATGCTTTTTTAGAAAAAATAATTGTCGAGGCATATTTCTTTAAACACTTACAGGGATTTTGCTCTTTTCTTTGGTCTGACTATTCCAGGCATCACGGAAGCACTATTGCATTAATAAAAATGTATGCACAAAGTCCAATGTCGATGAAGAGTGGTAACATACTTAAGGCTCAGAATTTGTGCATCTAATCTTTTCACCTTATCTTTTGTTGGTGCATCGTTCCTGATGTTCTTTTTTCTTCCCAGCAAGTTGCTACTGAAGGACCCAGAAAATCTAGGCTGCGTTGAGTTCAAGTGAGTTTCTCTATGATAAATGCTTTTGATTAATGATTTCCTCATATACTTTGATCCTTTGGTCTCCCTTAACAGGTAATGGTAACCTTTATGTGAACAGAAATGCAAATAAGCTCAAGGCTCATCCTTCCCTTCAGCAAGGTGGTTGTCATGAAGTTCATGATATTGAAGATCTTGTGAAAGTTGGCCGGACCGTGAAAGGTCTGTTAGGTTTAACATTTAGCATTGAACAGAACATTGAGGTCAAATTAGGTAACTTTATTAGTAATACTTATCATTTCCTGTAGGTTGTCCATATTTTGCTGCACAAATTTTGGCGGAGGAAGGACACATAGTTTTCTGTCCTTACAGCTACATCATAAATCCAATTGTTCGGAGAGCAATGGATGTTGATATTAAAGGATGCATTGTAATTCTTGATGAGGCCCAGTACGACTTCAGTTTTCTTTTTCTTTTTTTGTTTAAAGCAGAAAATAAAAACCTTGTTGTCGATGAATTGTACAATGGTCATAGTATTTTTAAAGAAAGAAAATTTACTCTGAACCACACCTCTCACTAACAGATATCATGACCTTGGAACATGTGGACAATGTTGTCTGGATCATACATATTTTACAAGCTTCAACCAGAATGGTGCATAAATCTCACTTCTTATGTGCATCCTCACTTCTGTTCTATATCTTTTTTATAGCAACATAGAGGACATGGCACGGGAGGGTGGTAGTATAGATGCTGAAGAAGAAGTTCTTTTTAGTAAGTGGTTTGCATGCATCTTCTCTTTCATTGGTGTCATATAGGATCTAATATGGTGCCTACTGCTGTTATTTGCTGTCACAGAGCTGCAAACAGAGCTAGGGCAACTATGCATGATTGACAGCGTTGCAATGATATACCGACCCTTATATGACATGATCCAGGTATGTTTTTAGAAGATATAATGTAAATTATCCAATTTTCTAAATTCTAATCAAGTCTAGGATCTGTGAATTGTACAGGGAATTATAAGTTGGATAAGTGAGAGGAAAAACAACTTGCAAAAGCGTGAATTTGAGAATTACTCTTCGCAGTGAGTGAAACTCATTATTATTTTTTCTATTTTCATCATAGCTACTTAAAGTTTCATAGTTAATTAAGGTGTCAAGGTAACCTCCTGTCAAAAGAACCACAACTGCTAGATTTTGATGACTAAAGAAAGAGGAAATTAGCAGCCAGGTTATTCATTTAGCTGTATCCGGCTGGATAAGGGCATTCTTGGAAGCTTCTGTCTGGATACTGCATTTCTTTAGTCCAGGCTATATTTCATCCATTCATTTCCTGAACTACAAAAACTACCATAAGAATCCTTGGGAGGAGCTAAATTAGCAATTATTAATTATAGAAGTTGAATCAAAGCCGTATAACCAAAACTGCAGTGCACTATAGCAGTTGCACACTTGCACTAATTTTTGTCTTCATGATTAAAAGTCCAATACTTGAATTTGTTGAAATTAGGGATATTTCTTTGAAGCTTGAAGGCATACGTCTCGCTGTGTTGAATTGTCAACAAGAGGCCTGTCAACGGTGTTAACAGGACTCAAGGATATTTCCAAAACAGCTTCTTATATTTTATTTATTGGCCAACTCGTGTATCATATGACAATCTCTTTCACAGTAAATTGTAAACATCATACCTTAATCATGAATTGATTCTTAGTTGGACTGGGGATAAAGCTATCAGAGAGCTTCAGCAAGCTGGAATTACTCAGCAGTGCTTCCCAATCTTACAAGAATGTGCCACAAAGGTGCATATCAAATATTCTTGTTTATATTACTGCATCATATATTTTTACTGATACTTTTGTATTTTATTTGCCTTTGTGCTCAAGGCAATTAAAGCTGCTACAGATGCAGAGCCAGGAAAACTTTGTTTAAGTGGCATCTCAGCTATTACACTGGAGGGTAATTGCCATTGTAAACTCTTGTCTTGGAATTGAGCCTCCTATTTCATTAACAGCTTAACATATGCCCTGCAGGATTGTTCTCCTCGCTTAATTATTTTTTCTCTGAAAATGGCTCTCATGCACTTGATTATCAACTTGCGCTGCAGCAACATGTTAAAAGAGATGGTAGTAAGTACCAATGAACTCTTCTTTTCTTGTAGATAAAACTCTTTTACTCCAGCCTAGGTGACCTAATTCTTGTTTTGAGGATGATACTGAAAATGAGGCTGAGCCTTGGCGCGACGGTAAGCTTGCTTCATTGTGATCTGGGTGTCATAGATTTGAAACATAGAAATAGCTCTTTCCATGTGGGGTTAAGGCATTGTACATTTGACCTGCCCCAGGCCCGGAACTGGAGAGCCTCGTGCACTAGGCCACCCTTTAGGATGATACTAAAACCGTTATAGTTTATATGAACCAGCGATTTCTTTAGTCCACTTGGTTATAAGTAACTGACCATCTTCCATGTGCAATTTTCTTTAGCTACATATAACTTATTAAAGTTCATGATGATACCATAATCTTCTTCCTTCTCATTTCTTTTAAGCCAGTTGTATTTTCTCAAGCTATAAAATAATTGCAGAAAAAGGCCATGCATCTTCACTGTTGCTTTTCACAGCTAGAAGTCAGAATCTGGTGAATGCTCATGGCAGGGAAGATATAAATCAAGGAATTTTATTCTTGTTCATTTATATTTTTGTCTATCCTACTTCTGTGAATATACCATATTCATTAACTATTCCCCCTCCTGCCATGTTTGGCCATAAAACAAGGTTTACTCCCTTCGGAGTTCCCCATGACATAGCATATATTGTGTTTTGCATCTTCCTCTATCCATCTATGCTGCAACTTGATCAATGTGAGATGCTTAATTGGCATCGTTAATTATTTTTTACCATGTGGTTCATCTTGATATGGCTTTTGCTGTGGCCCTTTTCATCAGTACATTTTGGTTCTTAACTTTATGATTCGTTGCATGTATGAATAAATGAGAGTACCATGTGCAGGTAATGCTGCGAGTGGCTTGAAATGCACGTTCAGCTTATGGTGCCTTAATCCTGCTATTGTTTTCCGAGAGATAGCAAACCTTTCTCTTTCAGTAATTCTTACATCTGGGTAGGTGTCTCTACACGTACCGCTTAATTTATTGATCATGGCCTGAGACTAACTATTTTAGAATGGTTCTCACTGTTTTGTTACTGTGAAATGAAAAGGAAGAGGCTGTAAAAGTCACACAATTCTAGCAATAATTCAAAATTGAATACCATATCCCATGTAACCCAAGAAAAATGCTGTCCTGCTCTACAGGAACAATTTAGAGGCTCATTTTGAAGCTAAAGACTGCTTGTTTTCCTTGGCATATATAAATCAACCAGCTTTTCTTAAACTTTGGAGTAAGCTTTGTTTGATTACTTAATTACTCTATACATGCATAGTGCAGGTTATAGATGACATGAAGAGAGCCAACATGAATTTCAATGATTCTCTTTTGAAGTTGGAAACATTAAATTCTCATGTATAACTAATCTATGCTGCTAGAACAATATGTAGCATTCAAGAGGTCATTGATCAAAGTGGAACTATGATATTATATGAATAACATAAATTAAAAAATCATCAATGCTTATTTGACTTTTCATGTATTTTCCCTACTCCTTTGTTTCTCAAGCTAGTTTTTTCTGAGTTATTTGCTACATATGCCCTGGAACCATCATATACTTATATTTGGACTTCAACAAAGGGCTTACCTTAGATGAGATGATTTCCTTATCATGTAAAACTAAAGGACACCGAGCTATGGTTTAAAATTTCAGAAATTTGTTTTTTGGGCTAAAAATGTAGTTGCTTATGCAGTATTATTCATACTTCTGTGGAACAAAACTGGACTGATGTTTGTAGTTACAAACTCATGCAAGGGTTTTGGATGGTTGGCTAACCAAGAAACTGTGTCATTACTGACAACTCTGTTCAGATAACCAAGACTGTTATGTTAGTTTATGTTAAATTTGTTTCTCTTCCGAGTTGCTGTTTTAATACTTGTAAGTAATTGGCTTCAAATATAACCCGCAAGTTTAAGAGCCACTACCGATAAACAATTAAGTAATCTTGTTGACACACGAATCAGATCCATATGGTTTTGCATACTTGACCAGTACAAGCAATTGAGAGTAAACTTTTTTTGTAGTTTGTTAGTTGTGGTTGTTGTATTGTTTGGACATAAAATAAATGGCCTCCTTGATTTTCTTCATCATCTTGATGTACCTTCACATCTCGTCTTGCACTGACTGCCGAAACATCAGAATTATAACTTATTGCGGTTATGGTTATATTTGAACCATGTGTTATAAGATTTTGTCAAGTTGTGTAAGATTCTTTTTTCATTTTGGCATGAATGCATGGCTTATTTATGAGAAACATGATCCTTGATAAGGTTAAACTCACCGTACGTTATATAAGATGCCGTGGTATGTATAATGATATTTGTAGGTATTCTGATAATGTAATTCTGATATGGAGACCTCCAAATGAATCAGAAGTGTCTCTTGTAGAATCTAGACAAGAAACTATTGTAGGTTTTTCTTCAGTATGTATTTCAATTAGTTTTATAACCGATCTCAGCATCTTTAAACAGAATATTGGGTTGAACTTTGCCAGAGTGAATTATCTTAGCATAAGCAAATGATCCAACAGATTACAGAACACCTATCTGAACTCATAAATGCGAAAACTGATTAACTAGGTTACATCTCAGAGCTCTTTATGCTATCTAGAGCCTGATATTGTTCTTTTTCTAGAGTATAGGTATGCAATGCACAATTGAAATTTGCTTTAACTAATACACCCTTAACAGTATTGTTTATCCTGTGCTGACCCAGAACACTCTCTCCTATGGGTTCATTTGCATCTGAACTTGGAGTACAGTTTGAAGTTTCCATGGAAGTACCACATGTAATTGATGTGGATTCACAGGTATGCCATTTTCTCCTGTAAGATCTTTTTTGCTAATTCAAGTACTGTGTTCTAAACCATTATCTTCTGCAGCTTTGGGCTGCAGTAATTCCCTCTGGCCCTGCAAATTGTCAGTTAAATGCCAGCTATAAAACAGCGGATGGATATCCTTTCCAGGTATAACTGAGTAATACTATACTAATATTTATTGAGTTACATTGTTGGTGATTACTTTTGTTCTGCTTATGCTTATAAAGGATGCACTTGGAGCTTCACTGGAGGAAATATGTAAGATTGTACCAAGTGGTGCCCTTGTTTTCTTTCCTAGCTATAAGCTGCTGGAAAAACTACGTGATCGCTGGTGTCAGACTGGTCAATGGGCTCGGTTGAATGCCCAAAAGCCCATCTTTGTTGGTAAGAGCTTCAGTGAATATGTCAAGTCTACTAAAGATCTTCAAGTTTATCTATTGTATGACATTCGTGAGGATGTTATGGCACCTCAAACTGCAATGATCATTTCTTCTGTATAGATGGCTTTTATTTGAGTTAATATCTAGCTACCCTGCATAACAGTTGCAAGGGAAATTTGATGTTTATGTTCCATATAAATTGGAAAACCATGTAGAGTTCTCCTTTGTTGCTTTCAATTCTTTTCCCCATTAAATAAATTATGGATTACTATGAACATCCATATGTCTGTGGTTGCAGAACCAAGAGGAACTATGGATGAATTTGAACCTGTTCTGAGAGGATACTATGATGCAATTCACAGAAACAATAAAACTTCTCATGGGAAAACAAGATATGGTCTAAAGCGAGTCTCGAAGCATCTTCCCACCAAGGAATTTCTGCAAAATTCTATACGGGGAGGAGCTGCTCTTCTTGCAGTTTGTCGGGGAAAGGTGGCGAACAAATTATACTATTTCTGTTACTACTTGTTTGCATTCTTTATGTCGTACAGATATTTCTTATTATCTACTAATATGCAAGATGATTTGCATTTGTATTATTTACTTTCTTGCTTCAACTATGATTGTAAATATTATTGCAAGAGGCAGTACTTTCAAGCTCGCAATTCTGTGACTATGATAGCTATTCTTTTGCTCTTGCAGGTATCAGAAGGGATTGATTTCTCTGATGAAAATGCTAGAGTAGTTGTATCCTTCACATTGTACTCAGTTTCATATGGTGTTCTTTTAGGTTTTGAGAATCCTAGTGCCCACTGCTAAATCATCCTGGTTCCTACTCTTGAATAACCAATTAGATCTTGGGTAACTACACTATTAGAATAGAATAAAAATTTAATATGTTCTTTCATTCAAATTAATGCTTGTCAATTCCATTGAATTTCATCACTGTGTGCTTTTCTTTGTTATTTGCTAGTTCCTTGACTAAACTTAGGTGATCGTCGGTATTCCATTTCCAAACATGTAAGCATTCTTTTAGATATCTATCTTCAAATAAGCTAGCTATCATATTTCTGATCTTTCTTACTGATTCAACATGAATCAGAAATGATATTCAGGTGGTGATGAAGAAGAAATATAATGATGCATATAAATCATCAAAAAATCTCTTAAGTGGGAATGAATGGTACTGCCACCAAGCATTTCGTGCTCTGAATCAAGCTGCAGGTACATAGATCTTTCACACTCATTTATTGAACAACCATGCCAAGTATTACTATAATTCATGCTTATGGATTTCACTGAAAAAATCAGCATGTAGAAAAGAAACAAAGATTTTCCTTAGTTCTTTCTAAGGTTCCCAGAATAGGTACTAGACCCATGCCAGTCGGCGACTAGCATGGTATGGTACACATTCGTACTGTACCATGCCAGAGGTGTTTTGGCCTTTTTTTAATTATTTTCAAATTTTGAGCTGAAGTCGGTAAAGGATGTGCCAATTTCAATTCAAAATCTGAAACTATAAATAGAAAAGCAAAAGGGTTCGAAGCCACTCTCCTCTATTCCAAAACGAAGAGTAGGAGAGAGATGGGGACAATAGCACCGAAAAAAAGAGAGAGGGGAGAGGGAGAAGGAGAGGGGGGGGGGAGAGAGGGCTTGAAAGCTCTCAATCCTCGTCTTCGGAGGTGGAGGCTCGAAACCCTAACCCTAACCCCTTATGAGAGAGAGAGAGATGCATACCTTTGATGCCTCTTGCCATCCTAACCTTGTATTGCGAGGGAGAAGTTTGTGTGTGTGTGTGGGGGGGGTGACGATGCGAAAAGCTGGGCGAAGGTGAGGAACGATTGAAATAGCGGGGAGGGTTATATTGAACCGAATTAATGGTTCGAACCGTGTTGATAGCCGGCCGGTTCGGTTTGGTATGCCCCAAATTGGTTAGTTAGACACAGTTCTATCTTGGTTTATTCATTGAATTGAATTGCTTCTCTGTGTGATATTTCTTAAGATGCTATAGTCTATACCATACTTGTACTAAATTTGCATTCTTCAAATGATGGTATTTAACCAATTTGTTTTAGCTAAGACTGACCTAAAACTGATTGGAATTTTTGGTTTTTGTAGGTTTCAGTTTGATTCAGCCGATTCAGTGGTTTGAGCTGGTTTTAGCTAGTTGCAGCCAGTTTTAGCTGAAACTAATTGAAACTACTTTTTTTTGGGGTTTAACACATGAATATGTTTAATGTTTTCTTTGATTCTCATTTTCTTTGATTTTTTAATTAATTTCTTGAATAGGTATATGTAATTAGTTCTATACTTTGATACATTTGTCTTGTTACCCTATGCTTGATTGAGCAATGTTTGTTATTTATATTCAACAAATTACTATATTACAGTGATCTAATTAATCATTAAGCTTCATTACAGTTCAATTTTAGCTTATAGATAACTGAAAACCTATGTTACATGATTCATTGGTTCTTCTGGTATGGACTTGGATTTGTAATGTGAAATTATCTGCCAATGAATCTTGTTTAGCGGAGGCAGGATTCGAAAATACATTCCTAAATAAGAGAATATATATTCTAACTTTGATCGTAAGAGATAGATGTTCCTGAATGATTTTATTTAATTTGATTAGACATGAAAGACAACATATGCAACAAGGATAGAGTCTAGACATGAAAGACAACATATGTAACAAGGATAGAGTCTACAGGTCATTCAATTTTATATAAGATTCACATGATCTTTTAAGTAATTGTTTACCTGAGAAACTTGGGGACTTTTCTAACCCTATTGTCTCCTGTACTCTTCACCTTATTTTTCATCGTGGATCTGAAGTTCAACTCTTGCTGGCCTCCTTGTCTTACAAGTTTTTTAATTGTTCAAGGTTGTTAAAACACAATGGCCCCAAATTCTTTAGATTGGCCAGTCCACAAACCTTGATCTCAAAAAAAAAAAATCATTTTTCATCTCTATATCTCTCCATGACATTACAGCGGATGACACTATGAATTTCTTTAAACAGACCTATCTGTAAATTGCCTGTATCCCCAGCGATTTAGGTAACTCTACTCAAAACACAATAAAATTATTTGAAATAACTTGCTTTGATTCCTAAATGTGCACACACACACATGCTTCCTTCCTTGTGATATATTATAATTTGCTACTTTGATATCCGTTTCTGGTGAACTTCTATATTGTAGGATAATCCTTGAATGTTTTCACTTTCCCAAATGTAGAGCAACATTACTCATATTATGGTGTTTGCTATAATCAAAATGATGTATTGCTTAAGTATCATTTTGCTCATTTGTCCTGTAATGATTGACGCTTTGTTGCTTTGTTTGATCTACTAAAAGGCGCTTCTTATCAATTTGAAGCTAATGTCCTTGCCGTTTCTGTAGGCCGTTGCATTCGCCACAGGTTTGATTATGGAGCCATAATATTATTAGGTATGATCACTTAAAATTGCTCTGCCTTTTTCTAACAGTAATGCAACACTGATCAGCAATATAAGTAAAATCTCCATCAGAGAGAGAGAGAGAGAGAGAGGAGTGGCTTAACATCACTTTCAAGCAACTCTCTTCTCCCACTGTTTGTGTACAGCTTCTTAGCCTTCTAGCAGCTCTCTTCTCCCAGTGTATTTAGTCATCATCTTCATGTTCTAAACATTTGTAATTTGCATGCAGATGAGCGGTATAAGGAAGAGCGGAATCTTACACACATTTCAAGGTGGATAAGGAATTCAATCAAGCAATACAGCAGCTTTGATGAATCACTAAAGGGATTACAAGACTTTTTTCAAAATGTTGAGGTCTCCTACTTAACACACATTTTTGTGCTTTCCTTAACTTTCAAATGCCTGTGAACAAATTCCTCCATCTGATCTATTAACAGAGACGGATTGGCCCAAAAAGCAAGGAAGCAACTGGTGAGAATGCAATGCAGACAGACTCGCTCGTTCCTGAAACTAACAGCGAAATTTCACCCTCATCAAAGCAAAGCATCTCTGACCAGGGGTTCCCACTGAAGAAAAATCAGAAAGAGAAGAAGCTCAAACATCAGAACAGAAGGAAGATGGTTCCTGAAAATACAGTAGCCACAGCAGAGTCCAGCCAATTGGCCAAGGATTCAAGTCCTACAATAGTGGAAGACGCCCCTGTCTCCCTTCTAAAAGCTCGATCCAGTAGAAAACCCAAAGCAGCTGGTGAGACGAATAAGGAACTAGCGAACAGCTCCACATCTTGTACCGACTTTGAAAACATCACTCCGGCGTCCTCCAAGTAATCTTGTTTATGCACTAATTAAGTATTAATATTTTCATTCTTTCTTTTTAACCTCATGGTGATTTAAGATGACACCTTGTTTATTATGCAGATATTCAGACACACTTTCTGTAGAATCATCAGAAAACATTCTGCCTCAGTCCCTGGCTATTGAAAACACTGTGATAGAAGATCAAATTGCCAGTCCCAGAGACCCATCGGATGATAAAAGCTCATACTCAACAGCAGCTAATACCTGCAACCAATCACTAGATGGACCATCTTTTTCACTCTCGACTACAATTACAAGCGTAGCAGATACTCCTGAAAAGCTACTATATGCGGACGCCTGCAATTCTGAAAAGGATTCATCTTTGAATATGAGCGTAAATTCCCACAGCCAGAAAAGGAGGAGGATAATGTATTCACCATTGAGTAGCTGTACACAAACAGGCCGCTTAAGCTGTCCTGATGCAGAATGCTCGTGTCAGGTTAACCAGGTCAGCAGCAGGAATATATCCAGAGACGCCCTTCAAAGATCTGAATCACCTTTAGCATACAATTGTCCAGGATCCAGGCATAAGAAACCAATTCAAGGACTGTTCGCCGAAGATAGTTGTGATGTATCAGCTGTCTCGACTGATGATCCGTCCATGGAAAAGAAGCTGCGCATCTGTTGTTCAGTTTGCAGGAGCCCATTAGGGATCCATGAGAACAATTTTCTTGTTCCTTGTTCGTTGACTTCATCATCAAAAGCCTATTTGGCAAACGTTCTGCAACCCAGACCTCCGAGTGCCCGTTTGACAAAGAGTCTCCCCCAGAGCCCACAGACACATTTGCCTGTTCTAATCTCTGATATTGCTTCTGTTGACCAGCGTATCTTTGACAGGTGCACCAAGGACGGTGCTCCACAACATGATGTTTGGTCTGAAGAAGATGGTTGTGTATTCAGGACTCTTACTTGCCCCTTCTGCAATGTTCCCAAGACCCTTGGGGTACAGGTCATGGCAACTGA
The DNA here is from genome assembly GCF_009389715.1 of Phoenix dactylifera. Classification (NCBI taxonomy): domain Eukaryota; kingdom Viridiplantae; phylum Streptophyta; class Magnoliopsida; order Arecales; family Arecaceae; genus Phoenix; species Phoenix dactylifera. The sequence goes on along the minus strand of NC_052408.1, from coordinate 12,210,520 downwards.
TGCATCCAACGTTCATCTACTTAACAAGGTAAATCTCATATAATTTGGTGCATGGTTTCTATTGGAACGATTTGAAAATCAGGATAATTTATTTTGGTTACTTGATATATGTAGGTTTTCTTTAATGCTGACCATGTGGATATGACATATGAGCAAACATCAAAGCAAGAGGTATGCTTGTTCTTCCCCACGCTGCCATAATTATCCGTGAGCATGAGTTATGGAAATTGACATGATTTGCGTGTAGAAAGAAACGGTAAGTGTTTTTTTTTTTTGGTCTCTGTCCAGGGTACGCCTCCTGTTTGTGCTAGTGTTCCTAACTTTGGCCCCACTGTGATCCAGATCGAGAAATATGTGTATAATCCTCAGCTTAAGAATGCAACAAAATCAAAGGTTGGCTAATGATCATATATAGAAATAGCTCTTTGTTGTCACCTCTACTTCTGGTGGTGACTTATTTTATCATTTGTTCACTAAGCAGCTCAGGCTACCTAAAAGGGATCACATCTCATCAGATCAAGATGGAGACTAACACATGAATGCAAGGATGTTTTACCTAGGAATAACTTTTCAGCTTCCTGTCATAGTGCAGTATGCGATGATAATATCTACAAATGCATGTTCATATCATACTCCAAGGGAACCTTGGTTCATCGGGGAGACAAGTCATCTTCGGATCTGAAATTTTGCAGGTCGATATGTCCAAACATTGTTGAAGCATTCTGGATATGTATTTGTATTCCAGCTTACAGTTAGGCTAATTTGTTTGTTTGAATAAATTTGATCTATCACACTTCACAATGAATTGATACTGTATATAATCCTGAGATGTTACCAGCTTCATTGTTTGTTGACGTAAAATTAGAAATTCGACCAAAAGGTGACTCAAGGGCGCTGGTGAAAAATGGATGCGGATTGATGGCTCAAATTGCCAGATAAACTATAGGATTCGATCATATGCGTACAATTTATGGCAGATATGGTTGTACATTGTCCACATTTTTATCTTTTTGGCTTTTATTTTTTGGGGAAAACCCAGCTTGTTTCACTATCTTAATGACATTAAGGGAGGGGGGCAAATAGTTTGGAAAACAAAGTGGCAACTGGAAACGGAGCAGCCCAGCCCAGTTAAATTGGCCTAATGGATCAGCCCGAGAAGAATAGGCCCATTAGCTAGAGCTCTCCCTATTGCAGCACGAGAAGAAGACTCCTCTGTCTTCCTCCTCTGAATCCAGCAGAAATCGGGGACCTCAGGGCAATTCGAGTTCATATAGGACTTGGAGACTTCACCTATTTAATCTCCTCCCCTCGATGGACCTCCATCGGCGATCATCGAGCTTTTTTCTCTTTCTTTATTCCTGTTGAAGTTCGCGGTTGCTTGTGCCTGTGCCCTCCGGAAATCGAGGCCGGAGAGATCGCTGGAGCCAAGGTAAGGCCCCGACCTTCTCCCCTTTGTCCTCTCTTTCTTCCACAGCCTTAAACCACCGTCGCCGATGAAGAAAGTCGTCGGAAATTGGCCGGATTCCATCTCCCTTGTTTTTACCAGTCCTTCCCTTCTTCCGACCACCGCTGTCACCGACGTTCGTGGCCGAGGGCCTTAGCCCTTCCCTGCATCGGCCCTTGGCTGGAGCTGTTCCTCCCGGTCGCTGACGAGAGGATTGGGGCCCGACATCAACCGAGCCCTTCACCCCCTGTTCGGCCCCGTTTTGGGGTTGATTGTTGCCGACCGGCCGCTGCCGTCAACCGCCCAACATTGCCCTCCACCACCTCCGGCTATCACCTGCTGGACCTCGACCGCAACAACCACCTTGAACCACCCACTTGCTTTCAAGAAAGATGAAAGAAGGAAGAAAGAAAAATAGAAGAAGAGGGAGAGCCATCCCTCCCTTATTTTTCTCTCTTATTTTCTCTCCTCTCTCTAATTTCTCTCTCCTCTTTATCTCCCTCTTTCCTCTCTCCACTTTCTCTCTGCTTTCTCCCTAGAATGTTCAAGAAATCCAATACCAGATCCTGTTGACCCGATCTACAAATCCAAGTTGACCTCTATAAAGGGCCCTAATTTCGCCCTAGTGTCCGGACTGCCCATTGGATCGATCACCTCGATCCTGTTGAATGTCCCTAAAACCTCCATTGATGAACCATGTTGATTAACCTTGGCTCTGATCGAGTCCATGCCCTATAATTTATTGATCGAATCACTCAGGCCTGACCCACCCGGAACTACCGAACATTGTTATCCGACCAACTGTTTCCTTTCTTTATTGTTTTAATTTGAATAAAAATTAATCTCGCTCTTAATGTTCTTAACAGGGTTAACTGAATGGCCTAATGAAGTTTGACGATCTAAGATGAAAGAGATAAGTAAATCTTATACTCCGTACTAGTCTTCCGTGCATAAAATTTGCTTTCAGAAATATCATGCTTTTCTTAAAGTTATGGATCAACATATGTGTTATGAAAATCGTGCTTTATTATGAAAAATAGTTTCATAAATGATTTGATGAAAATAACTTTGTTATGAAATATAAATTTGATCATGTCATTTAGTGTTTTTCATCTATTTATATGTATGTTTTATGAAAAAGATATAAACTTTTTAAAGGTCTTCAAATAGCTACGTATGATCTCTTGAATTGAAAAAATTGACCCTCGGAGCTGGCATTCATACGAACACCAGCCCCACCAACGAGTATAAAATTGGCATACGAACATAAATCTATGTCGATTACGAACACGAGTTCTGTCACGGATATAAAGTGACCATAGCACGAATATATGTAAGCAATGTTTCGAACTATGATATGATTAAATGGTAAAAGAATGATTTATGTATTTATTTGCAAAATAAATTTGAAACTATGAAATATGAATGATTTATGCATGCGTGATTTGTTTTATGACTTGTTTTATTATACTGTATTATGAAATACTTATTTTAAATTTATTGAACTATGTCACTCATATACCTTTATTTTTCTTTTTCTCTCATCAGACAAATAAGGTCGATGGAAACGAAGGATGGTTCGGACTTGGATTTCACGTTAGCAAGATTGGCGATCTATATAGCATAGCAAAACTTTAGCTCTTCGGTTGATTATAAAATTATACTTAGTGATTTTTTTAATAATAAAGATTATGAGTTTAGTTTTTATGTTTGAATTTAAACATTCTGAGCCAATATTGATTTTATTTAATAGATAATAAAATAAAATTTTTATTTATTTATTCTATTATATTTAAGATGGTATTGAAAGCTAAATGTAATGTTGGCTTCGTATTATCGTAGGTTGTACCCTCGGTAGTACGGCCATGTCATGCTCTAAATTTAGGACGCGACAAAATCATGCTCCGGATCTGGGTCGTGACAAAAAATTTCTTCCACGATTAAAATTTTTGCACAGAAGGCTAGGAATGGATTACTTCTGATAAGCAGACAAATGTTAAACAATGCATCCTTTCACCAACAAGATCTGCATTGAAAAGAAATTAGGAACCTATTTAAAGCATGGCAAACAGTCATAGCTTCAGAATCTTAGGACATGTACAAATTGTAGAAAGCACCATTATGTGAGGACCATACACAACTCTCCAAACAATTTTCAGCAGAGCCTTGAAATGCCACCAGTTTGTCAGTGTGAAGCTACGATCAGCAAAACCTAAAACTAGAATGTTACCCAATCAAGTCGTAGCTCTCTCCTTGCCGATACGGACTAAAACTTCCAGGGATCTCCATTTTTCCAATCAAGTGGTCAATTCCTGCAGCAATAAGAATCACTGAGAAGACTGGCAAGATAACTAGTGGAATATTAAAGGAAAACTGAATTAGATCAAACATACTCGGTTCCGATAGAGCATTCTCATAGAAGGACATCTGGCCTAAACTGCCAGAAGATCTTGAACTGTCATTTGATGCATACATGCCTTGTCGTAAATTGGGCTCTGGATCCACAGAAAGCACATCAGAGTTTGTTTGTGTGCCGCGGATGGAGAGAGCATCCGTTCTGGGCAGGTTTTCATGGGTATGTTTCTCTGATTTGGGTTTCTTTTCGTTCGGGGACTCATCATCCGCCTCTATTTCAGACTCGGAATTATTTGGTAAATGAGCAGTCTGCTTCCGCTTTGATCGTGCCCTTCTATTCTGGAACCAGTTATAGACATTTGTTTCAGAGATCTGACCATGCTGTGACAGTTCAAGAGTTATCTCTTTTATCTTTTGCTTGCTTGGAGTCCCATTGCCTTGATCAAAAATGCTCTCAAGAATTTGTAGCTGCATGGGTGTAGGAGTCCAGCGCTGCCTTGCAGTGATTTTATGGCCCCCCGGTGTCATCAGAGGATCACAGTAAAGGCTCCCCAGTCTCATTCCTAAAACAGCAAATAACGAGGATAGCCGATGGAAATTAAGAGAGATTCCTAAGGAAATATCATCCTGATAATTCACAGTAGCGGATATCAAATTTTGAAGCCCATCAGAATATGAAAATAGGAGCATTATTAGAGTTGAAGTTGAGGCTAAAATTGCTTGTAGTTTCTGAAGGAAACAAAGAAGCAATATATAAGCAGCAAATGTACTTCAGTATATGTTTCATGAACATTATCTTTTATGGCAGATCTACTTTTAGAGACAAATGGAATGAAGTAATTTTCATCCATGCAAAGAACATCGAACGATCTGGTTAATTTTGCTAAGTTGCCTTTGAGATGATATTTGGCAAGCATAGAAGATTGAGGTTGATGGTTTGAATTGTTAACTGCTGAATTCATTGTCCGGCAGAACTCATAAGCCATTGCGAAAAAAGAATAGAGGTCAGGATGTGTCTTGCAACCTATTGTGATAGACATCATGATCTTTTATCCAACATGTCAGAAGTAGCTATTCAAGAAACAGTCCTGTATACTTTTTAATCAAACAGATGAGAGTAAGCAATTACTGATGCACCAGGGCATTCTGGCAGATGCAAATGTGTACTTCAGAATTTTGGATTGCAGGGAGTAAAAGAGTAAAGAGGTAGAGACTATTGATGTATAGCACCATGTGAGGTTTAGCGTACTCCAATGCTCTTTATATGGATTCATATTCATCTTGCAAGTTCTGTTTTTTAATATTGTTGTTTCTGGCACCTTTACACTGCTTGGATATAACAGAAAACATGTAATAGAATGACATAGCAAAAATACTAATAAAAGTAATTTTTGGATGGTGCTGTATTACATCCGAGGTATTGTAAAGATGGTGGATCTTATTTAATATCTCAATAAACTGAATTTTAAACATCAATCCCATGTAAATTTTAAACCACGATGACAAATAAAGTTACTCGTAAAGGCTTGGGTAGATGATAGGTCAGACAGGACAAGAATCGAATGTGAATATAATAACTCTCATGCAAAAGAAGTTTCAGAGAGAATCAGACATCCTAATTGCTTGCTTCACCTTGTTAAGTATAGAATAACCAATCTTCATCCTAACAACTAGCACATACAATAACACGTGCCATGATACAATTGAGTTTTTTAAAAAGAAGAAGATGAGGAAAAAAAGGATCAGTTTACTCAGCATCAACTGTCACTGTGTATATGCTTTCAACCAGGATGGGTGATCAAAAAACCACCCTGTCCATCTGCCACATTAATGTAGCCCTTGTATTGGCATACATAGTTAGGGCACATTTCAATATATAAAGGAAATAGCTCGTGCGAGAAGATAGACAATCCACATCATCAAAATTGAAAAGATTGCCAAGCTTTTAACTAGTCATAAAGCAAACAAGTTCTATAGGGAATTCCATTTGGCAAGAAATGTTGGATAATTTTGGCAGAGCTCTATTACCACGTTTGCATACTGAAAGGTGAAACTACTGTCTCGAGCTCTTTCATCCTCACACTTATGTTCTCCTTCTTGGCAGTTCATTTTCTTTGTCTTGGACCTCCTACCAATCTTTGGGAATATAACCATCTTGTTGAAGATTTTAATGTAGCAAAAGTTTCATTCTTATCTTAATTTTTAAATTGGTAGCATCTTTCATTGTTCTCCAACAGTCCCACTGTGTCGTGATAGCAACAAAACTGTATCCCCAACACTGCCAGCTACCTCACCCTCAGTCTCGCTTTAAGCATCTGTTCATCCCATAATATCTCATTTTTTAAGATATCCAAGCGCTAGTTCCCTGTGGTACTCTAGAGTTGAGATATAACGAGGTCAACATCTGACAATTAGACAATTTTCGAAGGTGGTGGTAACAAAAGAAGTAAAAAAGCAAAATAATGTGACTTCGAAGGTGGTGGTAGGAAAAGATAAAGAAGAAACATGTGAGGACTCATGCAGGCGCGTGTTTAATCTCATAGCGGTTATACAGAGAGTAGATCCTAGGTACTTATATAGGGCCAAGGAGTCCAAATCATACCTTCTAGCTAGTCTTTTTAGATGACATCCTAGGTTGTTGCAAAATATGCATTGGTTAAAACATAAAGGCAAAAAAAAGGAAAGAAAAAGAAAAACTGTAACTCAGGTGCGCATTGGCTTCTCTAGATGAAGAGTATGTATATCAGTATTCAGAACATAACTTACATCTAGTCTAACAATTAACATGCAGAACTACAATATCATAGTTGATTGACATAACAAATTCTTAAATAGATCCAATTATGCGGAAGCGACATTCACAGCAACTCTCATTTCATCATTTCCTAATTTAATTGATTTGTCGAGATCAAGGTTCGCCGTCTCAGTACCAGACCCGTACCGGTGCACAGTGTCGGTATGGTACAGTACGAAAATTTTTTGACATACCGAATATCGGTACCGAATCAGTACAGTACGCTCCGTACTGCCTGGTTTGGACCGGTAAGGCATATCTTGGTCAAGATTAAGAGGTACGATTAATATCCCATCTATATAAGAAAGTCACCTATCTACAAAAAAAAGCAAGATCAATGCATCCGCATTATCTTCCAGGGAAGTAATTTGGATGACTAAAAATTAAAATTTTCAAGGACAATTAAGAAAATAAAATTGTTACTAGGAGCAATACCATAAACAGGTTACAGTACTCATTTCTTGATCTCTGATAATGCCTACTGAATAATAACAATCCCATCTTTGTCAAAAATCCAAAGGCCATGAAAAGAAACCAGTGATAGAATGTCAAAAATGCACATGATTCCTTCAAAAACTTGACCTCTGCCTCAGAGCAAACAGAACCACACCCAAGCCAACAAACCTACCCTATCTATTAGGAACAAAACTTCACAGAAAGGAGATAGCAAACATTCCAAGGTGGAAGTTAATGGAGAAATAGGGGAAGTAGAAGCGTTCACTTAGGAAAATATCCACAAAGCAATCATCAGTTTTACTTTCTGATCACAGGTTTCTGACAAAGGAGCAACCAATGTTCAGATAGCCACTATATGTCGTCCAATGCACCATTCCTCTTTATTTATCTCTTGACTAACCTAAACTTGCAGATCATATGATTGGCTCGTCTAATTACAGAGGCTTAAGAGCAACTAAAGGGTGCACAAATTGGATAACAAATCTTTATAAATACTAAAGAGCCCTGATATTATTAATAAATGTACGGTTACATTTATATCAGGCCCAAAAGGAAGCCCACCTTCAAATATATATCAAGTAAATGAACAGAATTTTATGGTACAACGATCATCAATAAATGCTATTGCTGAACACTTGTACTGCGTCTTACAAAATAATTAAATTTCATAAAGGCCATAGAAATAAATGAGCCCTCTGCTCCACCTAAAACTCAAAAAAATCATTAATTTGTCGGAGAACACTAGGAATTATATGCAAACAACTACAGCCCGGTCAAAAATCCCAACAAGAGGCATCAGAAGGGATAAAATCAAGCCAGGGTTGTCGCAAAACCCCTCCTAGGTCTCAAAAATCCCAGCTTTCCCATGAGAGGGCCCCAAATAAATCCATTTGAGAGAGAGAGAGCGAAAAAGATCGAATTTTTGGCATTTGGAGAGGGAGATGAGGAAGAGGAGGGGAACCTGCGAGGGAGTCCTGCTGGGCTGTGACGGCCTTGTGCATCTCGACGAGCTGCTCGCAGATGGTGGCGTAGACGGAGATCTGGCGGCGCAGCACCTCCATCTGCTCGTCGGTCATCACCTTCACGTACAACACGCCTTCCGCCACCCCTTCCCCTCCCCCCCTCCTCTCCTCCTCCATTCCCCTGTTGCTCTGACCGCTGCTGTTAGCCCCACAAGTCTTCTCCCACTCCACCCGACCCTCAAAAAAGTCCCTCCTTTCTCTCTCCCATATCTTCTCCTCCTGTCTTTGGGCGGAAGAGGCAAGTAGAAGTGGTGAAAGGAAAGTAGAAACGAGGGAAGACGCGCACCAGTACGAAAGGTAAGCACGCGCGAGCACCCGAAGATTGGGGACTCTCTCTCTCTCTCTCTCTCTCTCTCTCTCGGCTCCTTAAAAGTAAGTTTTTTGTTACCATATACGAAGAGATGGGTGGATATTAGTAGGCGTACAGGAGACGAGCGGGGGCCGGCGGCTACGGATGGAAAGAGAGGACAGGACGAGGACAGACGGAGGAATAGTCTACACTACAGAGTATAGAGAGAGACAGAGAGGGTAAGGTGTTGGTGGTGGTGGGTATACGTTGAAATCTCCATGCCATCATAATTGCTAGTGCCGGATCAAAGTTTTTGATGTGATTTTGATATGAAATGATGCGGTGCTGGTGGTAGTGATGTTTCTCTCTCTTGTCACTGGTCAGTGCGTGACGTTGGGGTCAAGCCTTCCATTCCATTACCTTTTCCAAGCCAAATGCCGCAGCTTTTAAGGTAAGAGAGACAGAGAGAGAGAGGGATGGAAGGAACATTTGTGCTAGTTGAAATCTTTGCTTGACTTATACTTATGAATTGCTGTCTTATGATTTACATAATGAATAAGTATATATCACTCAAAGTTGTTTATCATATATGTCATTGTTATTGAGTCAAAAATCTGTCTTTGTGAAATTGTTGTTTATACTAATGTTATTGTTGGCCATTATGGGGGCAGTCATGGCATAGTCATATTGGCAATTTCATATTTGATTATAGTTAAATAGTGTTATTATGGATGTATGCTAAAAATAATAATTGATATATCATTAATTTTGTTTATTACTAAAAATTCATAACATGGCAGTTATCATTGTAATGTGATGCTGTACAATATTGATCATGGAAACATTATAGATTTTTAGATTTTACGGGTTTTATTAAGGTAAGCTAACACTGTCGATAACTTTATAATGGTTGTTATATATTTTTTTTGATGCAAGCTGATCGTTTATCGAAATTGTTTGCCGTATGATATGTCATTTTATGCATGCATCTTGTTGATGCTTAGATATGGCTGAACATAAAACGTTACCTCCATGCAAGATATCTGCCAATCTGCATCAATTCATTTGTTTGATCCAATCTTGCAAAGGTCATGCACGAGCTCACCAAATTAGGTCAGGCCCCTGGTGAGGACGAGATTGGGTTAGACAATATGAATCAACCTGGCTAACGTGAACCATGGCCTACGTATCTAGGATGGCAAGTCTTACTACGTAACGGAAGGTACTTTGACTGATAATTATCAATGCAAACCATATGGTGTTTTATTTGAAGTGCAGAAAGGAAAGGAGACCTGGGGATCTAAATCACCTATAGATCTTCTTATTCCCTCTTGACTGTTCCACCACCGGTTTTTTTCCGATTAAAGAGCCTACCATCAGCTTCTTGGCAAATACCAAATATTTGAATTCTTGAATGGTGGTAGACCAAGGCATCTATACCCTTGCACAATTAGATCATACAAACATGACCCTCGACGTACTCAGTTTAATCATGTCGAAAGCGTAAGTAATGCCAAAATCATCGTCATACTTGCACTTAGACTTTTATGACCCATGTTTTGCACCAATTTTGGGCAAAGAAAATGTTGCATTCATCCCCCTACTCTGTTCTCCAAAGACCATCCACCATTAAGATTTGTATCGATTTCGTGCTAGTGCTGATCATGTCTTTATTACAATGCATCATTCTTACAACACTTCTTATAGATCAGAAGCTAGGAAGCCCTGTAGATTGGATTTGCAAGCTTTACTCTTCGTTTTTTACCCTCCTCATCAGCATAAGCTTTGTTATATTTATAGCTATTCCTTGTAATAATCAAAGAAAATAACAGAGTTGTAACACCAATAGGTAGAGAAGGTTCGACGATTCTACTGTATGATTTAAATTATCTCATGCACCCTTTGTCCCTAGCACCATTTTCTCATCCCATTGGATAAAACTAATAAAATTTTATAATCTAGTCACATAATTGAGTGCATGAAGACAACTTAGTGCATTTTTTAAGAACTAGTATAGTGACTATAATCATTGATGCATCTGTCTAATGCTACAAAATGTCAATGTTTTTCCACCAACTATCATTGAACTAGCATCCTTCTCCAGTACCATGTCCACGAAGTGTCTGCAAAGGTCTCTGTCCACAGCTTTGGTCCTATTTTCTTAGCAATTAATCTAATAAGTTCCCATGTGCCTCATAACCTAACTTCGAGCTTTAGTAGGCCCATGTTCCTACTCTCTCCTGACCTCCAAACTCTGTAAGGTTTTTGGTCTCCCCCATTCCACCCTAGAGACATAGAGGAGACAAATTAAGAATGGACTGCATGTGGCTCTCTGCCTAATCTTCTTTAGGCTCGGGGTTCTAAATATTACTTATCCTATGTTCATTAGATTCTATTGGAATTTCATTGGATAGTAGACATGCGTACAATTCGATGTTTCAACTCTCAACCACCCTAGAGTATGTTATCATATAGTAAACGTATTCGGCTTGACTCCTCTTAAAGAAATATTTAGATTTTGAGGCTCCATTATATAAACCATGCTTGAGTCAAATGCAAACCTTGCAACATGCTATAGTGAGAGAAACTTACTTGGTTCCCTCTTTCATTTCTCTCAAAGCATAAATATATAGACTATGGTTTTGTCTGCTCTGATTTTGTCCGGCAAGAGCTGAGGAAGGAAACCAGCCATATGGTTTTATGCCTACCTAATCATAGTGTTTGCTGTAATATATTAATTATCCTACTCCAGCCTCATAGATTTGGTTGGCATGTCAATAAAATGGTATACATGCGCTCATCTCAACTGTTCGAAGTAGCCTGTTTTTCCTCAGTTCAATTAATCTAGAATTGGTCCAGTTTTATGTTATTCCCATGAGCAAATGTTATGGTGATATGGAAATCTTATTGGAAAATATTATATATTGGATGTTAGACATCATGTAATTTTTTTTTCCTACTCCCTTTTGTTTTGTCTCGGCAAATGGACCGTGTTTTGCTCTCCCTCATCGATGCTCGCGGATCCCTCGCTAGTAGTCTCGAGTCACGGCAGTTTGGCTTCCATAAAGCTAGACCCAGTCCCCTTCCGCGGAAGGTGAGGGAACTTTTCAAAGCCATGCCGCAGAGAAAAGGCATCATATCACTTGACTTTCTTACGTGTTTGTGGGGCTCGACTTTTGAAATTTGCACCCCCACCGGTCTCTGTTCCGGTCCTTCAGCTGGTCCCAGTGCTGAAACTCATCCATTTGATTGCGGTTGCAGGGTAAAGCTCGAAAGAACAAGCGAAAAAAATTTACTCAGGTAAGTAAGTTAGAAAAATTTTAGATTTTTAGAGATTGCATAACAACCTATATTATCTTATATTATTTTTTTATTAACATGATCCGATATCTTTAATATTATTTTTTTTTATTAGCATGATTCTATATCGGTAGCATTATTTTTTTTTATCAGTATAATTTTGTTAAAATAATTTTAGAAATCTCAACTAATATTATTTATATGGAGTTTGTATACGAGTATATATAATCCTTGAGAGAGATGTAACAAATATGATGGAATAGAAAAATAAAATCATTTTTTTCTTTTATTTTTATCTTATTCTATAAATATTTTAATAGTGCCGGTCCTTCTGGTCCCCGTGCTAAAACTCATCTATTTGATTGTGGTTGCAGGATAAATTTTGGAAAGAACAAGTAAAAAAATTTACTCAAGGAAGTTTGAAAAAACAGAGATATCCCATGGAATAACAGATTTGCATTTTGATTGGATGGGAAAGTATGAGATTTTTATTCTGTAATGATGTTATTTGATTCATGGAATAAATTGAAGGAATAAATAATAATTTTGCTAATAAATCAAATAAATTAAACCTAACAAGTATATACATGAAAATCAGCAAACAAAATATATAACAATAATAATAAATTTTCTTGCACAGATAAAATGGCCCTTCCTTCTATATGGGAAGAGAGGATTCGAGAAAGATGAGGGACCTGAAACCTTCAAGCTCAAAGGGCTAACCATCGGGGAGTTATTGGAAACCAGCTGAAAGAGCTTTGGCAGGGTTAGAAAACTAGCATGGAAACAACGAATAGGGGAAAGAGATGAGGTTATTGGAGAGGAGGCTCGACAAAGGAGGGGCAAAGAAGAAAACCAGACAGAGAGAAATTTCTTAATTATTAATATGGAATAAGTAGATGTCGGAGAATAGGTTATTTTGGCCTCCTACGAAGAGAAGTTTGGCAGGAATAGGGCGGCAGAAGTCTCCCATTTCCACCAAACGCAGCCTTGTTTGGTAGGTCTACCTACAAACATGGTATCGTACTAAAACACGGTGGGAGATGCAATAGCCTGTATGAATGTGACGCTTCAACTAGTTTCAAATCTAAGGCTGGTTTGATTCTACGCAACGAAAAAATTAGCACTTGACCTACGTGGCATGTTATTGCAGGATATTTGCAGGTATAATTATTGGCGAGCCAAACTGATGTCTCGTTAAGTAATGGAGGGTGGCAGAGTACCAACTCATATTCGTGACAGAGTCAAGTCATTTAATATGAATGATCAGGGCTTGGTTCCCACTCATCCAAGTAGCCCAGATTCCTCATTTTCCGATTCGACAAAAAAGTTCAAGTAATGGAGAATGGAATAGTTGAATTCCTCTCTCTCTCTCTCGTATAAACACAATCACGATGCGCACACTAGGCCGGCTCATTAACTCCTTTCATGGAAGGATGTCGACTATTTGATCGAGGGACCAGCGAAAACAACTTTAAGATTATCACAATCACCATCATGTCTTTATTGCATGAATAGACAGGCAGTGACAAAAATAACCACTATGCGCTGGCTCAAGGATCATACCGTGCATGAAACAAAATTACCCTCATAGCATACCATCATGCAGTGTATCACAACAAAAAAAGGGCAATGTAAAAATATTTGTAAAAAAAAAATTAATTTTATTTTTCTGTTTTATTATATTCGGTACATCTTAGAATTATACATACTCATGTGCAAGTTCCATATAAAAAAAATGATATAAGCTGATATATAATCACGCTAATAAAGAAAAATATTGTAGGTGATACAGACTGTCCCTAAAATTATCCAAACAAAATTATACTAATAAAGAAAAATAATATAAGTTGATATGTGAGGCATATGTTTAGCATCATATCGGCTATACATAGGATAGATCTTGTAAATTTATCTAGAATAAAAAAATTTAAATAATAACTTCTGGCTATATTGTGACTCAAAGTAGCCCAATATTAAAGGTTACAATTTTGGATTCCATGGAGTAGTTTCAACAGCACATAGGATAGCATCCACAAGAACCAGGCTCGTAGTGGGGCCCATATCACATGAAAAAGAAGGAAGAAAAAAAGACCACCGATGTTTGAAAGAGGATCATGTTCATTGTTCAAACCCAATCCATCGCCTGCAGCAATATGATGGTCAACCGAACCGGACAACAACTAAACCATGTGCTGCATGTGGGCTCGGCGAAGCCACAACACGTGGCACCACCGAAACAACGGTCATTATACACTCAGAGGGACGTAACTCTATCTTAACCATAGAAAATTAATTAAACTATCAGTTTTAATCGAATTAAGGGGGCGGTTTGCTTCCAGGAGCTCCGACAGGCCATGTGCAGCGGCACCGTCTCCACCGGCTCAAATTCGGCCATGTGTGTGTGTGGTCCGTGCCACGAGGTGAATTGTAATTAAGACTCAAATTGGATTAGCTAATGACATGAGTACGTGCCACGTTCTTTTTAGTGGCTACTATGGGAATGGTCGTTGGCCTATGAATACGCTTTGACTTTAGTTAATAAATTAAGGCTAGGTTAGATTTCTAGCTAGGTGGGAAAGTAAATTTGCCGATTTCGTATGTGAACTTAGGACCTAGCATGATGCAATCTAAATTGACCCAATTTGACTTGAGAAAAGTTAGGTCAAGAATTCTGGGTCTAGCCCCAAAATCTTAGGTTAGATATAGAATTGAAAGCCGGTTTGGATTTCCATCTAAAATGACAATATGGATTGGATCTAGGTCGAATTGGACAAGGATCTGCCGTGACCTAATTGATGCCTTATTTTCATCTCATACTAGGTTGAGCTTTGTTTTGTTGGTTGTCTCTTTGCCAAGATCTGATGTAGGTTCAGGCAAGCCCAGCCCATAGCTTGACAGGCAAATTTAGGTTCCTATTTGAATTGCAAGGAGTAGTTTATCTACTTTAAGGAGTTGAAGGAGACTGATCCATACTTGAAGAGCTGGATAGAACATTCAAGCAATATTTTTTGGGGGGTCTCAGTATCTGTGTGTGTGCTGTGGGGGGATGTGATATGTTAATTAGTATTTTTCATGAAAGCCTTATTTTCTTTTGCTCATTAATTAACAAATAAATGTTCATGATAATATTGTGATTCCTTTCCAAAAAAAAAAGGATATTTGATATTTTTTTTTCAGAATCAATAATGAAAATTCTCTAAAAGAAATTCTAGGGTAACCAAAATAAAAAGGTAAGACAACCAACCGGCCAAACAAGGACACAAATTGAGGTGCAAACATGAATAACCAGTATTTGATATCAAAATTATATAATCTGAACATGCCAACCTATACTTATCTAGATCCCTTGTGCATATAACTAAAAATTGTATTATCTGAAGTTCAAGTCATATATATATATATATATATATATATATATATATATATATATATATATATATATATATATATATATATATTATTGCATGGCCTCTATTCCTATTGACTAATTGCAGCTTGACTGAAAAAAAAAAGACCATCTAGATGGTTGGTGGGCTCAACCATGTATATTTTGTGGATAGCATGGGACCTCACACCCTGATATAAATGACCATTTACTTTGATGGTAAACCTAGCATTTATTGGATTAGAGAAAAAGGAGTTGAATCTATTCTAGGCTAAAATAGTTTGGTAAACAAAAGACCTCACAATCACTTGTCGAAAAACCCAACCCAAAAAAGTTGTGGGCAATGAACTGCAGCCATTAGCTCAAACATTAGCTAAGTATTTTTTCAATAAATAGCTCTCAGCTAATTCAGTTTGTCCTTAGAAAAAGGATTCTCTCAGGCGCTTATGTGCAATCAGCTAAGTAGTAGTTCCTCAGGTTTGATCAGACTTTGTGCTTTCACAAGCCCCAAATATGTTCATTAACCTTCATTAAGCTTGCAATGAACTCTAAATTGTTCCTTGCCTTCAGGATGATTGCAGAGTTTGAAATGTAAAAATGAATGAGATATGGTAATCATTTGATCATGTGCGTCGTTTGATTCATTAAGATAGTCAGCAAGCACATAAGACAGGTTGTGGCCCTTCGAGCCTCGCCTAATAAAAATTATGGACGGCCGATAACCAACTTCAGACATGTGATGTGGGTCTCACCTAAACCAAGAGGAGATGACCAAGATCAATAGGAAATAGAAGGGTACCTAACTTTGTTGTCGCTACTATATCGTTAGGGCAAGCTGCATGTCCCAACTCATTGATTAAAATGCATGGTTGGAGATCAATTGCGTCGATTGTGTTATACAGTTCCTAGTGAAGACATAAGACTGAGTAAAGCATCTTTTCTATCAGAATAATGCATATGCATGCATTCCACTAAGCTAAATGGGTTGGTGCTGCATGTTAGAAATTTAAAATCGATATACCTCTTATTTCTTTGACCAAGCACTCCACAATGATAACCTAGTAATACAATGGCCAGACACCAACACTATTTTTTCTCTAAAATCAGATATCTCATGTCATTTATCGATGTAAGAAAATATAAAATATATAAATAAATCTACCTCATCCTACCAGTTTAAGTTTTTAGGATAAGTGGTGATTTCAACATGGTATCAGAGCAGAGATCCTGAGTTCGAACCCTGTCTCTGCACTCTTTAACTCTATTATTAAAAATTTCACATGTTGGGCTCGTCTATTAAAGGAAAGTCCGGCCCACATATGAGAGGAAGTGTAAGAAAATATAAAATATATAAATAAGTCTACCTCATCCTATCAGCTTAAATTTTTGGGACAAATGGTGATTTCAACAATCGAACTCCTAGTTCATGAGTTGTAGCGCCTGTTTCTCGTCTTCGATCATTCATCAGAAATCAACCAAATCATCCCTGTTGTCTTTGGAATATGGATTAAATATATAAAATATATCTGAAAGTACATCGCCAACTCTATACTGGAATCTGATATCATGCTACTAAAGTCAGACAAGAGTACGAACTATTAGTACTGCCTAATGAAGAAGGGAGGGAAAAAAGAAAAAGAAAAAAAAAAGGTTTATGGATATCACGACTGAGATAGTTGAAAGATTTCCAAGATCTATTCAATTGAAAAAGAAATCAAAGTTATCATTATACACTTAAGCAAATCATTTCAAGATTAATTTGTCGAAGTGTGTTCAGGTTCAAAGCTCGGAGCTGAACAAAGATTTGGTGTAACAGAAGTCCAGGATAAAAGATCAGAAAAATACTCAGTAGGATGATTATGATGGTGATTAGAAAGTACGAAAACTTATGACAAGATCACAAGTATCTAGCGGTGGTTGGGTTTGATAAATCCATAATTTCTTGTATGATCATAAAGAAATTCACCTTGACAAAAAAATCAAGCCAGGGTACAAGTGTGCCACAAGATAGAAAGAAGCAAGTTAGATTTTGATTTCAAAACCTCAATATTAAGAAGCTTATTTTCATGTTATCAAAATTGTGACAGACAAATAATGACAGCCACTGACAGAGGTGATACTCAAGTTTTAAACAACTAAAACAATAGCAGAAGAGTTTTCCATGCTACAGATCTTTAGTGGAATACATGGAACAAAATTCAAAGCATATGCTCACTAATGCATAAGCCCTACTTTTCCCATCTAACTTCACAAATATCTTAAAAAAAAAAAAAAACGAAGGGAGCAAGATAGAGGTGGCCATGGTAAGAGAAGTTCTTGACAGTACGAGGTTTCATGTTGCTTGCTAAGTATGAAGGATTTTAAATAAAGTGGAGTATTTTTTTGGAAAAGATCTAGATAAGTTTAAGACAGGATGGATTGTAGATAAATATGTCAAGAAAAAAAAAGAAAAAAAGAAGAATGACAAAAGAAAAGAATGACAAACAGACGATACCTGGGAGATCAAAGTGCAGTCCCCCTAATATCCAACAGTAAAGAAGACAGTTCCATTGGCAACAACAATTCTGTCAGCCTTGCCTCAACCAAACAAATCAGTTATTTCATATCATTATTAGGTGCTGATTATGTTTAAATAAATAGAAAATATGGTTACAAGTATTCTCCACATCATGTACGCTTTTGTGAAGCACTGACATACTCACTCGTCATTTACATTCAGGGACACACAAGTTCTCACAAGCATTTCATACATTAATCATGTCTCATATGCCACATTGCTTCAACTTCGCATCCCCCAACCATCACATGCATAGATGAACATGATTTCATGCAGAGAACTACCTTGTTTCACAAGCCACTAGAAGCACATATCCCGCACAACATCATCAATCAATTCCCTTAAAATCACCAACTCAATCTCCCTCCCTACAACATCGATGTCCTCGCACAACATAGTAGACCAAGTAGTCATCCTTACATCCCGTGCCACCATGCTATCTATAGTGTGTGGTTCATGCATTGAAGGATTTGTATGTCTCTGGATCTGATGCCACAGGTCATCCAACAATTTTTTCCCCTGTGGCACCTCAGCAGGATCTAGGACCCATCTCTTGAACCTAGAGCTGTTCATTGGAATCCCTAAAACACTTGGCAATGCCTCATTCACTAAATCAAATAACATTTTATTTCCTATATTGTTATCACCATGATGTAGGAGAGAAACCCCAGTATCCACCTTCCCGTACTTACTGTAAGCTTCTTCCACTTGCTCAAACACCTTATCAGAGATTGGGTTTATCACAGAATCCCACTTTGAAAATGCTTGATCAGAGGGCTTTCCATTATACAAACCAACAGCAACAAGGATATCTTTTAAATAAGCCTTATCCTTACTTTCTGTCTCTAGTGTTTCATCATCATAAGGTTGTTCGTTTGTTGCCACTGCTTCAGATTCATAATTCTCTGAAAGACTCGGCTCTGGCAAACATAGAACACAAAAAGTCAAAAACATATATACATCATAAGAATTGACATGTTCTGTTTGTGACAAAGCAAGAAAGCAAGAAAGTTACTGCCGAGCAAGGAATTTTATCAACAAGGATGTGTGAATTTAATAAGACAGCAAATAGTGCCTTTTCCTTGTCACTCCCATTAAATTTATATAGCGCACTCTCCGTTCAATGTTATTCCTTCTCTTCTGGCAAGCAGTAAAATGTGATCCATTTGTGACAAGAAACAACAGATTTGAAGAAAACATGGAATCTTCAGATTATGCATGTCTACAGGGAGGCCAATAGGGCCGCGGACTGGGTGGCTACGTACGTGGTCAACCACTCTGCGGACATCATTTGGGTAGGGAAGAGTGAGATGCCTAGTGCGCTCCGAGATATACTGTATTTTGACTTTCTTGGATGTATCGGTATCATATTTGTATGAATCATCCGTTCTAGCGAAAAAAAAGAAAAAGAAAAAGAAAAAGAAAATATGGAATCTTTGGCAGCGATATTTTTAAGCGAATAAAACTAATCATGCCAAAAATACATTTTGTCTCCATGCAGGTCCAAAGTACAGGCTTGGAACGTCTTCCAAACTTCAAGCAGATAGGACGACTTTAATGATGAGAAGCATTTAGTACAAATCCATGCACGCATGTTACTCATCTCAATAAGTGTGAAGCCACTGGAAAGGTTGACATTGAAAGTAATCAATGATCATGTTAGTATATCAAGAATGCTGAATTCATTTGACAATGCCCTTTGTTTGAGAGTGAGTTTTCAAAAGCATGTCAAATGCACAGGAACGTGAAACAAAAAATATTGCAAGTTTTCATGCAGGCACGCAAGGTATACCAACAGGGCTTTAATCAAATATTATGATCTTTCCTACCTGGAAGATTACAGCTTATGTCTCCTGAGCTGCGTGGAGAAGGGTGATATTCAATAAGAGGCACCTCCAGTGGGGATACTGGACTTGGGCTATCTGGCTGACAAAATTCATCATGCAAACTGCTGGATGTGGATGCGGGACTTGGTGGCACCTCAGTAGAGTTATCCTGAGGCCAAAAGATTTAATGAGGGAAAAGATAAGAACTGCATCAGCTTGTTACCTCATATAGCTAATAGCAGAATGGATTCATTTGATCATATAACTTGCCTGTGTAATGCCAGAACATGAAGTAGCTGAGGGTGCAGTTGTAACTGCATTCACAATATCAAATTCACTTGCATTTGATTCCTTCAACAACTGGGTCGTCTTCCCAAATAACCTACCTTTAAGAATGATGTTCTGTTTCAAATTTGAAACTCTGCCTTTGAGATTGAAACCATCTTTCCTGTTTCTCCTCACTTCAGCTGAAGTATGTTCAGACACTTCATGCTTCCTACGGATCTGTGCACCAGTCAGTATATGCTGGTCCTCCAGGAGAAGCTTCCCAAAAGCAGTCCCAGATGCTGGAGCAGATAAAGATCTAATAAGGTTTCGTGATGACGCTGCTTCAGCATCAAATGCCATGCTGATTTCTTGTTCGCGTCTATATATTGGTTCATGCATAGTTTGCTTGTCCTCATAATAATCCATATACCTGTCCATCTTTGAAAATTCAGGCATTGATTTTAGTCTTGCCTTGTCTTTAACCAAGAGGGAAGCTCCAGACCTTCCATTATTAGCCACAGGTTTCTCTAAATCAATTTCATTTTTCAGGATATTCTTCAATCTCTCTGATAGGATTTTCCTTGTGTCTCTTTTGATGAGCTCCGACGAATCTGGTCCATTGTTCTGAACTTCACTTTTATATGATCTTGTAGATTCTGATCGCTTTAGTGTCGTCCCATTGTCTCTAGTTACACTTTCTCTAATTTGTTTCGCTATATCACGAGCAATTTGTTTTGGATCAGTTGACCTTTCATTAGAGAGCACTTTAGTACCACTCCCTCTGATGGTAGTACTAGTTCTAGCCTTCCCTTGCATTTCATATCTGAGCCTTTCTTTTACCTCTTCAAGAAAATCTTCCATACTGCAATCCTTTTGAAACATTGCAGACGAGCCAACCCATGACTCATCAAAACCCTCATTTATTTCAGAACTAGGCTTCAAAATCACTATCCTTGTGGGTGAACAAGATCTCTCCTGTTTTCCTTCAATCCTAGCTACCGCTGAGTATTCAAAAGCATTAGTTTTTGCTCCATTTCTAATAACCATGTCATCCTTTATGTTAATCTGATGGTGCTGCCTCGTAAATCTGCAGTTTGGTAGGGCAATTCCTTGTGGTGCAGCCATCTTTAATTTATCTGTTAAAACAAACTCATTGGATTCCACAGGCTTTTTTTGGGATGAATTTCTCTTAGCTTCCAGATATCTCGCCATTCTTCCTTTGTTTAGATTTTCCTGTGCAAGTAAGCGCTCATCCATCCCTTCTGAAAGGTTATGCTTCAGTTGAAGGGCCCCTGTATGTTCCCACATCTTGGATGCTTGCCATGCCTCAAATTCTTTCTTAAATTTCTGCAGTAGCTCTTCTTGGGGGTGTTCGCGTAGATGCGGTTTTGGCAGTCTTAGGCATTTGGTGATTTGGTTACAATCTTGCTTATTGCCAAATGGAAGCAATATTTGATCAGTTTGTTTGCAGGGAACTGAACTAGGATAAGTATGGTAAATTGAACTACTTTCCATGGCCTTCTTTCTTGCTACATCATTTCTAAAATTTTCTATTTTCCATTCCTTGGCATGGATTTTGGGATTCACATCTGTTGATATTGTGTCCATGCCCATCAAACGGGCAACAACACTCGGGGCATTCTGTCTATGATTTCTTCGGTTAGACATCTCCTCATCGATCAACTTCTTCATAGGGGTTCCCTTACGACTGTAATTCATTTTTGTGGAGTGCTGCTTCACCTGACAGGAATACTGATATTCCAAGGTATCTAAGTAAACAAGACTACTTTGTTCTTAAAGATATGAAATCTGTAGATAAAATATATTTGACTATGAAAAGCAGCTTTAGAAGAATTCCCTTGGAAAATAAAAGAAAAAATAAAAAAGGTTAAGAATAAAATATTTTTCTTCCGCCGCTACTAACATCAAGGCACCTAACTAGCAGGATTCCTAGTTACTCCTCTTGAATTATCACCATCCTGAAAAGGCATAAACTTAGACCACAGCCATGAAGCATGGGAGCAGAGTGATATGCAGAAATAAATTTTGTTATACGCCGCTAAGAATCCTACAATATCGATCGATGATATAAAATTTACAAGAACAACTGGATGTCCAGAAATGACAGAAAATTATTGCATCGTGATAAATACCAAATGTATTCTGCCAATAGTCAAAAAAAGCAAGATGAGATGGTGAGAAATACCAATGACAGCACTTACCAGCTCATTTGGATGTCTAACTAATATATGCCAACAAAAGTCTTTAAAAGAAGGTCTCTTCCTATTATTACACCATGTTCAGTAAAGAATAAGCAGACTCATTGGTAATCAGATCATACTATTTTTCAATTTGTTTGATCAGAAAAAGCATCCGACACGGAACAAGCAGAAAAGCCTACTTTTGAATTGTAAATCTGAGCCAATGGCTAGTGACAAAGCTCTTGCATGCGATTATCATGCAACGAATACCTTGAAAGTGATAAAACAAATTGTACAGGGCACAGTTATTTTCCATTTTCCAGAATATGTGCAACTTTTGAGAAAGTGAAAGAAAAAGTTAATTCAAAATATCAATAGGCAGCTTCTATGTAATAATCCAAATTATATCTGAAAATCCAGAATCTCAGAAAGTCATATGGTTCTTTGTTTTTTAATATCAGGATTAAACAGCTTACCGGAATGTTCTCATGAATGACATGATTAATTCGAGATACTTCAATAGGCAACTCTAAGCTGTTTCGAGGAGCTTCAAAACCTACAAAAAATGCAAAATCACTATCACAACATCTGCAAGCTGAGGGAATAAACACCAATCATCATAGACGGTAATAGGAGAAAATGTCCTAAACATGACATCAAATAATTATGTGTTCTCTTTGGAATTATCTTTTCTAATTTCAGGTGGAATTCATCATAACAGCATTAACATTAACATAACAAACACACTTAATTAAATGAATTTGCTAGTTGCAGTCCTCACCGTCACCGTATCTCTTATGTGCAAACCTTCGAGATGTGCCAGCCTGATTGAAATCAAAAATTTGTGTTATGCCCCCCATGGAGCCTGGATGCTACCCAAATAAGCTGATCAAGCTCTCAAGCATCAACCCTAAATATCGCCTAGGGTTTACTCTATAAGCTGCAAGAAACATTTGGGTTTTAAGAAAACAAAATCAGGGAACAAACATAAATCAATCATTAAAGGACTTGAAATCATAAATTAAGCTCCCACAATTATGAAGGTTCATCTTTGGTTGTCAAATCATGCAGTGAATAATTAGGATACAACTACTTGCAGTGATTGCTAGGTGCTCAAATTTCTACATGAATTCATATTAACAAGGATAGCTTTGAACAAGTATATAGGTTTTCAGAAAGAATATTCCTACATTTTAATATGAAAAGTAATCAAAACCGTGAGACGGATGACAAAAGTGAGATCAATGGATAATATATTTTCCAGAATTTTGTTTTACACAAAGGAAAACTTGCAACTCAAACGAATGGAAAACCACGGACCCAGCTTACTCTTCTTTCTCAGACAGCGGCTGTGCTCAAAAAGCAATGACCAATCGACAAGAGCTTGGAGAGATACAGACAGGAAAAAATTCTAAAATGAAAGTACAATGAAGTCAGAATGATTGCTAACTCTGCTGCTTAGCCTCAAGAATGTCGACGAAGGACAAGCTCCAAAGGCAACGACTTGAATGACAAAACACTGGGAAGTATAATAAGGCAATCCAGTCTTTGCTCTTATAACAATCACTTGATTCGAAAGGGAATTAAAAGTTATGCTGCTTAATCCAACATGAGACTTAAAAAACACAAATAGATCATCGAAAACATTTTATAAGAAACGGAACCACAAGATTTTTCCCAGACCATCTTGTGATTAAATCCATTTCCTTCCCTTAATAAAAAGATAGTTGGGAGATTTCAACAATCATCTTCTTGTCAAACTGAAAATTCCATGCAAGAAACCAACAATGGTAGAGCTAAGATAACAAAAGGAATTCAAGAATTTGATGACTCTTACACTGAAAAAAGAATGAAGAAACCAAAAAAAAAAAGAATCTTTGTGCTATAAGTCTAAAACTACAGCAGAGACATACAGATCAAAGAAACACATGATCTTGAGAGACAAAATTTGACACCACAAACTATAGAGTGGAAAAACAACACCAAATGTTCTTTGTTTCTTCAATGATCAAACCTTTATCACCAGAAGGAGAATTCCTTGCTAGCTCCGCCTTGGCGCCTGAGAAAGATTGTGAAGAAGGGAAGCGGAGGAGACAGCCAGGGCTTCTTCTGGCTTGAAACCCGAAAGGTGGTGGAAATACTGAGCTTTTTGAAGAAGAATCCATGCGAAGTGAGGGATAAAAAACAAAGAATGCGAAAAAAAGAGAATCGGCCGTCAAAAAAATAAAAAAATAAAAACTTCCGTTTTTTTTCCTTCTATCTTACTCCGGCCTTTTAACCTCCCCTGTGATGAAGCTATGCTGAGAAAATGGAAACGAAAACGGAAAGCCGTTTCCCTGAATACTTCTTTTTGTGTGGGAATGAGCAAAGTAGGAATAAAGCCTAGCAGAATATTATACCAGCCAAGCAGATAAAAGTAGAACTGACAAGTGATGCCAGTAACAATTCTCCCTGTTTTTTTTCATACGAGTCGGAATCTTCCACAGTCCAATCCCACCCAAGCTTGAGTTAGAGAGGTGTCAGGTCTGAGATCATGAATCATTCATGAATGGTGTAATAACCGAAGCATATATAATGTTAGATTCGTGCTATTATGCTGATCACAAACAGCCAAATAGAAACACAAAATTGCTATTTAAAGGGGAATAACAATTCCTATTCTGTTTGTTCTTATTCTCTCACCAAATGTGATTGATTTTGCCGTTTCCCTTGCCGTTTCTATAATCTGATTTTATTTTTCAATTAATAAAGCTAAGGTACAGCTCACGCGGGAGAGGTGGTTGGTTGGTTGGTTGGTCGTTGCTTTTCCGCACCGAGTCTTTCCATTTGGCGCCATTTTTTATATATCAAGTTCCATCGTTTGGGTCCATTATAAAAACTGGGTTTCATCTAAGCTCGCTGGAGGTTTTGAATGCTTACTGGCAGATCAACGATGATTCTAAATTTATTCTATCCAAAAAAATAATGTGAATGTGCGTGTGATCCTTCCAATCGATGTAGCAGCATAGAATTAGATGTGCAATGAATGGGTGGAAAAGATGTATGCATACAAAAAAAAAAAAAAAAAGGATAATGATCGTGCTTTCGATGTGTGTCAAACAGCTAGATGATTATATCACGTACTGAGCACCAGAAAGCTGTCACAACTTAGGATCTCATCCAAAAAAAAGCTAATCGAAAGGTATTTTTGGAGTTCCTTAGTCCTATATAAGTATTTAAGATCTTTTCGATGAATAATCAATATAGAACTAAGTATACACCCTAGCCTAATAGGATGATCCAACCCAAAAGAACATAGAATTAGTCCCGTGAAAGAAGAGGAAGCAATGGTGCTTAACCTATTCCACTAGCCATCTTAACTCATGTTCTAAGTTCAGACAACAAGAGGGATGTGGCTCTAGGATGCTATCCTACTTGACCCTTCCACGTCCTCTCCTCTTTGGGAGAAGAATTGAGGAAGGACTGAGATTTTTTCAGCTGTTGTGGAAGGCCAGAAAGGCCAACTTGCTAGTTAGAGTACTCCAATCCAAGACGGCAGATTGTTTTTTTTTTTTTTTTGAAGTAAAAGTTCATTTTGGCAAGAAAGAGTTTGTCAAATACTAAGCTTGGCCAGTAGAATGCCAACCAAACTATTTAATATTAAAAATGACTATGCCATCATAAATATGTATCTTTCATGACCTTGTGTTTTGTTTTTTGGTTGATTCATGGCCTTGTTAAGTAGCTGTTGTAAGCTGTTACAGAATTTATAATAGTTGCTCCAACAATTTTTTCTTCTGAAAAATAACATAGATAGCATGATTTGCTATTCCATAAAATCTTCGAACTCTGACTGTCGACACATAATATTGATGACCAAGTCATACAAAGCTTGGTGTTTGTGCTGTCACGTTTGCCATCCATCAGCATACAATTTCAATGGTTAAGAAGCTTTGATCAGCCTAATGGCCTTTGAAGTCCATCCATGCTCTTATTTCAAAGAGAACTTGTCATTAAGACAGGTATGCAAGATTAAAGAAAAAAAAAAGAAGATAGACACGTTGAATTAAAGTTTAAGAAAGAAGGGGTCCATGAGTTAATATGATCGATTCGGCTATCTCTATGATGAAAAGTATATATAAAGCCCAATTTCTTTTCAAGGCTTGAGCCTTTAAAAGTCTTTTAGGTAAATGTGGCCCATGGGTCAGGCTGGAGCAAGAAGAATGGCCTTGACTCTTGACTCTTGAAGGGGTGGAATCACTTTAGAAAGGAGAAAAGGAACCCAAACAGGGGGGCCATTGTGAAGTCACATGGTAGGGACATGGCTCAAGTAAAAAGGGGTCTTAACTTTGATTTGTTAGCAACTTATCATAAGCAGCAGCAAATTAAGAAAGAACAAACCAGCCGAGTTTGATGCCCATGGAGTCCAACCTCTCTTTATTAAATGTTGTTCTCCACAGGGACCTTTTGATGACCACTTGAGACTGTGAAGGACTTGATCTTATCTTGTGCTCAAAAAATCTGAAGCAAGGGTTTTTGTGTGTTGTAAAGGATGGTTGGGAAGAGTGCAGCCTATTGGCAAGGTGCATGTCATCAAAGGACCTCTCTGTTTGATCTCTTTTTTCTTCTTTTTTCTTTGCCACCTTCACCTCTAATGATTTTTAGAGAGTACTCACCATGTGACTGTTAGCTAAAGCTTCATGAAGTTTAGAACTATCTCTCTCTCTCTCTCTTTGAGCCATAATGATGGCATGCGGTGAGCATCACGTTCTCCTACATCAAGAGAAAATTATTTTTCAAAACAATCATGTTTACATTTGGCAGAAAATATTCTAATTGATTTACAACAAAAGTTTTATGCTATTATATCTTTCAAATTTATCTCGCCATGCCTTACGTTCAAGTTCATAAGTAGCTTTGTTTGAGTGACTAGGTTTATACTGGCTAGGTTTTTTTTTTTTAAGATAAGTTAGTTAGGTTATGAACATGGAGGAACGGCTAAAGAAGAGAAATATTAGAGAATCGAAAGGAAGAAATTTAATTAGGAAAATTCATTGGGAGAATTGGTAGGAAGAATAAGAGAAAAAATTGTAATTATGAAATCATCAACAAAAGGAAAGGAGTATTGCCAGTTTGCTCACTCTACAAACTCAAAACTTAATATAGAGAGCCATTAGCGGGGACTAGTGAAATAGTTATTTGCTTGCACAATTTCTCATGTTACCTACTCACACGGATTAACCAATGTGTAAATCCATTTGTACATTTTGACAAACATAAAGATATTTATAGTTGATTATCAATACCGAAAAGATCAATTGCTCTTCAAAACAATTGTTGTTGAAGTTATGCTTCACATATGTTCATAGCTTTTCTCTTTATAATACTGGCCGATTCAGTAAACCTAGTCTTATATGACTGTGCTTGCACTGGTTTAACAAAAAATTAACCTAAGCTAACCCATATTTCCAATCAAATCAGACCGAGCGATAATTTTTTTTGGTTCAATATTAGGCTGGAAAACGTTGATCTCATTGAAAACCGGGCTGCTGATGTTTGAGCAATCCAACCCAAAAACTAATCACAAGATAAGGATGCCAGCCCAAATCAGAACATGTCCTGAGCCTACCTGATCTGGCCCGGCATAAGTTGTGTTTTGGATTCAAAACGTTTGGCCTTTATTTGACTGGGTTGGGTCGACTTGGGCATCTTGTTGTTTGGCTTGGGCTGGAGTTGGCCCAACTCACAAAGTTGCACCCATGTCTCATGTTAGGTAAATAAAAAAAAAAAAGAAGTAGAAGAGATTGACTCGACTCAGCGAACTTGGAACGAGTTAACACGGTTCGGCAAAAACTATTCCAAGCAATGAAGCTCCCGGCGAGGATCGAACTCGCGACCTTTCGCTTACGAAGCGAACGCACTACCACTATGCTACGGAAGCAGGCACGCGACCGTAGTGAATATAACCATTATAAATAATAATTTCTTTGCACTGTTCCTTACCCAAAGTATCTTAGTATATCCGTGAACGGTTGGGGCATGATTTCCGATTAGAATAGGATCTTAAGGTGCATTCTGGAACATGAATATCAAACATGATATTTACCGAGCGTATCGAGTTATATTCTAAAGATAAGCCCCTGCTTAGCTTTTCAAAGTATTTTCTCGAGCTCCATTAGAATTTATTTTTTGTTGCATTTGTAGCTATGAAGATAGTACATTAATATGAATTTGGCTGTCAGGAAAAGAAATGTGAGTGCTTCTATTGCTCCATTGCTATTTAAGCTGAGAACAGGAGATAGGGAATGAGCTATATATGAAGTGAATTCTCTGCTTGTGAAGTTCAAAGATTCTCTCATGGTGTTCCTATGATGTAACTATAGACTTCTGTTTGATTCTCTTCTGCACTGCTCTTTAGCTATAGCCTCAGACCAATGAGCAAATAGTGTCGAATTAGCATTGCAATTTCTTCTGGAATCTGGCCAGCTCCCTCTACCAAGGAACTTATCCTGGGTTCTTGTGTTCTTTCAGGCTATAATACAGATAACATCAAAGTATTAGATCTTGTGGTTACCGGCAGCATAGAGTTACTTTACAAACCATCATAAATTAGACAAATTGAGTTGCAAATAGAACACGAGCACATGGAGCCAAACAAAAAAGAAGTCTTCAGAGAGAATGTTCAACATGCAGCTCGATGCGAACATGATCTCTGGTGGCATCCTTGTTTCTTGCATCAAGTGCGAACAACCCAGCATTTGGAATATTACAAGTAGCTGAAATTGGTACAAGTTTAGAACGCTTAGAGGAGAAAAATGAAAAAGATATGCATTAGAGCAGTCTCAATGTTGCAGAGAATGGTATCGAATGTGCCCAATAAATAAAAAAATGTCCCATGACCAGCTTTTGGTCATGTTGATATTGTCCATTAAAGAACAGAATGTGTCGGTACATCAATTCAGTGGCATTACCAAAAGATAGCAGATATCTTTTAGTGTCTGACAATTCAATCTCCAAAAATCCAACATTGAGACCACTCCATAAAATACAAATGCATGAATATATTAGTAATGAATGAATAAATTAACAATTAGATTCAGCTGGCCAAGCAGTGGTACTGTTCACTATAAATTTCTGCTTCATGTCATCATACTAGAAGGAGAAGAAAAGGGCATCTCGTTTCAGTAAAAGCATGTGAACAATGAAGGATGAAACCATTTGGAACTTAAAACTATTTGAGTTAAATTACATCCATTTGCGCTATGTTGTCCTTGGATATTGATATCCCAAAAGGTTTCGGAAAGTGTAGACATGCATGTCATGCATGTCTACACTTCAGGACACCATTTTTACGATGGCTAGTGCTCATGCATGTCATGCTGTCCAAATCCAGAAGTTTTTTTCTCTTTTTTTTTTGGAGGAAAAGGAGGCAATGGAAGAAAAAGAATATACTCGCGCACAAAGCAATAAAATTCTGCAGGTAAAGACAACTTCCAGGTAGAAGATTTCTAGTCCGGCAACTACCAGGGCTTACAAGAAGGAGAAAGTTCAGTAGCAACCAAGAGTTTAGAGATCGCACCGAAGAAGGGATAAAAGCAACAGCACAGCCCAGCAAAAGGACTTGGAGATTCTCCAACTTAAGAAGTCGGCTGTCTGAGTCGCCTGTCGGCGAATCCAAAAGTAGCTAAATCCTTATGATCTCAAAGTGTATACCAGTCATTAAAGAGATGAATGACTTTGAAAATAATGGCAGAAGGCAAAGAGCAGCGTCTGAGAAAAATACGAGCATTTCGTTCTTGCCAACAGCTCCATATAACAGCAGCAATTAGCATAAGAATAACAGGCTTTAATTCCTTTGAAAAATGTTTTTTTTTCCTCAATTTTAGGCAGACGTCCTGAAGGTCTCCTTTAGGGAGCAGGACTCCAAGAGATGACTCCCAACAGATGTGTGACTGATTCCACAGGGCAGTTGCAGAGGCTGCACCCCCCTCCATAGATTTACCCAGTTTCTATGACAACCTCTCTCTTGTTTAGTTTGTTCATAAGGTTTAGCCAAAGACAACATCTTACTTTTGGAGGGGCTTTGATCTTCCACCATGAGAGACAAATATCATTTGACACCCCTCGAATTAATGAAGCAATAAAGAGAAGAGATCAAGACACCTGAAACATTTATCAGTCAATTGATGGAATCCTGAATTGCACCCAGCTGAAATCCCTCAAGAAAAGCTTTTAACTGCTCAAGCTCCCTTTGAGCTACAATGGAAAGAGTTGAAGGGCATTTGAAACTCCATGAAATAGACCTGATATTGAAAAAAATTTCTCCAAAAGTGTTGGCACTCTAGATTTCAGAAATCTTAAACTATGAAGATATGAGGATAATATAGCTACATATATGATCATGCACTGGATACCAAAGAAACAACGCTGCTGAAGCTATATTAAGCTATAGTGCTCTTCGTAAAGCATTATTCCGAATCATTCACATGCAGCAGGACTGGTGTGGCAGTTGCAATTTAAGGAGCTGAAAACAAATAAAAAAGGCAAAAAAGGGAAGGAAAACGGGCATTAGAGGATGTAAGCTTGCACCTCCATAATCAATGTATATGATGTATTGTGAAAGGTCTTGCTGTGTTGACAAGTAATTGGTTGTGAAGGAAACTAAATGTGCAAGACTTGCAAAGGCACCATGCATATATGGTGAATGTATAAGAGATCATTTAATTAAGCTTATACTAATGCCCATAACTTAGCTTCTAAAGAAGAAGAAAAAGATATCATAAATTGTATAAATGAACATCATGTAACAAGAATTAAGCAGGCTGAAATGACCCAGTTCATCAAGGATGAAATGCCATGTGCACTCTTTTGATTTGACATCATGGCACACATTTAAATATATTGATAAAAGGACCACTCTCATTCTTTTTCCGGACATTCCGAAACATTACATTGCGGTACATTACATACGGACCTAAACAACATTTTCAAAATGATGTTTGAGATGATCATATTAAGAGTAGATTTCCAAAACAATTGATGTTGAAATCTTTGACATCATAGTGAAATAACATTAACATCTAGATGCCTTCAGACAACCTCCAAGAATATTATTTTCACGACATTCATAAACAGGTGGCAGTGTTTGAATCTCAAATTAATACCATAACGAACAAAATTTGTAACTTATATATGTGATTTTTTGGTAAATGTATATTATATTTGTTGAGGCTTATTCCAGTAGCTGTTACTTTCATCATGCAGTTGATGATGATACAAAAATTTCTATCATAATCATGAAGTAATATCAGGAATAAATTTCTTTTCCAGAGAAGATGAAATGTTCGCAGAACAATGACAGCATGCCAGAGACTGCCTTATGTTGGTTTTCACCTTCAGATGGAAATTATCTGAATCTGATTAGAAGCATGCAATCACTATATTGGATGGCATTCCTTATAACTCAGAAGGCTGTTTTCCGTTATTCCAGATCAAATTGTTGGTAATGAGTAATTTTGTCTGGTTAAGATTAATGCTAGATTTACACCATCCACCATATAAGAATGAAGTGCCACCGCCAGGTATAGTCACCTCCAGTTTGTGATTCAATTATCGAAAGCTCCATAATCCTACGTACCAAATTATTTCCTAATAAATTTGTTACATTTTAAAATAATCATTGCCAACCATTTTTATCTTATTGACACTTCAATATAGGTTTATAATTTAAAACATAGTAAACTCATGAACGCTAATACATGGCCAGAGCTGAGATGAGCTTCATTACCATTTAGCAATCATACGAGTCCCAAGAGCTCCCAGTCTTGATATTTTTCACCTTTAACTCCCGGTAGCACTTCTAGCGCATTTTCTTTGCCCATTGATCACTCCTAGTGCATTTTCTTGGTCATAACAACTGATGACTAAGCATTCAAAAGAATTCATCAGTCAGCTTATAATATCGGAGCTGAAACTCCAAAGCAGCTCTTAGAATAAAAAAATGTCAGCAGAAAAAGATACGTAAGAGTCAAACCTGTTTCACCCAAGATGGAACAAGAGTAATTATTGTCCAAATAAGCAACAAAACTTCCTTGATAACATAATTATTGATCTTAAGGAACGAGAAAGAACAGACCTTGGCATCATGCGGAAGTTTGCTGCTAAAACGATTTGAAGAGGAAAAGGCTACTAAGGGCATACCAAGTATGGACAACCCCACGTCGCCAAGAACGGAAAAGACACCCTCGTATCCACAAACTCCGCCACATGAGGAAATTATTAAAAAAAAAAAAGCCTGGCTTCCCGCGGCCACCCACTGTGCCTGTTTTTGATATGAACTTTAACGAGGAGACGAGAAAACGATGCGCGAACTTTAAAGGCCATGTGCGCTCAAAAGAGTAAACAGCACGAAATGTGACAGGGTACCAAATCAGAGACTTTCTTTAACAGATGCCTCCATTCCAGCGGCTCATGAGTGGAGACCGCTGCAGAGGTCGCATCTAATTAAGATGAAAGCAGGTACATTCGGTAAACCAAAACGATGGCTGGCTAGGAACCAGATACGTCCGATAAAGTTCAGAATCCCATTTCTTTCATCCCCAAGCTAGAGAACTCACACAGAAAAGACCAAGCCGCATTGCAAAGCTAGAGACATTCAATCAAGAGCTACACACCCACATACAATTATAAGTTCCCACTTAACTTCAAGGAGACCACGGTAATGCTTCAACTTATACGAATGTGGCTTGTATATTAATATAGAACAAACAACAATTCACTGCCAGAAATAACTTGACATTTTTCTAACCAAGTCATAGCATCACCAGACCATTCAAATACAGAAAAATAATTAGAACATTAAGCACGAATACTAGAGGGGAGCACAGAGTGATACATATATTGTACCAAAATCAGCTCAAGAGTTAGATGAACGTAGGTACAAGATGGTGATGGACGGCGGAGATGCGACCGTCCTGCGTCCAGCCGCACATCTCACAAAAGAGTACAGTTCCCCACTGTAACAAAAGTGACAAATTCTGATATCTACTTCTAGATTTTTTTTCCCCAAAAAGGAGTAAAAACAAAACGAGGGACAACCAAAAAAAAAAGGTAATAGAGGGGGAATCTTTAATGCGCGGTCCTTTGCTTCGCCTTCCACTATCGCCCTCCCACCACCTACTCCTCTTCCTCCTCTTCCTGCACCGAAAAAATGAAGGGTATAAATTAGAGGGAAAGAACAAATTACTGTCGGGTCCATTGAAATTTATCTCGGAAAAAAAAACCCTCACCCCTTCGCTCCCTTCTTCGTCATCCTCATCATCGTTCACCTCAGACTTGGACTTGTCGGATTCTTCTTCGTCATCGGCGTTTTTAGTTGGTCCCTCAGCCTATTTCACAAGAAAAGGGGGGTTTAATTGATTAACGAATTAATTAAAAACAAAAGAATTTGAGACATAAAATTATGATAATAAAAAAAATGATATGAATATGCACCGTTTTCTTATTGTAAGCGGCCATGTTCTTGGTGTATTCGGTCTTATACTTGTTTGCCTTGGCCACGTAGGGAGCCTTCTCCTGGAATTTTACAAACAGATCCGACGAAACAAATTTTATGAAAAAAAATTACTCAGGAAGACACCGACCTAATTTAGAGATCGGTCGTGACAGAATTATTGTTGATTTTTTTTGGGGAAAAATACTCACAGCCTCAGACAAGGATTTCCACTTATCACCTCCGGCTTTGCCAACCTATTATTTCAAAATCGAACAAAATAGGACCAAATTAAGAAGCGGAGAGATCTAGAGAAGGGGAAAAGAGAGCATATTTGATACTTACCACAGAGACCAGCTTATTATTTGGGTTCTTTTCCTTGAACTGCTTCCGGAACTCCTCCCTGCCGTCGAAAATCCAATCCGAAGAGAAAGCATAAAGATATATTCGTCGGAGAAAGAGATCTATGCCTAGAAAAAGACAAATAGATTATAAATCGTAGGTCACATGAAGACAAAGAAGGCGCTTGGCGGCCTCTTCGGTTTGTTCGGGTCCTTCCCGGCCTTCGCCTTCTTCACCGTCTTCTTCGCCTTCTCCGCCCCCCTCCTCTTCATCGAAAGCCTAGAAAACAAAAACCAACCATCTCAGATCTCGAAACTCTAGATCGAAAACCCGAGCAAATAAGATCGAAATCGTTGGCGCAAAAGAAACGAACTTAGTGTCGGCCTTCTTCGACGTGTCGGCCTTCGACCTCCCACCTTTCATGGCGAAATCTGCAAGAAATTCGATCAGATCCGCGAGAAATCGTCGAAAACAAGCCCAAAACGGCAGAAATCGGTGGGGAAAGCGATGCAAAAAGGGGGCTTACCTTAGGGTTAGGGTTTCGTCGAGCGAGGCAGAAAAGGAAAGGACGAGGAGAGAGAGAGATGTCGTTCTAAGTGGCGATGGGATGAGATAAGGGAGGGCGTAGGCGTGGGGGGATAAGAAGGGGAGAGGAGGAAGGGGCGCGAGGGCGTGGGGGGAAATTAAAATCCAATGGACGGAGGGCGAAACGGTCTGGGAGTTTGGGCGGGATTTGAAATCTTTCCTCCACATCACCGATCCGTGTGATCGCCTCCCATTCGCTCCCTCTCGCTGTCTCTCTTCTCTGTGCTTCCCTTCTAGCCTTCGCCGCCCCTCTGTATACCAGGCTTGGAACGAGGTGGAGCCACGTGTCTACCATCGGATCTGGGCCCCGCTAGATCTCCACCACGCGTTGGTCTCTTATTGACAGAGTTACAAAATTGTCCCTGTGGATAACTCTTGATTCCGGCCGTTGATTCGGGAAAGGGAACATCGGATGGGCGGCGGGTGATGGGGAGTACCGTGGGTAGCATTCGGTGGTCCTGATGGGTGCAGGGGACAATTGGTGCAGTCCGTATCCGGTGTGGCCAGTGATGGGCATCGGGCCGTGCCGGGCCGGCCCGGCCCAGGCCCACTAGGCCACGGACTAAACGGGCCGTGCCTGGCCCGGCCCGCTTCGTTAGCGGGCCGTGTCGGGCACGGCCCGCTCAGCGAAAAACCGAAGCCCGGCCCGGCCCAAGGCCCGTGGATTGGCGGGCTGGGCTCAGCACGGCACGAGACGGGCCGTGCCAAGCACGGCCCGTAACGGGTCGAGACGGGAGGCCACATGAGGGAGACCCAGTCCCCCTGGCGGCCGATGTTCTCGTCGAAGGGGAAGCGGCCAAGGTAGAACTCGAGGATGCTGAGGCCGAAGCTCCAAATGTCGCCGGCGTAGCCGTTGTAGATGCCATAGTTGAGGTCGGTGTTGATGCGCTCGGGGCTCATATAGGCGACGGTCCCGACGGAGGAGTTGCAGGGGTCCATGGTCTGGGCGAGGATCCGACCGACGCCGAAGTCGGCGATCTTGACCTGGCGGGCGGAGTTGATGAGGAGGTTGGAGGGCTTGATGTCGCGGTGGACGATGCGCTGGCGGTGGAGGTAGGCCAATCCGGCAAGCACCTGGCGGGCGACGTGGGCGAGGAAGAGCTCGGAGGAGATGCGGCGGCCCTCGAGGGATCCCCCGTCCATGTACTCGAGGAGGATTTGGATCTCGCCGGCGTGGTCGTACATTCCGTGGCACCGGACGACGTACGGGTTATCGGCGGTGCGGAGGATCTCGATCTCATGGCAGATCTGTCGGCGGACGGCGTCCTCGTGGTTGCCGTAGATGATCTTGAGGGCGTAGATCCGTCCGGTGGGGCGCTGCCGGACCATCCAGACGGTGCCTCCGCTGCCGCTGCCGATGCGTCGGAGGCGCTCCAGGTCGGAGAGGACCGGGATCTGGGAGGATGCAGTGGGAGGGGTGGCGGAGGTGGGCGGCGGGAGTGGCAGTGGCATCGCGAGGGAAGCGTCCCGCTGGGGCAGGGGGAGGGTCAGGTCGGGCCGTGCCAGCCCAGGCCCTAATGGGCCATGCCGGGCTCGGCCCGCGGGCCAGAAAATGGCAACCCAGCACGGCCCCCTTTAATGGGCCGTGCCAGGCACGGCCCGATACTGTAGCACGCGGGCCGTGCCAGGCACGGCCCGGCCCAGTGCCTAACTCTAGGTGTGGCTTCTGTTTGGATTCCAAGTGGACATTTGATCGGTTTATATTGATATTTTTCATGCTAACCAGCGAGGCCATCGTCATCCTCCAATTTCAATTGCCTTGCATCAGGATGGACACTTATCCAATTTTGCCTATACAGATATACCCTTTTAGCCTTACTATTTCTGGAAAAATTTGTCCAATTTGGGCTAGTTATTTTAATCATTGATGTTGGATATGTTGCTGGAAATTGGACCCGGAGGCAATCTTCGGTCGAAGAGAGGGAGCGGATGTGAGTCCTCACGGTGGGGCGGTGGTCCGTCGGCGGGCGGCGTCCTCTGTCTGGGTGCCTGCACACGAACCGGTGGCCGGGTTTTCCGGCGCCGGCCCTCCGACGGTCAAGTCAGTGAGGGGGGCAAATAGTATGGAGAAGGAAGATAAACAGTGAATTTTTGGGGGTACCAATGTTTTCTCCTTCTTGAGAGGCCAAGGCTCCCTTTTATATGCGGGGGTCGGTTTACCTGTGATGTAACAGGGAGAGGCCGTAGTATGGCTCGGCATGTTGTTTAGGTCGGTGCTCGGTCAGGCGAATCATTGCACTGATGTTGGCGGTATGGCCGAGATCAGAGACTTATCATAGTCGACTAGACCCTGCTGGGTCGATTTGCCGTGGAGAGCTGGGGATCCGTAGATGTCAGGAGCCACGCGCATTTATTATGGAGTAAGCCGGAGATCCGCATTAATGGTGGAGTAAGCCGGAGATCCGCATTAATGGTGGAGTAAGCCGGAGATCCGCATTTATTGTTGAGTGTGCCAGAAGATTACAGCGGCCATGCGCAATAAATGCCGGAGGGATGTTAGAGTACGGTCCTCGGACATCGGGGTTTCTCTTAGGTCGGAGGTCTCGGGGTCGGTCGTCTCGTGGCCGAGCGTTCCGAGGTCGGACGCCGACTTCTGCTGTCCGGGGTCGGAGGTTGTACGGCTTCTCTGGGGCATTTATGTCATTTGGGGGGAAACTTTATTCCCCCCAACACTACCCCCCGACTTCCGAGTTCGAGCGGCTTGTGGGGCTCGGACGTGGGAAGTAAAATCTGTCACTAAGGTTGGGGGGAAGGTCTCGCCCGCCCCCTTGTGCTTTCCGGAGTCTTCATGGTGAGATATGCGCCCTCGTCTCGAGGCTGCTTTATTCGGTGAGCTAATGATGGGGCTCGTATCATCATGCTTCTTGAATCGCCAGGATCATTTTACGGCGGATTAATGAGGGGGGACCTCGAGCTCGTCGAGGCGATGTCTCGATTCCGTAATCGACGCTTCTGGCTCATTAATGAGTGTGCCGTTACGGGGTTTGAAACGGACACGCGGCGCGACCCGAGGTCGGACGCTTTCGATTTCATGTTACTGGATCATAATTCCGAAGAAGTGGAGGCCTCATCGGGGCTCCACGTGTCCCAGATCTTATTAAACGAGGGGAGCGGGGGTTACGTCCGCTCGTTCCTCAGGACGATTTGATTCTGTGGACCCATGATGAGGCCCCGAGATCCGATGGGACAACGCTTCGATTTCGTATCCGATTTATTAAACCGGAGTGAATACGGTGCCTCGGCTTCCGAGGTCGACACGTGGCGCAACTCGGTCGGGGGGATGAGAACCGACCCCGTCGATCTGGGCCGTCAGGGGGGTCCATATAAACCCCACGAGTCTGCCCTAAAGGTCTTGCTTGGCTGCCTCTTATTTTCGTCGTCTTTCCCCCCTGCTTCCTCCCTCAGCTGAATCTTGCTGGTGGTGCCCGGAGCGATTTTCGGCAATGTCCAGTAGGTTTTCTTCCTGTTTTCACTAGGGTTTTCTCTTTTTTCCTCCTCGTCAACTTCCATTTTCTACTCTTAATTTTTGCTCCACTATTCCGTGAGAATGGGTTCCAGTCCCGAAGAGGTTGGGTCGAGTCTGTCGGGAGAGGAGCTGGAGTTAATCCGCTCCCGCTTCTTCTTCCAGCCCGGGTTTCGCCTTGAAACCGCAGGGCCGGAAGACAGGGTGACGCAGCCGCCCCCAGGTCGGATCGCGGTCTACCGCGAGACACTTTGGGCGGGCCTGCGTTTTCCTGCCCATGAGTTCGTGATCGACTTACTGGCCGAGTACCAGCTCGTCCCGGCGCAGTTAGCTCCGAACTCATGGAGGACCATAATCGGGTTTTTATCCCTGTGCCTCGGGCACGGGATCCCGATTTCGGTAGGCCTTTTTCGTCGGTGTTTTCTGTTAAAGAAAAACCCGGCGGACGTAGGGTGGTTGTACTTCGCCTTTCGGGGCGGTATGTCACTCTTCCGGGGCGCCCCTTCCTCGATCCACGAGTGGAAGAGGAAGTTTTTCTTTCTGGCGTCTGTGGCGCCTTGGGGGTTTGAGCCGAGGTGGGGACACCCACGGCTGAAGGCCCTCAACAGACTCTCCGAGCCCACGGGGAGGGAGCTGAGGATCCTAGACTCTGTGCGAGCCCTCGGGAGGGGCAACGACCTGACCGAGCTCCTGCGGGAGGACGCCCTGGCGAGCGTGGGTCTGAGCTCGGCGCGCCCCGAGGGTAAGGGCGGCTACGTTATTTTCATTCTTTGTCTTTCGCTTTTACTGCCACTGGCCTGACACTTAACAAAATTTTTGATTTCAGATATTCCCCGTATGCCGACCAGTAACACGTCGCTTTTTTCCCGCCTGAGGAGGCGGGAGGCCGAGGCCGGGGGGGCTAATCCCCAGCCTCGGAGGAGGGCGAGGACAGACGGCGCTTCCTCGTCGGCCGGGACGAGTGGCCCCGAGGCGGGGGCCCCTGCGGCCGACCCGAGGCGGGAGCGGGTGGTCAGTGGTGCGGGCCCATCGGCCCCTCCTTGCCCTGCCCCCCTTGCCCGGCGGGGGGAATCGTCCGTGGCCCGGCCGCAGCAGCCAGGACCCGGGCCTGCCCGAGGCCCCGAGGCGAGCGGCTCCGGGACCTCGGGTTCGATCGTGCCGAGTTCTTCCCGAGCTTTCCGAGAAGAGTCGGTTGAGCCGGACTCTTCCATTCCTGAGGGGAGCTCGGCCTTTCAGGACGCCGAGGTCGCACGCTCCATGTTGCGGCGTGCAGTGCTTCCAGCGGACCGGGCCGTGTTCCGGAGGATTTCGCTGGAGGAGGTCGCCGGCAGTGCTTACTGCAGCACGGCCCGGGTAAGTTCCCTTCTTAATTTTCCGGAGTTATTAGCGTGCATACGTGCCTTTCAACTCACAATACCCTCGCTTCTTCTTTTTTTTTTTTTTCAGCATATTCTCGAGCTCGACACCATGGCGTTCCTCGCCCACGGGTATCGGGAAGAAGTTCGGCAGCTCGGCCAGCAGCTGGAGCCGGCCAAGAAAAGAATCGCCGAGCTAGAAGCGGTGTCGGCCGCTGCCGAGGCTCGGTGGGCGGCCACCGAGGCCGAGCGTCTTGCCGTGGTGGGGGCGCTTGAGGAGGAGAAGGCGGCTCACGCCATGACCAAGGCAACCATGCGCGGCACGGAGGCGCGCTTGGGGGAGGTCCAGGCCAGGGTCGCGGCCCTCGAGTATGAGGAGAGGGCCCTTCGCCTCCGACTCGAGCAACTTGAGGCCCGGGAGAGGAGGGCTCTCGAACGAGCCGAGCACGCCGTGGAGCTCTTCAAAGAGTCGCAAGAGTTCCGCGACATGTTGGAGGAGGAGACGGTCGACGGTTTCCTTCGAGGCTTCGAGAACTTCCGAGAGCAGGTGCGCCTGTACTGCCCTCAGTACGACTTCTCGACGGTCCGTCCGAGGGAGGACCGGGGCTGGGGGTCCGACGTGCGAGCCCTTCCCACCATCCTGACATCCGAGGCGGGAATATATGAGCAAGACCCCGCCGAGCCTTCGACGGGGGTAGCCGAGGCGGACGGTGTCATGGAGGTGGCTCTGGCGGCCGAGACGGACGCTGTCCCGGAGGTGGTGCCCGAAGCTCCTGCTCCCGACCCCGAGCCTGTTCCGGAGGAAGGTCTTGAGGTCATCAATGTGCCGGACGACCCCCCGGATGTGGCTCCCGCCGCTTAGGACTTAGCATATTTTTCTTTTCTTTTTCATTGTATCCGGGGTCGGCCCTTGAGCGGCCGACTTCCAATTTTGTAATTGGCCTTCCGGCCCTTTGTTAATGAAAAAGTATTTTTGCCATTCCGTGTTCATCTTTCCCTCTGTTGTCGTGACCGAGGCCAGGGCCTTAGCGAACCGCCTCGATGGCCTAGCTTTGCATTTTAATTTCCGGGCTGCTTAACGAAGTTGTCCTTCTTCCCGGGCTACGTCTTAGCCTTCTCGGGTTCCAGTCATCCCGACGAAGAGGAGCTCCGAGTCTTGAGTTTTTTAGAAAATTTCTCTAAGTCCTATAGCTCGGATTTGGGAGTCATGGAGGTCATTGCGTTTAGCCTTTAGGGGAGTCCCAAGGCATCGAGGTCGGGCCTTAGCCCTTTAACTAAGACCGGACTAGGTCTGTGCGTGCCGCTAATCGGGGAGTTTAGTCGGGTCTCCGAACTTAACTCCAAACCCCTCAGAGGGAGCGCGGGCCAATAGGCAGGTTATTACCGACGGTTTTCGTAGTTATTGTTCTCGGACTCTGCCGAGGCTTCGGTGAGCAAGGGTGGGTTTCCAGAGATTGCCTTGGTACCCGCGTTTGGCTGGCACATTCGTGGCCGGGACCACTTTTTCAGCCGGACGTAGGAGTTTACGTCGAAGAGCCGAGTTGGGCACTAATTTATGAAATCCTCTGTACCAGTTTCGGAGGCTTGACGAACGGTGCATGCATAATGTAATTAGGAGGTCGATCCTAAGCCGACCCGTTAGAGAGGCCCGACTTTGGGGCGAGATAAGGCTCCAACATTAAGATTCCGCTCAGCAATATGTAAATAAAATTTGACAAGGAGGGCGTCCAGTTGAATGTACCTCTTTCATTCTCAGAGTTATGCTTCGCATGGTGGAGTAGGCTGCTTCCCTTCCTCGTCGACCTGCGGAGTCATTTTTGACTTTAAGGGGGCTCGGGCTTCTCACGGACCCGACAGCACCCGCCGAGGTTGAGAGGGCTTGGGGAGACTTTATTGATTTGTAGCTCTTTGCGAGGTCGAGGGAGTTTGAGACCCTGTGGTCGGACCTCGGGGCACCTCAACTTTGGTCGAGGGGTCTTGTGTCAAGTCGGCGGGTCTGCGGACGCTTTGCTGACCTGTGGTACCTCCCGAAGTCGAGGGAGTCTGATTCTCTACGGTCGACCCTCGGGGCATCCCGACCTTAGTCGAGGGGGCGCTACGGGGGGCCGCGAAGGTACTACCCCGTTGTTGGTGATGAGCGCCACGGGAGGCCGCGAAGGTACTACCCCGTCTTTCCGAAGTGTCGAGGGGTCTGGGTACGCACTGTCGACACTCGGGGCATCTCGACCTTAGTCGAGGGATCGCTCGCTTCGGGGATCGGGGATCGTCGACCGCTCCTGGGGGTCCACTTCGTGGCGCCCCAGGTGGAGCCACCCTTTCCACCCCTCACGGCGCCTTCCCGAGGTCGAGGGAGTCTGGTTCTCTACGGTCGACCCTCGGGGCATCCCGACCTTAGTCGAGGGAGCGCTATGGGGGGGCGCGAAGGTACTACCCCATTGTTGGTGATGAGCGCCACGGGGGGCCGCGAAGGTACTACCCCGTCTTCCCGAAGTGTCGAGGGGTCTGGGTACGCACTGTCGACACTCGGGGCATCTCGACCTTAGTCGAGGGATCGCTCGCTTCGGGGATCGGGGATCGTCGACCGCTCCTGGGGGTCCACTTCGTGGCGCCCCAGGTGGAGCCACCCTTTCCACCCCTCACGGCGCCTTCCCGAGGTCGAGGGAGTCTGGTTCTCTACGATCGACCCTCGGGGCATCCCGACCTTAGTCGATGGGGCGCTACGGGGGGCCGCGAAGGTACTACCCCGTTGTTGGTGATGAGCGCCACGGGGGGCCGCGAAGGTACTACCCCGTCTTCCCGAAGTGTCGAGGGGTCTGGGCACGCACTGTCGACACTCGGGGCATCTCGGCCTAAGTCGAGGAATCCTGCTCCATTCCACGTCTCATCGTCTTGCGATTCTTCTCGAGGTCGAGGGAGTTTGGGACTCTACGGTCGAGCCTCGAGGCATCCCGATTTTGGCCGGGGAATCTGAGGATCACAGACGACCCAATATTAAAAGAGGATTACAGTTATCAAGGTGAGAGAAATATTTGCAGAAAAAGGAGCTGAGTCCATTGTCCTGATTGTTTTGAACCCCTTAGGGTTTCATTGGTAATACATCCGTAGATTCTCGGAGTTCCAGCTTCGTGGGATCAGAGTCCCCTCCAGGGACTTCAATTTGTACGCCCCTGGTCGTTGTACCCGGGCGATTTGATACGGCCCTTCCCAATTTGGGGCGAGCTTTCCTTGCTCGGTCGGTTGAGAAGCCTCGGCTCTCCTGAGGACGAGGTCCCCTACTTTGAAGAGCTTGGGCTTGACTCTGGAGTTGTAGTATTGGGCCGTTCGCTGTTGGTATCTCGCCATGCGAACCCGGGCGATCTCTCTCGTTTCTTCGACAAGGTCCAAGTTGCTCCTTAGCTGGGAAGAGTTGGTGTCGGGGTCGTAATGCTCCACTCTGGGAGAAGGCAGGCCGATCTCCAACGGGATGACGGCCTCAGTGCCGTATGCTAGGTTGAAGGGGGTCTCTCCCGTGGGTAGTCAGAACGTGGTCCGGTACGCCCAAAGGACATTGTACAAGTCCTCGACCCACTGTCCTTTGGACCGATCAAGCCTAGCTTTAAGTCCCTGCAAAATAGTTCGGTTAGTTACCTCAGTTTCCCCGTTTGTCTGGGGGTGAGCGACCGAGGTGAAACGGTGATCAATGCCGAGTTCAGAGCAAAATTTCCTGAAATGAACATTGTCAAATTGTCGACCATTGTCAGATATAAGGATACAGGGTAGTTCGAA
Organism: Phoenix dactylifera; assembly: GCF_009389715.1. Lineage (NCBI taxonomy): Eukaryota > Viridiplantae > Streptophyta > Magnoliopsida > Arecales > Arecaceae > Phoenix > Phoenix dactylifera. Next base: position 12,167,641 of record NC_052408.1, on the reverse strand, counting down.
TCTGCAGATTATGGACTTCCACACGAAGTCCCGCATCTTTTGCTCGGTGATCCGGGCAACGGGTTCGGCCTCGACCCATTTGGTGAAGTAGTCGATGGAGACGACCAGGAACTTTCTCTGTCCGGTGGCCAGGGGAAAGGGCCCCAGGATGTCGATCCCCCATTGGGCAAACGGCCAGGGGGCGATGATGGAGGTCAGCAGAGCTGAAGGTCGGCACTGGATATTGGCGTTTCGTTGGCACCGATCGCACTTGCGGACGAAATCTGTTGCGTCCTTCTGGAGTGTGGGCCAGTAGTATCCCTGCCGCAGGATCTTATGGGCCAAGGCTCGACCCCCTAGGTGATTTCCGCAGATCCCTTCATGGACCTCTCGGAGGGCGTAGTCCGCCTCGGAGGGGCGGAGGCATCTGAGAAGGGGAGAAGTAAATGATTGTCGATAGAGTTTATTCTCGTACAAGACATACCGGGGAGCCTGGCGCTTGATTCGACGAGCCTCCGTCTCGTCATGAGGTAGGGTTCCGTCCTGAAGGTAGCAGATGAGCCCATCGATCCAACTTGGCTCGGAGTCGACGTACATGGTAGGCTCGGGTTCCTCCGTGCTGGGGGTCTGAAGATACTCGAGCGCTGTTCCCTTGGGAAGCTCGCTCATGCGGGAGGTGGCCAGTTTGGATAGCTGGTCTGCCCTGAGGTTTTCCGCTCTGGGAATGTACTGAATATTAAAAGAATTCAGGGCAGATGTGAGTTCCCGCACCTTTTGGAGATACTTTTGCATGGATGGCCCTTTAGCTTCAAAATCTCCTTGGACCTGGTTCACCACCAGCTGGGAGTCGCTGAAGGCCGTCAGATCTCCCACTTTTAGTTCTCTCGCCAGCTTGAGCCCGGCGATGAGAGCCTCATACTCGGCCTCATTGTTCGAGGCCGGGAACTCGAGGCGCAGAGCTTGCTCAGCCACCACTCCATCTGGACTGGTGAGGATAAGTCCGGCCCCGCTGCCCCCCGGGGTCGAAGACCCATCCGAGTGCAGGACCCATGGCTGCTTCGGGGTCTCCTCCACGGACTCAGATGGCAGCTCGGGGTCGTCCGGAAGGGTGCACTCCACGATGAAGTCGGCGAGTATCTGAGCTTTGATAGCCGGCCTGGGCCGATATTCGAGGTCGAATTCCCCGAGCTCGACCGCCCATTTGGCGACCCTCCCCGTACGATCCGACCTCTGCAATATTTGCTTCATGGGCTGGTCGGTCAATATAGCTATCGTGTGGGCTTGGAAGTAAGGCCTGAGTCTCCGAGCCGAGATGATGAGAGCGAAGATGGTCTTCTCAAGTTTAGAATATCGGGTCTCGGCATCCCTGAGAACCCGGCTGGTGTAATAGACCGGCTTTTGGAGCTTGTCCTCTTCCCGGATGAGAACTGAGCTCACTGTGGCTGGGGAGACGGCCAGATATAAGTAAAGGACCTCGCCTTTCCGGGGCTTGGTGAGCAGCGGGGGAGAAGCCAGAAGGCTCCGAAGCTCTTCAAAGGCCTGCTGGCATTCTTCTGTCCACCGGAAATCTTTCGGCCGTTTGAGGCTCTTGAAGAAGGGGAGGCAACGCTCGGCCGACCGAGAGACGAACCTTCCCAGGGCGGCTACCCGCCCCGCGAGCCGCTGCACCTCCTTAATTGTCTTTGGAGGCGACATCTCTTGCAGTGCCCGGATATTCTCCGGGTTGGCCTCAATTCCGCGCTGGGTCACTATGAAACCCAGGAACTTGCCCGAGGTGACCCCAAACGCGCACTTCGCCGGATTGAGTTTCATTTGATATTTTCTGAGCTTGGCGAACGTCTCGTCGAGATCGGCTATGTGGTGTTCCGCCGCTCGGCTCTTCACCAACATGTCGTCCACGTAGACTTCCATGTTCCGGCCGATCTGGTCTTTAAAAATCTGGCTGACCAGCCTCTGATAGGTGGCCCCAGCGTTTTTCAGGCCAAAGGGCATCACCTTATAGCAGTAGGTGCCCTTGTCGGTGATGAAGGCCGTCTTCTCCTCGTCTTCTGGCGCCATTCGGATTTGATTGTATCCTGAAAAGGCGTCCATAAAAGTTAGCAGTTGGTGTCTCGAGGTGGAGTCGACGAGCTGGTCGATGCTCGGGAGGGGGAAACTGTCTTTTGGGCAGGCCTTGTTCAGGTCGGTGTAGTCCACACACATACGCCATTTTCCGTTGGCCTTCTTTACGAGGACTATGTTGGCGAGCCAGTCCGGGTAGGAGACCTCCCGGATGAAGCCGGCTCCGAGGAGTTTGTCCACCTCCTCGGCCACAGCTCGTTGTCGCTCGGGGGCGGAGCCTCTTTTCTTCTGCTTTACAGGCTTGCTGGTTGGTTTCACCTGAAGTCGGTGGACCATGACCTCAGGGTCAATTCCTGGCACGTCCGCGGGCGACCAGGCGAAGACGTCGGCATTATCCCGCAGGAAGCTGACGAGGCGATCCCTCTCATGGGCGCCGAGGCCGGAGCCGACCTGCACGGTTAGCTCGGAAAAATTTTCTCGTAGTGGGATTTGAATAAGGAGCTCACCGGGCTCTACTTGCTTCTTCCAGGGGGTGTCCCTCGCATCGAGGGTTTCTATGGGGAGTGAAGGGCGCGTCGGGCGGTCTGGCGCCTCAGCTGGTTGTTTCACTGTGTGGGCCGCCATGTAGCATTGCTTGGCGACCAGTTGGTCTCCGCGGACCTCGCCTACTCCTTGGTCGGTGGGGAACCGCATGAGTAAATGGCGAGTTGAAACCACGGCTCGAAGGGTGTTTAACCCTGGGCGCCCAAGGATGGCGTTGTAGACCGAGGGCAGACGGACCACCAGGAAGTCCATCCTCACAGTGCTCTCCCGGGGGGCGAGGCCAACTGTGACAAGGAAGCTAGCCTCACCTTCAACCGAGACCGCATCTCCGGTAAACCCGACTAGCGGGGCACTGATTCTCCGGAGATGTCCTTCTGTCAACCCCATTTTTTGGTAGGCGTGGTAGTACAAAATGTTGGCTGAACTTCCATTGTCAACTAGGACACGCTTTACATCAAACCTATTTACAATCATTGAGATGACCACAGCGTCATCGTGAGGGGTCTCGACCCCTTCTAAGTCCTCGTCCGAGAACGAGATGACTTCATCGGTACGTGGGCGCTTCGGGGGTGTTCCCTGGGCGGCCGTTCCTGCCGAGGCCCGCCCGATCATGTTGATGGTGCCGGCGATGGGCCTGTTGTCGCCTGGATTTTCGGTTGATGCGACATTCTCCGCCGGCCTTCTTTCCTCAGGTCGATTCCTCACGAACCGGTTGAGTACTCCCCGTCGGATGAGCGCTTCTATCTCGTCCCGGAGTTGGAAGCAGTCCTCCGTGTCGTGCCCACGGTCTCGGTGGAAGCGGCAATACTTCCTGGTATTTCGGGAAAATCCCGTGTCTCGCATAGGAGGCGGGGGTCGGAAGAAGTCCCGACCCTCAATTTCCATCAGGATCTCGGCCCGGGGAGCATTAACGGGTGTATAGTTCTCGTACCTCGCCTGGTACATCCGGGGCCGTGGTGGAGACCTCGGACGAGGAGGTGTCCTCTGCTGAGGTCGCCCCTGCTGACGGGGCGGACTCCTCAGTCTGGGGAGATTTTTCTCTCTGCGGGGCGACCGGCTCCTTTGTCGGCCGCGTTCCTCGCGGCGTTTCTTCTGTTTCTTCGAGGCGGGCTCAATTGCTCCCCGCCTGGAGGTGACTGCCTCCTCGGCCTTGGCGTACTTCCGGGCTCGGGCCAGCATTTCGGTGAAGTCGGCCGGAAAGCTTTTCTCGATGGAGAAGAGGAATCGGTAAGAGCGAACCCCAGTCTTCAAAGCCGACATGGCTATCGACTGGTCTAGCTCGCGAACCTCCCATGTGGCGGCGGTAAAGCGGTCCAGGTACTCTTTGAGGGACTCCCCCTCCTTCTGCTTGATGTCCAGGAGGGAGTCTGATGTCCGTCGCTGGCGCCGGCTGGCAGCAAAGTTGGTGGCGAACTGCCTGCCGAGCTGCTCAAAAGAGGACACCGTGTTCGGCTTCAGTCCAGAAAACCAAAGCCGGGCGGTCCCTCGGAGGGTTGCTGGGAAGGCCTTGCAAAGTATGGCCTCCGAGGACCCTTGTAGGGCCATGAGGGCCCGATAACTCTCCAGGTGGTCAAGGGGGTCGGTGATTCCGCTGTAGGGCTCCACCTGAGGCATTTTGAACCTCGCGGGAACTGGCTCGTCCTCGATCTGGCGGGAGAAGGGGGACTTGGTAGTGAACTCAAAGTCCCCTTCCTGTCTTGCCTTCTTGCTGTGGAGTGCCGCGATCTGGCGCTCCAGATGCTCAACTTTTCGGTCAAGCTCCCCCACCCGTGGGATTGTCGCTGTGGTTTGCGCCAGCCCACGGCGGTCCGGGGCTGACTCCGCCTCAGAGAGTTGGGGTCTCCGGTCGAAACCTTCTCCCGGTGACTCTCTCTGGGGAGAAGCTCGTTCTCCATTGTTGGCTCTGGAGGAGCCATGCAAATTTTGGCTGGGGAGAACCGGGCCGTTGGGGAGACACTCCGGCGGGGCCTGGGCCTGCGGGGGAAGTGAGGGTAAAGCCTCCTCGCGCCGTAGACCTTGAACGACGGCGGCCAGGGCCTGGACTTGCTGCACCAGGGCGTTAAACTGTTCCGGCTGGACCTGAGGAACTGGATCAGCTGGAGTTGGAGAATTCTGGACGGAGTGTCCAGGACTTTGCGGGGGACGCCGGGAGATGTTAGAGGCTCCCTTACTTCTCAACTTCATGACTGCTACTCGGTCCCTTCCTCTAGCGCCAACTGTTGCTGGAAATTGGACCCGGGGGCAATCTTCGGTCGAAGAGAGGGAGCGGATGTGAGTCCTCACGGCGGGGCGGTGGTCCGTCGGCGGGCGGCGTCCTCTGTCTGGGTGCCTGCACACGAACCGGTGGCCGGGTTTTCCGGCGCCGGCCCTCCGACGGTCAAGTCAGTGAGGGGGGCAAATAGTATGGAGAAGGAAGATAAACAGTGAATTTTTGGGGGTACCAATGTTTTCTCCTTCTTGAGAGGCCAAGGCTCCCTTTTATATGCGGGGGTCGGTTTACCTGTGATGTAACAGGGAGAGGCCGTAGTATGGCTCGGCATGTTGTTTAGGTCGGTGCTCGGTCAGGCGAATCATTGCACTGATGTTGGCGGTATGGCCGAGATCAGAGACTTATCATAGTCGACTAGACCCTGCTGGGTCGATTTGCCGTGGAGAGCTGGGGATCCGTAGATGTCAGGAGCCACGCGCATTTATTATGGAGTAAGCCGGAGATCCGCATTAATGGTGGAGTAAGCCGGAGATCCGCATTAATGGTGGAGTAAGCCGGAGATCCGCATTTATTGTTGAGTGTGCCGGAAGATTACAGCGGCCATGCGCAATAAATGCCGGAGGGATGTTAGAGTACGGTCCTCGGACATCGGGGTTTCTCTTAGGTCGGAGGTCTCGGGGTCGGTCGTCTCGTGGCCGAGCGTTCCGAGGTCGGACGCCGACTTCTGCTGTCCGGGGTCGGAGGTTGTACGGCTTCTCTGGGGCATTTATGTCATTTGGGGGGAAACTTTATTCCCCCCAACAGGATATATTAATGGAAGACTCGATGAAAAGAGGTGGACAATGGAACAAATCGATGAGAAGATTATACAAGCTTAGCAACGGATTAAGATCCAACGAGTAGATGGATGCGATAGTTGTTAGCCCTTTTTCTTTTTTACAGCATCCATGCACCATTTTGATTATTATTTGATGATTTGTATTAAGTCTATGACATGTTTTTACCAATAAAAAATAAGTGGAATTGATTATAAAAAGCTTACATTTCATCTTGTATTTTGAAAATCAATGTAGAAAATTTCGAGTTCATCATCTAAGAGACTTGACAGGTTATGATGGATCAAAGGGTGCCAACTACTTGAGTTGGTAAAGTCTACAGGAGATTTAGGTTCAAATCCCACCCTGGCCTTAATTTATAAAAGCATTCTTGAATATAAAAAAAAGCAAAAAAAGAGTAGACCATGCAACTTGCCCTTTAGCTTGATATAGACGTGAGATAGTTTAGATCAAAGGGATTCATGAAGCACCCCCGAATCTCATGCTAAATCATGCTCGTAGTCATATAATGTGCTGCTATGATAGGTGAGTCTCTAGATCCACAGGTATACAACCAAAGATGTCAAGTTCAATCTCATTGACAAAATATTGTATATATCTAATTTTAGAGTTCCTTGACAAGAGTTAGATGTGATGATATCAAAGTATGTGTAACGCTATCTTAATTATATGACCACTATGCATTTTATTAATATGAGATAGGGTTAACTGGCCGCCGAAATTGCTATGACTCGAGTTTTTTTTGTAGTTCCGCCTACTCGACCATTTGTAATCATCTCTTAAACTCATGCTCTCCTAGCTAAGTCTGAGGCTAGGATTTTATGTCAAACCATCTAATAGTTGCCACTTTGTTCGGTGGTAGAACCGCCTAAGTTCATCCATGCACACATATGCTTTGAATTGTTTCTATGCGCACAAAAGGCCACTAATTCTACCACGATATGAATCAAGCTTTCTACGTTGCATACAAATTTGAGTGAACTCTAGCAGCAAATTGATGGCCCTTATGATGGATTAAAAGCGTATCTATATATTGACAATCAAACAAGTTTGAGTGGAGTTGCATATCTTCAATGCTGATTCCAACAAAATTGTAGCTCTATTGTTCTTGCCCAGACAAACATTGAAATAGAGTCAAAACTGAAATTCCCATTCTATTCCAATACTTGCTCTAACAAATCAAATGTGGTGCGGAGCTCAAAATGTTTTCATCATTCGACAACACAAGGCAATCTTCAATATGTGGTGCATGAATAGCTAGCAAGTAGGGGCGGCAAAATATGACCCGATCCGCCAATCCGACCCATGTTCGACCCGCCATAAACAGGTTTGGGTTTGGCCTAAACAGGTTCGGGTTGTAAACAGATCGACCCGTTTAACCTGTTTATTAATTGGGTCGGATACGGGTTTTAAATGTCTGACTCGTTTAAACCGTTTAACCCGTTTAACTGTTGGCAGGTTAAACAAGTCTAAACTGGTTAAACAGGTTAAACAGGTCTAAACAGGTTAAATGGGTCTAAACAGATCTAAACAGGTCGGGTTGGGCATATTAAACAGGTTGGGTTGGGCAGGTTAAACAGGTCTAAACAGGTTAAACGGGTCAGGTTGGGCAAATATGTTAAACAGGTCGGGTTGGGTTGGGTAAATAGGTTACCTGTTTATTAAACAGATTAAACGGGTCGGGTCGGGTTAGCTGTTTAATAAACAGGTCAGGTTCAGGTTGTAATTTTTGACCTGTTTAATAAACATGTCGGATTCAGGTTTATGATTTTCTGATCCGACCTGCATATGATCCGACCCGTTTATGATCCTGATCCGACTCGATTGCCACCCCTACTAGCAAGTTTCTCAACACCTAAGAACAGCTCCTTTAAACCAACACATTGCTCAAGAAAGATCCAGACATCAAGCCGCATGAAATGATAGATCATTTAATATGCTCAGAATGCATCAAACATACAATAACACGCTGACAGATAATGCCCTGCCAATATGCAACTAAGATTGCATGAATGCGTACAGGAAATTTAAAATATCATATTTTATCGATCAATTTTTTTATAAAACTTTGCAAATATAATAAGTAAAACCATGACTGATAATGTACTGATCAATGGATCAACGATTTTTTTTTTTTTTTTTTTTGAAGTAATCTATTTCGCAAAGAGAACTTAACTCATCTATGTCGAGTATCAAAATTCAATCATGAGATTCTCAGATTACAAAGGGTCATCCTTGCTAACAAAAGTTCATGTTTTGCTAGAACGGCAAGACATAGGATTAATGTAAATGAACATAGTTATATTCATGGTTGTCAAAGATGCAACCAGTTCAATAATAACCTAAACCAAGCTCACATGACGAGGAATAAGCCAAGAATAATTCGTAGCTTGAGTCATAAATGAGTTGAGGTTCGATACCTTGAGTCAGCCAAAATAAATAAAAGCTCAGTCTCAACACAATAACAATCTTGTTTATCCAAGAAACGAGAGGAGCCAAAGGCACAGCTGAGTTTGGGAAAAGGTTGCCTTCACAAAGAAGCAGCAAAAACCGCTGTTCAGGACCCGGTCCGAACCAACCGGTTTATCAGAAACCGTGTGACCCGGACTGGAGATTCTGGACCGCCGCCCGCATCGGGCCTTTTCTTTTTTTGGGGAATTTTCTACTTTTCCTCCCCCTCGCCGTCAATCCACCCAACGGGCCGCCGCGAGGATATGAGCTGGAGGCTCCGCTCCCGTCGACCCGATAGCAAACCCTTTCTCCGGCGGTAATAAAGATGGGCGGCGCCGGTCCTCTCTCCCCTCTCTCCATCCTCCTCCTCGTCGTTCTTCTGCATATCCTTGATGGATTCGTCGAGTTTCTCAGAAAGGTAATCGGATCCCCAACCCTTCCACGAGTTCCATCTTTCCTCTCGGATCTTTCCTTCTCTTCGCGTCGAATTATCGGAAATCCGTCAATGAACTGCGTTTCCCTTGCATGTTGTTTGTTAAATTTGCTCGCAAGAGCTTAATTTGATGCCTTCAGTGGAGTCTCATCATGTTTTTTTTTAATGCTAATTCTAGGTCTTGTTGTTCCTATTAAAAGCATCTTTATACTTTGTAAGTTGATCTAAACCATGATGTACATGCTGCAGCTTGTACAGCGTGACGAAAGTTTTAATCTTGACGTGTACTTTTTTGGCTTCTAAATCTGGTCGCGGTCTTGCAGATGTATAACGTCACTATAGATAACGTTTTAGGCATGTTAGAGATGTAGATAACAATTAAAACTGGAAATGCCGAGCTTAATTGTATTTATATTAGAGTAGAGGTTTGTGGCATCTTAGCATCTTCGTAGAAAGGCTGGAATCACTAACTGAGGAATTCGTTTATTGTTTGTGTTACACTGACAAATTGAAGTAACAATCAAATTGATTTCCTTTTTGACCTCAATGATGACTCATTCATAAATCTTTCATCTTAGAGGGGGCCCCGGAAGTTTACAAGGAAAATTATGTCCAAGTTACTTTATTGTCGAAGATCCAATGTGTAGAAGGTATATTGAACCGCATATTAATGTATTGACATGTTGCTATTAGTCTTATCCTACAAAAGAAATCTCCCTGAGATATCTGAGGCCCTCCGCATGCAGCATATCACGGGGGATTGGGGGAATATCATCAAAATATCAAGATATTCCTGATTGACATGCAAGTAAGACATCAATGGTTATCTGAAACAATTTATTAAGAATGCACGCAGATACATGGAAAGGGTAGATGCTAAAATCTTTAATCTTCTTCTCCTCCTTTTTAGAGTGAAAATTATGCTGGTAAAGGATCATTCCAGTGAAAAAAAAGATATGTCTGAGTTGTTTTTCTTCCAGGTAACATCATATATTACTATATCAGACTGATATAAGTGATATTGTTTAATTTTTCACCGTAAATAATGGGCATATGGTTTTATCCATAGCATAACTAACTAACCACATCCCGGTCATTTGATTTTGCTTTGAAAGTTTTTAACCTCCATTTATGCAAGGATGAAGTTCTTGGAATCCTTCCACATCAGAACTTCCATCTGAGTTTCTTTAAATCTCCATCACTCTTTGTTAGTGGTATGAAACAAATACGCGCCGCTCTTAAAGTTTCTAAATATGCAATGATGATCTTCTTATCCTCCTGGGTCCTTTTCATAGGTTTACAAATTATAATCATAAATTCGATCTGTTTCACTAACAGAGAAACACAAGCAAGAAGCTTAATTCCATATATGTTCTCAAATCTTAGATAATGTTCCTACAGGCCAAGCATTCTAATATTGCAGACATTTTTCAAACAAATGTGTAGTACTTGAATCCATTTGTTACTGACTTTTCTATCTTTTCTCAATCAGTGCAATGTGAGTTTGAGACCCTCATTTTCTGTGCCCATTTGTATCCTATTTTGCTTGTGTTTGATTGTTTGAAGCATCTCATATGATTTTTCCTGAGCTTGTTCTGTATTAGCCATCTTCTAGGTTTGGTCCAGTGTGCTCACTTTTATGCTGCTTTTAGCATATTTATTGACATTTGCTAGTCCTTTTTTACAAACACATGTAAGTTAATTTTCATCTTTTCCCTAAAAAGTGTATTGCTTGCTGTTTGATGATCTCTTTCCATCATTTTGTTCTGCCAGTTTATTGTGATCTTATAAAAGTCTGTCAGTTGATTTCCTCATACATCAATTTCCATTTGAACTTATTTCATTTTAATTTCTCATTGTATCTTGATACTGTTCAGTTGGTCCTTTTCTGAGTGAGCTTTTGTTGAATATTTCCCTATTAAAAGTCTTTTGATTTTTCTTTCCAGAGAGGATTGAGGAGCCATGAAGAAGTTCAACTGCGACAAGAAATCAAGCAACTTTTAAAAGAGGCAGGCAAATTATCAACGTAGTGTGTCAATCTCTCTATAAAATCTTATTGTTTTACATTTTTATAATGTTAATCAACATAATGTTTGATTAAGATCATCTTTTACTTTCTTTATACATTTTAGATGTCAAATAAGACAATGAGCATCTATTTTCATTCATTTTTCATCAGGTTTCATTAGGCATGCATTGCATATATGTTGTGAGGAGATACATTCCACTGGTTTTGTTTGTGACTTGCAGGCCCACCACATTTGCTCAAGCTGCGAAACTTAGACGAATGGCTGCAACTAAAGAGAAGGAACTATCTAAAAGTATGTATTTTGGAACTTTCTTTCTGTATTTCCTTTTTTAAAATGGTTTGACTTGGAGTTTAGACAAAGGAAAAGGTGTTGTGGGTAGAATATGAAGTCATCATTAAGCAATTATTTAATTTACTGAAATATTTTGTCAAAGTTGTACACTGTATGGTTTGATCCTTGACTATTTAACTTGGAGGGAGCTTATTGCTCCTCATTCAATGAAAAGTTACCAACCTATTATATAGCTCAACTTACATGAGGGCCTACAATCGTTAAGGTTGGCATGCATCATTCATTGTTAGTTAGTTTTTGCATGACAGGAAATTCTTGTTGTGTCCAAGTTTTGGACTATTTCAACCTTTTGAGTAGGCTGTTGACTATGTAATCTCAGAATCTTATGACTATGTAAATGTGTGAAGTGTACTTTGGGGAATAGATTTTATGTTTATGATTGTTATATTCTTTAATACAAACAGAAGTGGCTTTGTGAACAATCAGGAACAATAATTTACAGAAGATATGACAGTAACATATCAAGAGTTCTTTACTTCTGTGTAGGTCCATGATAACATAAATATTTAAATGTTTTTTTGTGGTTGAAGTTGGTGGTATATGCACCATGTGCCTTTAGTTAGCCGATTATTTGTTTATCTTTCTAAAATTATGAATTATTTACTAGACAATTTAAACAATCAACATGTAGTTAGTTTAGTAACTAATAGGACAATGAAGTAAAGCTGCATCTAGTTTTTCTTACATTTCATTTTTCACATGTCTACCCTAATGATTACTAGTTTTATGTAGGTTTTCTGATATTTTGAACTTGGTGATGGGGCAATTCCTTTGACATGTCTCTTTGGAAACATGTTACAGAAATAAATTTGATTTGGTTCTCCAAAAATCAGGAAACAGAAACATATGGGAGAAATCATAGAGTGGGGAATGACATGGAAAACAATTTGCTATCTCCATTAATTCTGACTATAGATTGCTCTGATTGTTTATGTCACACAACTTTTATATTTATTTAAGGATCCCTGGGGTTTATAGTATGTTCAATCCAAAATTGCTTCTTCAGCATTCTACATGCTAAATACGTGAGAAAGGACAAGCTAGTATTCATCTTTGTGTTCATTAAAGCAGCTAGATGAATTTCAGTATATTTGTTATTTGTGGAAGAGATTGAGGCTCCATGCAAGACTGATCTCTTGAGAAGTTCCAAAGTGACAAAAAAAAAAACATATGTATTCGGAGACAAATCCTCAAATCATATGGAGTCTTTAAGTAGATTTGATCAATTTGCCAGTATAGTTCTTAAAGGAGGCTAAGTTCATCAATGTTGTTTGGTTGGAAGAGTATTGCCAATTTATAAGGTGCACCTAAACTGAGATAAGTGCCACTGCATATTGGTTTAGTAAAGATTGATTCAGTGTCTCCCTAGGAAATCTGTGCCCTTTTTGTGTCACAGTCTTGACAGATTACAGTGGGAAAATTAAATGATGAGCTAACACCGGTGAGCCCCCACCTCATGTATAATGTTGGAATGCTGATTTCAAGTATATTATCTGTTGAATGACAAGGTGGCGTAAACCTCAGAAATAAAGCGGTACATGTGCCAAAATTAATGATCTTGCACCCTCCTCTGGTGGCTTGCTTTCATGTTTGCCATAGTGCCAAGAAGATGGCATGTCTTCATGCCGTGGTCAGGGTGACGGGAGACAAAATGGTTTGCAGCAGTTTGCTTCCACTTTGTAGTTACATCTCAGTCTATCCTTTTGGAAACTCTCACTTTTGCCTTTATAATTTCTCATTACGACAAGATATTACTTTTGCTGGCACTGAAAGGTGATAGCATCCCATCCCCTTTGATAAATTTTCAGTACTGGCCCCCTCTATCCTTCCATTCAAGTTGAAAAAGTCTGACATTTTTATATCCGAGAAGCTATCTTAACTGTTATCTTTTTGCTAATCTTGCTATTGCTTTTATATCTCTTTATATTCTCTCCCTTCATTTCTTTATTCTATTTTTTTTAAGAATGACTACTCTGAATCAAATGCAGAACATGAGGAACACAGCAAGGAGAAGAGGTGGTCGTATGATACGTTTGCAAGAGCCCTGCTGATCCTTAAGGTATCTCCTGATTGCACGTAATGGTCTCTGTGCTTTCTTGGTTGTTGAGGGTTATTGTTTCACTGGTTGGTTCTGGTAGGTAATACTATTTGTTGGACTTAGTTGGCATTTCTGGGGTGTTCCAGTCGCTGCAGTTCCGCAACATCTTTTGCAGCCTTTCGGTAACAAATTTCACAGCTCTTTCCCAACTTTAGAAATTTGCATTACAGAATGTTTTCTGTATTTTTTGTAGCATGAAGAACAGTATTTTGTTTTTATCAATGATATCCTGTCGTATGATAATGATTTGCTTCATTTCAGTAAATTTTATATTATTTAGTTAGTTATTGTTAACAACAAAACATCATCTTTCTGCATGCAATGTGGGGCTATCATTATGTCAGTGTCTTCTGCCTGTTCAAACACCTCCAATCACTTTTCTGGTACATACTCAATCCTATTTTTAAGAACCATTTCCACCTATAAATACAAGGAGGTTTGTAGTTTGGTGGTGGTGTTAACAAAAGCTAGAAGTCTTCAAGGATTTTAACAGGCTGAGGAGCCATTCCATCATATAGATTTCAAGGTGCAAAGCATAGCCAGGTCTATCCTTGAGCATGATTGGTGCTCGAGGAAAATAGTAAACTGGACATTGTGATATGAGTCTCACTACCGTGTGCTTGATTAGGTAACTAGGGTCTAATTCCTGCCTGCTTTTATTTTTTATTTGAAAAAATTATCTACAAAAGCTTAAAATTCTTTAGGTGGGAAAATATCATCCTTTTGGCTTTAACTGAGTTTGAAGTACTCGTAGCATTATAGAAATTGTGGAATTAACACCATCGTGCCCTTTAGGTAGAAATAATTGCATTTCCTGTGGACCAAAGCATGTGAAATATGGTACTCCATAGGTGATCTAACTCTTCTATGTCCTCTGTATATTACAATCATGAACAATTTCATCAAGGGAAAAATTTATAGAACATCTCACAATAAATTTTATGGCGTGTAAATTAGTTATTCTTTACAGTTGCTGACACTATGATCCAGCACTTTTCTTAGAATAGACTTGGATAACGCGACCGGTGTGATGGGAGAATGATTCTTGCTTTCTTGCTGCCATTCATGGCATCATTTTTTAAAAACTCTGATTTAACTCTCATGCAAGTGTCAATTCTGTCTCCTTCAGAAATGAACTATAAGAAGAAAGTTACTTCAAATCTCAGCAATTTTCTACATCATAATGTTGAAAAATATATTGGGATATATTAAAGGTATTAAATGACCCGAGAAATGGTGTATGAGATTTATTAAGCGTAATATCTACACCTCCTTTAAATTGAGTTTTATGCTCTTCATGAGCTTTCTTATATATGCCTATGTGGGAAAGCAGGTAATTTTCTAATATATATATATATATATATATATATATATATATATATATATATATATTTGTGTGTGTATGTGTGTTGTCATGCTTAGCAGATTCTTCATGTATTTTTGTGTTTGTGCATGCAAAAATTCTTCTGCCAAATTTTCTGCAGCCTTTTTCATCAATCCATTTCAGCAAGTTGTTTTCCTTGCATACATGTTGGAGACAAAAAGTCCTTACCGCCAGACACTTGCCCTTCAACAAATGTCCCTCATGAGATAGCTCTTGTTATGAGCATCGGGCACTGTAACTGTTTATCGTTCAGGCCTCAATAACTAGCTTATGTCTGCACATATCGCTTTGGTTTCCTTCAATAAATTTATCAAAATCATTCTCCAATATGGAAGCTTTTTATTTTTTTTTCAGTTTCTTATAAATAGAGTAAATGCTATTTAGTGAAAGATTTTTTGATGTTGCTGCTCAGGTTTATGATAATTCCTTCACATTCTATATGTCTGATGTATAATTGATGTTTCCTGGGTTTCTTGGCAGGGAGGTTCTTGTCCTGGAGATCTGGAGATGCTGCCACTGGCCAAGTCATGGTAGAGATACACATAGACTCCTTATCTATATAGCGGTTTTCATTGGGATACCTATAAAACTGTCTTGTCTCATAGCTTCAAACCATTTTACTAATTCAAAGTTTAAAATGCAGGTTGGAATATTACCTTGGCTGGTTTTAACTAATCGAGTTAGCAAGTTTTTGTGTCAAAAGCTGTCAAAATTCTTGTCCACAATTAAATCCTAGGACTTTGTCTATTCGGTTTATATATGTTGTTTTGGCTCAGCTTTTCCGAAAAGGTTGATCGGTTGTCCATGTGTGTAATCTCTGCTTGCTGTATTTCTAGTATTCTTTTTTCATCTCCTTGAAATGGGCAGTTTTCCTCAGTCACCCCATGAGTTCTTGTATGAAAAACTGCAGAAAACATGGAGTGCGGCATGAATGAGAGTATTCTACTTTTGACCTTGGACAGGAACATTGCATTCTGAGAGTTTTTTCAAAGACAGGTAGCTTGAACATGCCTTTGTTTAAAATATATTTGATCTAATAGCTCAAGTAATCAATCTTCATTGGATCTGATCTGAATGGAGTGAGAAGTATACTTGATTGAATCCAATCCATTTTTGGTGTTTACAATGGGGTTGACTTGATTATGTTATTGATGACAAAACTTTCTAAATTAATTTTGAACGATAGATACAGAAAAAAGATGTATGTAGATGCTCAAAGATATCTATTTCACCTAATATTTTTTTGTTACAGACTGTCATGCAGTTAGGAAGACTAATACTGATACTTAGAAAATAACACTTTTTTTTTGACATGAAGTCAAATATAATACTTAATCTTCATGATCGACTACACCCATTATTGCAATTGCGTACAGTGATTCTTGGAACTTCATTAGAATGGCCTGAGTTTTCAGCACATGAGGTGGACCAAAACTAGATCAATACATTCGGTAGCAAGATAATTAGTTGACTATTATTAATTCACGCGGCTCAAAATAATGATTTGATCTGCATTGCATCAGGAATTTTGGTTGGCTCTAATATGAATTGTGGGAAGGATTATACTTGATTGGATCTATGTTTGATGGAGTTGATAGTGGGTCGACTTGAATATATTATTGGTGACAACTTTCTGAATAATCAAGATGATGGATTAAAAAAATAAAAAAATGAAGAAGTATGTAGAATCAAGATTTTAACTATGCCATGGTGGGTGAAAGAATACGCAGTCTCATGAGTCCACAAAATTGTTGACTCCCTTGGAAGAAATCTCATTAGAATGATCTAAGGAAGAAATCTCATTATTGCAAAAACACTCCATAGTTTTGTCTGATTGGGGTATATCAGATTATGAAATAATTTAACGATTGTTAAAAAAAATTTATCTAGAAAAAAGTTATGGAAAAAATATATTTTATTATACTTAGTTGGTGGAAAAATGAAAATGGCAAATGTCACTATATTTGGTTGGAGATAATCTTATATAAAAATATTGTCAAATTTTTAACAATATTATTGAATAAACAACTTAAATAATATTTTTTTCTTAGTCCATTCATTGGTCATTGGTGTCTAATGAGAGAGACATACTTGAAATGGTCAACTGGTGTTATGTTTTGAGTTATGACTATTGTGAAATTGACAATATTAAAATAAGATATTTGTAGATTTCAATGAAAAAAGGGTAGACATTTCCATCAAGCAATGACAATTCGGATTATTGTAATCTCACATAGAAAAAAAAATACCATCTTCTTAGTAATATTTGTTTTACCTTCTCTCTTAGTAAAATAGACATATGATCCAATATTTACTTTACCATCTCTCTTATTCTTTTTCCTACTAAACATTGTAATCCAATATGGGATTTATTTCACAAATTATCCTAAATTCCATGCTAGATTGCCCTTTTTAAAAGAATCAAATCTAACATTCACAACTTACTCCATCAATACAAATAGGTGGATTAGCAAATTTTCCAAATAAAGGTCGAGAAGGAAAACTATAGTTTATTCATGGGTGGAGGCTTTCCATTATAAAAGTATAGGTAAAACTATGATTTCTTTTTTGAAAACATATATAAAACTTGTAAAACCTAGCTCGTAGGGCTTCTTTGAATATTCTTATATTATTAGGCTGAGAATCCTATGAGAATTAGGCATGTTGACCAATCTAACTTAAAATTTGTAGAAGCCTGCCAAATCCAGCCCAAATTTGAACCTTTTGGGCTGCAGGAAGAAAAAAAAAATTGAGCTGAAAAAAGTTTGGTCAATATAGGGCCATGCTTAAATAGCGTAATTCATGAATCATACAAAATTTTTGGTTCTATTCTGCAGGAATAGTGGAACACGCTCCTAAGATCTACTTTGACTAGTTATTAAATATTTTAATTACATTATCATAATTTTCAAAAAAATAAAAACTATTTTTTTCTCCTGTGAATCGCACATGTTCTTTTGCTTTTTGGTTGTAAAGATGTCAACCCCGCATCGGTTGTGGTTGTAGAGTAAAGATAGCAACCCCGCATCGGTTTTGTTCACTGAATCGGGCCGCTTTTATAAACCAATCGGCCCGCTTTTATAAACAAAATCGGCCCACTAGAAACACGGAACCGCAGAATCCGACAATCCCTATTATGTTAGAATCCAATTCCAAAATACTCAAATCAACCATACATTCTCATCCAAACCTATCCAAACATACGTTCCAACAAGCCCTCGGAACATCAAACATCAAAAATTATAAACCCATTTAAAGAAGGCTATTTCGGTAATTCGCCAATGATTATAAATAAATTTCGAACAAGAAAAAAAAAAAATTATAAACCGACATTAGGGTTTCCCTCTTCGAGCGCGCGCCCTAGTTTTCCATCGCTCCTGTTGTCCTTCGTTTTCTGTCTCGGTGTAAATCTTCTGGGAGTTCGATTCGAGGAGGAGGAGAAGCGGAGGAGGAGAAGGCGGTGACGACGAGGACGGCGGACGCTGGTTCCGGGGTGGAAGGGATTTATCGAGCGACGACCATGTACGGATCTAGGGGGTAAGTCGAGGAAACCCTAACCCTAGTTCTTCGTCTTCGTGAGAAAATTTCTTGAGGTTTTGATTCGTGTTTGCATGAGGTTCTCGTTTAATCTTTGTCTTTCTCCGATGCGTTTGAGTTCCTTTTCTTTGTCTTGTATTGGTTTGTAAATTTGTGATGTTGGTTTCTTAGTTTGGATGGGGCGGACAGCGAAGGGATGCGGGAATCTCTTATGGATATCTTTTAGGCGTTAAGGGTTGGAGGGCTTGGGAGATAGACTGATGGTTCTTGTTGTTTTAAATTGGGTGGTCCTGCTTGATATATAAATTTGGTGGGCAGATGTATGATGTTGCTTGAGATACTGCAGATTTTGGGGTTATAGGCCATGGGCGCCTGATGTGTGCGTTCTGCTAGATCTAGGCAGGGATTTTGTGTAACAACCCAGGACCTCGCCCAAAAAGGCTGGCCGAAGGTATTTTATTGGATTTCTTAGTGCCAAATACTTATTTTTCCAGCGAATAGCTGATGTGGGACTAAACACACGTCTGCGTGAGTCCTCACATTCTCTCCTCATTTAAGCCTTGATATCCTCATTGGGCTAAAGATCCAAATCTATTTAAATATAATCACAAGCACAATGATCAGCCCATGATTAGCCTTAATCAGCCTATACAATATTCTCTAATTCGCATAGGCCATGGACTGGATCCACTTCGATACCACTTATAGCAACCTAAGACCTTATTAAAAAAAGGTTAGCCGGAAGATATTCTTTTGGGTTCCTTGGTCCTCTATAAGTATCTAAGATCTCTCTGGTAAATAATCGATGCGGGACTAAACACATGCCGACATAGATCCTCACATTTTGCTTGTTAGATGCATGTGGTTTCTTGTTTAGGATGGTCGAGACTCTAAGTTATATTTCACCAATCTGTTTGGATCACCGACATAGTGGGGTTCCATTGCTTTTTTTTTTTGGATACAAGAATATGTCAATGATATAGTTTTGCTTCTAACAAGGAAGGTTTTCTTCATGCTGATCCTCTAGGTTTTATACTTAGCTCTTATATGAAAAAAAATCGTTCTAAAACATGGTTTCAGTTTTGGACAAGGTAAAAAGAGTTATGCTTTGGCGTTTTTGGCAGTTTTGGTCAAAGATAAGTAAAATTCAAAATTTTTGTAAACATTAAAAAAGGGGAATAAACAATTTAAGATAGCAGATAAACACTTAGAAGTACTTTGTTCTTCAAGACCTTTAGATTGGCTTGGTAGTTTTGTGTTCAAACTATATATCTAGACATGTATCTGTGTATGGACATACCATCATGCTTTTATGTGTATGTATCTATTTTTACTAAATTATAAAGATATTTGAATCCTGGAGCCATTCACTCAATATATAAGGTCTGACAAGAGCTCTTTGTCCTAACTAAAATATCTAACCAAAACTTACCCTACCCCCACCCCCTCCACCCCTGCTTACCTTGCGGCACACCTGCCCAAGAAAAAGGCAAAAATGGAAAAAAAATCCAATCCGACTCATTAAGGCCCGTGATGTGATTTTGTACCCCAGAAAGTAACTCATCCCTATCATAAAGCAAGTTATGTTGGAGTAATAACAGATTCTCTTTATGTTGGAAAATGAATTTAGATGGGAGTTTTCATTTGGGACATATTTGTGTCCTAGATTGCCTCAAAGGAGAGGTGAGTGTGTGAAATGTCAATGGACGATTTGCTGGAGATATTGACGTCTTCTACAATCGTAAGATGCTTTATATCTTCATACCCTTTAAATTCAATTTCATGCCAGCTTGGCCACTTATAACTTATGGGCGTGGCCTATTCGGAAGACATTGGATGCCTCCTCCCAAGCCGTGCTTAAACTTTTTTTAGTTTCTTATTGTGCCCTTAAGACCTTAAAAAGAAAACTAGTAATTTGAGATATAATTAGAATCTCTCTCCAAAAGGTTTTTTTTATTTTGAAACTTTAAAATGCCTATTCTTGTTGCTCATTTTCAACTTGTTATTTTTATCAATTCTAATTGTGCTTGCCCCTTGCAACTTGCAATAACTTTTCCTTTTCATTTGGTATGTAGATAAGATGTAGATATCCTTTTCTAGTATGTGATCAGCTCGACGACATCATGACGAGAGCTAATATTTCTTTCCAATGGACAAATGCGGGGTTATGCATATCACAAGTTTGAATCCAACTTTAGCAGATCATAACTGTAATTCATATCTAATTTTGGAAGTGCTTGTAGATTTATGATGGCATCCTATGCATTGAATTCAGCATTCATTAGGTGGAGAATATCTGAAGATCAATTAAGTTCTATATCGATTTGTTACTACCTGGAGATTATTTGTTGGTCCTGTTGAGAACATGTTGGAAGTGGAAAGTAATTGCACTTGATTCCAGTTGTGATGGTGACTATGTGCAATTCTAACTGTAGAAATAGATGAAATTTTGGGACTGAAGCTTGAGGTGGAGGAGACTAGAAAGGATAAGCTGGTCCTTGTAGTGCTTTTACCATTGGGATACACTGAGATATCCATCAAATTACTTAACATTATGGTTTGATCTGCTGGACATATTTTATGTTATCAATTGACAAGCTTTGTTTGGTCTATAGTCATGGATCTTTGGTTCTGGATAAGATGTGGGCACTAAGAAGGATTAACCAATAGGATGGAGAAAAAAAAGAATACTTATATTGTCTTGAGCAGCCTAGTTGCTCTTTATTTTTTTTTATAACATTCCAAGGAAATAAAGATGATTTATGTAAAACATCTGGATCGAATTACTTGTCAAAAACCTTTTAACATATATTAGATTTAAGAGCAGATTTCCAATGAGTAATAATCTTTGCATGCCATGACTATGAACTAGGTTTTTATATTTCTGATGGGATCTAGCAGCTTGTCCAAAACAGCCTTTTGATTAGCGGCCTGGACTGGACAAGCTAGAAAACCAATTGATTTGATCCCTTGTTTTGGTCCTAATTCCACAGAACCGGCAAATTTTCCCTGCAGATGTAATAATTGTCCATGAGAATAGGGTTCCATGTTTGGTCTAAAAAGATATAGAAGTTACCTGCCTATGTGGTTTGTATATAGCCATTATTAGTCTTGCATGTCTTCAAACATCACATTCGTGACATTCCTGATTAACCTTCCTTAATCATGTCTCGCTATGATAGAGTTTTAGTCATTATCTCGTCCATTGCCTTGAACAGCATCTTTTACTCTTTGTTTTGTTGCTTTTTTGATGTTATTTCACCTAGAAAATGGTTTTACAATCTGAATATGACTTTAGTAATTAAATGAAGCGAATATACATTTCTTTACTTGGATCATATGTTTAGAACTGATCCTGGATATTTAAGACTATATATGATAAAGGGGTTGAGTCGGACCAGAAAACTATTGAAGAGACTTCCTCATGCGTGTTTGTGCATGCACGCACACGCATATAACAAAACTATCCATTTAGATCATCGTTGCCCAGATTGCCTACCTTCCTTTGAGTGGTTCTGGTGGCCTTTTTTAAAAATTTATAGCTATCGCAAAGGATTGTCAATTTTTCTGTTAGCTAACATTAAAAAGGGGATTGTAGGAAAAGTAGGCGGCTGCTATAAAAAAATCTGTTTATTTGGTCATATATTGTTTCATCACTGTATCTTCTGCATTCAATTATAATGGAAGCACCAGTTTGAATGTAGACCAATAACCAAACAACTTCTTGATGGAATTTGAATGGAATAGTTATGGATTTTCGTGGCTTCAGGATCATGGTTCCATGAATTTGCCTGCAGAAAAGTCATGATCAATAAATATGCACTTGGGAGAGCTATATTTGTTTCTCCTGCATATTTAATAAATATGCACCTGGCGGGGTCTTTTTTTTTCTGAACATTGCTGTAGTTGGACCACTTGTTCAACTGCCATTGTGAGATTTGTAGTTTGTGTTTCTTCTTCTTTTCTATCATCTTAGTGGTGTAGTCACTCAAGGAAAATGATTAAAAAGGGTGGCTCAATGCACGAGGCTCCCGCCACTACGGAGTTTGGGGAGGGTCAGATGTATATAACCTTATCCGTGTGCTTTGAATCAGTGACACTCATGTTTCAATGGAGCGATATTACCATGGTGCCAAGGCGCTCTAACTATATTACTCAATACAACTTCAAAGCTATGCAACCGAATCTAAACAAGATTAAAGCTTTCCCAGATAAGTGTCAACATAAATCAGGATCTTAAGTTTGGCAGATGAGAAACGTCAAGGGAATTAGGTTCAGATTCACATACTACATTTATTGTCCAAGTTTTAGATATTGTAAGTGCACGATGTGGATTGTGATTCATTACTATACCAAATTTTACATTGACTTACTCCCTAGCTTGATTTTATAAACCGTACAGTAAGTCCTATCATAATGATCATTGGGTTGAATTGATGATTCTTGATTGTATTGTCAAAGACCAATGACTTTGTTAGTTTTACCACTCTTCTAACAATAGATATAAAATAATAAAAAGCCATCGGTTTGGTTTTCTCTATCATCCCTCTCTCCCCCTTTCCCCACTCGCTTACTCATAGCATAGTGTATTTGTTTGGTGTTTGAGTGGGAGAAATTAAATGAACGGGTAATTGGAAAGTGAAGTTGGGGTGTAAAATACTATATGCTTCTCTGTGAGTTTATGGAAGCCATCTTAAAAGAAATCATGTCTGCTTTATGTATGCTGCATAAACTGGTTTTCTTCTAATTCTTTTTTTAAAGTTTGAGAACAGCCTTTGTTGATCATATTCATTCTTGGCAAGAATAATAAAAATGCAAGGGTATGCTAGACAGCAAGTCGTATAAATTATGCCAAGATTTTGGAATTTAATGATTGTATGTTGTTGAGCCATCTGGATTTATTAATATAATTAAGCTGGGTAGTTGTACACAAAGCTGCAGGATGACAGGGAGATTTTTTTTTCAGAGGGTTAATGAGGAGTTACTGGTTGGAGGGACTTCACCAGAGATGTGTGGAAGATAGTGTGGAAAATTTTGAGTCATTTGAAGTCAAGGATTCAGACCATTTCAGCTTTATTTTTTGGCTTCAGATTTCTGGGATCCATGCTTTCTGAATCATTAGATAATGAAAAATCTTTAAATGAAGAAATCATTGGTGACTTATTTGGAAGATCATCTACAGCGCACTTCTGTACTTCCTACCTGAATAAAACTGACCTGAAATTTGAAATGATTTGTAGCGGCATGCACTCTGTTCTCTTCCCTGCATATTTGGGTTGAAACAGCCTATTTACTAGTTGGTGTCATCTTGGGTTATGTGATATGTTAATTTGGGTGGGGGGAGGGGGGAGTACTGTTAACTAGTTGGTGTCATCTTGGGTTCTGTGATATGTTGTGCGACTTTTGTCATCAAGATTTGCTCTTTAGATCTAGGTCATCATTTCTTGTTTTTCCATTTTATATGTAAGATTTGCTCTTAATTGTTGGGTCCTCTGTTGTTTCTGTTCTGCACGCATCCCACTTGCTTTCTGGTGACCTTCTGTCTGTCACTTCATAATCTCTGTCGCTAGGTATTTTGCGTAATCTCATTTTGTCTAATAATGTGAGTTTAATTGGGTTATGGCCGAATAAGTTGGTTCTATAACATCTTTTGATAACAGGTGCTTTTTTTTGATAAATATAAACAAATATGTTCATGCTTGCAGTTGTCTGTTGCTTGCATTTCTTTTCTTTTGTCTGATGATGTTTTATGTGGTTTACTGCCTCTATATGATAGTTGAAATTATTTATGCTTTTTATGGTTTTTTTCGGATTAAGAAAATATTAGATAATTAGGCGAAAAAGTTTGTTTGCTGGTCGGGTCTGTTTATTGATTGGGGATTGAGTCTTGGGGGGTGCTATCTCCTTTTCTTGGGATGTTGGATACTGTGAAGGGCAATGATGGGGAGCGGGGGGGTTTCGGACGGGTACGAGGGAACAAAGAGGCCACGAATGATCGAATCAAATCCCTACTTCGCAGTGAGCGGCGTGGGTGCTTCAGATGGCTACGATGCCGGTTCGAAGAGGCCACGAATGATGGAGCCAAGTCCCTACTTTTCTGGAATTGGTGCCAGCAGCTTCTACCAGCCCTACAGCAGCAGCTTCAGCGGTGGAAGCAGCAGCATGTACAACTTCCCCGTGGTTCGTCTGCGAGGACTGCCCTTCAACTGTGATGATCTTGATGTCTACAAGTTCTTTGCTGGGCTCGACATTGTCGACTGCCTGCTGGTGAACAAGAATGGTCGCTTTTCAGGTGAGGCCTTTGTTGTTTTTCCATCACCAATGCAATCTGAGTTTGCCCTCCAGAGGGACAGGCAGAACATGGGGCGCAGGTACGTCGAGGTCTTCCGGTGCAAGAAACAGGACTACTACAATGCAATTGCTGCTGAGGTGAACTATGGGGGGTCCTTCGACAACGAATACCGTCAGATCTCACCTCCAGCCCGTCCAAAGGGCTCCTTTGAGAAAGATCAGATGGAGTACACGGAGGTCCTTAAGCTTCGGGGGCTTCCCTATTCTGCAACCCAGGCTGACATTGTAGACTTCTTTGCGGAGTTTGAGCTGACTGAAGATAAGGTGCACATCGCATGCCGCCCGGATGGCAAGGCTACCGGCGAGGCATACGCCGAGTTCCCATCGGCGGAAGCGGCAAAGAAGGCGATGTGCAAGGACAAGATGACGATCGGGTCGAGGTATGTGGAGCTGTTTCCATCGACACCTGATGAGGCAAGGAGAGCTAAATCTAGATTCAGGAATTGATTCAGCAGCAGTTGTTTTGTTGCTGGAGCTCCGAATGTATGGTGTTCGCACTGAATTTTCTGTTGGCACTATTTTTCTTTTAGGACTGACTGCTAGCTGTAAGCCTCTTCTGCACCTAGATCTTGTCCGGCTTCCCCTAGTTTGAAATATATAAGAAATAATCAATATTAGATGCATCTAAAACTTATTCAATTAAAAGAGATCATAATTGTCTATATCTTCGACTGCATGAGACATGCCACAGACCTATGTGTACCAAAACGCATCAAAACGGCCTGTGTCAATCCAATGCCTTAGTGATTCTGTCACCAAAAATAAAAAGAATATTCGGTTATATTTGTAGTTTTATTTAATTTTATATAGTATTTATTATTTTTTTAAAAATAAATGAGCACATATGCTATTAAATTGATTTATTTTTTATTTAATATTTTTTGATTTTATAATTATAAAATTTAATTATATGATTTACATCCGTATTTATATTCATATTTTTAATATCTAATTTATATTTATATATATTTAGAATAAATATAGATATTAATTTTTATATCTACCTAATATCTATATTCATATTTATATTTATTAGACAAAATAAATATAAATATAGATATATAATATTGTTTGATCCGAATTAAATTATGAAATAATCTTGTATCATTTGATCTGAATTAAGGTTCTACAGAGAGACAAGATATGCCGCCCGTTGCTCAATCCACCTCTGTTTAACACGTGGCGAAGGATGTGAGTTAAATGCAAAGCCTTTTCTTAAGCAGATGGGCATTTAATCAATTATCGGTGTTTGTTTGGCTGGATTAGTGCATTTAATCAATTATCGATGTTTTAATCATTGTTAGGGCACTAGAAGTCTTTGGAATTAAATTACAGTAGATATATAATTTAACTCTGATGCCACTGTGTATGATATATTTATAATGTAAAAGTTTGATTCATGAGCTGTTAGGATATATTTTAGGTGCTCATTATTGCAGCATTGCTACATATTCATTATGCATCTTTTGTTTTTTGAATAAATTGGAGATGCAGGGGATGGAACCCTGTACCTCATCAAAAAACTTGACAAACTTTGGGATTATAAAGTTTCGACTATGCAAGATTCCCTTGTTCTTATGATTTTGTATTAGTCATTAGGGGACTTCTGGTGTTTTATTCAAAAAAAAAAAAAAATCCATGATGAATTTCATGGGGAATCCTCTTTTCTGTTGGCATATCCATGGATGATGGATTTTTTTTCAGTAGTAATGCTGTTGATTCAGTCTTCCTGCTAATGTTTTTAATCCTAATATTTTTGTGAGCTCTTGTTTGATTCCATGAACAAAGTTATATGTGCAGAAGAATGCTGGTCGTCGGTATTGCTGTCCGAACTTGTGCGAGTTTCGCTAAATTATACGTGAAAATTTTGGTTTTATCAGCGATCACTTTGATCAACTTTAGTTGAACTTTTAAGTTACAGGACTCGATGATGTGGCATCTCCCATTGTGGTTCCACATGTTCTACCGAGGCAATATATTTCGTGTGTTGGACTTGGACCGTGGCATTGGTTAAGTGCCTGTATCGACTCTTCATAGGAATATTAATCAAGATTAATGCCTTCTCCACCATGTTGGTTATCTATCTTCACCATCCAAAACAATTAAACAATTTTTATAATGATGCATTAGAAAAGATCTGTCCTTTACCCTCATAAAGCAAACTGTTATGAACGAGGGCAATGGGATAGGTCATCCTTTCTCGTCTTCCCACTTGATGACATTTTGGAGAGGCATGTCTTGTTGAACTGTTTATAAATCAAGTATTAACGCTTATTTAAATGAGTGAGCTCAATGGGTGTCTTCTGACCTCTGCTACTATAATGCAGACCGTTCCTAACCTGCCATTGGGTTCCTTGAGTCTAGGTATGGTGCCATCTGTGATCTGTCCATCCTTATGGTGCCCTATAGAAAGTACCCAGTATTCTACAGCTTTGGAAAGAAAGTAACAAAGCGGAATGAGCTAACAGCTCAGTGAGACAACAAGAATAACGTAAAAGATTGAAAACAACAAATAATCAATACCAGAGTAAATACAAATATTTTAAAATTACATACCAACTATCTAGCACTACTTAAATAACTCGGTGCATACATATACATATATATATATATATATATATATATATATATACACAAACATATTTATATATATATCACAAATAACTGTTCTATTCAAAAGTGATATATCTATATTATCAAATAATATTTTTCTATCCAATACTAGTTTTAAGTAGCTTATCTTTCATCTTATTAACACAATTTGGCTTTGACAATAGTTAATTTTTTGATATTGGACTAATCACGATCGAGCTTTGGCTCGTGATTAGCAATTCATAACACTCATGTGTTGCTTATGGTAACTATGTATATAATACCTAGACGTAAGCTCATAATGGTTATCCATAACATCTTCATATAAACCCATGGCGATTATGAGCTTACGTCTAGGTATTATATACATACCTGTGTGCAGAAAAATCATACCTATGTGCAGGAAACAATATACTGTATGTACAGAACAGAAAACTGTATTTTAGGATTAATTAAGTATGTGCCATCGTTAATTAAGTGTGTTTCAAGTTTAATCGACTATATGCCATATTAAGGTAAGACTTGGCTCACAAGAACAACCTATATTAAGTGTCTACCACGTCGTTGTAATTGATTCAAAACATTCTACAAAAATCAGATTATTTAACTTAACTGTATGCAGAGAAACCATACCTGTGTGCAGGAAACTGTAAACTGTGTGCACAGAACAGAAAACTGTGTTTCGGGGTTAATTAAGTGTGTGCATTGGTTAATTAAGTGTGTTTCAAGCTTAATCGACTATGCGCCATGCTAGGGTTAGTCTTAGCTCACAAGAACAAACTATATTAAGTGTCTACCACGCCATTGTAATTAATTCGAAACATTCTACCAAAATCAGATAGCTTAACTTAACTGTGTGCATAGAAACTATATCTATGTGCAGGGAACGGTAAACTGTGTGCACAGAACAGAAAACTGTGCCAGACTAGATTAAGTATTAAAACATTGATTAATTGTGTGCCAAGCTTACTTAAATGTATGCCATGCTATATTACCTATGTACCAAACTTACTAACCTAACTACCACTTACTCATTATTTTCTTTTTTTTCTTCTTTTCTTTTCTTTTTCCTTTTTTTCTTCTTCTTTTTCTTTCCTTCTCTTTCTTTTCTTTCCTTTTTCTTCTCCTTTTTTCCTTCTTTTTCTTTCCTTTTCTTCCTTTTTTTTTTCCCCTTTGTCTTCTTTTTCTTTCTTCTTTTTCTTTCCTTCTCTTCTTTTTTTCCTTTTTCTTTTTTTTTCCCTTTTTCTTTTTTTTCTCTTTTTTTCTTTCCTTTTTCTTCTCCTTTTTTTTCTTTTCTTTTTTTTCCTCATGGAACCTGTCCCCTCCCATGACACCCCCCGCGATGGCATCACCCTCCTCGACCTCCCTGGCGACCCCTCCCTCCGCCTCTACCTCCCCGAGCTGCCACCGAAGCACGGTGGCGACGGGCGGAGGAAGGCGCTGCCCATACTCCTCCAATTCCAAGGCAGAGGCTTCTGCATCTCCCACTTCTCTTGGTTCATGTACCACCAATTCTACTCCCGCCTCGCCCGCGCCGTCCCCGCCATCGTTGTCTCCGTCGATCTCCCTCTCGCTCCCGAGCAGCGCCTCCTCGCCGCTATGGACACTGGCTTCCGCGCACTCCTCCACCTCCGCTCCCTCGCAAGGCCGCAAGGCTGTCGGCACCGGAAAGGGGTCGGGCCGCGGCGGACGCGGGAGGAGAGCAGGTCGTGGCCGGCGACGGCCGCAGGACGCCACGGCCGCCCTTCTTCCTCTTCTTCGGCGCCTCCCAACTGTAGGGTGGGGGTATTTTCAGCGGCGCGGCTGCGGGAGGGGGCTGGGACGGGGGTATTTCCGGCGGCATGGCTGCGGTAGGAGGCTCGGGAGGGCTCGGGTTGTGGCCGGCACCGGCCATGGCGGGCCCGACCTCCTTTTTTTTTTCTTTCTCTTCTCCGGTGGGATGGGAGATAAAGCAATGGAAATTAAAATATTCTTAGGGGGCGTTTTCGTCTCATAATAAAGTATTAAAATATGGTTGGACTGATTGTCAACAGGGATTAAATGTTAGGGACAGGTCAATAAATGTATCGGTGATTAATTATCCCTATATTTATCTATAATACTAGGGCCGACTCGACTCTTAGGAACTGAGGCGGTCGCCTAAGGCCCAACTAAAAAAAAAGGCCCACTGCAGAGAGAGAGAGAGAGAGAGAGAGAGAGTCGCGTAAAAGCGGCTTCGAGGCACTCGGCCTTCCTAAAGGCAATGGCCCGTTAATTCCTAGACAGAGACCGACTGAGATTAGGGCCCACGATTTCCGCATATAAATTCATACGCGAAACCGTCGATCTCCCGTCGGCTTTCGCTTGATAAAAACATCTTACCCATTCGTCTATGGCATTAATGCATGGACGGATGCGATGCCCATCAGGGGAAACAGACGGTAGACTTTATGCTTTCCCACAGAATTTGTATGCGGTCACAGGGAACCTGAGGTTTTGTCCAGACAAGACCGGGGACCCGTCTCATCGCCCACAAACTTGGAATTGTAATTGGAGCGGATAACAATGGGCCTCTCATTTCTTTGTAATGACGGATGCATCCTCGATCTCATCTACTCCCCCCATTTGGTCTCTATGTCTTCATAATGACCAAACTGCCCTTCTTGATCACCGTCCACAAGTGCTCCCCGTTCTCACCTACGGCCCTGATCAATATTTTCGAGGAGGGCGACGCACTTCCAGCAATGCCACGTTCTATCCCCTGCGGGGCCCATACCCCAAATTTTAAGCACCATTGGTCGAGAATGCGATTTGGGAGACAACAAAACGTGTGGTTCGTAAAAAAAATAATTTGATAAAAATAGTGACGATGAGAGAGCAAAATTAGCTGAAGAATTTTTTAGAATTGATTACTTTTTATACATAGTAAATCAAGCTATTTCTTCAATTCAAAATAAATTTGAACAATTCACCATATATGAAGATATTTTTGGTTTTTTTGTTTAATTTTGGAAAGTTAAAATCTTTGAATAAGAGGATTTGAAAGTGTTGCCTTAATTTTGAAAACTTTTTAAAGCATGACGAATATTCTGACATTGATAGTCTTGATCTGTTTTCAAAGTTAAAAATTTTAAAAGAAGTTTTACAAACAGAAACTAGTACCCTTGTTGATGCTTTAAGTTTTATAAAAAAAATGGATTATTTTCCAAATGCATGCATTGCTTACAAGATATTGTTAATAATACATGTAACAGTTGCTTCTGTTGAAAGAAATTTTCAAAATTAAAGTTGATAAAATCTTATTTGCGGTCAACTATGCTACAAGAAAAATTAAATGGATTAGCTATATTATCGATTGAAAATAGTATTTTAATAAATCTTGAGTACAAAAGTTTGAGCCAAAAGAAAACGCCATGTGGATTAAGTTTGATAGAATCAAAGTAATCATGTGACCCTTGCTAAGATTGGGTAGAGTCTGGCTGTAAAATCATGTTAAGAATGGAGAGCCAAGCTGAACAAATAAAATTCTATCATGATATGAATAAGCTAGCTGAAAGATCGAGTTTAGGTCACTGGCCGGTGGAAGATCGAGGTCTCAATTTTTCAGATCATATATAAAAAAATATTGGTTAGCAAGCCTTAGCTAATTCCTTGTCTAGACTGGATAAGAGATTAAAATTGGGATGGTATGGTCGCATGAGATGAATGCATTTTTATCTTTTATGATATACTTGATCCAAGGATACCTCGCATATCGCACGAGCTATATGCTAATTCCAGTCTAAAAAATATTGTGCCAACTTGACTTACCTCAACTTATAACTATTTAAATTATATCTGTCTGTTAGTTAAACCGTCCGGGAGATTAGAAAGCCAAAACGCCATGATTCCACTTGTTCTAGATTAAATGCTCGTTCAACGAAAAGGAATCTGAGGGAAGATACAAAGGAAACAGGGTGGCAGCGCTGGTAAAATAAAAAAAAAAAAATAACTAAAATAGCCGGCAGGTTGGAAACCGCGTGAGGTGTTCAACGTAGGTTGCTTCTCCAGTACGCAACTGAAGAAAATGGCAAATGAAGTGGGTTGTCTTTTATTATTTTCTAGCCATCTTCATGCCAAGTTCCAGGATAAAACTTGCAGGGACCATTTGTTCAAAGCATCCAATAATGCAAACATAATTATTGCTATCCGCCAAGAATACAGTCAGACAACGAATAAAGTGATCCGCTTAAAATGCTGAGTTGTTGGAATCAAACAAATTTTGTGGGAAGAAAACGAGAGAAGAAAGTTGTTTTCTTGATGAATAGTGAAAATAGCAAGCCAATGGGTTGTACTACAAATAAACTTTTCTTCTTAGGTTCTCATATCTTTAAAACAACAAGTTACATGACCCTTATATAGGCCCTTCAGAGCTAATCCGAGATTAAGAGTATTAATCTCGTTAGCATTCCCTAAGCATCAAATAACCACTTAATAAAGAGAAAAACCATCTCCCCATGCCACTCGGGAAACCAAAAGATATTTGACGCTTAGGAATTACAAACATAGGGAAACAACACATCATAAATGACTTGGAAAAATAAAAGGTCTAGCTTAATTTCTAACATGAGCGAGCTGGAAAGGCTGTCACGACCACTGCAACTTGCAGGCACCTTCTCTCTCTTTTTTTACTTTTTTCTGTAGCATTTCCGCGTGCCATCTTCATGTCAACAGTAGGGCATGTTCATTGGGATCTTTATACATAGGCTTTGAACGATCCGTAGTGCCTCACAGCTTTCCGTTCTTTTCGAGTGTCGAGAGTTCCGTCCCCCTCTGATAGTCTCAAAAAATGGCAATGATCCTAAATGCCTTTGTGAGAAGATACGTCGACCAGCTTTTAGAATTTGTAGAGGATAAGATGTCCATGATGCTAGGCGTGAACGATGAGCTCAAGAAGCTTCAGGGAAGGATGGAGATGATAACAGGCTATCTGGAATCCGCAGATCGGAAGAGGCATGCAGATCCGAATATCGATATATGGGTGAGGCGCTTGAAAGATATCATGTATGATGCGGATGTTATCATCGACCTCTGTAAAAACGAGGCCAGGAAATTGTTGGAAGATCATACATCGAAATCAGAGGTAAGCGATCCCTTATCTTTATTTTCTTGCTTGAAAAAGGAGGTGAGCTCTATCCCGTTACGGTATGAAATTGGTAGCAAAATTAAAGAACTTAGTGACAGGCTAGAAGACATGAATGAGGATAGATCAATATTGTCTAAACTTGATCACACTGAGAAAGATGTTCAAGTGAGAGGAGTAAATCATCGCCAGACTTCTCCTATTGAGGTGAAGTCTGATATTGTAGGGAGACAAATTGAAGAGGCTACCGAGAGTCTTGTGGAGTCGTTAATTAAAGAAGATAAATAAAAAATACCGAATTTTGGGGATTGTTGGGATGGGTGGAATAGGCAAGACCACTCTTGCTTCTCACATATACAATGACAAAAGGATAGTAGATAACTTTCCTATACGAGTATGGGCATGTGTTTCTCAGGAATTTTCGGAGATAGAATTGCTGAAAGAGATAATTAGGGGTGCAGATGGAAATTGTGGTGAGGCTAAAATCAAGGCGGAGCTCGTACCCTATCTTTCCTCTATACTTTTAAAAAGATTTTTTATTGTATTAGATGATGTATGGAAGACAAATGTATGGGAGGATTTGCTTAGATCACCCCTTAAAAGTGCAAGAGCTAGTGGTAGGATAGTGATCACCACTCGAGATACAAGTGTGGCTAGAAATATGAGAGCAGAGATCCACCCAGTTGATAAAATGGACAAAGACAGTGGCTGGAAATTGCTCCGCAATAAAGTTTTTGAAGATGATGAGGAGGAGGGGGAGGAGGAGATCTCTAGATTAAAACAAATCGGGGTTCAAATTGTTGAAAAATGTGACGGTCTTCCTCTTGCAATCAAGGTCATTGGAGGGGTTTTAAGGTCGAAGGATAGAAGCTCTATAGAATGGAATAAGGTTCTCAAAAGTGATGCCTGGTCTATGAGCCAACTTCATGAACACCTCCCAGGAGCTTTATTTTTGAGTTATGAAAATTTACCATCTGATCTTAAACAGTGTTTTCTTTATTGCTCGTTGTTTCCTGAGGACTCTCGAATGCATCGCGAGGATCTCATTCGTTACTGGGTGGCCGAAGGTTTTATACAACCAGCACAAGAGGATACACTTATGGAAGATCTAGTTGAGGACTATTATAGAGAGTTAATTGGGAGGAACCTTTTACAGCTATATAATGATGATGCCTGGGGTGAACTACCTAGGAATCGGTGCAAGATGCATGATCTGCTATGTTCCCTTGCTCTCTTTTTGATACGTGATGAGAGCATTTTTCTTGGCGGCGAGCAATCACCAAATATAAACCCCTTGACTAAAATTCGTCGCTTGTCAATGGGAGAGAGAGTACAAGTCCCCCCATGCAATAAAACAACAAAAGTGCTTGAGGACTCTAATGCTCGGAAAGAGTTGGGAGACAAAGATGATAGAGAATGAACTTCTTCAGAGACTGCAGTTTCTACAAATCATAATGATAAACGTTACGAGAATTGAGAGGCTTCCAGACTCTATAGGAGATCTTTTGCACCTGAGATATTTAGATCTTGATGGAACGAGCATCAGTAATTTGCCAGAGTCCATCGGATGCCTCGTAAACTTGCAAATATTGAACCTCTCGAGTTGTCTTCGTTTGCATTCTCTCCCCAAGGCCATCACAAAATTGTGCAATCTAAGATGTCTTCGTCTCGGAGGAACTCTAGTGAGTTATGTACCAAAGGGAATAGGCAAATTAAAACATCTTAACCATCTTGAAGGATTTGTTGTCGGCTGGCAAGATACAGAGGGGTGCGGTTTGGAGGAGCTACAATCTCTGTCCCAGCTGAGATTCCTGTCGATAAAGTACTTAGAGAGGGCACAACCAGTGGGAGCTCCGGTACTCGCAAACACCCACTCTCAGAGGACACTGATTTTGCATTATTATCAAGAAAAAATAACGACACCGATTTTGACTTCCTGCGCACCTCATGAAGATGCGGAAGAAGCAATTGCAACTCAGAGAATTGACGAGATTTACAATGAGCTCTTCTCAATCCACCCACCTACAAATACTTGATATCTTTTGCTTCTTGGATAGTCGATTTCCCAGCTGGATGATGTCACTTTTCTTGGATGTCTCTTTTCCTAACCTGACATCCATAAAACTCCGTTATTGTAAATCATGTTCGCAGCTTCCTCCATTGGGCCTCCTGTCCCAACTGAAATACTTTCACATTGATGGAGCATATGCAATCAAAACCATCGGACCTGAATTTTTTGGCTCCCGTACATCAGCAGCAGCAGGGACTGCATGTCCTGACATTTATCTCGATGGACAACTGGGAAGAATGGTTGTTTGGTATGCTGGAGAGGGTTGGTGAAGAAAGAAGAGGAGCCCCCAAGTTGCTACCTCGTCTCAAGAAGCTGCAACTTGATTTGTGTCCCAAGCTGAAATCTCTTCCAGAAGGACTACGGTATGCCACCGGTTTATAGGAATTGCTTACTAGGGGTGCTGACAGCCTAATAGAAATCGACAACCTCTCCTTAACTAATAAACTTTCAATTTGGGGAAGCGAGAGGTTAGAAAGGGTATCCAACCTTCCCTCATTGAAAAATCTGGAGATCGTATGTTGCCCGAGGTTGGAGCATGCGGAGAATCTTGATAAGTTGCAATACCTACGCGTTCGCTTATATCCTTCCACAGAGACATCCGCCACCGATTCTGATGGAGAGACTGAGCAACTCCCACAGTGGTTACTGGAGCTACTAAAAATGCATCAGCTGCTCTACAAAATTTAAAAATTTTTGATCTGATCTGAAGCTTACCACTCCTTAAGACCTTCCTCAAGGACGGCCCCAATTGGCCCTTCATTCAGCGGATCCCCCAAGTCAAGATCTACAACGGCAAGGTTGATATATGTGGCCACTTTCAATCATATTTTGAGTATAGCAAGGACCCTCCCGCCTTCAAAACCAACCTGGTGGAATCAGAAGAATCAGTGGATTGATAAAGCAAGTGTCTTCCAAGAAAAAGATAAAGCAAGTGTCTTCATCGAGGTGATTTCTCCTTCCATTACTTTTGTTTTTGGCTTGCTTCTATTTTTATTCACTCTGCACCTTTAAACTAGTTGCTGTTGTGTCGCTAATCTTATGATAATCTTATGCTTTCCCAGATACCACTGCTCGTGCTTCCTTCTGGATCGAGGGCAGCGGATCACTGGTGCTCTGCATTTTCCCTATCCTTCGCTTCATGTTTCCGTCCCCCCTCGTTTTTTGGTTTTGTCATTTGATTTAAACCTTTCTGTTGGGTTTTATTTGCCTTCTGTAATTTCCGTTTCATGGTGTTTTTGTAATTTCTGTTTCCTCTTGTTCTAATGACATGATCATTTGCTGGAGTGTAACTTTTAGAATTTATATGAAATAAATCATCATTCCTCTCAAGTCTCACCCTTTCTATCTCTGATGTTTGTTTCTCCTTAATCTTGGAGGCCAACTTGAATTCCTGAATTTTGATACGAGTATTCCAGCAGAAACAGCTTAGCTTCTGATTGTTTTGCGATTGAAGGAGGGGGCTCTCCAAACATATTTTTATCTATCATGAGATATTGATTCATGAAAATCGAAAGATTTGCAGTTGAGTAAAAGTGGTATGCACAGAAAATTTATTAAAATCAGAAAAAGATACAAAGCGACAGCAAGAAAAGCGTGTGGAAAGACAAAGGAGAGGAGTATAAAAAGCACGGAAACTGAATAAGATATTTAGCACTTGAACACTGACAAAACAAATGAACCATAACACTCCAGTATCATGGGCTCTGTTTGGTTCGCGGAGAAAGAAGGAGAGACAATGTGGTCAATATATATATATATATATATATATATATATATATATATATATATATATATATATATATATATATATATATATATATATATATATATATAATTTGGTTGCAGTTTTTAATGGAGAAAGATAAAAAGGAACACTCTTATGTTATTAAGATTTTTATGTTTTATTGAAAAAAAAATCATGAAAGGCATGAAAAGCTAGTTTTCTACCTGTTGGAAATTGAATTTTTTTTCCAAAACTGCCCTTAAGCCGTCAAAATTCATAAATAAGATTTTTTCTTTTATTAAGGGTATAATAGATAACATAACTTTTCTAAAAAAAATAGACTTCAACCAAACATAAGCCATTCTGTAATGTACCACTTTTTCATGGTCAACTGAACATACCAAAACTATTTTCTCAAGAATTATGTTCTTATGAATCAGCTTTCAAAAAAAAATATTCCGATAAAGAAAAAAAATTTCAACGAACCAAACGAGTTTTTAGAGTCTTTTTTGCCCTTCCAACATCTCATTTTGATTACAAAATTGGAGAAATTATTGCATGAATCAGATCCGGTAGACGGGTCCAACAGTCACGACATTACGTCAGGAACTCAGAGTGCAATGTGTTAAACAGAGGCCATGGGCTTGGAGCTTTATCGCTTGGCTCCCAATCGACCATGTATTTCTCCTCACCTATCCTGAAGAGTCGTGGCCATGCCATCAAGGTAGTAGCCTGGTGGTAAGGGGGCAATAATTCTGCCCGAGTTGCCCGGGTTCGAAACGCGCAGGCGTCGATTAAATTAGGGGACCGGATACCCCATGCCCGGTTGGCGGTTATGTTTTTCTTCCACTTGTACCAAGGTGGCACTGTGGGTGATGTACCCACATGTGAAGGCGATGAGCCTAGTGGGATGAGCCCATGGATTGAGGAAGGCATGCAAAACCTGCAACCTGTATCGAACATTCCCTGGTAGAAGGAAGGCCCAGTGGGGGGCTGCTACGTGAGTGGGCTGGTCCCTTCCCCCCTCCTATTATTTATCAAAAAAAAAAAGAAAAAGAGTGTTGGCCATTCTTTTTCCTTTTTTCCACTTATATGGACTTGTATATTATATGTACCATGCACATGAAAAACATTTCAACCATATCCTACCTAGGGCTGTTAACGAGCCGAGCCGAGCCCGAGCCTCCGCAGGCTCGGCTCGGCTCGTTTCACCAACTCCCCGGCTCGGGCTCGATACCGAGCCCAGTATTGGGCTCGGGCGGCACAGCTCAGGCTCGGGCTTGGGCTCGTGAAGCTCGTTTGCCCGAGCCCGAGCCCGAGCGGCGAGCCCGAGCCCGAGCCCGAGCCCGCCCCATCCTCATCCTCGTTCCTGTCTCCGTCGACCGTCGGAGAGAAGAACGAGCAGCCGCCAGCCGAGCTCGGTTCCGACGGTTCGTCGGAGAAGAATGAAGGAAGAAAAGAAAGAAAAGAAGAAGAAGAGAAGAAAGAAGGATAGAAAGAAAAAAATAATAAGAAAAAAGAGAAGAATGACTCACCTCGTCGCGTGCGGCAGCCGCCGGCTTCTGCCGCGAGCACCGCCGGCACTGGCTTCTGCCGCAGGCACGGCCGAGGACGCCACGGGCGCCGCGGGCTCGGCCGCGGGCGTCGCCGGCCGCGGCCCGACCATCCCGTGCGAGGGACTTCCCTCCTCTGTCGCAGTCTCGCCGCCGTCGTCGGTGGAGGAGTCGGCAAAGAGGAGAAAAGAGAGAGTGAGAAACGGAGAAGAAAGAGGGGGAGGGACAACCCTATCCAGTCTCCGATCGAAACCTCCGGAACCAAGCTCGGCATCGGCGGCGGAGGGAGGCAGTGAGGCATCGGCGGCGGAGGAGGAAGGCGAGAGGGGAGGGGAGGGACACCCGGAGGGGAGGGACATCCGGAAGAGGGGAGGGGAGGGACACCGGACACCCGGACGCTTCTGGAGAAACCCAGAAGAAAGGTCCGAAAGGAGAAGAGAAAAAAAAAAAAAAGAAAGAGGAGGTGGGACCGTGGGACTGTGGGAGGGAAGGATTAAGTGATTAACGGATTGGGTTTGGGTTAACGGGCTAAGTCCGAACCCAAACCAATCCAATTCAATTTTGGAGCCCTCTTTTGGGCTCGCGAGCTGCTCGGGCTCGGGCTCAGATTTAAACGGGCCTCATTTTGGGCTCGGGCTCGGGCTCGTTTGACTAACGAGCCGAGCTCGAGCCGGGCTTTTACCGAGCCGGGCCCGAGCCGAGCCCGAGCAGCTCGGCCTGTTGACAGCCCTAATCCTACCTTACAAAAAATAATCACTCATGGAGTGTGCGGCATAAAAGGAATCTTATGGGGCCAAGATAATTTTTTAAAAAAAAAAAAGATTTCAAGAGTGCTACTATTTAGAGGGCTTTATAACATTAGAAGAAAAAGAAGGTGTGGCAATTAATCTACGTTCACTTATTACATTTGCATAACGACTGATGCTATGAAGCTTGTGCATCAAAAAATTTTATTATGAATGGAATTGTGTTCACCTATTCTGTTCTCAGAATCACGTCCCATCGTGAGGTACCACGCGGCCAAGTATGCGGCCGGGGGCCAAACCTTCTGGGCGGGACGCTGGAGGAGAAGGCCCGGGTGGATGTGGTGAGACCTTGAGGCCCAGGCCGCCGTGGAGAAGCTTGACAAGCTGCTCGATGTCCATGAGCGACAGCTCTCCAAGGCCATGTACTCGGCCGGCGACGAGTTCATGCAGGCCAACCGGACCCCCATCCAGGCCTCACACTATGTGGTCTAGAGTTGTGTCACGGCCCACCTTTTTCTTTTTTTGGTAAACCGGCGCCTCACTACACATGAATGTGAGTTCGCCTCAAACTATCGGCATGCAAAAACAAGCCGCAGTTTGGTGGGCCGACATCACCGGCTTACCAAGGACTCTCCCGCCTTCAAAACGTGGAATCATAAGAATCAGTGGATTGATAAAGCAAGTGTCCAGAAGCATCCTCTCTCTCTCTCTCTCTATATATATATATATATTTTTTTTTTGAAACATCGGCTGCTCGTACTAATTTTGTATGAGCACAGCCAGCTAAATCATTAGAAATAAGACTACACAGTGGTGGAGGGGTGGAGGAGTAGAAGCATATAGAGTGCAAAAGATCTCTCTAGAATCATGGGCAGCAAAAGAGGTGACCCAATCACTAACTCTGTTCGCCCCACGAAACACGTGCACATAAGGAAAAGAGAGCTGCTTTTTTTTGTCAAAATGGCAAATTATATAGCTCTAAAGTGAGTACATTCTGCCAGATCACGATAAAGTAAAGAGTACAGATCTGAAGAAATATCTCCTATAGATGTCCAAAGGAACTCTCCGGAGTGCCGTGCGACGAAGGAGGCGACTCAGTCTGCTGCCCTGTTCGCCTCCCGAAATACGTGGGCTACCTGGAAGCCACCGAACTCTTGAGCCAGTCTCCGAATCTCTCTAATGAGGGGATGACCATCCCCATATCTATCCACACCTCGGATCCAATCAACCACCACAGAGGAATCCCCCTCAAGAAGCACCCACTCGGCACCGAGGACACTCTTCACAAAAGACAATCCCTTCCATGCAGCTCGAAGCTCTGCCCCAACAACTGTAAGTCCCATCGTGCGCTAACCCCCTGCTGCCACCATCCTGCCCCAGGAATCTCTGATCACAAATCCAACCCCTCCAAATCCACCATCCACCAACATGCTCCCGTTGAAATTTACTTTGAGATGACCAAGGGGTGGGGGCACCCAAGAAACGAGGGCGAACCTGGGCGCTGTAAAAGCGGGTAAAGTGCCCCAGATGTCCCTAGCCATCTCACTAGTGAATAACGCAGAGGCTGCAATAATCTCCCCATACTGTGATATAGCTCTGTCAACCACCATCCTCGGTGACATCCTCCTACCCTCAAAAATGCCAGCATTCCTGTCCAACCAGATATGGTAAGCCAGATATGCTCTAAAAATACCCTCCTCCCAAAATCTGGGGCTCCGCATGGATGCTCTCAATAAAATAATCAGGGCCTGAGCCGACTCCACCGACTGGGACAAGGGGACCGGCGATCTACTCCAAATCTCTCTCACCCTCGGGCACTGCACAAGAATATGATCAATAGTCTCCTCTACCTCCGTACACACCATGCAGCACTGTGTGACCCGTACTCCTCGCCGAACTAGTACACTTCTGGTAGGTAGGCATCCCCATGCCACCTTTCAGATGAACAGTGCCACACGCGGGTGAATCCACATCCTCCAAATCTATCCTTCCTCTATCTGCCGTCTGGACTCCCTCTTGAACAGGGGAAGAAGATCCCTAGCTCGTACCCGCGTCCGTCCCGACGGCCTCCATACTAGCCTATCTGACTCCCGAAAAGGAACCAGTAAAGCCAGAATCAACTCTGCCAGCTGCAAAAGAGCTGCTTAACATAACGTCTTTTGTTTTTTTCTTTTCTTTTTCATTTAGATAATACTTATTTAATTATTGATTTCTTTAAACAACCTCCGTGATCTATTTAGCAATATCCATCAGGACGCGCGCTACTTACTTTGCCATGGGTCCTGTTGGGGGAAAAACCCCAAGTCATACATCCACGGAGGCGCTCGGCCGAAGTACGCCGACCGGAAAGCTGCTCGGCCAAGGAATGCCGACCAGGAAGGCGCTCGACTAGAGGGCGCCGACCAGAGTGCGCGCCAAGAGGTGCCCAACCAAAATAAGCTGCTCGGTTAGAAAGTGCCGACCAGAGACAGCGCCGAGGCGCTCT
This sequence comes from Phoenix dactylifera, assembly GCF_009389715.1. Taxonomy (NCBI): domain Eukaryota; kingdom Viridiplantae; phylum Streptophyta; class Magnoliopsida; order Arecales; family Arecaceae; genus Phoenix; species Phoenix dactylifera. The sequence continues at coordinate 12,127,107 of NC_052408.1, read as the reverse complement.
GCTAGAAGGTGCTCGCCTAAAGGGCACCGACCAGGAGTACTCAAAGCAGCCCCGCCACAGGGTGCCCCATCGGGCGACCAGCTCGGCTCGGCACCCTTGCCGAGCCGATGCCTTAACCAAATGTTCAACCTCCGCCTAAAGTCCAAGGGACTGACAACTCCTACGGCTTGCGACCTGCCACTATCTCCAAGCCATCAAGGCATAAGATCTCCGCAGGCGTTCGGCACGACCTGCCATTAATGCATGAGACTCCCTCAAGTCTCCGATGCACTCAGGCATTTAATATGCACTCAGGCATTTAATGAACACGGCCCAAGACGATCTCCGGATCACTGAACCATCAGAGCGCATGGCTCTACCTGACCGCCGGTTCATTCGGTAATAAATGCACTTACCATCCACAGACCCCAGGCCCGCTACGGCCGGCGGTTCAACCACTCCAACAGGTCCGATCGACCGTGACAACTCCCTGATTCCGGTCTGATCCGGTCCCGTTCTCCATTACGCCATTAATGGGCTAAATCGTGCCCAATTATTACAAAACAGGACAAACCTCCTGTCACCTCCCAGGTAACCAAAATCCTCCTATAAAAGGAAACCTGGGGGGAAGAGGGAGAGGGGAACAAAAAAACGAAAACAGATCCCCGGGACTGAACCCGCCGGGAAGCACAGACACAATTGAGGACATCATCCTCTTCGTCTTCTTTATCTTATCCAAATGTTCCTGCTGTCTTCTCCATATACTCTCTTCCCTGCTCTCTCCACATACTTGGCCCCTCTGACTTAGGCATCGGAGGGCCGGCGCCGGGGAGCCCGGCCACCGGTTTTCCTTGCAGGACTTGCACACCCCCCGCGGCGGAGGACGCAGTCAGCCGGCGCACCGCCGTCCGCCTCCTGCAGCAGCGGAGCTCCTCCTTCCCCGGCTTCACGGCGGCCCCCGGGTCCAATTTCCAGCAACAGTTGGCGCTAGAGGAAGGGACCGAGTTCGCTACCATGAAGCTAAGAAGCAAAGGGGCTTCCAACGCCTCTCGACGTCCTCCACCAAGCCCAGAATGTTCCGTTCGGAACTCACCACCCCCGGTTGAGCCAGCACCTCAAGTTCAACCGGAACAATTTGATGCCCTGGTGCAGCAAGTGCAGGCGTTGGCTACCGCCGTCCAAAGCTTACAACCCAGGGGCATCCCAGCAGCACCGCCTCCCCCGGCTCCAGTTCAACCGGAGCCCCCTACAAGCGGGCTTCCTCTTCGAGGTCAGGACCCTCAAGTCCAGGCCTCCCTCTGGAGAGAGCACCCAGTCAGAGATCACGGAGGCTGGCCACAGCCTTCAGAAGCTGAGTCGGTTCCAGGGCAACCTGCACCCGGAGGAACCGCTATAGCGATCCTCCAGAATGATGAACTCGACAAGAAGGTCGAGAAGTTGGAGCGCCAAATTCAGGCACTCCACGGGAGAAAATCAGGACGTGATAACGACTTCGAGTTCACTACGAAGTCTCCCTTCTCTCCGGAGATCGAAGATGAACCGGTCCCACCACGGTTCAAGATGCCCCAGGTGGAGCCCTACAACGGCAAGGCTGATCCCCTGGACCACCTGGAGAGTTACCGGGTCTTAATGGCCCTACAAGGAGCCTCGGAGGCCATGATGTGCAAAGCTTTCCCGGCGACACTCCGAGGGCCAGCTCGGCTTTGGTTTACCGGGCTGAAGCCGAGTACTGTCTCTTCCTTTGAGCAACTCGGCAGACAATTTGCTGGCAACTTCGCCGCTAGCCAGCCCCAGCGGCGCACATCCGACTCCCTCCTTGACATCAAACAAAAGGAGGGAGAATCCTTCAAGGAGTACTTGGACCGGTTCACCGCCGCAACATGGGAGGTCCGGGAGCTTGACCAGTCAATCGCCATGTCAGCATTGAAGACTGGAGCCCGGTCCTACAGATTCCTCTTCTCGATCGAGAAGAATTTCCCCACGGACCTCACCGAAATGTTCGCTCGGGCGCGGAAGTATGCCAAGGCAGAAGAGGCCGTGGCAGTTAGGCGGGGCGGAACCGAGCAGAACCCCAAGAAAAGACGCCGCGAGGTGCGCGGCTGATCCAGAAGCCCGTCTCCACGACGAGCTAAGAATCCGCCCCGCCCGAAGAGTCCACCCCGGTTGAGAGGACCGCCGCAGCAGAGGTCACTCCGCCCGAGGTTCCCACTGCGGGCCCGTGCACCTGAAGGGAGGTATGAAAAGTATACTCCCCTCAATGCTCCTCGGGCTGAAATCCTCATGGAGATTGAGAATCGGGATTGCATCCGGCTCCCCCCTCCAAAGCCAGACACCAGAATCCGGCGTGATCTCCGGAAGTATTGCCGTTTTCACCGGGATCACGGCCATGATACCGAGGATTGTTATCAGCTCCGAAATGAGATCGAAGCACTCATTCACCGAGGGGTGCTCGATCGGTTTGTGCAAGGCCGGCGTGAAGGGAAGAAGCCAGCCGAAGGAGCAGCACAGCCTGAAGGTTCCAATGCCAACAGGCCCATCGCCGGCGTCATCAACATTATCCGAGGAGGGACCTCGGCTGGGGAAGCCTCAGGGGAAGAAGCCTCCTCGAAGCGCCCGCGCACCTCTGAAGCTATCTCCTTCTCAGATGACGATCTAGAAGGAGTCGAAACTCCCCATGATGATGCCATGGTCATCTCCATGATCATAAATAAATTTGATGTAAAACGCATCCTGGTTGATAATGGAAGCTCGGCGAATGTTTTGGATTTTGATGCTTATTGTAAAATGGGGATAACAAAAGAACAGCTACGGAGGATGAATGCTCCGCTAGTTGGATTCACTGGGGATTCAGTCCCAGTAGAGGGCGAGATCGACCTTCTGGTCACAGCCGGGCTCGCCCCTCGTGAAAGTACCATGGGTATGAGCTTCCTTGTGATACGCCTGCCCTCGGTTTACAACGCCATCCTTGGAAGGCCAGGACTCAACGCCCTCCGAGCAGCGGTCTCAACTCACCACCTGCTGATGTGATTCCCCACCAGCCAGGGAGTCGGTGAAGTTCGAGGAGACCAAATGGTGGCAAGGCGATGCTACCTAGCGACCCACGAGGCAAGACGACCAGCCGAGGTGCCCGCCCCAACGACTGACCAGCCGATCAAGCAGATCCTGCAGAGATCAGATCGTGCGGGTCGGATCACTAAATGGGCCATTGAGCTCGGAGAATTCGACATTGAGTACCGGCCCAGACAGGCGATCAAAGCACAAGCACTCGCAGACTTCATAGCCGAGTGCACCATACCAGATGAGGTCGAGCCTGAACCCGAGCCACCGCTGGAGCGGACCCCGAGTTTTACATGGGCTCTACATGTCGATGGCTCTTCAAACTCGGGGGGTAGTGGAGCAGGATTTATTCTCACCAGCCCGGAGGGGGTGGTCGCCGAGCAGGCCCTGCGCCTCGAGTTTCCTGCTTCCAATAACATGGCGGAGTATGAAGCGCTCGTCGCCGGGCTTAAGCTAGCCAAAGAGCTAGGAGTGAAGGACTTGAAGGCCTTCAGTGATTCTCAGCTCGTCGTCAACCAAATTGTGGGCGACTTCGAAGCCAGAGACCCGACCATGCAGAAGTATCTCCAGAAGGTACGGGATCTCGCCTCGACCTTGGACTCTTTCCACATTCAACATACTGCCAGGTCGGAGAATCTCAGGGCCGACCAGCTATCAAAGCTGGCGTCCTCTCGCATGAGCGAGCTTCCCAAAGGGGCAGTCCTGGAATATCTCCAAAAGCCCAGCACAGACGAGCCCGAGCAGACCCTCTGCACCGAGCTCGAGCCAAGCTGGATGGATGGACTCATCAGCTATCTGCAAGACGAAACCCTCCCTGCTGATGTACGAGAGGCTCGCCGAATCAAGCGCCTCGCCACCCGATACATACTATACGAGGGAAAGCTCTATCGGAAATCCTTCACCTCTCCCCTTCTCAGATGCCTTCGCCCAACGGAAGCTAATTATGCCCTGCGCGAAGTCCACGAAGGAATTTGTGGAAACCATTTGGGAGGACGAGCCTTGGCCCATAAAATTCTGCGCCAAGGATATTATTGGCCGACACTCCAGAAGGATGCTATGGATTTCGTCCAAAGATGCGACCGGTGCCAAAGGAACGCCAATGTTCAGCGCCGGCCCTCGGCTCCTTTGACTTCCATCAGCTCCCCTTGGCCTTTTGCCCAGTGGGGAATTGACATCCTCGGGCCATTTCCTCTGGCCACCGGGCAAAGAAAGTTCCTGGTCGTCTCTATCGACTACTTCACTAAGTGGGTGGAAGCTGAGCCCCTCGCCCGGATCACCGAGCAGAAGATGCGGGATTTCGTTTGGAAGTCCATCATTTGCAGATTTGGGCTCCCCCGCATCCTTATCTCTGACAACGGTCGCCAGTTCGACAACATCCATTTCAGAGAGTTCTGCTCCGAGCTTGGCATTGACCACCGCTTCACCTCGGTCGCGCATCCTCAGACAAACGGAGAAACCGAGGTAACAAATCGTACTATTTTGCAGGGTCTCAAAACCAGGCTCGACAAATCCAAAGGACAATGGGTCGAAGACCTATACAATGTCCTGTGGGCTTACCGGACTACGTTCCGCGTCCCCACCGGCGAGACTCCCTTCAACCTGACATATGGGACGGAGGCCATCATTCCACTAGAGATTGGGCTCCCCTCTCCAAGAGTCGAGTACCACGATGCTAGCTCCAACTCTTCGCAGCTCAGAGGCAACCTCGACCTGATCGAGGAAACAAGGGGGTCGCCCGAGTGCGTATGGCGAGGTACCAACAAAAGACAGCTCAGTACTACAACGCCAGGGTCAAAGTCAAATCTTTCAGACCAGGAGACCTTGTCCTAAGAAGAGCTGAAACCTCCCGACCAACTGAGCGAGGGAAGCTGGCCCCGAATTGGGAGGGACCATACCGAGTCACGCGCATTCGCCGACCCGGAGCTTATCAATTGGAGTCTCTAGATGGGACTCCCATTCCGCGGAGCTGGAGCTCTGAAAATCTCCGCGTGTACCACCAGTAGAACCCTAAGGGGTCCCTCATTATTCAACCATTAAATTTCATTCTATGAATTTCACTCTATGAATTTCATTTCACGATAAACTGATGGTTTGCGAACTTATTCCGAGCTCACCAATTTTCTTGATTAACTCATGGCATCAGGTTTATTCTTCCCTAACCACGGTTGGGATGCCCTGATACCTCGGGATGATGGAGTACCTGCATGGACTCCCTAAAGATGTCCATGAGTTTATGGTGCGCTCTCCATCGACGAGCTCGGCTCATTCTCCTACCCTGGCCACGGTCAGGATGCCCCGAGACGTCGGGATGCCCCGGTTACCGGGAAGCTCGAGGCGTCGAGACATAAGTAGCGGTCCTCTCTGACCGGACGAGCTCAGCTCGTGCTCCATCGATTATTGAGTAGCGGTCCTCTCTGACCGGACGAGCTCGGCTCGTGCTCCATCGACTATTGAGTAGCGGTCCTCTCTGACCGGACGAGCTCGGCTCGTGCTCCATCGATTATTGAGTAGCGGTCCTCTCTGACCGGACGAGCTCGGCTCGTGCTCCATCGTTTATTGAGTAGCGGTCCTCTCTGACCGGACGAGCTCGGCTCGTGCTCCATCGTTTATTGAGTAGCGGTCCTCTCTGACCGGACGAGCTCGGCTCGTGCTCCATCGACTGTTGAGTAGCGGTCCTCTCTGGCCGGACGAGCTCGGCTCGTGCTCCATCGATTATTGAGTAGCGGTCCTCTCTGGCCGGACGAGCTCGGCTCGTGCTCCATCGATTATTGAGTAGCGGTCCTCTCTGACCGGACAAGCTCGGCTCGTGCTCCTACCCCGACCTCGGCCGGGATGCCTCGAGACGTCGAGATGCCCCGGTTCATCGGGATGCCCCGATACGTTGGGATGTTGTCTTTATTGGCCAAACAAGCTCGGCTCATTCTTTACCAGCTTCAACCAACGAGCTCGGCTCGTTCCTTCATCGATGGATTTCTCTATCGACGCCCTCCAAAAACGGAGTCCGAGCAGAGAAGCGTCTTTAGTCGCCTCGGCGCCAGGACGCACACGGTACAAGGTACCCATTTATTTAATGTTTTTTTACATTATCTATTCCGCTTCTGGATTTCTCTGCCGACGCCCTCCAAAAACGGAGTCCGAGCAGAGAAGCGTCTTCAGTCGCCTCGGCGCCAGGACGCACACGGTACAAGGTACCCATTTATTTAATGTTTTTTACATTATCTATTTCGCTTCTGGATTTCTCTGCCGACGTCCTCGAAGAACGGAGTCCGAGCATAGAAGCGTCTTTAGTCGCCTCGGCGCAAGGACGCATACGGTACAAGGTACCCATTTACTTAATATTTTTACATTATCTATTCTGTTTCTGGATTTCTCTGCCGACGCCCTCGAGGAACGGAGTCCGAGCAGAGAAGCGTCTTCAGCCGCCTCGGCGCAAGGACGCATATGGTACAAGGTACCCATTCATTTAATGCTTCTACATGGTCTTGGATTTTTCTCTGCCGATGTCCTCAAAGAACGGACGCCGAGCAGAGGAGCGTCTTCAATCGCCTCGGCGAAGGAGCGCTCATGACACCAGCATATCATTACACTAAGTCCGGTGAATTCCCGTCACGAGTTGACGAGCATTCGACCCATTCGTTGGAAACGAATCTGGTCCGCCCCGGCAATGCGAGGGTCGAAGTTCACTAATTACGCAAAAATTGTAAGTCCTAGAGACCGCCTTAGGGCTCGGTCGAATTCTGGACTGAGCTCGGAAAGACTTTCCGAGCCCAAATCCTTGGTATAAGCACAAGCGTTGCTATACCACTGGTCGAAGAACCGAGCAATGGAGCTCGGCAAGCCAAACACTAACTCAAAACCCTGTGGCGGAAAAAGCTCAGGCCCTAGAGCCCATATCCTCGGAACCTAAAACAGATCCGAGCAGAGAAACTTAAACTACAATAGACGAGTTTCCACACAAATGAATATTCATTTCAAAAAGCCCGGAGGCCTAGTACAAGAGCTCGGACCCGGCCTTAACAACGTATAGAGGCCGCTCCGGCTTACAAAAAAAGGAGGAGAAGATAGGAAAAAGGGGAAAACTACACCAAGGGCTCAGGCCCGACGACTTCAGGAACAGTTGGCTCTTCTGCGGCCGAGGCCCCCACGGTGGCTTTGGGAGCTGCCTCGGTGACCTCAAGAGCGATCTCGCCTTCTTCAGCTTGACCCTCCTGGTCGGTCCCGCCAGAGGTTGGAACCTCTACCTCCGCCTCCGCTTCTGGGTTTTCGACCCCAGCGCCTGGTTGAAGCAGGCTAAGGTCGAAATCTGGGAGAAGTCGCCGCAACTGATTGCGGAAGTCCTTGAAGCCCTGGATGAGACCATTGACGCCTTCCTCTTCCATCAAGTCGCAAAACTCTTCCGATTCGCGGAAGAGCTTGACGGTGTCCTGGGCCTGCTCCCGGGCCTCCTTCTCTCGAGCCTCGTGGTAGGCGGCCTTCCGCTCCAAAATCTTTATTTCTCTTTCACGATCCGCGAGCAGAGATTGCACGTCAAGTAGACGGATCTCGAGATCTCGGACCTTTATTCGAGCCTCCCCCACCTCCTGCTCGCGTATAGCGAGCGACGATTCGGCCTCCGTCCGGCGGGCCTCCGCGGCGCGCACTTCAGACATAGTCAAAGAGTGCGCGCCCTTCTCCTCTTCAAGTTCGGCGACCAGAGTCCGAACCTCGTCTTCGGCCGCCCCTAGCTTCGCTTGAAGCACTTTCTGCTCGGCCTCAGACGCGAGGAACTTTGTTTCGGCCTCCTCGCGCCCCCTTTGATGCCTTCGGGCCCGGTCCCGATAGTCCTGGATGATGTGAATCATCGTCTCGGTCTCGTGGAGGCGCTGCAAGAGGGACATGTAAGAAACAGTTTTAAGCCGAAACACAAATTTGCACAGAGATAAAAGCTGACTTACTCGGATGGAAGAGCAAATAGCGGAGTCCATGAACTCGCCGTAGTTCATGGACCGAATTTTGGCCTGGTCGGCCGGGAGCAGCGCGACCCGAAGAACTTCGCGCGCCCCTTGTGCATTATCGAGGGCCGAGTCGCCATCGAAAACAGCCCATCCAGGAGCGTAAGGCACCCGCTCCTGAGGACCCGAAGAACCCGCCAGACCGGCCTCAGCTGGCCTAGGTGCAGCCGACCCCGTTGCTTCTTGGCTATTCCCCGGCTCAGAGCTGGGGAATTGGGGTCGAGTAGACGGCTGACCGGACCGCTGCGTGGTAGAGGTGGGGCGTGCGAGCCTCAGATCTGTTGAGGTCCTCCCTCCCTGGTCGGAATTTGGAGCTTCCCGCCGACCAGGGACTTGCGAAATCGGCACCGGACACGGAAGTGCCATCGTGGCTCCGCCAGAGCCCACGCCCTCTCCCCGACCAGCCTCAGGGCGCACGGGGCGAGAAGCGCGCGCCTCAACTGTTGTGGTCGTCGAGGTCTTCGCCGAGGTCTTTGCTTTCTTCCTCGGCTCGGTCGGTTCTCCTGAGAGTTCGGCCGCCCTCTTCTGGAAGCGGGCGTAAAGGACTTCGCTCTTGGTCACCATTTTTGCGATGTCTGCAAAGATAAGCAAAATTAGAACATTAGAACAATAAGGAAATAAGAAGTTGCTGTAACTATCCTTACCCTGAAGACGTGCCGAGCTCAAGCCCACGTTCACCAGGGCGTCCTCGCTAATGAGGCCGTTCAGCAAAATCCCGTCCCCAAGGCTGCGGATGGTATCGAAGATCTCCTGCTCACGCGGAGAAAGCTGGGGGAGCCTGTTGATGGATTTAAGTTGGGCCGGCCTCCACCTGGGGTCAAATCCCCAGGACTGTGCAGAACCAAGGAAGAAGAATTTCTCTTTCCAGCCATGAATGGACGAAGGAGCACCTTGAAAGAGTGGCCGACCCGCCCGAAGGGCGATGTAGAGCCACTCCCCGTCTCCCGGGTTCGACTTAAAAATAAAAAGTCGCCGGAAGACGTTGACAGAGGTAGGAATCCCCTGCAGTAAACACAGTGACAGGAAACCCATCACTGTCCTCCAAGCGTTTGGAGTGAGTTGCGCCGGAACCAACTGGCATACCGCCAGCAACTCATTCACAAAACTGTGGAGAGGGAATCGGAGGCCGGCCCAGAGTGACTCCGAGTGCACTCCGATCTGGCCTACCGGAGGATCGGTTACCCGATCCCTTCGCCTGGCGGGTTCCAAACGGAACCCGTGAAGAGGGAAAAACCACTCTTCGGTCATCTCGACCTCCAGGGCACTCATGGTGGATACTACTTCGCTAGGCAAAGAACCCATTACAAGAGAGGGAAATCAAAAAGAAGGGGGACCTGGGAAAGATGCCGGAAAAAAGGGACTTCGGCCTGAGGAAGGCTGGGAGAATAGGAAGCTGGAAGCAGAAAGCAATAGAGAGAGAACAGGGGACCGGGGGAGAGTTTATATAGACCTCCCCAACGGCCTGGATCAGCAAAGAAAGCGCTGCATCTTGGTTAGATGATAACACGTGTCGGCCTAAAAAACAGAACGACGCATTTAATTAGGGCTAGCGCTTCGAACGTCGAAGCGCCCCATCGGATCGTGCGGAAAGGCGTCCGCAATCGAAGATCGTGCGGCCCCATCATGAGCCCACGACGCGAGGACGCTTCGCAAAAAGTGTCCCAATAATGAGGCTCTTCGGGAAAAAAGAGACGCCGCCTATTAAAGGCACCTCGAAGCGTTCGATAACTCAAAACGCACAGTAAATCAAAATTCGTAATGACCCAATTAAAGCTACTTCCCGCGCTCCAGCTGATAGCCAACTGGAGCTCGGAAGTCGGGGGGTAGTGTTGGGGGAAAAACCCCAAGTCATACATCCACGGAGGCGCTCGGCCGAAGTACGCCGACCGGAAAGCTGCTCGGCCAAGGAATGCCGACCAGGATGGCGCTCGACTAGAGGGCGCCGACCAGAGTGCGCGCCAAGAGGTGCCCAACCAAAATAAGCTGCTCGGTTAGAAAGTGCCGACCAGAGACAGCGCCGAGGCGCTCTGCTAGAAGGTGCTCGCCTAAAGGGCGCCGACCAGGAGTACTCAAAGCAGCCCCGCCACAGGGTGCCCCATCGGGCGACCAGCTCGGCTCGGCACCCTTGCCGAGCCGATGCCTTAACCAAATGTTCAACCTCCGCCTAAGGTCCAAGGGATTGACAACTCCTACGGCTTGCGACCTGCCACTATCTCCAAGCCATCAAGGCATAAGATCTCCGCAGGCGTTCGGCACGACCTGCCATTAATGCATGAGACTCCCTCAAGTCTCCGATGCACTCAGGCATTTAATATGCACTCAGGCATTTAATGAACACGGCCCAAGACGATCTCCGGATCACTGAACCATCAGAGCGCATGGCTCTACCTGACCGCCGGTTCATTCGGTAATAAATGCACTTACCATCCACAGACCCCAGGCCCGCTACGGCCGGCGGTTCAACCACTCCAACAGGTCCGATCGACCGTGACAACTCCCTGATTCCGGTCTGATCCGGTCCCGTTCTCCATTACGCCATTAATGGGCTAAATCGTGCCCAATTATTACAAAACAGGACAAACCTCCTGTCACCTCCCAGGTAACCAAAATCCTCCTATAAAAGGAAACCTGGGGGGAAGAGGGAGAGGGGAACAAAAAAACGAAAACAGATCCCCGGGACTGAACCCGCCGGGAAGCACAGACACAATTGAGGACATCATCCTCTTCGTCTTCTTTATCTTATCCAAATGTTCCTGCTGTCTTCTCCATATACTCTCTTCCCTGCTCTCTCCACATACTTGGCCCCTCTGACTTAGGCATCGGAGGGCCGGCGCCGGAGAGCCCGGCCACCGGTTTTCCTTGCAGGACTTGCACACCCCCCGCGGCGGAGGACGCAGTCAGCCGGCGCACCGCCGTCCGCCTCCTGCAGCAGCGGAGCTCCTCCTTCCCCGGCTTTACGGCGGCCCCCGGGTCCAATTTCCAGCAACAGGTCCCTCAAAACCTTTATTACCACGAGACTTACCGTGTCTTTAAAATGACAAAAAGATTTAAACTTTCCCTTTTGCCTGGTCTCCATTATTTTTAATTTAATATAGAGAGAAAAGTAATGGCCATCATTTAATTCATGCGAGAGCCGTTACGTTGAGAAAATAGGTAAATGACACTCGTTAATTTTTATCAACGGAGCTCATAAGAGAGTACGGTAACTGAAATTTGGCCAATTGTGACGTTATTTTGATTTTTATCGTTGGACATTTAACTATCCTACTAGAGAATAATTGTCTTCAGTTTCCTCACCCGTGGATAATTTAGCCATCAGGATTTAATCCAATCAAATCATTTTGCACGCTTGTGCGGTTGTGCCTTAGCCACGTAGAAAACACTAACATTGACCCCGTACAAATATGCTATCCACCCACGGAGCGTGTGTGAGAGAGAGATTTCTTAATCGACTCCCGCTTTTGTTGGAACGAAGCCACGGAGAAGACCCGCGCTAAAAGCCGGAAACGACCCCGCGTGGTTTCTCCTCTCGACTATGGGCGCGTCGCTGGGTCGGTAATTTACTTCAACCAAATCGTGTGCATCATCTGCTCGGCGAAGTGCCTCAGTGACATCTCCATGATGGAACGTTTCCTCGCCACTTCCTCCGGCATTCGCCCTGTATTGCTCAAGAACCAAACTCGGCACATAAGACTGACTCCAGGAATTAGATTCAGCTCGAACAGGATGCGCGCCCCATCGGGAATCACCGCTCGGTCTCGTTCGGACAAATCCCCCTCCCGCCCAAAGCTACCGAAGAACCTCCGCAACCCGCGCCGTGCCAAATTGCCACCCGACCCCGGAATCTACCGAGTGCCGGTGAAGAACGAAGAAGGTATCGCTCAACTGTTCGATGATATTCCGAAAGAAGAAGAAGAGGAGGGGAAGAAGGACAGAGCAGAATTATCCAAGAACCTGGATCATGTAGCTGATAATGATGATACTGTTTGGAGCAAAGACGAGCTGGAAGCTATCTCATCACTCTTCGAAAGGCGAATGCCTCAGAAGCCCGTGAAGCCGGCGAAGGACCGACCGCTCCCTCTCCCATTGCCTTACAAAGTCCGTCCTTTGGAAATTCCAACCCCGAAACGCCATGCTCGTTTGGCGATTTCGTCGCGGTCATCGTTCAGCAATCAGGTGCGCAAGAACCCGGAAGCACTTGTCGGCATAGCTAGAGAGATTGGAGCTCTTCCTCCGGATGCCGATGTATCTGAGGTTCTTGATAGGTGGTGTAGATTCCTCAGGAAGGGGTCTTTGTCGATTACAATTCGAGAATTGGGTCACATGGGTCTGCCGGATAGGGCACTCCAGACCTTGTGCTGGGCTCAGAAGCAGCAGGGTTCGGGGTTGTTCCCCGATGATCGGATCCTTGCTTCGACCGTCGAGGTCCTGGCACGGTTCGGCCAACTCAAAATTGAAGCCGAAATGGAGAAGTATCTGAACTCCGCCAACCGGGTCGTCATTGAAGCTACGGTGAGGGGCTTCATAAGGGCGGGAAATTTGAACGGAGCCCAGAAAATTCTATTACTTGCCAAGGATGGTAGGAGGACCTTGGATGCAAGCATTCATGCGAAGCTGATACTGGAGGCAGGAAAGACCCCGGATGGTTACATGCTTGCCTCAGCATTGCTTGATGAACTTGGAGAAAGAGAGGATTTTGATCTAAAACCGCAGGACTGTACAGCTGTAATGAAGGTCTGCATTAGGCTCGGAAAATTTGAAGCAGTGGAGAGTCTCTTCGACTGGTTTAAGCAATCTGGAAGGAGTCCCACTGTGGTAATGTACACGACGGTGATCTATAGCCGGTATTGCAGTAAGAAGTACAGGGAAGCATTGGCTTTGGTTTGGGAAGTGGAGGAATTGGACTGCCTTTTGGATCTTCCAGCTTACCGGGTTGTGATTAGGCTATGTGTTGCTTTAAATGATCTTGCAAGGGCTGTACGATACTTTTCGAGATTAAAGGAGGCCGGGTTTGCCCCCACATATGAAATATATCGTGATATGATCAAGGCTTATGCGGCTTCAGGGAGGTTGGCCAAGTGCAGGCAGGTGTGCAGAGAAGTAGAGATGGCAGGACTGAAGTTGGATAAAGAGACTGTCTCGCTCCTCTTGGAGATGGAAGGACAAGTTAGATCAGTATGTTGAAGTGATCTTGCTGTATGTTTGACTCAACTGCCATTATAAATTTTCAGGTGACATGATAGTATAAGGAGCTCTATTCTCAGTAGTTATTCGTATAGGACCTCTACAATTATTGTACCAAAATCCTTTATTTGATTTCATTGGAAGATTGGCTGTCCAAAGAATATATATTGGTTCTCTTAATAAGTTATTAATTTGCACCAATGGAGGAATCCATGTCTTTAATGCCAATGTTGTATGTTCCTTTTTTGTTAAAAAACTTAAAATTGTTTCTGTGGATTATATGAGAGTATCGGACCCATCATAACAACACAGAAAGTTGGTTAGCATTGAAAAATAATATATTGTGTCCACTACCATAATTTTGGTGTAGTTGAGGCTTGCCTTTGTAGGGTAAATAGTAGATTGGATCTAAAGGGTTGTGCTGTCTTTAATCTTTAAGAAATTATTTTGCTGTTAAAATTTGTTTTTTCAAGTGTAAATGTTGATACTATTTTTTTAATTCTATGACAGGTAAAATTTCCTCTCAACATTCTGTCACTATAATCTGTAAATGAAGCTTAGTGGGAAATGGATTAGTGTTGGCTCCCACCTTCAAACTAAACTCATGGTAAAGGAAAAAGTTCTTCATGTCAGGAACCCAGGCTGCTGTCCATATAACGCTTTGATTTTCTGATATATGTTAAACAGAAGCAAAGCAGCTCATGTTCTTTGTAGGTTTGGTTTATGTCCACTTCATTTTACTCGTTATGAAACTTGGAAACTAATGCATACTTTCCTTTCGAGGAATGAGAATAAAGGAAGAGGACCTTTCACTATTCCACCAAATAGTAGAAAAAATTCCAACATCTCAAGAAGTTGGCTGATGAATAATTTGATAGTCATATGCTCTAACTTATAAACCTGCTTCTATAGAAGCTTTCAGATCTGCAAACACTGCAAATAACTTTATGATTATAAGAGCATCGACATAAGTCATCAGCCTGACTAGATCATTATCAGAAGAAAGAATCATCAGATCACAAATCCTGTTCCAAAGCTTTATCATGGCCGACTGTTAGATTCTGCAGTGATAAATTCAGGTATTCGGTTCCTTCCAGAGTGAGAAATGCAGGCATTTGTTGCTTCTGTTGTTATATCAGGTACTGATCACTGACAAGAACCTACTACAAATGAAGACACTCAGGATGGATGTTTACTGCTTTCTGTTTCTCCCTAGCTAACCAGAATAGAACTGCAATTGAAACACTGATGCTATGCGCTGAACCAGTAGATTGGCTTTGTTTGTACTCTTTGAAAGACATGCTTTTTTTTTCTTTTGGTTAAAAAAACTGTAATGTATAGTATATTATGATCACAATCATTATGTCTGCACCAATAAACCGATTACAAAGTACATAGAGTTACTGTCCTTTTAGGTAACATTAGGCAGGAAATAAGGTTGACAGCAGTCACTGTCTGTGGCCCTTTGTTCTGCATCTGTTCATCTATTTCATCCTTTCTATGTGATACTCCACAGTGTGCTCCTTCCACTGACGACTCTCAAGATACTTATCATAGAAACTTACATCGCCATTTGTTTTTACAGATAAAGCTGCTGTGCTTCTAGTTCCATATCGGCCCTGTTTGACGCAAAATAGTTACATGTCTATGTCACCTGGTTCAGGAAAAATCATCAAAAGGAAATGGATAGGTCCTTGTCCTTACTAATTTGGTATCAAAATCAACGAAAATAGAGCTCAACTTGAGTTCCCATTCTGGATCACAGCCTGTATTGGGCAATCTATCTTGATCAGCTTTACTTGTGTCCTGCATGAGCTTTTCAACCATCTCTTTTGCAGGAATTTCCTCCTCACCATGTTTCTGAAGTAGTTTCCTGAAATTCTTGCGAAGGCGTTGTGCCTTAAAAAAAAAAAAACATTGCATATAAACTATGGAAGATATCACATATATAAGTGCCTTAAAAAAATGAAAGATAGTTGGAAAGTATATATGCTATTGCAGCAATTAAGAACTTACTTCCAGAATTACTTATTGCTTGTATACAAGATAACATCTATAAAACTAGCTCCTTAGAACCAGTGCCATATTTCTTTTTAAGCACAGCAGCTCTCATATTACCTAGTTAATAACATGAAACCAGACCATGGAATATTGCTTGTCTTGCAAGCTTTCTTTTGGTTAAATAGAAATGACACCACACATTTACTTATGCTTACATTGGTTAGTTGCCATTTGTTGCTATAGATTTATTTAGAAATAAATACTCTGATCCAATGGTGAGATCAATGTACCAAGGTTTTAAGTCCCGGCAAGATGGAGGGCATCCCAGCCGTCTTGTCCTATTTCTGTGAGAAAATAGGATGGAGATGGGATCAGGACTCCAAAATCTATATGTGGGGAGAGAAGAAGAAAGAGAAAAGAAAAAAATGGAAGGAAAGATAAAGAAAAAAGAATGAAAAGAAAGAAAGAAAGGATGGGAGCATAAAAACAAAGAAAGGAAGGGAAGAAGGAAAAAAAGAAATAAAGGGAGGGATAAGAATAAGAGAAAAAAAGGAAATGGAAGAATGGAAAGTATAAGAAAAGAAACAACGGGAGGAAGGAAAGAGCGAAGAAAAAGAAAGAAATAAAGAAAGAAAGAAAAGAAAGAAAGAAAGGAAAGAAGGGGATAGATACGGAAGATGCCTATCGGGATATTTGACCGGGACCACTGTCAAGATGGGGCGGGACAGTGAGGCATCCCGTTCCATGGATAAACTAAGATATCCCCGTTCTATGGGATTTAAAGCCTTGCAATGTACTACTTTTCTTTTACCATGGTATTCACCAGACTTTTTGTGTTAGGAGACTCCAAAGAAATGTATACTTGATTGATTGAATGACTAGAGAAGAACTTGTTCCAGTAGAAATGTTTCTCGAGGTGTCTCTTCTAGGATTTATGTTAAACATGAAAGAAAGACAGAAATGTACTCCAGAAATATTTGACCACAAGATCAAAGGATCACTTCGATCAATCTAACTCAAACGAAATATTTCCTAAAATTTACATAGCTTCACTACTTGATCGCACATGCAAAAGTAATGATTTTCTGTGTTTCTTTTTGCTTTGTATAATGGTTCAACAGAATGATGTTAATAGATTTTGTATGACAAAAGATGTGGTTGATTATATAGATGCAACTTTGAGATAATTTGGAGATAAAAAAAGGCTTACCAGTAGAAACGCAGCAAACAAAACAAATCTATATTATAAGAGCAGTCATCAGAAAACATTCATTAATGCCATTATTTGAGATGATCCTACTACCAGCAAGTCATTGCACCTGGATTACTTGCCTACCTTGTGCCAGGGAGTATCTAACTTTGCATTTGAAAGCACATGAAGGCCTGGAGAAACAAGTTGAACAGAAACTGGCTCTTCCTTTGGCCTGTTGGAGATGCAAACCATGATTTTTGAACAAAGATCAGCCACTATCAGATTAAAACCATTGTACTCGTCTGCTTCCTTGACTATCTCCTCCGCAAACT
This sequence comes from Phoenix dactylifera, assembly GCF_009389715.1. Taxonomy (NCBI): domain Eukaryota; kingdom Viridiplantae; phylum Streptophyta; class Magnoliopsida; order Arecales; family Arecaceae; genus Phoenix; species Phoenix dactylifera. Next base: position 12,110,371 of record NC_052408.1, on the reverse strand, counting down.
CCAGAGGATTCTTCCTGCTCTGTAATTGAAACCACATGCCAGGGAATTAAAGAAAATCATCAGAGGAGCTTCCATTTGAAATGAAGGAACCAAAATTTACTGAAAGATGATAGAGCTGCGCACGCTCTAAGGCTGAAAATAGAGGCAAAAGAATTTAACCGAACCAGGCATATATGACTAATGAATGCAAAGAAGTTTTTCTCCATAAAATAGTGCTGTCATGATTGCAAACCCTAGCGACAGACAATTGTGACTTCAACTAAAAACAGGAGAATTTAGCGAGAGACAGGTGTGGCATATTAACTTCAAAAAGACAAAATTAATGAAAAAAAAAATCGATGGCTATGAATTGTAAAGCAGACATTTCTCATGGGACAAATGGCAGCCCATCTGGTATACAGTATAAAACCTTGAAAATTTCCAAATAGCTTGCCACCTCTTGTCCTAAAACCAAAGAAGAAGAAGAAGAAAAAAAAACAACCATGAATATTACTAATAATACTTGCACTAAACTGAGTATTGAGGAATTTAGAAAACAAGGTAATGAAACAAAGCAAGGTGATGTTACTATAGAATAAGCTAAATTTTGTCGGGGGTTGGTAACATAAGTAGAAGTTAGTTTTGGATCGATGACTAAATAAATAAAGATCTTCAGCTAAAGTTTCAGATGCCGATCCAGTAAAGTCCATATATTACCTGAAGAAATCTGACAGGCAACTCTCCCCTTGTCCTGGCAGTGGGAAGAACATCAGGCTCCAACACATTAGTTACAAAGGACAGTCTCCCATCCTTTGTGCACCCCATCCATGTCCCTCCTGCTACCTCATCTCTCCCTCCCAATATCTTCTGTTCGCCCTCCCCCCACCATGCCACTGGCTTTGTAGGCCTGCCAAGCAATGAACCCAATCATGGATTACCAACCATAAAACCATTGACAGTACAGCAAACTTAGCAATGCATAAAAAAAAGAGAAAAAAAAACAACTTTCTTCATCATAAGCATATGGACATATTATTTTCTTGTTATCATGATGCTATCTATATAAGTATATACGAACATGCATAACCTTTCGAAAGCATATCAACTTTCTTCACTCGATATATAAGTATTCCGACTCAAGAACTATCCATTGAACACCCCAAGATGAACAAAATGATTTATAAGTCTCTCGAGATTTTCCTTTGCCAATAAGAACACAAAGAAAACAACAACAAAAGCTCAAAAAGAATATTAGTGAGTCAGAACATGCCTGTCATGGAACTCATCTCTGTTGTGCACAAGGATCAGTGGGTACAAAGGGTGAGCTTGCCAAAGCCATGCAGCTATACACATTCTTCCTTTTAACTCGCTGTCTTCTTTTTCTTCTTCTCTAGCGCCGGTTTGCAGGCTTCCCTCTTCTCGTATTTAAAACTGCTATCTTTCTTGATGTTTATCCCTTCGTCACCGCCAGCGAGGTGCAAAACTGGGGCCAGCCCGCGGTAATAAGCGATAGCCAAAAGTCGGCTCAGCTATATCGAAGACTCCCATAATTGGAGATTCGGTGGGCAGGGCAGCCTCCAAAACCGTTGGGAAATTCTATGAACGCGAGGCTGCACCTTTTACGGGGCATTGAATGAGTCATGTCTAATGAGATCTGACCCAAAAGCTCTGTTTGTACTTCTATATGGCGTTTGCCGTCGCTTTTAAAATTTGAAGAATTTTGATGATTGGGGTGTCCAATTCCAATGATGGGTTTCGATCAATGAGCATTGAGTTTCGATTTGGGCTCGTTTGGTTTCCTCAAAAGATGAAGAAAAAAAATGAGGTCAATGAAAAACATAGAGAGATAAGATTCTTAAATTTCATTAAAAAAAGAGATACATATGGAATATAAAAAAATCTAATTTCTATCGGCTACAAATTTAGATTATTTTTTTTGTCTAAAAATGCCCTCAATATTTTAAATAGAATAAAATAAAGTCTTTCCCTTTATTAAAAGCATAATAAGTATTTTTCATAATTATTTTAAAAAAATAAATGCTCGACCAAATATAAGCTATTGTGTTATTTTTCTATGATCAACGAAACATGTAAAAATTACTTCCCCAGGCATCACAAATCCAAGCATCAGTTTTTCAGAAAAAAATATTTCAGTAAAAAAAATTCTTCACATAAACCAAAAGAATCTAAAATTCTAAAATTTTTCTGTTCTAAATAGAAAGGTACAAACACTCAGCTAATTCTCAATTCATGAAAGGCGAAACAGCTTGAACTGATTCTATTTGTTATACAACAATGGTTTATTTTATGTAATATTAGGTTGACGTTTATACTTTCTCATGTTCTAAAAAATTCTGCTGAGTGTTGAAGTTGTTATATATAGACAATCTTCTGTAAAGAAGGTTTTATATTAGTGATTCTAGCGAACATGGTCCTCTTCAACTTCGGCCAAACTTTAACTGACTAAATATTGTAGTTGTTATATCTGGTTCTCAAAAAAAAAAAAAGGGCGCATGTCAGGGAGTTTTATTAAACATGGTTCTTTCAATGTTGGGAGGCTTTTTAGCAGTACACATGGTTCATTTAAGTCAACATGACCAAAGTTGATTGGGTTAAAAATATGATAGGTTAATTGTGTGCAATTGGACCACATACAAGTTTAGGTCAACTACCTGCATCCCATTACATACTGGATTAATACATGATGGTTGAACCATGTTTGCCTATACAAATTGTGTTTAGTCCTACCACGTCGGGTTTGAGTTGTATATTTGTATGAAAAAATGGTTGATCTTCCTTCATGATGTCGACTATTGGACCGCCCTATGCATAGATCTCAAAAACACTCCAAACTACTTTTGTTCATTTGCTTGCACAGACCTCAAAACGATAATTGCACGACCCAATGATGGATTCGTGCAAAGAATAAGAAAACATTTCGCGCCAAAGATACAACTCTTACCCATCACTTTAAGCCATGTTGAATTGCGCAATGTGGAAGGTAGAGTGTATCTCTCACATCCAAACAATGATTTAGTTGCATTTCAAATGTCCATTACGAACGCAACCCATAAAAACTAATCAAAATCTTCCACTTTCATGGTGTGCCAAACTAACTCGGCCTATTGGGCTGGCTTTTGCCACCTGGCTGAAATGCTCCAAAGTCCAAAGAGGCTGCGTACTTTGACTGATAACCTTTCCACCTTTTTTCAAACACCCGTTTAGTTCAGCTCAAAAAGCTGTACGAATTGAACCGACCCCAATTATTATGCTCACGAATTAATTTGTTGAACTACATTAGAATAAGAACCTTTATCTTACCATTATCTCCCATATCAGCTTCTTAGTGACAACTGACTTTCATGTGAATTGTTATGGGTTGTTGCAAAATTTGTAAATGACCATATTTTATTAATTTAAAATGAGAAAAAAAAAGATTAGTATCTGAAAATAAATATCTTTTTCGTAACAATTTACAGTTGATTAAATAAAACATATTTTTCAGCTGGCAAGAGATTGGATTTCTTCAAATTGTTACTTGTAATGACTGTAATAATTTTGTCGTAGATGTAGCAATTTTGTAACTGCTGTAATAATTCTGTAACGGCTGTTATTTAGACCAGATGCAATTCACCTCTACCACGCGCCAAAAAAAAAAACAAAGTAACGAAAATTTAAAAATAGATGAATGCAATCCGGCAACCCCACATTGGGACAAAGTTATAGACCTGAATGCTTGCTTTATTTTTTTGGTGACTCAAAGTTTTTGACTCCAAAAAACACTCAGCTGGTGCATTGTAATCCCATTGCTCCCTTGAATTCTTATTGCAAAATGTGCCACATAATGAATTAAAATGAATAATCAAGTTATCTTGAAAATAACATAAAAAAATATGGACAAACTAAGAAATTGACCTTGACAAGTTCGACCATGTTACATACCAAATCTTTTAAATTGGATCATATAGGTTGGCTCATATATAGTTAAATTGGTCGGGTATGGCTCAAGTTCCTTGTGCTAGGGTCCCAAATTGAACCGTCCCATTGCCTTGGGTGCACAAATTATAAACCCGCATAAAACTTATATGCGGATGTTCATAAGCAGGCGGCTTCCCTCGGCCCACGCGGGAAAGAGCCGCGAAAGCGCGGGCGGCTGTCACGTGCGAGGTCCTTCCGAAAGGTCCAAAAACAAATCCAAAATAGAACAAAAAACTATTAGTAAAAAATCGCCACCCATCCCCTGTGCTTAGAGAGACAATTTAAGAGAGAGAAAGAAAAGGGCTAGAGAGAGAAGGGGGGAGAGAGAGAGAGAGGACAGAGAAAGCGAGGGGGCGGGGCAGCCGTTCGAAAAAATGGGCACCAACAACCATGTAGAGCCGAAGAGGAGGAAGAAGAAGGGCCGCCCTTCTCTCCTCGACCTCCAGAAACGTAGCCTCCGACTCCAACACCAACAAGAACAGAAGAAAAACCCTAACCCTAACCCCAATCCCAACCCCTACCTCCGATTCCCCGCCTCCTCCTACTCCTCACCCGGCCGCCGCGCCACCCGCCGGAACCTGAGTCCCGACCCCGGCGCCGACGCCAACGCAGCCCCAGACGACGACGAGGATGACGACGATTCCACCGGAAGGAGGAAAGAGAAGAAGCTCCGTTTCGTCCTTCGCATCCCCGCCCACGGCGCCAATTCCGCCTCCGATTCCGACGGTGCCGCCGCCGGCGCAAGGAAGCGCAAGATCGATGCCTTGGTCGCCGATCGGGATGAGGTGCGCTTCTTTTTCCTCCCTGTTTCTTTCAACATAAATCTGAAATTGGTTGATTTCTGGCTTTTTCTCCTTTTTTGGCGGTTGTGGAGAGGGGATCGGGATGGGGAGAGGGAGGGGTTTTGGAATTTAAAGGCGGACCGGGGGGGAGGGGGAGGGATTTGGGGTTTTGTACGATTTGGGTTACGGATCGGGAATCTATGCGGCCATCTCGGTGGGGGTTGTGTCTCCTTGGATTCCGTTCTTTTTTGGGGATTTTATTTATTACTTATTTATTTAATTTGTCTCGCTGATGGATTTCCATACTGAGGATGTTTTCGGATTTGACTAGGTCAACCTTTCCAATCATTTCTTCAAAACCTACGTGCCTTTTCTTGGTGGAATTTTTTGAACTTTTTTATCAGGGTGGATTTATTTCCTTTTATTTGTTATTACTATTGTTATTTGTGGAAATAGTACACTGATCTATGCAAAAAAAAAGATCACCTCTGTCCACTTCCATTTCTTTTTGTTCCCCCCTTTTATTTATTTTTTTTCTAATGTTAATGGGGTACATGTAGATCTGTTAGTTTTTGTCCGTTTTTTGTTCCCTGCTGTGTGTTTTTTTTTTTTTTTTTGATTTTTTTGACTGATTTGTTAATCTGTTTTCTTGCAGCTAGAAAGGCGGAATTCTGCCTCGAAAGCGACGGATCCTTCCCAAGGTTTGGTTTCTCGTGCATTTATTTCGAGAAGGGGAAGATAAAATCTACGTTCAAACGAGTGGGGGTTTTTTTGTGATGTTTGTTTATTTGTTTTGGAGCTTTCAGATTCCGGGCCCACGACTCCTTTGCCGGACAAAAAGTTGTTGGTTTTCATCCTGGATAGGCTGCAGAAGTGAGTGCTCTGGTTTCTTTATTTGAATCTCACCTGCATCTCTCCCCTTCTATTTTATTTTCTCTGTGTTTTACTTCCATCTTCGAAGTGTTGCATCCAAGTATTTTGATTTGAGTTTCTGCTTTACCATCAGGAAGGATAGCTATGGTGTTTTTTCGGAGCCTGTGGATCCAAATGAGGTGTATTTCGGAAGCTATTATTGCTATTTTTTACAGAAAAAGTGTTTTTTTTCTATGACTTTTTTGCTGGCATACCAGATCCTTTTCTGTTGAACTGATGTTTTACTGACCGATGCCTACAGCTTCCGGATTACCATGATATCATTGAGCATCCAATGGATTTTGGAACCATCCGGAAGAAGCTTTCAAGTGGAGCATATGCGAACTTGGAACAGTTTGAGGTCAGTAACCAATAGTGCACTGTATGGCTGTTTTATGAACTACTGGTTCTGCATTACTAGATTTCTGCATACCCAAATCTGATTTTCTATTTTGTGTATATATGTATTCTTGTTTGTTGGTAAAAGCCTCAGCATGTATTTGTTGGGTATTTTTTCATATGGGATCTAAGTAAATCCATGATGGAATCCTATGGTTTCCATTTTGCTCTAGATGCTCTTGCTATATTTGGTTCGAGCTTGTTGTGGCGGACTATTTACCCCTCATTCTTTTCTTCTTTTGATCTATCGGTACTTTTGAGCTGGAGTTACTTTAATTTAATTTCTGCAACCATTTTTCTCTCAAAATTTCAGTAACAGTTGGAACAATTTTTGCTTAGAGATGTTGGATTTAATAGGATGCACTTTTCCCGTTGATTGTATAAACATGCTTTGAAATTATTCTTTGGTACAAAGTTTATATAAGATAAATTATGTGCCTAATTATGAAACAAGTATTATTATATTTAGTGACTCCAGTTCTTAGAAATAGTTTTTTTATAACAAATCCTTCAGCATGTAGCTCCAGCATGTGTTATGATGCCTGCTCTATTGCTTCCTAGGTCAATAGTTATGTTAGCATGGCATCATGATATCATATGGTTGCCCTTTTTAATATCTGTACCTCTATTTTTCTTGTGCTGCTTATGGGAATGTTCGCATCTTCAGAAATCCATCTTTCAAAATGATTGAATAACTACTGCTGTTATATGTTCCATTTTATCTAGTTCTATCAGGAGTACAGATTGCTGCATAATTTGTAATATGCTCTTTCTTATGAACAGAAGTTGGGAAGCATGCTATTCCAGTTCTAAGATTTTTCTTCTTTAAATCTTGTAGAAAATTCTCAATGTCGAGTAGCGTCATTCTTTATGAGAGAATAAGTAAAAGCAATAGATTTTTTATGTGGAAGAGGGGAAAAAATATCAAAATAGGTTCCTTATTTCTTGGAGTATGCTAGAGGTTAAAATTTCTTAGCCTGGCAAGAGCTTTCTGAGCAAAATCAGTTATGGTTTATAAGTAAGGTATTCACTTGATTATAATCACAAAGGTGTTCACTTGATTATAATCACAATCAACATCTTATACTGGCAATATAAGCCGTAATGACTGGGGGCTTGTTGCAGTGGGCCCCCCAAGGTTTTGGGTTCGAATTCTGGATGAAGCATCCCCAAGCATTGGAACCTGGGTAATTATATCCTGGAGTGGGCTTCCCTCCATTTTCTCTAATGAAAAGAAGGAAGGTTTAAGCTGTAATCAGAAAACCTTATTCATCCTTTGACGTCGTATTTGTCATGCAGCTGAGCTACTCTCTTTTGAAAAACACAATGAAAATATAAACTTAATCGGTTTTATCAATGAAAAGGTAAAGAGGCCCTGGCTTGCTCATTTCAACTGTTTAAGGATTGATGTGGATCCATGTTCAAGAATATATTTAGAATTTTTTTATCACTTCTATATTTGAATATTATTCATATTATTTGTTTAGAGCTCAAAAAGGTTAGTGGAGATCTATGATAAAGTAGAACATGGACTTCTGTAAGTCAAGTTACATGCTTGAAGTATCAAATTTCATTGTGTTGCAGGAAAGTATTTAAGGAAAAAATATCTCTGGCAATCTATCCTTACTGAGTATTGAAGAGAAGATGAGGCTAGCCCTGTTCTTGGATGTGGATAGTTTCTTAGAACACCCTGTTCTTGGTTTGGTGCAAAATGCTTTCAGAAATTCTTTCTAATATTTGCAAAAAGAAGGGCTGAAATATTGTATGTACCATCCTGTATTTGCTGATATTGTCAGTATGATACGGGCTGGTATGCTCTAATACTGGACAAACCAGGTCTATGTTGTGCTGTATCGATGTGTATTGATCCCATATTCCCATAATACTCAGTTTATTTATTTGTTGGTTGGTTTATTAGTGCCTAGGTGAATTGCTCCCATAGTGACCCCAAGCTGGTGATTGTATCATACAAGCTGCCCATCAAAAGGATGCTGATCCTTGAGATTTCGACCCTTGATACAAAGTATTACTCCGTTAACAAGGCGAACACAACCTCTAGATAAACAAGTATTGCACCATTGCAGGAAAAACACTGGGGAGCTACACATCACCATGTATAACTTAAGATATCGCTATCAAGTATTTTACACCCTTATCTATCATCAAATCCATTAAGAACATAATTCTTGTAGTGTATGCTATCAAGGATTCATTTAAATCCGGCAGTGCACTTTCTGAAAACCATATGTTTTCAGGATTGTCCTTTTTTCAAAAAAAAAATAAATTATAGTTTCTATTCCTTGATAGATGCCTCATATTTGTTATTTTTGCTCATTCAGTCAAAAACTAGTTTTATAGATCGTTTTTGAATTCTTATACTAAGATTTTTACACTTCAGAATGCACCTTACTGTGATCAAAATGAGATCGAATTTAAGAAACTAGTTTAATCTGTAGGATATCTCTAATCATTAGTATAACCATTAGACCTTGTCCCAAATCTTTGGAGGCTTTATGAATCCTGATTTGCCACTCACACCTATCATGCGCTGCCTTTGCTGTTATTGTAAGCCTTTCCAGATCCAATGTCTTTAACTACCCTTCATGAGTCTTTTTTTCTTGTTTGTTTTAAACCTCCAAAACAATATTAAACACTGCATTCTTACTAAGCCCTCGTATTTTGTTGAATGTCAGACACTCAGACTAGCTTGTCTCTACATTGTTGTCTTAAAAGTTAAAAGTAATGTGCACCTACAGCTCCACCCCCTTCCTTGCTTTATCCTTCCAAACTCTATCACTCATATATCTCAAGTTTCTTATTTCTACTATGTTTATCTTCTTTGCTTGGATCCTTATTATTATACAACAATAACAATCTAAACCTCACATTATCACACAATTCCTTGCCTTTTTTCCCCCTAAAATCCCGTAAGTTCTCAAGCAGTGCATTAGTCATAATTATCACTGAAGCGTCGATGCACCTCATTTTTGCAGCTCTTATTTATTAGAATTGCAGTCATCTTTCATTCTTTTATATTAGGTCCAAGTTATCGAAATTAGTCCCACTATACCTTCTCTTTCCTATCATATTTAATTGAGGCCTTGTTTTTCTTAATGTTTCCATCGAAACTGAATCTGCTTTTGTCCACTGATTTCTAAGCTGTCACCTCTCATTCTCTGCTGCATAATTCTAATCCAACATTTAAGCATGTTCTCCTCTCTTGCCACCCCACCCTACCAAGATCATATCATCTACAAATAACATACACATTGCTCCATCTTGAATTTTGATGATTGGTTCATTGGTAAGGAGACTGGGCTAAGTGCAGATGCTTTGTTTAAGCCCAGCATTTCTGGGGCTTCACTCATCCTGACTCAACTACTCGACCCTTGTAACCAAGTGTCCTTTATGCCATCCTTTATTTGCATTTTCCATTTATGTCACCTTCCTTAATACTTTCCTTGAAATTACAAGTCTAGCTCTTTTATTAGGTTATTATTTAACATAGTAGGATATGCAAGTTTTTAAAAGCTTGTATCTAGAAGGTGAGTATGAAGTGTGCAAATATAGTTTGTGATAGAATTGCATGGAAAATATAATTTGGTTGGTAAAATTTGATGATCCAATGGTTTAACATGTACATAGGTGGTTTTTAGTGTATGCATTATGGTTGTCATAAGTAGATATTGAACTAATGTTGGCTTATTTATATAGTAATATATTTTTTTTAAGGACTGAAAAATGCCTTCGAAGCGTGCTTTAGCAGAGTTATTGATAGATACACCAAGTTGTCATGGATATGCACCTGACACACAAAGGTGACCTGAACCTGATGGTATGATGATCTTTCCATGGAGAGACCATTCCTGTTTCCTTTTTCATTGACACCTCACATTCTCTTTGGCTCCACTGCAAACAGCTGATGCACTTGCATGTCTCTAAGGTATGACCTTACATACTAGGGTGTTTTCTCCATTGACTGGTGCCACTATCCATCCTGCTCTAAGATGACGAAGGCACTTATGACACCATTAATCTTCAGTTATTAAATGATCTGAATATGATGTGACAGAGGGTAGAGCCAGGATCTTTCCTCTTTTCTTTGGTGGTGGTATTTTTTTTTTGGGGGGGGGGGGGTGTATGTGGGGTGCAACTGCATGACATGTTTGAAGGTTATAAATAAATCCGAGACTTGATAGTGAATCACTTGCTTTTAGAGATAATGTTACTGCAATAGAGTTCTTCATAGCAGTCATGCTATAATGCTGATAACTTGTTATAATTAAACAGTTTTCCTTGTTAAACTATTAGGAACCTACCATTGATGATTAGCTTCAAACTATTGTAAATAAGCATAATAGGGAATGAGACAGCACCAAATGAGTTTCATAAAAGTTTAAAAAATACAAATACACCATGATAGAGCTGTCACTGGTAATCAATGATATATTTGACAGACACTATTTGAGTTCAAATCTTCTCAGTTCATGCGTCTGCCCAATCATTCTCTTTGAATCAAACACCACTCTCCACTGTACCAGTCCTGCTATTTGTCCAGTTGCTTACTATTGTTAGGTAGCTGCTTTGTTGGCAAGCGAATTAACTGCAATGGCTGGACAGGAACCCGAACTGAAGAGGATGAAAACCTGTACAACCCTAAGCAGATAAGAAGATTTATCTAAATATCTAACGCCGGTATATAATGGACTTACAAGGTTACATAATCAGAAATTCATATTCTCTATGAGGAACCTGCGAACTATTTTGTTTTCGAAGGAAAACACAAAACAAAGCATAACTATGTCATGATATTTTGTGATGCTCAGTTGGCATCTTATCAAGTATGCCTGGTTTTGCTCTTAAGAACGCATTTCATGAAATTATTTTACTGTTAAAGATATATGCATGATCAGCTGAAACTCTTGTTTTTTTCTTTATTTAATCAAAGCTTGAATCTTTGTTTTCTCAAACAGGGGAATCTATAGGATTCATAAACAAGTTTATGTTTGCCTGAGGCAGAAAGGAGGCAAACATCGATAGACGAGTAAATCTGTGTTAAATATATATTTATTTGTTAACCTTGTGTTTGATAAACCTAAGAGCAGTGCAAGTTAGTTTCTAAATTTGTATTCTTCCAGTATTGGCACAGTTGATGTGTCTTCTCACTGCTAGATAATTTTGAAGCCCACATTATTATGCTGTTGTTTGAATTACAATTGCTACATCATCTGCCTGGCAGAAGAGCTAGATCCAATGATAACCCTTCCAAGGCAATCATTTTCTTTGATTAGACTAGCTTCATGATGTATATTTGATTGTTTTGGCTTCCTTCCATGTTTTACTTGTAAGAATGGACTGACATTTGCTGTCATTTGCTTTCTCTATTATCATCATTGAAGTTTGAAACTGGACCTCGTTTTCTGGTCAGGCCAAAGGAATTTTGACTTGGATTTTGTATGTTTTTGCAGAAAGATGTTTTCTTAATTAGCTCAAATGCAATGCGATACAATGCACGAGATACAATTTATTATCGACAGGTATGTGTTGCGATCCAGATCTCTATAAATGCTCCTGGGTTATGGAGTAATACATTGGATGTATCTGCTTGTATTTGTGTGTATATTAGTCTTGATAAGTGCTCTGTCCTTACAGGCACGATCCATCCAAGAGCTTGCAACAAAGAACTTTGAGAATCTTAGACAAGAAAGTGATGATAATGAGCCAGAACCAAAGCCTGTGCGGAGAGGCAGGCCGCCAAGCAAGAAAACTGTCAAACAATCAGTCGGCAGGCCTCCTTCTGATCGTGTTGGTTCTGATTTCTCCCCTGGTGCAACACTTGCCAGTGCTGGAGATAATGGTCACTTCTCGAACTTGGCCAATGATTTGTCGAGAAGAGGGTCGGCGGTGGATAAGCCTAGGATTGCAGATTTACCTGGAGGAGCGTATCATCTTCGCAATGCCGATACTCATAGTTGGATCAGTGGGCATAGAACAGAGAGAAATGAAGATTTTTCAGGTAAGTGATTATGCATTCAACATAACATCCCTTCAGTTATGTGCTTTTAGAACTGAAAATATAATTTTGGTTGCATCCCTTTTTTTTTTTTAAGATTTGAGGCACGGTTTTCTTTCCTTTTATGGGTCTGGTGCTGAGTCCCTTCCTTTTGTTGGTCCTATCTTGCAGGTTCTGGGATGAAGAATGTTTCAACGAAATATGGAAAGAAACTTTCTGCTATAGATGAAAATCGTCGCAATACATATAAGCAACCCCAGCTGTCAACCTCTGTGTATGAGCCAGCAGTCTTAACTGCATTGGACGGGGAGAGGAAGCAGCTGGTGCCAGTAAGTTCTGGCTGCTGCTCAGGAACCTTTTCTTTTATAATTTTCTTCATGGCATGATTAATATGGGGTCAATGGATCGGCTGTATTTCACTTTGCATTATTTTACTGGAATTTGTTCAAATTAATGCAAAAAAATATACAAAAATTAATATGAAAATTTATTTTTCACATGTGCCTCCATTGAAAATCATGAGACTGTTTTTTTTTTATTGTTTTCTCTCGTATTTAATAATTTTTCTTATTCAAATAATAGTTACCTTGCAAAGTATTGCCTTTGCCATCTGTAACAATGATTTGATTGAAAAACAGGTGGGTCTTCATATGGAGCATGCATATGCACGGAGCTTGGCTCGATTTGCTGCAAACCTTGGCCCCATTGGTTGGGAAATTGCTGCCAAACAGATTCAACGAGCGCTTCCTCGTGGGATGAGGTTTGGCCCTGGATGGGTTGGCGAAAGCGAAGTGCCACATCAATCTCGGCCACTACTTTCTACATCTCTGCTTTCTGCATTCCAACCAAAGATTACATCGCCCACCATGACAGTATCAACAGCTGAACCTTCCAATAACTTGACTGCTGAGGGAAGCCAGGTTATCACGAGTGTTCCACTACCGGCTTTGACATGTGCTGTGCCAAGCAGACCCACCAACTCCACAGATCGCTCAGAGCCTGCAGCAGTGGTTAACTATGGAAGCCTAGGGAATAGTGGTGGTGTTATTCAGCCCAAGACTCTTCATCAGAATGCAGCAATTCAACCTAATGTGAATGGTTTCAATACCTCTTTGGTGTTTAATCTGCCTTCTCATGCTGGAAAAGTGCTTAGACCATCCAGGCCACCTGGGAGCTCTTGTCCAACAGAGGTAATGAATACCTATGCTGGAGCTTTCGGTGCAGTTTCTAGAAGCAACAACAGTCACATCAACCAGGCACCTTTGAACCAATCAAATGCGGACAAGATGGTGGTGCGTAATCCAAGTTCATCGTCAAATTCTGGCAGTCACTTCCTGGGTTCTGGCCACAGTTCTCAAGGGCCATGGCGGGGCTTGTCGAATGCGAAGCCTGGTTCTGTCTCCCCTGATCTAAACGTTGGGTTCCAGTCAACGGGGTCACCAGTGCCAGGTGTTTTGGTAGATTCCCAGCATCCTGATTTAGCATTACAGCTATGATGGTGTAACTTAATCCATCCCCTGTTTGGCGTGGACGGAGAGATAAGTCTTGAATTTGCTAGGTGATGTCGAAGTGGATGGAGAGTGATACAGGGGATGGATGGTGAATTTTTTTTAACAATTATTCATACCAGCATTGTGTTGTAGAAGTTCTGAGGGCGCATTTGTACAGATTAATTAAAATTAAAATTAATTCTCCAGATGAAACTGTTTCATAGTTGTATTGAATCCAGGGTTTAAGAATACAGATTCTGCTTTCATATCCAGATGATTGCCCTTTTGGCCAATCGATCTTATGGAGCTAACGAATTCTTGGTGGTTTTCCAGTATCTTGCAGTTTGTGTTTTGAGAGTCAAATTGAACGTTCTGCTGAAATCAGGTCCTGGATTTTATCTTGCTTGGGGGATTGATTTTGCTTTATTGAAGTGCTTTCTAGAATCCATATGTAGGCCTAGTTTGTGATGAACCTACAGGGGTTGACCCACAACTCTGGAAGTGCAAAATCGTATTCGAATTTTATCAAATTGATGAAAAAGATTGTCCCAGTCCATGCTCAAGTCCTAAGTCACAGATAAAGAAAACAAATCTCCTTTGATCAATCAGTATAATATGATTTTTGCTGCCACAAAATCTCCCAGACATCTAAAGTCAGTTCTTGAATCTTGTGGGTATGCTCCAAAAAAATAGGAAAGCTGGTAAAATCTTCTGTCGAAGGAACAAGATACCCTAAATGCCCTATGTTGGATGGTTCAGATATCTTTTATAAATTATTATAAAATGTTTACATGCAGCTCTTCCACGACCCGCTTCTTCGTTTTGACCACCGAGGTAGGGAATAACTCCATGCAGCTTGAGAATCCCTCCCTCATTGTAAGATGCCTCCCATTGTGCTCTCTCTCTATCTCTCTCACCCGCACACTCACCAAGAGGTCTATTGGTTGGCACCCTCTCTCCAAACCACGGGAAGGTGAAAAAAATTAAAATAACTACAAGGAACACTCATCACAGACATTTATCTTATATGGATAATATACATTCCATCGATGTCTATTGGTTGACATCAATTCTATGTGATTGGATCCATGCATGGAACACTCCATTGCCATGGAAAGGCTCACAAAGCAGTGTCTTCCTCCTTAATCCAAATCGTGCCAGATATCAATGAAATATATAGTAAGACGAGTTTCATTTGTTTGCACCCTCCCTCCAAATCATGCAGCATGCACCACGAGAAAGACCCCAGACTTCGGAAGGTTACTCTCCCACTGCTACTCTTGGAATTCTTGGTAAAAACAAGTTCATAAATAGTTACAAGAAATGCTTGTGCATACATACATACATACATACATACATATATATAAATATACACACGCGCACACATACATATCTGGCTGTGGAGAAAATATATACTGTTATGGATCACTTGTTGAGTCACTGCTCAATTCACTGCGTGGTAGTCAATAATTTTACGTAACATGGATTGCGAAAGCGACGGTCTCAGGTTCTACTCAGTCAATAATTATTCAACGAGTTCCGTAGAGAACCGATTGGCTGCGGTTGACGACAGTATTTTCCTATGGAGAAATGTACACGCCTTGCCACTGTTACCTTTTGTTCTTATTCTTAGGAACAGCTACATCAGCGTGCCAGTGTGTTCCGCGAGTGCTTATGATGCCTTAAAAATTTGCCTTTGTGATGTTCGCCACGCGAATCTCGGTGTCACCACCTTCTGCATGTTTTGACTGCATCGCTACGAATGGAATGTAATAATTTGCACCGCGAACAAAAACAAAGCACCCGGTTCCAAGAATCATCAGCGAATCCGATCAAAAACAAAGCACCCGGTTCCAAGAATCATCGCCTAATCCGATCAAATTAAGAAAATAACAAGGGAAAGATCGATGTGCAACTTCGGCAGAGTGGTGAAAAGAAAAAGGAAATCAACAATAATAACAACAACAAAAGACGGTTGTCTAAATCAACATAACAAAAATTATAACCAACGGGGCTAGGCTTCATTTTTTTTCTCTAAAATTATTAGAGATTAATGTGATCACTACTATTTTTTTAGATTTTGTTTATATTTATAGCAAATCGAACGATGCTGTTGATGGGATGATATTGTACATGGTGAATCATTCGGAACCACTCTTTAGATGTCTCGGCGGGTCTTCTTATCCAATTTTTTTATATTTCATTATTATTATTATTTTTATTTTTATGTAACGGGAGGGTGTGGCACTACAAAAGAAGGAATAACTCCCGGCGGTTTTTTTGGCCTCTACCGACGCTTATAAGCGTCGGCAAATTCCTAGCCCACGCTTCACAAAGCGTGGGTCACACGTCGGGCAGGTGGGCGTGGGTCGGGTTTAACCCGACGCGTCAAAAAAGCGTCGTCGGTCTTTGCCGACGCTTTTAAGCGTCGTTCCTTTTATAAGACTCCAACGCTTATAAGCGTCGGCGAGAAGGGTTGGTTACTATTGTGTTAGGCCGACGCTTAAAAGCGTCGTTAAAGGCGTGCCAGTTTACGTTCCGGTTGGGCGTGGGTCGGGTTAAAAAAGCGTCGTCGGTCTATGCCGACGCTTTTAAGCGTCGTTCCTTTTATAAGACTCCGACGCTTAAGCGTCGGCGAGAACGGTTGGTTACTATTGTGTTAGGCCGACGCTTAAAAGCGTCGTTAAAGGCGTGCCAGTTTAGGTTCTGGTTGCTTTTTCCGACGCTTATAAGCGTCGGCATTTAATTTTTTTTAAAAAAATTTTTTGTAAAAGTAATTTTTAAATACTCTGTGTACATCAAATTCTAACAAAATAATAGAAACAAATACACTGAATCACATATATAACAAAATACGAGTCACAAACAAGAATTTTGATTACATTCATATTATCATATTTGATTACATTGTACTTCAAAAATATTCTAAAAACATACAAGTCAAATTCCTAAGTACACAATCTATAATATGTATCAAGGGTCGGCATCATCATCTCTACAATATTGTCATTAAGCTTGGGGCGAGCCCAGTCAACCAAGCTCTGCTCCTTGCTCGGGCGAGTCTTGTCCACGGACCGGAGTCTTCTTAAGCTCTGCTCTGCTCCTTGCTCGGGCGAGTATTGTCATTAAACATTCTAAAAGATATTGAAAGAATTCTTGCGACTGCAACAATAAAAAATACCATTTATTGGGTTAGATTATATAATAATAGAAAGTGTGTGCTGCAAAACTACAATGAGCCTTGAGGAAGTAGGGTTCTAAGAGTCATAAAACATTAAGTAATCTCCACGAACGTAACATTCACAAATTCACATGCTAACCTGTCAGCTATAGTAAAACACTAGCTTGCAGAGTCATTAGATAATGCATAACCTTCAGCATTAAGAAGTAAATATCTGAGTCTTGCTAGCAGTTCTCCAGTATATGTAGGACCTTAACACATTGGGATGTTTGGTTGCTGAGTGCTTGAGAAAGAATTTGTATGGCCTGGAGAATAAAAACGTTAACAGACATCAAGAACTGTGTATGGTAAAATGTTGAAGAAAACAATATTAAACCAATGTAATTGGATACATTCAATGCATTAATACATCTTACTATGCACAGGACTTCGAAAATTATAGAAGTGCTCGGTCATGGCCAAGGAAAACCATCTGTAGTTTCAACTGTTACGCAACATGTTATATGGGAACATAGGGTGAGGTTCAATCTAAATATGCATCAAGAAACAATATGATCAATAATTTGAAAATGGTATCAAGTGATCCGTACGTACAAAGTCGTCCATAAATGCCAATCTGTAGTGATCCTGGGACAAGCTGGCAATCACAAAGCATAAGCCCTGCCCCCATGCCTGTTCCATTCAGAAAAAAGATTGATACAATCAGAAAATATGGAATATCTTGTCCACAGACCGGCGTCCTGTTAAGAGCTCAAGAAGGACAACCCCGAAGCTGTAGACATCACTCCTAGCTGTCAAGTGACCTGCTCATAGAATAAAATATGATTCAAAATGAACTCACAGCAATTAATTAGAAAAGCAAATGAATGGATGTTGCATTCCATTCTAACAATGAAGGAAAGCGGAAGAAGGCACATAGGTTTTGATAGATTCTACTTATCATGTTGCTCAAAAAAGATCTCATGATCATCATACAAGATTAATCAAAGGAATCTCCAAAATTTTAAAAACATATAAGTCAAATTCCTAAGTACACAATCTACAATATGTATCAAGGGTCGGCATCATTATCTCTACGAGTAGATGAAGTATCATCAACCTACAAGAAAAAAAAATATTTTAGAAACTAAAAATACGAAAGTCATCACGCTCATACAAGAATACATTATAATTACATAAAATATTCAAATAGATTTAGTTATGTACCGGAGGAGCAAATCTCTGCAAAAAGGATGAAATATGGTCAAGCTGGTCCTGCAAAGATTGTATCTTCAACTCTTGGCTTTGTTTCAACTCCGCCATATCAGTCATATGACTCTGCCTCATCTCCTCTATCCTTGTCTCATATGACTGCTTTATCTGTGCCATCTCTGTCTTCAAACTACAAACCTCTGCAGTGCTAGTACCTTGTCTGGCATCTTGGGTATATCGGCTCACTGCAGACAGTTGAGTGGGGGTAACTCCGATACCGTAACCCCTCACGCGTCCATAACATTCTGGGCCCATTAATTCGGTATAGACCTGAGCCTCGACGCGACTGGCCGCGTCGGATGATGATGACTCCCCGACGCGCTCTGAAATGAGATTTGTAGCTCTTTCCTATATCTCTCTCAAAAAAATAAACGGTCACATTAATAATTTAAAGGAAGTAAAATTAATAAAATAATTATGATCAAATAAAAAATGAATACATAATACATACAACTATATCTCTCGACTCGTCCCGGACAAAGCTGCCATCTCGGTGAGTGTGGGTCATCTTATAAAACTCTACCTCACCAGGCTCCCTTCCATGCTCTACTATCTACACATACGGAAAGTATATGGGCAAACTATATATCATGATACGTGCTATATGTTAGTAGAGTTTCAAATAGTTTCAAAAGAACTTACGAATTCATTTCTACGTCTCGCATAACTCTTCGAGCCTGAAGTATGAGGAACTGCTTGAGATGCTCGTGCAGCTCTACCAATATTAGAATATGTCTGCCAAAGTAAAAGCACACAGTATAATATGATTCAATGTATATATTTGCAATCTATATTAATAATAAAGATAATAGAAGATATTGAAACATAATACGTGACCTGTCCTCTTTCAGAAAACCAGTAATGAACAAGCTCCCTCCACTGCTGAGGGTATACATCAGGAGGAGTCACACGAGCAACCTCCTCCTCTGTCATACCTTCGCGCTTGAAGTCCGTCTTCAATTTTGCTTTATATTCTTTCCATTTGCGATTGAGGGACTTTAGCACCCAATCATGGCTCTCTGGAGGGAGTACAAACTTACCCTACAACAAGATTCAGAATGTTATAATAATATTAAATATCTAAAATAAATTATGATACTAAGCAAATTAATATACAGGAGGTGTCGAATTAAAAAGAATAAATTCAATTCATTACCTGTATAAGTCTAAGAAGCTCAACCTTATACGAAGGAAGCATGTCATTCCACTTCGTATAGTTGAGTGGACACAGCTGACCCTTGCGTGCAACCGATCCTAAAAAGCTTGATAGTAGACTTCCAGCTCTATTGATGGGCTGCCCCAATTCGTTGCATCGGATGATGATCTTCTCACCCGGAGGAAGCTTCCACACATCCTTTACTTGAGTGGGTCCCCGTCTCGTCCTCACCGTCCCTTGTCCATCTATTAAAATTAAATAAAATATGTCTTAAAAAGTTGAAGACAAATATGAATATAAAATATGAACTTTAAATCGAATTACCCTGGATCCGGAGCTCATCCTTCGGGCAATCAGCAGGAGGCTCGCGCTGAGATCCTGACTCGTGCTGCTGATGCTCACATGGCTGCTGGGACTGTAGGGACTGATCAGAAGTAGATCCCACCTGAGAATGCTGGAACTCCACATCTCTAAATCGTCTCCCTCGGGGCATATTGTTACCTGGTATGCACAAAAAAGAATCAATATTTGGTTAAATGATAAATTTATACTAAATAAAGTTCCATTGCCATGGAGGCATCATCATCTTGCTAGAAATTTTAATGCTTTCATGGTCGTAAACATATTACTGCATGGTTGTAAGACTTGAAAAGAATGACATCAACTTTTGGTTGTTAGACTTGAAAAGAATGACTCAAATTGGATACGACATGCTACATTATAGATGTTCTTTTTGCTCTGAAAGAGACCACCAAGCTCAATTAATTGACACCACAGTTGGAGAGCATACAGAAATGATATCTGTATTCAAGATGAAGGATATATGTAAATGCAAGTGGGCAGCACATACTATGCTACATGGCCCGTTGGCCTTCCATCTGTCACTTACGGTCATCTTTTAAAACAGGCCACTTATCGACCACGCCAAATCAGCAGCGGCAGCAATTGCACAAGGAAATTTTAAACACGCATACATCATTCGTAACAGAACCTTTTTTTCCCAAGAAAAAAATTGAAAAGGTTTCAGTCAGCAGAAGAAGGGCATGGGAGAAGGAAGACCTTGTGCATACTTCTTGTGTCTGTCAGATGACTCAGATCTTTAGCCCTTAACCATGTTTCTTTCCCCATGTCTGATGCATAATATGATATAATTTACATGCTGCTACTCTCCCAACCCAACAACAAAAGAATATCTCAAGGACGGTAGACAGATTATAAGATGCTTTGCAAGGGAAGATATGCCAGCCCTCGGGCGGTATGGCATCGGGCTGAGATTCAAAAAGAGATCACCTCTGAAGCTGGAGAGCTACTGGTTTTCAGGCAAGTCTGCTCGATTCCCTAGCCTTCTTGCTGTTCTGCTCCCAAGTCACCTAGGAGGAGCTCTGGTTAAGAGTACTAAAATTGTCACTTCATAGCTGCACAAGAAGATCCTCTAAATTCAACAAAGAGCTCTGCAAGCACTTAGCTAACATATGTTTCCTTTTCCCATATATTATTATTTTTCTGTAGAGATTATGAGGACCAAGACATGCACTGAGAACAGATATGCTTGAAACCATTCTATTATCAACTAACATATATATTGCAAGATAGGTATGGTCAAATTGCACTGAGAACAGATATACTTAAAACCATTCTAATATGGATGTCCAATCCTTTCTCAAATAACAAAATTTAAATCCAACAGAAACACACGTAGAAAGAACAATACAAGAGCATAATGCATTACCTCGTTGCTTAATTATGTGGAATATGCAAAAGGCTGACCTGCATAAAGGATTGTTGCTTAATACATCCAAATTTGTGGTCAGCAATCATGAATAAGAAACTGAATTGCTTCGCATATAAAAGGTAACTAGCAAAACAAGCGGCTGAAAGTATAAATTTTATAACGCGGAGAAAAAAATGATCCAAGCTCCCAAGTTGACCTAGAACTGTTACAGTTCCCATTATTCACCGTAGGGTCATATTTCTCAATTCACCCAATGCATAAGCAGTGCCACTTATATAAAAGCATTAGCATTGTATACATAAAATCTACTATGTTGTCGAATAATAAGAAAAATACAGGAAGAAAAGAAATTGTTACGGGGGAACTAAGCCGCCATGCCCCACGTGACCGGCACGCGCGCCCAGGAAGACTACGGCTGCCCTTTGATCCAGCGCTCCGACCCCGAGTCGGACATCCTCGGCTCCGCAGCCCGACCCCGAGTCGGCTGCTCTTTGATCCAGCGCTCCGACCCCGAGTCGGACATCCTCGGCTCCGCAGCCCGACCCCGAGTCGGCTGCCCTTTGATCCAGCGCTCCGACCCCGAGTCGGACATCCTCGGCTCCGCAGCCCGACCCCGAGTCGGCTGCCCTTTGATCCAGCAATCCGACCCCGAGTCGGATATCCTCGGCTCCGCAGCCCGACCCCGAGTCGGCTGCCCCTTGATCCAGCAATCCGACCCCGAGTCGGAGATCTCTTGATAACGACAGGCTATTCCCCAGAGGCACGCCGCGGCCTCCTGCTCCACTACTCCCTGCAACGGCTGTATCCGATGCTGCTCCACGATCTCCTGCATCAGCCGTACAAAGCGGAGCCCCACTATGCCCTGACGTGGCCGTACCCGGCGCTGCTCCACGACGCCCTGTAACGGCCGTGTCAGTGGCCACACCATCGTGCCCCACGATAACGAACCCCCCTGAGAGACCCCCCAGCCAGGTATATATGCGGCTGGGGGGAGAAAGGGGGGGAGGTAAGCAATATCTCCCAGAGCACTCTCTTACTTGCGATTATCACCTCTCCTCCTCCTCCAATCTCCTCTGACTTGACCGTCGGAGGGCCATCACCACCCTGGTGGTGGTGCAAGGCTTGTTTGCAGGTTTCTTAGCGGAAGGTGGAGCGCAACCAACACCAACCAAGACAACTCAGACGGAACCCCGTTCACACCGCAGTGCCAATCGTTCTCGGTTTGGACCACCAGCAACAGTTGGCGCTAGAGGAAGGGACGAATCTTAGAACGATCGTAATGGCACGGCGAGGTGGTCGTGGAGCTTCCAATGCTTCCGGTCGCGGAGCCTCCCGCGCCTCCGGCCGGGAGGCTGCTGCGTCCCCAACGCACTCTCAGCAGCACTCCACCGCCCCTTCTCCCATTCAGACGGTCGAAGCTGCTCAGTTCGACCAGCTAGCCCAGCAGGTTCGCACCCTCGCGGAGGCAGTGCAGAATCTGCAGGGTGTGATCTCTCGGGTGCCGCAACGGGCTCAGGAGCCGCTGCCCCCCGAGCACTCGCCTCTTCCTCACAACCCGCGCTCCTTCCTCTCCCATGGAGAGGAGCGCCGGCGCGAGGAGGATTCTCGAGTGCGGTCCATTCTGCCAGGACCTTCTCATCGAAGCTGTGCGGGGTACGAGAGGCGGACCCGGGCGCGTTCTCAGACACCCCAGTCCTCGAGGGGCCCGCACTCCAGTCGGTCCCCCTCGCGCCGCTCCTTGTCCCTCACCCACCGGTCGCGCTCCCTGGACCGGCGGGTGGACGATCTCCACAGACAACTCCAGGTCCTGAAGGGCCACTCCAAAGATCCCTTCGCTGACTTGGAGATCTCCTCCCAGCCGGCGCTTGCCTCGAGGATCCTGCGGACCCCGAACCCGCCGGGGTTCAAAATGCCGGCGATCGAACCCTACGACGGGGCGGCGGACCTGCGGGACCACGTGGAGAGTTTCAGGACTCTTATGCTCCTCCATGGAGCATCGGATCCGCTCCTCTGCAAGGCCTTCCCGGCGACCCTCCGTGGCCCGGCAAGGGCATGGTTCGCCGGCCTGGAGGCTAACTCCATCCAGTCCTTCGACCAGTTCACCCGCTTCTTCATCAGCCATTTCGCCGTCAGTAGCAGGCGGCGACTGGTCTCCGACTCCCTCTTTGATGTCCGGCAAAATGAGGGAGAAAGCCTGCGGGATTATCTCACCCGCTTCAACAAGGCTACACTGGAGGTCCGGAACCTGAGCCAGGAAGTGGCTCTCTCAGCCCTGAAGCGTGGCTTCCGGAAGGGCAGACTCACCTTCTCCCTGGACAAACGCCTGCCGCGGAGCTTCCCGGAGCTGTTATCTCGGGCAAACCAGTATGCAGACGCCGAGGAGGCAGCATCCCACCGGAACAAGGAGGCCGCCGAGGCCCCTCTAAAGCCCGGGAAGAAAAGGCGAAAAGAGGCACCCCAGAGGAGGAGCCCGACGCCTCAACGCCGGCGCAGAAGCCCGTCACCAGCAAGGAACCACGGCGCCACACGCCCTCGTTCTCCGCACCGACGCTTCAACCGGTACACCCCACTCCTGGCCCCCCGGGCCCAGATCCTCATGGAGGTCAAGGGGCGGGAGGACCTCCCGGTCCCGAGGCAGATGAAGAAGATCCCTGGGAGGAGGCCTTCTCGGGCGTACTGTGAGTACCACCGAGACCACGGCCACGATACCGAAGACTGCTTCCAGCTTCGGGACGAGATCGAGGCTCTCATTCGCCGAGGGCGTCTCGGTCGATATGTAAACGACCGACGTCCCCCGGTAGACCCGCGTCCGGCCGACCCGGCCCCTCAGGAGCCTCGGGAACAGAATCGACCCGTTGCGGGAGTGATCCACACCATCACTGGGGGCTGCTCTCGGCCCGTGAGGAACGCAGGGGGCTCGGCGGGAGCATCAGGAGTGGCCGTCGCGAAGAGGCAGCGGGTCGGAAATGTAATCACTTTTTGTGATGAAGATGTAAAGGGGGTTCAGACTCCCCACGATGACGCCATGGTGATCTCTCTCACTATGGCGAACTATGATGTAAGGCGTGTTCTTGTGGATAGTGGAAGCTCAGCTGATATTTTGTATTACGAGGCCTTCCAAAAGATGAGCTTGTCCCGACAATTGTTGCACAAAACATCCACCCCCCTCATAGGATTCACTGGAGACGCCATCTCGGCCGAAGGTGTCATTGAGCTGCCTGTGACTGCGGGCGTTGCACCCGCAGAAGCCACGGTGCGACTCGGGTTCTTGGTCGTCCGTGTCCCCTCGGCCTACAACGCTATCCTCGGACGACCCGGACTGAACGCCCTTCGCGCGGTGGTTTCTACCTACCATTTGCTCATGCGGTTCCCCACGGCGGCCGGGATTGGAGAGGTCCGAGGTGACCAACTAACTGCACGGCAGTGTTTCCTAGCAACTCTCAAAGGGAAGAAGCCCATGGAGGCCCTAAGCGTCGAGTCCCTTGACGCCAGAGACGAAGTGGCCTTGCGGCACGGGGAGCCGGCCGAGGGCGTAATCGAGGTTCCCCTCGAAGAAGGCCGCCCGGACCGCACGGTCCGGGTCGGTGCCAACCTCGACTCGGAAGCTCGGCTCCGGTTAGTGGAATTCCTCCGAGCCAATACTGATGTGTTTGCCTGGTCGGCGGCCGATGTACCTGGGATCGACCCGGAGGTCATTTCTCACGCCCTCAACGTCGACCCGACCCACCGACCAGTAAAGCAAAAGAAGAGACACTGTGCCCCGGATCGGTTCCGGGTGGTCGACCAGGAGGTAGACAAACTCTTGGAGGCAGGTTTCATAAGGGAAGTGAGCTACCCCGAGTGGCTGGCAAACGTCGTACTTGTCCGGAAGGCGAGCGGGAAGTGGAGGATGTGCGTCGACTACACCGACCTGAACAAGGCGTGCCCCAAGGATAGCTTTCCGCTCCCGCGAATAGACCAACTGGTCGACGCGACTTCCGGATATCAGCTGCTGTCTTTCATGGACGCCTTCTCCGGCTACAACCAAATAATGATGGCTCCACAGGACGAGGAGAAAACGGCCTTCATAACAGACAGGGGGCTGTACTGTTACAAGGTAATGCCCTTCGGTCTGAAGAACGCTGGCGCTACTTACCAGCGCCTCGTCAATAAAATCTTCAAGGAGCAGATCGGCCGGAACATGGAGGTGTACGTGGACGATATGCTGGTAAAGAGCCGCCATGCGGATCAGCACATTGCGGATCTGGAGGAGACCTTCGCCACCTTGCGGAAGTTTCGTATGAAGCTAAACCCAGCGAAGTGCGCCTTTGGTGCTTCGGCCGGGAGGTTCCTCGGCTTCATTGTCAACCAGCGGGGGATCGAGGCCAACCCGGACAAAATCAAGGCTATCCAAGATATGTCCCCTCCGACCAAAGTGAAGGAGGTTTAGGAGCTCGCTGGGAGGGTCGCCGCGCTCGGACGATTTGTGGCAAAATCGGCCGAACGCTGCCAACCGTTCTTCAAGGTGTTGAAGCGCCCGAAAGACTTCCTCTGGACGGCTGAATGTCAAGTGGCGTTCGACCAGCTCAAGGAGTACATGGCGTCTCCTCCCCTGCTGTCCAAGCCGCAAGAGGGGGAGATGCTCTACCTTTACCTGGCGGTCTCCCCAACCGCAGTCAGCGCAGTACTGGTTCGGGAAGAGGCAAAACTTCAGAAGCCCGTGTACTACACCAGCCGAGTCCTCCGGGATGCCGAGACGCGGTACGCGAAGGCTGAAAAGATCGCCTTCGCGCTGCTGACTGCGACCAGGAGGCTTCGCCCCTATTTCCAGGCTCATTCTGTCACCCTTTTGACCGATCAACCACTGCGGCAGATCCTCAGCAATCCTGAGAATGCGGGACGGCTGGTGAAGTGGGCAGTAGAACTTGGTAAGTTCGACATCCGCTACCAGCCCCGGCCCGCCATCAAGGCCCAGGTGCTCGCGGACTTTCTCGCTGAGTGCACTGTGCAGGAGACGGAACCTAGGCCGCCGGAAACACCCAGCCTCGATCTCCCGATCTGGACGCTCCACATTGACGGGTCGTCGAACCCTGAAGGTGGAGGGGCTGGGCTGGTCCTTACCAATCCCGATGGAGTGATAGCCGAGTATGCCTTGAGGTTCGGATTTCCAGTGACCAACAATGAGGCGGAGTACGAGGCCCTAGTCACGGGACTCAAACTCGCCAAGGAGCTCGGCATCCGGCGTCTGAAGGTCTTCACCGACTCCCAGCTGGTGGTCGGGCAGGTTCGAGGGGAGTTCGAGGTACGGAGCCCGACCATGCAGAGCTACGTCCGGAAGGTGCAAGCACTCATTCCCGACCTCGGCAGTATTGACATTCAGCAGGTCCCAAGGAGCGAAAATGCTAGGGCCGACAGGTTGTCCCGCTTGGTGGGCGCTGAGGCACACAACTTGTCAAGGGCGATATACCTGGAGACCCTAGATGCCCCGAGCATCGGCGAGGCTGAAGCGGTAATGGCAATTGATCCGGAACCATCTTGGATGGACCCGCTTGTAGCTTACCTCGCCGAAGGGATCCTCCCCGAAGATGAAGATCAAGCTCGGCGACTTGTTATGAAGTCCGCCCACTACGTACTCTACGAAGGGAGGCTGTATCGGACCTCGTTCACCGCCCCCCTCTTAAGGTGCCTCCGCCCTTCGGAAGCGGCTTACGCCCTCAGCGAAGTCCACGAAGGCATCTGCGGATCGCACCTGGGGGCTAGGTCCCTGGCACATAAGATCATGAGGCAAGGCTACTATTGGCCGACCTTATTGGAAGACTCAAAGGATCACGTACGGAAATGCGACGCCTGCCAGCGCCACGCCAACATCCAGAGAGTCCCCTCTGTTCCCTTGGCGCCAATCACCGCCCCCTGGCCCTTTGCACAGTGGGGAATGGATATCCTCGGACCATTCCCCATCGCTTCGGCCCAGCGGAAATTTTTGATTGTCGCCATCGACTACTTTACCAAGTGGGTGGAGGCAGAGCCACTGGCCACCATCACGGAGGCGCAAGTCCGGAAGTTCGTAAAGAAGAACATCATTGTCCGATTTGGGGTACCTCGGGTCCTCATCTCGGATAACGGTCGACAGTTTGATAACAAGCATTTCCGAGACTTCTGCGAGGAGTTCGGGATCGAACATCGGTTCACGTCCGTGTCGCACCCCCAAACCAACGGCGAGGCCGAGGTCACAAATCGGACAATCCTCCAAGGTATCAAAGCGCGGATCGGACGGACGGGGCAAGCTTGGGTCGAGGAACTCGAGAATGTCCTTTGGGCGTATCGGACCACGCATCGGACTCCTACCGGGGAGACGCCTTTCAGCCTAACCTATGGCACGGAAGCCGTTGTCCCCGTAGAGCTCGGACTTCCCTCACCTCGGGTAGCCGCACACCGACCCGAGGCCAACTCGGAGCAACTCCGAGGGAACCTGGATCTCTTGGAAGAAGCAAGGGAAATGGCGCAGGTTCGGATGGCAATGTATCAGCGGAGGGTGGCCCGATATTACAACTCCAAAGTCCGACCGAAGCTTTTCAGAATTGGAGATCTGGTGCTGAGGCGAGCTAAGGCATCTCAACCTACGGAAGGTGGGAAGCTAGCGCCGAATTGGGAAGGCCCGTATAAAGTTCGTTGGGTAAACCGACCTGGCTCCTACCAGTTGGAAGCCCTAGATGGCCGAGAAATTCCAAGGGGCTGGAATTCCGCTAACCTGCGGATGTATTACCAGTAGAACAACAAGGCCAGAAAGACAATTTGGAAAGGTGCAACACTTTTCATTTCAATAATTTCTGGTTACAATGGCGTGCTCGTGTGATTACAAGGAATTCCCAGAGGGGAATTAGGGAGTAAAGAAAGCAAAGAAGAGGTGGAGAATCCGTGGAGCTGAGGACCGAGGATCCCAAACCCTCAATCCAAAGCAGCTGCAATCCCACCGGAAGTGGGTGCTTCTAACCGGAGGCGCCATCCAGCACCTCACCAAAAAGACGAGGAGCCGCCGCAGAAGAAGCTCCCGCTGCCCCCAGGGGAACGCCGCCTCCAAAGGATATTCCCATCCTCCCCAGTGATAGGAGAGAGAAGGAATTCGAGGGGGAAGAGCATATGGAGGCGCGGCCTCGGACTGAGCGTCTGGTGCAGAGCTCGATCGGGAGGCTGAACTTCAAGGAGGGGAGATGTGATCCCGGATGAAACGCCTAGAGCGGAGTTCCGCCGGGAAGACCCTCCTTGTTGATCCCAGATGAAACGGCTAGTTGGCTGAAGTCGCAAGGGGAGCGCCTCCCCTTTCCTTCAACAGGAGTCTCTCAGTCATATGCCAAGGAGGAGGTCCGCGGTCCATGGCAACCTGAACAGCTCCGGCTTGGCAAACTCCATCGTACCTGCACCTGTATTTATAGCCAAACTGCGGCCCCCTGGTCGTTCCGATGCGGGTGGCTCCAATAAATGCAGGCGCATTGAAACCGGAGCCGTTCCGGCTCCCGAGGCGTATCTCCCCGCGATTTCCTAAGCGTCATTCTCCTTAAACCGCATTCTTTGTGCAGGACAATCCGGGTGTCATGTACCCCTAGGTCCACATATCTCCGCTCGCGCCCAGGCCGTGTCCTCCTCGAAGAACCCGCGTATCGCGGCCGCTCAACTAACACTCCTCGCAAGCAGCAGCTGGCGATCCGATTTCCCAGGTAACGCATTAATTAGCGTTTAATGCCCTTCTCGTGTTCCCCCAGGCAACGCTTAGAGAAAAGGAGAAACATGATCGCGGCTGGCCACGGAGAAACCCCGTCGGGCAGCGAGCGACAAGCGCACGACCAGCGAGCGGAATTTCCCGAGGCTCGGCCCTCGGATGCCTGGCTAGCCCGATGATCATCCCGGGAGCAGACTAGCCGGAAGCCCCGACCGGTCGCCTCGGCTTGCGCCAGCCTTGGCCGACCAACGAGCGGAATGTCCCGAGGCTCGGCCCTCGGATGCCAGGCTAACCCGATGATCATCCCGGGAGCAGACTAGCCTGAAGCCCCGACCGGTCGCCTCGGCTCGCGCCAGCCTTGGCCGACCAACGAGTGGAACTTCCCGAGGCTCGGCCCTCGGATGCCTGGCTAGCCCGATGATCATCCCGGGAGCAGACTAGCCGGAAGCCCCGACCGGTCGCCTCGGCTTGCGCCAGCCTTGGCCGACCAACGAGCGGAATGTCCCGAGGCTCGGCCCTCGGATGCCAGGCTAACCCGATGATCATCCCGGGAGCAGACTAGCCTGAAGCCCCGACCGGTCGCCTCGGCTTGCGCCAGCCTTGGCCGACCAACGAGCGGAATTTCCTGAGGCTTGACGGCCCTCGGATGCCAGGCTAACCCGACGATCATCCCGGGAGCAGACTAGCCTGAAGCCCCGACCGGTCGCCTCGGCTTGCGCCAGCCTTGGCCGACCAACGAGCGGAATTTCCTGAGGCTTGACGGCCCTCGGATGCCTGGCTAGCCCGATGATCATCCCGGGAGCAGACTAGCCGGAAGCCCCGACCGGTCGCCTCGGCTTGCGCCAGCCTTGGCCGACCAACGAGTGGAATGTCCCGAGGCTCGGCCCTCGGATGCCAGGCTAACCCGATGATCATCCCGGGAGCAGACTAGCCTGAAGCCCCGACCGGTCGCCTCGGCTCGCGCCAGCCTTGGCCGACCAACGAGTGGAATTTCCTGAGGCTTGACAACCCTCGGATGCCAGGCTAACCCGACGATCATCCCGGGAGCAGACTAGCCTGAAGCCCCGACCGGTCGCCTCGGCTTGCGCCAGCCTTGGCCGACCAACGAGCGGAATTTCCTGAGGCTTGACGGCCCTCGGATGCCAGGCTAACCCGACGATCATCCCAGGAGCAGACTAGCCTGAAGCCCCGACCGGTCGCCTCGGCTTGCGCCAGCCTTGGCCGACCAACGAGCGGAATTTCCTGAGGCTTGACGGCCCTCGGATGCCTGGCTAGCCCGATGATCATCCCGGGAGCAGACTAGCCGGAAGCCCCGACCGGTCGCCTCGGCTTGCGCCAGCCTTGGCCGACCAACGAGTGGAAGGTCCCGAGGCTCGGCCCTCGGATGCCAGGCTAACCCGATGACCATCCCGGGAGCAGACTAGCCTGAAGCCCCGACCAGTTGCCTCGGCATGCGCCAGCCTTGGTCGACCAACGAGTGGAATTTCCTGAGGCCTAACCCTCGGATGCCTGGCTTAGCGCCGGAAGAATTTCCTGAGGCCTAACCCTCGGATGCCTGGCTTAGCGCCGGAAGAGTTTCCTGAGGCATAACCCTCGGATGCCTGGCTTAGCGCCGGAAGAATTTTCTGAGGCCTAACCCTCGGATGCCTGGCTTAGCGCCGGAAGAATTTCCTGGGGCCTAACCCTCGGATGCCTGGCTTAGCGCCGGAAGAATTTTCCGAGGCCTAACCCTCGGATGCCTGGCTTAGCGCCGGAAGAATTTCCTGAGGCCCAACCCTCGGATGCCTGGCTTAGCGCCGGAAGAGTTTCCTGAGGCCTAACCCTCGGATGCCTGGCCTAGCGCCGGAAGAATTTCGGGAGCCAGGAGTCAGCAAGACGCTACCGAGAGTTAAAAGAAAAAGAAGGACGAAGGCGAGATGAAGAAACATTCAACTTGCATTAATTTTCATTGTTTCAGGGCCGAGGCCCATACAATTTGGCAAAACCCCGGTATACAAAAAAAAAAGAAGACAACGAAAGGTACAAGAGGTCAGCTTGGAGGAACTCCCGGGTCGGGAACGTCGGGCTCGTCTGCAGGAGGTAGGGAAGCAGCAGGAGAACCAGCAGGCAATGGCGCCGGAGAGGAATCGAGAAGGGAAATCTCGCTCAAGTCAACTTCGGGGTACTTAGTCGACACCCTTGCCAGGCCCTCCTCGAAGCCTAAGATAAAGGCTTCGGCCCCCGCGTCCGACGCGTCACGGACAAACTCGTCGGACTGACGATAGGTCTGTACTGCCTCCGACATATCATGAGCGAACTCGGCGGACTGGCGATAAGCCTCTACCGCCTGACGCCCGATTTCCGCACTCCTCTCGGCCAGCGCCGCCTCTGCCCGCTCCATAATCTGGGCTTTCGCCTCCAAGACCTTCGCCACAATCCGGCCTTCCGCCTCGGTGGAGACCCTCAGCAGCTCAGCCCGAGCCTCCTTGTGCTTCGCTTCGGCAGCAATGCGAGCAGCCTCAGCCTCCGTCAGGCGCGAATGAAGCTCCTGATCGCTCGCACGGGACTTCTCCAAGGCCGACTCCAATTCGCCCAGCTTAGCTTCAAGAGACCGGATTCGGTTGCGGGCGTTGTCGGCTGACCGCTGGGCCTTCTCCCACCTCTCCCGGTAGTCGGCAGCCTTCCGGGACTGCTTCTCGGCCCGCTCATCCGCCTTCTTGACCTCGCCCTCGAGACCTGAGGCAACCTTGAGCTGCTCCTGAGCCTCCAACAGTTGCTTCTCGAGGGCAGCAAAGCCGAGTGCCCGCTCTTCGGCCTCCCGGAGCCTCGCCTCGAAGTCCCCGGTCGTCCTGCCTGCCACAGCCTGGCCTCCCTTTTCCACCGCTTTCAGCCGGTCCTCGGCCTTCGCCAGAAGCCCCGCCTGTTCCTTGTAGCACTCCTCCAGACGGATCATGTACTGGGCGAGCTAAGAAATAGAAAAAATAAGGGAGTCAGGCGGAGAACAACAGAGCCAACAAATGGTGAAAAGCGGCCAGAAGAACACTCACCGACATGAGACAGACACAGCTGGCAGCCCCAACGTCAGAGACCTTCAACTTCCGGACCCGCCGACGGTCCTTCTCCAGCAGCACTGTTTCGATGAGATTTCGGGCGCCATCGGTAGTGAAGGCAGACCCCGATTTCTCCCTAGAGCCGGACGGTGTTTCTGCAGCCTTACCCCTATCCATCGCCTGGGGAAGAGTCCGGCCGATCGCGCTCGGGGCGGGGGTCACCCCAGGAATTGATAGGGTCCCGCTCGGTCGGGGCCTCGGCGCGTCCCTCCTCGAGTCATCAGGAGCCGACCGAGTCGAAGGCCGGGTCGGGGACCGATCATGTCCGACCCGTCCGTCTCGGGCAGGCTCGGATGATACCTCCGGAGTAGCGGCAATCTTACCACCGGAGGGCTGATACAGCGTCAGCTGCCGGTCCGTGCCCACGACGTCTCCCTGATCGGTGGGCCCGGACTCGTCGGTCGGCGTCGGAGGCACCTCCTTACGGGACTTCTTCGCCGGTGGGGCCCCGCTCGGAAGAGCTCGTTTCCTCCTCTGGGCTGCTTCCAGCAGGGACGCCCTACCAACAGCCTTTGTCTTCACCGACCGCATGACGTCGTCGATCTCTGCAAAAAGGACGGGATAGTCGGAGACGGAGAAACCAAAGGAAAGAACGGGACGAAAGAAGGGAAAAAGTCAAGAAAGAATCGGTGGCGGACTCACGGTCGGTGGGGACCGAGCTCAGACCGACATTCACCAAAGTATCCTCGGAAATAAGGCGGGCCACGGGGGGGAGCTGGCCCTCGGCAACCAACCCCTTCAAGGCGGCCAAGCCATCGGACTCCTCCCTTGACAGTCTCGATAGGCCGATTGGAGACTTCATCGGGGTCTCCCAGGTCGCCCTGATTTCCCAAGAGGGATCTGCATCAACAAAAAAGAAGCGCTCCTTCCATTTGTGAATGGAGGTAGGAGCCTCCTTGACAAGGCCGCATCCTCGCCGCGCTGCGAAGCACCACCACCCTTTGTCCTGGGGGTGGCCGCTCAGGCTGTAGAACTCCCAAAAAACATTCAGAGTGGCGGGGATCTCGTGCATACGGCAGAGAACCTGGAAGACTGTCAGGGCCCGCCACGAGTTCGGCACCAGTTGCGTCGGTGCCACTCTTAAACCCCGTAGCACCTGCATGACCAAGTCCGAAGGGGGAAAGCGGAACCCGGCCTGGAGAATGCCCTCATTGATGGCGATCTTCCCTGGAGGAGGATGGGACATCCTCTCCTCAGGCCCCGGGAGCGTGGCGTTGCAGGCCTCGGGAAGGTGGTACCGAGCCACGAGTCTGTCTAAGTCTGTGGCGACCAGCTCCGACTTAATTTGGTCTGCCCTCACTTCGCCCATTCCTAATGGCCAATAAACCTACGGTCAGGACGGGGACAGGAAGGGGGGAAAGACCGGAGCGACTGGAGTACACTAGTATAAGAGGGGAAAGTATGGAGAGCCCTAAGTAGAAGAATGGGGAAAACTCACCGGAAAAGAGGTAAGAACGGCTCCGAGAGCGCCAAAGGAGAAACAAGTGAACAGTCCGACGGCAGCAACAGCAGCGCAAAGGGGAAAACTTGAAAATATCTGTAAAGAAGAAGACGGACGGGGAAAGGCCCCCGATTAAATAGGCGGAAAGGCAAGTGACGCCTCGATGACGCCAGAGGACGCCTGGCTGCCGAAGGGTCGCTCGCGCCCCAAAGGCGAATCGACACCATTAGGGAAGGATGTCCGCCGAAATCCTCAGACTGCCAGGTTAGCAATAACCGCCATAACGCCATAAAAAGGGCGGGGAGCTCGAAGCGCGCGCGCCTCTCCGAGGAACGGCGGCAATCCCGAAACATCACTCCCTTCACCTGTTCCCCTTCTGGTTCCAGGCTCGGAAGTGGGGGGCTACTGTTACGGGGGAACTAAGCTGCCATGCCCCACGTGACCGGCACGCGCGCCCAGGAAGACTACGGCTGCCCTTTGATCCAGCGCTCCGACCCCGAGTCGGACATCCTCGGCTCCGCAGCCCGACCCCGAGTCGGCTGCTCTTTGATCCAGCGCTCCGACCCCGAGTCGGACATCCTCGGCTCCGCAGCCCGACCCCGAGTCGGCTGCCCTTTGATCCAGCGCTCCGACCCCGAGTCGGACATCCTCGGCTCCGCAGCCCGACCCCGAGTCGGCTGCCCTTTGATCCAGCAATCCGACCCCGAGTCGGATATCCTCGGCTCCGCAGCCCGACCCCGAGTCGGCTGCCCCTTGATCCAGCAATCCGACCCCGAGTCGGAGATCTCTTGATAACGACAGGCTATTCCCCAGAGGCACGCCGCGGCCTCCTGCTCCACTACTCCCTGCAACGGCTGTATCCGATGCTGCTCCACGATCTCCTGCATCAGCCGTACAAAGCGGAGCCCCACTATGCCCTGACGTGGCCGTACCCGGCGCTGCTCCACGACGCCCTGTAACGGCCGTGTCAGTGGCCACACCATCGTGCCCCACGATAACGAACCCCCCTAAGAGACCCCCCAGCCAGGTATATATGCGGCTGGGGGGAGAAAGGGGGGGAGGTGAGCAATATCTCCCAGAGCACTCTCTTACTTGCGATTATCACCTCTCCTCCTCCTCCAATCTCCTCTGACTTGACCGTCGGAGGGCCATCACCACCCTGGTGGTGGTGCAAGGCTTGTTTGCAGGTTTCTTAGCGGAAGGTGGAGCGCAACCAACACCAACCAAGACAACTCAGACGGAACCCCGTTCACACCGCAGTGCCAATCGTTCTCGGTTTGGACCACCAGCAACAGAAATAATTAACAATAAACTAGGAAACCAACTTTTCCATATAGCGAAGGTAGACAGACACTCAAAGGGAAAGCAAAAAGCAGGAACAAAACTTTATATGGACCATCCAGCTATAAGTCATTGGGAACTGTGATTATTTTTCCAGCTCCTACAGAACAAAGGCTTAGCAACTTAGTAAGGGTACAAGTACAAATGCCCCATTAAATGAGCTGATGGAAATCAATTCTAAAGCAAAAACCCACAATCTTTCAGGTTCCAACCTTATGAACTAGAAGATAAATCAACTTTTTATGATGCTCTATTTGAGATGCCAATGTCGTAGCTCTTAAAAAAAACTCATAGCTGGTATCCTAAACTACTGGGATACCAGCTATGATAGTTAAAGTAGAGATAGTAGCTAGACAGGCAGGAAAAGTTCTGCCAGAATATTTAATTCAAAATCGTGTTCTCAAGAAGAAAGCTACATTAAATATCATATAAAGTATATTCGATGATATTGATACAACAAGAATGCCTCCCTGCATCTACTGAACTACAGTATAAATTTTTTTATATTTCATTATTATTATTATTTTTATTTTTATGTAACGGGAGGGTGTGGGTACTCACCCAGTTTTTATTCCCATGATAGGGTATTTACAAATCGGTATATAGTATAGAAAGTAAGATAATTATATGTGAACAATGACCTCCCGTTTTGCCCCTCCCAAGACAGGGGAACGGATGTGACCATGATTGAAGCTCTTAAGATTTACAAGGTTCAACTACTGGCTGGTAGCTCTACAGTATTTCTTAGAATGGGGTAGTTTATTCTTTCTCCAAGAGATGCCCTACGTTTACTGTTGCTGTAAACTGAACCCGGAGATGACTGCAGACCAAGAAGGAGGAGCTCCAACAGGGGTTGCAGCGGCGGACAGCTTTTTTCGGAGAACCTGTAAGAAGCCGGTAGCCGGGGGTTCCGGCGCCGGCCCTCCGATGCTTAAGTCAGAAGAGATTTTTGTGGAGCAAGCAGAGAGATTACGTAAAAGAAAAAGATCACTTTTAGAAGAAAGAAAGCCTCCTTTTATAAGAGGGGTGTATAGGTTACCTGTGATGTGACTGTGCGAATTAATGAGTTACCGTAGTGATTGGACGTGATTGTATGAATTAATGAGTTACCGTATACGGCTCGAGATTTTGGGCTGGCTGGCGGTCCGTTGAAATCGTGCGCATTTAATCGTTGGCAGTCGTTGAGGCGGAGATCGCGGGATTGGACCCTAGATGGAGAGAAGGGGGACTTGATTTTCGGTGGAGTAAAGGAGTCTGCTTCTTCCTTTGACTGGGTCTTATTTGGGCTTGAGGTCAATCAGGCTCAACTTAGCCGAGATCAAGGCTGCAAGCCCTGGGGCCGGGCGCGCTGAGGTCGGACGTCTCGAGGTCGGACGCCTTGAGGGTTGCCGCCGTTGCGCTCGTCATCAAGTGC
This sequence comes from Phoenix dactylifera, assembly GCF_009389715.1. Taxonomy (NCBI): domain Eukaryota; kingdom Viridiplantae; phylum Streptophyta; class Magnoliopsida; order Arecales; family Arecaceae; genus Phoenix; species Phoenix dactylifera. The sequence continues at coordinate 12,074,520 of NC_052408.1, read as the reverse complement.
CGACGATATATCTGTGCTTTGAGCTACCCATTTTTCCCCCCAACACTTACCATGTTTGAAGCAAGGGAGTTTGCTGGCTCTTTACTGTTTGACTCCCATTTTCCTTTGCAGCAGGACATCCAGCTATTGAGAAGGAGAAGATTTTTCCCAAAAAAATCATGCATTAGGCACAATTCTATGTGATTCGCTTGCTAAAAAAAAATCGACCTAATATCAAGAATGGCCAGTGTAATAGTCTTTTAGAGATCTAAACTCACCCAAAATGAAAACATCTGCCCTAATATCAAGAATGGCCAGTGTAATAGTCTTTTAGAGATCTAAACTCACCCAAAATGAAAACATCTGCGTATAATAACATTTGTGTATAACAACATTTGTGTATAACAACATTTGTGTATAAAAAAATATTTCTTTTTACAAATATCAAGTATACTTGTGTATAACAATAATAATAACAACAACAACAACGACAAAAATTCTCCATAACACCTTTGTCCCTCCCTTTATCGGTTTTCTATTCCCCAACTCTATCCATTTAGTATTACTCTTTTAAGAAAATGAATCTCTCTCCCTCTCTCTCGTTCTCTCTCTCCTGCCATCCCACTCCCACGCCATCCTAAAGTCCTCGTTGGGTCCCTCCACGCGGAACCACTTCCGGTTCACATCCCTGAGCCGGGAATCCTTAACCTCGCAGAACCTATTGGCCCAACCCTTCGGCTCGACCGGCTCAAACCCCAGACCGGGTGTCCGGTCCTTGGAACGCAGCTTCACCGTCTCCGTCCAATCCACCGTGTAAGCCGAAACCCTCCTCCTAAACTTCACCTTAAACTCCTCCCACGCCTGGTACTTATAATGGTACACCCTGGCCGCAGAAACCCCGGTCCGCCTCGTCCCGAAGCCGGTTTTCAGCTCGAAATGGTGAACCGAGTTAACCAGCGAGTCGTCCACCGCGTCGAGCCGCACCAGTGACTTGTGCCGCTCTAGCTTCCTACGGCGGCACGTGTAACCTTGCGTTACGCCATCTCTCGGGTGGGCCCGCAGACCCGACGGCCCGAAGTCGAAGCACCGCATTGAGACCTGCCCCACGTTCCGTCGGACTGCCACGAGGGAACCCAACATGGTCCGGTTGGGTAATTCGGACCCGGCCCAGGCCGGGGAGAAGATGAACTCGTCCCACGTCGATGAAGGCCATCCAGGTGCAGGTGTCCCGGTTCACGGTGGCGCAGTGGGAGAAGCCGGCCTCCTGGGTCTTGGGCCAGGGCCAGAACCGGGTCGAGATATTGAACCCATCCGAGGCGAGCCGGCCCACCACCGAGTGCAAGCCGTCGTCGCTGCCGTTGTCGTAGAGGAAGAATCGCTCGACGCCGATCGCCGAGTGGTAGACGATCCACTCCGCAAGGAATTTGGCGACGTTGCGGACCATTGTACACGCGCAGATTAGCGCACGGCCTTCAGTTGTGCGCCGGGCGACAGGTGGCCAGGGGTAATTGGCCAGGGAGGGGATTTGGATGCCCTCGGCCGCGATCTCCAGGGAGACGCGGAGGGCCTCGCCGGTTCTTGATTTCGCGGCGATGGCGGTGGCGGCGGGGTGGGGGCAGCGGAACACCTCCTGGGCCGAGCTGGCGGCGGGGGTGGCGGCGACGGGGGCGTCGTCCCCGCTTGCGTAGGAGGAGAAGAGGCAGCGGAGGTCGGAAGGGGGGCGGTTGACGCCCAAGCGGGTGTTGACGCCCTTGGCGAAGACGACAATGTCGGTGGGGGTGGAAACGGCTTCGTAGGCGAGGCGGGTCCACCGGATCATCTCGGACTGCGGATCGTGGCCATCGGATTCGGGGGCGGCGGCGGCGGCGGCGGGGTCAATGAGGCGAGGGGTGTAGAAGGCGCGGAGGCGGCGGATGCTGCTGGGAATGGGGCAGCGGAAGGCAGCGCGGGCGGGGGAGGTGGGGAGGGTTCCGACGAAGCCGGCGGGGGAGACAGCACCGTTGTGGAAGAGGCAGGAGAGGTTTCGATGATTGCCGGCGGAGGCGATGGCGGCAGAGTGGAGGGGGAGGACGAGGAGGGTCTCCCAGTCGGGGAAGAGGATGGACTCCGGCGGAGGAGGGGAGAGGCGGGCTGACGGGTGGCGGAGGAGCTCGCGGACGGCGAAGTTGGGGCGGTGGGAGAGTGGCTGGGTTAGGTTGGCGTTGAGGGGGAAGGCCGCCGGTGGAGGAGGCGGGGCGCCGGCGTCGTCGCCGTCGAGGGTGGCGTAGGGGAGTAGGAGGTCGCCGAAGAGGTGGACGTAGGAGCGTATAAGGGCGACGAAGATGGCGATTAAAAGAAGCGACGTCGTGAAACCCCGTCGCATCTTTCCGTCAAGGAGAGAGAGAGAGAGAGAGAGAGGGTACAAGAGTGAATCGAGGAGGGGCGAAGCGGTTGCAGTCTTATGGGTTTTTTGATATAGAAAATTAAAATTTAAGCTTTTTTTTATACAAATTTTTCAAGCTTCAAAAGTAATGTGGTTATTGGGGACAAATGCTGGGGAGGGAGATGAATCTCTTTTTTCTTTTCTCGTTATTTTTAGTTTATTTTTATTTTTTATTGTTATAGAACGGGAGAGAGAGAGAGAGAGACCAGGGAGTGCTATATCGGGTAAGTTGTCAGGGGGTAGTTATAGAAAAAAACAAGGCTGACATTGGACGGGGAGAGAGACGCAGGGTATACCAAAAAAACAAAAAAAAAAAAAAGGAAAGAAAAGAAAAAAAAGTGCAAGCCCTCGTCTTATTAATAATCTACGAATTCATTTAGGACCGGCAAAATATGATCCGATCTATCTTCTCATTCAACCTACAATAAATAAATTTATATTTAAGCTCAATAGATTTAGATCTTAAAAAGGTCAGCCCATTTAAATTATCCATTTATTAAATATGTTAAGGAGGTGGAATAGGTTTACCTATTTATTAAACATAACAAATTTAGGTTTCCAATTCTGAGCTGATTAATAAAAAGAACATGTACATATTTGGTACTTTTTGATTCTACCTATATATCCGATTGCAATCCTAAGTCCACTTGCCTTCGATTACACTTAGGGCTTATTATTGGCGGATAAATTTTTTTAACAGCTACTAACGGCTATTATTGCATCTATTATCTTATTATTCTTACGGAAAAGAACTGTATCAACTAAGAACGGTTGTCTTTTGTCTTAACAACAGTTAATCGTGATTGCGGTTGGCAGAAAGTATGGTCTATCCAAGTTGGACCGCCTCTCAGTATATTTGGGTCTCATCTGAGTGAGTCTATTTTGTAATATTTGTTTGATTAGGAACAGGTAGCCAAGCTCCCAAGTCGAAATGGGTTAAATTTTCGTGCATATATGAGAATTTAGAATCGATCATATCTAAGTCTACCAAACCCATCTACACCGTTGGTGATTGGCAACTTGTCCTCTCCAAATAAGGTAAGACAAATATATACTTTTTTTTGTCCAGTTTTAGTACTTAAATCTAAGATTGGATATTTAAGAACAAACTAATTTATTATCATTCGAAAAGAAAGAAATAATAGTGTAGAAAATAGCAATGCTATTTGACTATATCACTGTTCATAAAATAAAAGAAATTTTAAAAGAAAAATGCATAATAAAATATCAAATAATGTTAAAAATTTTGTTATATAACAGTCATTATAATGATAAAATGGTTAATAATTTTTTTGAGAAGAAATGATGGAAATTCCCCAATAAGGCTATCAAACGCAGTTGGATCAAGTAATATGGATCGAATCATGCCTTCACTAGAATTTGGAGGATTAGGGGTCTGGGAGAGGGCTATCTACTCTATCAAAAGGTAAACAGTAAGAAAGAAAGATAAAAAAAAAAAGAAGGCATGGAATGAAATTTTTGAAGAGACAACTCTGAGGATTTCAAACCAAAATTTCTTTTAAATCTTCTGCTACCTGCCATTGCAACTAGAAGTGTACTTGAGTGACGATTGTTCCAAAGGCTGACCATCCAGTGCAGATGGAATCCGAGCTTTCGAGAGATGACATTCTGAAACTTTTCTGTAGCCATTCTTTCGAACAGGAAGTGTGGTCACGAAATTGTTTTCTTTACAGAACTCCAAATCTCTTTTTTGAGTAAACAGAACTCCAATTCTTTGATAGAATCCTTGTAAACTTTGTATACTTCATGCTAAAGCCTAGGTATGTACGAAAATTGACCCCATAACAGCCGGGTACTGTCAACCTCCAGAGTCACTGACATTTGAACACTTCCAAATTCTCACTCAAAACAAAATGCCAATGGGCACTTGTAGCAAACCATGATTCCATGAAGAAAAAAAAAGAAATAATACTGCACCAAAGGCCAGACACTACTATATCTACTATCTATTCTGCCATCAATATCCACAAAATTTCCAGGATTAAACCTTAAAACTTCTTTCAAAGAGAGGATGGTAGCAACCACCGGATAATACCTCTATTTTTAATAACTTTTGCCATCTAGCGTACAAGTCGATATGTAACTCACTAACAACAACTGAACACCATCTAAAAAAATTCAGTCGAGCAAACCAACCACGTAGAGGAATATATTATACCGGAACAAGTTGCATGGGGCCCACTAGAGCCTCCGGCCCGCCTGTAAGCAAATCCTAAGTGTGTGTGTGTGTATATATATATATATGTATATGTATGTATGTATGTATATGTATAGATATTCAAGTTGATCAATCTTGTAACTTTCATCGAACAATAGGGATGCTCATGATCTCATCAAAATTACTAAGAGCCTGTTTGGATGAATGTGCCAAATCCTTAGGATTCAAGCCGACTCACTCTCTATAAGATTCAGACTGACCAATTTCAAAGCTATTTCTAGACATTTATGAATATAAGCTTAGCTTTAATTTACTGATTGTACTAATCCAACTTATAAATTTTATAGGACTCTTGGCTCAATCATCCAAACAAGTTCTAAGTTTGTTATTTTTCTAAATACAAAATAGAGCCGACCATGGATCGAACTTGGGCATAAAAAATATTAAATTTTAAATAGAATTAAAAATAAATATAATTTAGATGGGAGGTCCGGCTCATGAACAGCAAGATGGATGTCTGAAAAAATGTTGATGGTTGTGAACTCTATACGCAAAGCAGCCACATGGATAAGATAGACGACGAGAAGTTTGTTATAATGGATTTGTAATTACGCTACGCCACCTTTGATAGATACCCCCAAGGGGAGGTCATGAGAGCCTCAGAGGTGGGGGAAGAAGGAAGTAGAGAAACGAGGGAGCTAATTCTCTCGAGCCTTTTCTCCATTAGGAAGCAAAGCGACAGGAGACGTGAGGTGGAGAGGTGGGCGGGGATGGCGAGGTCCCAAACGTGACCGATCGATCTATCCAACTTAACGTTTTGTATCCACGTAAATACTTTTATCTCCTGCCTCCCTCATGGGGGACTAAACCATTGAGCAATAATGCTATCTTTGGACGTCCGAAAGGAATTTTCTTAGCTAAGCATTGTTGGTGAACCCATCTACATCGTTTGTACAGTACATTTGGTCCCTTTTTTTTTGTTTTTTTTTTTTGGCTAAGGCGGCTGGATCATAATTGTCGAGTATTGATACATACAATAAAATCAAAAAATAAAATACCTCGAAGTGCTAAGAACAACTCTCCATCACTAGCCCACAGGATATTGCCGGAGTGATTGGCTACATAATCAGCCATCCAGTCTGTAACCCCATTAGCTTTATGGAAAACGTGCTTGGTTTGGAAGGTCCCTCCGTTCCTTATCATTGCCCAGATATCTCGGAGCAAAGGAATACATTTGGTCCTCTTAGATTAATATAATCTAAAATATAACAAGAAATTCAATTTTTTTTTTAACTTTGTGTTTATGACTCTATATTGATTCTTAAAATTTTGATAAACCACAGCTTTGTCTGGTGTCTACAATTTAAATGTATGATTTATTTACTACTAATTTGATTTTACCTTATTGAAAAATTTTTATGCTCAAAATTGGCTATAATATTCTATTTTCTAGAAGAAGCAAAAACCCGAGCTTCATGTTTTCCAATGGTTGGAAATTTTGATCCCTCTCTCTCTAGTTTAGATGTCATCGCAATCTTTTATTTAAAAAGAAGTGAAATATTCCTCCCCCTTATATATTGTCATGTGCATGGCATATGCGCAGATATAACAAAATATCACCTAATCTTTACTTCAAAACAAAATTTTACCACTGCTCGGTCACTCTTGACAAAGACAAATTGTTTGTAGCGACAAGAAATCTAGGAGAATTTGATCAGCAAAATAATATAATTATAGCTGTAATATATTTCAGATTAAGGTACAATTATCTTAATCAGCAAGATTTTTTAGTTTTGAGATCACAGATTCTTAGTCTCTTAAGCTGGGTCGACAATTTCCACCTATATATGATTCAGATACCCATATTATGTTTATACGTGTACCTGCACTCATTCTCTGCATGTATATTATCCTGCTAACAAAATAAAAAGAGGAGAGGAAACTAATATATCTACCTCTGATAAACCTAATTAAGTTCTCACGCATGATTTGAGAATTAAATTAACAGATTCTTCTATTATGGATGAAAAATTGGAATTCCTTTATAGATTGTTGATTACTTTATAATATTATACAACCGGTAGTCTGCAGGTATTCTAATTATTCTCCTGTTAAAAAACTAGAAGTCCTTAATTTTTACTTATTAGACCATAGTAATTAAGGACTATTTGAGGCCTTTGCAGATGAAGTGGTTGAGAGCTGAGGATAAGCCCTGCAGAACATTGTTTCTTGAGTCAGGAGGAACTATGATGAATTGAATACTATATAAAATGCTTTGAGTCAGTGGTTGGTGTTTATTTTTTATTTTGATGTAAAAGATGGTAGACTGTTGCTTTGTTTTTATTATCTCAGTGAAAACCACTCTAGTCTTTGTTTATATATATATATGTAAATAGTTTTTTCAGAGAATAAATATGCAATGGGGTATATTTATAAAAGTTCTAATTTATATTTGGCTCTAAGCAATTTAAGAGTTGCACATCACTTATCGTTGACTTGTCATTCATTTGTCTCTAACTTCCTGTGCGATATTTTTTCCATTATATAGAGTGCTTAAAATTTTGGCAACTCATATGTAAAAACACAGGAATGGAGTAGTAGCTGCCGCAAAAGGTTGAAAAAAATAATTCCATGGTGCAATATAGAATGGAATTTTTTTTTTGTTTTGTTTGGAGACGAAGAGAGCCTCTAACCCCAACTCCTGCCTTATACCCATCCCTCCTATTTGGACCGAAATCCAGCTTAAGATGGACCTAGCTATTGTTGGCAGAACCAAGGCAAAAAGGAACGTCATATATGAAATCAAATCCCCGCCTCTTACCTAAAGAGCAGTATTGGTATCAGATGAGAGGTCATACAATCCAAGCAAATGTTTAGGGGTGCATGCAATAAAACTGAGACCTTAAAATTTATATTTAAGTGTGTTTTGGGCTTCTGACTCGTCTATGCTTCCATCTCCATCTTATTTTCTCTCCTCACTGACTTGTCTCTGCAGCAAGTAACCCCCACTATAGATATACATAGGCTCCATGGTTCAATTCTTATTCTTGGAGTTACTGAAGACATCCTAAGAATGGTCATATGGACAACTTATGTTGAGAGTAGGGCTAGGCCCAAGGCAGTTTAGATCAGGCTTGGGCCTCAGACTAGGTCTCGAAACAATTTTGGGCCAGTTTTGAATTAACGCTTGGTTCAACCCAACTTTAGCTTGAAGCCCGACTTGAAGACCGAGCTGGGAACAAGGCCTGAAACCCGGGCTCGGAACCGGACCCGAACTTAGCTCAAGGCAACTTGGCCCTATATCTAAGTTGATTAGAAATAACTAGCTTGAGCCTGAGGGCCTGTGCTTGAGGACTTGAGTAACTGATCCTGTGTTGAAGTGAGGTGTGTGCACATAGAAGTTTGGTGAGCCAAAGATCTTAAAACCCCCGATTCCTAACTCCCATCATCTATTTGGTTTTTCCCTAATCACTGATCCCTTTTGATTCCAATCACCCCTCTTGATCTGTCATCATTGGTCATCCCCTCACATCGCCCCTCTTGTTGTCATTAGTCGCCAATCCAAGAAGGGTGGGTGAGACTCTCCTCTCATTGGTGGTGCTAGGCTGGTAACTCTTCTCTCTCTCTCCCACGCTCTTTACTCCTTATTCTCTCTAATCTCTCTCTCTCTCTCTCCCCCCACTTAGTGGACAAAGTGAATCAGGTTATGGCCCACTGCTGAGGGTAAACATACCTATTATGAAACTCTTTAGATGACCACATATTTGTTTGGATATACAAAGTTAAGAGGTTGATGATATTGAAGAAATCATATGTATATGCTCAAAATTTACAGTTATAAGACTTTTAGCACATATGAGTTTATCTCTAATGAAGGACTTTGGTATCTCAAAATAATGGGCCAGGGAGAGTAATGACATCCGCCAATTCCTTCTACCTTCTTCCATTTCTTTCTCTAACTTAGCAATTCACATGTCATACGATAGCTAGCTAATGGGCGAGATAATTGCCAAAGCTAATTGGATTGGTGAGTCTTTTAGAACGAGCACAGATTAACTTCATCGGTTAGCAAAAATGAATTTCAATTGATCATATATGATGCAAAGGTTGCATCGGAATACATGCTAATAAATTGAAGATCTATGCCTTGTAGATACATATGGGTGCAAACCTTAGCACAATTTGCAGCATCAAAATTAGCGTAAGTAGCATAATAGTAACTCCATCAATCCTAAAGCCTTAGGATATATGCCACGTGTCAACTTTCTATTTGCTAAAAACTCTCCGCATGCTGTTCATCCACATACAGCTGAGCTAACATAGCTCCAATTCCTCCCCGATCGTTATTTTCCGTAAGAGAGCCAGCTCTTCACTTTATCCCGTGGATCGCTCGTTCGCCTTCTCCTCCCGTGCATTGCGCTTTCTTCTCTTTCATGGCTTCTTCCCTAATCATCGCCTCCGTCACTCCCAAAGAAGACGGAGCAAACGGCCGGCGAGCTTGGATACGACGAATGTTCCGGTCCTCTAAACGAAACCCTAAAAGTAGCAAACGGAAATAGAGAGGAACCAAAAAAAACCTAACCCCAAAAGAAGCAAACGGAAATAGAGAGGAACCAAAAAAAACCTAACCCCAAAAGAAGCAAACGGAAATAGAGAGGTACCTAATAAAAAAAACTCTCTTTTTCTGTTCCTCCGCTCCTTCCCCCGAAAACCTCTCCCCTAGTTCTGGCCTTTCCGTCTGGGTTTCCGCCTCCCCCTCTTCTTTCTTCGATTTATTCTTCCAATTTTATTGCCGTGTGGATTGATGCTACGTGGCTGCTCCTAATTTCGTCGATCATTTATTCAATTTTTTTGCCTTTTCTTTGTTTTATTTTGGTGGGTGGGTGAGAGAGAGAGAGAGAGAGAGAGAGAGAGAGAGAGAGAGGACGTGATGAGGGAGGAGATAGGGGCAATGTAGCAGCTTAGTGTTGAATTTTCTCTGAGAGGAGGAGAGGTCTCAGGGTCGTGGTTGTTGGTCCTGATTAGGGTTTGGGTTCGGTGGGGAGAGATGAGTTGCTTTTCTTGCGTTACCTATCGGCAGAAAGAAGCTAGAAGGAGGCTCGGCGATGGCATGGTACCCCGGTCTTTGTCCCGCCTTGTTGATTCGTTAGGTATGCCGAAATTGTTTTTATTTTTATCTTTTTTTTTTCCAAAAAGTTGCAATATTTCCTCTTTGACATTCCAAATTCTTTAAATTTTAAGGACATTCTGAATTTATGTTCTTTGGGTATGCCGGAATTCCTCACTTCCTTTTAGCTTTTAAGGTTATTTTGATTTCTTTTTTTTTTCTGTGTGCCCGTGTGTTTGGTGGGGAGGGGAGGGGTGGTTCTTGGTCTTTGGCATCCTGATTTCTTTTTAATGTTAAGGTCATTCTGAAACTTATGTTCCTTTCTCGGAATTTTAAAAACAAAGTTTTTATTTTGTCCCCCTCCCCTCTTTGGTTCTGCAGATTTGGAGAAGAAGGCACCTTCACCAGCTGGAGACAAGAGCTGCAACGCCCGTAGCTACACCTTGCGAGAGCTCGCGGCTGCCACGAGGAACTTCAAGTTGTCTAATTTGCTTGGGGAAGGGGGTTTTGGGAGGGTCTTTAAGGGGTTCTTGGAATCGGGCCAGGCAAGCGACATTTGCCTTCTTCTTATTCTGTAGCAAACTTGCTTAAGATCCCATGCATTATTTTGATGAAAGTATTGATTTTGATCAACATTTGATATATAAATTTTCAATTTTGATGGCAGGTTGTCGCAATCAAGCAGCTCAACCACAATGGGTTGCAGGGGAGTAACGAATTCCTGGTCGAGGTTCTAATGCTGATAATGTTGCACCATCCGAATCTTGTTAGCTTGTATGGATATTGTGCCGAGGGATCTGAGAGGCTCTTGGTTTATGAATACATGCCTCAGGGTAGCTTGGAGGATCACTTATTCGGTAACCTTCTTTAATAAATCCTCCTATTTTTATCAGGCTTTTGCTTTTACCGATCTGATTTGCATATTTGCACAGTTTTGAGCTTTGACCTTGTTCCATTTCAGATCTTTTGCCTGATTAGAAATTATGTATCAATTGCTGTAAATTATAATTTCACTGGAATATATGTTCCTTTTGGTGTAATATGAGCAATCCTATGGAACTTCCTTTTATTTCTCATTATTTCCATCATGCAAGGAATGAGATGTATTATTAGGTATTGATATGAAGCTTAAGGGCTTTGGAAGCATAAATGTAGCTTATGTCAATGTTAATTGCTTTCGGTTAAAACTTTATGGCTTCAATGTTACTAAGTCACAGGGAAGATGATACCCCAGTGACAACCATAAGTGACAAGGCTTGCTTTGCCCAGTCATCAGCTAATTGTTTTATCGCACATTTTCTTTGGATTCATATATTTGACCATAGAAGTTTCTTTAAATCCTTCCAATATTTGTTTTATGTTATGTACTCTTTAATACCCTCCACCTTTCAGACTGCGTGACCCAAAGTTAAGCCATTCTCTGTTAAATATTTCTGTCATGCATCCCCTTCTTTATTAGATCCCTAATTTAGCCCTTGTTCTTTGCTTGCTAATGTCTCATTGCTGCATTGGCTTCCTCCAATTACACCATCTGGAAGTGCAGCGCTGCAGCTGCGCTGTATTCTCCATGTTTTGATTATAGTGAGAACAAACTTATCTATATTTCCATCCTTTATGTATTTATTGAATCAAGATAGCTAGATACTCACTCCACATTTTATTCAGGCATCGACTCTTGACTCGGAACTTGTCTCCAACTATGTTCTCTCTGCAGTCGCATTTCAATCTTTGTGTTACTCCCAGTATTCAACTTACTTTAGACCTTTGTCTTCTAAAGCACCATCCCCACAATCGCAATTTAGCAAATAACCATAATATAATCTTAACATGTAAATGTCGTCCAACAACATGATCCCTACTGATGTTTGTAGCTATATCTGCAATAGTGTAGTTTGATGAACAATGATGTAAAATCTTGTTCGTTTCAAATTCAAGAAGTTTCTCAGTTAGCTTATGCTTGAATCTTGAACTTGCAATTCCTTCCACATATAAATCTTTAAAATTGTACATACTTTTATCTTGGATTTCTGTTTAACTTAATGCCTATTAAAATCATCTTCTGATCCATCAATTGTATGACTGAGGATATGGAAAATTTTCAAATGACATCAGATGCAGCCCTAGACAGGTTTCTTAGTGAATAAGGATCGTAAAGTTGATCCTAGATACTTGGGACAGGGCTTGATGGTTATGGTTTTGGTCATTCATTATTTATACGACTGAGAAAAATTATTTAGAAGTGTTGTTAATTGAGTTCTGAATATGAGTTCCTTATTGCTTGTATTTTGTTCGACTTCGCATTATCAAAACTTCTAGTTATGGCTTACAAGCCTACTTCGATGAAACTTGGTATAAATTTGCAGATAAAAATATCAGTAATGCTGCAGAATTGCTTATTCTTTATCCTTGGCCTTTTTGTAACTTCCTTGTTTCATGAAAGGGCTAGTTAACCCAACTAAGCCAGTTCTGAATATCTCATTGACATTGGTAGTCCACTTCTTTGAAAGTAGGGGTGGCAAAATATGACCCGACCCGCCAACCTGACTCGTATTCGACCCACCATAAACAGGTTCGGGTTTGGTCTAAACAGGTTTGGGTCATAAACAGGTTGACCCGTTTAACCTGTTTATTATTTGGGTCGGATATAGATTTTAAATGTCTAACCTGTTTAACCTGTTTAACCCGTTTAATATATGGGTCGGATTGTTTCAGACAAGGCGGCCCAAGCCTTGGCCCAAAGGAAAGCAATAACTACCTATCTCCACAGCCCACAGGTTGCTTAGCCCACAGTCCAGCATGATTTAGTGAGATGGGACGGGCCACGGGGTCAGGGACAGGGAGTCAGGCCATCAGGGAAGTGGGAACCCATCTCTCCATCGCGTTTCCGTCCCTCATCTCTTCCTCCGTCGCGTCGAACCCTCCAGACCTCCAATCTTCCATGGATGATGGACCTGGCTCTCTCTCTCTCTCGTCGTCGAAACCTCCTGGCCTCCCACCTCTCCGGCTCTTCCTCTCTCGTCGAAAGAAATCCCGAGTCCCGATCAGGAAGGCAAGCGGCTCGGTAAGGCGGTGGAGCGTCCGATCGGAAAGGCGAGGGGGCGTTGGATCCGAGCGGCAGAGCGGCAGAAGCAGCGTCGCTTGACGGAGGCAGCGGCGCTCAGCGGTGGCGGCTTGGTGCGGCGCTGCAACGGCAGCACAACGGCGGTCGTGGGCCTCGCGGTAGATCTCGAGTTCGATCGGTGAAGCTCCGGCGGCGACGCGGCAAGACGGAGGCCGCGGGCGGTGCAGGGTGGCGGCTCGGGCGCAGCCGTGGCGAGGGAGGCCGATCGGAGAAGAAGATGAGCAGTGATTTTTTTTTCTCCTTTACCCTCCCGCCTCTCTCTCTCGGTCTCTCCTCCTCTCTCGGTCTCGATCTCTCCTCCTCTCTCTCTCTCGATCTCTCTCTCCTCTCTCTCTCTCGGTCTCGATCTCTCCTCCTCCTCTCTCTCTCTCCTCTCTCTCCTCTCTCTTTCTCTCGGTCTCGAACTCTCCTCCTCTCTCTCTCTCTCTCTCGATCTCTCCTCCTCTCTCGGTCTCGGTCTCTCCTCCTCTCTCGGACTCTCTCTCTCTCTCTCTTCTCTTCTCCTCCCATCCAGCCGGTCCCCACCCTTTCCTTTCCTTAAACGGATCTTAAACGGGTTGGGTCAGGTGACCTGTTTATTAAACAGGTCGGGTTCAGGTTATAAATCCTGACCTGTTTAATAAACAGATCAGGTTCAGATTTATAATTTTTTGATCCGACTTGTATCTGACCTGACCTGTTTATGCCTGACCCGACCCGATTGCCACCCCTATTTGAAAGCCTTGTGCTCTCATCCTTGTTAGAGAACTACAACAAATTTTTGCTAACCAAGCCAGTAATCTTCTTTGAATTTCAACTTATGCTTGGAGGACAATTGCCCTTTTCTTGCTTTATATGCATATATATGACTAATGGCCTTTGCTACATTATTTGATCGAACTGTAGATTTACACTTTATAAAAAAAAAAATCATGTGGCATCTCCACTGTTGGATTGATAAATGCATTCCATAATTTTGCTGATTTATTAACTATTAATGTCTCTAAAATTCTAACATTTCATACTTTATGCAGAGAGTTAAACCACTCTCAAAGTGTAGTTAGGCACTCTATACTACATGCCTAGGATCATTATGGTAGGACCAAAGTAGATAGCAAGAAGAAGAAATTTGGAGAAGAACACAAATAATCAATGTTTCATTAAACATGACAATATCACAAAGGGACTGATTTGGGGATACTTAGCATATCATTTCTTCTTGCCCCCTTTACAAAATGACCAACAGTAGACATAGTTACGTGATGACCCTTCATAAATGTATCACTACAACCCAAAATACATAACTTTTAATTCATATAGAACTCTAAGAGACATCACTTAGAGACATAAGAGACATCACTTAGAGACACTAAGAGACATGTTCATAAGCACTTCATTAATTAGTAATAATTCATTTTGCATTAAATTGGTTTACTTTTTAATATCCCTCCTACATCAAATTTTTCCATGTCCCATTCTAAGCATCAATCTAGCTTCTTGAAGATATTAAAGTTGAGGGGCTACGAAGCATGTAGTTCTTTAAAGATCCCATTCTTCTAAATGAAAGAATGTTCATGGCCATCTCCATGGATGTAAAAATTCATAAAATATCTTCACTAGCTTGTGCGGTACTTTTATTAGAGCATGTTTGTTCTTCCACTGTGCGCATTATGATCACTATACTTCATGCTTCTTGTACCATGCTTGCACTTTCTCTTTTGGGTCGAAAAATGGCTCCATGATTACCCAACTTGTATCATGAAAGATATTTTCTATTCCAAATTGTAATATGGATCTCTCACATTTTCGATTATTTTGGCTTCATAACTTATTCACTCAAACAAGGTTACAGTAGGCTGCACATAATAAGAAAACACCTTATCAAAGATGACATCTCGAGAGGTGACAACTTGATGTGTCTTTGGATCCATGCACTGAGATCCCTTCCTTTGTGGGTCACATCCCATAATCTCTCTCTCTCTCTCTCTCTCTCTCTCTTTCTCAAAGCATCTTCAACAAGCTATTTCCAACTCCTCAATGACATCCCATAAATCATGTCCTTGGAGGTAAGCCTCCATGCAAAGCCTCCAATTCATATAGTTGGTGCTATTTAGCTTTCAAACCACCACCATTGGAGTCCATCCTCAGTGTAGGAACCAATCCACAAATTATATTCTTCTTCCAGTCCTCATCCTTGCAAAGCCGTAAGCACCACTGAACCATGTAATGAAGCTCTGATACTATGTGGAGAGTAAAACTATACTCGAAATGTAGCTAGGCACTCTGGACTACACCCCAGAATCATTATGATAGGACCAACATAGATAACAATAAGGACAAGTTTGGAGAAGCACATAAACACTCAAGTTTCAATTAAGCAAGACAAGATTACAAAGGGACTGATTTTGGGACATGTTAACATATCATTTGCTGTTGCCCCCGTTTATAAAATGACTAACAATAGAGCTTTATATAGTTACATGGTGACCCTTCGCAAATACATCACAACAATCAAAAAGAAAACTATTAACTCATTTAAGGCTCTAGCCTCTAAGAGATGTCACTTAGAAACACTAAGAGACATATTCGTAAACACTCCATTAAATGGTAATAATTAATTACTTTTTAACATTTTATTGTGGGAAATATTGACCCACAAGTTCTTTCTTTTCTCAGATCTACCACCTAATAAAGAACCACTTGATTGGAACACAAGGATAAAGATTGCTGTTGGTGCTGCAAAAGGGCTAACCTATTTGCATGATGTGGTCAACCCGCCTGTTATCTATCGTGACTTAAAATCTGCTAATATATTGTTAGATAATGACTTCAACCCTAAACTCTCTGATTTTGGACTCGCGAAACTTGGACCTGTTGGTGACAGAACTCATGTTTCTACAAGGGTGATGGGAACTTATGGCTATTGTGCTCCTGATTATGCTATGAGCGGAAAGCTGACTGTGAAAAGTGATGTATATAGCTTTGGTGTGGTTGTATTGGAGCTGATCACTGGTCGAAGGGTACATGACTTCTCCAAGAAGCTAGGGGAACAGAATTTAATTTCATGGGTAAGTCACTCCCAATAATGCAATTTCAGTTCTGTACATGTTTTAATTTCTACTGCAGAAAACATTTGAATATTGCTTTTTCAGCTTCATCTCATTGGAATGATATCATTCCATATGAAATTTCTAGAACCTTTACTTTTCTGATTATTCGAGAAACATCATCAGATGACTGACAACTGGTTCTGAAAGATGTCATAGTTTTTATCATCAAAAGAAAAGAAAAAAGAAAATTTTTGGATATTTCAATTCCAAATTTGTAACAGTTTTGGTATGGCTAAATTAACATCAATCTTCTCGCAAGCATGTTAAATCCGAGTAATATGCATAACAGGTTGATGGTTTTCTGCCTTTTCACTTTTCTGATAATGTAGATTTTCTTTATCAATATCATAAAGACAGTGATGGGTCCTATTTGTAAAATATAGATAAGTAGGCTAGTGTAGTCTCCAAGAAAGTAATCACAATGATACCACTATAATTTTATATTCTAATAGTTTGTTTCTATTATTAAATGATAATAGGACTTCAATTTGTAACTCAACCACTACTGGCTAGCTCAAGATCATGAACACAGTCCCTGAGATGCACTTTCCTTTTTTTTTTTCTGTGACCATGTATGGAACAGGCACGTCCTTTGCTCAATGATAGGAGGAGGTTTATTCAGTTGGCTGATCCATTATTGTGTGGGCAGTACCCAATCCGTGCCTTTTACCAGCTTGCTGTTGTCACCTCAATGTGTCTTCATGAGAAGCCACATCTTCGCCCCACCATGCATGATGCGGCTGTTGCCCTCGATCATGTGGCATCTCAGCCCTATGTCTCAGAGAATGACCAAAAGGACAGCTCCCCTCCTCCAGCATCACCCCCACGGAAGGCTGCCAGTGCTCCTGTTACAACAATCGGCGATGGTTTAAAGGGTTAATCATTTGCTTACTAATAGTATACTGGTTTATCCTAACTGGAGATGGAGTTTGGCAAGTATAATGCGAGCAGATCTTTATGTCATTTGACTTCACTACCAGAGGATCCAGTAAACAAATGTGAAGATCAGATGTAATGTCACATTGACGTATACATTGGAAGCAAGTAAACGTGTGCGGCTCTTCATGCATGCATTGGTTTTTGATACATTAGACTGCTGTTGTTATTGTAGCCATCAAATTTGATTCCACTGTAATTGCCAACTACTGCAACATTGATGGTCCAATGTGTGTAAAGCTTTCTATTTTAATGCTATGGGAATATATGTTTTTCTGTTGTTGACCATGTCAGATCGTAAGAAATGGTTCGCAGATGTGGTGTGCAGAATCATATTTGGAAGTGCTGGTTCTGCTCGAGTTCTCTACGAGGAAGAGAACCAGAGGGACCTCTGAATCAGTGTGGAGCAGAATTTTTTCTTCTAAGGAAATTTGGAAAATTGTGGGTGGAACTGCAGTGCGGCAGTAATGTAAGCATCTCTCTCTCTCTCTCTCTCTCTTTTATTCAGCCTTCTGTAGATTATCATCACTAGATTTGATTTGCAGTGCTGTATGCATGCTTTCTTGAACTGAGATCCAAAAAGCTGACCTGTAGCTGCTGTGTAAACTGTACGTTGAAATTTCTATGAAAAAAACTGAATAACTGTTGTTTAGGATCTTCTAAGCTCGAGTTTTGGTCCCGAACGGAAGTTAGAAGTTGGAGGGGTTTGTGATTTTGTCGGTCGTTTTGTCCATACTATTTCCTTGTTTAAAAAGGTCGGAATTGTAAATGCCAAGGATGTTGTTGAATGAGTGCATTCCAAGAGAATTTCCATTGAATATGCAAAAATAGTTCTTGATCTATATTTTATCCAGTAGTCTTTGAAGTGCGCTCTCTTAAAGTGGTGTTTTCTTTCTATTTCTTGCACCAGCGAGTTAAGATAATTATGATCATGGCTAAACAAACAAAGTGGATGGTACCCTGATTTGTTTTCCAAGCAAATAAATAAAAGTAACAGTATCTCTATTTCTTACCAGTGCCATCACTTAAAAGGATGATGCACAATTATACTATCATGAGGCGCTGAAATAATTTTTTTTTCATCTCAGAAAACTATAAATCTTTGGGTTTTAAGTAATCAACAATACAGACATGCAATAACGTCTTAATGTTAGTTATTGGATTGCAAAGAATTTACTCCTGCCAATTTACTTCCACATCTTTTATTGTCAAACTTGAAATAGTTCAAGAATTCGAAGAATTCTTTGTTGTATTCTAACCTACTACCTTCTCGAACATCGGTCCGATGCCTCAACAAGATTCAAACATAGCTATCTGTTTTCATTGGACAATATAGCTTGTTCATTATGCCACCATGTACTTCTTCTTATAAGTTAAAATCCTCCTTGAAGGAGGGGCTCCTTTCACAGAATCTTTTGCTGGCTTGTGACAGGAGCTAGTGCTTTTTTCCATTTTGGTTTTTTTGGTGGTCAGGAGTGCGAGTTAGACTTGGTCAGACAAACCGAGTAAGGATTGTCTATTTGGTACAATATTTGACATTTCTAGGATGAGTCCTTTTGACCCTTTGAAAGAAACAAAGGGGCGACTTCATGGTTTCTAGGGTGGTTGACCCAGCTTGCATGATGGAAGTGGTCCACCAACCCTTGCACAGAAGTTTGAGGTGCCATCCATTTAGTACATGCTTCTTCTAGCCTATGACCCTCAACTAGCTTCCTGTTCTAGATTGTACATGATAAAGGCATTTGTTTATTTGACCCAATCAAACTTAGTTATCATTCTTGCAATGTCACACCAGTCTGATTTTATAATACTAATTTTAGACCTTATCAAGTAAAGAATAGGACTCATTCTAAGGTCCAAATGGGATGAGGAGCATAAAATATAAGCTCAGCTTTGTCCTTGGTGATTATTATACTTCTTTGATTTGGGGAGGTTATTGCAAAAAAAAAAGAAAAAAAAAAGAAAATTCATTGGCAATTTGAACCTTCTGGCTTATAGATATCATGGGAAAGATTGTGGGGACAACTGAATAAAATAAAAGCCATCATGTTATTGGCAATTATCTACACCGAATAGTTGATAGGTTATGGGTAATAATTATGCATGAAACTCCATGTAAGCATATATAAGAGAGCAATCCTGGAGTCTTAAAATAGTTTCTTTTCTCCCCCCTTATCATAGTGGCTATGCCATGCTTAGAATTCAACCCACAACCTCTTCCTAGTGCACGGGCTAAGAATAGACCCAACTAGTGGACCCTGAGAGAGAGAGAGAGATGAAAAGAGATCTCACTTATTCTTTTAGGCAAGGATATACGCCTAAGTTTATTCCACATGAGCTAATTTAGCCTTGTGGTTTCATTACAAGAAACTTGGAGTAACAACTATAATAAACCACATGGGAAAGCTATATAGAAATAAAACAAAAAATGAAGCAAAAGGAAAAAAAAAAACATTTCCTATGCAGGACTTGCTTGTTTAGGTTAGGCTAGAAAAAGACCGATTCAACAAAGAACAAATCCAGTAAACATCAAGATATCATCAATATAGAATCTGATGTAAGATTATGGAGAATCCAAAAGCGTATTAGAGGTGGAAAGAGTCTTTCCTTTCATAGGCGTCTCTTTCTCATCCAGCTACAAATATTGGCCAAACCGTTTGAGTTGGTAGATGTGAAAAGTGTCGAAAGGGAGACAGATTGAACATTGTTAGATTGAGACAAATTGTACAGGAGAAAGCACCACCCAAGAATAGGAAGGAGGTGTGGCAAAACTCAACCTAATGAATGACTCCTTGGTTATTTTATAGTTTTGTGGAATCAACAAAACAAATTACTAGACACAACCGTGTCCAAAAGCAATGGTCTCTCTGTCATGCACCTCTACTATTATAATATTACTCCTTTGAGCCTCTGTTCTTTCTTTTTTTTTTTTTTTTTTGAAAAGTCCGACAGACTGTACAATCATGATATGAATACATTCAAAAAAATTAGAAAAAAAATACCATAGAGCATGGTCAAGATAGCAGATGTGGTAGTCCACAAAAACTCTCCAGAATGCTAGATTATATAGGAGATGACCCAATCCACTGTTCATAGGAACATGAGTTTCTTGTAGTTTATCTACATCATACTATGTTCTTGTGAGATGATATATGCTAGCTAAAAATCTATCTAGTGATGAATTGTAGGCTTGCTGGGAGTGTGAATAATTGTAACCATAGACATATGAAGTAACACCAATGGAGTACCAATCTTTGGTCGCATCTTTTGAGCCCCCATGGATGTTCTTTTAGTAACTACCACCCTAACATATGACAATAAAAGAAAACTACAAAGGGAGCATATGTATGGAAACTAGTGCAAAAATTTTGGTTAATATTTGATTGTATGATAATTCACAGATACTGATCAAATTCTTCTTCTTCTTCTTCTAATTATGTTTATTTTAGAAAAATTATAATCTATTTTAACTAGAAGAGGAATCCAACTTAGATACAAAAGGGCGAAGCTCACTAGTATAGTAGAGGCCATGTAATCCAGTTTTATTCATCTTTAATGGAAGAAAAGAGAATCAGACTCTACATTTGCTAATTTATCTATTTTCTAGTATTTTTTAAAGATATTTGAGTTCAATGGATTCAATGAATTTCTTCTCTTTTCTCTATTAGATTATAGTAAGTCATAACTAAAACCTTCCAGTATGGTAGCATGAGGCTATAGAGGCTTTTCTCTAAATTTACATGGTTTTATTTTTACCACATATACTTTTATAAAATGTTTTAGAGGAATGAAACAATAGAGGTCGATGAAAGTGCACTTTTTACAAAGAAAAGTGGCAGTGTTTATAGAAAAAACAACAAGAAGATGCCATAGGACCGCAACTAAATAGGGTTCGAATCTATTTAGATTTGGTCCTCGATGGTTGAGTGGATATAGGATAGAAAAATTAGAGATGAGCCCCTCCTAATCTTAAAGAAAAAAAATGAAAGTTCTTATTATATCTCAAACGATACATACCATAATCATAACAATTAAAGTCTTGTTCCAATTATTTGAATCAATTGAATATATCTTTATTTAGGAACTATTTAGTGCTTGCCTTCCGACCCACTAAATATTCATCAGCTCTATTCAGTTTAGCAATTTAATCATATACGTTTTTTCATTAAAAAAAAATTTATTAAATTTCTGCCAATATTATTTGGATAAAGTAGCTCTTCGTTTTTCCTATTCTTATAAGCCACTAAATTCTGAAATGGAAAGATGTTCTTGGTCCTCACACTATCTTTTTTTTAAAAAAAAAAAGAGAAGAAAAACTGTTTCCCTTTCTTCTGTTTCCACCTTAATTGAGCTTGATGCTAACATAATGACGACTAATCAACTTTAAGAGATGCCTTTGACTGAAACAAAGTGTTTTTTTTCTTTCTTTTCTTTTCTTTTATTTTCCTGCACAAGAAGATAAAAGTAGATCTACTTCCAATTCTTCATGGCACATGCTTGAAGTCTGCAGTTAATGACCGACTTTTTGGAACTCGGCCCCTTTCTCTCACCCCACCCCGTTGTCCTCGGCAGTCTCTCGCTGGAGGCAGCTAACGCAAGATTTTTTATTCAACCAAGTTATTGGGCGGTCAGCATCCATCTATTTATCTTCACAAAGTGATTCGATTACATAAAAACTCTCCGTCTCATCTTCTTGAACTCCCCAAGTTTGTCAACCGGATTGCTGGATTTTCTACCAAGTTTTCAACCATTATTTACATTTCTCCCTCAAGAATTTCTGCTACAAGCTTGTATCGATTAAAAGAGGTGTCATAATTCAATGGTCAACCCTTTCATGTATGACCTGAATTTGCCGCGAAACCTCCGGCATCTTTTACCAAGCTGAATTTGCCGTGGAACCTCCAACATAGTTTCAGCCATGAGCATTGTTGTAGACCACACTTTTTATTTTTCATTACAGGATAAAGGTCCAAATATACTTTTATTAGATGGAGATAGAAAAAGTATAAGAATGCCTTTGGGCCACTGTTGCATGAGGAGGTTCATCTCATTCATGAGGTTGGAGCTAGCAACTCAGAAGCAATGCTAGATCAACATAAATCCATGGATTAACTCTGAAGAATTAAGATTACCATCCGAAAAATTATGTATAGGCTATTCTAATTCTTCAGGATTGCAGTTGTTTTTGGATTAGTTTGATGTAATTCAAATTTTTGACACAAAGTGTCATGCCAATACTAGATCAAGATGAGGAACATTTTAGCAGTGCATTCTTCTCCTAAATATTGGCTTTTATGTTCTAGATAATCACTAAATCTTAGTTTCCAGAACTCTTTGTTTATCATCAGGTAGTTTTGCATTTTCTTTGATCCATGAAATCATAATTGAAGCAAGATATACATGCATGCTAATACTAAATTTACCAAAAAAAAGAGAAAATCAAACAATTCTACCAAGAAAAACACAATGCCGTTTATTTTCTTTTTCTTTATATATTTTTTAAGAACCAACATAAAAATGCTACCAATTCGAGATGAATTTGAACTATTTCAGCAAGATGAGTTGGCGTTGATGGACTGCAACAAGTCCAATTGGCTACCTTATGTAGTCATTTTTCTCCTAGATGGTCCAATTTCTCATATGTATTAAAACAAATTTCCCTTTTTTATTTCTGGTGGTAAAAGAAATTCCTTCTTATTACCCCAACTTAAAAAAAATCTGTCGCTACATATAATTGGCCACCTTTTCATGAAATTTGTTTTGCACACAACATGGGATCCTGCCCTTCAGATTCTATTAAACCATGTTTAAAGCCCACGGTACCAACGGCAGATTAGACTTCACGACTCGGCGACCAGAAGCCAAAGACAAAACTATGGGGAATGGAAAGTTTGTAGAATAGAGGAAAAAAGGGGCGCATCAAATCAACGTTTTCTCCTTCTCTCTGCCTTCGTTTTTTCCTTTCTCCCTTTCCTCCCTCCTTCCACGCCATGCCCAGTTCTCCTTCTGCCTAGAGAGAAGGGAGACGAAGAGAAACCTCGTAGAGAGAGAAGTGAGAAGATATAGTTTGAGAGAGAGGGGGGGAGAGAGAAACAAGAATAGGTGATGGGGAATTGCTTCGGTTCTCAGGTGGCGTCTCTATGTCCTGCAACCAGACCATCCAGTCCAGGTAATACAAGATCAACAAGAATCTATACCTTTTATATGTGCCACTGAAACGAAAAAGATGAGATTTTTATGATTCTGCTTGCCTTTCTCCCCTTTGGTCTTCTCCATTTTCTGATCAAAGCTTTTATTTTTTTATTTGTTTGTCTGCTAGTTTTCTCCCCCCATGCTAGTAATCGTATAAAAATGTGAATTTTTATATATGTTCTTCGCATGCCTTTCTTTCTGTATCTACTTCACAATGAATGGGTTGATCTGATCCGATAGTTTCAAGGTCGCTGTTTTAGGAAAAAAATCACTTTGTTTTTGTTTTAAAATTTTGTGTGGATTTTTCTTTGTGACTCTTTTCCTACCTAAAGAAAAATGGAATTTTTGTTTTTTTTTTTCCTTTTGAAATCGCAAGGCAGCCTGAACTTCCCAGTTTTTCTTTCATTTCCTTCAATCGTGGTTCCTGATGCTTTAGTATCTATCAAACTAGAATGGGTTTGAGAAATTTCCAACTCAAATGTGATTTAAAACCGGGTTTTGACCAGAATTTTCTGTATTTCTTATTCAGGTTTGGATGATTTCTCCAATTTGCTTTGAAATGGGTCTTTTTGAAGGTTTCTTAACCTTTTTCTCCATTTCTCTTTCTTTTTCTCCCATCTGTTTTAATTGTAGGGCGGACATCAAAGGCCAGCAGCAGCACCACCACAACTGGGAAGCTGTCAAACATCAGCAGTAGCACCTTTTGGCAGTCTTCTGGCAGTAGTGTAAGCGTTGGTGAGGCTTCTCCAGAGGGTCGGATCCTGGAGGCACCAAACCTTCGAATCTTTACTTTTGCTGAATTGAAGAGCACCACGAGGAATTTTAAGCCCGAGACAGTTCTAGGGGAAGGAGGATTTGGGAGAGTATATAAGGGATGGGTGGATGAGAAGACTCTGAACCCAGCAAAGAGTGGGATGGGAATGATGGTTGCTGTAAAGAAACTGAACCCTGAGAGCATGCAAGGGTTGGAGGAGTGGCAGGTGATTGTCCATATTCGTTTATTTTAAGAGGTTGATGCCCATTTTTGTTGATTTTATTGTGAACTTGTGGTTAATGTTCTTTTCCTGCTGTATTTCTTCTTAGCTTTTTCATGACTTTTTTTTTTGCGTATATTCTTTCCTTTCTCATTGCAAGTAGGAAATTGTTGTAAGCAGAAATGTTCTTCCTTACTTGTACATATACTAGATTTCTTCTTCTTCTTCTTCTTCTTCTTCTTCTTCTTTTTGTTTCTCTTGTAATATGATTTTATGACTTTCCAAATATTTGTCTTGCTTGAAAATTGTGATGTTGACGAAATGGATTCACACAATTATATTTTCTTGCATCGGATACCTGAGGAAACTCAAATGTTGCCAATATTTTCCATTTACCCTTTTACTAGACTTCAGCACACGCAAATCGCTTGAAAACATATCAAGGAGAGAGGAAATGCAGTGGAGATGTATGCATGGATGCCTTTTAGCTTCACCCATGGAGGTTAGGTGTTTCTGTTTAATAGTAGAACATATGTCACATGAGTGCAATCAGTATATATTTATCAGTTAAAGTTCTGTTATCTTCTACCCATGACTTCTTGTGCATTCATTATTATAACCTTTGAGCATTTATACTTTGGCGTAACTCTGTTGGGAAATCATAGCGTGCCTTATTCTAAGTATCAGGGAAAGGCATTTCAGATTCTTTTGTCACCCTTTAAATCTTTTGACATGTGACCCAGTTAATTACATCAAATTTCCTAGGCATCTGTGTGCTTGAAGTGTGATAATTTGCATTTAGGAATGACAGGAAAAAGATTCATTGTCATTGTTATGGAAAGTCAGCACCTTAAGTCGGGATCCTCTCCAATCATGGTTGAACTAGAGAAGGCCGGTTCTAAATCAGTTACCATTCGTGTAATGCAAAAAATCCCAGCCCCATTCACTGGCTGTTCCACAATACATGGATGGCTGGAAATGTAGAACCAGAACTCTTTAGTTCAACCCTGAACTGGAGATGATCCGAATTCCAGAACCTCTGTTGATGTCTGGTAGGTGTTCTTTAATTGGTAATCATGCTTCTTTCTGTTAATTGTGATTTTTTTTCGTACAATGTTCGTTGGTACTCAATCTGTTAAACTTATTTTTCTTTTTTATTTGCAGTCTGAAGTAAATTTCCTGGGGAGGTTATCACATCCCAATCTTGTCAAGCTCTTGGGCTATTGCTGGGAGGACAAGGAGCTCCTTCTTGTGTATGAATTCATGGCAAGGGGCAGCCTAGAGAATCACCTCTTTCGAAGTGAGTCTTGCAGCAAATACAGATATTACCAAGAGTATCTTGCAAGCACTGATCACTCTGCAATACTACTTTACTGATAATGCACTAATGTAATGCTAATGATAGATCACTCAATGGTAATAAGATGAGTCACATCAAATGGCACAGTGGTTTCTTCATCAAACTTCCCTGGGTAGAATAATAATTTTGGTATGAATTGAAATGTACTGGAATCTTAGGTTCGTTTATATATCTTAGTTGTTTTATCATCTTATTTATTTTGATTTTTACTCTTAGAAAAGTGATCTTTGCATAACTATTCTTAAACCTATATAACTGTGAAAATATAGTCTTCCAATCAAAGAAAAATATACTTTTTTAGGCTGTTCATCATGTTTTGGAGTATCTCAGAAAGAACCAAGTTGTAAAAATTCATCGGTATTGTGGGCCTGCAGATTGCATTTCATTGTTCTATGTTGCTGGGGAATGATTTGATGTCCTTCAGTTTCATGATTTATTCTTTGCATACTTATGTGATCGGCATATAATGGGCAGGAGGAGCAGCTTTTGAGCCACTCTCTTGGAGCCTAAGGCTGAAGATTGCCATAGGTGCCGCTCGTGGCCTTGCATTCCTACATACATCAGAAAGAAAGGTCATTTATCGAGACTTCAAGGCTTCCAATATCCTCCTCGACTCGGTAAAGTTCTTGCCTTCATTCTTCTATTCTTCTTAAGAGTTAGTGGCCTCATTGTGGCTTTATCTTGGTTTCTTGTGTAGAACTACAATCCCAAGCTTTCGGACTTCGGATTGGCAAAACTTGGGCCAACTGGTGGAGAGTCGCATGTCACCACACGAGTCATGGGAACCTATGGATATGCTGCTCCAGAGTATGTTGCCACTGGTATGTATCATAAAAAACCAAAAATGTGCTACAAACATCATAAATCAAGGTAGCCACCATTTCATATGTGGATTGTGGGCCCCAACTAGAGAAGCATCATATGCTTCACCACCTCTACTATGAAGTGGCTTGTTGGCAACAGTGGTGAAATGCTGTTGTGCTTTTGGATTGGGGCCACACTGGTGCATTTTGCACATCATTGATCTTCCACTGACCCAGGCACTAGGGCACATGAAACTTTATGAAGCCTCCCAAAACTCTTTTCTGAGTTCTCATATGAGGTCTCTATAGCCTTGCTAATATAATGAACAAGAATATATGCATGCTCGCTTGCTCTTTGTTTATTTATTTGCATCCGTCCTTTTCTTTTTAAAGTGAAATAATTGAAATCCGTTGCATCAATTAGGCCATCTTTATGTGAAGAGTGATGTTTATGGATTTGGAGTTGTCTTACTGGAGATGCTGTCTGGTCAGCGAGCACTTGATACCAATCGTCCGAGTGAGCAACATAATTTAATCGATTGGGGTAAACCTTACTTAGCTGATCGTAGAAAGCTGGCGCGGTTGATGGATCCACGGCTTGAGGGACGGTACCCCTCCAAAGGAGCTTTTCGGGCTGCTCAGCTTACACTGAAGTGTCTTGCTGGTGAACCTAAAAACCGGCCATCTATGAAGGAAGTGTTGGAAACGTTGGAGCAGATCGAGGCCACAAAAGGCAGGTCAAGGGAGTCTAAGTCTAAAGATGACTCCCACCAGCCCACTGCTCCCAACGGCCAAATACCAGCAAAGCCCCGATCCCCACTTAAGTCGAGATATGGTGTTGGGTCTGGCATGCGGGCCAACCACCCCCCTCATAGAGTAAGTTGACAGTCATGCTTTGATCTGATTAATTGTGCATGTAGACCAACACCATTTTTGTTTATTGTAAACCTAATGATTGTAGATTTTTTCTAGGGTTTGAGGATGTTGTGACGATTTTGTATCGACAAACTGAAAGTGTTCTGATCCATGAAATCAGAATATTATCTTTTATATTGTAACAACATATTTTATAAGATTAATATATAGAAAAATTAAAGAGGAGCGACTCCTATTTCCATAAAATAGCATTTTCTGCTTTTATTTACAATGATGCGATGACTTGTATCGATGGCAAATGTAATTGAGCATTGAAATGAGAAGCTAATGCTTTTAATGATGTCAATTATGGAAACATGAAGAAGAGTGTGTTTGATTTGCATAAACTGGAGTTTCTAGTTTTACTTATCACAGGTATTCAGCAGGGCTTTTTTTTCTTCTGCTTATTTACTTGGGTGCACCCCTACCAACAAGTTCTGGTTAGGATGGAAACTTGATCTGTATGCCATTTTGTCAACTTTAAACAATGCAAGTCTGAAGACTGAAAAAGGCCCCTGTCTTTGTGTGCCTGTATTGGTTTCCTGTGTAAGAATCGGTCTCATGAAGAATTCTACACATAAAAATATGGGCAAAATGCTGGTGAAAATTGACCTGGTTTAGGATTACTTGCCTAACAATCAGAGGCTACTTTCTATGCTGAGGTCCTTCGAAAAAGGAACCTGCGAAACCGACTAGAATGATATCATTTTGATATGAAACTAAGAGACCTCCATGTGATTCAATTCAATTCTAGGATGATGAAATTCTAATCATCCTGCTGCAGGGAAGAATGGAGTATGTCCTCAAAATTCCACCTTAATGCCTCCTTAGCTCTTGATCACCTTATTACTCCAAGAACAGACCTTAGTTCCTTGATACTATGATGCACATCTTAATTACCCTCCCCTCTAATTCACACTTTGTCTTAATGCCAATCTAATCTTAGCCATCCAGCCAGCAGCATGTGCATCCACACATCCAATGAGGGCCACTATCTCTTCTTGTAATGTCAACTTCCACCAGCATTTGAATGACCATCTCCACCCCTGCACTCTCTCTGTTGGAATTGAAGTTTACACTTGTTTTCACAAGAACCACATATTTTATAAGAAGAAGAAAATAAAGGAGGTGACCGAGAAAAATTTAAGAGCAAAGTATTCATGACCTTTGATGTCATTGTAAAAGAAAAAGTGCTATTTTTTTTGTGGAGAATTACTTTTGGTTCTGTGTGCGCCAATTTTTAGAAACCTTTATGGATTTTTTTTTAAGTCTTCCAACTGGAAGGCTCCAACGTACAAATTGGAACGTCAGTAACCTTTCTGTGCATCCGTGTGTGAATCAGCAATGAATATGCTAGAACTGGCACTCATAAAGTATGTACCTAACGGATAACGGTTGTATCCTCCATGTAAAAAAAAAAAAGATTTATCTTCCTTTATGCCGGCTACTACACAGATCTCAAAGCATTCCAAACTCCATCATTCAAAATGAGCAATGGATGATCCAATGATGGATTTGTGCGTAGAAAGATGAATCCTTGTTTTACATGAAGGATACAACTATAATCCGTAACAGACAAGTTCAAGCAACAGTTACAGCCTGGTAGGGTCAACATGCAACTGAAGTTGATTGAAAAAAATGTCAAGTCTAATTACAGCTTGGTTTGAGTCATGTTTAGAGACTTGGACAATTCAAAATGCGACTTGAATATTTGTAACCACACTATCAACTTGACCAAACACTCTATAATTGACATGTACCTTTCTATAACAACTCAATCCAAAACCAAAACTCACTCATATATAGGGTAAACTACTAAACAAAATCTAAACGAGACATTATCGAACCCGATCTGAAAATATTGTATTGATAGTTGAAGTATCTATAGATCAAGACATATTAAAATTTCGGTGGCCAATATCGTTTAGGATATAAATTTTACTAGTCAAGTTGACACATCACAATCTTCCCAATCCGGTGGCACCCTAGCTTGGGTCTCAAAAATGACCGGTAGATCTGTATTTATAAGTAATCAAAACTAAGAAAAGCCGGCAATCATTTGCAGGATATTATAAAAATAAAGTCGGCAAAATTAGTGCCGTAGTTGCGCTCTCCCGTGTCTCCATCGACCACTACTCACTCTTCCGTGTCATCACGCGCAAAGCCAAACAATTTCCTTTTGAGCGGTCCTATATTTTACCGAAGTAAGATAAAGAGTTATTATCTTTGCTAAAGCACCATCTCTTTTAAATCTTCAACCAATTTGAGTTTGCATTCATGACCATCATTATAAGCATGGAGTTTATCTCTGGCTTATTTCTTTTTCATTTTCATCTAATGTGAAGCTATATTTAAATTTGGCTATTCACTTCTATGCAGGTTACATATCACTACTTAAATTCAATGAATTTATTATTTTTATATTGACTTCGGATTTCAATTCTGTTGTTCTAGATGGAATAAGCATTATTGTCCCCCACTGCCTTTCTTTTTAAGCAAGGAAATGTGCATATTGTTGCTTTGACACTCCCTACAGAGTGTCTGGATTCATCGCACAATTTTAACTACTATCATTAATTCCTCCATGTTCAACTTATAGTGGTATGAAATTGGCACTTTGATGTGTCTTTCAGGTCTCGTTAAACTATTT
This sequence comes from Phoenix dactylifera, assembly GCF_009389715.1. Classification (NCBI taxonomy): domain Eukaryota; kingdom Viridiplantae; phylum Streptophyta; class Magnoliopsida; order Arecales; family Arecaceae; genus Phoenix; species Phoenix dactylifera. Next base: position 12,044,793 of record NC_052408.1, on the reverse strand, counting down.
TTTCTGCTTTAGACTTTCAATAGGATATGTATGCATTAGCTTTCTTTGATGGAGATTATTAAGTTTTATTTTATTGTTTGCTTGTTAACTTCATCTCAAGCTAAGAGCTCTTGGTGTCTATTCCAGCCAAAGAGATGCCAAAGGATATAGGCGTCTGCAAGTTTGTCAGAACTGCCAGAACGAACAGGTGTTGCAATTTTCCTGTGATTCCTTTTCTTCAAACACATCTATGTTTTAGTCTGCTTTTCTGTTTTATTTCTTTTTGCTATTTGGATATTTTTCAGTAGTCTACATTATAAATATTGACTTTCTTTCATGTTATCTTCTATTGTCCTGGTGATCTTTTAAAATGCTAATCATTAATTTGTCTAGGTCACATTGTTCTTTAAAAACATCATATATATATATATATATATGTCGGTGTGTGTGTGCGCACACACATATACATATCAAATTCAAAGTGGGACATGTGAACCACTGATGATTGAAAGTCTTGAAACTGTCGCTAGCCAATTACCATGCTTTTCTGAGCTACACCTGATGGATGTTGTATGTGCTTTTCCTTGTCTCTGAATTCTTTTGAATTCCAAAATATGATAATGCCAGAACTTTGATATGTACAGATCTTGGAACTTATTGCTGCTAATATATTACATAAAGAGATTCTTTAAAAGTCTGCATCCAATTTAGTATGTTCTTGAAATATGCACAACTTTAGTTAGTGTCATAGTAATTCATTCCTCTGTTGAAATTACGTTGAATCATCCAAAGCTGAAAAATGAGACATGCACTGCCATCCAAAAGACATCTGCAAGAACAAAGTCGATTGTAGAGGTATATTGTTGATTATGTCTGGATTCGCAGAAGAATATTTGATCTGTTCAAGTACATGATGTTATCCTGGGGATATATGAGTCCCTACTGCATCACCTTATCTTGCTTGGGGAATGGCTCTATGTTGACTTGACAGGAACATGGTTTCAGGACAGGCAGTCCGGCTGGACGACTTGACTCCCACGAACTAGATGAGGTAACTGGAATACATCTTCTTCATCAAAGTAGACTGTTCAGTCTATTTATCCCATTATGTTTTTTTGGGTGAACTTCAAACATTCAAGGTCAACTCAAGAAACCTGTCTTCTTCCTGGGTGTGGGAGAGCTCTTTTGGTGCAAACCACACACAAGCAATGGTTGGACTGGTACTCTTTTAACCTCTTCAGCACTGCTGGTCACAGGATTAGTTGTATATTTGGATTTGTGAGAAAATTGAGAAAATATTTTCAGTTATGTTAAACCAAAAGGTTTTTGAAACTGTGTGCAACTTATTTAAGGGATTGCATTTCAATTTGGCTCCTTTGGCTTGTACTCTGCATTAGAGATGACTGCAGTTCTGAACAACAAATCTTTCAGTCCTTACACTTTTCCTGGTCTAGGTGAATCTTGAAGGCTTCCTCCTTCGTTATGCGAGCTTAAATTCTGAAATCTAGAAAAGATAGATCACCAACCTGAGTTTTATATTTCATGTCAGGCCCCACTTGTGGTCAAAAATATGTTGGCCCAGAAGTTGGCAGATGCCACTGAAGTATCAAAACATTTTCAAATTTGATTTTTTTTTCACATGTTTGTACCATACCTATATAGATTGGATCAAAGTATAGAGGAGAGCTGAAAAAAAAAACTTTCCTCTTAGAATCACAGTAGTCAATTTTTTTAGTATTCTCCCTTCTACTCTCACCTTGCTTCGTTTTTGTGAGCATTCATAATTTGTGTTGGATTTATTTGACTGCTTCATATTTATTTCTTCCATGAACTGCCAGAGGCAAGAAGGGTCATCTCAAAAAATTGCGAGTGGGATACAAGACAATGCTTAACCTTCTACTGATCAAAATCAACAAACCGCCCCTATGCGCCCAGTGAAGCTTAATCGGCTGGTAAACATCTGGTCATTCTCAATTTTGATTTAGTTTTGTTGTTTCCTGGTAAAGGTATAAGTTGTCTCCCCCATCTCTCACCTTGCAGCAATTACGACAGAAAAGAAAGGAAATGCGAACTCAAGAGCTAATTAACATGAGCAAAGAAACTGAACTCGAGATGCAAAGAGCAGCCATTGAACGTACAAAGCAGTTTAATAACACTGTCAGGGGAAAATACAACATATGGAGGAAAGAACATAACAGCCCTCACTCAGATTCCACTTTGAAACTATTGAAAGATCAGATTATTACGGCCAAGGTGTATGCTAGCATTGCCCGTTCCAAGAATGTATTTGATCTTTATGATTCCTTGATGAGACACATCAAAGATAGCCGACATGCTATTGGAGATGCAAATTCAGATACCGAACTGCATGAAAGGTACTTCTTCCAGTCATTTTCGTTATCCTATTATTGTTTAGTCTGCAGATGAAAGCATAAATGCTGGGAAGAAACACAACACATTCTTAGTCCAGCATGCTGCAAAGACTATCCCTAAACCCCTCCACTGCCTACCTTTACAGCTAACAACTGATTACTTCTTGCACAACTATACCAGCAAAGAACTAGCAGACAAGAACAAGCTTGAGGATCCTTCCCTCTACCACTATGCTATTATATTCTCTGATAATGTTCTTGCAATAGCTGTAGTTGTCAATTCCACTGTGATGCATTCCAAAGAACCAGAAAAACATGTATTTCATTTAGTTACAGACAGACTGAACTTTGCAGCTATGAGAATGTGGTTCATTGTCCATCCTCCTTCACCTGCGACAATTAATGTGGAGAATATTGATGATTTCAAGTGGCTTAACTCTTCTTATTGTTCAGTTCTTCGTCAACTTGAGTCAGCCAGGATTAAAGAATACTACTTCAAAGCAAATCATCCATCATCTCTTTCTGTTTGGAATGAAAATATCAAATATAGGAATCCCAAGTATCTGTCTATGCTTAACCATCCAAGGTTCTACATGCCAGAAGTGTACCCAAAGCTTGATAAGATACTTTTTCTTGATGATGATGTTGTTGTTCAAAAGGATCTGACACCGCTCTGGTCTATAGATTTGAAGGGGATGGTGAATGGAGCAGTCGAGACATGCAAAGAGAGCTTTCATAGGTTTGATACTTACCTCCATTTCTCAAACCCAAAAATCTCTGAAAATTTTGATCCACAAGCTTGTGGATGGGCATTTGGGATGAACATCTTTGACTTGAAGGAATGGAAGAAGCGAAATATCACTGGAATATATCATTATTGGCAAGACTGGGTAAGAAAAAAATGGTGGTTGTTATTTTCTGTCCGGTAGATTTCCTATGTGACTTCTATATTGTTTACAATAACAATTGCCTAAACCAACTGATAGCATTTTCTTTGATTGATGTATTCATATTCTTTACGGAGAGCAAGTCTGCCTCTGTTGACCAGTTTGATCTCGTAGTATTGCAGGTCTCTTGAAGCACATGCCTACTGATGATCAGGCTGAGGTCAAACCCCGGACCCCAGAACGTTAGTCCGCACATAAGCTGAGGCAGCGGAAACGATTGCTTCTCTCAGGAGGTATTGTTCGTTTTGAAGGAGGTTTCATAGTATCTTCCCAACGCACGGCTTTGCCCCACAAAAGGCGCCTCCTAAGAGAAAGGGGTATCCCCCTTTACTTAAGAAATAGACCTATCCGCTACCTATCCGATGTGGGACTAAGTTCAGACCCTTCAGGCCCATAACACCTACAATTTTGTATTAAATTAACTTAGCACAAACATGTTACATGCAGTACATCTGGTCTCATAACATTTGTATTTACATGAGGAAATTTCTCAATCCAATATTTTTTTAAAGCCCATAATTTTTTGCTTGTTCGGTTAACCTATACGCTGTCTAAATTACTGGATATTTGAGCATGATTTCTGTTTGCCAGGAGGGTAGGAGAAGCTTCAGTGAATGAAGAAGAGGATTGCTAGGGTGAACTCTGAGAGGGTATATGCCTCTCTGGTAGCCATGTTAGCAAAAGTTTGAACGGTCTCCAGCAATAAAGAGAAGGTTTTTAACTGGTAGATTCTCTTGATCAAGGGTGGATGTGAAGTTGGACAGCAAGAAATCCTGTACATATAATCAATCACTTGCATCTGCTTCTAGTCCCATTGCTTTCTGTATGGTGCCTAGATACTGCACTTATTTCAAGCTGCGACACACTATTGCTTTCGTGCTGTAAATTTTCCTCACCATCTCCCCATTTTCTAGAATTTGTTCTAAAGTTTCGAAGAACCATTACGGAGAGCAAGGATTCATTTCTGCCTCGTGTTATTTCATTCCTTTTGGGTTTCTCCTCGTATATTCAGAAAGACATGGTCCAAGAGGTGAGACCATGGACTAAAGTTTCCAGTTCTCTTTTGAATATCCATTGTGGGATGCAGTATCCAAACTCTGACATCTTTCTTTCTTCTTTTTTTTTTTAATCTTCTTGTTTAGTTTTTTTGACTTTTTAACAGTTTGAAGAAAATAAAATATCATGATATGGATACATCCAAGAAAATTAGAAAATAAAATATCATAGAGCGCGGTCGGGATAGTAGATGTAGTGGTCCACAGAAACTCTCCAGAATGCTCCATTGCATAGGAGGCGACCCAATCCGTTGTTCATAGGAGCATGAGTTTCTTGTTGTTTATCTACATCATACTATATTCTTGTGAGATGATATATACTAGCTAAAAATCCATCTGGTGATGAATTATAGGCTTGCTGGGATTGCAAATAATTGTAATCATAGACAACAATAGGGTACCGATCCTTGGTTGCATCTTTTGAGCCCCGATGAATATTCTTTTAGTAACTACCACCCTAACATATGACAATAAAAGGAAACTAAAAAGGGAGCATATGTATGGAAAGTAGTGCAAAAATTTTGGTTGATATTTGATAGTATGATAATTCATAGATACTGATCAAATCTTCTAATTATGTTTATTTTGGAAAAATTATAATCTGTTTTAATTAGAAGAGGAATCCAATTTAGATACAAAAGGGCAAAGCTCACTAGTATAATAGGCCTTGTAATTCAGTTTCATTCATCTTTAATGGAAGAAAAAAGAATCAGACCCTACTTTTGCTAATTTTTCTATTTTCTAGCATTTTCTTAAGATATTTGAGTTCAGTGGATTCAATGAATTTCTTCTCTTTTCTCGATTAGATTATAGTAGATCATAACTAAAACTTTCCACTATGGTAGCATGAGGCTATAGAGGCTTTTCTCTAAATTTACATGGTTTTATTTTTGCCACATATACTTTTATAAAATGTTTTAGAGAAATGAAACAATAGAGGTCGATGAAAGTGCTCTTTTTAGAAAGAAAAGTGAAAGTGTTCTTGTGAATTCATAAACAAACAACAAGAAAATGCCATAGAATCGCAACTGTTCATCTAATAATCTTATCTATTGTTTGATAATCTGCAACGGAACCTTACTCAAGCCTAGCAGTAGCAAGCATAACAACATTATTAGAGTAAATTTTATTTCTTGTTTTTTAACTTTTAAAATTTTATGGCTTAGTAGAAGAGAAAATTAGTTGGTTTTAAAATATAGCAAGACCCTCTTGGCAGTAACGTCGAATACAGTGGTCCAACCATATCTCAGTATCTTACCATATCATCACTGTAAAAAAAGAAAAAGAAAAAAAATCTTACCATATGAATAAAAGGTTTGCAATTTGGAACCAACTTTTCCTAAATTTTAAACAATTATTTCTTCAATTACATTTGATTTGCATGGCCTAAAATAACTCCGCAAAGGAATTTGTCAATCCTATTACGTTCTATGGGCAAATTATTGCAAACTACTTTAGCCTTTGTTTGCAGGCCTTTGAATTTTAAGGAGTGCATACATACCCTATCATTAATGAAAATATATTTTATTTTTTAATAACAAGCAGGACAGAACAAATTATAGTTAAAATCCACATACGAGAGCTTGGAACCAATTCTCAATGAATTCACCAACTATAAAAGTGACCACCCTAAAAAATCATACTTGAATTAAAGATGGGATAGAAAAATTAGAGATGAGTCCCTCCTATTCTTAAAAAGAAAAATGAAAGTTCTTATTATATCTCAAACGATACATAACAGAATAATAACAATTAAAGTCCTGTTCCAATTATTTGAATCAGTTGAATATATCTTTATTTAGCAACTATTTAGTGCTTGCCTTCCGACCCGCTAAATATTCATCAGCCCTATTCATTTTAGCAAGCTAATCATACAGGTTTTTTCATTAAAAAATTATTTATTACATTTCTGCCAATATTATTTGGATAAAGTAGCTCTTCATTTTTCCTATTCTTATAAGCCACTGAATTCTGAAATGGAAAGTTGTTCTTGGTCCTCACACTTTCTTTTTTTTTTAGAAAAAAAGAAAAACTTTTTTCTTTCTTCTGTTTGCACCTTAATTAAGCTTGATACTAACATAATTACGACTAATCAACTTTAATAGATGCCTTTGACTGAAGCAAAGTGTTTTTTTCTTTCCTTTCTTTTCTCTTGTTTTGTTTTTTCCTGCACAAGAAGATAAAAGTGGATCTACTTCCAATTCTTCATGGCACATCTTGAAGTCTGCAGTTAACGACCGACTTTTTGGAATTCGGCCCCTTGCTCTCAACCCACCCCGTTGTCCTTGGCAGTCTCTCGCTGGAGGCCATGAGAACTCTTCGGGTTTTTTTTTTTTATTATTTTTTATTTTTTTTACTAAAATGGATGATTCATGGCGCAAGATTTTATTCAACCATGCTATTGGGCGGTCAGCACCATCTATTCATCTTCACAAAGTGAATGGATTCCATGAGAACTCTTCGGGTCTTTTTATTATTATTATATTTTATTCTTTTTACTAAAATGGATGATTCATACAATTTTACTTACGATATATCCAAAAAGATCGAAAAAACAATATATTTCGAGGTGCTCTATTCAGCTTCCTCTCCTCGACCCACGAGTTCCTCCGGAGTGATTGGCCATATACGAGGCCACGCAGTTCGCGGCCCTATTAGCCTCTCTGTATACAAGTTTGGCCTAGAACACCACCCACCATTGACCATGGCCCGCCAGTGCCTCTCTAAATCCAACCGATAATTGTGGTCGAGTCACCCTCAAGCATCTGGCTCATCTTTTTGAACTCCAAGTTGTCAACCGGATTGCTGGATTTTCTACCAAGTTTTCAACTATTATTTACATTCCTCCCTCAAGAATTTCTGCTACAAGCTTGTAGCGATTAAAATAGGTACCTTAATTCAATGATCAACCCTTTAATGGATGACCTGAATTTGCTGCGAAACCTCCAGCATCTTTTACCAACCTGAATTTGCCGTGGAACCTCCAACATATTTTCAGCCATGAGCATTGTTTGTAGACCACACTTTTTATTTTCATTGCAGGATAAAGGTCAAAATATACTTTATTAGATGGAAATAGAACAAGTATACGAATGTCTTTGGGCCAGTGTAGCATGAGGAGGTTCATCTCATTCATGAGGTTGGAGCAACTCATGAAGCAATGCTAGATCAACATAAATGCATGGATTAACTCTGAAGAATTAAGATTACCATCCTGAAAAAATCTGTATAGGCTATTCTAATTCTTCAGGATTGCAGTTGTTTTTGGATTAGTTTAATGTAATTCAAATTTTTGACACAAAGTGTCATGCTAATAGTAGATCAAGATGAGGAACATTTCAGCAGTGCATTCTTCTCCTAAATATTGGCTTTTATGTTCTAGATAATCACTATAACTTAGTTTCCAGAACTCTTTGTTTATCATCAGGTAGTTTAGCATTTTCTTTGATCCATGAAATCATAATTGAATCAAGACAAACATGCATGCTGATACTAAATTTACCAAAAAAAAGAGAAAAATCAAACAATTCTATCAAGAAAAACACAATGCTGCTTATTTTCTTTTCCTTTATATATTTTTTAAGAATCAACATAAAAATGCTACCAACTCGAGATGAATTTGAACCATTTCAGCAAAAAGAGTTGGCGTCAATGGACTGCAACAAGTCCAATTGGCTACCTTATGTAGTCATGTTGTCTCCCAAATGGGTCCAATTCCTCATATGTATTGAAACAAATTTTCCTTTTTTTATGTCTGGTAGTAAAAGAAATTCCTTCTTATTACCCTAACTTAAAAAAAATCTGTCGCTACATATAATTGGCCACTTTTTCATGAAATTTGTTTTGCACACAACATGGGATCCTGCCCTTCATAATCTTTTAAACCATGTTTAAAGCCCACTGTACCAACGGTAGATTAGACTTCATGACTCGGCGACCGGAAGCCAACGACAAACTATGGGGAATGGGCGCATCAAATCAACCGTCTTCTTCTCCTCCTCCCTTTTTTTTTTTTTTTTTTTTTTTTTTTTTTTTTTTTTTTTTTTTTTTTTTTTTTTTTTTTTTTTTTTTTTTTCCGCTAAAGAAAAGGGGTAGGGGAGGAAGGGACAAGCCCACCCCCGCGTAGCAAGCCCCACTGGGCCCCGCCCCGCCAGGAGAATGTTCGATGCGGGCAGAAATGGCCGTGTGTTGGGCACCCCGACCGGTTTTACTTATATTCTCCCCATCCGTGGGTCCGGCTTAGCTACTCCTCTGAGCTCTGGCTCGAGTCCCACGTGTGAGTACGTCACACCCGGCACCACTCTGGCTACTCGCGGTTCAAGAGCGGTCCTACACCATAAGTCCAAGCAGTGGCCAAAGTAGTGAGCTCCGGTCCACAATTTAATGGTCGCCGCAGTGATTCGAATCGGGACCTTGTGGTTAGAATTGCTGCCCAGTACCACTAGGCTACCACCTTGGTGCCGGGTGTAGCAGCCCACCCCGTCTTCTTCTCCTTCGCCTGTTCCTTTCTTTCTTCCTTTCCTCCCTCCTTCCACGCCGCGCCCAGTTCTCCTTCTGCCTGGAGAGAAGGGAGACGAAGAGAAACCTCGTAGAGAGAGAAGTGAGAAGATGTAATTTGAGAGAGAGAGAGAGGGAGGGAGAGAGAAACAAGAATAGGTGATGGGGAATTGCTTCGGTTCTCAGGCGACGTCTCTATGTCCTGCAACCAGACCATCCAGTCCAGGTAATACAAGATCAACAAGAATCTATACCTTTTATATGTGCCACCGAAACGAAAAAGATGAGATTTTTATGATTCTGCTTGCCTTTCTCCCCTTTTGTCTTCTCCATTTTCTGATCAAAGCTTTTATTTTTTTATTTGTTTATCTGCTAGTTTGCTCCCCCCATGCTAGTAATCATATAAAAATTCAATTTTTTTATATGTTCTTCGCATGGATTTCTTTATGTATCTACTTCACAATGAATGGTTGATCTGATCCTATAGTTTCAAGGTCGCTGTTTTGGAAAAAAAAAAACACTTTGTGACTCTTTTATGGATTTTTCTTTGTGACTCTTTTCCTACCTAAAGAAAAATGGAATTTTTGGTTTTTTTTTTCCTTTTGAAATCGCAAGGCAGCCTGAACTTCCCAGTTTTTCTTTCATTTCCTTCAATCGTGGTTCTGATGCTTTAGTATCTATCAAACTAGAATGGGTTTGAGAAATTTCATACTCAAATGTGATTCAAAACTGGGTTTTGGCCAGAATTTTCTGTATTTCTTATTCAGGTTTGGATGATTTCTCCAATTTGCTTTCGAATGGGTCTTGTTGAAGGTTTCTTAACTTTTTTCTCCATGTCTCTTTCTTTTTCTCCCATCTGTTTTAATTGTAGGGCCGACATCAAAGACCAGTAGTAGCATCACCACAACTGGGAAGCTATCAAGCATCAGCAGTAGCACCTTTTGGCAGTCTACTGGCAGTAGTGTAAGCGATGGCGAGGCTTCTCCAGAGGGTCGGATCCTGGAGGCACCAAACCTTCGAATCTTTACTTTTGCTGAATTGAAGAGAGCCACGAGGAATTTTAAGCCCGAGACAGTTATAGGGGAAGGTGGATTTGGGAGAGTATATAAGGGATGGGTGGATGACAAGACTCTGAACCCAGCAAAGAGTGGGATGGGAATGGTGGTTGCTGTAAAGAAAATGATCCCTGAGAGCTTGCAAGGGTTGGAGCAGTGGCAGGTGATTGTCCATATTTGTTTATTTTAAGAGGTTGATGGCCATTTTTGTTGATTATATTGTGAATTTGTAGTTAATGTTCTTTTCCTGCTGTTTTTCTTCTTAGCTTTTTCATGACTTTTTTTTTGTGTATATTCTTTCCTTTCTCATTGCAAGGAGTAGGAAATTGTTGTAAGCAGAAATGTTCTTCTTTACTTGTATATATAGTTATATACTAGATTTTATCTTCTTCTTCTTCTTCTTTTTCTTGTTTCTCTTGTAATATGATTTTATGATTTTCCAAATATTTGTCTTTCTTGAAAATTGTGATGTCGACGAAATAGATTCACGCAATTATATTTTCTTGCATTGGATAACTTAGGAAACTCAAATGTTGCCAAGATTTTCCATTTACCCTTTTACCAGACTTCAGCATATGCAAATCGCATGAAACCATATCAAGGAGAGAGGAAATGTAGTGTGTGAGAGCCCGGTCCATCGACCGGCCCTCACATAGTTGGGCCAGTGGGCCAGGCCCAATGGCCATTGCGGCCTCTTCCTCTCTAGGGGCTATAAAAGCCCCCAAACATGCACTAGTCACATTAACCCTCCCCGCACTGTTTCCCTTCCTTCTCCCTCAGACATATGGTTTTCCGAACCTACGTCGATACCATCGGAGAGGGTCGTCGTAGCTCATCCCTAGAGCCACGTAAGCCTCCCGACCACCTCGTTTTCCCTTTTTCCTGCCTTTCCTCCTCCTGATCCACTCGGGAGGATAGATCAATTAAAAAAGAAAAGAAAAGAAAAGAAGAAGAAGAAGAAGAAGAAGAAGAAGGGAAGGGCTTATCTGGGGTCCTCAGTCGTGGATCCGTCGTGGAGAGTGGTCGCAGGCTCGTCCGCAGCCGTCCTGCGGGCACCGCTGGCCGGCCGTGGGCGTCGACAACCTCAGCCAGTCTCCTCCCGAGGGATCTGATAGGGGGATCTTCCCCTTGCTATGCGGGAAAAGAGGGGAGATCTAATGAATCAGGAAAGAAAAAGAAGAGAAAAAGAAAAAGGGAAGAAGGAGAAGGCCGGCCGCCGCGGGCTTTTCTTCTTCTCCCGTGTGCGTGCCTCCTCTGCGGGAAGAAGGAGAGGGCCGACCGCCGCGGGCGCCGTCGGCCTCGGCCTGGCCCTCCCGAGCATTCCGACGAGGATCACCCCCCTTCATTGGGTCGCGGGTGAAGGAGAGGGGAGAAGAAAGGAGAAGAAGATAAGAAAAAAAAGAAGCAGGGAGAATCTTCGGGAAGAAGAAGGAAGAAGAGAATTAAAAGGAAAAGAAAAAGAAGAAAAAAAGAAATGGAAGGAAAAGAAAAGAAAAGAAAAGAAAAGAAAAAGAAAAAGAAAAAGAAAAGGAAAATAAATAAATAAATAAAAATGGAAAATGATGAGTAGGTGGTAAATAACCTATTCTCTATGATGTTGATAGGTGTAGTGAAATTGTCATCTGGGTCTAGGGAGTTGTAAGCAAATCGAAGTAAGTGATCCTGACATAAATCTTATTGCTTTCAAATACGTAAAATTATTTGGATATGAAAATGCATATAATGTAAATTTCTCAAAACTTAGGATCAAGCATATGTTAGCAAGTGTTGCATGATTTTGGCTAAATAGCATCTATCATGATGACTATATTGTGTACACATGATTTATGATGATGTAGAAAATTACATGAAAAATGAAGTTTGTAGCATGATCATGAATTTTAGACAATATGATGCCATTATTTATCTTTCAATCTACTTATGAAGTAAGGTTTATGAAAAGCATGATATGATTTATGAACTCTCAGATTGCTATGTATGATCCTCGCCAGCGGGTAACAGTAGCTTGGCATACGATCCCCGCCAGCGGGTAATAGTAGCTCGGCATACGACCCCCGCCAGCGGGTAATAGTAGTTAGTAAAAGCCTTGCCATGGAAATAAGAGCAGCCATAGCTGCACTACCATCTGAGAGTACGGATTTCAAAGCATGGAATAATGGCAATGTTTTATGATGCATATCCATATTTATGAACTTGCATGATTGGGCATGCATTGCTTTTAACAGATTTGGATATATGTTATATGAAATGCTTTACTTTGTTATAACTGTGAATTTCTTTAAATAATGCATTGGCATGTGGAATATTATGCTTGATCCAGTAAGATTGTGCATGGTTACTTACTGAGCCTTATAGCTCACATTCTTCCATTTATTTTCTTACGGATAAATAAGATTGCCAGGAGCAGGGAGCTTGATGTACTTCATGGGTTGGAAAAAATTGAATATGAAATGTTCAAATTTTTAGAAGCTCTGTACCGTTCCCTATTGATAAAACATTTTACGACATTTATGAATAAAATTGTTCACTTTTGATATCAAATTTTTAAGTGGCTTCGTGTTATTGTGGGTAAAGGTTGCAATAGCATAGCCGTGTCATGAGCTGAATCTGGGGCATGACATTTTGCTCACACAGTAGATATGTATGCATGGATGCCCTTTAGCTTCACCCATGGAGGTTAGGAGTTTCTGTTTAGTAGTAGAACAGATGTCACATGAGTGTAATCAGTATATATTTATCAGTTAAAGTTCTGTTATCTTCTACCCATGACTTCTTGTGCATTCATTATTATAACCTTTGAGCATTTATACTTTGGCATAACTCTGTTGGGAAATCATAGTGTGCCTTATTCTAAGTATCAGGGAAAGGCATTTCAGATCCTTTTGTCACCCTTTAAATCTTTTGACATGTGACCCAGTTAATTACATCAAATTTGCTAGGCATCTGTGTGCTTGAAGTGTGATAATTTGCATTTAGGAATGAGAGGAAAAAGATTCATTGTCATTGTTATGGAAAGTCAGCACCTTAAGTCGGGATCCTCTCCAATTCATGGTTGAACTAGAGAAGGCCGGTTCTAAATCAGTTACCATTCGTGTAATGCAAAAAATCCCAGCCCCATTCACTGGCTGTTCCACAATACATGGATGGCTGGAAATGTAGAACCAGAACTCTTTAGTTCAACCCTGAACTGGAGATGATCCGAATTCCAGAACCTTTGTTGATGTCTGGTAGGTGTTCTTTAATTGGTAACCATGCTTCTTTCTGTTAATTGTGATTTTTTTTTGGTACAATGTTCATTGGTACTCAATCTGTTAAACTTATTTTTCTTTTTTATTTGCAGTCTGAAGTAAATTTCCTGGGGAGGTTATCACATCAACATCCCAATCTTGTCAAGCTCTTGGGCTATTGCTGGGAGGACAAGGAGCTCCTTCTTGTGTATGAATTCGTGGCAAGGGGCATCCTAGCGAATCACCTCTTTCGAAGTGAGTCTTGCAGCAAATACAGATATTACCAAGAGGATATTGCAAGCACCGACCACGCTGCAATACTACTTTACTGATAATGCACTAATGTAATGCTAATGATAGACCACTCAATGGTAATAAGATGAGTCACATCAAATGGCACAGTGGTTTCTTCATCAAACTTCCCTGGGTAGAATAATAATTTTGGTATGAATTGAAATGTACTGGAATCTTAGGTTCTTTTATATATCTTAGTAGTTTTATCATCTTATTTATTTTGATTTTCACTCTTAGAAAAGTTATCTTTGCATAACTATTCTTAAACCTATATAACTGTGAAAATATAGTCTTTCAAGCAAAGAAAAATATACTTTTTTAGGCTGTTCATCATGTTTTGGAGTATCTCAGAAAGAACCAAGTTGTAAAAATTCATCGGTATTGTGGGCCTGCAGATTGCATTTCATTGTTCTATGTTGCTGGGGAATGATTTGATGTCCTTCAGTTTCATGATTTATTCTTTGCATACTCATGCGATCAGCATATAATGGGCAGGAGGAGCAGCTTTTGAGCCACTCTCTTGGAGCCTAAGGCTGAAGATTGCCATAGGTGCGGCTCGTGGCCTTGCATTCCTGCATACATCAGAAAGAAAGCTCATTCATCGAGACTTCAAGGCTTCCAATATCCTCCTCGACTCGGTAAAGTTCTTGCTTTCATCCTTCTATTCTTCTTGAGAGTTAGTGGCCTCATTGTGGCTTTATCTTGGTTTCTTGTGTAGAACTACAATCCCAAGATTGCTGACTTCGGATTGGCAAAACATGGGCCAAGTTGTGGAGAGTCGCATGTCACCACACGAGTCATGGGCACCTATGGATATGCAGCTCCAGAGTATGTTGCCACTGGTATGTATCATAAAAAACCAAAAATGTGCTACAAACATCATAAATCAAGGTAGCCACCATTTCATATGGGGATTGTGGGCCCCAATGAGAGAAGCATCAAATGCTGTTGTGCTTTTGGATTGGGGCCACACTGTTCCATATTGCACATCATTGATCTTCCACTGACTCCGGCAGCAGGACACATGAAACTTTATGAAGCCTCCCAAAGCTCTTTTCTGAGTTGTCTCTCATGAGATCTCTGTAGCCCTGCTAATATAATGAACAAGAATATATGCATGCTTGCTCGCTCTTTGTTTATTTATTTGCATCCGTCCTTTTCTTTTTAAAGTGAAATAATTGAAATCCATTGCATCAATTAGGCCATCTTTATGTGAAGAGTGATGTTTATGGATTCGGAGTTGTCTTACTGGAGATGCTGTCTGGTCAGCGAGCATATGATCGTAGTCGTCCAAGTAAGCAACATAATTTGGTCGATTGGGGTACACCTTACTTGGCTGATCGTAGAAGGCTGGCACGGTTGATGGATCCGCGGCTTGAGGGACGGTACCCCTCCAAAGGAGCTTTTCAGGCTGCTCAGCTTACACTGAAGTGTCTTGCTGGTGATCCTAAAAGCCGGCCATCCATGAAAGAAGTGTTGGAAACGTTGGAGCAGATCGAGGCCATGAAAGGCAGGTCAAGGGAGTCTCAAGTCTAAAGATGACTCTCACCAGCCCACTGCTCCCAACGGCCAAATACCAGGAAAGCCCCGATCCCCACTTGAGAAATGGTGTTGGGTCTACCATGCGGGCCAACCACCACCCTCATAGAGTAAGTTAACAGACAAGCTTTGATCTGATTAGTTGTGCTTGTAGACCAACACCATTTTTGTTAATTGTAAACCTAATGATTGTAGATTTTTTCTAGGGTTTGAGAATGTTGTGATGATTTTGCATCAACAAACTGAAAGTGTTCTGATCCAAGAAATCAGAATATTATCTTTTATATTGTAACAACATATTTTATAAGATTGATATATAGAAAAATTGAAGGGGAGCATCTTCTATTTCCATACAATAGCATTTTCTGCTTTTATTTGCAATGATGTGATGACTTGTATCGATGGCCAATGTAATTGAGCATTGAAATGAGAAGCTAATGCTTTTAATGATGTCAATTATGGAAACGTGAAGAAGAGCGTGTTTGATTTGCATAAACCGGAGTTTCTAGTTTTACCTATCACAGGTATGCAGCAGGGCTCTTTTTTTCTGCTTATTTACTTGGGTGCACCCCTACCAACCAGTTCTGGTTAGGATGGAAACCGGCTAGAATGATATCATTTTGATACGAAGCTTAGAGACCTCCATGTGATTCAATTCAATTCTAGGATGATGAAATTCTAATCATCCTGCTGCAGGGAAGAATGGAGTATGTCCTCAAAATTCCACCTTAATGCCTCCTTAGCTCTTGATCACCTTATTACTCCAAGAACGGACCTTAGTTCCTTGATACTATGATGCACATCTTAATTACCCTCCCCGCTAATTCACACTTCGTCTTAATGCCAATCTAATCTTAGCCATCCAGCCAGCAGCATGTGCATCCACACATCCAATGAGGGCCACTATCTCTTCTTGTAATGTCAACTTCCACCAGCATTTGAATGACCATCTCCACCCCTGCACTCTCTCTGTTGGAATTGAAGTTTGCACTTGTTTTCACAAGAACCACATATTTCATAAGAAGAAGAAAATAAAGGAGGTGACCAAGAAAAATTTAAGAGCAAAGTATTCATGACCATTGATGTCATTGTAAAAGAAATGGTGCTATTTTTTTTTGTGGAGAATTACTTTTGGTTCTGTGTGCGCCAATTTTTAGAAACCTTTATGGAATTTTTTTGAAGTCTTCTAACTGGAAGGCTCCAACGTACAAATTGGAACGTCAACAACCTTTCTGTGCATCCGTGTGTGAATCAGCAATGAATATGCTAGAACTGGCACTCATATGGTATGTTGATATTTCATATTTAAGTGAAAAAATAGAGCCGGTAAACTAAAAAGCCAAGACTACATGTATATTGACAATAAAATTGACAAATGAAATTTAAGTTTTAGGTTGAGAAAATTATATTCACAAAACAAATGTCAAAATAAAGTGTAAAGTATGTACCCGACGGATGACAGTTGTATCCTTCATGTGAAAAAAAGAATTTATCTTCTTTTGCGCCAGCTACTGCATAGATCTCAAAGCATTCCAAACTCCATCATTCATCTGCCTGCACAGATTTCAAAATGAGCAGTGGATGATCCAATGATGGACTTGTGCGAAGGAAGGTGAATCCTTCTTTTACACAAAGGATACAACTATAATATGTAACAGACAAGTTCAACCAACAGTTACAACCTGGTAGGGTCAACATGCAACTGAAGTTGATTGAAAGGAAATGTCAGTCTAACTACAACTTGGTTTGAGTCATGTTAGGAGACTTGGACAATTCAAAATGCGACTTGAATATATATAACCACACTACTAACTTGACCAAACATTCAAGTATAATTGACACTCAATCCGAAACCAAAACTCACTCCTATGTAGGGCAAACTACTAAACAAAATCCAATTGAGACATTATCGAACCCGACCTGAAAATATTGTATTTATAGTTGAATTTTTGTAGATCAAGACATGTAAAAGTTTCGGTGGTCAATATCATTCTTAAATTGGGATATACATTTTACTAGTCAAGTTGACACAACACAATCTTTCTAATCCAGTAGCACCCTAGCTTGGGTCTAAAAATGACCGGTAGCCCTGGATTTATGAGAAATGAAAACTAAGAAAAGCCGGCATATCATTTGCAGGGTACTATAAAAATAAAGTCGGCAAAATTATTGCCGTAGTTGCCCTCTCCCGTGTCTCCACTACTCTTTCGTGTCATCACGCGCAAAGCCAAAGAGCCCCAGGAACAACAGTATCCAAGAGAGGCGAAACGGGACGAACCACTTACCCCTCGACGGCAAACCAAGCACCTCTTCCCGCTTCCGCGATCTCTTCCTTCTCGAATCCCTCTTTCTCTCTTCTTTTCCTCTAAATTCTAATCCTTCTCTCTTGCTGTGGTCATGGCGTTGTTTTCCTCCCGAAGCGTCCTTGGCGGTGGTCTTCAACTGATCTTCGCCTTCTTCCTTGTTAGTGCCCCCTCTCTTCTGCTCTCATCTCAAGCTTCAATCGATTCTTTGTACACATAGTGCTCGTCAAATTTTTCTTCGTCGAAGATCGTTTTTATGTCTTGGATTATCTCAGCCGCGACTGCTGCTTTTTTCTTTTTGATTTAATTTGTGAATATATTGCAAGAAGTCGGACCGATCTGGGATCCACAGCTGCAGTTGAATGAATGTGATTCTGTTTTCTTATTTTCTCTTGCTTTTTAACTTTATAATCTTGGGGTTTGAATAGGTTTAGAAGAAAAAACAATGCAAAGATGTGTTTTCCCCCACTTTTTTTCCATGTTGATGGCTTTCTAGAAGTTTTATTTTTCTTAAATCATGTATTCTTGGCCTGTGCTAAAGATTCTGATCATGGTTCAGTTGGCTTAGTGATATTTGAACAGCTACATATTTAAATCCTCGCTGTAACCCTAGATGGTTGGGAGAGGGTTTTGGTGAATGTGCATCACGGGCAAATCAATAACTTTGTCGTAGATGTAGCATAGGCAGTCGTCGTTGATCCTTAGTTCACGCCGGGCTGAAGGAACTACATGGGGTATTGGAAAATGACCAAATACTGATAGATATAATTGCTGAACAATTATAAGCTACCAAATATAATTTTACAAGTTGGTATCATAAATAAAAAATGGGTAGGAGATGGAAGATTCTGGCGTTCCCATTTTGGGAGATCAAAATTGTTGCTGTGTGCATCATTAATCCTATGCCATCTCTTCAGTTGCCATTTATATCTTTGATTTGAAATAATATGTGGAAGCCACAATATTTTGATATTACAATGGCCTCACAAATTAGGTCATCTCGAACCTAAACCTGAACAGGTTCCTGATTTCCCATGTTGAAACTTGGTTGCATGAAGCAAAACGTGTGGTGCTTTTTATATGTTTATGGATCAAATGCATCTAGCCCTGCCCAACTATTAGCCATCTCAGGATGATTTTTTTCTATTATTTAAATTTGATTTTCTTTTTTTTTTGGACTTTGGAATTGTTATATATCCGTTAATTCGAATTGAAGTGTCATAGAAATGTTATTGCTAAGTATCCAAATGACTTCCTTATTAAGAGCAACTTAATTTAATACATATCTAGTACAGATTTTCCATTGTACTATTGTGCATTTTGTTCTTGATAGATATGGACATGTATAACTTTTTCTAGGCTTAAATTATGCTAGCAGTATCACCTGTCGGAAATGTTGGAGCCTTATAGGTATATATGTTATTACATTTCTATTCTTGCTAGAACTGGTTTAGTTGGTTAAGCATGTCTTGGAATTTTTTGACTTGGCTCATCATTTCGTATAAGCAACCTATTTTTCTATAATGCTCCAGGAGTACAATATCTTCAGTTCAACTTATCTGACACAATCTAGATGGGTTCTTTAAATAGTTCTTATCCATTATTTCTGAATTTGATGCAACATTCTAACAAATATTAACAAAAATTTTATGAACTATGAGTACACTGGTTCTGTGTGTTCCTTTCTTTAAATAGCTACTATTTTTTATGGAAGCATTCTTGCTGTTCCTTCTTCCTTTTTTGTTACATGAACTATGAGTATGCTGGTTCTGTGAGTTCCTTTCTTGAAATAAAGACTATTTTTATGGGAGCATTTTTGCTGTTTCTTCTTCCTTTTTTTTTACTTGGATACTGCACAACTTTGATCAAACTTAGTTATTTCATCAAATATGTGGTTGCCTTTTATTTCTACCTTGCTTCATGATTTTGCAGGCCATGATTCTTGTTCCCTCAGTCAGATCAGAAGTATCAGATACAGTTTCCTTTAAGCGGTCCTCTATTTTACCAAAGTAAGATAAAGAGTTATTATCTTTGCTAAAGCACCATCTCTTTTAAATCTTCAACCAATTTGAGGTTGCATTCATGACCATCATTATAAGCATGGAGCTTATCTCTAGTTTATTTCCTTTTCATTTTCATCTAATGTGGAGCTATATTTAAATTTGGCTATTCACCTCTATGCAGATTACATATCACTACTTAAATTTAATGAATTTATATATTTTTATATTGACTTTGGATTTCAATTCTGTTGTTCTAGATGGAATAAGCATTATTGTCCCCCATCGCCTTTCTTTTTAAGCTACGAAATGTGCATATTGTTGCTTTGACACTCCCTGCAAAGTGTCTGGATTCGTCTCACAATTTTTAACTACTATCATTAATTCCTCCTTGTTCAACTTACGATAGTATGAAATTGGCACTTTGGATGTGTCTTGCAGGTCTCGTTAAACTAATTTTTCTGCTTTAGACTTTCAATAGGATCTGTATGCATTAGCTTTCTTTGATGGAGATTATTAAGTTTTATTTTATCGTTTACTTGTTAACTTCACCTCAAGCTGAGAGCTCTTGGTGTCTATTCCAGCCAAAGAGATGCCAAAGGATATAGGCGTCTGCAAGATTGTCAGAACTGCCAGAGCGAACAGGTCTTGCAATTTTCCTGTGATTCCTTTTCTTCAAACACATCTATGTTTTGGTCTGCTTTTCTGTTTTATTTCTTTTTGCTATTTGGATATTTTGCAGTAGTCTATATTTTGGACTTTTTCTCATGTTATCTTCTATTGTCCTGGTGATCTTTTAAATGCTAATCATTAATTTGTCTAGGTCACATTGTTCTTTAAGAACATCCTATATGTGTGCGCGCGCGCGCGCGCACATATACATATCAAATACAAAGTGGGACATGTGAACCACTGATGATTGAAACTGTCGCTAGCCAATTACCATGCTTTTCTGATCTACACCTGATGGATGTTGTATGTGCTTTTCCTTGTCTCTGAATTCTTTTGAATTTCAAAATATGATTATGCCATACCTGTTCTTATTGTCAGATATTCTCTTTCAATCTGAGTTGCAAGACTGAGCTGGTATCCTTGTTTAAAACATTAAATACTATAAGATAGGCAATGTTTTTCCTATCAAATGTTCAGGATATTTCAATTTTGCCTGAATCAAAGTTGCTTTCAGTACTTTCCCACTATTATCAAATAACATCATTATTATTGGTGGAAATTTACCAAAGGAAAAAGTCAATAATAGAACTTTGATAAGTATAGATCTTGGAACTTATTGCTGCTAATATATTACGTAAAGAGATCCCTTAAAAGTCTGCACCCAATTTAGTATGTTCTTCAAATATGCACAACTTTAATTAGTCTCATAACAATTCATTCCTCTGTTGAAATTATATTGAATCATCCAAAGCTGAAAAATGAGACATGCACTGCCATCCAAAAGACATCTGCAAGAACAAAGTCGATTGTAGAGGTATATTGTTGATTATGTCTGGATTCGCAGAAGAATATTTGATCTGTTCAAGTACATGATGTTATTCTGGGGATATATGAGTCCCTACTGCTTCACCTTATCTTACTTGGGGAATGGCTCTATGTTGGCTTGACAGGGACATGGTTTCAGGACAGGCAGTCCGGCTGGACGACTTGACTCCCACGAACTAGATGAGGTAACTGGAATACATCTTCTTCATGAAAGTAAACTGTTCATTCTATTTATCCCATTATGTTTTTTACAGGGTGTTGATATAACTGTAACATACATAGATTTTTTGGGTAAACTTCAAACATTCAAGGTCAACTCAAGAAACCTGTCTTCTTCCTGGGTGTGGGAGAGTTCTTTTGGTGCAAACCACACACAAGCAATGGTTGGACTGGTACTCTTTTAACCTCTTCAGCACTGCTAGTCACAGGATTTATTGTATATTTGGATTTGTGAGAAAATTGAGAATATATATTCAGTTATGTTAAACCAAAAGGTCTTTGAAACGGTATGAAACTCATTTAAAGGATTGCATTTCAATTGGCTCCTTTGGCTTGTACTCTGCATTAGAGATGACTGCAGTTCTGAACAACAAATCTTTCAGTCCTTACACTTTTCCTGATCTAGGTGAATTTTGAAGGCTCCTTCATTATGTGAGCTTAAATTCTGAAATCTAAAAAAATAGATCACCAACCTGAGTTTTTAGGTTTCATGTCAGGCCCCACTTGCGGCCAAAAATGTTGGCCTACAAGTTGGCAGATGCCAGTGAAGTATTAAAACATTTTCAAATTTGATTTTTTTTTTTTTCACATCTTTGTACCATGCCTATGTAGATTGGATCAAAGTATAGAGGAGAGCTGAAAAATGAAAAACTTTCCTCTTAGAATCACAGTAGTCAACTTTTTTACTATTCTCACTTCTACCCTCACCTTGCTTCGTTTTTGTGAGCATTCATAATTTGTGTTGGATTTATTTGACTGCTTCATATTTATTTCTTCTATGAACTGCCAGAGGCAAGAAGGGTCACCTCAAAAAATTGCGAGTGGGATACAAGACAATGCTCAACCTTCTACCGATCAAAATCAACAAGCCACCCCTATTATCCCAGTGAAGCTTAAACGGCAGGTAAACATCTGGTCATTTTCAATTTTGATTTAGTTTTGTTGTTTCTTGGTAAAGGTATAAGTTGTCTCCCCCATCTCTCACCTTGCAGCAATTACGACAGAAAAGAAAGGAAATGCGAACTCAAGAGCTAATTAACATGAGCAAAGAAACTGAACTAGAGATGCAAAGAGCAGCCATTGAACGTACAAAGCAGTTTAATAACACTGTCAGGGGAAAATACAACATATGGAGGAAAGAATATAACAGCCCTCACTCAGATTCCACTTTGAAACTATTGAAAGATCAGATTATCATGGCCAAGGTGTATGCTAGCATTGCCCGTTCCAAGAATGTATTTGATCTTTATGATTCCTTGATGAGACACATCAAAGATAGCCGACATGCTATTGGAGATGCAAATTCAGATACCGATCTGCATGAAAGGTACTTCTTCCAGTCATTTTCATTATCATATTATTGTTTACAAATCACTCAGTCATAATGCTGGAAATTTGTCTCCCATCATCCAGTGCTCTTGAACAAGCGAAAGCAATGGGCCATGCTTTATCTGTGGCCAGGGACATGCTACTTGACACTGATGTAGTGGCAAGAAAGTTACGGACCATGGTCCAGTCTGCAGATGAAAGCATGAATGCTGTGAAGAAACACAACACATTCTTAGTCCAGCATGCTGCAAAGACTATCCCTAAACCCCTCCACTGCCTACCTTTACAGCTAACAACTGATTACTTCTTGCACAACTATACCAGCAAAGAACTAGCAGACAAGAACAAGCTTGAGGATCCTTCCCTCTACCACTATGCTATATTCTCTGATAATGTTCTTGCAACAGCTGTAGTTGTCAATTCCACTGTGATACATGCCAAAGGACCAGAAAAACATGTATTTCATATAGTTACAGACAGACTGAACTTTGCAGCTATGAGAATGTGGTTCATTGTCCATCCTCCTTCACCGGCGACAATTAATGTGGAGAATATTGATGATTTCAAGTGGCTTAACTCTTCTTATTGTTCAGTTCTTCGTCAACTTGAGTCAGCCAGGATTAAAGAATACTACTTCAAAGCAAATCATCCATCATCTCTTTCTGTTGGGAATGAAAATATCAAATATAGGAATCCCAAGTATCTGTCTATGCTTAACCATCTAAGGTTCTACATGCCAGAAGTGTACCCAAAGCTTGATAAGATACTTTTTCTTGATGATGATGTTGTTGTTCAAAAGGATCTGACACCACTCTGGTCTTTAGATTTGAAGGGGATGGTGAATGGAGCAGTTGAGACGTGCAAAGAGAGCTTTCATAGGTTTGATACTTACCTCAATTTCTCAAACCCAAAAATCTCTGAAAATTTTGATCCACAAGCTTGTGGATGGGCATTTGGGATGAACATCTTTGACTTGAAGGAATGGAAGAAGCGAAATATCACTGGAATATATCATTATTGGCAAGACTTGGTAAGAAAAAAATGGTTGTTGTTATTTTCTGTTCAGTAGATTTCCTATATGACTTCTATATTGATTACAATAACAATTGCCTAAATCTATCACATGTTCAATTCTATATATAGTATACCAGATATTTTATCTTTGTATAATATCTATATGTGTATGTTCAATTCTATATATATTATAACAATTGTAAGTTTCTAAAATTCATTTACTTCAAAATTTTTCATTGTAGAACAACCATATTCAATTACTAAGAAATTTGGTGCAATAGATGGACACCACTGCTTGGTTTCTGGGCAGAATTCAATTCCTGGGACTTTGTTTGCATGGTATTTGGGAAGTGAAATATATTCTGCTAGTTGATGGATGTGTTGCTAGGTGATGGGTCATGGGGATGAGTGCTGAATGTTATGAAGAAAGTTGTCATTTTTGTTAGCTACAGCACAGTGTTGGAAAGATGACACTGATTTGATGATTCATGTACTCCATGCTTTTTTTCCTGAGACTCTGTATTCTTTCTGGTGTGTCATATAGTTCCTTTTTTTTTCGAGGGTGTATGTGTGGGGGTTGGTGCACTACAAAGTCCTCTTCAAAATTAGTTCATGTTTCAGAAGTTTAAAGCTTTGAGAGTCCGCAAGTCTGTTGTGTGAGTTGCATTGCAGGTGGTGGTAAGCAGGCATGACTACATGGCTACTCCTAGAAAGTTATCATTGTAGTTTTTAATCTATTTGCAATCATGCTTTCTTGGCTGTATCACTCTTTCAAAATTCTCTACCATCATGTCTTGAACAAATGACATGTTGGCTTTATTCATGCCGGCATATGCTCATGCCTAAGGGCCTGTTTGTATGTGTGAAGAAATTGTTCCTTGGAGAGGCATAAAAGAGAATCTGAAGGGGTTTGGGAAGTCTGTTGATCTCCATATATCATAAAGGGTGGGGGAAGAGTCATGGAAGAAGTTGAAGGAATTTGGTGATTTCTGTTAAAAATGGGAATTGGGGGATTGGTGGACTTCCTGACCCTTCCAGCTTATCTTCTATGCCTGTTCAGATACAGGTTCTCACTTCACTCGGCATAATACGGGAATAGCTGGTTCATGCATCGGAACAGGCACTAAAGTTTAGTATTATTGTTTTATGAATATCTGATGCGATTGACATGGGTAGATTCAGACACGGAATTTTCCCCTCTTTTTTTATATCTAATATACCTTTTCTTTTATTCAGTTCAGTGCATGAGTATTATTGTTTTAAGCTTGTGCAGTGTTATATCTAATATACCTTTTCTTTTATTCAGTTCGTTGACAGGGAATTTTCCCCTCTTTTTTTCTCCCTTATCTCTGTAGAATGAAGACAGGAAACTCTGGAAGCTTGGTTCACTGCCACCAGGTTTGATAACATTTTACAATCTGACATATCCACTAGAGCGGAGTTGGCATGTGCTAGGACTCGGCTATGATCCCGCTGTAAACCCTTCAGAGATTGAGAATGCAGCTGTCGTTCACTACAATGGCAACTACAAGCCATGGCTGGATCTTGCTTTTACCAAGTACAAATCATACTGGTCCAAGTTTGTAAAGTTTGACAATCCGTACATTCAGCGCTGCTATATGGACTGATGAAATTAAACCAACTGATAACATTTTCTTTGATTGATGTATTCATATTCTTTTCGGAGAGTAAGTCTGCCTCTGTCGAGCAGTTTGATCCAGTAGTATTGCAGATCTCTTGAAGCACATGCCTACAATTTTGTATTAAATTAACTCAGCACAATCATGTTACATGCAGTACATATTGTCTCATAATGTCTGTATTTACATGGGGAAATTTCTCGATCCAATATTTTTTCAAGCCCATAATTTTTTGCTTGTTCGGTTAACCTATACGCTGTCTAAATTACTGGATATTTGAGCAAGATTTCTGTTTGCCAGGAGGGTAGGAGAAGCTTCAGTGTGTGAATAAGAGCATTGTGAGGGTGAACTCTGAGAGGGTATCTGCCTCTCTGGTAGCCATGTTAGCAAAAGTTTGAACGGTCTCCAGCAATAAAGAGTAGTAGAGAGTAGGTTCTTAACTGGTAAATTCTCTTGATGAAGGGTGGATGTGAAGCTGGACAGCAAGGAATCATGTGCATATAATCAATCACTTGCAGCTGCTTCTAGTCCCATTGCTTCCTGTATGGTGCCTAGATACTGCATTTATTTCAAGCTGCGACGCACTATTGCTTCCGTGTTGTAAGCTTTCCTCACCACCTCCCCATTTTCTAGAATTTGTTCTAAAGCTTCAAAGAACCATTACGGAGAGCAAAGATTCATTTCTGCCTCAGTGTTATTTCATTCCTTCTGGGTTTCTCCTCGTATATTCAGAAAGATATGGTCCAGGAGGTGAGACCATGGACTAAAGTGTCCGGTTCTCTTTTGATATCCATTGTGGGGTGCAGTATCCAAACTCTGGCATCTTTCCCTCTCTTTTTTTCTAATCTTCTTGTTTAGATTTTTGAGTTATTAACAGTTTGTATTAGGTAAGTGATTCAGATAATACTATCGAACCTCGATTCGGATGCTATAGCCCTTGCAGGGAGGTGGTTTCGATTTCGAAGGGCATCAGCCCTTGTTTCGATCCATATATTTAAATCTCGATTGCAAAAGGCTTATTGTGATCTGTCTACAGACCTGAGCTGCCACCCAGGTGGGGGTGGGGTGGTATATGAATTGGATAGATGGTGGGAAATAGTTTCTTCCAATTCTAATTAATTTAAAAAAATGGTGGGGTTTTTGTTTACAGAATTGTACAAAATGTCTCCATGTGCTGGACTTACACCAGAACAAGTCTATTTTATTTCTCTCCGAGTTGTTTGCATGGATTTGTGAAGGCTCATATGAGACATTTTCTGGGAACCAAGTTGACGTCTTGAATGCGTATTTCACTTGGCACCACCCTCCTTTCCTACCCAAAGATTGTTAACAGGGATCTTCTTCTCAGAGAATTTGCATCCAGGAAGCAATGGCAAGAGGTTCTTCTTCATTACCACAAAATAAGAAGAGCTGCTCTGCCACCACACCCAGATATCATCCCTCCCATCTTCAAAGCCTGCGCAAGCCTTCAGTCCGTGAAAGAGGGGATCTCCATTCATGCCGATGTGATCAAAATGGGCTTCGAGTCCTGCACTTCCATCAGCAATACCGTCATGAGCTTCTACATCAAATGCGGCATGACCGATTCGGCGATGAGTCTCTTCGATGACATGATGAACAAAGACTCTGTTTCGTGGAATGTAATTATCCATGGGTTCCTGAGTCATGGCGAGTTCGAAGCTGGATTGAGTTTGTTTAATCAAGCAAAAGTTTCAAACTTTGAGCCAAATGTATCCACATTGGTGCTTGTAACTCAGGCTTGTTGGAAACTGGATGCTATTGAAGAAGGTTGGAATGTTCATGGGCTTGTTATAAAGAATGGGTTTTCGCATGATGTTGAGGTCCAGAACTCAATGCTTTGTATGTATGCGAAATGTCGAGAATTGGTGTCTGCAAGGAGGTTGTTTGATGAAATGGGTGCAAGAGATGTGATTTCTTGGAGTGCATTGATCAGTGGTTACGCGCAGAGTGGGGAAGCTGCAGGTGCACTGCAGCTGTTTCGAGAGATGTCTAATGAGGGTACTGTTGATATCGATGGGCTTGCTGTGGTTAGTGTTCTTCAAGCTTGTGGTGGTGTTGGGGATATCAAGCAGGGGAGGTCCATCCATGGCCATCTGATACGTAGAGGTTTCGAAGCTGACCTGTTTGTAGGGAATGCTCTTGTTGATATGTATTCAAAGTGCCATGATGTGGGTTCTGCCACTATGGCCTTCAACTTGATGCCTCACAAAAATACTGTGTCGTGGAATAGCATTTTAGCTGGATTGGTTCAAAATGAAAAATATATGGAAGCATTGTCGCTATTTGATTTGATGAGGACCGGGGTTGAGAGTGATGAGGTGACTCTGGTGGCACTGTTGCGGTTATGCAAGAAACTAGGTCAAGCATTCTGGTGCAAATGCATCCATGCCATGGTCATTAGGAGACATTTTGTATCAAATGAACTGCTATTGAATTCTTTATTAGATGCTTATGCTAAGTGTGACCTCATGGAACTTGCATTGAAGTTGTTTAGACGAATGAAGAAGCGGAATGTGATATCATGGAGTGTGATCATGGCGGGCTTCGCACACTGTGGCAAGCCTGATGAAGCAGTTGCCTTCTTCAGTGAGATGCAACTGGCAAAAGAAAAGCCCAATTCAGTAACCATCCTGAGTCTTTTTGAAGCTTGTGCAGTTTCAGCAGAACTGAAACTGTCAAAATGTGCTCATGGTGTGGCAATCAGGAATGGTTTAGTAGATGACTTAGTTGTTGATACCACTCTTCTTGACATGTATGCAAAGTGTGGGGACTTGAATGCCTCAAAAAAGGTGTTTCAGAGGATGCCTGAGAGAAGTGTGTCGTCGTGGAATGCAATGATAGGGGCACTGGGAATGAACGGTCGTCCCTGTGAAGCCCTCGCTACTCTTCATGAGATGGAATCGGACAATGTGAAGCCTAACGGAGTTACTATGCTTGCAGTGTTATCAGCATGCAGACATGGTGGTTTAGTGGAGGAGGGCTTCTCTTATTTCCAACGGATGCTGCGAGATCCATTACTCCAGCCTAGCTTGGAGCACTACTCTTGTGTGGTTGACATGCTGGGAAGAGCCGGAGATCTCGTCGGTGCATTGGAAGTAATCAAGAGTATTCCTGATGGACTTGAAGCTGGTCCTGCTGCTTGGGGTGCTCTGCTAAGTGCTTGCAGAAGCCATGGGAATTATGAGCTTGGGAGATGGGCTGCCTCTCGCGTCCTTGAGTTGGAGCCTTTTAATTCAGCAGGATATCTGCTGACTTCAAGCATGTATGCAAAAGGTGGGTCCATCGACGGCTCAGCAAAGATAAGATTGTTGATGAAGGAGAAGGGAATGAGGATTGTGAGTGGTTACAGCGTGCTTCATGTAGGCCGAAAGGCTCACAAGTTTGTATCCTGGGATGGGTCTCACCCTCAGTCTAAAGAGATTTATTCCATGGTTGAGCTTCTCCACAGTCATCTGAAGTGGACTGAGAAACATGATTGCCTAATTACATAGAAGAATTTTCGTCATTCATCATTTATTTTTATTTTTATTTTTATCTTTTTGGTTAAAAATTTTGCTGGTAGTAGACACTGATCATAGCCTGGTAATTCTTTTTGTGCCTAAGAACTACAAGTAAGAGTTGGAGAGATTTGTTATGAAAGTGCTTCATTCAATACTAATCAGGTACCAACCACTTTATTTTCTTCTTTGAAGCAGTGAGGGCATGAACATTGCTGGGCTAAAACAAAATTTTACGATGGCGGCTGAAAACAGGTATTGCTTGGCTTTCAGCAGTAATAAAAGAGCCAATCCATGTCACACAGTGGAGACATCATAAGGAGTATGCAGTTGTTTGACAGCCAACCATTACACATGTTTTGGGTTAAAGTTCCAATGGTTGAATTACTGGAGTGGTTGCTGCAATTGTGAAAAACTGAAGGTGACTACTGCTTGATGTCAAGCATTATTGAGGAAGATTGTACAGGGGATCTTTGTACATAAAAATGTAAGTCCATTTTTTTATGTTAAAAATTGTAATCCAATTGGCCCTCAAATTTGAACTATATATTCTCCAGCCAAACCCACAGCTTTTTGCTTCCATAATTAATGAAAAAAATGAAGATTTTATTACATTGAACTGGACTTAAGATAGCAACATATGGCAAACAACTTAAATCATAATATCATATGCAGCAAAGGATATCAAATGCTTTTTTTTTTCTGGATCTTGGCAAAAACAAAATCTAAAAAGTGTTGATAGTCCAATAGGAGCCCTCACAAAATACCACAGGATATGATAAGGTTTCCAAGAAACAGAACTGTCGATCTACCATAGCTTTGCTCAGAGATGGGAGATGACCATCAAGCAATTGGCACATTACTGTGACTCCATGGGGCAAAGTTTTCTGATTTTCTCCTTCCGAGTTTAATTTCCAATGGCCAGTGACACCAGCCTCTTTGTTGTATTTAGAACACAAGTTTCTTCCCACAGCATCCATTCATCTTTTGCTAGTCGACTATGAATCTTGCTGCTGGACTAGAAACTTCAGCATAGTGATTTGTGTCACATTTCTTCATATCTAGCTTGCCTGCCATAGCACCATCAAGTGTTAAGACCAGAGCCAAATACACTCAAAAGAAATGCAGCACAACAAAATTATTTTTGCAGTGCCTACACCTTATTCAGTCTTCGGGCGTCTCATGTGCACAGCTCGATCATAATCAACTGCTTTTGCTCCATCTAGTCATGACTTCAAAAGAGCATGTCTAATAACAGCCATCTACAGTTATCACATTCTAAGATATTACCAAAACATAAGGACCATCCTTAACCTGGAGCTGATTAAGTATATCAAGTTTACTACATTACCTCATCTTATAAAGAGTTGGAGACTAAATCTAACAAATTGTGCACGGCCATAAGAGCTTATAGCCTGAAAACCACACCCAGAAATGTACAGCACAACTTAAAAACTGTCCAAGCTTATTAGGTAAACATCTCTGGTCCACAGCCAACAATGGTATTACTGCAGGGAACAATCATGCCCAGACCAAGAGGTTCAGCCAGCAAGCTTACTCATGACCTCATTAAGAATAAGAATGAAATAATATCCTATCAGAAAATATCATATCAACGTGGACCATTGTTTCCTTTAGTTTCCTTTGCTGCATTGACCAAGCTGTGGCTGCAAGGACCCTAGTGCTTAGATATTCATATACTCTTTTAAATCCAACTTCTAGAGTGCTCTCTAAGCTCAAGTCTTGTAACATCCATATCATAACAACAAGAAAGTGTTCTTCTATTCCCTTTGTTGCTCCTGTTCTTGTTGTTGCTGCTAATGATGCTGAATCAGATAGAGGCTCTTTAATCATCATGACAATCCAACAGATTGAACAGAAATTTTTATTGTTGCAGCACCAGATGATCTGTATACATGAATGCACTCCTGGAGATCTGCATCACATGTTAGTAGGATCCATTCTGTGTCTTCATCCAAGTACTTGAGATTCACCGAACTTGTATTGCCTATATCAAACCGCTTTGTTATTTCTTGTTTCAAATCTTGAAAACCCCATGTAGGCTGCAACCGAAGCCGAACTTTCTCTGCTCCATACATGGCTTTTACTCTAATCCAAGTGCTAGTATCCATGTGCAAAGAAGACAAGGTTCTAGAAGAACAATGCCCAATAATTGACTTATGATCTTCAAATCTATTTGGACATAAAGTTTCCTCTTGAGTTGGGAGAGACAAATCCACCTGACTATTTTTTCTCTCAGGAATACCACTTGGGCTCTCTTCCAAGGAAGATTCTGGTTTGATTATAAATCCAGCAGCTTGAGTGGCCTGCTTTGCCCCACTTGAAGAAGAGTGACTAGAACTAGAACTTTGACTGCATGATGAGGAGGAATGAGAAGGTGATGACAGATGAAGTCTGAATCTAGCATCTTCTTGTCGATGGGTAGATTCTGGAAGATCCTTTTGATTCACTGGGGAAAATGTGATGCTTCTTGATAAATTCCCATCCGGCCCGGAGGTCTTAGTAAATTCTTTGTATAGGGAACTGAGTTGAAGGGCTTTATCAGCACCATGAACTGAGTCAATGACAACCTGCAGTTTCTTTAAAGAGTGGTCCACTTTCTTGATTTTTCGTGAAGGCCAACGAGATATCCCGTGCTTCCGGCATATTCTTTTCAGAGTTGTAGGGCACACTGCAAAACAGAGAATAGCATTATAAAGCCAACATAAATGGAATATTAGTCATGCTACTAAATACTTCTTGTGTTTTGGGATTGCACTTGAAAAAGGATGTAACATGAGTTAATATGGGTGGGTTGACTTGAAAACCAGGCAATTGTCACCCTGAAGCTAGGGAAATAGGAAAACAAAGTCAAATCAGATAGCATGAAAAAAGGTGCAAGCATTTTCTAACTAGTTTCAGCTGATGTTCATATTACATATAAGTGAAATTCAAGAAATCAGACCAAAAAGCCTAAGTTGACCAAAACCCGAAACTGGAGATCAGTTTTGGTTTGGTCTCAATTGAAAACCAGATCGTTTTTGAAACAAATCAGTTTCGACCGAAACTTAAAACCATCATTTTTCCTTTTCATCATATTTCACTGCTGAGAGAAGATGAATCCATCAAATTTCCATTAGATCTAGAATATGTTAACCCGATAGATTCACTAGACTAAGCTCAAAGCCATAACTTGAAAATTCATGCTTTTTTGTCAAAATTATTCATATGTTTCAGTTGGCAATGCTCAGGTCATTACTTTCTAGAAATATACTTCAGAGATCAGATACTGTGTTTTTTTTTTTTTTTTTTTGCTGTAACATCAGATACCATGTTTTCAAGGTACTATAAGAGAAGATGCACTAATGCATATTATTTACTACTCAAGGAAATAGCATGATATTGGTACATAAAACAGAGGCGGTGGGGTCACCTTAGTGGGTTAGCACATGGCATGAAAAATTATACATATTATGTTGACATTTTCACACTGATGTCATTTGAAAGTGGTGTAAGATTAGAAGGTCTAGCTAGAATTATACTTTATTATTCAAGATGAGAGTTGAGAAGGAGATAGTTGGACTAATGTTTGAAATCATGGAGCAAAAAATGGCTACTTGGATGGATCCGGTTTCAATGGATTGGCAACTGGTGTTGATTAACATTACTGTTATTTGTCATACTATTATATGTCCTTATTGTACAAGACATGCTGATGAACCCTATCCGAAAGATGAGGTATTTCCTAGGGACACAGCAGAGAGGTCAAGATTCTGGGTCAAGGCATCAAGCATTTTGCAAGTGCAAGGATATCGGGATCTTTTAGAAGAAAAATATATGACAATCTTCTAGTTTTCTTTTCTCTGCAGTCAAGTGGATTGATCTAGAGTTCAAGTTCCCTACACAGATTGGCTATAAAGTTTTTCCATAATAAATGCTTTTGGTTGATTCTTAGTTGCTATATTTAGCTAAAGAAGTTTAAATGGACACATGACATCATTTTCACAAATAGTAAAGGCATTTTCTCCACAAACTCAAAAGCAGACAATTGACAAATTTATGTTGCATCTCCTAAAGAGGATAGTGCTTACCTCCAATTCTCTTTGCTGCATCCTTCAGGCTACCAGCGAAGTAATGCCGAAGAACTTCCAAACTGACAGTCTTTTCTGCTTTTGTACGCCTCTTTTCTATTGCTTTCCTAGAAAGTGGAAAGTTAGAATCATCGATAAAAGAATCCTTATGACTGTTGGCATCTTTCTGCAAATCTTGACAATGCTGTTTAAACTCTGAGAATATCTCTCCTGCAGGTAATACCACCTCTGGTTGATTACTGTGAGTTGTGACTGTAAATCCTTCAACCCAATGCTTCTCGAGTTCCAAATATCTACTTGTTTCTTTCTCTGAGGCCTCCACTGAAAGAACATCGTCGACATTTTGTCTGTGACCTTCTTCAGCACCAGATCTGTCAAACCGAAGTTCTGAGGGAATTGATTCATTTAATTGCAGCATCGCCTCATCATCTAACTCCTTGATTGTTACGACCTGCAAAGTTTGGCAAGCCTGTTGGATAGTGTTTGACAATGAATTAAGCATCAACTTCTGCTCTTCACTCCCTATACAATCAAGTGGTAAAAAGAACTCCAATACAAAGTCAGCATTTCCAGTGCGAATGCTTCGCAGGCGGATTGCCACCGCACCCTTTAGGTTGCACATCCTTGCATGGTGAGATAGAGGATATTCTGTCTTGCAGGAAGCAGCAATATCTGGAGAAAAACATGGTTCATTCGTCGTGAAAGCTTTACCGGCTACACCTTGCCCTTTTAGCAAGTGATGCTCAGAACATGCCCTGTGAAAGCTCAACATAGAAGGATTATTCACATAACAAGCAGCATCGACAGTGGAGACACAATCTTCGTAGTTCTCCTTAGAATGGCGGCTTCCTGTCTTGCCTTGTTGAATGCATGGGATCCAAGTCTGGGCTAATGGCAGTTTGTGTATCTTGCAGACGGTTTTTAACACCTCTAGAATCTCAGGTAAAGCAGCTTGGTAGGAACTGATACTTACCTAACAAAGAAGAATTATATCCATTACTCAAGAGGACATTTTGAATGGTCAATGGCTATCTTTGTGCTTGTTTGCTGGCTCACCTTTAAATGGGGAACACTCAGAACTTCAGAACTCATAAGATCAACTGCCTGCAAATAATAGTTCCATTCAGTAAAAATTCAGAGGAAACAGCTAAATTCATTCTGACCCTTTCATGGTTTGCCTATGTAACTAGATCATCAGCAAGATAATGAAACATTATTGAAATATGGAGGATCTTTTTCATAGAAATGGTTTGCCTATGACTCAGTTCGCTGTTTGACAGTAGTTCCATAAATTTGGAAGCAAGGAGGAACCCAAAAGGGCGCACCTTTGCAGCATGGAAAAAAGCCAGAAAAAAAGGACGAATCCTAAGCATGATCTAGAAAGATTGTAGGTATCAAACATAAATAATATGAAAATTTAAAAATCACATCATTCATAGTCAAATTCTATATACTCTCCTGTGGAATTAAATAGTCTGGTAGAAAGCAATAGACCGACTGAACTGGAAGCAAACCTGGAGAGCATTGCAGATGTTTTGGAGTTCAGAACTGTAGCTAATATTTCGGGTAGTCGTCACAACCTCCACAACACCCAAGCAAGACCGACCCCCGCGCTCAAAAACCGGAAGTGCTATTGTGCCGCGAACATCCAAACGCTGGGCATAACCGACGCGCAAAAACTCGGAGCTGGTAAAACACCGAACATCTGGCGTCCATTCGGGTAGCCCTCCAAGAAAGACCCGGCCGGGCAAGCCTAATGCCTGGCCAGAGCTCTCTTCAGCTGAGAATTGGTAGTTCGTCGAAATCTCCCTGTAATTCACAAGCTTCTCACAATTGGGATCAACCAAGAAAGGTTGACCATAAGTTGTAAGCACCAGTTGGTCTCCCCGCTTCATGGGCACCCATAGCTGAACGAGGACATTACCCTCTCTGTGGGTCTCCTTGATGTAGCTAAGTGCATGCATGAATCTTTCCTTCACCGACGAGATGGAACTGCTCGGCCGGATCCACCAATTCGTGCCTGGCTCGGGGCTTGGATTGATCGTGCTCAATTCACCTGATGGAACTGAATACATGATTCGCCCGAAGGTGCTTGAATTAAGGGAATGCGTTCTATCGATTTTTTCTACTTGGCTTTCATCTGAAGGTGGATTTGTAGAGATGGCAGACCTATCTGTGTCCTCTGGATTATCACTTTCCGGCAGGACTGGAGTAGAATTACTGTAGCTGACCTCAAAAAGAGGCGAAAAGCTTAAGGAATCGAAGGGGCTCATGGAGCTCGGTGTGTTGGTTTGCAAGACATCAGAGGAATTGGGGAATTCCAGCCATCCCTCCTCCGACAGCAACTGATCCAAGAGATCCAAATTGGCAGCGCCATCCGAGAGAGTGCGGCTCGGCAAGCTACTGGCTTCCATTGCTCAACTTCTTCAGAATCCCATCATACTATTCCCACTGCAGATCAATTGCGGAAATTCCATCACACAAAGATTCCAGAAAAGATATCAATCACAACTAGAAAGAAAGAAAAAAAAGAAAAAGAAAGCGCAAAGATGGAAGGTGATGTTGTGTGAAAGGCGTGGGGAATAAAACCAGAAAGGAGAGCAGGAAGGATTCATATACACAAATAAGCAGCACCCTAGGAAACTTTTTTTGCCTGTCAAATAGGGGAAACATCAACAAGAATCTTAAGATAGAAATAAATGACAGCAACTACGAAAATTAGGATCTTTGGCCCCTACATAAGAATCTTAACCAATAGAAAAGTCATTGAAAAATTAGGAGCATCTTAGAAATGAAAACAGAAGGAAAAAGCTTTCAAACATGGGGCTTTTTCATACCTTTACTGCAAATAATTCCAACATGAGTTTTTTCTACCAGATACAAATCATTTTGAGGGCTGCCAAAAACTGAATAAAAAAAGAAGGAAAACTCACTATAATTTTTTTTTCCCTTCCAGTTATCAGATGAATCCTTTCCCTGATTCCTCAGATGTCCTATCCCAAAAGCATCTACACTGGATCCTGATGGCGGATAATGGATGGGAAGTGTTGCTAATGCTGTTATCAGCTCTCTAAACTTGAACTTTCCAATGATTGAATATCCCACCCCCTCCTTCTGAGGACCCCACCATCCTTGGAGTCTCCAACCATCTCCATTCTCCAGTCGCTAAACTAAAGTCAACTTTCACACAAAGGTTTTTGAAGGCTCCCATAGAATACAGATGGCAGGAGGCAAAGCAGGAAACTTCATGGGTGGTGTCATCAGGACAATGATATGTACTTACCTGTTGAGGAAACCAAGGGTGGGGGGGATATGCATGTAGAGATTCTGGATGGGGATCATAGGAGATCCCCAATGGTACAGTATCCACACAATAAAGATTTTTTAAGTTGAGCAGCCACCTGGAATCAGATATTGATGGATCTTTCACTGGGCTAAAACAATGATGAATATATATAGGATATGTACTGTTACTACAGTACAAATGTTGGCACCCTATAAGATGCTTTGGAAGAGATTCCCTCACCTTTTTTTCTCCTATTTTTTTTTCATGAGAGAGAGAGAGAGAGAGAGAGAGAGAGAGAGATTCCCTGGCTCTTACAACCAACCTTGAAGTAAAAGATAGAACAGTTTTGGTGGGACTGGGGAAACTCCCATAAGTAGTGGTGGGAGATAAATTGGTGATCAAGTTTATAGTAACTAGAATAAATAAATTGATATAATAAAGAAATCTAGTGTCCCCTAAGCTCTTTTGAATTACTTCACTTTAATGGATTGTTTTTGTTTTTATTAAACTCCTTGTGGCATGGTAAGGCAAAAGGCTCATTATGATGATGCTATAAGACATGAAGAGCTAGATTTGTTTGTCGTGGAAATCAGCCTGGTAATTGGGTCAACAAGTTAGATGCTAAATACATGCAACTAGAAACCTAGTTGTAGTTTTTTCATTTACAGCTGTAACAAGCCATTATCATATGTTATTATCATAACACAATTGTCATTATCATAGCGCAATTAATCATTCAGGTAGAAGCTGGCCGCTGCATAATTAAAAAATGAAAAGGAAAAGAAAAAGGAAACAAAAGGAACTTGTTTGATCTAAATCCCTGTTTCAACTATTAGAAAAACAAAAGATGAAAGGTTAAGAAACCTACTTGAGTGCGACATCTTCTTAAAGAACGATCCTGTACAGAAGAATCTGAGTGGGCTCAACTCTGGCATTGCTTATAAAAAATAAACTTCACTGTCCACCTCTCTGTTTTATATTTCTGTCGCCACCCTTCAGCGCACTTCCAATAACTTCCAGCTACTTGGATTCTCAGTTCGTTGTTGATCCCTTCAGAAGTTCATTTTATTCGGAAACTGAGAAAAGTATTTGACTTGTGGAGGGAGATTATGGTGAACAGATGGGCAAATGGAAATCTTTTTGGTGTTTAGATGGCACCTCTAAACTTTTTTTTTTGTTTCTATTTTATTTTCAGAACAGAGAACAGATCCATCTGATATATAAATACTAGATTTAAGATTCTATGGTGCAGCATCCAAGACGCAAACCTGGAACCTTTTTTTTTTTTTGAAAAAAAGAGAGAGGAGAAGATAGAAGTGGTGTGACTAATAGGACACACTCATACGGCCATACATGGCCCATCTGATTCATTTTGGTTTCAGACGACTAATCCAAGCCCTTGTTAGTCCACCCCAAAGCCTTTGTTAGTCCACCACAATTTGATATCAAACTTAGCCAGGATAGATCATGAGAGCCCTAGAAGTGAAAGGGAGAAGGCCAACACAACTACCAGCACCTTGAACAGTCCTGCCAATTTGAACGTAAAACATTTTTCTCGGTGATTAGCCCGACGGTCAAAAAGTCTCAAAGTTTACCATCTTGGCCAGCTTTCTAGAGTTTCTAAGTATGACCAAGAAAAAAAGGAATTTTCAAACATTATAATCTGGATGCAGCATATCGAAATCCAGAATCCGAATATATGGTTCAAATCTATAAGTTGGAATCTGAATCTAGAAAGGCTTTTAGCTAGTAATTCCTAAACAGCAGTCAAACATGGCATCAATCACTCGTATCTGCAATTATAACGCAAACATCTTGAACACCCTTCCATGAACCTAGGTTCTCTTTTTTAAAAATAATTTTTTTTATATATATACCCTCCTAAATATATAAAATTATATGAATACTCTCATAAAATTACTTTTTACATATATATTCTTTTTCTTCTTCTTCTTCTTCGTTTTTTTAATATATATATCCGTACCATTTAACATCATTAAAAAATAAACGGCTTAAAATTAAAATGACTGAAATACCCTTATCGGTAGATATTGAACAAAAGTTATAAGGATATACACGCAAATAGAAACTTTATAAGGGTATTCATGCAATTTCTCATATTTAGAAGGGTATACATTCAAAAACTCTATTAAAAAAAAAAAATCAAAACTTCGCTAAAATTTGTTAAGTTTTTTATGATTCAGTTTGATCGACAATCAAAAAAATATTGAGTCACACTGTCAATTTTTATTTTTAAGATCTTGATTCGTTCAAGCTAGAATATTAGATTATTATTTTGGTATCTACATATTCTTCATTATTATTAAAAGATTAAAGCATATCGAATTTAAATTAATTATAGATGCTTAGATTAGTAAAATATTTTTTCGTGATTTGTAAATGTTGAATTATTGTTTGTTTTTTAGGCAAGAATTTCATAAAAGCAACATGATTTATTCTATAAGAGTTGATATTAACATGATTTAATCTTTTTTGTTATCTTTTTTTATTCATGAATTATCTTGACTAGATTTTGATCATTTTTATTGGATTTTTTAAATGTATACCCTCCTAAATGTATGTAATTGCATAAATATCCTCGTAAAGTTGCATTTGCATGG
This sequence comes from Phoenix dactylifera, assembly GCF_009389715.1. Classification (NCBI taxonomy): domain Eukaryota; kingdom Viridiplantae; phylum Streptophyta; class Magnoliopsida; order Arecales; family Arecaceae; genus Phoenix; species Phoenix dactylifera. Next base: position 12,006,310 of record NC_052408.1, on the reverse strand, counting down.
ATGTCCATATAAAGTTTTTTTTTTTTTTTGCATGTCTACCCATAAAGGTATTTCAATGATTTTAAATTTAAATCGTTTATTTTTTAACAACGTTAGATAATATAGGTACATATATAAAAAAAATAAAAAAAAGTATATATACAAAATAAGTATTTTATAAGGATATACATGCAAATAGTAATTTTACAAGGATATTCATATAATTTTATATATTTTTAAGGATTTATATTAAAAAAACTCAAAAATAAATCCTCATTAGTTTGAATCTATATTTCTAAGTAGAAATTGACAAGACACAAAACTGCATAAATCGAAGTTATGAATGGATACATTCATCAATACTTAAATCAAAAAGTATTTTCATCAACTAATAAGCTCGAATTAGATGAGATCATAGACATTTGCTAAAAATCAGTCTAATTATAACTCCTCTGCAGATAAGCTTAATATGAAGTCGATCCATCAATCTCATGGAACCATGCCTCTCTCCCTGTCAAATTAACTAGAGAGCACGGCAGAGTGGTCTCACCTGTTGACCGTCGACTTTCCTTTTCTTTTTTGTTGAACTCGACTCTTTCTTCTCTTCTACCACCAACCTGCACTAATGGCAAAAGCCATCACACACATGTATATATTCCTTGTTCAGAGGCGAACCATCCATCTCCAGCTCCCAACTACAAGGAGAGCTCACAAGGATCTATAACAACTTCATGGCCAACTCTCTGCACTTCCCTCTGTTCCTCCTGCTATCTCTTCTTGCTGCTCACAAAGCCTTAGCTTCTTCCCACAACCATGACCAACATCTGAGGTCCCTCCACTTCTCTCTCTTCCAACATGAAACTGTCAACAAGACTGGCTACATCGTTGTGGACGGCGTGGCCGGCCCCGGCATCAGCCAAACAACCACCCCCTTTGGCACCATATTTGTCTTCCGGGACAACATGACAGCATCCTTGAATGACTCCTCCAGAGTAGTGGGCGTTGCAGAAGGGACTTCCATAACATCGAGCTTCGATGGTCTTCGCAGCATATCACTTGCCAAGATCACCCTAAAGACCCATGGCTATCAAGGGTCAGTCTCCATCCTAGGATCTGTGCATAATACTAAGCCTGCTGACCTCCCGATCGCCGGCGGCACAGGGGATTTCATGTTTGTTCAGGGGTATGTGAGGTCGTCGCCGGTGGACTTGCAGGGCCTGACTGTTGTGTACAAGATTGAGTTCCATATCTACTGGCCTCCATATGCCACCAACGGCCCGAAGTAGTTGCAAGTGCTGCCTGAGCTGCATCAATACACCATCCCTAGATGGTTCTTATCTTGTATTTTGTTATGCATCTAATGTTGATTTGAGGGCTGAGGTAGTTAAAATAAAACTCTGTTTGTGTGGTCATGATGATATGATTCGAAGCTCAGTTTTTTCTTATTTTCATGAATCTATTTAGTAATATTCTGGGCACATCTCATCTCTTGAATTGTAAAAAGAGGCCAAATATTATCTGGTTAAAAGCAATGGAAGTCGAAGTCTAAAAGTACCATCACAAAATCACAGCTAGAGCCAACAATTTACTTCATTGTAAAAAGAAGGGCTAATCTGTGCTGAGATCCTTTTCCTAACCATGAAGATCTCTCAAACTAAGCTTGTCGTTGCTCCTCATCCAACTTGAGATCCAAGCTTGGATTGGCCAGTAGAGGTCCACGCATGGAAAAAGGATAAAACCAAACAACTTGCAGACTTAGAGATCATGGCAGGCAAAGCGAATCCACTGGGTGGAAATTGGGAAGGGATGCGAGAAAAGCAAGAAAAGTGATGATGGAGATTGCTAGCCAAAAAGCTTCAAACCAGAGGCACAGGATAACGAAGCATCACCAAAGATTTTTCCCATTTTATTTCCAATTCCATCTGAAGTAGAGGCAACCAAATCAGAATGGAGAGGACATCCGAAAACAATGAAAAGTCAACTGGTTATCAGCAAGTGCAGTGATCATACAAATTACATAAGGTAAGCTTATCGTTTAAAGTCACATGCCTGCATATTATATGCATTTTATTACATTATTACATCCATAACACACCTGGTATCCAGACTAAAGTGTTCCATCTAATTCTGAGACGACCATGATTTGCTCCTTAGATGCAAAGGATATTCCTCTCTCTCTGTGCAACAACCGCATGGAGCCCATTGCTTCAACGCTATGCATCAATTTACATGCCTGGCCTTACATTGAGCCGAGTTGCGAGCTTCTGACCGAGAGACTTGTCGCACTGCAACCCATAGAAAAATCAAGATAAATGCATGTAGAGAAAGTCTTGTATAAAATAGATTTCCAGAAGTTCTTTGTAGGCAGATCTCCCCACCCATCCACTCCTAAAATTCCACAAGCAAGAGAATGATAACAAATCTGTGATGATCTAGTATAAAGGTGTAGCATATGCATGAAAAGATTAAGAATTCTAACCTGAGACGAGTACGAGATCCATACGCTGCACATTTCATGAGTGACCCGGGGGTCAGACAATGCCTCAACCCACCGGTGGACAAAATGTTCTTGCCTGAAAAATCAGACAGTAGACGGGAAAAATTTAGTGAAGTTTGTTATGCATACATCAAGAAAACATTTAGAGAACAGACCTGGCTGAATCAGAGGACCCGTATCTTTCTCCAGGTTGATTGAAATTGTTCTCTTTATCAATTATACACTACATTCACCAGAAGAAAACATCATAGGTCTCTAATGACATAGCATGATAGTGCAAATTGGAATATACTATCTATGGTTAAATAGTTGAAACAAGAGACATCATATAAGATACTTTTCCCTCTAGTCAACCCCTACAGAAGTGTTCCCACAAAAGTATTGGGTTTTGGCATGAAATAAATGGGATTATTATTCCACTTTTTTGATGCTTAATATAACAATATTTGGATGAGATTAAAACATGCTGTGTAGTAAGTTTTCTTGGTCCTTGGAGAAACCTGAGTTTGTAGTGAGTGAGAAACCTGAGCTTGTAGCAACTACTCACGTAGGTTGTTGATGATTCCAGCAGAACAGTTTTAACTTTAGTTTAAGTAGATTGGTGTAAAGAGAGTTAGGCCAGACATTCATAAAGCTTGTATGAAAAATACAGAGCAAAGAAGCAATATGAATCACAAAACCATTAGGTAAAGGTAGATTTGGCACCGAGAACTCACCTTCTCACATTTTCCTGTAGGAACACGAGGTGGTATCAGAAACCTCTTGTGGAAAAAATTAATGCGGCGCCTTGGGCCGCATGCGCGTCTGCCAGCGGACGCCACGCGCGCCAGCATCCGCGGGCGCTGGCCAACCGTGTCCGCTGTCAGCGGACGCGTGCCAGCGTCCGCTGGCCGCAAAATTACCGCGGACACATCCGCGAAAGGCACGAACGCGTCCGTAAAAAGACTGATATGCCCCTGCTCTAAAACTCTATAAATACCTCCTATTTCATCCTACTCGGAACATGAAAAAATAGGAAAAAATACTAAAAAAATTATATAGAAAAGTTCTTCCTCCTCTTAGCCACTTCTGATTTTTATTTTTGCAATTTTGGTCAGGTTCGATTTGGCTTCTTCCGAGACGTACCGAAGAAAAAGTTTAGGATCGTCATTTCTCTGAGGAGGATTGCCGGGAGACCCGTACATGGGGGCAAACACTTCTTTGGATTGTTAGCAAGATATCACCTAAATAAGTAAATAAATCTAATAATTGCAATTAATAGAAAATCTTAAAAGGAATAATATATATATGTATATTATTCGGCATCAAAATAAATCTATTATAGTACAAAAGAAATCTATTCTAGCACAAAATAAATCTATTCATTTAATAAATTTAAATCACAAAATTGCAAATCCTACAGATCTACTAATATTAAATTTAACATAAAAGTAGGAGGAAATAGTCCGATTGAAGGCAGGTCGAAGCGTGTACATGCTGTCCCAAATAAGTGTTTGCCCCCACGTACGGATCTCCCGACAATCCTCCTCAGAGATACGACGACCTTAAACTTCTTCTTTGGTACGTCTCGGAAGAAGCCAAATCGAACACGATCGGACTTGCAGATCCAGCGAAACAAAATAAAAAAAAATAAAATAAACTTTGCTGAACAAAATTGCAAAAATAAAAATCAGAAGTGGCTAAGAGGAGGAAGAACTTTTCTCCAGAATTTTTTCAGTATTTTTTCTTGTACCGAATAGGATGAAATAGGAGGTATTTATAGGATTTTAGTGCAGGAGCATATCAGTCTTTTTGCGGACGCGTCCGCGCCTTCCGCGGACGGATCTGCGGTAATTTTGCGACCAGCGGACGCAGGCACGCGTCCGCTGTCAGCGGACGCAGTTGGCTAGCTCCCGCAGATGCCGCCAACAACATGCGCCAGCCTGCTGGTGCGCGCCCACGTAAATCCCAAGCGCCCGCTGGCAGACGAGCACGCAGCCCGAGGCACCGCGTGCGCATTAATTTTTCCCACACCTCTCAGCATGTTGAACATGATCGTATCTTGAAGGGAAATAATTCACCTGAAAAACATCATATTACAAAGTGAGCTCTGACCGCAGCCCCCCTTCCCTTACCGCCCAAAAAAATAAACAAACAAAAACAAAGAAAAAAGGAAGAAAAAAGAATCACCTAAACAGAGAGTAGAAAAGGTGATTTTAGTACCTCCTTATCCCTGTGCATGAAGTTCATAAAGTCATCATGGTGATTGTTGTGATAAGCACATTTGGGGGCATTCACTGGAAGCATCAAATAGTTTGGCCCAGACGGTGCCTCTAAGTATCAGCATAGGAGAAAATTCTAGTCTGGATTATTTTATCATCTGAGTAATGGATTCCAGGCACCACAATTGCCGGACAGAATGCGGGCTGTTCATCTTCTGCAAAGAAGTTATCAATATTTTTGTTCAAGACCATTCACCCAACAGGCTGGAGATGAACGTCTTCTGGACAGAGCTTGGTGACATCAAGTGGGTCAAAATCAAATTCATCTTCAGGGTCAGGAATCAGGATCAATGGTCTGGATGAAAAGCTTCCACTATGGACAATTTCCAACAGCGATAGAATCATACAGATCCTTGGTGGCATGGCTGTGGTTACTACCCCCAACAGGCAGCCTCATCATCCAACAAGCACTTCACACCACATGTTGGTTTCCAGTGGAACTTGACATAATGAGCTTTTCCATCCTTATTGATAAGAGTATAAGTGTTCACACCAAAACCTTCCATGTGCCTGTAGTCTAGCGGAATACCAGCATCATCAAAGAGAAAGGAAAGCATGTGCAAACTCTCTGGGTGGTGCGAGAAGAAATCTAGGATCCTCTAGTTCTCCTGTATGTGGGACTTTGGGTTCGGTTTGAGAGAATGAACCATATCGGGAAATTTTATTCCATCACAAATGAAAAACACCGGGAAATTATTTCCAACAAGATCGAAATTACCCTGAAGCCAATAAACAAATATGACAACAGTCATAATAGTGAATTTGATCATGTGAAAAAACAATTATTTTATTGACTTTTTGATCATTCATGTAGATAGCTTGATAGAAGTATAAGTTGAATTTACAATACTGAAATCAGTACAATAAACAGAATCTCGTACCTTCACTCCATTGTTATATTCACATACACATACAAAAAATTCACGAAGATAGCTTTTCATGAACAGGTGGCGGCATTTTCACCAGTATAAAACCAAGTTCAGAACTAAGTAGCAAACAGAGCACAAACTTATATGATGGGTTCTTCAATAAATCTCGAATCATGGTAAGTATATTTATTTTACCAGAAGGTATCGATCAGATAGTCACCTTGAATAACATTGCTGCTACTTAAGAATGCTTGCATATTCCAAGTTTTATCCTCGCACAGGTAACAAGATCCTACATGTCATTAACTAACCAAACAAATGGAAGAGAAATGAAATAATACAGAACCAGTAACCCACTCCAAGATCATATAGAAATTGTACACTACTGAAATGAAAATTTAATTCCACAGCATATTAATGGCATAAATAACAGTGCACCATGGAAGATAATAGGACGACAATAAACACAAAACAATCATACCTTTCACAAATTAAAACAAATAGGGGAAGGAAACTCTGAACCAAAACAAAACATTCCACAACAAAATTACAACTCAGAAGGATAAACCACAACCTGCAAATGAGTAGAACAGCCCACTTACCTCTCTAGTGTAGAACTTGACAGCAAAACCACGTGGGTCTCTCAAGGTTTCAGGGCTTCCACACTCATGAATAACGGTTGAGAAGCGAACAGTGATGGGGGTCTGAACCCCTGGGGCCCGAAGGAAATCAGCACAGGTGACGTGAGAAAGATCATGAGTGACCTCAAAGAAGCCCTTAGCACTAGCTCCCCTAGCATGCACAACCCACTCAGGGATGCGTTCCCTATCAAATTGAGCAAGCTTTTATAACATGATAATCCTCAAGAAGAATACGCCCTGTCCAATGAAAACGGATTAGAAAATTATGTGTTCTTGATCACTATCATAGGCATATTAGGTCTATACCTTATTTTGATAAAGCAGATCCAGAATTTTCAAATCAGGAATAACCAGTCTTAGGAAATGAGAATCCATTAAGCCAAATTAAATAGTTGAGATAAGGCTGATGGTTATGGTTTCGGTTACAGGAATAACCATTCTCTATAGTCTCTCCATGAAGAAAGATAAAGAACTATCAACACCATAAATTTATAGTTACTTTAGTTTCTGTTATTGAACGTGCATCAGCTGCATTGGTAATCTCTCAATCATGATTCTGCATACCAGGAATCTACGATATCAACTCAGATACAGGCAATTTATTATCCAATCTTTCTGATGCCTCTGCTGCTGTGCTATCTGTATCCTTGTACCAATCAGTGAATCTATAGCTCAACTAACAATCAGTTTATTTTCTTGTGTAAAGATCTCAATATGATTCTCTTAAATTTTGGTATAGGTGTTTGCAACAATCAATGCAATAGTCCATAAAACATTACAAGCATGAATTTCTAATGGGCCTAACATCCTTTCATCAAAAAAAAGAAAAAAACCGCTCCAAATAACTCTGGTCACTTTCAAAACCCATCTATTCCTATCTCCAGATTGGTACCCTCCGCTCTGGTACCCGGCTAAGGTCCTGCCCCATGTTGATGTGTTTCCTGGATGTATTCTTTCCTTTTTACCAGTAAGATACGTGCTAAGCGCAGGGTCTTACTCATAAGGTGCAAAACTTCTGAAATACTATAACTTTGCCTTAATACCTGAAGATACTACCTTCGCTGCAAAAAATATCCCAGTATCAAACTGTACTATAAAGCCTAGAATAACAGGGAAGCTTACCTTAAAAGCAGTTGCTTCTGATGCTGATAACCAATCAATTTCTTGAATTTTCCTACTTTGAGAAGGATCTATTTCATAGTCGGCTGTGCCGGTACTAGGCACCAGATAGGTTGCCCGACGGCACGGGTCGGTACGGGCCCGCATCATGTCGTGCCCGGCCTGTACCAATATAATAGAAGAGGCGGGAGAGAGGGCGAACGGGAGAGAGAAAAAGAGAGAGAGAAGGCAGAGAGAGGAAAGGAGAGAGAGGAGGGTGACAGAAGCCGACGGAGGGCCAACGGAGGCCGGGTGCGCTGGCCCTCTGTCGGCCCTCCGCCGGCCTCCCTCTCTCTTCCTCACCCTTCCTTCTCCGCTCGCTCTCTCTTTTCCTCTTTTTCTTTCTCCTTCTCCCCTCCGGAAACCGGTTTCGTTTTCATTGTTGGAACCGTTTTGATCTGCTGCCGGGATAGCTCGATACGACCGGAACCATCCGGTTTGGGACGGTTCCGCCGATCCTGATATATTTTTTTAATAAACGACAATTATCATACATTAAAGCAAGGAAGAAGAAATTTTGAACCCACATACAGTGGTTTGGACTATATAGTGCTCGGGGCCACCTAAAACTTTCAAAACCATAATCACACAACAAAGCACTGACAAATAAAGGACCTAAAATCTGTCATTTCCCCAAGTCCCTCGACAGCCTCTCCAATGCAAACACCTAAAAATATCCAAAAGACAAGCCATGCATCATTAACACAATAGCTAGCCCAATCTTCATACCAAAAGCAAAATTGTCACAAAATAACCGCAAATAGCTTACTGCTTAAAGATATCACAAAAAAACTACCCAATAAACAAAACGATTCACACCACTAACTCATTGATTCATGCAATACAAAAAATATATAAGAATCAATTGATAATAGAACCGAGCGATTTCACATCCATTAGAAATCATGAAGCAAAGATTACAAGAAAACCTCGTGAATCAAAGATAGATCAAATGTTACCTCGCGATCCGACCGTAAGTGAGGAATTGTTGTTCCAAACGGAGTTGGTGGTCAAAAAGGGGGCGTTGTGGGTACTCGAGGGGCGGTGCTGCATCAAATACAAACCCAAATTAGAGAAGTATATAATGGTGAGTCGCATTAGCTCAGCAAAGAATCGCCACTCGGTAACAATCGAACCTAATGCGATTGCAACCCGTAAACAGAAAGATCGAATCAAAACCTCAACCCATCAAAAGATCATGACAAAAAGAGATGAAAAAGAAACGATCTTTGAGGGCGAAAAAATCAAACCAGTGATTAAGTCAAGGGGGAAAAAAATGCGAGAACATCAAGAATCCTATCGAGAAATCGAAAATCTTGGATTGTTGGGGAAAAGATGTTACCTCGCAGGGATCCATGGGAAGAGAAGCGCGAAGCTGGACTTTCTTTCTCGATCTGGGATGGGATAAGAACGAGGAGGGCTCGCGCGTTGCGCGCTCGAGAGGACGTACCTAATGCGATTGCAACCCGTAAACAGGAAGATCGAATCGAAACCTCGACCCATCAAAAGATCATGACAAAAAGAGATGAAAAAGAAACGATCTTTGAGGGCGGAAAAATCAAACCAGTGATTAAGTCAAGGGGAAAAAAAAGCGAGAACATCAAGAATCCTATCGAGAAATCGAAAATCTTGGATTGTTGGGGAAAAGATGATACCTCGTAGGGATCCATGGGAAGAGAAGCGCGAAGCTGGACTCTCTTTCTCGATCTGGGATGGGATGAGGACGAGGAGGGCTCGCGAGTTGCGCGCTCGAGAGGACGTGGGAGGGGTTCTTTTGTTTACGAGAAACGAGGTGCGGTTCGCTATGCGGTCTGGGCCCCACCGTTGGGTATACGTGGCGGCTTTTCACGGGCGTTACACGCAGCGATTTATTCGTTCCGTTGCGCGTTGGCCACCGTCCAGAGTCTACGACCACACGGGAATTATTTAAAAATGGCAAGGATTATCCTGTAATGAGGACAGATAAATGAATTTAATCATATCTTTATCAAAACCATGTTTCTTTTTATATTTCACACATATGCCTTTTTTTTGCTTTTGTTTATGTAATTTTTCATTTAGCCATACAAAAATATAAAAACTGTATTTATTAAGAAAGGGATGGACAGGATTTCGTGCCTCATAAATTGAGATAATGGTTATTAATGGTGTGATAATTTGCCAAATCATGAAGGATTGGGGATGTATTTTTTGCAGAAAAGGACTCATTTTTTTTCAACCCGCTGAATCATTCATTGGTTGCTTTGAAGTATATACAGATAGATGCGTGTTGAATCATCCATTAGTTGTTTTGAAATATATGCAGATAAATGGATGAAAGAGTTCAGAGTGCTTTGAGATCTATATAGAAGATGATCCAATATTGAATTCACATGAAAAAAGACGAATCTTTTTTTCGTGCGAAAGATGTAACCCTGATCTAATTTTTAAGGCACTTGGTTAAATTTATAAGTGATGTCACGAGCGCTTAGGAGATATGTCTCAAAACTATAAATCTTTCTTTCATTGGAGATGTGTGTCGCCTCCAATGACAAAGCCACAACCCTCCACACAAGTATTACTACTGAGCTATTAGGAGGATTCGAATGAAAAAGAAAAGAAGTAGATAAAGAGATCAACAGGTTGCTGATTCCCCAAGAGATCACCTTCAATAGGTAAGCTTGTGAGGTAATAGTGCTATCATAATGCTCCCTTTCCGAACTCTTGCGCATCACTCGACTTTCCCACACAACATGGGCCACAAGTTACCTATAAAACTCGACCAACATCCGACAAATTCCTATATCTGCAGAAAATATAGCCCAACGAATTTGACTAGTGGAGCAACATAGCAACAACTTGTACCTCAGCATGTCACCTGGTACAAGGTTGGGTAAATAATTTGTAGGCACCCTCTTCCAATTTCGAAATAAAACGCCACCATTGGTTGCTCTCATTTATAATAGAATTCTTCACAATTATCATATACAGCAACAACCAAATATGCCACAGTGATCTTTATGCTATGCCAACTGCAAAGGAAACAAGTCCCCCCCAGCCCACAGATTTCTCTTTGTTAGTATCCTATTTGCTTTTCTCGGTCCATTGTTTCCGGACGGTATCCTTTCATCATAGCCAAGGCCAAGAGTTCATTCTGTATTTTGAGAAACGGCTCGTTGCATGTATTGACTCAAGCCGGCAGCCGTCTCGAAACCAAATCTAAAGCAACAATGACAGATAGGGACATCCATGAACAAAATACTCTCCTTTCTATAGGATGTAGAGAAATTTCTCAGGTTGATCGATGGAAAGTAACGCTTACGACATGGCAAGGAGAAAAGCGTTTATGATGAGCAACAAGCTAGAGCTGCTATCATGGGTTTAAATTTCTTGATTCTTATGTTGGGTTGGATGCCATCATAGGTCAGGTTTGGCTCATTTCTGCGGATTGAAGGCTAGATATGTGCTTCTGATCTAATTTTCGAAAAAGATTTGATCAAATCTAGTCCGTTTCTTCTAGATGTTTTGCAGACATAGTTGGAAGTACATCTCATATATCAATGTATGTATAGATACATATATACATACATATATGTACATATGTATGGATACATATATAGATATACATATACATACATATGTGGGTGGTGGATGGAAAGCTATCGTCCCATTTGAGTGAAGATAAAGATAACAGTCTCTTAATTGGAGTACCTCGTAATTGAAGATACAGCTCAGGTATTAGGTGGCTTGGCACCTGTTGTCCACCTCAAAAAAAGAAACAGGAAAACAGAGAGAGAGAAAAAAACTTAACTCAGGTAATTAGCATAAAATGTTCCTGTTCAAGGTTAATGCAAATGCTATGCTTGGACTTTTAGCAGAAACAAATCCAGCTATGGAAGCTGGACATGAGAAGGACACAGAGATTCAACTTCAAAATGTTCGTGGAAGTTTTTGATTAAGCCACATCTGTTCCAGCTCCATTAAACAATTTGATATCATTATAGAATTTTATATTGATTGCTAAATGATGGCTGAGAAGAAGTGACATTTCCGGTGCGGTAGTCGGATTTCACGATCCTTCATAGCATGAATACCATATTAGCAATTGTCCGATGCTACAAATAAGAAGATCAGTTCTTTCTATTTAAGAGTCCGAAGGTCCTTCCATGCGGATGTAGTCGTACATAATTCCCTGGAAAGGACCCTGGCTCCTAGGCTGTGTGAGAAATATGGTGTTATCACCTTGAACAAGCCAAGTACTTCGTACATCGATATTATACAACCAATATAATCCATGGATTCCATGTCTCGCAATTGCATTGTCCCTACCAATCAGCCCTGTTGCAAAGTGAGCAGGATTTGCTTTCGAGTCGTTGAAACGAACCTAAGAAAAAGATAGAGATTAAGTTAGTTCATCACAATATAATTATCATGTCGAAAATTTGAGAAAGAAAGCTTTATGAGCATACTTGTAGTTCAGAAAGTGTAACAGATGCAAGTGCCACTCGAAGCTTGTAACTTCCAGATTGATCAACACTGTCAAGATGAAACTTAATCTGCCATGTGGTTGGCTGATACGAGTTCTGATCAGTCTTCCTGAAAGGTAAGAGTAATTACAAATCAATTTCATTCAATGTTGGCGTAAAGATGTACATTGAAAAGAACTTATCACTTGATAATGAGTCAAATTCATAGTTACTTCGAACTTTATAGAAGCAGACATGAGGAAGACCAATGATAAAGGGTCGAAAGGATTTTAGAACTTGTCCAACTTGGTACTAATGTTGTGATATTTTTATATGCATTTCTAAATACGTGAAGGCAACATATCAAACACCAAAACAAATAAATCTATAATAAAATTGTCCAAAGATGTCAGAAGAAGGTTTTGTTCCAACTTTGCTTGTCCACACATCGTTAGTCACAAATGATTAACCATGAAAATACTAAACTTGGAATCAAAATCAACACCATTCTAAAGCTTGAAATTTAAAATCGCCAAGTATTTACAAATTTGAAGTCTATTGCAACCATAAAAGTAGTTACAAGGAAGAAGAGTATAAAGAACAAGCTTTAGTAATTAAGATCAAACAAGCCAAATGAAGAAATTAGGGTGTAGAAAAAGATGTAATCAGCACCACTGAACCTGAAAGTTTGTTCAAAATTGTTAAACTGAATCAGAGAGAGAGAGGCTGAAAATAGCACAAATTAATGTTGAGGAAACTTTACCTGGTAACCTGAGCAAAGAACCAATCTTTCTTATAGTCGCTGTCACCAACTGTATAGACAAGATCACTGTCTGGATATAAATCTGCATATCTCTCCCATAGGCCATATTGCCTAAATCTGTAAAAACAATGCAGGAGATTCTGTTTAATACTAAAATGAAGTACCAATTAAGAATACGACAGGTGCACAACACTAAAATAGGACATGATGATATCAAGTGCAGTCTTTTTTGAGAATAATCGTATTGAGTAGAGTCAAAGCGAAAAATATTGCCCTTCCTATGCCAATGCTGATCTCTGAAAATGAAACTACAATACTTTTGAATAGATAATGTTTATACCTATCAGCTGGATCACTGATGTAGAGTCTGTTCACATAGTTAGGATTTGGATCTGGAATATAGAATTCAGCAGCAGAACGGTCAGGGATGCCTATTTCCCATAAGGTGTCACCATCTCTTGGGGGTTCAAAAACAAGGTCACCCAAATCAATATTATTTCCTGTTTACCGAAGTTCAAAAATCATGAGATTTCCATAACAGATAAAAATAATCAAATGATTACTAAAATAACAAAGCACATGGTTACTGTACAATGACCTGAGGTGATTGTTATAGTTGCATCATATTTGTAATCCCCAATAAAGCCAGGAACCCATGCATAAAGATTATAATCTCCAGTTCGAACATTTGTAATTGTGAAACTCCCATTCGCATCTGCTCTGGTCCAAAATTGGTATCCCTGATACAATCATAATACATAAGATACTAGGATGTTCTTTTATGGCTCGTGTTTTGCTAAAACACAAAGTAAAAAAAAAAAAAAATCATTATGCATATCTTCTAATAAAAAAAAAGAATGCAAATTTTCATGGTCAACCTTGAGTTCTCTTTGCCATGATCCTGCTTCTCCTGGTAAAGCCAAACCAACATAAGCATCATTTGCATATATGTCATCACTATCTATATACCTGAGGAAAGTATCCCAACTTAATTATATGAAAATCATCTCACACCAACTGGTAAGCCCATTATTATGCCACTTATCCTAGAGAGTAATGCAAATTGCAAATCATGATAAAAAATGTTCAGAAGAGGCTTTATATTTCCTTTATACACAAAGAAAGTAAACCAATATATAGTTACCATAGTGGCCTATCCTTTTTTGCAAAGATTTTTTTTTTCACCACACAGTAATAATTTAAACTATATAAATGTATGAGAAAAAAATAACAAACAGGACTTACTTGATTTATATTCATATGCTCTTTAATATAGCTCAAACCAGAACAGCTAATCAACTTCTAAGCAAATATATGAAAGTGGAGAATGAAACCTACCTATCTCGGACTAGTAATTTACCACTAACAGACCCTCTTTGCAAGCACTTTTGGAAGTCCTCTGAAACTGGAAAGTTATAAGGCCAACTCTCTACTTCGCTCTGCATCTGAATATACAGAATAGAAGCAAGAAAGTGTAAGCATGATCCAGTTGCATCTACAATTAATGACACCAAGACCTTCCATATGTAAATTCATAATGAATTCATGCATTTACTTAAAAAAAAAAAAGCTTCATTTTATTCCTTAGTAGTACAAGAATTTTAAAACAGTTGCTCAAATTCAAATTTTGAGCAGACATATCGAATTCTTAGCATGAATATTTCAGAATTTGCAATAACAAAGAAAACCATGCACATCAATTCTCAGAGAAAGTTCCTGGCATGCAAAATGGTTTGTTTCAATAACAAAAGTCAGTCTATACATATAATTGTGAATCCATCATATACCTTTCATTGATAGTCCATCCTTTTTTTGTTATTACCATTTTTGGAAGAGTTAAATTGGAATGACACTATTTATTTCATAAAGTGATGGAAGATTCAGCTATTTTAAACATTTTGAAAACACCTCTCAAGGTTCAAAAATGGAACATACTCCAAACAAATGCATGATGTAACCACTAGGCCACAGCCCTGTTTGCAAGAAAAACCAGCAATTGACTTATCAAATTGGTTAGCATCTTCAGAGTTAATATGATAGTAGTGGGTGACCTCAATTCAGAAACACTCGAAGACAGCTCTTCATTTTTAATAATGCTAATAAGATTACATAATAACCTGAATTTTTGCATCCTCCCATAGCATTTTTGGATCGCTCTCATCCCAAGCGGAATTAAGGTAAATAAACACAGGGCCAAAAACTTTTTTCCAGTATTCTCCATTCCTGAATTTAGGCACAACATCTTGCCCGGCATAGTGAGCACTGACAAATACCTGAATATAGCAAGACAAACAATGCATAGATATTAAATATTCATAAAGATGTTTAAATCATAGGAAAAAAAAAATTGCAAGTCATTGTATCGGAAGAGTATTTATTGAGCAATAACAATTTCCATGGAATTTAATATAAATATAGTATTCTAGCCATTGATGTGCAAGAAACAGACATATGTCATCAAGATGCATTATGCATTACGCATTAAGTCATCAACTATCACATAAGAATCATGATTATGGAATAACAGGTGTAACACTATGAAGCAAAAAATATAACTGACAAGATATTGTATTTTCATCTGACGATGGTGGGGTGTGTGTGTGTGTGTGTGTGTGATTGTGTGTGTGTGTGTAGGGAGAGAAAATCCAACCAGAGAATTGCCTGCAAGAAATCCTTGGGGAAACACTTTCCAAGACTCAACCACGAAACCCCCTCCATTTGAAGGAGGGATACAACTGCAATGCTATAGCCCAGTTTGCTATATTCCCACACATATAGATTAAGTACATTGAAGACAAAGAAACTAAATCAACAAGGTTATAATAGTAAATGATGAAATGAATTCTTAGACAGAAGAGGTGATATTTCAGGCATATCACAAACTCTAAAATTCTAGATCAAGAACTTTCCAGACAATATCAACAAATATCTACTACAACAATTTCAGCTGAAAAGTGGTTACGTCCTTTTTTTTTGTGAGGGACAGCTTTTAGAAAACAAAAAATCATGTAAACAAACACATGGATCTAAATCTAAAATTGTAATGTATCCTTTCCATTTGTAATCGAAGTAAGTATCCTAAAGATGGTAAAGGGGGAAAAGAAAAGAAAACATCAAATAGCCACAGGAAGATTGAACTTCTGCATCTCAAGCTAATGAAATGCATAAGCATGCTTTGTAAATTGAAGCAGGTAGCAGGATCATAAATTGTCAGCTCAGTTGTGATGTAACACTTCTTGATACATAGCCACAAACATACAAACACCAGTAGAATTCTTTCTCTGTTCACATTAATTTTTCCATGTCTTCTCATTTGTTGTGTGCAAACAAAAGGATACTGTAATCTATATTATAATTTACTTCACTAAGGAGGAGTGTCACAATCTAATGTACTTTAAGAAGTTATAAATGACGCCAATGGGACTTGGGTCCGTCGGTTTGCACCTCTCTCCTCAACCAATGTATTAGGAAGAGGTTTTTGGTTTGATCCCTCATGGTGGCATTCCCACCGTATTTCGCATGAAAGAAAAAAAAAAGGAAGTTATGTATAGGTCATGAGGACATATTAAGACTATATACAGGAAGATGATATGAAGAAATTCCAACAATGATAACATATTGACATTACAAGATTTTTGGCCTGTCAATAATGTATACGGTCTTTTGACAGGACCATTATGCCTAAAGCTTTCTATTATGAAAGAGAAGCAGAAGCTAGAAAAAGACTAAATTAGAAAAATTATGATACTTACAGAAAGGGCGGTAGGACCAACATGAGAGGTTAGATTCTGCTTAACAGGCCCTCCTGCTCGGAACTCATCACTGGGTGTGATCTGCCAAAAGCCAATTGGAGGATCAAAACTTATCCATCCATGGACCTTGATGTCTTGATCTTCACAGGAGTATTGATACTTGTCATCCACCTAGATGGACATTTTCTTAAATCAGGTACCGTGTATGTAAATGGAAATAATAAGCGTGTAATAAGGGTTTTCTTAACATGTTTAGCTTACCTCTCCTTTGAGGTCTGGATTAATTGGATTAATGAGGAGGACAGCCTCAGGGTATGCTAATTGCTGACATCTTCCAGGCATGCGATCATCAGGCATGGGCATGATTCTCTGCCTATTGTCTGATATTGCCATGTAGTGAAACCTATAATTGCATACAAATTGGATAAATATATTCGCATAGAAATATAAAGTAAAATGAGCTGAGAGTAAATGAGCAAACTTAGTACTTTTTCTAAGATGGTTAAATGAAAATCAATTGCCATTATAGGCAATCTAAGTTAATGACCATTTTTTCCATAATTTGGGACATAAGCAACTAAGATTAAAAGAGGATGAGCTTGCTGCAATGGTAAGGTTGTTCCACTGTGACCTGAAGGTCACAGGTTTGACACATGAAAATAACCTTTTTTCCATGGGAGGCTAAGGCTACATATATTCAACCCTCCCCAGACCTTGTAATGGGGGGAGCCTCATGCACTAGGCTGGTCATTTAAGCAGCTAAGATTAAAAATCACATTGGGTAGGATCAGATGACTTATCTACATAACTGCGTATTAACTTATTAAAACATTCTTCATTTATGTAAAACTTTAATGGAGGGTAGTGGAAGTCCACTTACTTGTCTTTCCTAAGCTTGAAAGCAATCCGGGTTTCCCCTATATCGAAGTCAGGCCATCCTTCTAGGTGTTCATAGATTGCATAGGTGTAGAATCCTGAGCAGCCACGGAGCACCACAAACCTACAAACTTCTGTAACTATTAGTATCTCATAACCTTTCCAATTTCAAGAGGAGAATGGATGATTGGAACTTGATGCACCTTTTGTCTATGTTTAAGGGGACAAGTGTGCCTTTGAGGGACGGAGCCCATGATCTTGTGAATGAAACTTCTACTTGCTCTTCATTCTGACATAGTATTCTAAAATCTGTTCCTTTTATCCTGTAAGGCAATTTATAGGATCAACTATTATAAAATTTTATATTCAGGTTAAAGGTAGTAAAGAAAAAAAGCAAAGGAAGAGATTCACTCACACATCAAATATACCAGAGGTTTCAGTATCATTCCAGACAAGATCCCAATACCTAAATGCTCCGTGGAAACAAGGTTTAGCAACAACTTTAAAATGTCGTATCATTACAAGAGAAAATAGCATCTATATCTATCCTATGTTCATCCAAATTGTCTCACAAAAGTGACACTTGGTCTAATCTTATCCCCACTCAAGAACCAGACCGATAAACTGCAAGAAGTTAGCAGCTGAGTTTTCGGGCTCCAAGCATTTTCAAAAGCCCGTTCAGTAAGTGAAAAGAAACTTGGCATTCATAAAAATGCTCAAAATACATCAGAAGTCCACAAAAGATTGGGCAAAGTAATCAGTTTATGGAAGCAGTTCAACTAATACGATAAGTTCATGCATAAGGCTGTATCTGGATATTGATTTTTTTTATTTTAATTACCATTACACCTTTTTCTTTAATTTCTTTTTAAATCAAAAACTTTAGTAGGTGTTTCGCTGCTAAAAGGAGAAAAATTCAAACATAAAAAAAAAAAGATGATTGGGAGGGAGAAATCATCATGTTGAATTCCTAGTAAAATAAGAAGTTTTCAGTTTCATTCTGAAATTGTATATATCTGATCTGCATCAAAACAACCTAACACCCAGTTTTATAAAACCATATATCTTTTTTTAAAAAAAGAAAAAAGGGGGTAAAAGACATTCCATATTACACCAACATGCACCTGTGGCACAAATAACAAAAAGAAAAAGAAAAAAAAAGCTTATAGCATCAATATGCAATATTATATCTGACAAGTCATGCTATATATTCTCAAAATTCATGAGCTGTAGAGTATACAAAATTTCAGAATCATCTACTTTATGAATAAATCCAAACTACTTGGAGATTATTGTAACTATGATCCCAATATGATGCTACCTACCCTCTGTTATCTTCTTTATTAAGAACTTCCAGCAGATTATCAACACCATTATATCGAACTCCCGTTACGATCCCATCAGGATTTGACAGCGTCAACTGCAGAATGCCATTATCTATGATCACCTGCATTCATTCTCCATCAGCACCATCTTTTTACCCATTGGTAAACAACTAGACATCCAATATATAACTCAACAGCATGACAATCAAATCAAAGAGTCAGCACATACATGTCGATCTTGAACAACAAGCCTCACACCGATGGGCGACATGGCTTGCGAACACGAACAACAACCTCGTAACGCTTTCCTGCGATTGCATGAAAACAAGCATAAGCTTAATTGCACTTATATAATGCTAGAGATATACTTCATGACGTATGTAGCATCATCCATATGCGTCTCACCTTAGCTTTTGGATCGGTCCCATTGCGTTGGAGATTAGCTTGGGCTTTTTGTAGCAGGATCCAGATCTTTGCTCCAAGTGCGTTTTATTATGTCTTGGCTTGGAATCTAAGCATCCATATCTTTAAAGCCAAGACGGTTGTTTTGGAAACAAAGCATCCGGATTTTTTTCCTTTTATATTTCCTGCAGCCTTACGAATAGGACGATCAGAAAGAAGGGATCCATATGCAATTATCGAATAGGACAGGGGCTTCCATGCAAAAATCCTAAATGGCTGCATTATTAGAAAAATCTAAAAACGGGGTAAATGGGTAAGGTTACCGCTGGAGGAGACGACGGAGGTGGCGACGACGCAGGACTGGATGGCCGTATTCTCCCGGCGGTGAGCTGTTGCTTAAGAATACAGGCCAGCTCCAGAACGTTGGCCCACGTCTTCACGCGAAGAAGAACCCTAACAAGCCGGCGGAGACGTTGAGGGAGGGGATGGTACCAGTGGTGAGATTAAGCTTCATGATGATGATGCATATCATCGCCCCGAGGAGTCCGCTCACCGCGAAGGCGCGCACCGTCAGGTGCTCCCGCCACGTCGGCACCCGCTTCCCGTCGAACCGCTCTCTATCGACACCGCCTCCGCCGTCCTCCTCTTCCGCCTTCCGCCGCCGAAGCTGGTGGCTGCTCTCCTCCACCACCGCCTTCATCGCCAGCTCCTCCGCCTCGCCATCTCGCCATCTCGCCAGGCTTTCCTCCCCGGCAATCTCCTCTGGTCAGAGGTAATGTTCCAAAATGGGGAAAGGTTGGAGAAGGCCATAGAATGGGTGCTTACAAGGGAGCGGCGACGTCTGATGGAGACTGGACGGCAGTGATGACTGGTGCAACGCCACACCGGGGAGTATGATGACTTCAATGGGGATTGGAGATCCTCTTGGAACTTGGAAGTGGCGATCATTTTAACTGGGAACGAGTAAAGTTGCACCTGAACGGTTCACCTGGTTAAAGCCCGGGTTCGGGTGCGTTTTATGAGGGTGAAATTGTAATTGCGCTGCGAGAAGAAATTGGATGTATGAAGAATTGGATCTTCGAACCGGGCGTACAAAGTTCGGGGGATTGGACGGGGGATTTGTGAAAGAGACCCGTGAGGATGGTTTTTGGTTTGACCATCCTACCCACCAAAATAGTGGTTGTGGTTGGCCCACGTTCACATCTAACGGGTCGGATATTTTATTAATAAAAATTATTTAAAATAAGTTTAACTAATATATTCTTATTTATTCTCATATTTTTATATTTTTAATTATTTTAAATGAATATGAAACAGTTTATTATCAAGAAATAATATTTTTTATATCCTGGAAATCCATGCATGGTCCAATGAAATGTGCGAGGGAGATGTAATGGCAGGGGCAAAGTAGGCAGATCTCGTATGAGGAAGTCTGAATGGTTATGATTATCTTAGAAAAAATATTTTTTTATATAATAATGTTTAATTGATTTAAATATGTGTAGAATATTGTATCAAAGGCAGTATCCCTTAGAACCTTGTAAAATACTAAGCAGAGTGTTCTCCAAACAAATACTAAAAATAGAAATATTATTAATGTTTTGGAATTTCAAACTAATTTAAGTGGTTTAGAGAATACTTAAATTATGATGCTAAATTAGAGTTATTAATCATCTTTGCTGTTGCTTGGGAAATGATTATGAAATTGAAAAGTCATTATCTGATGTATAAAAAGCCGCCAACCGATGGTGACAGAAAAAAAATGGTGCGATTAAAGGAAACAAGGCACCTAATATCGAAGACCAACGGAAAAAATTAAAACAAAAGAAAATAAAAAAGGCAAAGAGAAACAAAAATTTTTAATAAGAATTCAATTGTGACTGCTGCCGCAAATAAGAATTTAATTGTGACTGCTGCCGCTAAAACCGCTGAAAACTTTCTCTGTTTACTTAGTATTTTTCTGACTTATGAATCAAAAGATTTTAAACCAATACACTTCGTCCAATGAACTGTTTCACGTCGGAGCTCGGTCTAGCTACAGCCATCCATCTTAAGTTACAGTTTTGCACAATCCAAACAATATATTGTCTGATGGGGATGACTATTTTTGGCTAATGTAGCAGTATAGAGCATTTCAGTTTATATATATATATATATATATTGGAAGGTGAATAGGATAATTGTTTTTTTCGCTGCTCAGTATTTAGAAGAGGTTCTATGGCCTTTCTAGGGAATATCCTCTGCTTTCGGCCGCCGAAGGGTAATCTCATGTAGAGCAGTAATCCATAAAAGACACAAAAAAAAAATCTTACTTATATTTATTTTATTATTTACAAAATCAAAAGAAGGCTGGTGGTTGGAACTTTTTATTAAAAAAAAAAAGTTATGGCAAGAATTAGGTATCTCCACCATGTTGTTCGTACGTGGGTTTCATTCGAGGAATTGATGTGACAGAGAGAAAGCACGCCTTGGAGTTGGTGTAAGAAAAATAATAGATGAAAGAAGGAAGAACTTATCAGTTGAGGCGTGATTTCACTGTCCTTAAGAATAGATCGCGCCCCTCGGAGATTGAATCTCGGTGTAGCAGGTAATGGCGGCCTATCCTCCAGGATACAACAACTGGATCACTCCAAGCGTACACTCGCAGATGAAGTGACGGTCGAACAGCCCAGAACCGCGCTCTTGGAATGACAACAGAGAAGAAAACAGGGAGACTCTTCTCGGGAACAAGAAACAGAGAGAGGATAGGTTGGATTAGATAACTCTATCGGATCTGATAGGGTTTAAAAAGAAATGAAGAGGCGTATTTAAAAGACACATCGTTTTATGTTTTTAAAGACGCGACGAGACGCGACGTTTTATCAAGAGATAACCAAAGAGCTGTTTTAAAGACGCGACGTTTTATTCAAAACAATTCAAAAAAATAAAACGGCAAAAAGAAACCTGGCTCAAGCCCACACCCGCGGGGGGGGGGGTCCCCCTGCGCGTGATAATCGCAACGCGCCCGGTTAAACGTTTCCGGATCGGATTCGCCAATTTTGGCTTGGACCTCCATTGGGCTCATGCGCGCGTGGGCTACTTTCTTTCTTTGCTTCACCAAGTTAGAAAGGCTGAATACTACATAAAGACCTTTTAAGTTTTATCTCTTTCCAATGTGGGACTAAAGGAAGTACACTAAACAAAAAGGCAAAAAGCAAAGAAGGGCAGAATTGGAATTTTAAAATATTCCAACAATCCCCCACATATTTTAAAATTCAATAATAAGTTAACGAGCGCGAGAGTTTAATGCATCAAAAATGGTGTCTTTGAGACTATGAACCATGTTTTAGGACTAGTAAGTATGACTTACAGAACTTTGGTGAAATAAAAATTTCTATGAACCAAAAGTCCTTCATGTAAATCAGTGACCCATAGACCACATTGACCTCTAAAGTTCTGGGCTTGTTCTAAACGGGTTGGTGCAAATAGGCCATGCACCTTACCTGGATATTCATGAGTGCTTTAGAGAACTGCCTAATTCTCATAGGAAGCGGCCCCACTCCCACACCCATATAGGTGGATCCATCAAGTGTGTACTGCAGGTAGACACACCATCCTAAAGGACTATGGTATCCATTAAGAGCTTTACCTCATCCTTATCTACTGCAGTTTGCACTATCTACACCATAGGGATGGATTTTCAAAATTAAATATGATAGTGTACTCACAGTCAACTAGCGACTTGTTATTACCCATATGAACATGCTTCATGGGATCTCCAATCACACATGTTGGGTTTCTGTCGTTATTGACTTTGATATAGGCATTAGTCCCATCCCCCTCGATGTTTCACTCACTAGTTTTCTACCTAGTGGTTTTGTCAAAGGATCGGCCAAATTCAACTCTGACTTTACAAACTCAAGAGATATAATCCCATCATCAAGCAGCTGCCTTACAATATTATGTCTCAACCTTATGTGTCTATTCTTCCCATTATAAACTTTATTCTTAGCTCGATATATAGCAGCTTGGTTATCACAAAGAATAGACACAGAAGGTGTTGGTTTATTCCATAATGGAATATCTCCCACAAGATTTCTAAGCCATTCAGCTTCAGAACCTGCCTTTTCTAAGGCAATAAACTCGGACTCCATTGTAGACCGAGCGATGCATGTTTGCTTGGATGATTTCCAAGATACTGCACCCCCACCAAGAGTAAAGATATATCCACTCGTGGATTTTATCTCATCTGAATCAGAGATCCAATTTGCATCACTATACCCTTCTAGTACAGCTGGAAATCCACGATATAACAAACCATAATTAATGGTTCCTTTCAAGTACCTTAGTACTCTATGAACAGCACTCCAATGGTCCTTACTAGGATTATGAGTATACCTACTTAATCTTCCTACTGCATAAGCAATATCAGGACGAGTGCAGTTAACTAAAAACATTAAACTACCAATGATGCGAGCATATTCTATTTGTAAAATACCATTATCTTTATTTTTCCTTAAATGTATACTAGCATCATATGGAGTAGATACGGGTTTACTATCATAATGCTCAAATTTTCTTAAAATTTTCTCAATATAGTGTTCTTGTGATAGCATAAGTCCATTAGAACTTCTTGTTATTTTAATCCCAAGAATTACATCAGCTTCACCCATATCTTTCATATCAAAATTTGAAGCTAAAAATTTCTTAGTATCTATAACTATATTCAAATCAGTTCCCATTATAAGCATATCATCAACATACAAACATATGATCACAACAACATTATTAACAACCTTACTATAAACACACTTATCAGCCTCATTAATTAGAAAGCCATTAGATACCAATACTTTATCAAATTTTTCATGCCATTGTTTAGGTGCTTGTTTTAATCCATATAAGGATTTTACTAATTTACAAACTTTGTGCTCATTACCAGGAACAACACAACCTTCAGGTTGTTCCATGTAAATTTCTTCATCTAATTCTCCATTCAAGAATGCAGTTTTTACATCCATTTGGTGAATTACTAAATTATGAATGGATGCTAATGCAATGAGTACTCTAATAGATGAAATTCTAGAAACTGGTGCAAAGGTGTCAAAATAATCAATATCTTTTCTTTGTGAGTATCCTTTTGCTACTAATCTTGCTTTAAACTTATCAATTGAATTATCTGGTTTTAACTTTCTTTTAAAAATCCACTTACAGCCAATTGATTTAGCACCTGGAGGCAAATCAACTAAGGTCCATGTATGATTAGACATAATAGACTCTATTTCATTATTAATAGCCTCCTTCCAAAAAGGTGCATCAGCTGAAGTTATTGCTTCTTTATAAGTTTGAGGTTCATTATCAACAAGAAAGGTGTAAAAATCATTTCCAAAATTTTTCTCTTTTCTAGTTCTTTTACTTCTTCTTAAATCAATTTCATAATTTTCATGTGCCTCCTTTTCTTGTTTATTATGAGACTGAGAGTCAATTTTTTCTTTACCTAGTTTCATAGGAAAGATATGTTCAAAGAAATCAGCATTTTTAGATTCTACTATAGTGTTGGGTTCCATAATATTAGATTCACATTTTAATACCAAGAATCTATAAGCAGCACTATTTAATGCATAACCAATAAATAAGCAATCAAAGGTTTTAGGTCCCAACTTTCTTTTCTTTGGTTCAGGTAATAAAACTTTGGCCAAACACCCCCACACTTTAAGATATGTAAGGTTAGGTACATGACCTTCCCAAAACTCATAGGGTGTCTTACCAGATTTTTTATAAGGTATTCTATTTTGAATGTGACAAGCAGAAAGAATAGCTTCCCCCCACAAATAAAGAGGTACTCCTGAGCTTATTAACATAGCATTCATCATTTCTTTTAGAGTTCTATTTTTACGTTCAGCAACTCCATTAGATTCAGGAGAATATGGTGGGGTAATCTCATGGATTATACCTTTATCTTCACAAAATTTATTGAAGAGATTATACTCATATTCTCCTCCTCTATCAGTCCTTATTCTTTTAATTTTCTTATTAAATTTATTTTCTACTTCAGTAACATATTGCTGAAATTTTTCAAAAGTTTCATCTTTAGTCCTAAGTAGATATACCTTAGTGTATCTAGAATAATCATCAATAAAAGTTATGTAAAATCTTTTTCCTCCTCTAGTTGGAGTGTTTTTCAAATCTCCTAAATCAGAATGTATTAATCCAAGTAATTCAGTTTCTCTTTCTATTGACTTATGACTCTTTTTAGTAGATTTAGATTCTACACATACTTCACATTTATCATTCACATTTCCAAAGGTAATATTATTTAACAAGCCTAGGTCTTTCATTTTCTTGATATAAGAAAAATTAACATGTCCTAATCTACCATGCCATACATCAACAGAATCAATCAAATAAGCAAAAGATGATGCATTTTCATTCATAGTTTCGGTTACATTCAAGACAAATAAACCCTGGTTACAATAACCCTTCCCAATGAAAACATTGTTCTTAGTCATTACAATTTTATCAGACTCAAAATACACTTTAACTCCAGCCTTTCCTAATAAAGAAACAGATACTAAGTTCCAACGGATATTAGGAACATGCAGCACATCATTCAGGGAAAGGACTTTTCCTGATGTTAGCTTGAGGAGTACTTTTCCTTTGCCAACCACTGGCGAGGGTCTCGAATCACCCATGAACACTTGTTCCTCGCCTTCATTCAATGGAGTGTAGGAAGTAAACGCACTTCTATTTCCACAAATATGTCTGGTAGCCCCAGAGTCTACCACCCAGTCCTTTGCTCCCATAACCATGTTGGTTTCAAACACAACTGCTGCAATAATATCTGTCTCCACCAAGTTAGCATTTGGTTTAGCAGATATATCATTCCTTTTTCTAAACCTGCATTGATTAGCATAATGTCCAGGTTTTCCACAAACAAAACAAGTTCCTTTTCTTTTAAAACCTGGACCTTGGAACTTAGGTTTCTTATCATTTTTGAGATAAGGCTTCTTGGACTTTGAACGAGACCCACCTGGTTTGCTGACTATAACATTGGCTTTTGAAGTCATTTCCTTGGCCAATTGTTCTCGGTCTCTGACTCGATTTTGTTCTTCTATTCTAATATGAACAATAACATCTTCAAGACTCATATGTTTCCTTTTGTGCTTCATGCTATTTTTATAATGTTTCCAAGACTCAGGTAATTTTTCAATCAAACAGCCGGCTAGGAAAACTTCTTGAAGCATTATATCTTCATTTTTAAGATCAGTGACTAATCTATGAAAATCATGTATTTGGGATGACACATCCCTATCCTCGGACATTTGAAAGTGCAGAAAATTTCCTATAGCATATTTCTGTACTCCAGCATCTTCTAACACATATTTTTTATTTAGATTTTCCCAAATTTCTGCAGCTTCTTTGTATGAACAGTAGACATCAAAAAGTTCATTGGACAGTGTACTCAGAATTGTGTGTCTACAGATTTTATTTCCATGTTCCCACTCTTTGAATTTAGTGTCAAAATCTTCAGACCCTTCTATCGGTTTTGACTGATTTAAATACTGAGCAAAATTAAGCATATCCAATGCAGAATAAACACGTTCTTGCCATCTCTTAAAATACATACCATTGAAACTCTCAATTTTAGAAGTATCAGGAATTGATCTAGCAGTAATCATAGCAGAATCCATGCCGATCTATTCTTAAGATTGTAAGAAAAATAATAGATGAAAGAAGGAAGAACTTATCAGTTGAGGCGTGATTTCACTGTCCTTAAGAATAGATCGCGCCCCTCGGAGATTGAATCTCGGTGTAGCAGGTAATGGCGGCCTATCCTCCAGGATACAACAACTGGATCACTCCAAGCGTACACTCGCAGATGAAGTGACGGTCGAACAGCCCAGAACCGCGCTCTTGGAATGACAACAGAGAAGAAAACAGGGAGACTCTTCTCGGGAACAAGAAACAGAGAGAGGATAGGTTGGATTAGATAACTCTATCGGATCTGATAGGGTTTAAAAAGAAATGAAGAGGCGTATTTAAAAGACACATCGTTTTATGTTTTTAAAGACGCGACGAGACGCGACGTTTTATCAAGAGATAACCAAAGAGCTGTTTTAAAGACGCGACGTTTTATTCAAAACAATTCAAAAAAATAAAACGGCAAAAAGAAAGGCAGGGGGGGGGGGGGTCCCCCTGCGCGTGATAATCGCAACGCGCCCGGTTAAACGTTTCCGGATCGGATTCGCCAATTTTGGCTTGGACCTCCATTGGGCTCATGCGCGCGTGGGCTACTTTCTTTCTTTGCTTCACCAAGTTAGAAAGGCTGAATACTACATAAAGACCTTTTAAGTTTTATCTCTTTCCAATGTGGGACTAAAGGAAGTACACTAAACAAAAAGGCAAAAAGCAAAGAAGGGCAGAATTGGAATTTTAAAATATTCCAACAGTTGGTAGGCATGGGAGTTCATTAATTGCTCAATATCAAACAAATCTTGGATATTGTCCTACTGTTTTTGATTTTAGAGTAAAAAAAATAAAATTAAAAAATAATTAGATGCGTGTTCCATCCCAAGAGTCTCACTCAATGTGAATAACTTGGACTAGTTTGAAACTCAAATTCAGAATTTTCACTTGAAGAGAATTCTCAATTACGTAAAAATTAAATAGGCTGAATCCTTGGACAGACGCCACTTAAAATTCAAATCCAGAATCTATGACTTATAAGAAGATAGGTATCATCACCAAGATAAGTATCGGCATCCCATTGGATCTTTTGCAAGTGGGACACTTTGCAAGTAACACCATATTGTTCAGAAAACAAAAAAAATATAATCATTTTTTTTTCCTACTTGCAGTTTATGTAGTTTATTTTAGATTTACCATTCATTTGCTATGCTACTTAATGAAATAAAATATAAAAATAACCAGAAAAGAAGCTACAAAAGATACACTATAAATGAATGAAATAGTTTTTTTTCTTTGTAGTGCATCACAAGGCTAAACATTAAGAATCCTATTGAATAAACGAGAACTCAAATCAACTCTCACATTCTTAACAAGGGCTGGAGGATAGAGATCCGTCCATGTAATAGATCATGTGGCTTGAACCCCTTCTTTGAAAATTCAGCCTGCCAATTGATTGACTTCCTTGCATACGCAAGCACATAACATAAACAACAAGGGTTCAAGGTTGGATTGCATGTAGATGTGGGTGTGGTAAGAGCTTTGTTGATAGCCTCTATACCACTCTAGAGTGCCCTTCAATCCAAAATCTTTGAAGCACGAAGATTGATCCTTGCAAACCGGACTTCATCTCAAGCACCATGTAGCTCTGCATCTACCAGTCTAATAGAGTGAAGATGTCTCAATCCTCCAACCAATATACTCCCATTCTCACCTCTATTGACAGCCACAACCCACCAAGAAGAATTCTCTTGGAGGGGCCCATCAAAATTAACCTTTACTACTGAGCTTTGGAAAATTCGAATTAAAAGCAAGAGTAGTAGTAGAAGATATCAATACGTTAGTGATTCCCAAGAGATCAGCTTCAATAGGTCAGCTTATGAGGTAATAATCCTATCGTAATGCTCCTTCAGTTCAAGTGGGACAACAAATTCTTGTTCGATTTTGTTGTGTACTTTTGAACACTTACTCAGCCCTTGACAACTATATTTCAAGCATAATATAGGCCACAAAGGACCTCGAAAACTTGACCAACAAACCTGTAACGACCTAAGCTTCATCCAAAAAGGCTAACCAAAAGATGTTATTTGGTTTTTTTGGTTGTGAATATGTACCTAAGATCTACCCAATACATGGTCGAATAGGACTAAATATATGCCTGCATGGGTCTTTACAAACTCTCCTCATTTAAGTCCAAGCTCATCACCAAGTTAAGGGTCTAAGTCCATTTAAATTCAATCACAAGTACTACAAATCCAATCACAAGTATTATAAATTTAATCACAAATATTACAATTAGCTCGTAGTTAACCTAATTTATAAACACATAAGATCTTACCTAAAAAGGTTGTCTAGAAGGTATTATTTGGATTCCTTGGCCTTGTGTAATTATCCAAAATCTATATGGTGCATAGCCGATGTGGGATTAAATACGAGCTATACATAGGTCTTAACATACTCTACTCTTTAAGCCTTGGTGTCCTCACTAGTATATAGGTCTAACTCTATTCAAATTCAATCACAAATACCGCAATCAGTTCAAAATGGAAGCACATTGTATCTAGGAGGCCCTAAGATGTACCTACATTGGAGGGATACTTTTTTATGGAATAGCATGAAAACAAATATTGCTCAGTATATCTACCAGTGTTTACTAAGCCATCTAAATCTTAGATGACAGGCTGAGGGTCTATGTCTTGGACTTAGGAGATGCATGGGAAAGTCCTTAGTCAAAAATAGAGTTTTTTTGCAATAATAGTTATGAAGCAAGTATTCGGAGGGTTCTTTTTGAGACATTATCCACCAGGAAGTGCAAGTCTTCTATTTGTTGGGATGGTGTGAAAAAGAGGAATTATTGGATGCATAGTTACTGCAACGAACTATGGAAAAGGTGCAACTTTTCAGGTTGTGGCTTTGCATAGCTCAAAGCAGGTAGAAAAGTTATGAAAACTAGAGTTGGAATTTTAAGTAGAGGATCATATTTTTCTAAGGTTATCTCCTATTGAAGGTGATAATATTTGGGATTCGCAATAAATTGAACCGTAAGTATGTGGATCCATTTGGAATATTAGATAGGGTAGGAAAGATAGCATATCGATTGATATTACTACCAGCTCTATCAAGCTTACACAATGTGTTTAATGTGTTGATATTAGGGAAGCATGCGCTGAACCCTAGCCATGTATTAGAATATAAGTTGCTACAACTTCATGAGAATGTGACCTACGAGCAGCACCCAGTATGGAATGTGGATAGGAAGGATCAAATCTTTGAGGAATGGAATCATTCATTATGTAAAAGTTCAATGAAATAATCACACCAAAAGGAAGACTACTTGGGAGCTCGAAGATGAGATGAAAGCTAAGTACCCTCAAGTTTTTGAAACTTCTAGTAAGTTAATTTCAAGGGTGGAATTATTTTTAATAAGAAAAGAATAAAATTACTAGTCTATCTACATCGACTTGGACCAGACCAACACAACCTGTATCTTGAGCATGTGCTTTGCATGTGATGGAGCCCTATCAAGACTCCCAATGAGAGTCAAAAAGCTTGACAACTCCTGTTGGAGTCAGAGTTCCAAAGGCCGCCGAAGGTACGAAAGAGTTGGCTGTGCTCATGCCAGAGCAGTGTGAGCAGCCGATGCACCACCAAAAAAAAATAAAAGAAAAGAAAAAAAAGTAAAAAGAAAAAAGTAACCAAGAAGATCAATTATTTCTATTTAAGAGTTTGAGGGTCCTTCCATACGGATGTAGTCATACATAATTCCCTGAAAAGGGCTCTGGCTGTTAGGCTGAGTGAGAAATATCGTATTATCACCTTGAACGAGCCAATTATTTTGTATATTGATATTGTACAACCAATACAATCCATGGATTCCATGTCTTGCAATTGCATTATCCTTGCCATTCAGCTCTGCTGTAAAGTGAGGAGGATTTGCTTTCAAGTTGTTAAAATGAACCTTAGCCAAACATAGAGATCAAGTTAGTTCATCCCAATATAGTTATCACGTCATAAATTTGAGTGAGAAAGTTTCATGAGCATACTTGTAGTTTAGAATGAGTAGCAGATGCAAGTGCTACTCGAAGATTATAACTTCCAGATGGATTAACACTATCAAGATGAAACTTAATCTGCCACGTGGTTGGTTTATATGAGTTCTGATCAGTCTTCCTGAAAGGTAAGAACAATTACAAATCAA
This sequence comes from Phoenix dactylifera, assembly GCF_009389715.1. Lineage (NCBI taxonomy): Eukaryota > Viridiplantae > Streptophyta > Magnoliopsida > Arecales > Arecaceae > Phoenix > Phoenix dactylifera. The sequence continues at coordinate 11,975,479 of NC_052408.1, read as the reverse complement.
TTTCATTCAATGCTGACGCAAAGATGTAATCTGGAAGGAACTTATTACTTGATAATGAGAGAAAATCATAATTAGTTCAAACGTTTACAGAAACAGACGTGAAGAAGACAAAAGAACTTGTCCAACTTGGTGCTAATGCTGTAATTATTTTATATGCATTTGTAAATGTGGGAAGGCAACATGTCAAACACTAAAAACACATATATCTAATTATATATAGTAAAATTGTCCAATGTTTATCAAAAGAAGGATCAGTTCCAATTTTGTTTTGCTTGCCCACACATCATAAGTCGCAAATGATTAACCATGAAAATACTAAATGGCGAATCAAAATAAATGCCATTCTAAAGCTTGAAAATTGAAATAGCCAAGTATTTGCAAATTTGAAGTCTATTTACAACCATATAAGTAATTACAAGGCAGAAGAGTATTAACAACATAATTTGGCAACTAAGATCAAACCAACCAAATGAAGAAATTAGGGTGTTAAAAAAGATAAGTCAGCCAGTGAACCTATAATTTTCTTCAAAATTGTTGAGCTGAATCTCCTTTGAAAAGAGCATAAATTAAGGTTGAGGAAATATTACCTGGTAACTTGAGCAAAGAACCAATCATTCTTATAGTCGCTTTCACCAATTGTATAGACAAGATCTCTGTTTGGATATAAATCTGCATATCTCTCCCATAGACCATATTGTCTAAATCTGTAAAAGCAATGCCGGAGATTCTGTTTAATAATAAAATAAAGTACCAATTAAGAATACGGCAGGTGTTCGACCCTAAAATAGGACATGATGATATCAAGTACAGCCCTTTTTTGAGAAATAATCGCATCAAGTAGAGTCAAAGCGAAAAAGGTTGCCCTTCCTATGCCAATGCTGATCTCCAAAAATGAAACTACACTACTTTTGAATAGCTAATATATACAACCTATCAGCTGAATCATTGATGTAGAGTCTGTTAACATATTTGAGATTTGGATTTGGAATATAGAATTCAGCAGCAGAACGGTCAGGGATGCCTATTTCCCATAAGGTGACACCATCTCTTGGTGGTTCAAAAACAAGGTCACCCAAATCAACATTATTTCCTGTTTACAGAGGTTCAGAAATCATGCCATAACAGATAATAATAATCAAATGATCACTAAAAGAACAATGCATATGGTTAATGTACAATAACCTGAGGTGATTGTTATAGTTGCATTATATTTGTAATCCCCAATAAAGCCAGGAACCCATGCATAAAGATTATATTGTCCAGTTCGGACATTTCTAATTGAGAAACTCCCATTGGCATCTGCTCTGGTCCAAAATTGGTATCCCTGATAGAATCAAAGTACATAAGATACTAAGATATGTTCATTTATGGCCCGAGCTTTGCTAAAACAAAAATAGAACCTAAAAATATCATTATGCATTTTTTTAATAAAAAAAACATAAACTTAAATGGTTAACCTTGCATTCTCTTTGCCACGATCCTGCTTCTCCTGGTAGAGCCAAACCAACATAAGAACCATTTGCATCTATGTCTTCCCCATGTATGTACCTGTGGATAACATCCCAATTTAATTATATGAAAATCATTGCACCAACCAATAAGCCCATTATTATGCCTATTATCCCTAGGGACTAATGCAAACCATGCAAATCCTTACGCGAAAAGAATTTTTTTCTTCACCACACAAGAATAATATTAGGCTGTGTAAATGTATGAGAAAAAAATAACAATCAGGACTAGATGAATTGAATTTTTATGCTCTTCAATATATGAAACTGAAAGAGCTAGTAAACTTTGAAGAAAAATATATGAAGTGGAGAACCAGACCTACCTATCTCGAACTAGTAGTTTACCACTAACAGAACCTCTTTCTGAGCTCTTTTGGAAGTCCTTTGAACCCGGAAAGCTATAAGGCCAACTCTTGACTTCTCTCTGCATCTGAAAATATAGAATAGAAGCAAGGAAGTGTAAGCATGATCCAATTACATCTACTATTAATTATAGCACTACCTCCCATGTGTAAATTCATTATGAATTCATGCATTTACTTTAAAAAATGCTCATTTAATTCCTTAATAGTACTATAATTTTAAAACAGTTGCTCAAATTCAAATTTTGTTCAGAAAAATTGAATACTTAGCAAGAATATTTTAGAATTTGGAATAACACAGAAAACCATGCACATAAATATTCAGACAATGTTTTTGGCACACAATGGTTTGTTTCAATAACAAAAGTTAGTCTACATGTATAATTGTCAAGCCATTGTAAAACTTTCATCAAATAGTTTATCCTTTTCACTATTAGCATTTTTGGAAAAGTTAAAGTGGGATCTGATGGAAGAATCATCCATTCGAACATTCAGAGAACACTTCTCAAGGTTCAAAAATTGAAAATACTCCCAAAAAATGCATGATGCGGCCACTAGGACCCAGCTGTTCGCAAGAAAAACCAGCAATTGAATTATCAAATTGGCTAGCATTTTCAAAGTTAATATGGTAGTAGAGGACGACCTCGATTAATAAACACTGCAAGACAGCTCTTCATTTCTAATATGCTAATAAGATTATATAATAACCTGCATTTTTGCATCCTGCCAGAGCGCCTTTGGATTTTTCCCATCTGAAGCGGAATTAAGGTAAACAAACACAGGGCCAAAAACTTTTTTCCAGTACTCTCCATACCTGAATTTAAGTACTTCCCCGGAGTAGTGAGAGCTAACAAACATCTGAATACAGCAAGAATACATAGAATATCAAATATTTATAAGATCTTCAAATGATAGGCATAAAATGCAGCAAAACCAAAAAACAAAAATTTCAGTCATTGTATCAGAAAGAGTCTTTATTGAGCAGTAACAAGTGCGATGGAATTTAATCTAAACACAGTATTGTAGACATTGACATGGAAGAAACAGATATATCTTAGATGACATGCATTTTGCGTTAAGTCATCAACTATCACATAAGAATCATGATTTGAGAATAAAGGGAGCAACATTTTGAAGCCAAAAATATAACTCAAGATATTGTATTTTCAACCGAAGATAGAGGTGTGTGTTGAGTATAGGGAGGGAAAACCCAACCAAAGAATGTATGCACCAAATCCTTGGGAAAATGCTTTCCAGGACTCAACCACAGAACCCCCTCCATTTGAAGGAGGGATACATGTATAGGGCTATGGCCACCTTGCTATATTGCCTCACATACAGATTAAGCAGATTGAAGACAGAGAAATTAAACCAACAAGGCCATAATTGTAAATGATGAAATTAATTTTTAGGCAGAGGAAATGATATTTCAGGCATATTACAAACTCTAAATTTCTAGATCAAGTACTTTCCTTAAACTATCAATAAATATTTATTACAACAATTTTAGCTGAAAAGCTTTTTTTTTTTTGAGGGGCATCTTTTAGAAAACAAAAAATTGCGTAATCAAACACATAGATCTAAATCCAAAAAGGTATCGTATCCTTTCCATTTGTTATCGAAGTAGGTATCCTAAGGATAGTAAAGAGGAAAAAGAAAAGAAATATTGAATAACCACAAGAAGATTGAACTGCTGGCAATTGCAACATCAAATTATATATAGACGAATCACAAGCTAATCAAATGCGTAAGAACAACGTGAATGCTTTGTAAGTTGAAGTAAGTAGTAGGATCATCAATTGTCAGCTCGGTTGTGATGTAGTAATTATTGATGACACATAGCCAAATGCAAATACTTGTAGAATTCTCTATATGTTCTCGTTAATTTTTGCATGTCTTCTCATTTGGTATGCAAGCAAAAGTGTCATATAATCTATATTATAATTTACTTAACCAGGGAGGTGTGCGACAATTCAATGTACTTTAAGTTGTAAATGATGCTAATGGGACTTGAGTCCATGGTTTGCACCACTCTCATCCTCAGCTCAGATGCTGGGAAAAGGTTTTTGGTCTGATCCTGCATGGTGGCATTGCTACTTTCTCAAAAAAAAAAAAAAAAAGTTATGAATAGGTCACTGAGACATATTAAGAGTATATACAAGAAGATGATTTGAAGAAATTTCAACAATAATAACATATTGATGTTACATGTTCTTCGGCCTTCCATAATGTATATGATGTTTTGATAGGACCATTGTGTCTGAAGTTTTCTGTTGTAAAGGAGAATCTGAAGCTAAAAAACTTGAATTAGAAAAGTTATAATACTCACAGCAAGGGTTGTAGGACCAACATGAGAGGTTAGATCTTGCTTAAGAGGTCCTCCCGTTCGGAATTCATCACTGGGAGTGATTTGCCAAAAGCCAATTGGAGGATCAAAACTTATCCATCCATGGACCTTGTTGTCTTGATCTTCACAGGAGTATTGATACTTGTCATCCACCTTGACAGACATTTTCTTAAATCAGATGCCATGAAAATGAAAATAATAAGCTTGTAATAAAGGTTTTCTATAATATCTTTAGCTTACATCTCCTTTGAGTTGCGGATTAATTGGATTAGTGAGGAGAACAGCCTCAGGGTATGCTAACTGCTGACATCTTTCAGGCGTACGATCTTCAGGCATGGGCATAATTCTCTGCTTGTTGTCTGATATTGCCATATAGTGGAACCTATAAATGCATACAAAATGGATTACCACATCCTCAAAGAAATATAAAGTAAAATGAGCTGAGAGTAAATGAGCAAACCTAGTACATTTGTTAAGATGGTTAAACTAGAAATCAACTGCCATTATATGCAAGCTAAGTTAATGAACGTTTGTTCCATACTCTGGGACATAAACAATTAAGATGAAAAAGGATGAGCTTTGGTGCAACAGTAAAGTTTATTGGAACCCAAGATCTCACTCAAAATAGCTAGCCAAAAAGTATTTTTGAGTTCTTTAGTTATGTATAAGTATCCAAAATCTTCTCAGCGAATAAATGATGTGTGAGTAAATATACGCCCGTACGGGTCCTGACATATTTTTTCTGTTCAAGCCATGGCGTCTTCATTAGACTAAGGGTTCAAATCCATTCAAATCTAATTATAAGCACCATGATCGGCCCGTGGTCAACCTCCATGAACCTATGCTGCGGTGTCCCCTAGTTTACATAGGCTATGGGTCGAGTTCACTCTGATGCAATTTGTCATGACCCAAGATTTTACCTAAAATAGCTAGCCGGAAGGTATTTTTTGGATTCACCGAGGCGGATTAGGGCCCTTCGTAGGGATCAACTCGGGTTCGTAGGTCAAATCGATGGAACTCGATTCATGGATCCATGAGTCCTTTTAGAGAGAGAGAAAGGGAAGGTTCTCTCTCTTCCTCCTCTTCTTCTCTTCTTTCTTTCTTCTTTGTTCATGGCAAATGGTGGACCGGTGGCTGTCATGGCCGTGGTCCGGCAAGGACGCAGCAGGCGTCGATAAAGGGCAGTGGAGAGTGGCCACTGGCAACGGCTCGTCAGCTGAAATTAGCCCAACATAGGGCCGAACAGGGGTAGGGACTTAGCTCGATGATTGTCGGGTCCTAGCTCGCTCGCTGGCTGCTGGGGCTCCGGCCCCGGCTGGAGGCTGGTGTAGAGAAGGGGCTGAGGGCTTCGATGAACGTCGATGGTGGCAGTGGTCTGAACAAGAGGAAAGAAGGTGGAAACAGAGTAAAACAGGGGTCCTTTTCTCCGAGAAGTTTTCGGGTGATTTCTCTGCTGGCGGCCATGAATCCTCGTCATTCGAAAAAGAAAAAGGAAAGGAGAAAAAGATCGGAGTGTTACCTAGGCTCCAAAGGCACCGACAACCTTGATTTCTGGTGAGCACAATAATGGGTAGCTACAATTTCGAAGCAAGAGAGAGAAGAAGATGCTATCACCATTTTGGAGGGCATTAGAGGGGAGGAGGATTAAATAGATGATGTCTCTGAGTTTTAGATGAACTCGAATGGCCTCCGATCCCGCCAGAATTGGAAGAGGAAGAAGGCTCCTCTTTCTCCAAAGTGAAACGGGGCACAGTTAGCCCCTAATGGGCCATGGCCTCTTCAGACCAGCCCACAATCTCGCTTTATGTGCGGGCCGGCTAATGGACAAGGCACTTACAAAGTTGCTCTACTGTGACCTTACAGGTTCGAAATATAAAAACAACCTCTCTACTTGGGAGGGTAAAGTTGCATATATTCGACCCTCCTCGAACTCCATGATGACAAGCCTTGTGCACTGAGTATGTTTTATAAGCAACTGAGATTAAAAATCACATTGGGTAGGATCTAATGATTTATCCAAGCAACTGCATATCACTAACTTATTAAAACATTCTTCATTTATGTAAAACCTTATGGACGATATTGGAAATCTACTTACTTGTCTTTGTTAAGCCTGAAAACAACCCTGATTTCCGCTATATCAAAGTCAGGCCATCCTTTCTGGTGTTCAAAGATTGCATAGGTGTAAAATCCTGAGCTGCCGCGGAGCATTACAAACCTAGAAGCTTTTGTAACTATCAATATCTTGTAACCTTTTTCAATTGCAAGAGGAGAATGGATGAGTGGAACTTGATGCACCTTTTGTCTATGTTTAAGGGGACAAGTGTGCCATTGAGTGATGGAGTCCACGTTCTTGTGAATGAAACCTCTACCTGCTCTTCACTCTGAAATATTATTCTAAATTTCGTTCCTTTTATCCTGTAAGACAATTTAGATGATCAACCATTATGAAATTTCATGTTAAATTCTATGGTAGAAAAAAAAAACGCAGAGGAAGAGATTCGCTCACTTATCAAATATACCGTAGGCTTTAGTTCCGTCCCAGACCAGATCCCAATACCTAAATGCTCCATGGAAGCATGATTTAGTGACTACTTCAAAATATTGTATCTTTACAAGAGAAAATAGCATCGATATCAGTCCTAAGTTCATGCAAATTGTATCACTAAAGTGATACTTGGTCTAATCTTATCCCCACTTGAGAACCAGCTCTATAAACCATAAGAAGTTAGTAGGTGAGTTTTGGGACTCCATATACAGATTTTCAAAATCCCAATATCTGTAATGTACATTAAGTGAAAAGAAACTTGGCATTCAAAATAATGTTGAAAATACATCAAAAGTCTGCGAAAGATTTCAGAAAATAACCAATTTATGAAGCAGTTTATTAGAACCATAAGTTCCTACATAAGGCTGTATTTGGATTTTGATTTTTTTAAAAAAAATTTAATTTCCTATAACACCTTTTTCTTTAATTTTTGAATCAAGAAAACCTTGGTAGGAGTTTCATTGCTAAATGGAGAAAAATCCAAACATAAAAACATTTAGATGACCAGGAGGTGAAATCATCAAGTTCAAATTCCTTGCGAGATAAGAAATTTTCAGTTTCATAGCTTTGCATTGGGTATATCCTCATAAAAACAACCCAATTTTATAAAACCATAGATCATTTTTTTTAATGAAAAGGGTAAAAATGCAAATATCATGATTCCATATTACACCAACAAGCATCCATGGAACAACTAACACAAAGAAAAAAATGCTTATAGCATCAATATCCAATATTTCATTTCACAAGTCATGCTATATTCTCAAAATTTAGGCATTGTAGGATATACAAAACTTCAGAATAACCTAGTTTTTGAATAGATCCAAACTAAATAGAGATTCAGAGATTATTGTAACCATGATGCCACCTACCCTCTGCTGTCTTCTCTATTGTGAACTTCCATCAGATTATCAACACCATTATATCGAACACCCGTCATCATCCCCTCATGCTTCGACAGCTTCAATTGGAGAATGCCATTATCTATGATCACCTGCATTCATGCTCCATCAGCACCTCCTTTTACACATTCATAAAAAACTTGACATTCAATATATAATTCAAAAGCATGAAAACCAATTCAGAGAGTGAGCACGTACATATCCATTTCGAACAGCAAGGCTCACACCGGCCGGCGACCTGGCTTGCGAATCGTTGGAGAACTGCTGTCCGCTTGCATCAGTAAAAACCTATAATCAAAATGCCAATTTTTCAATGATTAAGAATAGCTAATTTAAATTATAGAATTTTTTTCTAATCAAGCTATGTACTAGATTTCCTCCACCGGACTCCATCACATGCCCAGAATAAGAATTTTGTACAACTTAGATTATAAATTGATCCACTTTTGATCTATTTCATGGTTGCATCATATGAACTAGTGGAGGTTTCCCACATCATCCATGGAAGTTGTTTTATGGTTCGATTTAATTGGTTCAACTAATCAATGATGGGTGATGATTGAATATGAGACACATTAGCAGCCATGTTGCGTAGCTAACAGAAAATGGTGGATGATTTAGATACTAAGCAGAAGCACGAAATATATGGATTTGAAATTTACTGCATTATAAGAGTTGAAGCAAGCAATTTAAATTTTTTTTTTCGGAGTATACATGTTTATAAAATCTAAAGAATAACCAATCTTGATATAGAAACATATTTGTACTGCTGAACATCAATTAAGCTTGTTTTTTAATCCTTGAATATATGATGAAACAATATAATTATTTGTCAACATATGATACACTTAAAATTTTTAAGCATAATTATGAATCCATGTTGCACTATAATTTAATTGCACATGGAAATTGGTAAGACACTAAATGGACAATTTAATCTTGAATATTTCTAGGAAATAATTATTCTTTATATCAAAGTTATAGCTTGATGACCAATAGTTTAATTTGACAAAATATTATACATCCATAGATTCAATTTTGCATGAGAAAAAACCACTATAAATATGTTAACATCAATTGTAGAGCTACTCAACATTTAAGTTACTATCAATTTATAGAGTAACTACAATGTGGTAATTTTTCCTTTGTAGCCATGAAAATAAAGCTAGAGCATTTCTGGTCTCTCAGCACATCCAAGATTAGTTAGACCTGAAACCCTTGATGTATAATATTTCTAGACCTCTACTTGTCACAATTAAGTGACTTAGCTAGTAGCTTCAAAAATAACCATTCTCCAGCACTGAAAAAAACAGTTGTTATGTTACTAGAGAGAGAGAGAGAGAGAGAAGAGTTTACAAGATTCAAACCTGAAATATTAAAATTGTTAGGAGTAACCAAAAAGGAGGCTTTTTAAGAGCATGCTGATCGGGCCCTGTTCTGTAATTTGCAAAAGCATGAACAAAAATGGGTTAGCCAATCATTAAGATAATTTGAGACCTGAAACAGTTCTGTAATTTTTTATCTGCATATAAATCAATTACATAGCATATAAATTAAACATGAAATGTGCAAAATGGAAATACGCAAGCATGTTTTTACATATAGGTCCCTTCTATCCATAGCTGTAAACACAGATTCATGACGGATTCCTTAAAAATTATGAATAGGTCATTTAATTGCTATGTTTCTGCAGTTGCATAACATCACAGATCTGGATTAGCCTTCAACCATAACTAGTTTGGTTCACCTGAGCTAGATATCAGATTAAATCCGCAAAATACCGCTTTACGATTTGGTCCCTTTCAGTCAGTATCCGTAGATACAGATTTACAGTCAGGTCCGTGCACCATTCTACAACAGCGGAAAAATTCAGTCTGATTAAAAAACCCAAAACGAATCAGGTCTGGTTCAACCGAGTTGGTTCACACCAGATAAATGGTTTTATAATATCGAAGGCCCAACCAACATAATGGATTTTATAACTTAAAAACCGAATAGATCAAATTTAAGAATATATATATATATATATATATATATATATATATATATATATATATATATATATATATATATATATAGGGGATTGATAACCTACTCTCTATTATGGTAGGTTATCAATCTACCCATTTTTCATTGGACAAAAAATACCCTTATTTTTTGTAACTTTTAAGGGTGCTTTATGTCTTTTTACAATCTCACATTTACTCACCCTCTTAACCCCTCCAATTAATGCTCTCCCTCTCTCTCTCTCATACATATACATATACATATGCATACATACATACATACACATACATACATACACACACATACATACATACACATACATACATACATACACGCATACATACATACATACACACATATACATAGATACATAGACATACATACATACATAGACATACATGCATACGTATGTATGTACATACATGCATACACACACCGGAGAGAGAGAGGGAGAGAGCATTAATTGGGGGTTGAGAGGGTGAGTTAATGTGAGATTGTAAAAGACATAAAGCACCCTTAAAAGTTAAAAAAATAAGGGTATTTTTTGTCCAATGAAAAATTGGTAGATTGATAACCTACCATAACAGAAAGTAGGTTATCAATCCCCATATAATGTGAGATTGTAAAAAGATATAAAGCACCCTTAAAAGTTACAAAAAATAAGGGTATTTTTTGTCCAATGAAAAATGGGTAGGTTGATAACCTACCATAACAGAGAGTAGGTTATCAATCCCCATATATATATATATATATATATATATATATATATATATATATATATATATATATATATATATATATATATATATATATATATAGGGTTATATCCATTAACATCAAATAGAACAGATTTAAACTACAACATCTTATAACAAAACAACCAAAAAAATCCAATACAATATTTATGATTTTTTTTTTTAATACTAAGGAAGGCAAAGGCTACCCAAGACTATTAAAAGAATTGATAATTACATAAAGGATGAGTCAGAAAGTAGAGAGTCTGTCAGATCAGAAGGTATCAATTGTAATCAAACAAACCCATGAAAAAGCAAAGAACATAGCAATCTGTTAGCTATGTATAAGTCAGAACAGAAACAAAAAGAAATAAAAATTGGGTCATGTTCTTCCTCCTTCCCTTTTTTTTCAATGGTATGAAATATAGCTATTGAGAGGAAAACAGTCTTTTATTATTATTATTTTCATTATTTTAACAGATTACAATAACGTACTTGATTTCTCTTTCTTGCTCGAAAAATCAACGATCGTTCTGCTTCTACTTAAGAACCGGACGTAGAGGAAAATGAGTCGATAAGACATGAAAACAAGGAAAAAGATAGAGAAAAGAAAAAATAAAAGAAAAAAAGAGAAAAATTAAGCTACATGCATGATCGGTGGCTCTGATGCCATAATATAACCTCTAAGGGGTAACAAGATGATGACTCATGGGGAGAAGATGAAACCATTATTTATTGATGCCAGTACCTTGTTGCAACACGAAAAGGAGGACTGGACATGCTCCTCGCGCCCACCAACACCATATCAGTTTCCTAGGCTGTCCAATATTGAGCCGGGGAGAATAACTAGATTATCATCGTCAACAACATTATTTATATTGTTAAAGATATCCATTTATAAGATGAGGAGGCAATAATTAGATACTTTTACCATACAGGCTATTTTTTGGATAATAATAAGAAATTAATACTATATATATAAGATGAGGCAACGTTGCTTGAAAATAAGATTAGGCTAAACCATTTATATTTTTGGCCATTAAAAGATACTTATTACTTGCTTGAACGTTACCAGGTGGCAAGAGAGGATTGTTGCAACTCACGAATTTGCTGCCAAACATAGAAATAAGTCGATTATGAAGTTGCCGAGTCAGAAGCTGTGGAGTTGATGAACTTTATATTTGCACCTTATGGGAGCCCCAAACCATTTTCATTTAGTCTTCCAAAAGAATAGCACCGTTTCAACGATTCTTTGGTTTGCCATGCATTCTCGCTAAGACAACCAGTGGCCGGGCAGGTCACAGTTTGATTTTTCATTTTTTTTGAACAAAACAAAAGGCAAAAACCAAAAATTTTCGCGAAAGGATGTTTTATTAATTCCGATTTATTGCTTGATGAATGCTTGAAAGCAAAAATGGAAATGGAAGATATGCTGGACTTCAGTGCCATGAAACGGACAGTGAGGAAAAACTTCCATGTTCAGGGTATGTTTCTCAAGTGCAACAAATTAAGTTGGTAACGCATCATCAAAGGTTGCACAAGAAGGTGCATCACGTCCCAAAAACCCACGCTAGCTCATGCAGGCATATGACATGACCACAATGGCGCCGGCAGGTCCAGATCCAGCGGCAGCCCTATCCTCTCCGCCATGGCCTCCATGGCCGCCACCTCCATCCCCGCCTCCTCTGCAATCTCAACCACCACCTCCGCCTCCTTCTCCTCCAGAGTCTCAACCACCAAATCCGTCGCCATCTCTTTGCTAGTCTCAGCAGCCACCTCCACCACCACCTCCTTCACAGTCTCAGCCTCCTCCTCCTTTGTAGTCTCGGCCACCACCTGCGCCGACGTCTTCCATCTCCCTCTCCTCCTCCTTTGACCAATCTGCACCTCTATCCCTCCCTTACCCACATGAGCACCAGGCCCACCATACCTCACCCCATGGTCTCCATTCCCATTCCTAAGTGGACTTTGCATGGCATCCCTTGACGCTCTGATTCGCCCTGTGCCCCCCACGGTTTGCCAGGTGTCGAAAGCTCTCCCACACCGGGAACACCGCTATCGCTTCACCCACGCACCCTCCTTGGCCGACAGCCTCACCATCGATGACGCCACCTCCTTCTCGCTGTCCGGCTGCAGCACCGGCGGTGTGATCCCCCGCCACGCGTGATCGGGGTGGCACCGCTTGTACATGCATCACCTTCGGACTGGCGAACTCCTTGCCGCAAGCGGGCTTCTTCTTCCTCCACTAGGCGGCGCTGACGAAGGCGGCAGAGGTGGAGTCGTAGTTTGTTTCCATAATTAGCGTTGGGACCAGTATTCTCTTCCTCATCGGGGAAGGCAGGATTAGCGTCGACTGCATGGGTCAAGGGGAGATGCCAGCGGCGGGGGTTGCATCGTCACCATGACCGTCGAGGCCACTGCGGCGGGCAAGAGGCCGGATTGGGCCCCGGAAGAGGGGGGGGGGGGGGGGGGGGGGGGGTGGGGGTGGAGTTGCGGGGTTTTTTTTTTTTCTTTTCTTTTCTTTTTTTCTTTTTCTTTGATTTTTGTTTTTGTTTTTTTTGTGGGGCAAGGATGCCCTTCTAAAAATTTATAACACTATTAATAAAAACCATATTTATTTTAATTAAAAATAAAATATAATTTTGAAATTATTTTTTTCATCGTGACCATCTTATAATTATTTCTTTTTTCACATTTGGTCATTTTAATTTGAAACCATTAATTTTTTAACGAAGTTAGATGGCATAAGTGTATATGCAAAAATAAAAATAAAAAAAATAATAGAATATCAAAATAAGTGTTTTATGAGGGTATACATGTAAATATTAATTTTGGAAGGTATTTATATAAAATTTGATATTTAGAAGAATATTCATGCAAAAAATCTAAATTTAATTAAAAAAAATATTTTTGGAATATTTTTTCTATTTAAGTATGAAGAAGGAGGAGGAAGAGACAGCGACGAAGTAGAAGAGAATGAGTCCCCCTTGCTTTCTCTTCTTTCTCTAGGTTCTCTCCAAGAAGCCCTCCAACGTGATGGGGGTAGAATTCAAATGCAGTTGCCGCATTCCAAAGGGATGCGGTTAGAATCTAACAAGGATGCGTGAATGCCAACAGCTATATTTTTCGATAAATAACAAGGATTTAGTAGATCCACTATGTCGTCCATGGAAAAGGCCATGACTACACGAACTGCCTACCTATTTTTAACAACTATGAGGAGGTTGAAGAGAAAAGGAATTTATTATGATGTTATTCCACCAAAAAAAAAGGATAAATAAAAGCCAGAGAATAAAAAAATAAAAAAATTGTATTGTTGCTCTAGAACTCATTTCTAATGCGAGGAATGTATGATATGCTGTAAATTTCGGACAAGGTGGTGAATACTTGGTCACACGTGGGGCAAACTAGCCACAAGCATGAAACGTTTGGAAAGTAGATGTGGAGAATTTCTTGAATTTTCTTTTGTCAGTAAAACTTAAGCATGTTTACACCACATTCATGATTAGTTCATCCTAGTTCAACATGGACAGGATAAGTGAGAACAATAATCTATTGCCAGATATCAGCACCACACTACAGAAAAAGAGGTCCGTACAGACAAGCGGCGTCTGTCGCGCTCCGAATTCGAGGCGTGACACCCTTAGAGTTACGCGGCCGTGGCATACGGCCGACCCAAATGAGTTTGGGGCATGAAAATATCAGAACCTTTTTTCTCATAAGACTTCTTCATGTAACTGCTAAAAATGTACCTTAACAAGTTTGATAAATCAACAAATATAGTAGTAGGTCTTTCGTATTTTCTATAATAGCATGGCACGTGTATAGGTTGGATTCATATGTATATACGTAGCATTAATGTATGCATGTGTGTATTTATATATGCATGTGCACATATACATATATATATATATATATATATATATATATATATATATATATATATATATATATATATATATATATATATATATATATATATATATATATATATATATATATATATATATATATATACACAGATGGATGGATGGATGGATATTGAGTGGCTTGCCACCCCTTGTCCACCCCAAAAAGAGGGGGGAAAAGGAAAGAAAATAGAAAAAGGGAGAGAAAGATATAGCTCAAGTAATTAGTAGAAAGTGTTCTTTTTCAAGGCTTATAACAATGCTATACTTGGATTTTCAATAGAAACAAATCCAGCTATGAAAGTAGGACATGAGACGGATGCAAAGAGGCTCGGCTTTAACAATCTAATCCCATTCATGGAAGTTTTGATTAATCCACTTCGGTCCAAACTCCAACAAACAATCCGATATCATCATAGAATTTTATTGCTCATTGATGTCCAAGAAACAATGATACTTCTGGTGTTGAACTCTTGCATGGTTTGAATACTATATATTATTTGTCAAATGCTACAAGTAACCAAGAAGATCAATTATTTCTATTTAAGAGTTTGAGGGTCCTTCCATTCGGATGTAGTCATACATAATTCCCTGAAAGGGGCTCTGGCTGTTAGGCTGAGTGAGAAATATCGTATTATCACCTTGAACAAGCCAATTATTTTGTATATTGATATTGTACAACCAATACAATCCATGGATTCCATGTCTCGCAATTGCATTATCCTTGCCATTCAGCTCTGCTGTAAAGTGAGGAGGATTTGCTTTCAAGTTGTTAAAATGAACCTTAGCCAAACATAGAGATCAAGTTAGTTCATCCCAATATAGTTATCACGTCATAAATTTGAGTGAGAAAGTTTCATGAGCATACTTGTAGTTTAGAATGAGTAGCAGATGCAAGTGCTACTCGAAGATTATAACTTCCAGATGGATTAACACTATCAAGATGAAACTTAATCTGCCACGTGGTTGGTTTATATGAGTTCTGATCAGTCTTCCTGAAAGATAAGAACAATTACAAATCAATTTCATTCAATGCTGACGCAAAGATGTAATCTGGAAGGAACTTATTACTTGATAATGAGAGAAAATCATAATTACTTCAAACGTTTACAGAAACAGACATGAAGAAGACAAAAGAACTTGTCCAACTTGGTGCTAATGCTGTAATTATTTTATATGCATTTGTAAATGTGGGAAGGCAACATGTCAAACACTAAAAACACATATATCTAATTATATATAGTAAAATTGTCCAATGTTTATCAAAAGAAGGATCAGTTCCAATTTTGTTTTGCTTGCCCACACATCATAAGTCGCAAATGATTAACCATGAAAATACTAAATGGCGAATCAAAATAAATGCCATTCTAAAGCTTGAAAATTGAAATAGCCAAGTATTTGCAAATTTGAAGTCTATTTCCAACCATATGAGTAATTACAAGGCAGAAGAGTATTAACAACATAATTTGGCAACTAAGATCAAACCAATTAAATGAAGAAATTAGGGTGTTAAAAAAGATAAATCAGCCAGTGAACCTATAAATTTCTTCAAAATTGTTGAGCTGAATCTCCTCTGAAAAGAGCATAAATTAAGGTTGAGGAAATATTACCTGGTAACTTGAGCAAAGAACCAATCATTCTTATAGTCGCTTTTACCAATTGTATAGACAAGATCTCTGTCTGGATATAAATCAGCATATCTTTCCCATAGACCATATTGTCTAAATCTGTAAAAGCAACGCAGGAGATTCTGTTTAATAATAAAATAAAGTACCAATTAAGAATACGACAGGTGTTCGACGCTAAAATAGGACATGATGATGTCAAGTAGAACCCTTTTTTAAAAAATACTTGCATCGAGTAGAGTCAAAGCAAAAAATATTGCCCTTCCTATGCCAATGCTGATCTCCAAAAATGAAACTACACTACTTTTGAAAAGATAATATTTATACCTATTAGCTGGATCGTTGATGTAGAGTCTGTTAACATATTTAGGATTTGGATCTGGAATATAGAATTCAGCAGCAGAACGGTCAGGGATGCCTATTTCCCAAAAGGTGACATTATCTCTCGGGGGTTCATAAATAAGGTCGCCCAAATCAACATTATTTCCTGTTTACAAAGGTTCAGAAATCATGAGATTTCCATAACAGATAATAATAATCAAATGATCACCAAAAGAACAATGCATATGGTTAATGTACAATAACCTGAGGTGATTGTTATGGTTGCACTATATTTGTAATCCCCAATAAAGCCTGGAACCCATGCATAAAGATTATATTGTCCGGTTCGGACATTTCTAATTGAAAACCCCCCATTGGCATCTGCTCTGGTCCAAAATTGGTATCCCTGATGCAATCAAAGTACATAAGATACCAGGATATGCTCATTTATGGCCCGAACTTTGCTAAAACAAAAATAGAATGTAAAAAATATCATTATGCATTTTTTTTTTAAAAAAGAAACTAAACTTGAATGGTTAACCTTGCATTCTCTTTGCCACGATCCTGCTTCTCCTGGTAAAGCCAAACCAACATAAGAACCATTTGCATATATGTCTTCACCATGTATGTACCTGAGGATAATATCCCAATTTAATTATATGAAAATCGTTGCACCAACCAGTAAGCCCATTATTATGCCTATTATCCCTAGGGATTAATGCAAACCACGATAACAATGCTCATTTATAGAAAGTAAACCCATATATAGTTATTGTAATGGCTTATTCTTATTCATAAAAAAAAAAATTTCCTTCATCACACAAGAATAATATTAGACTTGATGAATTGTATTTTTATGCTCTTTATTATAACTGAAACCAGAAGAGCTAATAAACTTCTAAAAAAAAATATATGAAGTGGAGAACCAAACCTACCTATCTCGAACTAGTAATTTACCACTAACAGAACCTCTTTGTGAGCTCTTTTCGAAGTCCTTTGAAACTGGAAAGCTATAAGGCCAACTCTCGACTTCTCTCTGCATCTGAAATACAGAATAGAAGTACGGAAGTGTTAGCATGATCCAGTTACACAATATTAATTATAGCAATACCTTTCATATGTAAATTCAGTATGAATTCATGTATTTACTCTAAAAAAGGCTTCAGTTAATTCCTTAATAGTACTACAATATAAAACAGTTGCTCAAATAATTCAATTTTGTTCAGAAAAATTGAATACTTAGCATGAATAATTTCAGAATTTATAATAACACAGAAAACCATGCACATAAATATTTAGAGAAAGTTCTTGGATTACAAAGGTTTGGTTCAATAACAAAAGTTAGCCTATATGTATAATGGTCAAGCCATTGTAAAACTTTCATCAGATAGTCCATCCGCTTTTTTTTTCGTTATTATCATTTTTGAAAAAGTCGACGTGGGAGCGCACTAATAATTTCATAGAACTGATGGAAGAATCAGCACATGCATGATTCAACCACAAGGCCACTCCTGTTTGAAAGAAGAACCAGCAATTAAATTATCAAATTGGCTAGCAATTTCAAAGTTAATATAGTAGTAGGGGACGACCTGAATTCGTAAACATTGGAAGATAGCACTTCATTTCTAATATGCTAATAAGATTATATAATAACCTGCTTTTTCGCATCCTGCCAGAGTATTTTTGGATCTTTCCCATCTGAAGCGGAATTAAGGTAAACAAACACGGGGCCAAAAACTTTTTTCCAGTACTCTCCGTAGCTGAATTTAGGTGATTGTCCGGAGTAGTGAGAGCTGACAAATATCTGAATACAGCGAGAATACAAACATATTAAATATTCATAATGATATTTAAATCATAGGTATAAAATGCTGCAAAACCAAAAACAAAAAAATTTCAAGTCATTGTATCAAAGGAGTCTTTATTAAGCAGTAACAATTTCCATGGAATTTAACATATAATCTTTATTGTAGCCGTCGACATGGAAGAAACAGATATATCTTAGATGATATGCATTATGAATTAAATCATCAAGATGCATTATGCATTATGCATTAAGTCATCAAGTATCACATAAGAATCATGATTCTAGAATAAAAGGAGCAACACTCTGAAGCGAAAAATATATCTGACAAGATATTGTATATTCAACCAAAGATAGTGGTGTGTGTTGTGTATAGGGAGGGAAAACCCACATACAGAATTGCCTGCACCAAATCAATTGGTAACACTTTCCAAGACTTAACCATAGAACCCCCATCATTTGAAGGAGGGATACAACTACAGGGCTATAGTCCAGTTTGCTATATAATTGCCACACATATAGATTAAGTAGATTGAAGACAAAGAAGCTAAACCTACAAGATTATAATTGTAAGTGATGAAATGAATTCCTAGGCAGAGGAAATGATATTTCAGGTTATCAGAAACTCTAAATTCTAGATCAAGAACTTTCCTAAAAATATCTTTTTTTGATGTAAACTGTCCTGAAAATATCAACAAATATCTAGTAGAACAATTTTAGCTGAAAAGCCGTGACATTTTTTTTTTTTTGGAGTGGCATCTTTTAGAAAACAAAAAAATGTGTAATCAAACTTGTGATCTAAATCCAAAAGGATACCATATCCTTTCCATTTGTCATTGAAGTAAGAATCCCAAAGACAGTAAAGAGGAAAAAGAAAAGAAACATCGAATAACCACAAGAAGATTGAACTTGTGGCAATTGCAAAATCAATTATATATAGATGAATCTCAAGCTAATGAAAAGCATGTCATAATTTGAATGCTTTGTAAGTTGAAGTATGTAGCAAGATATCAATTGCCAGCTCGGTTGTGATGCAACGGTTATTGACACAGCCACCTACAAAGTAGTAGAATTCTCTATATGTCCACATTAATTTTTGCATGTCCTCTCGTTTGTTATTTGCAAACAAAAGGATACTAAAATCTGGATTATAATTTACTTAACCAAGGAGGAGTGTCATAATCTAATCTACTTTAAGAAGTTGTAAATGATGCCAACAGGACTCGTGTC
Organism: Phoenix dactylifera; assembly: GCF_009389715.1. Lineage (NCBI taxonomy): Eukaryota > Viridiplantae > Streptophyta > Magnoliopsida > Arecales > Arecaceae > Phoenix > Phoenix dactylifera. Next base: position 11,956,183 of record NC_052408.1, on the reverse strand, counting down.
CATTGGTTTGCACCTCTCTTCTCAGCCCACATGCTAGAAAGAGGTTTTCAGTTTGATCCCTCATGGAGGCAATCCCACCGTACTTCTCAAAAAAGAAAAAAGAAAGGCTATGAATAGCGTATCAAGCCATATTAAGAGTATGTACAAGAAGATGATATGAAGAAAATCCATCAATGATAACATATTGACATTGTAAGTTAATGTATATAGTCTTTTGACAAGACCATTGTGTCTGAAGCTTTCTATTATGAAGGAGAAGCTGAAGCTAGAAAAAATACCAAATTCAAAAAGTTATGATACTTACAGCAAGGGTTGTAGGACCAACATGAGAGGTTAGATCCTGCTTAACAGGCCCTCCTGTTCGGGCCTCATCGCTGGGTGTGATCTGCCAGAAGCCAATTGGAGGATCAAAGCTTATCCATCCATGGACCTTGTTGTCTTGATCTTCGATGGAGTATTGATACTTGTCATCCACCTAGAAGGACATTTTCTTAAATCAAATGCCATGTACGTAAATGGTAATGATAAGCTTGTAATAGGCTTTTCTATAACATCTTTAGTTTACCTCTCCTTTGAGGTCTGGATTAATGGGGTTAGTGAGGAGGACAGCCTCAGGGTATGCTAATTGCTGACATCTTCCAGGCATGCGATCATCAGGCATGGGCATGATCCTCTGCCTGTTATCTGATATTGCCATGTAATGAAACCTATAATCATATACAAAATGGATAAATGCATTTACGCACAAATATAAAGTAAAATGATTAGAGATTAAATGAACACGCCCGCACGGATCGTCACAGAATTCCTCCGTTTAAATCTATATAAATCTAATCACAAGTACCACAATTGGCCCGTAGTCAGCCCTAATGGATCCGTGATGCAGTGTTCCCTAGTCCACATAACCGTTACGGGTCGAATCCGCTCTGATACTATTTGTAACAATCCAGGACCTCATCCAAAATAGCTAACCAGAAGTTATTATTTGGGTTTCTTAATCCTATATAAGTACTCAAGATCTACTCGGCGAATAACTGATGCGGAACTAAACACACGCCCGCACGGGTCCTCACAAACTGAGTTAAAAAGAGGGTGAGCCTTAATACAATGGGAAGATTACTCCCCCATGACCTAGAGATCATATGAAAACATGAAAGCATTATGAAGACTGCTTACTTGTCTTTCCTGAGCTTGAAAGCGACCCTAAGTACCCCTATATCGAATTCAGGCCATCCTTCCAGGTGTTCGAAGATTGCATAGGTATAGAATCCTGAGCTGCCACGGAGCACAACAAACCTAGAAACTTCTATAACTATCAGTATCTCATAACCTTTTCAACTGCAAGAGGAGAAAATATGATTAGAACTTGATGCACCTTTTGTCTAGGTTTAATGGGATAAGCGTGCCATTGAGGGATGGAGTCCATGTTCTTGTGAATGAAACTTCTACCTGCTCTTCGCTCTGAAATATTGTTCTAAAATTTGTTCCTTTTATCCTGTAAGACAATTTAAATGACTTATGAAATTTTATATTCAATTCAAGGTTAGAAAAGAAAAAATAAAGCGGCAGAAGAGATTCGCTCACCGATCAAATTTTCCAGTCCAGAAAAGACTCCAGTACCTAAACGCTCAAAGGAAGGAAGGTTTACTGACAACATTAAAATATGAATCCTTACAAGAGAAAATAGCATCTATATCGATCAGTCCTATGTTCATCCAAATTGTTTCATGAAAGTCGCACTTAGTCGAATATTATGCTCACTCAAGAACCAAATCTAGAAACTGTAGGAAGTTAGCAGGTGAGTTTTGGGGCTCCAAGGATTTTCACAAGCTCAATATCTAGAATGCTCCGTAAGTGAAAAGAAACTTGGCATTCACAAAAATGTCGAAAATACATCAGAAGTCCATAAGAAATTTCAGAAAATAATAAGTTTACAAAGGAGATCAATTAAAATGATGGTTCCTGCATGAGGCTGTATTTGGATTTTTATTTTTCTTTTTCATTTTCATTTACCATCACACTTTTCTTAAATTTTTTAAATCAAGAGCATTTCAGTAGGAGCTTCACTACTGAAAAGAGAAAATACAAACTTAAGAACATTTAGATAACTGGGAGGGGGAAACCATCAAGTTCAAAATTCCTAGTGAATTAAGAAGTTTTCAATTTCATAGTTCTGAAATTGAATATTTCTGCATCAAAACAACCCAACACCCAGTTTTACAAAACCATATATCATATATATTTTTTTCAAAGAAAAAGTAAAAGGTAAAGATACAAATCTCATGGTTCCACATTACACCAACGTGCATCTATGGCACGAGTAACAAAAGATTAAAAAAAAAAAAGCTTATAGCATCAATACCCAATATTTTATTTGACAAGTCATGCTATATTCTCAAAATTCATGAGCTGTTGGATATAGAAAATTTCAGAATCATTTACTTTATGAATAAATCCAAACTAATTGGAGATTCGAAGATTATTGTAACCATGATGCTACCTACCCTCTGTTATCTTCTACATTACCAACTTCCAGCAGATTATCAACACCATTATATCGAATGCCTGTCACAATCCCACCAGGATTTGATAGCGTCAACTGAAGAATGCCATTATCTATGATCACCTGCATTCATGCTCCTTCAGCACCACCTTTTACGCATTCATTCAATATAAAACTCAACAGCATCACAATCAAAAGCAAGGAATCATCACGTACATATTGATCTTGAACAGCAAGTCTCACATCGGTAGGTGACCCAGCTTGTGAATTGTTGGAGAACTGCTGTCCGCTTGCATTAGTAACAACCTGTAAATAAAATGCCAATCTTTCAAGGATCAAGAATAGTTGTCAAATTCTTCAAAATTTATATTATAGAAAATTTTTATAACTCCATCACATTCCCAGGGTAAGAATTTACTACAACTTAGACTATAAATTGATCCATTTTTGACCTGTTTTATGGTTTCATCATATGAACCAGTAAAGGCTTTCCGCATCATCCCTGGAAGTTGTTTTATGGTTTGATGTAATTGGTTCAATTAATCAATGATGGGTGATGAATGAATGGGACACATTAACAGCCATGCTGCATAACTGACCGAAAACAGTGGATGATTTAGTTTTGAATACTAAGCAAAAGCACAAATTATATGGATTTGAAATTTATCGCATATAGGAGTCGAAGCAAGCAACTTAATTTGAAAAAAAAAAAGCTCAGGGATTTTTTGAGTATACATATTTATAAAATCAAAAGAATAACCAATCTTGATGTAGAAACATATATATCTGCGCCAGAATTTAGAGAGGAATAAACTGATTGACTTTATTATACTGCTCATCATCAACTAAGCTAGTTTCTTAGTCTTCAGATATGACGAAACTATATAATTATTTGTCAATATATGATAGGATTCACTTAACTTTATTAAGCATAATTATGAATCCATGTTGCACTATAATATACTTGCACATAGAAATTATTAAGAGAGTAAACGAACAATTCAATCTTGAATAGTTCTAGAAATTAATTATTCTTTATATCAAAGTTATAGCTTGATGACCATTGGATTTATTCGACAAAAAATTGTACATGTATAAATTCAATTTTGCATGAGAACAAACCACCATAAATAGGTTATAATCAATCATAGGGCTACTTATCATTGAAGATACTATCAATTTACAGCATGACTTTTATGTGGTTTTCTTTCTTCTTTCTGATATGTACTGTGGATATAAAGCTAGAGCATTGCTGGTCTCTCAGCAAATCCAAGATTAGCTGGATCTGAATTTCTTGATGTATATTATTTCTACGCCTCTACTTGCCAAAATTATGTGACTGAGCTAGTAGCTTCAGAAATAATGATTCTCCAACACTGAAAAAACACACAGAGAGAGAGAGAGAGGGGATGGGGGGCGACGCAAACCTGCAATACTAAAATTGCTGAAAGTAACCAAAAAGGAGGCATTCTAGGAGTATGCTTGCCAGGCCCTGTTCTGTATTTTGCAAAAGCATGAACAAAAATTAGGTTAATCAATCATTAAGATAATTTGAGACATAAAATAGACCATTAATATTTTATTTGCATATGAATCAATTAAATAGCATATAAATTCAACGTTATATGTGTAAAATGGAAATAAACGAGCATGCTTTTATATATAGGTCCGTACTATTCATACCTGTAAAGTCGGATTCATATGTAAACAGATTCCTGAAAATGTCAATAACAAAGTTTATTATTATTATTATTTTCATTATTTTAACAGATTATAATAATGTTCTTGATTTATCTTGCTTGTTCAAAAAATCACAAACCTCTCTACTCCTACTAGAGAGCCAGACATATAGAAAGTGAGCCAACAAAACATGGAAATAGAGAAAAAAATGGAGAGAAGAGAAAATAAAAGCAAAGAGAGTAAAATTAATCTGTAGGCATGATAGCTCTGATTCCATAATATAAACTTTAAGGAATAATTGACTCATAGGAAGATGAAGCTGTTATTTCTTAATACCAGTACCTTGTTACAGCATGAAAAGAACTGGATGTGCTCCTTGCGCCCACCAACAACACCTTGGTTTTCCAGGCTTTTGAATGAGTTGGGGACAATTTGTTAGATTATCACTGTTAGCTAGACTTTTTATATTGTTAATAAGATTCTTCATATAAGATGAGGCAATAATTAGATAATTTGGCTTTAAAAGCTATTTGGGTAAACTAATAAAACATAAATTTGTATATAAGGCATGCAACCATATGCACATCTTTGGCCATCAAAGAGCATAAACGTTGTAACCCCCCGCCCGTTACCAAAATAAAAAGTAATGATTCCCGGTTCATAACATGCATGCAAACAATCATCTTGCCAGGATAAGTTGATTGTGAAGTTGCCAAATCCGCAGTTGTAGATTTGGTAAACTTTATATTTGCACTTCACGGGAGCCTGAATGAGGACAGCTAGATTATGAGTTTGTTTGTTAATTTTTATCTCTGAATAAATGCATGCAAGCAAAAACGGAATGAAAGATATGCTGATTTCAGTGTCCATGAAGCAGACAATGAGTAAAAACTTTCCATGTCAAACCTGCTACCTTGCTTGAATTAGATAGGGGTATGATTCTCAAGTGCAACGTAGACAATATTTTAGAGCAATGACAAATTAAGTTAGTAATGCATCATAAAAGCCTAAATAGGCTATCAAGTGGACGAACCAAGGGTGCACAAGAAAGTGTATCACATCCCAAACCCACCACTCATGCAGGCATGTGACATAACCACATATTCCACCAGATATAACCCTATGAAGTACATGAGGCCTACTAATGAACAAAACATCAACAACATAATCATCATTTTCAAGAACAAAATAAAATAAAATAAAATAGTCCATTACGTTTATGTAACAAAAATAGTTCAACCACAATGTTCAAACATTCAGTGGTATTAGAGATATTTTAAATCCTCTTCGCCTCACACTACTAAATTCTGAACCTCCGTGGCTGTGAAAAGAAAGACAAAAAGTGTCATGAGCTAATATAAATAAATTAATTGATTGTTAACAACAAATATTCTATAGCAATTATAACCATTGGATAATATTAAAATATTATCATCATGAAAGACACATGCCGGTTATCCATAACTTGAATTTTATTTCCATCACTCAAATGTTAATTCCTTTCGATAGTGGTTCATTATCAACAATTTATAATTATTTCATAACGTATGATACGGTTGGATTCGGCCAATATCTTGGGTAGCGTTTGCCATATCAACCCAAACAACATGGTTCAGAGGATACTGATCCATATAAGCTTCTGACAATACGGTGCGGCATACGTCGCCGCCGCCTCCATGGAGAAACATGAGCACCGAAAGCTGGTGCTTAGGGAGCTTAACTCCCTCATCTCCGGAGGAACATGAGCACCAAGCCGATGACGCCGGGACCCAGGCGAACCAGCGGTCGAACATGGTGTAGACGGAGACGGCGTCGGGTCTGAAGCCGCTCATGACGGTGCGGGCCATGCTAAGGCCCATCGAGTGGGCCTGGAAGATCTGCTCGCGGATGGCCTGGAAGGAGTGGCAAGGGTTCGAGTCCACGAAGACAACGTCGTCCGAGATGAAGATCTCCGAGGAGTCCGGGTCGGAGGCGTTGAGGCGTGCGTGCGTGATCATCAGGTACTGGCCCCGGACCAGCGTTGGCAGGACGGCTCGCGGCATCTTGGATGGCTATGGGTTGATGAAGCCCAGCTGGGGCGCGATTGCCGCGATCTGGTCGTGGGCCCCGGCCCCGGGAGACGTAGCCGTGGTGACCCCCTCGTAGGAGACGTAGCCGTGGATGGTCTCGACGTGGTCGGGGTCGTCGGCGCGGTACAGTGCCATGGTGACCCACTCGTAGGAGACGTGGCCGTGGTGACCCACTCGTAGGCACGGGAAGAAAACGCCTCCTCTGGATCCGGCCACGGACGCAGAGCAGGCGCGGGCGGAGCACTCGCGCGGTCTTCCTCCTCCTCCACGGGAGTCGCCGCAAACAGAGAACCCGCGCGTAGGATGAAGAAAAAAAAATTTTCTGGCGTTTCTCGGCCTGGGAGAGAAGGCATGGGAGGGAGGACACCTCTAAGCCCACCACGTGAAGCAACAGAGGGCAAACAAGACAACACCTCTGAGCCCCACGTGATTTTTTTTTTTTAAAGAGTTAAAAAAAAAAAACATATCATAGCCCCTGAGCATCCTCGTAGGCCGGCGTCACCTTTCGATCGAGAATTAAATAAAAAATAAAAAACTAAAAAATAATTAAAAGAAGAAGAAAGAAAGAAACCTAAAAATTTATTAGAATTTCGAAGAAGGAAACTTTGAAAGCTGCCGAGGCTAGAGCCCTCGCTACCTTCTAAACGAGACATGAGAAATAGAGGATTTACGAGCGACGATGATGACTATAAGAAAGATGGAAGAGAGGACGGCAATAAGTTACGTGATCAGTGTCAGGAGCAACAAAGGCCAAAATGGGGATCAAAGGAAACAAGGGATTGGAGAGAAAAAAAAGACAATTTTTTTTTTTTGCTAGCCTATGATACTATGTTGAAAAAGAAGAACAAGAAAAGAGAAGTTGATGTCCACTCTACCGCCTTGAGTTTGAGAAGGAATGTTAGGATCATTATAGGACCAATGATTCTAACATCAATGTCGATCTCCTTTCCGCCTCTCCCTCTCACCTTTTTTAGATTTGAGGCCTAAATAGGCCAAAAATAAGGAAAATGAAGGAGGTCATGCCAAATTTTTATCGTTCAACATGACTTCATGATATATTGTAAATTTAAGGATGATCTATGAAAAATCAAAAATTCACTTTTTTTCATAAATCATATGATTTTTATATTAAAGAATATATTTTTAGACTAAAAATAATATAATATTTTAAAAATCTCTATAAAATTGGCAACATGATTTGGGTATGCATGTTACTTGCTATCTTAATTCGTTAGCAATTTATTTAGACCTGGACAACATGAACTTAAGCTCAAATTGAAATAAATTTAAAAAATAAGTGGCAATTAGTACATAACCATGGGTTTAAAAAAATATCAGTAGCACCTTTGGTAGGATGCTACACTAATTCAAATTAAAATTAATTTTCTAGATACATAGTTTATTACTAAATATCATTTTATTATTTAAAAAATGATTAAATATATATATAAATCAAAAAATGTTAAAATTAGTATTTTGTATAGATAATGTAGGAGTATTTTCTGAAGTATTTTAAAGATTTTTGCATTCCAACATAAATTCACTATTTTTTTAGAAAATTAATTAAATAATTATAAATTTATATAAAAATACTTGAAATATGTTCGTCAAACTTATAGAAATGGATTCAGAAAAGGAGGAGCAAAAGTGCAACATAGGTTAGGATCATAGTGTGATCCTATCGGAACAATACTATTGGAGGTGCAAGTGGTACGGTATGGAATTTAGACAAAGGGATAGCCAAGTCATAGCAGTATCTAGATTGCGGTTATCCTAACATATCAGCTTACAAGAAATGCCTATAGTAGGTCTATCAACTGATAAAAAAGTATTTTGTTAATTTTAATATTAGCAAGTGAAAAGCAATGACAAAAAGGTGGAGATTGAATGTTGGGCAGTTGAGGCACCTTTATACCACTCAAGGGATCTCGAGGACTATGAGGCATTGAATTCGGATGATATGAAGTTGACGTAGATTCATGCTACCATATGAGGAACTTGAATGACTAATGGTGGAGGGAGGACATTGCCCGGCACAAAACTTATAGTTTGGGCTCTCATAGTATAGGGCAAGTGGTGGTTGTAGGTTTGCATAGGCAAATCCAAGCTATAGAGGACCTAGTTAGTCAGAGAGATTGCCAGTAGAAGTGGGGGTTAGATAGACTCCATATTTGGAGCCTTTAATAGTAAGAAGATGAAGAAGTCTATAGGCATATTAGTAGAGGCCGCCATTTACGATGTAGGTCCACATGCCTTTTTCTGCATAGATTCAATATCATGATAATTATAAAAAGTTAGAAAAAGAACGTGTGGAGAGATATTGCATCATATTTTTGCTTCAACTACATCCTTGCAAATATGGTGGACAATACATACTACTAATTTACTACCAGTTCTATTTAGAGAACTAGGCAGGGTGTAGATCCTCCAAGCTTAAAGAATATAAATGGTAAGCTATTAGATAATAATGAGGAGTTAGAGAAATAGATAGCCTCCTACCAAAGCAGGTGGGGCACCTAAGGACTAACTCTAATATATGATGTTTTGATGGGTCTTAACAGATAGCACAACATTAATTTCCTGGTCTATCTTTTAGGTTGGGTTAGCTTAGCATTGAGGTATGGTCAGGTTTGGATTGGGTTGAAGGCCAACTCTAACTCAATTATACATAAGACTATATTTTTTCAGTCCAAGGTTACTCAAAAATTTTCAGAACTTTAATCCAACCTAACCCAATAAGCGGGTTGGACCGATGCGGGATAAGCCCAACCCAAGTTGCATCCTGGGAGGAAGAAGACGACATTCACACAAAATGTAGCAATGAAATACTAGATACTTGAATAATGGACACTTTATTTAAGAGTTTTATTCTTCTATAAGAAATCTACAGTATGTAAAGGAGTAGAAGTCAACAAAAATGTCAGGAAAACCTCTCATCTTAATCAAAAATTAATTAAACATTTCATCTCTTGAAAAAGAGTACAATTATTGCAACGATATACACTTTGCTTTATACCTTGCATCAAGAAGGGCATCAACTCGTCTCATCCATTCCAGGAATGGTAACATGTTCCACCATTAGGGTAACAAGTTCACAGGTACACTTTGCTTTATACCTTGCATGAAGAAGTGCATCAACTCGTCTGATCCATTCCAAGAATGGTAACATATTCCACCATTAGCATGTAACAAGTTCACAGGTACAACTTTCAACGGGCAAGCATTTCTCAAACCGGCCAGTAGAGGAATGAAAAATGGAAACTAAAATGATTTAGTTCAAACTGTCAGCAAAAATTGACATGGTTAGAGCCCCAAAATTGCCAATTAGACGGGGGCAAAACCTAATCTTTGCACATCGTTTGTCAAGGAAGCTGTACGTTGTCTACTTTTATATAATAGCAACAAGAACGTAACGAGAACTAATCTACGAGAACAAGTGATCTACTCATCATCTTGGCTGGGCAACTTCTTGTTTAGGTCGATGATCCCGGATGATAAATCATCATTCTTGTCCTCCGGTGGCGCCGGCAGGTTCAGATCCAGCAGCAGCCCTCTCCTCTCCGTCACGGCCGCCACCTCCTCCGCCGCCGCCTTCTCTGCAGTCTGAACCAACGTATCCGTCGCCGTCTCTTTGGCAGTCTCAGCCGCCGCCGCCTCCGCCGATGTCTTCCATCTCCCCCTCCTCCTCCTTTGACCAATCTTCACCTCTATCCCTCCCTTACCCGCATGACCACCAGGCCTACCGTTCCTCATCCCATGGTCTCCATTCCCATAATTCGTACCTTCGTGCTTGGACTTTGCATGGCATCCCTTGACACTCCTATGACTCGCTCGGTGCCCCCCAAGGGCTTGCCGGGTGTCGAAAGCTCTCCCACACCGGGAACACCGGTATCGCTTCACCCACGCACCCTCCCCGCCCGACAGCCTCCCCAGCGACGCCGCCACCTCCTCGCTCTCCGGCTGCAACGACGGCGGTGTGATCCCCCGCCACGTGCGATCGGGGTGGCACCGCATGTGACCATGCAGCGCCTTCGGATTGGCGAACTCCCTGCCGCACACAGGACACTGCAGCGTGGGGTTGATGCCGGCGCGCTTCTTCTTCCTCCACGGGGCGGCGCCGACGAACGCCGCCGAGGTGGGGTCGTAGTCGTTTCCATCATTAGGGTTGGGATCAGGGTTCTCTTCTTCATCGGGGAAGGCGGGGTTAGCGTCGACTGCATGGGTCAAGGGGAGATGCCCGCGGCGTGGGTTGTCATCGCCACCATCACCGCCGAGGCCGCCGCCGCCGGCCAAGAGGCAGGACGGAGGGAGGGAGGGTTGGGAGGCACTCATGGTGGGAAAGTATAGAGGTTTAAATAAGGGAGTATTTTAAGGATATTTTTTTCTTTTTAAGGACGAAGGAGGGGGAGGAGGAAGAGAGAGCGAGAGGGGGAAAGTAGGAGAAGAGAATGAGCAGTTACGTCCTCCCTTGCTTTCTCTTCTTTCTATTGGATGCCTCTCTACGAAGACCCCCTACGTGATAGGGGTAAAATTGGAATACAATTGCTGCATCCCAAAGGGAGCGGTTAGATACGGGAACGCCAACAGCTATATTTTCTGAGAAATAGCAAGGATTTAGTAGATCCACTTTGCCGGTCATGGAAAAGGCCACGACTACACGAACCACCTACCTAGTTTTAACAGCAATTAGGAGGTTGAAGAGAAAAAGTATTTATTATGATGTTATTACACCAGAAAAAAAGACAATAAAAAGGAAAGATTAAGAAAAAAATTATAAAAGAAAGTGAATAGTTGCTCTAAAACTCATTTCCAATGTGAAGAATGCATTACTCAGATATGGTGGAAATTTTGAACAAAGGTGGTGAATACTTGGTCACTGAAATATTTGGAAAGTAGTAAATATGAAGAATTTCTCAAATTTTCTTCTGTCAGTAAAACTGCAAGGAGTGAAGTGAATAATTAGAATACATTTTGTACTGTCATGTTTTTTAATACAAAATTATACAGATATAAACAACTAGACTTGCAATGCCACCATGAGACCTAAGTTCGCATGACCTCCTAAAAAAGACTGCCGAACCACGACTGGCTCCTTGGTGTGACCTTTTGCAAATGATCTGAACACCTAATATTAAGCATAGGAGAAGAAAGGAATTTTACATAAATAGATCAATAATAATTAATGGGGATAAGTTACACACAGAAGCCTGGTTCTCATTTTTTGTTTTGGAAGGATACTTTGCAGTACATGCTCAAATTTTGTTGTTGTTGTTTGGACTATTTATTGAGCCATGGAGCCTAACATTTGAGTGCTTTGTGTGCTAAGAACTGTAATGAGTACTCAAATCCCAGCCAAATAGATGATGGACTTGCATTACATAGCTTGCATGAGCTTACTGAAAAGCATTACATATATCATCACCACCAGCTAAAGCACTCAAAATTTCGGAGCATTTTGTAGATAGGTAAAAAATTAAATATATGTGATGTATAAAAATCAGAAGTTATTGGGTAGCTCATCGATATCAATTGTAAAAAACAGATATAATTAACAAAATTATCAAGTTGATATAAAATTAATGAGCAATTTGATTTTTTTCTTTGATATTTTGGAGACTATTACATAATTAGAATTCAATAGCAATCTAATGAATTCATACATACAAGGCTGAAAATTGGATCCACATACATGTTTCTGTATTTTGCCGGATATCATATTTGAATCTGAATTTTAAGGATTTCAGAAAAAGACTATTTACATCCCACCTATACGAGGGATCGAACCATTAATTGACCTCTCAGCTAGTTAAAGCCACTCAACCATCATAATGATATCTAGTTTTGTTATATAATTATGGTTTATAATACTTATTCTCATTATAGAATATAATCATTTAAAAGTTATTCAATTTCGTTGGTGTGGCTATTCTTGACTTTTAAAGGATTTGAATCTTGTTTAGCTGCAACTAAATTTTTATTTTAGTGAGTTTCGCTTTCCGAGACAGATTGTAGTGATTTTGTCATATGATTAAATAAAGAGGAGATGTAGTTCATTTATGCATGAGGATTTCTTTACTTGTTGCTCGTATGACTCCACGAGAGTAAAACTAGTGGGGGTTTACAGTTTTTTATCATTTTACTTGTACTTTCTGCTTCGATATGTTGGTCTTCAAATTTGCAAGAACCTGTAGGAATTTTGATAGCAAAACAAGGTAGCATAATGGAACGGGAACAGTTAACAAAGGGCTACAGTGGAGAACATGAAGGCTTGTATTTGTAATGTCAACGGAAACTATCATAAATATGGAACTCCTGTCTATATGATTAATTGTATTGTACGTAGTAGGTGCTAGATTTTGAGGGATTTGAATTGAATGGGTTGTTGATCAACCACTCTTATAACATCATCTTGAAGCATCCAAGACAGACTAAAATTTAGCCAAGAGTTTAATCTTTAAATAGAATTGACACCCTTATCTACAAAATTCAGTAATAAAGATTCGGCAGCATGTCTGAACTCTGAAGAAGCCTCAGCTTCATTTTAAGACATTTGGGTCCCTGGAAGGCTAGAACAATCTTCTTACCTTCTTCGGAACCTCCTTTCTTTGGCTGTCGCCCCTTAGAGGGGCTAAAGTTGAACTTTGATGGAGCTTTTTGGAGTTATTAACTGTTAAAGTTTACCACCGGGTCAGCCATCTTTAACTCTTCTTTTTCTTAAAGCCGATCCCTGAAATCTTCTTCCACAAAATTTTTAAATAAAAAATTCAAGAAATGAATCTATAAATCTACAAAAGAATTTTTTTCATCACTAAAAAAAAATCTAGAAAAAGTTTTTTCACCGGAACTATATGATGCCCAAGCCTGTGGGTAACACCAAACACTAACCTGTCAATCTCGCGTGGCATTTTCAGAAGCATGCAGTTGACCGTCGATGTGGTATAATACTTGATCAAACCTCAATATAGAAAGGCAAAAGTTTATTTGATGGCAACAAGCTGCTGATCAAAATCCATTTGAGCTGCATATCAGCGAGTTTAACGTGCACCAACTACATATTATATCAAAATTAGTCACATGATACATTCTCAACAGTTGCATTGTATTTCCCATAGTTGCTTGGATTAAACTAAAGCAACAGAAGCTAAATCGCACCAAACAAAGTGTTTAACACTTGCAAGCACAAACATTTGATTCAACATGCCAAAAAGATACAAAAAAGCGGAAGTCTCCTGCTCTCAACAAGAGCAAGAAAATCCTTGCTTCCCCATCCATAACTTAAAAAACAGACTAATTGGACGGTACCTACTGTCTTCTATTTCTGAAACTGTGCCTGTAGAGGAGAAGGGGTCTGATTTGAAATTGACGTATGATCCTTGGATGGAGCTTTTCCCAGAACATTCAAAACTTTCATTCGATGCAACTCCTTACCTGCAAAAAGAAAAGAATCATTACAATCCGCATTGGTAGAATCATTTTCTACTGGGAGAGAAGGCTTAGCTTGAAAAAGACCAATTAGATGATTCACACAAACGTCAACCATTCAGAGTAATTTTGATTATTGGGTGGGCTGTTGTCCTCCCCTATTACTATTTTTAAAAAAAGTAAATTACAAAAAAAACTCCATGAGGTTTACGTTTATTACACTTACATCCAATAATTTGTAAAACCTACATTTATGCCCAATTTAATTAACGGCATTAGTAAATCCGTTTACCTCAAATGAAAAATCAAAATTGCCCCGAAATGAAAAAGAGGATGTATACATTTTCTTATGTCCTTGGGTGGTTGTTATATCACGTAAGATTATTTTGACCATTTAAAAAAAAAAAATCAGACGTGGCATTTGATCCTATATAAAGTTAACGGTTTGACTAACATTTTGTTAGGTTATAGGTTAATGTATTGGATAAAAATAAACCTCAGGAGATAAGTGTAGGATTTTCATACTATTGGGTGTAAATGTAATTTATCCCTAATCTCAAAGAGATTTTTGTAATTTACTCTAAAAAAATGATCATATAGTATATAGTCATAAACAGTTTTTCTGCATAGATATAATACTATTTTAGTCTATACAAATGCTACGAAAGACATGCAGAATTACCTTCCTCCAATAAGAGATGTATTGCTCTCTTCTCCAACTCAACAGCATGCCTGCTTCGACCGACCGCCGACAAAGATCGAAGCACTAATATTATCATTAATATGTATAAAGTTAGCAGAACATAAATGATATAGATTTGTTGGGTTATATTACTTAACAATGTGACTTACTTCGAATATATTCCTCCTGGCTTGACTGGTCACAGCTCTTCAAGAACATCTGCAGCCGAATAAACCTTTCTTTCCATTCTTGACTACCCGATCTCGGAGGGTCTGCTTGAACAGCTGTCGCGGAAGTGACCATTGAATCGTGTGGTTCTGGCACAGCCATTCCAGTGATGGGCCTTCCTGGACAGGGGAAAACTGACGATCCACCAGATGAAGTAGCCAGAGATACCACTGGCATAGGCACAGGATGAGAAGCCTCCTTAGGCTCTTGGGTCTGACCCTGCCGCAGATTTTGTTCTTTTGTTTTGTTGCCAGATTTCCTTGACTCGGGAGTATCAGCACTATCCATATTGAGACAAGTGCTCATCTTGCCTTGCTCAGTTTCAAGTTTCCTACGTACATACACAAGATGTCCATTTGGACCAATGTTGCCTGGGGCCTGGTGACTGGAAGGACTTGATGGATCATCAGGCTGTGGCCTCTTAGTACCAACTTCCTTCACAGAATCTGGGGTGATTCCTTTGTCTTTAGGAAGAGGAGAGGTTCCGGGCGGCTTAGTAATGATGTTCCTAGATTCATTTGGCAACTCCCTTAAAGCCACCTTTTTTACTGAGATTGGATGTTGCTTGTCTCCAGCAGGCATGGCACGTCCACTGCTAGGCAATCTGTACCCACTAAACTTATCTATCATTTGTTGAACCATTGGCAGATAGCAGCTCAACCAGATTATGCTGAAGAACAACCAGAAGAAAAAAAAAGAAACGAACGGATATGAGTAGAATGTAGAAAGAACATAGCAGTCAGTAAGATTTCATGTCCAAATGCCAGTGCGATGAGACAACTCAGAAGGTAGACGCTAATGGAAGTAAACATATATTTGCAGTAACTCTTATAACAGAAATAGGACTAGCAAGAAAGCACAATGCTTGAACAAGATACACAACATGAAAAAACAATTAATAACTCAAAAATGTAATCAAAGTTGTAAACATTCAGGATTAATCATTTTTCCCTTAATCTTTTCTTCCTGCGCAAGATCGAGAAGAATAATTAAGGGGCATGGAAGATTGAAACAATGGATAGCTTCTATGCCTCTTCATGCATGTCACAAGTATTTGAGGCTAGCCTCATGTGATGTTAGTGCACACACATTTTCACTCTCACAGATACTCAAAGACAGATTTGAGCGCCACACCCCCCCCCCCCCCCCCCCCCCCGACCGACACACACACTTGGCCTTCAAAGATCTAAATATCACATACCCATACAATTTCAATCAATTCTCTATTATTTTATTCTTGATAATTTAAATCTTACAGTTCATATACACTCTAAATACCTGGGCAGTTAATACATTCGTTCCTCAGTCGGTCCTTTATATAGTTTCATCAAAGACTATAATTAATTTTAACAATTTCTGCACAATTTTCATGATTACCTGGATCACTTTCATTTTGTCCTCAATTAGCACAAACTCCTATAGCTTTGATATACTCATTTCGCTTGAAAGTTTTATGATACACCATATCTGGCATTCTCATTTATGCCGAACTCTTCTTTTTTGCTAGGCCAACTTCTTTATCACCCAACATTGTAGACTATACAGCATTGAAGACCTTACTGCAGTTATTCAAATTTTCCCTTCAATTGTCAAGACATGTTCTAACCGCATAACACCCAGGAAGCACCTCGCCTCTTCACCCATGCAACTCAGGTTTTATTACATAACATGTCTTCATCCACCTCTCTATTATTTTTGTATAACAGACCCAAATATCAATAGCAATCACATCAAGGTATTTATTGAACATTAAATTTGAATGAGACATTATTTTAATTTCCATTTCTCCATTAAAATCACATTTTGCATATACATGTTTCCCCTATTGATTTGTGGGTGTATGTATATACATATATCTATATGCGCATAATGAACAAATACACATATTTAGACAAAAAGAGATATTACTTTGTACATAGCAGAAAGAAAACGAATTTTTACAACATGTCCTTCCATACCCAGCAGCAAGGTCTGGGAGCTGGCACTCAGTGCATTCACCCTCCCCCTTAAACTTCCTTTACATTCCCTTGATGACTTCCTAAGCTTGGTCGAGCAAGCAGTAAGGAGGACAACTAACGTGCACTATATATCCCACAATATGTGGGGTGGTAGATCTGATGCAACATAGAATGATTGCATGTTTAATGCCTGGCAAATCCCAATGCACTGAGGATTCAGCAATAGTGTTTCCCAAGCCATGGAGCTTCTGGGAAAAACCTCATCTCTGGGCATCCAACAGGGGCATTCAAGTCCCACTGTCCACATTCTAGCACTTCTTTCCCTTGGGTTACCCCCCACCCCCGCCACAACCAAACAGAATACCCCCTGTGGGAACATTTAAAATCAATTCCCAAGGCTTCATCAAGTAGACAAATGGTCACTGCAGGGCAGGCCATATCATACAAGATCTCTGAGGCCAACTTCTTCATGCTCAGAAAATTGGGTTCTTAGATGCTTCTGTGCCAATTCTGGAGCTGCAAGCAGCTTTGGAGGGGCAAGCCGTGCCGTAGACAATTATCCTGGCTACTGGATCTAGCAGAGGTTGACTTAGTGGCAGCGACCCAGCGGCGACACTGCTGCCCTAACCCTAAAGAGAGCTATGGTTGATCCCTCTTAAATTTTTGTTGCTCATCCAGTCAAGGCTGGACATGGAGGTTACACATATTTTGAGGCAAACAGCATGGTGGACTGGGTGGCCAATTTTGCAGCTGAGCATTGTGGAATGATAAAGTGGGCAAGTTCACTTAGCGACAGACTCATGAAGCTGCTTCATAGTGATAGAGAGACATGTGTTTCAAAGATTTTACCAAGCTAGAGAGAGAGAGAGAGAGGGAGAGAGAGTTCTCCAGACCTGAGGCCAAATCCAACTGGACCACTAGTCACAGATGGCCTAAAAGATTTGATTAAATCTAGATTTAAGAACGGAAACAAGATGCCAATCATTATACCATAGCATCATTATTTTCATAAATGATTTGTTAAATACACTTGTCTTTTACTATGCCAAAGTTGGAGTTTGTTATGCTCCAGCAACCTAATGTAAACAGAAAAAGAGCTCCTGGAAGATAATACACAATGATTCCAAAACTCAATACAATTTAAAGACACACCGCATTTAATATGTCTTAGAATCTCCAATCATTAGAATAATTAGTTTATGGAAAAAAGGGTATTTCAAAGAGAAGTTCAGCATCATTTTAGGTTTGCACAACATAGGCAAATAATCCTGTCATTTTATAGAATTTGAACTCAATCTTACTGATCAGTGTCCATTAACTACTCTTGCTGGTTTGGAGTAATGTGTCAACGACTGGTGTTGTGTCCTCTGAAATCAATGCTTGGGATGTAAATGTCTCAACTAGGCCCATATAACCACCCTGCATCCAACCCACACCCAAACCCTGGATGATATTAGGTATGCTTCCGAACTTAAGACCTAAATTCCAACAAATGCAGATAACAATCTTACAGAACTGAAACAACCCAAATAAACCTGATTCCAACTAATCAAAACCGACAGAAATTGGTCCAAAGATCAGGTCTCAACCATAAAACTTAGGGCAATAAAAACCATACCAGAAAAGGGACCAATCACCCTGGCTCATCAAATATATGGTTGTATTTGGGTCTAAATGATATATCCAGGCGGTTTCAGTCAGATCTAGTCAGCTTCAACCTAATGCAACTTGACCAAATTGTGCCTCCTAACCAGCATGCACCATCACAACATAAGCCCAACTTTTCATTAATGAATTTCCTTGTTGGTCCTGATATATTTAGGTTACATCCTCCCTTCATATCTGAACAATTTTCTTCAATTAGAGCAAATAAGCAATAATTACCCAATAATATTAATATAAAGAGTTGATAATTTCTGATGTAAATGCTATGTTGGTATAGATGTAAAGGCTTTGTTCTAAACAGCAAGTGAACAAAAATCAAGGTTATTCATAACAATAGATAAGACTTACTATAGCATATTTGTAACAAAATTAAACAAGAAATTTGTATGTATTAGGGATTTCAGCTTAAAAAATTAACTGGTTTTGCATTTTGAATGAGGTCAAACCATATTCCCTATTCATTGAGAATTTGCATGTAAATATAAGGGTAATCAACTTTACTCAATGAAGAGAAAACATGAGACCACAAAGAGTTGAGCATGAAGCACATGCATTAATGCAGAAATGATATGAATTTTACATACTACAATCAGAAGGTTAAAATTAAAACTACGAAAGACCTATGTTAAAATTTCATTTGTCAGTTGTAAAGAATTGAACAGTTAACAGGTCCTAAAATTTCAAAGTTCATTATACTATTTATAGAACGATGTTCAGTTATATGCTGATCAAACATAAGCAGCCAGACATGGAGTGATGTCTTTTATTACCTTTTTTGGCTTGGAGGAACTTGGTATACGAGATGCCATCAACAAAACAATTGGGAGTGTAAGGTCGATGAAGCAGAAAGAAGAAAAAGAATCTAAATGATGGCTTTTTTTCTGATTCCTGATAAGATTAACAATATAATAGGTAAAGCCCTTAGTTGATAACAAATAATTGTGTAAACCTGTCTTACTGCTAGTATATCATAAACAAGTTAGTGTTGTTGAATTATTGTGACTACTGCCTTAATCCAATATAGAATTTTTTCAGGTCTTTCACTAGTTCTCCTGCCTTTTTCACTTCGAAAGGTAAAAATTATGAGAAAAAAAAATCAACTAGAATGATATCACAACAATAGAATCCCAGCAAATGAGTGTTGTGCCCTGCGAATAAAGGAGGCTGGGGCAGACCCAACAGTTCAGATGACACACACCATAACAGTCCTGGATGCTACAGAGTACAGGGTCACAAATAGTATAAGATGACAAGTGTGTAAACAAACTAAGAAATAATCAAAAACATTATAGAAACAGAAATTTAAAGAAACCATAAAAGATCATGAAATAGATAAATTTTGCAAGTATATATATAGTTCAAGGAAATTTTTGGCACAAGTCAGAAGCATAATGTTTTAAATTATGGTTCAAATAAAAGCATTTATTTCAGAAAGAAAATGTATATAACAGAAAGTTTGTGACAAAACTGAAGTAACTGAAAAAAGCCGAATTTCATGGTTTTATCCAACATGCTTTTCTATTCTACTATGTGAATATAGCGCCATGCATAAGGAAAAATCAATTTTCTTGCATAAAATCAAACTTTTTAAAATTATGTTGAAGAAAAAGGTTAAATATAATGAATCTAACCAAAATGATATCTATTTCTTCAATTTTTCTATTTTCCCTATTTTTTCATTTCTCCTCTCTTCATTTCCTTCTTTGATGTTAGAATGACAAAAGCATGAAACAACATGCCTCATTTAACTTCAAATTCTTCTGAAAAAATAAAAGCAGGCTGCACCGCCACCAGTTAATCCTCCAATTTAGCCAATTTCAGGATGTACCATCCAACTCCTACAGCCAATCAACCCACATGCTGATTGATGAGGTACAAACCCTATCAAGTGTTGATATTAACAATATGTACCAATGAAAACATACTAGTTCCAAGTTCCAACTACTTGTTAGCTTCATACTGTATTTGCTCTTTTTGGACAAAAGAGTGCATCTGCTAATACTAATGCCATTAGCTCAACCAAAATAAGGTTGACAAAATGAATGAGGATATGAGGATATGATATATGACAGCTTTACCAGAACTTTGAGAAAGAAATGTGCCTTAGCTTAGCAGTTAGCACAACTCATGCTCCTAAAATCATAAATAGGAAGTTGAAAAATACAAGTGTCAAAAAGAACCCCAGTGGTGAAAAAATTTGGATATCCAAAGCACATCAAAAATAAGCAGAAAGAAAGAACCATGGTGAATGAAATACTTATTGAGATGCATTTTAGAAACAGGTCACATCAATGAAATTGCACTCCTACAGTGGATTTGACCTCATAATGCAAAATCTTCTTTTTACAATTACAAAGGCCAATTCTTTGTATAAGTATGCTACCTTAGCTTCCACACTATGCATTCGACCATCATATTCACATTTCTACAACTTTTTTGTGCCTTCATTGGTATGTAGCTAAAGGTGGATTTTTAGAAACAGAATATTGTCCCACCACCAGATATAAGTATTTGCAGTGTTTTCAAATATGGTGCATAAGACTGCATATGCAACCGCACATGTAGATGTTGTCCTTTGACCGCACCGCATTGCCTATATGCAGTTACTATATACCACATATATGCCCAAAAGGCAACCCCTTTCGCACTATGGGCCCATGTATGTTGCTCAATTAGAATTTAGTAGTTGCATGTGTGGCTCATTTAGCATTATAACGCAAACATTTGGCCCACTCTTATGGAGGCCTTTTGAGGATAGAGCATGTGGAACCTAATAGTTAGTTTGGATGAAAGTTTTATTTACTTATTACTATTGCTATTAATATTAAGTACTAAGTACTACACACTAGTTATTAGTTGTTACTATTATTAGCATTGACATGAAAGGGTGTCCTAGTGCACAAAGTCCCCACCATTGCAGGATCTTGAGAGGGTCAGATGTAGCCTTACCGCGCATGCGGATAAGCTATTTTCGTGTTTCGATGAAGCAACTTTACGATAGCGTCAAAGTTGGTGTTTTGTTACTAATATTGATATTATTATCCAAAAACAAAAAAAAAATATCATGATTGTTGTTTGACTGGTACTTAATATATCTTATTTAATTTTATATAGTTAAAAGTACTAACTGCATATGCGCTTGCAAATGAAACCAGCATAACCTATATGCACTATGCAGTCTCTTGACCATCCATACACTATGAATGATTTTTAAAACACGAAGTATATGCGAGAAATTAGAAAAGCCTAATGGCATGGAATCAATGAAATTTCACAAAAATAGATTATATCATCCATAAAGAAAAAATCAGAATTTTATTTAACTAAATGAAGCGAAGTTGCCCACTTGCTTATTCAACATTGATTAAGGCAGGAAAAGGGTCACAACCATGCACAGAGTAGGATGAGCTCACTTAAACATGAAAAGCTATCATTACGCATTAGACATTCCAAAGGAGGAAGACTGAAGATATCAAATGGAACTCCGGTGGCATAGAATATAAGTCGTAAAATGTGATATTTATCTACTAAAGATAGTGTTTTCTATTGTCTTTAGCATTAAGAAAAAACAATTCAAAAAGAAAAGAAGGAAATCCTAAATCATAACATAACTGACAGGCCTTGTTATATTTGGGGTATGCACTAAGAATTCTTCTCAACCAATTATTCCTATTTGAGGGCTGCATCATTGGTCATTGTTATCTTTAAAAAATAAAAATAAAAAGAGGAAAGGAAGAAAATCATAGCCTCTGTATATTGTCTTTGCTCTTAGCTTATCTCACTTGACCATTCAAAAAATATCTAAACTCCTCCAGTGTGGCAGCTGCATTCTAAAGGCAGAACTGAAAGCTAGGTCAAGCTTCATCGTTACAGACCAAAAAAGTATATTCGTGGATTCTGTTCTTATGTTAGTTGCTATCATGGAATTAAGTTAGCATTAGAAGATACTAGATTTGTAGTTCCTTAAAAGAAAGTGGTAAGGGTTTGGATCAAGGGCAGGTCCTGCACTATTATTCAAGATCTTTTCTTGATGTCAACACCTCCTGAAAGAGGTTGTCCATCTACAAGGGAAAAGGAAGTCTCCCATAATTTGAAGGAGGGCAAGTAACTTGTGGAGTGGCAATGATCCAGGTAGAGAATGTCCTTTGTGGACAAAAGGGACAAGCCAGAGCATCAGCTTGTCACTAAGAAAAGGATGCAATATTAAAGTCTTGCAGACCTGAAAAACTTGGGCATATGGTCATAGAAACTCAGCATCCAGCTTCTAAGATCACAAACACACATAATAATAACAACAAATCATGAGTAGGCATAAACAATCCTTGTTGAATTTCTAATTTTTGGACCAACACTTGAGGAATGTAACTTTTTTCAGCTTGCAATTTGGAGCAACATTCAAATTCTGTCTATGCCACCACAGGGTTAAAATCCTGCTATCATTCCTTTTAGCTCTAATTTCGTGTACCAAGGCATTAAAGGAATGAGAGTATGCCTAAAGCCATGTGAGAATATGAGTGATTATTAATACCACCCGACCAAGTGCTGCCATGCCTAACATACAATTTTAACTTTGGACCATATCCTTAATCATCTGATTCACAAAGATGTGCTGTCCTCAGATGAGAGGTTCTTTATCTTTGAAAGCCAATTTCAATAAAGATATGGTTCCCGGTGCCTGTCTTAATTTCTTCATCTTTTTCACTTGCAATGATGATGATGCATTCACCCTTTCCTTGCGGGGAATTCAAAAGACCAATTTTACCATGGGATATCCAGTATCAGACGAAGCTCTTCTCTAATAGCTAGGAAGTCAAATGTAAACTAAACTCTGAGAGAGATCGAAAGGCATGAAGACTGTTGGGCCAGCACAATTTAGAGATCATTTCCAAGAACATCATATCATCATCAAGTTTGGTCTTTGAAGGCACCATGACAAGCCATCAACATCCCAGGCCTCAACAAAGATGGAAACTGATCAGAAGAAAGATCGATTGCAAAATTCACTTCGCGTAGAGATTGCATTCAACCAGTTGCCGTTAAAAGAACACACAATTGAACCAGATAGTAAGTTAAAGAGAATGCTAGAGTTGGGCACGTAATTTTCACAGAATGTAAAATTTTCACTTTTCGGACGCAATGGCATAAAAAATTCTGAACTTTTGGGAAGGAAGCTAATGGAATCGAAGGGGATATCTTAATGGAATTCTAAAGGAAGTATTTGGTACCCGATGGAGCTCGATTACGGTGAAATTTTTCAATTTTTGGATACGTTTCGCACCAAATCACATAGGCTCCAACAACCATGGAGAAAAATTTGAACATGAAATCGCCCTCATTCGTGCCACGAAAAAAGGTTAAAAAGTTCGAAGAATAAACTGAAGAAATTCCAAGCAAATTAAAAATCGAAACCCCAATTCATAACACGGAAAGAGACAGAAAGAATGAGGCAACTATTACCTCTACCGGCAATGCCGATCATCGCCGGTTCGAGAAAATCGAAGCGGTGGTTCCCGTCGCAATCGCGGTTAGCGGGGGAGGAGAGTTTAGGGTTAGAACACTGATTTTGAACTGGGCTCGGCTGTCCGGCGAAACGGCTCCCACGGAGAGCATTATGAGGTCGTCGAATCCGTCGTCCGCACCATAGTGTGAAACCATCTTCTGCGCTCGTATATGTGCGCCGAATGTGGGCGGTTTGGATGGACTTTGGTAGAAAATCAAACGGTGGATGCAGCAGTTACATAACGTTTTTTATGCAGACGTTAGGATGCCGTATTATTCCCGACTTTGACGGCGGGGCTTTTTTCCCTCTTAGAAAACATTCGGGGGACGTTTCAACCCGCTGGCGGTGGCCATCAAAAAGAGCTGGGTCATATATCAATTCGAGTGAAATGCAGGTTGGATTGAAAAATTCTAAATCTGAATCTGATTTATTTATTAAATATATTAAAATATAAAATTTAAATATAATATATTTAATAAATAAGTAATCTGATTCGATTTATATAATCTACTTAACTTGGTAACCTTTATAACGTCTTAACCTATATAATCTATATAACTTGTTAACCTATTTAATAAATAGATAAAATGCTTAATATTCTTAACCCGACTTGATTAATGAATAGATTAAACGGGTCGAGAGGATGAAATCTGAACCCAAACCGATTAATAAACAATTTAAATGGGTTAACCCTTTTATACCCAAATCTGTTTATTGTATTTGGAATACGGATTGAGTTGACATGGCTGATCATATTTTGCCAACCCTGTCCAGTGCCACTATAAATTTGCAGTGTTATACACAAGCTCACAAAGGTTGATTTTAACCTAACCCGTGGCTGATCTCCAGATTTTAATACTCATGCTTTAATAGCTAGAATAGGACTTCATTGAATTTTTGGTGAGCAAATGATTTCAAGTTTAATATTATGTCCGAGACTAGGCAAAAGAAATGCCATGTCGTCGCGTAGATGCATCAAGGCATTCGTGCAATAAGATTGAAATTATTTTGGTAAACAGTTGTGGAACGCCTGCATTTATTTGGATTCTTGGAGCCCAAACTAAAGGGAGATGAGAGAATCGATCTTTTCCATGAGAGTCGGTCTGATTAGAAGGAACCTCTTTGAACCATTGTCTGCTTCAGCTAACCATGGCATACAAAATTAGATCACGCCACAAATGGGCTGGGTTTATATCTGATTGCTACAATCTTTCCATTCATACTAACTACTAAGGAGATCCAATATAGACCAGCAAGGCTCTGTGATTATCGTGGTAAATAACTCCTAGAGTGTGTTTGTGTTGCAGCTTATTGGTTGTCCCCAGTTGGGCGGCAGAAAGCTCGAATACTATATCAACCACTTTAGCCAAGAGAGTTTAGGCTATCCTCAAAAATGCCTGATAATTATAATCACCAAATGAGAAACGGGAGAAGACGATCATATATCATAGACAAAACACAAGTCAAAGCAGTATACAAAGTGTGTATTTACAATGACAACCAAGGGTCTTCATATACATATATATACATATATATATATATATATATATATATATATATATATATATATATATATATATATATATATATATATATATATATATATATATATATATCATATCAACAAAGAGTGATGCATCCAAATGCATCAATAGTTCAACAGCTAACATAACAAGTTACACAGCTCTTGACCACATATATCTACTTATTTCTCGCCAAAATTACGATGCTGAAACTGAGCAGCGTATGGATATAAGCTATTATAAAATGGATAGCATCACATGACAGTGATCTATTGACCGAGATTCCTTAAGAGACGCTCAACTGCAGCATGCACATTCCCGGCAGTGGCACTCAGGGCACGGATGTTCTCCTGGGTGTCACAGAAGCCCATTTCTTGTAGCTGAGACAACTGGGTTGCATAAAGCTGCTCAGGAGGCACTGCAGCAAAAAAGATTCAGTTCTTTAAATTTCTGCATGACTGTTTCGCAGAAGAAGATGCAAGTCACATTTGAAGAAAGAAACAATCAAATATTTAACCATCAGAGGTATTAGGAAGACTAAGACCGCCAGCCCCTCCAAGTCCGCCAAACATGTTCATCAAAAAATCCAGCCCAGTGCTGTTTGGCGTGCCTGCAGCAAAGCGGCATGATGAAAATTCAATTGTCAAGGGAAAACCATTAGACCACGCTCCAGTTTGACAATGAGCCAAAGGAGGTTTGGTCTATTGACTACAGTGTGGCATCAGCAAGTTAATAGGGTTTCCACGAGCTGAAATAAATATTTAACTATGCTAACGAACCAACCGGTGTCATCTTTACAAAGATGCATCAATAGAATTTCACGGCATATGATCAAAGCTATGCAACTCGCAAACACCAGGCAAATGATGACTGAACATTTTTAATTACCTGCACCACCACCTCCCTGATTAGGCTCCCTGCAATTTGATAGCATAAACAGCAATTAGGGAAAAAACAAGAAGACAGCACAAGAATTCAAAACCAGTATGCTATCCAGCCTAGGGATCATGGCAAATCTAGTATTATCTCAAATGAATGGATTAAGAATGGGCCATATCTTACATAAAGAATTCCCTTCACGGAAAAGTTGACAAAATGAAACGAAAAAGTGAATTATTAACCATATAAAGAAAACCAACATTGCAATGATTTTGCCATCTACAAGACCGCCATGTTTACCACTCTTAATAAGGGGCAGAATCAAAAGTTCGACAAGACAGCAGATAAAAAGAGTGAAGGGAAAAATACAAATGCCATCTTTAGGTGCTGACTTACTGGCTTGACTGTTGCCGACCAAGCTGGGAAAAAAGTGATTGTTGTAATGATAGAAATTGCTGCAAGAAACAGAAAGAACAGATTATACCAGGACACAAGTTTATCAAGTCTTGCGAGATTGAATTTACCTGCAGTGTCTCAGGATAAGTAAGCTGGCGAATAGATTCTGGATTTTGCAACATTTCTCTCATTTGGGTATTCGATTCAGCCAAGCTACGGAGCTGGGGACCGAGAGCTAACATCTAATGGCAATCAACAATCACAAGGTAAGACAGGTCATGCTAACATTCTTAAACTGTAAGGAACAACTACCTGATTCATGAACTGAGGGTTGGAGAGGAGGTTCTGCATCATGTGTGTCATGGCTGGGTTTTGCATAATCTGATTTACGAGGGATGGATCTCCCGTGCTACCAGCAATCGTTTCCAACTCCGATAAACCAAGTCCATTGGTAGGAGTTGATCTTGAGTTGGTTGTTTGTGCACCTCCTGTTGAAATAACTTCAAGTATCAATATGATCAGGCAGACAAAGATCAAACAAAAGAGTGAAACAAATAAAACTCACTAGCATTGCTCCAAGGATTTGGAAGTGGGTTAGTATTTGGTGCAGCAGACCCAGTTGTTGTTTCTGAACCAGTAGTCGAAGGGTTTGGAGATGAATCCCTAGACTGAGTAGCACCTTGATTTCCAAGCAGGGCTGCAAATGGGTTGGAACCCAAGTCCGTTCCTGCACCCCCTGCCATTGTTGCGGCGTTGAGAAATGGCTCCTGAACAGTTTCATACATCCGCCTAAGCATGTTAAATCCTTCTGGAGAAGATTCAATGTTGCTCATAGCCCTGTCAGTGTTCCGCATCATCTCTCTCATGATTTCAGGATTTCTAACAGCTTCCAAGGTCTGTCGTAGAGTGCTGGGGTCATTAATTACATGTGCAATATCAGGATTCCTGTCTATGATATCACGCATTTGGGGATTGTTCATTATCATGTTTCGCATTAGCTCAGGGTTATTGATAACATTCTGAATAGCAGGCATGTTCATTATTTCCCTCATCATGGTAGGATTCTGAGTCAGCTGTCGTTGCACCTGATCAAACTCTGGGGATCCAAATCCAAACAAATTGGATCCCCAACTACCACCCAGCCCATTAACACCAAGACCAGGAAATAGTGAACCATCAAAACCAGTTCCAAAACCCCCACCCTCATTGGATCCAACACCCCTTGCAACACCTGACATGCTGTTTGGAGTTCTTGAAGCCGGATCCCCAGATGCAGTTGATGATGCAAATCCACGAACCAAGTGAATAGTGTGATCAGAGTCGACACCTGCCAAGAAGTGTCTTATGCCATCAGAAAGAGAGAAAAACTGTTTTTTAAGTACCCATCAGAAACAATACAGATCAAAGAAGTGTCTTATCCCCATAATTACTTAGCCTTCAACTTTGTCATTTAGAATGCAAAGCAGTTCTGACAGGCAATAAGGCAATGTGAATGGCCAGAAAAAGCCCTCAATGCCACTGATATATATACACACACACACACACACACACACACACACACTAAAAAACATAATAATACCAAAAATGCTTGAACTCTTCCTACTCGTGGCTATTGCGTGCCTAACAGTCAACCTCCATGACAATGGAAACGAATACTCTATGCGCTCCAACCAAGTCAAGGAGTCATAAGTGAATTACAAGATCAAGCTAAAGTTCAGCTGCATTTTCAAATCCTACCTATTGTTGATCTCATATTCATGCAAACAAGTTCTCAAGACTTCCCAAGTGGCAACAAAACCAATTGCAGAAAGGCAATGTCAAATGCAATGACAAGGAGTTCTCAAGGATTGATGTCAGACAGCAGTTGGTCATAAACATCTGCGAAATTATTCCATAAAGCCTTATTCACTCACTTGCATCAGTACCTCAAGCCATCAACATTTTGATGGAAAAAGGCTTAAAGGCTTGGAGGAGGAAGAGGAGAAGGATACATTTGCAATAACCCAATAAATTTCCCACTGCATCCACTTCGAACGGATTCCACACTATTCTAGCAAAGAACTTAAGGAACATGTTCTTAATGTTAAAATTCCTAAAAACATGAGAATACATAGCCTTAGGTGCATTATACTCAAAATTGGTAGATCCATCCATGTTTCAAATAATATTTGGAGATGCATTAGCACATTTTTCATGTTAGCACCAAAATACCATCATGCATTTAAGATAATAACAAGTTATAAACTTGTGCTTGGAGATATTAGTCTAATCATATCCTCAACAAGAAAAAAAAATGATCACTGAGCTGCATCTTAAATGTTCCAACTATTATGAATTTAGATTCAAGAATAACATCATCCATATTAAGTTGAACACTATCGGCATATTGTACAAGCAATACTTGTGTAATAAAACACCTGTAAGGACCATCAAGTCCAAACTGAATAATCTATCTATATGTACATATAAATAAGAGGATCTATATATGTTGTACATATGTTCCCTAAGAACTTGACATTTTCTAAATGCACCTCCCACAAGCCAGCCCTTACCCTACCTACTACAAAATGCATACCTACTTCATGCAACTAAGGCCTCAGGAGGGGGGAGTAGGGGTTTATAGCATGTGGTGACACTAGTATAAGTCTCCTGAAGATGACCTAGAGAAGCATTAAAAGAATACCATGAAGAAGCAGCGAAAAGCATTATTGCAAATAATTGCATCCTTTTTCATTTTTTGTGAAAGTTGTGTGAAAACTAATAGCCTTAATTATCATAATATGTGCATCAACAATTGCAAATTTACAAGCAATTGAAAATTTTTGAAATAGAATTTCATTCTTTTACTTGAATTCATGTTCCATGTATTATATCTTCCAAAGAAAATAATACTTGCTCCTGGAAATCCTGTTAAATTTCAATAACAATTTTGTATCCAATTATTGTTGAGAGGTTAGTTTTATAAGCCCCTCAATTTAATTCCTACCAATTTTTGTATTCACTAAATTGAAAAGAAAGAATGTCATAATATGTTTACCGTAAAAACAGATATTGTAACACACAAAGAGAAGTGCTACTTTGCATCAACAAACTGGGAAAAATAGAAAATTTCAAGAATTGCCGCATGTCAAATGAATGAAACCTGCTGGAAAGTTACCTTGATACTGTCACTTATGCAAGTACATATAATTGCATATCAATGAAGTCATATCCCATTTGACTTATTTAACTAATAGTTTTGCAACCTAAAAATCGTGCTATCTGCCTGTCCACTTAATGATGTTTAGTCAATCTTCTTTAATCAACAAATCTATAGTTTACTATAGAAAATTACTCATTGCTTTGTGGATTGAAAGCAGTTATTAATTTTCTTATCCCTTTTTTTCGGTGCACCCGGTGTCGAGTGAAGTAGCTTTTTCCAGCATTCCTTGTAAATGTTTACTTCGCACATCAAAGCAACCCATCAAATAAGGGACGTAAACATTATACAGTAACTTTTGCATCTCAATAATTCCTCCCAGTCATCAGTCTAACAGACTAATCATGTGGGAACATCAGATCAAATGGAACCTTAAACATCCATACCCATCATTGAATGAAACACAAAAGTCTGAACCCTACCATAAACAAAGCAACAATTCTAAAGTATCTCCCTCTTGCCTAACCGTCCATAATTAATCAGATAGTGCCGATGCTAATTCAAAATCAATGAGAAACAGAGAATCACAAATTACCGTCGTAACAATCACCACACTGCTCATCATTTCAAGATTCTACATTCTTGTTATATATTATAAGCAAATTCATGAGCAATTCAAGATAAAAAATTGGTTTCTGATGATTCTTAAACAACAACAATATCGCCTACTGGAGATCAAATCATCATATATAACAAGAAAGAGTCAGCCAGAATGGCTAACCGTAGCTCGCTAGGGTTTGGTCGTCCTTCAAGATCCGGCCTTTATAAATCAGCCGCTGCTGCTCCGCCGGCACGTCGCACTTCTCGGCAAGAAAGGCCTTGAATGAGCCCACAGTGGAATCTAGGCCGGCCTGGACGGAGAACTTGGACCCGTTGGAGCAGCGGATGTGGACGGTCGTCCCGCCCCCACCACCGGCAGCGGCGGCGGCGTAGGCGGAGCCGTCCGCGTCGAGGGAGTCGCCGTCGGCACTCATGGAAGGGGGGATCGGGAGCCCTAACCCCGGACGGAGAAGGATTGGGCCCCGATCCGCGATTAGGAATCGAGAGAAGGGACTTGGGGAGGGAAAGGGCGGGGAGGGTTCTTGCTCGCCTTTTTTTTTTCCTCCCTTGCGGTTCCTCTCTAATTGCTTGGGAGAGAGGAAAAGGAGCGATGGAAGCAAGGAGGGGGCGGAGGAGGAGAGGTCGGAATGTCCTTCGCCCACCCAAATTCTCCCGAAGAAAGGAAGTCTACTTTACATGGAGGAGGGCTGAGAGCTCCGATGGAATTAGGTTCAAGGGGGCACGTGATAGGCATGTGAGTAATGAAGGTCACGTGCCTCTCACGGAGGCAGGATGGGGTGGCGACGGTTGATGGGGATGGATCGATGTTTTCCTGGCGGTTGGCAAAATGCATTGAAGAAGGTTCACCGTTATGCGTCAATGGGGCGCGGCAAAGGTGGTGACCTTGGAAAGTGGGAGAAATAATAAGCGTTCAGACAATCTACGGTGCAATTTTTGCAATGTAGAATATGATACTATCTACCATATTATTCATTTTGAAGATAGATGGCTCTTAATTCATTTTTAAGATGTAGTAAAGCGCCTCTAGTAAGATATATGGCAGATCACATGATGAAAAAGAATCATCTATTTGTAAGATAGAAGATGTGGCGACTATCCACAAGATACTGCATTCTATGGTACAAAAGAATTCCGTATCAGATAATATGTATGCGATCTTAACCGAAGTATTATCTTAGTGGTCGCATCTTCTGATTTTCCAAACAAAAGGCCTAGGGTTTGGATGTTGAATCATATTATTGCATGAGTCAACTTTTACAGCCCAGCCTCTTGAAAACAAATTAGTATAGAACTGAGAAGAAAACTTTAGGGCATTCACTAAATTGGAAGTAAGAGTATTGAATTTTAAGCGGAAAGCATTGCGAGGAATATATCCATTTTGCTGCTTTTACATGTGAAGAAAAACAAGGGTGGCTAGACAATGAGACTTCCCAAGCTTCATTGTACTTGTTCACAATTGCTGATTAAGGCTTTTGCTTTCCTTTGAGCTCTGTCAGTTCCACTTTTTACGATCTCATCTAGGTGGTCATGAACGCCAAGCTGGATTGCAGCTGATAAGAGTGATGAATTATGCGATCCCAGTTCGAGAAGAACAGAGAGTGCACATTCCTTGTTTTTGGGGGTCCCTTCTTTGATGAATTCTACAAGGGTTTGAATGAATGATTGCTGGCCTATAGCATTGCACCCATCAGGATGTAATGTTAGAAGAAAAAGTATTGAGAGAGCTTCATCAGCCATACCCAGGTTCGTTTCACCCAGTACTTGAAGTACAGGTGCTATAATGCCAGCTTCTATGGCTCTAGCCTTGTTTTTACTGTTTAGAACCAAATTGAAGAGTGCAGTAGCAGCATCCTTTTTGCCTCTAATTGTCCCATTTTGCAACAAATCTATCAATGGTGGCATACCATTCAAATTCCCAATCATCAGCTTGATCTCATCAAGCATAGACAGGCTGAACAAGGCTGCTGCTGAATTCTCTTTAGCTGGCACAGTGCCTGTCTTCAGAATCTCGATAATAGAAGGAACGGCTCCTTCTTTAGCAATAAGCTTCTTGTTCCCTTCATCTATTGATAAATTCAACAAAGCAGTCACAGTGTTCTCTTGAATTTTAGAATCAGGATATGTTAGAAGACTGACCAGGGCAGGGATCCCTCCATTCTGAGCAATTGCAAGTCTGTGATCAGGGTTCTCTTTCGAAAGCATACGGATCTTCTTAACCGCCCTTCGCTGCTTATCAAGATGGATAGAAGAAAGATCCTCAACTAGTGATGAGATTTCTTCTTCATGATCTGCAGCCTCAGAGTCAAGATCCGTCTCTTTTTTCAGTAATTCAACTTTGTTCTTCTCACACCACTGCAGAATTAAGTTTCGGAGGGCATAGTTAGGTGCCAGTGAAAGATGGGACAAAGTTTGCCTAGTCTTTGGGCAGGTTCGATGTCCAGCATCCAACCATATCTGTATACTTCGTCTTTCAAATGTCTGGAACAAGAAGAAATGGAAGAATTTGTCAGGAAATATTGTCAATTTATACAATGAACGAGCAATAACCTTTGAACTATTCGAAGCACCTGCCCTGTTGCAACGATGACAGGATCTGTCATGATCTCTAAAGATATTGGACAGAGGAAATCATTAGGAATCACCAAAGATGGACACTTTTCCAGATACTTAGGCAAGGCAACTTCACTTAGCCCATTACTGTCTTCAATGCCGGCAATTTGTTTGAATCTATCCAATAGGTCAATGATCTGCTGAGTACTTTCAGCATTTTGACTGCATCTATCTTTAATTAGCTTTTTTATAGCCATTGTTTCTGCTCTTAAATCTGGGAGAGCCTGCAGCTGTAATCTACTAGCCAGCCTTTCTAGTACTGCTCTATCTACATCCAAATCCTCCTCTCCAGAGAGTACAACCATAAGATCCATAGCCAACTCCATGTCTTGCGTATCTGTCCTCCTCTTGGCCCTTTCAAGTTGCACATTCATGAGCTCAACCTGACAGCATGAATATCAGAAATGTAACTCATAATGTGAAGGATCACATTACATATAACGTGAATATTTCTAAGGTTGCAATGAAATATGCCAAACAAACATCAAATTCAGAGCAAACCATACTCAAAATGTAAAGGTGAAGATACAAGATCTAATCTCCATGGCAAGAAACTTCACACTGATGACTCAAGTTTATTTTAGTCTGACCACAATTAATAAAATAAAAAGTGAGAAAAATAAATGATGAGATTCCTTCATGGAAAAAAGAAAGAAAAAAAAGAAATAAAGAAGGAGATATATGATCTCTGAAGGGTAGACATAGATAATGCACAAGGGAGCCAGAGCTTTGAACATGTCTGAAGACTTCATGTGAACTATTTGTTGAACTTGAAAACTGAATCACTTAAATTTGGGTCTTCCTTTTTTATTTTGAATTTTAAATCTTCTACAGCTTTTGAACATTGAATTATTTCAGTAGGTATTAAAAACTTGGGATGAATTAAAATATAGGCAAATACTTCCTTGTGCTCATGTTTACATATTACATTCAAGGGCGACTTCCATCAAGCAAAAGCCTTTTGCTACAAAATTAAGATACAGCAATCAAATTTGGTGCAGCAAGTCTAGAACTATAATAGAATGTTTGAGTTTAAGTTATAGGTAACCTCCTGGTTCAAACTTATCCACCAAGGCAAGCAGGCAACAAAATAGATAGAAAATATTCCATTTTACCATTATCATTATCACATAATATACAAATGCAACAAATGATAATTTATACAATGAAGTGGACCAGCAGCACATCGTCTATTCAATCCTAAACTACAATTAGAGAGATGGAAATTACGGTATCACTTATTAATTAACTTTATACACTCCTAAATTAGAAACAAGCTATTTTCCCAAATATAAGAAGAAGCAATGATAGAGGCAAAAAGTAAATCAATAATACCACATCATTTCAATAAATCCAACACATGTCATCCGCAGACTTCAATAAACCATACCTTGCACCAACAAGACGCATCTTATAATTGATTTTGACAATCATAAGCAACATGTTATACTAATCTAAAAGTGGACACATAACCATATTTTCTTTTTTTCTAATTATTGGTCAGAGAAAAGTGGAGATGACCCACCCAAGATATGTAGCATAGATCCTAGTACTTTGGAATGCACCACCAAAGACTCACCCCGCAACCTTCTGAAAGGCGAGAAGGGGTATGAGCACTAATTGTATTTCTCCCATTATGCGCAGAACCATAATCAAAATATTTAAACTCATACTTTCAGCCAATCAATAACCATATCTTCCAGCCAAATCCCCAATTTACCAATAATCTCTCCCTTCAGACAATCCAAGACCCTTCAGTTCTTCTTGCATTGCATAAAATGAAACAAACCCATGCAGCTTGGAAACATATCATTTCTTACCAAAATATATCATCAATGCAAAATAATCTTTTTTAAGTAAATATACAAGACTTATTTGTAAGAATTTAGTTCATATTACCTACAAAACTTAATTAGAACCATCAAAGATTAATAAAGCTGGAAACACATTAATAAAGATTAACGAACCAGAGAAAATATCATGAAATGGAGAATTTTTTAACATCATAAACAATTTAAAGGGCCGAGAGACCCACTTGCTCTTCCACTTCGTCCGTAATGCGGAGCTCATGGTACGGCATCCCAGCCAATGCACGATTCAACTTTTCATAGACCGCACGGAATTTGCCCACGACCGCCTCACTTTCCAGTGCCTGATCCCAAAAGGATTCAACTTGTTTCATTTTCTCAGTCAAAAGATATGCAATTTTTCGCCTTCAAGTCATCCAAAACAAGCACTCACCAAATAGATCTTACTCCCATCATGACAGCACCTCAGAAGCTTCTTTGCATCAGAGAATGCCTCAGCGAGATCACATAGCCGTGCAAAAGCTGTGTCGGAGATGGGGGTCTCGAGCTCCTTGATCTCCTCGAGCAGAGGCGCCACCAGCTGGAGCCGGCGGACGAGGTTGAAGCACTCCTTCCTTTGCGTCCGCCGGAATTCACCGAACGACCGGGCCGTATCGATCACCTCCAGCATCTCCCGGGTCAGGTCCTCCTGGTCGTGCTCTCTTTCCATCAACCTCTTCCCTTCTCCTCCTCCGCCGCCTCCATCTCCACCTCTGGCGACGGCTCCCTCCTCCGGCATTGCGGTCACCTTCTCCTCCGCCTCCCCGATCGTCGATTTCAAGCTTTGGCGACAAATTTGGTTGACTCTCAAGAGGGGGCCGGAGACGGAGACGGGATCGGTCGTCATGGTGAGGTAATGGAGCACGAAAGAGAGAGATTGAGACGATAGCAAATGTGGAAGAGGAGGCGGAGGGAAGGGTGGCGGAGGACTCCGCGGAGGCGATAGATGGAGAATATTTTTCGCGCGGGTTTGGTGGGTTTTAAAGGGAAGTCCTATGCCACCAGTAGCACGGTTAGAACGAGGATTTGTTTTCACCGGCGCAGTATAGGTTCCGATCGAGCGGACATCATTAAATATTGAAAATCAAAATCAGATGCCTTTCGTATGCACATGCATAACGCCATCTAATTCAGCTGAGATAACGCTGAAAGAATGTACTCACACGTAGAATAGCCCACAGATCGAGAAGGATATGAGCAAAATTTATACATTGAACATTTCCTGGTAGAAGAGAAGCTAGTAGGTGTGAGGACCCGTGCGGGCGTGTGTTTAGTCCCACATCGGTTATTCGCTGGGTAGATCTTGGGTACTTATACAGGATCAAGGAACCCAAACAATACCTTCCGGCTAGCCATTTTGGGCGAGGTCCTGGGTTGTTACAAATGGTATCAGAGCGGACCAGGCCCATAACTTATGTGGACTAGGAAACATTGCAGCATGAATCCATTAGGGTTGACCACGGACAGATCGTGGTGTTTGTGATTAGATTTGAATGGATTTGAACCCTTAGCCTGACGAGGACGTCAGGGCTTGAACGGGGGAGTATGTGAGGACCCGTGCGGGCGTGTGTTTAGTCCCACATCGGTTATTCGCTGGGTAGATCTTGGGTACTTATACAGGATCAAGGAACCCAAACAATACCTTCCGGCTAGCCATTTTGGCCGAGGTCCTGGGTTGTTACAGTAGGAGCTGCTATGCGGGTTTCTCTCCCCATCCTATTTTTCACCAAAAAAAAATCCTATATATATATATATATATATATATATATATTAAATCCATTTTTATTGAGAAGAAAATGTGCTAAACACTATCTCTCTCTCTTTTTGTTAATTTCAAACTTAATTAAGAAAATGCTTCATTCATTACCAAAAGAATAAATGCTTATTGCATCTGATCTGGAATAACCAGAAGCCACACCCCACTGAATGTATATGTGGTCCATCATGTACCGTCCAAGATCATCAGTTCAACATTTGGTGCGATCTGATGGTCTATGTAATATAATCATAACCTTGATCATCAAGTCTTATTGTTATAGAGTTTTATTTAGATCTTTTTACTATAGTTTAACAAGATTTTATGATGGGCGCTCAATCTAATACCAGTCGTTCACATTTCTCATCTGGACTCGAGATTAGTCATGGCAGCATCGGAGAGTATGCATTATATGAGTTGATGTATAATAATCCATGATATGTTTTTTTATTGACGTGACCGATCAGCTGCAAATAGAATCTTAATAGCTAAGATATTGTAGCAAGACTTGCATGCCATATGGATGAATCCTTTTTTTAAGATCTGCCTGGCATGCAAGCTCTTATATTGGATCTGTTGTGGTTCAAATTTAGCCCGAGGGTGGCCACACCGGAGGAGTCGAGGGAGCTGCCAGCTAGAACGGAGAAAAGAGAGCCACCTTCTGTGCAACAGCGTGCCTGCACAAAGCCTCACCGGTGGTTCCGGTGAGGGCCCTCCGACGTTCCAGTTAGAGTGGATCTTCGTTAGTCCAAAAGTTCCCCCCTTAGCGTTACCTGATGGGGCTATTTATAGTCTCTGTAGAGGTGTCCAGATGGCGAAGGTATGACTCGTCCTCATTATGGGAGGAGATGGGTTTTAGACAGATAGCGTACAGCTAGAGCTTGTTTGAAGCACAGATATAGGCCGTTCCTATGAGCAGTAAGGCGTTGATAAGTGTAACGGGATATGATTGGAGCAGCATAGCGTTGTCCAATCATAGTACTTAGATTAGTGGATGAACGGTATCATAGTAACATACTAACATTGATACACCAAGCTTGACATGCGAAGGGGGAAAATGTGCTAGTTCATGTTGGGCACAAATTATTGCAGAATGATGGAAGTTGCAAGAGAGGTCAAATACATGTCTCCAGTAAATCGCGTCGTTCCTCCAGTACAATTCATGAGAGTAGTAGGATTTCAAGGGGGGTCTTCGATCTCACTTAGCAACCCTGATCCACCATTACACTATATAATTTTGTAATTAAAATTTTATAAATTAAATCATTCTAAATTTTAAAAAATGGCCAATTTCAATGTACCTTGGGAGTCCTGCAAGCTATCAAATAATACCAATAGCATGTTTTTCCCATACGTTATTTCACTTATATGTGAATGAATGGGCCATAATGATAGCATGGAAAATGAGAAGCAATTTGGGTAGTCACCTTGCAAATTGTATTAACCATGGAATCCACTCTTGTGATGCGCATGAGTGCAATAAACATGGGACATACATCACGCACTTGGACCCTCTCAACATAATCCATCCGAGTTTGCGCTTGCTGACCGATGCCAAGATAAACCAAATTCCTACAAAAATGGTTGATCATCTCTCCATACGCATGCTGGTGTTTGTGAAATATGACACTAGACAGAATTTCCATTATCAAAGTAGGTATTAGCAAGAAGTGGTTCCAAAGATGTTATGAATCTCATCAGAATTTCTATAGAAATTAACATCTAACATTCAGTGTATTTCAAATTAATCATATGTGTCAAGTTGATGGCTCATTTTAGCAGCGAATCATCATCTCTCATGTCTAGCAGATGCGGTACCATCAAACATATTCTATGAATCCCCATGTAATAGAGGACTCTACTTGTGATTTCCTTTAGGAGTAATGATTCTATCACGCCCAAATTGGATAGCATGAGCCAAGCATATAGTAGATGGCCACACATTTATAGAGTTTAGTCTTACAGGACATACCTTTTTCATATTCATATATCATCCAAATACTGGAGTAGTGGTAGCAAAAGCAATAGTTGATCTAATAATTTTCAAACGAAAGTCTACAATCTCAAGAAATCAATAAAAAAATTTCATACAAATGTCTGATCATATTTATTCTTTCAAAAGAACTAATAGGTATCGTCTAGATCCTAGATTCCTCTCTGCTCAGTCCCAACCCCAGCTACTCCTCCATATCTAGAAAGGTGGTGGCCGATGGTAGATGGCTAGCGCTTCGATAGACGGTCTCATCGAATGGATTGATTCTGTTACAATGATCAGTTTAAAACAAGAAGTTTACTTTAAAATGAAATATAACAAATTGATAGAATCAAAATTCTTATACCTATTAAATGACAAGGAGAGAGAAAACTAAGCCCCACTCTAAAATTCAGAAAAATTAGAAAGAGAATTATAAAAAAATCGACTCTTCTTAATTATTTTTGAAAATTATTAAAAAAGGAAAAAATATTCTCCTCTATGGTCGTGTAAAAAAAAAGAAATAATATTTAATCGCTAATATTTTCCTTATACGACTCGTTATAATCCAAACTAAAATTTTGTTCAAAATGAAAAAAAAAAATTCATATTTTCCTCCTCGAACCCTTGATAATTCAAAATAAATTTTGTATATGAAAAGGAAAAAAATCTGAAATATATTTTTTTCTTAAAAAGGAAAAAATTTGTTCAAATGGGAAAAAATGTTTCATAATCCAAAATAAATTTTGTTCCTTCTATGACTCTTCATAATAATTTTATCTAAATATTATTTAAATCCGAATTTGAGAATCCTCTATGTTTCGTTTGTCAAAGGACTCTTCATAATAATTTTATCTAAACATTATTTCAGTTCAAATTCAAGTATCCGCCACATTCCATTCCTCATACAAAAGAAATTAGAACTAAATTTGAAATAAATTTCATTGAAAAAGGAATGCACAAAAAAAAAAGCTACCACGTGTGCAAAAAATACTAAGTCATGCAAAAAAAAAAAAAATCATTTAATAAGGTATTTTCAAAAAGAAAAAAACACCACGAACACAAATAATGCTGACTAGATTGCTAGCATCGTACACGGGCAACTCAAAAAAGAAAACTCAACATATATCAATTTTAACATTCATCTATAATTTCATCACTCTTCCGACTTCATAATCTTTATACCGACATCTTATTATTACTCGTGCTATTGTTGCTATTATTATTCTTATTGTTGTTATAGTTATTATCAGGCCCGTGCTATTTCTGGCTAAGAAAGCGTCATTTGGTTTTCTATTTAGCATTCATTCTTCATTCCATGCAAACCAGATGACATATTAAAAAATAAAAAGGGAAGGAGCGGTGCAATAGGACCATGTGAGGGAACAGGGTGGTGGCGACTAATCCAAGGAAGAAGTAGCGAAAAAATAAAGCTGACCGAACCCTAACCATAGGCTCGTAGCACCACCCACCACCAAAGATTTTGAAAGCACGTGCCAAGATATAGCCGTTAAAGCCCCTCTTGCCCCATTCACTAGCCGTTGGTTTTAAATAAAGTATCCCTTCACCCCATCCAACGGCTACTATTCACTAGCCGTTGGTTTTAAATGAATCATCCGCGGACAGTATCCGTTGTTTTCGTTCTCCCCCCCCCCTTTCATACATCGAATTCCTCCGTTCTTTTTCGTCTTTTAATCCCCCTTTCTCTCGCCTCCCAATCGCCTAATCGAGCTTACACACACACACAGAGAGAGAGAGAGAGAGAGAGAGAGAGTTCCATTCTTGGGGTTCTTGCTTCTTTGGCTCCCTTTCTCCTTAGCGTCTTCCAAGAGGAATTCTAAGGAAGGCCGGGGTCGAATTTGCCGGAGCCAAGGAGTTCATCAGAGGTTATGATCGATCTCTTGGAATAGATTTTTGGATATTGTCTTTTGGTTGCTTTTTGTGGGATCCTTGGTTTCCTTTTCAAAATTTTCTGATTTGGGTTTAAAGATTCCGGGCTTGGACAGGTTTCTTGAATTAGTTTATATTCACTTACTGCAGATTTTAGCAATGGACAGAGTTGGTGAGAATCATAGAGGCATGATAAAATCATCCAGTGCCCGAGGTATGATCGCAGTTTTTCTGGATTTCATGGTTTCTTTTATGGGATTAGCTCAAGATTTGGACTTTACCTCCGGGACCCTAGCTGAGGAATCCCAAATTCGTTCTTTTTTATTTGATTTGATTATAATTTGGAAAAAAATGCAAAGGTGTTCCAGTGGAGGGCGTGAAATTTGGCGCAGACGTGGGGAATAATAACAATAGAAGAGCACTCAGGGATATTAGAAACTTTGTGGGCGTTCCCCCCTATCCAAGTGCAGTGAGCAAGAGGGGGTTGCAGGAGTAATTAACCGAATCCTAATCTTTTTGTGATCTATTTGAATGCTTCTAAGTCTAATTACTAAGTTTTTTTGCTTTATACTTTTAGTACGAGCATTGTGGATGATAAGAACCCACAAAATTTTGTCAACCGGCGACCAATGACAAGGTTGGAAGCCCTCGTATGTTTCTTTATGCCAATTTTTTGGTTTCTTTTATTTTTAATAATATTTGATGGACTGCCATGTAGGAGATTTGCAGCTTCCTTGGCAAACCAATCACACCAGGTACTTTCAATTGATAAAGTGAGAATGTAGTAGTAGGTTAATTTGTTACTTGATCATGGATGATTGATCCCTTAGTTGGATGATTTATGTTGATATAGGTTTCTAGTGCAAGGCTTCAGCCAATTGGGAGCGAGAGACAGAAGAAACCCTTGTCATCGTCTCCCAGTTCTAGTGCCTTGGATGCTTCTACTGCCATAGATGTGGATGATTTCAAGTCAGCCAATGACCTACCTCTGCCTATGATTGAGGAGATGGAAGAAGTGGTTTGTGTTCACCTGTCATATTTTGAGATAGATCTTCGAATTTTTCTGAAGTCTCTTACCTTTGATTATAGATAACCCTGACTGCGGATAAAACTACTTCTAGGAAAATTGTGAGCTCAAGGAGGTAGAAATGGAGGATCTAGAGGAGGAGCCTATTCCAGATATTGACAGTTGTGATGCCAAAAATCCTTTGGCAGTTGTTGAGTACGTGGAGGACATCTACAACTTCTATAGACAGTCCGAGGTGAACTTTGACCCCTCCTGGATTCCAGTTATGATATTAGATGGACCGAATTACCAGTACTTCAAAATTCCTTGTCTATTTTATGTTTAACACATGTTTTGGTATGAAAAAAGAGTTGATCTGGTTAAATCCAATCATCTTAAGCTCCCTAATGTTTATACAACCAACTTGAATCTATTTCTTGTCTATTTTATGTTTAACACATGTTTTGGTATGAGCAAAGAGTTGATCTGGTTAAATCCAATCATCTTAAGCTCCCTAATGTTTATACAACCAACTTGAATCAATTTTTTTCTTCCTATGACAACCCATTGTCATGGGTGTAACCCATGTATGTTGTTTGATGATAGAATGCCAAGCTTGCAAAAGCTATGTAAAATTTAAGACTTATGAAGTTGGAGCTAAAGTGATTGTTAACTCGATTTCCTAGTTCAGCAAAGAACAACAGATTAATATTTGTTAGACTAATTCTGGAGCTTTTTGAAAGCATCCCCTTATGACATAACAGAAATGTTAGCTCATGTGTTGTGCAGGATTTAGGTTGTGTCTGCCCTAAGTATATGTCAAACCAGTTTGACATCAATGAGAAGATGCGTGCCATTTTGATTGACTGGCTCATAGAGGTTAGACACTTTTTCCTTAACATCAAATTCTTTTTTTCACCTATGAGTCGGTTCATTCTCCATCTTTTTAGATTCCTAATTTGCTCCAATTTCTTTTTTCTCTCACAGGTGCACTACAAATTTGAACTTATGGATGAGACACTATTTCTAACTGTTAACATCATTGACAGATTTTTAGCACGTCAATCAGTTGTAAGGAAGAAACTCCAGTTGGTAGGAGTGACAGCCATGCTTCTTGCATGCAAATATGAAGAAGTCTGTGTTCCTGTTGTGGAGGACCTAATCCTAATTTCAGACCGTGCTTACACCAGGCAAGAGGTTCTAGAAATGGTAATGACTTTGAAATTAAATATTAAGTATGCATGCATTGGCTTGATGAAACTATATATCCTATGTTTCACATCCATCGTGAAATTACTCTATATACCACCCATTGTCTAAATTGTAGAATAAAAATTCTTAGTCTACTGTAATATTTATGGGATTACTTAATATTTGGAGTTTGCTTTCTGTTTGTTTATTACATCTATTGTAAGTGCTAATGGATTCTGATTTCATCTCATTTTAATTCTTTCCATGTTGGTAAATGCAACAGGAGAGGTTGATAGTCAACACCTTGCAATTCAGCATGTCTGTGCCAACTCCTTATGTTTTCATGAGGAGGTTCCTCAAAGCAGCTGAGTCTGACAGGAAGGTATACTTTGTTGGATAAACAACTAGCATGAAAAGAAAATTTTCTGAATTTAGTGACAGTTCTTGACTGAGAGATTTTTTGCATTGAAACAGCAAGAATTTCTATCTTTTTTCATTATTGAGCTCTGCCTTGTCGAGTGCCAAATGCTCAAGTTTCGCCCTTCATTGTTAGCCGCCGCCGCTGTCTACACTGCTCAGTGTACTCTTAAAGGGTTCAAGCACTGGAGTAGAGCTAGCGAGCTGCATACAAATTACTCAGAAGACCAGCTTTTGTGAGCTCTCTTTTTCCTGTGTGTTTGCCAGTGAATAAGTTGAACTTCAGTATTTTCTGTTTAATGTGCTACAGCACTCTGCTGACATTTGTATGCTTTGGCTCCCATTCCAGAGAGTGCTCTAGGATGATGGTGGAATTCCATCAGAAGGCAGGACATGGGAAGCTTACCGGAGTATACCGGAAATATAGCACGTTTAAGTTTGGGTGTGCAGCAAAATCTGAACCAGCCCTTTTTCTGATGGATTCAAGAGCCTAGAACTGGTCATTAAGAACTCAATGCAGATTTTTTAGCAGATATCATTAAGGAGGTTAATGATGATTAACAATACAGTCCAACTTCATGAAGTGATGTGCAATGGATGACTGCTCTGAGTATGTGCAACATAAGTTGCTAAATTTTGCAACAGATGTTGCAACAGATAGCTGGAGTGAGTATTATGTGTGTTTGATACTTTACCATGACATTTTTATGCTGATGTGTGTGTTCCATAATTTAGAGAATTTACTGATTCAAATTATCAGATTTAAGTGTTAAAAGTTGATGTTGAGATAATTCATTGCATATTTCACCATTTCCAAGTGGCAAATAAAAATATTTCTTTTCTGGTTCAATCTCTCTAAAATTATTTTCTCTGAGGTAAATCTTCCAACTGTTAGATATACTCGACAATTTGTCAATTTAGTACAGTGAGCAGATCTTACATTTCAATTCAAGT
The DNA here is from genome assembly GCF_009389715.1 of Phoenix dactylifera. Taxonomy (NCBI): domain Eukaryota; kingdom Viridiplantae; phylum Streptophyta; class Magnoliopsida; order Arecales; family Arecaceae; genus Phoenix; species Phoenix dactylifera. Next base: position 11,912,275 of record NC_052408.1, on the reverse strand, counting down.
GACCTGTTGATTGTTTGTTCATTGAATCTTAATAAATATCATTACAAGAATATTGATTTACCACACTGGATAGCTATGCTGATGAATGTACAGTATTCAGATTTTTGTATTAGATTATAGTGATTACAAAATCAGATATTTCGCTTGAAGATTTTTTACAGGATAGACACACTAATTATAATATTAAAAAGATTTTCGAGTCAAGGGTTATTTGGCTTACTTGCTTACATCAAAAGATCCTGTTCTTGCAACAGTGTACTAAAGAATTTCACATACCTATGATTTTTCGAATCGTCGTGAGCAGAACTAATGATAACTTAGGAAATCGGTTCTAGCTTTGCTAGAACCTCTCATATATTACTGGGTTGTTGTAGTTGCAATAATGGTGTGCATAATTTGACATGTTCTTGCCACATTGCTGTACTAAAGAATTTGATATCTCTGCAATTTTTTCAATGTTTAATTCAGCTTGTGGGCAGAAATAAATGGTAACTTGTAACGGATTTCTAGCCTTTGCTTGAGATGGAGGGTGATGAAAGTGGTCCATGATACCTCTCATAGGCTGGGTTGTTGTCATCATGATAATGATGTATGATGTACATTATTACACAAAATATGAAGTCAAATTTACTTAACCCCTATCATGACTTCTTTTTCTTTTTAATTATTTCAATTGAATATCACCCACATTTTTGGTAGAAAATTATGAAGCAAGTATTTGAAATGACGAGCATAGCAACTATAGTTACTGAATACTTGGACACTAATATTGCAAAAGAAAATATATCAATGCCGCGTAGCAATAGTTACTGAATTTAGGGAGTATTTACAACTAGAGATACATTGTAATAGAAATTGCATACATGTGAAATGACAACATTTGTAGTTGTATGCAGCTGAAAATTTTTCATTTAGATACAACTGCAGTTGTTGCAACTCAATTTGATTTGTTTGGGGAGTTGCAATTGAAAATTGTGTAGGCATAGAAGGCCTACATATTCCTCTCAGACATTTTATCAAATTCTTCCTGCAAACAAGTTGTTGATAAGAATGTCGGATCATGAACTTCAGTTGTGCGGCGCCTCTTGTATGGATTCAGAAGTATCAATATTGCTCACCCGAGGATTCTCGTAGGAAAAGCAATCAGGTAGGTTCTTCAAGTAGCACGTTGGTAGCGAGAGGAAGATAGATAAAGAAAGGATTTGGTGCACAAAAGCAAAAGAACGGTAGTGATTCTTTGGGTGATAGTGATGTTGAAGAGGGTTATTACAGTCCTTGAAAGTATGGGCACTTTTGATGATGCTAGGATTTTGGATTAAGAAAGTTCTTACCATGTTTGCACCATAAGAGATTTTTTTTTTTTTTTGATTCCTTTGAGATAAAGAAAGGTACTATTTAGATAGTCGATGGTTTAGTTTGTGATTTCAGTGGTGTTGGAACATCAAAGATCCTGATGTTTGATAAAGGCAGTGTGCATTCGGGAAAGGCGAGGTATGTCTCTAAGATGTGCAAGAATCTAATTTTGCTTGGTGCATTTGACTCCAAATGCTATGGATCTTAATGATAAGGTGGAGTTTTGAAGGTGATATGGGGCATCATAGTGTTGATTAAGGCCAAGAAGTGCAGGAATATAAATTGGACATAGTTGCAAGTGGAGTTCGGAGATAGTGCATACAATCAAGTGGAGATGTGATGTTGGGATGTAGTCTCAGGTATACAATCATGGAAGTGTCACTTTTACCACGACAATAGATTTGGTTTACCCAATTAGTTTTAGAAAAGCAATGCTATAGGTCAGGCATGTCTTTCGGGAGGCGAACCAAGCTGCAGATTGGGTTGCCTCATTTCTGTGGATCCAACAGTCCTCTGTTCCTTTTGCTTTGTGTAGGCTTCTTGCTAGTGATGTAGCTGGTTGCGCTCATGCGAACAGTGAGCAGCCGATGTACCAAAAAAAAAAGCAATGCTGTAGGTGGTAAGACAAGTGGATTTGACCGAAGCTTAGATTCGTGGCAAGCTAGGAAGTGAGCTAGTTGTTACCCTAGAGATGGTAGATTTGGGGCTCTGCAAGATCTCCTGGTTTGGCTTGACAGTAGAAGCCAAGTTGGAGATTCTTGAGAAAAGTGGTTTCTTGTTACCAAATTATCACATAGAGTACAAGAGAAAATCAGGCTATGCATCGTAGCAAAGTGGAGTGTCCATTTCCAGCTTGATGCTTGGGGCTTGACTAGACAGAGAGAGCAAGACAATGCCTCATCTTCTCTTATAAAAGGTGGGGGTCATGCAACATAAAAACTGGTGCAAAGAATTGGGTTCTATGGCTCTAACGGCCGTGGGTGAGTGAAAAAATAGAGAAGGAAGGAAATGGAAGAGGGGAAGAGAAGAAGAAACAAAAGAAGAGAGAGGAGGGATAAGGAGTAGGTGAGAGAGGAAAAATTACAGATGACCGTGCTTTTTAAGTTGAATTGAGTTCTGATTTTTATATCAAGACCTTCTCTCAATTAGAATCAAACTCCACATTTCTCCCTAATATATGGTATCAGAGCCAATGGATGATAATCCTGGAAAAAATCTCTAAATTGTAAAGGAACTAGAATTGGTGGCTCTTTTAAAAAAGGATAAGAGGCTAGCCAGTAAAGTCGAGTCATGGTAGTCGCCGTATGCCAAGTGGGTGTGGCAAAGGAGCTCAACGGAGTAAGGTATTGGGTTTGAGTGCAACCTTGAGCATGGTTCTTAAAAATGTGGACTCTCATAAGGGTGTATTAAAACTTATGACTCTTGAAGAGCTAATAACTTTTTGACTTAAGCAGTAACACACTATGTCAAAGTGTAGTTCTTGAAAAGTAGGTTGTTGGACTGAAGCGGAGATTCATGGTGCACTCAAGAAGAGTAATTGACCGCAGAGCCTGATCAGATGGTGGTGGATTCGATCAGAGTGAGAATTGAGTCAGCACACATAAAAAAGAAAAGATTATTGAGGATCATGTGTGAAGTTTAGTCCCACATAAAATAATTAGTGGAAGGTATTCTCCTGATCGGCCTTAACCGTAGATAAAGACATTTCCACTTGTTCGTTATGCACCCACCATAGGTAATATATCTAGGTTGTAAACAAAGCAGCTATAATTATATAATAAGCTCAACATGCTTCAAAAAATAATAATGGAAATAGCATTGACACCATTAATTGGGGTAGATATATACTTTAAGGTGCTTAAGTGAGAAAAGTACCATCACTTAAGATTAAAATATTCCAATGCAGCATAATTAAACATGTTCATGGAGATCAAAAATTCCCTAGCTTTAATGAGTTCGAATCCTCTCTGGTCCGTGTTTTGAACCATAGAAGGTCATGTATGTTTGGATAAGAGGTTCGGGGTGAGTTGCCCAACCAAACGTACACAGCGCCCTGCGAAAGGATCCTGACTCTGGTTCTAATTAATCCCAGATCAGTGGAAAGATAAAAGAACGTCACCTAGGGTTTAGGGCTAAAGCAAACAAAATCTTCTCGATTTACAAAAAGTTGACTCCACGGCAAGATCCTCGATCCTAGCTATGCGGAAGATCGCCCCATCTCCCTCAAAATCCCCTGATACTCCTCCGAGTCCTCCATCGCATCTCTCCCCCTTCCTACCGCCTGCAAGCTCGTCCGCCATCGGCCGGAAGTCCGCCAATAATGGCGTCCCTTCCGCATCATCGACCAGCTCCGGCGAGACCCGCGGCTCCCGTAGCCAGGCCACCAGCTTCTCAGCATTGCGGCACGCCATCGCCGCGATTCTCTTCAGCGACAGGACCCACTTCTCCGTGCTTCCGTGGTTGCACCGTTTCAAGCATCGCCTCCACCGCTGCTCCAGGCGGCCCCGCCAAACTCTGGGACGCCTGCTCGCGGAGGCGTCCCGGCTGGCGGTGGCCGCCGAGACCCACGGATCCGGTATCTGGGCCACCAGATGCTCAGCATGGCGGCACGCCGTCGCCGCGACTCTCTTCAGCGACAGGACGTGCCACTCCTCCGTGCTTCCGTGGTTGCACCGTTCCAAGCATCGCCCCCACCGCTCCTCCTCCTGGCGGCCCCGCCAAACTTTGGCCAGCCCTTTCAAGCCGCGGATCTGCAGTCCGAGATCCCAGATCACGGTGCCGTCCCGGCTGGCGGTGGCCGCCTCCACCGCCGCCACCACCGCCGCCTCGAGGGAAACAGCGGCGTCCTTGATCTCGACGCGACAGCGGATGAAGACGACGTGGAGCTCCCCGAAGGTGGAGAGGTAGGAGGAGGAGGAGATTTTGTTTCGGGCGGCGTCGATGGCCCGGTTCATACCTTCGAGGGCCTCGACCATGGAGCGCGTTGCGGCAACAGAGTCCATGGTAACGGTCTCGCTCTCTCCGGCGTCTTGGGCTTATTAAAGTAGGGAGATTCTAATGAAGAAGAGGGATTTAGTTACCCCCGGGCCGGGGTCTATAGAGGAACAAATATATCGTGGAAGTCGATACGGATTACCGAGCGAGTTGGATATGATACGAATCCCGGTCGTTTAGGAGTCCCTGCCGTGTTAAGAATAATCGGTACAGCTGCCAATATCATCTCTCCTCTTGAAAAGGATTGTGAGAAAATATTTTTTTCTTCAAAATATCTTATTCATGATAAGTTTACACAATTGGTTCTGCATCATGCAGGGGACGTGCTTGAGTGGCGATGCATGCCCATAACGACCAGACTAGAAGTTGCAAGTAGGTGATTACGATGGACAACATTGACACACCAGTTTAAAAAGCAAATTTTTCTTTAGTAAATTATTTCTTTATAATATCTTTATAAAATAAAGATATTACAGTGTTTAGACAAAATATTTCCAGCAATCTAAGAACGTGATCTTGATTATAGTAGAAATTGCTATTGGATTGTTTATCAAATTTTGTCCAATTGCATAGGACTAAATTTAATTTTAATTGTATGAAATAAAAAAGCTATAATTTTTTTTTTACAAAAATCAGCTCTTTTAGAAAGTCATATTGCTTTGAAAATTGTGCGCACAGAGTTTTTGCAACTTTAAAAACTATATAGATTTTTTCTGACACTTTAAAGTCTGTGCACAAATTTTCTACAGATTAAAAATCCATGTAGAAAATTACTACGTACAAATTTTCTACAACTTTAAATTTCGTGCAATCTATTTTCTATAATGTTTAATTTCTCTGCATAATTTTCTGTGTCTTTAAAATCTGTGTAGAAAACTCTTACACTTTTAAAAGCCGTGCAGAAATTATTGTTGTTTTAAAAACTATGTATATTATTAGATGTTCTCAAAATATTTACTTCTGCATTGAAAAACGTACAAAAATTACAAAGTTACATTACTTGTTATATTTCTTAGTATGATTATTTAATTTTATTGATATTATTGCTCTTTATTGTATTTATTTCAAAATCTAAAATCTAACTCAAAACCTTACGAATCAAAAGAGTAGTGACAAAAAGATAAATCGACATATCCGAATTCGTCATAACTTTGTAAGACAACTTAAAAAGAGTAATGTTATTTTCTTCAAATTTGTCAAGTCCGAGAAAAAATTTGGCAAATCATTTAACCAAGGATTTGTCTAAGAGTGGAGTCCTAAAATTATCGAGGGGGATGGGGCTTAAGCCCACCAGTGGGTACCCAATCTTTGTAATTGGAGATGCCATGAAAGAGGTTTAATGTGGTAGAAATGAAACTGATTGAATGATCATGTTTGAACATATTTTTTGGAGTATATCTTCTTCGTTCTTATGATGATTGCTTTTATGAGTGACAAATATATATATTGAAAAAGTTGAGTTGTACTTGAGTCCAAGATAGGAAATCTGTAGGGTATTAGGTCACAAAATCCTGGAGGACTTTCTTATATGAGAATTATCATATAGACCGCGACTAGGAATTTGGGCTAATCCTAATAAAATTCTCATAAAAAATTAAGGTACTAAGTGCGAGGCCCTTAAATGGCGCCGACTGCATAAAGACCCAATTAATATGTATTGTATGTGTGATAAGTAGAAGTCTGAGATAAAGGACCTAGTTCAAGATCTAATCTACTATGATTTGTTCAGATAGATACTATCAATACTAAGTGAGGTTCAAGTCCATGGGATATCTCATCCATTGTATATAACTAGGATGATTAAATCACAATGTATATAACCATGATAACACTAGGATGATTAAATCACAATGTATATAACCAGGATAACACTAGGATTGAATTCTTCCAGCTAAGTGGCAGCCAATAGCATTTATGAATAACAAATCCGTGATCATTTAGCTTGCTAAGCCACCGAGCAGCCACCCGCCACCCGTCAACGTCACAAAGGCTCTTTTGTAATTAAATCAAAGTGCAGGCCCCCCTTCCTTCGCCGAGAGCCGGCGCCCCCCCTTCCTTCGCCGAGAGCCGGCGCCCCCCCTTCCTTCGCCGAGAGCCGCCGCCCCCCCTTCCCTCGCCGAGAGCCGCCCCCCCCCTTCCTTCGCCGAGAGCCCGACTCGGAGAAGGGAGAGGTGGGGGGGGAGCGGGAGAGAGGGAGGGAGGTCGGGTCGGGCCTGGACAAAAATTTAAGCCCGACAGTCGGGCCGGGCCGGGTCTGGGCATAGCCATCGGGCCTAATTTCTGCTGTAGAGCCCGGCCCGGGTTTTGATCACCTCTACTTTACGGCCACCGGGTGGCTCTAAATTAGTTTTAAATCTAAATTATTATTATTGTTGTTATTATTATTTTTCTATGCTGCAAATGCTACTGCGCCTATACTCATGATGAGAGCTTTTTTTTTTTTTTAGCAGAATAGTTATGCTTTCAAATAAACATATGAATATTCTTACAGAATTGAGTTAAAAATTCTAGAAGATTTGTGGATTTGATCATCCATTAAGTATGACTCTGTATCAACCAAGCACCGTCCAACCTAAATTTTATCGGTTTTTTTTTTCTTTCTACAATCCAAAAGCTAGAATTTGAGCTAAATTTAAATAGATTTTTAGAAAATACAACCTAGAGATTGTCTCCCTTTTTTTTTTTTTGCTGAAAGCGGGAGTATCATACATAACGTATATGGATACAGCCAAAAAAATCAAAAAACAGTACCTCACGGAGTGCACTAGGCAACTCCGCCTCTCCTACTCAGAGGTGGTTCCCCAAGTGGTCGGCAATAAAAGAGGCCACCTAATCTGCAGCACTATTGGCCTCTCTGAACACGTGCTTCGTCTAGAGCACTATCCCACCACAAACCATAGCATGAATATCTCTCAGCAGTGGATGGTAATCACCGACCCCCTCCGGACTCCTGTAGGATCCATCCAATGACCGTCACAGAATCATTCTCCAGAAGGACCTCTCTCCCTTGTAGAGCATGTCGAACATAGCACAATCTCGCCTAGGTCGCTCTCAGCTCCGCCCCTGGCACCGAGGTGTCAAACAAGTAGCAACCTCTAGCAACAACTATCCTGGAATTCGGGCCTCTAACAATAAAGCCTCCCCCACCCCTCCTACCTCCCTATAAGACACATCCATCAAAATTGACTTTGAGAAAACTTGGGGGTGGGGACTTCCAGGTGAAAAACATCAAACAGGACGCTCGATGAGCAGCTGTGGAGCCCCAGATATTTCGAGCTGTCAAAGGTCTATTCGACCGGATCGCCTGAGAGGCCTCCACTGCCAACAGACGCGCCCTCTCCACCACTACCCCCGGTGGGGGACAACCCTCCCCAAAAGTCCATGTGTTTCTTGCAAGCCAGATCTGGTAAACAGTATAGGTCGCCCGAACTGCCTCCGGTCTGGACTGAAAGGCCCTGGCCAGACGTTGAAGAACCTGAAGAAAGGACGTTGCATGAGCCCAGAGCACCGTGGGGAACCTCGCCTGCCTCTAGACCCTTCTTGCCCGGTGGCATTAAAAGATGGCATGGTCCAACGACTCATCACTCTGACACTCCAAGCACTGGGGGTGGATGTCCATGCCTCTCTCGCACAGCAAAAGTCTCGTCGGTAGCCTGCCCCAAGCAACCTTCCAAAGGAATAAGGCTACTTTAGGATGCAAGCCAAATCGCCAAATCCAGCCAAAATCTGCTCCTAATTGCCCACCATCTGGACTAAGCCGTAAACATCAGCCACACTGACTCTAAACCTACAGATAAAGCTCCATACCCGAACATCAGGGCAAGGGTGCCCCGGAACTAGGAGCGACTGAATCCGCTCCGCAAGTGACTCTCCGAACAACTACTCAATTCGACCGGTATCCCACCCCTCACCTCCGGGGAGGAGTAGATCATAAATATGGAGTCCATCCGCAGCCTTAACACTGACTAGTGTCGGCCATCGCCGCAATAGAAGCTCATCCACCCAAGCATCCTCCACCAATCCATCCTTTGGCCATCTCCAATCAACCACCTGCATCTCGAGAGGACCACAGGCAAAAACCTACTAATCTCGCGCCACACCGGTGAAGCCCTCCTACACCCAGGTGGAGTTGCACCACTCCCAAAGGGGCCATATCGAGCGACGATCAACCGACTCCAAAGAGACTGCGGCTCCAAGAGAACTCTGGCAGCATGCCGAGTGATCAGCGCCTCCCTCCTGGTCAACAAAGACTGAATGCCCAACTCTCCTGCACTAGTTGTTTGGCATACCGACTCCTAATCCACCTGATGCACCTCCCGGCTGCCGCCCTGCGAACCTCAAATAAAGTCCCGAGCCAACCTCTCGATCCTTGTCAACACTGTCTTGGGAACAACAGTATTCGACATCAAGTAGATATGCATAGAACAGAGAAAAGACCTGACCAGAATGACTCTTCCCATTATGGAAAGCGAGGTTGTCCTCCATTTTTCCTAACCTATGACGTTCACCAAGGCTCATCCTTTGTTATATAACAACTAAATAACGTGGTTAATTTTTGTGACCTCGATCTAAATTCAAAAGAGTTGGATAGGCCCCGCATAACGGTTGGATAAGTGCTATGTAAGGGCTGGAAGCCTCCAAAATTTCGCACCGAAACGTCTAGAACCGGGTAAACCGAGTCCACGAGAAATTCGACCAGACCAAGCAGAGCTACCCACAATGACGAAGATCCTCCGGTGCGATGTGGCATCATGCAATACAACACTGTCCACGTGTCAACACGGACAGCCAGCAGTTCCGTGTGAATTATCGCCGCTTAATAATCTTATTTCATGTGATTAAACAAAAATACGCGAAGAGAAATTAGGAAAGGCGCAGCCTGCGGCGGCGAGAGCGACGGAGGGTGGAATCGATCAAAGGTCCGATATGTGATTGAATTAAAGGCTATGTCTCGATCTACATGTCCTCAAAATCCATTTTTTTCTTTTCTTTCGTGATTTCTATCGTCTGGATCGATTCGTTTTCTTTTGTCTCTAGCATCAAATCTGAGTAAAATTTGAGGTGGGCTTGCTTCGAGAGCTGATATTTTTTTTCCATGTTGTTTATCTTTTCAGGAAGATTCTGAGAAGGAAAACGAAGTTTTGTGATGGAAGTGCAGCTTTTTTTTCTTTTGTTTTTTTTATTATTGGGATGAAATAGGGCAAAATGGATGCTATAATTAGTGTTTTATACAATTTCTTGTAGATATGGAAGTGCGAACCCTAGGTTGTGGGCTTTCATGTCCACAATTGAGGTAAAAATTGGATTTTTTGAGGGCAGGATGCGAGAAATTATGAGGTGGGTTGTCTTTGTAGGGAATCTGGAATTCTAGGTCATCTAATGGATAAAGTTTGAGGTGGGTGTGGTTCCAAATCCGTTCGCTCTCATTTACTGATGTCTTTATGTGCCAGTTGTTTGGGTCCTTCCTCGCCCCCCCCGTCTTTACTTCTAGTGGGTTCATTAGTTACAAGTTCAGAAGTCTTTGAGGTGGGATGTCTCTCAGATTCTGGTGTGATGTCAGCAATTTTTTTTTTCTAATTTAGAATTCGATTCGTAGCACATTTTGAGCAGAGTTAGAATGAGAAATGAGACAATTTGAGGTGAGTTTCTCCCAAAATGGCATCCCAATGAGAAAAATCTGGGTTTATTTTCTCAGAAATGGATACTTGGTCTAGTAGAGTGCTGCCGTTCATTGAATTTTCATCTTGGCATCTCTTTCATTCGTTTTCTGGGCAAAAACTAATGGAGTTTTTTTGTCAGAAGAGAAAACAGAAGAATATGGTATATTCTGTGGTGGCACTTTTTTCCGGAGTTTTATTTAGATCATATATATTTTCCTTTTGCTGTAGATATTTTCTTTAGCTGGATGGTACATATGATAAGATCTATGCTGTTCTTGACACTATATATATTGGTCTCGTCCGCTGGAAACTTATATATAGACTTTGTTTACTGGGATGCTGCTCTAGCTTATCTGTTTCTTGCTATTCCAATGTATGAAAAATTCCTGCTCTTTATCTCTTTTTTCCTGAATTTTAGTAGATGAGTGGGATTACTACTCTTTCCATCAAAAAGAAAAACTTATGCTCTGTCTATTGCATTCCTTGGTCAGCTACTCAAGTTTTGGTTATAAAAACTAATATAATCATCATTATATTAGAAAGCACTAGAGATTAAATGATTCGACTGTAATACAACATGTTTCTATCAGGGTAAATTTTTGAATAGAAAGCTTCTTGCTTTTCCTGTTGTTTATATGAACGTGTTCTTTTTTCTTTTTTTTCTTTTTTGGCGCATTTGAAATATCTCTGAGATACTATTTAGGATATGGTAAAATCAAGTTTTAAGGGGTACTGATTCTTTCTTTCTGGATTTGTCAAGCTCATATTTGTATTGATTTCTGATTCTTTCACTTTTTCAGTTTAAGCAGGGAATATGGGTGTGGAAAAACAGAAGAAGTTTCTTACAGTTGCTCCTTTTGAGTGTGCATGGCGTGAGGAGCTGAGGTTTCGGGAGGCTGGGCGAGGATGTGTTGCCTTTGAAGCTTTTGCTCAAAATGATGTCACCTTGGTGTTCAGGGAGCAAGTGGGAAGCCAACATTACCATTACAAAATGGATAACGGTCCAAATTACACTGTCATTTTGGGCAGTCATAGGAATCGAAGACTGAAGATTGAAGTGGATGGGAAGACTGTGGTGGATGTTGCTGGTATTGGACTGTGCTGTTCCTCGACGTTTCAGAGCTATTGGATCGGCATATATGATGGCTTGATTAGTATTGGCAAAGGAAGATATCCTTTCCAGAATCTTGTTTTTGAATGGCTCGACTCAAAGCCCAATTACAGTGTTCAATATGTTGGGTTAAGCAGCTGGGACAAACATGTGGGCTATAGAAATATCACCGTCTTGCCCTTGACACCAAATCACAACAGCCTCTGGAGCCATATTGACTACAAAGAATGTGATGTGGGGGATGATGAGGATGGAAGGTCGGAAGATGCAACTGATGGCTTTGAAAAATGGGGGCTTTGGAATTTTTTGGAGACTTGGGATCTTTCTGATACATTGTTTGTAGTTGGTGCTGAAGGGAAGGTTGTTCCTGCACACATGGTTATATTGAGTGCTTCAGGGGATTTCTCTTCTAGATCTGCTGATGGTAACACCATTGTACTTCCATCGACAACATATCCTGTTCTCCATGCTTTTCTGGAGTATATCTACACTGGTCGGACTCAAGTAAGTTAGACAATTTTCCTGCTCATCTTTAGTCTGCTGACTGCTGTTATGTTTGTAATTGAAGTATAATTTTACTGATTATCATTACTGCTATCTTTTACTATGATGCAGATTGTCGAGTCGCAGCTTAACTCTCTGAGGGATTTAAGCATACAATTTCAAGTCTCCCCATTGACTAAGCAGTGTGAAGAAATTATAGATCGTTTTAAAATGAACAAAAGAATATTTGATTTCGGTAAGAAAGTGGAAATTGCAAACACTAGTTGCGAAGTTAGGCAGTTTAGCACCTTGCCCTTCGAACACCCTGTTGATGTACGGAAGCTCAAGCATTTCCTTGCAACTGGTGAGCACAGTGATGTAAACATATATATAGAAGGGCATGGTCTTGTTGCCCGGTCACACAAGCTCATTATTAGTTTATGGAGTGTGCCATTTGCAAAGGTTTGTTTATCTTTCTCTTCATATTTTATTATATACTTGTATGCCTTGTCACAATACCTTAAGATAGTGGAGAACTTATTTGTCTTCTGTTTTTGGCTGATTGTTCTTTAAGTTAACAGTGGAATTATATTGTGTTATCTATATTGGACACGGAAGACTTTAGGCATCTGATTATTGCTTATTTGTTTATTTTAATGTACATATTGGTAAACTAAAAACCACTTTGCCAACATCTTGTCCTGAATTTTCTGAGACTGTTTATAATGCAGATGTTCACAAATGGAATGATTGAAAGTAATTCTCCAGACATTTCGCTCAGGGATGTCTCTGCAGAAGCTTTTTCAGTCATGCTTCAATTTATGTACAGTGGGAAACTTGAGATGGATAGCATGGAAACAAGTTCCTTACTAATCCCACTACTTCTGCTGGCAGACCAGTTTGGGGTTACAAACCTTCAGAGAGAATGCTGTAGATGCCTTTTGGATTGTCTATCAGAGGTACTCAGTCATTTGTGATTTCTTCATTCTAATTATTTAGGGCCATTGTTTTATCTGATTACATGACATTTATTCTTTCTCCTTTAATATTCAAATGCTTGGTCCATATGGCAAGAATTAGAAGAACAGCGAGGTAACTTTGCTTGTGCATTTAGATTGTATAAATTACAGAAATATGCTAGTTTTGAATCTTAAAGATCCCAAATCACAGAGGCAAAAAATTTTCTTCTGTTGTTGTCTTGTCAAACTATTTACATAATTGAATACTTTAATCCCTATTTTGTTAGCTGTAGAGATGAAGTTTTTCAGTGTCAAACTTCAGTGGGATCTGAGACGCTGATTCATAAATATTCTTTTCAATATTATTAAAGTCTTTCTTATTTATTTATATGTATTATTTAATAAAGAAAAAGTCCTATTAGTATATGCCATAGAGGCCAACGTTCATGATGGTGGGAAAGGTTACAGATGGGGCCGTTGAATAACTGCCTCTGGTGAAGAATATTATGTATTGATACATTTTATGTACATATATCTGCAGGGTCGGTGTTGTCCTACTGGAAGAAGCTCATCCCTCAAGACTTATTTCTATTTTGCAAATTTAATGGACAAGGCCTCCGAAGATTTTGGAGAAGTTGCTAGGTGCTTATGTTGGGACTAACCTCTCAAAGTTTGTTGCAGGATACAGTTTATTCCATTCTACAAGCAGTTTCATCAATCCCATCATGTAAACTGCTTGAAGAAAGTTGCAAGAGGAACTTTTCGATGCACTTCGATTATTGTACAACAGCCAGCAACGAGTTTGTGTTGTTAGATGAGGCAACTTTTAAGGACATTCTTCAGGCAAGTTATACTATTCATGTTATGGAAATTGGTTGACTTGGTTGACTTGTTGGACTTCTTAGTTCTTCAAGTTACTTGCAGTCAAATTTCAAGTTATACCAAGAATCTCCTGTGGTTTCTAACTCAAAATCTTATGAGATGAAAGCATATTAGGTCACCTCTTGATAGAATGGCGGCCATTGCATGATGTTATACGCCATGTTGATGAGGTTTAACAATGGTAAACTATCTCACCATCTGGTATGTATCTCATACAGTGTGAAGCAGTTCTTTCAAGGTGTGACCTAATCCAATTCCTTCCTAGCACCTCATGTTAAATTGAAATCAGGGAAGTCTGTGCAAAAATATATAGCTTTATGACTTAAAGGCTTCCTATATGTTATTGCAGACTGAACTCAAGAGTATTTTCAAGTAATCTCTGGATGGATTGCCTGATTTGTTATGTGTCTTGTAACATTAAAACATATTAAAATGTATACTTTTCTTTTTTTGAAGAACAGGAAATAAACAATCAATTGACCCAATTATTTAACTCATTGGTGGTGCACTTGTTTCTCATATTTATCTAGTTTCTTACATGATTACTGTGAAAGGCACTTGCACTGTTAATTCATAATGACCAAATACATTGATCCTAAGTTTGTGATCCATGGTCCATCTCCAACACATGTTTCCTAGAATTTAGTTGTGTAAATTATCAGCTTATGTGCACATATCAGCTGCAAAATGTGCCAAGCTTCTTCGAGATCCATACCCGTTCTTTTCTTTGAACCGTGATAACATTTTAAGTTTTAGAAAAAAATCCATTATGCTTGTCTGATCGTTTTTTTGGCTAGAAATTTCAGAATATGGGATAGTCTGACAACCTCTGGAAATTTAGGCAGTGTTTGTTGATGCAAACTTTTGGTCACATTAGTAATGGGTTTTGCAGCATGCTGATATGACTGTAACATCAGAAGAAAAAGTTCTGGATGCAATTTTATTATGGTGCATGCGAACCTCTGATATCTGTGGCTGGGCTACAGTAGATGAGTTCTTGGGTTCTTCGACTCCTGAACAGCTTTTTGGAGAGAGGCTTCCATCGATTGATATGTTGTTACCTTTTGTGCGTTTCCCGTTAATGCCATTGCATTTACTTCAGAAGGTATACTTTGTAGATTATGCATATAAGGATGAATGAGCCTCTCTCAAGGAACATATCTGTCTGATATTAATGGCACTTGCTTTGCTTAAACACAGCTGGAGAAGAGCAGGGTTAGCAGCCAGATTCCTATATTTGAGCAGCTGGTGAGTGAATTGACAGATCATTCAGGATTTGATATTCATGCTTGACATAGATTTTTGAAAAAGCATCGTTCATTATGACATGGTAGGTGAAGGAAGCAATTCAATATTCTAGCATGGGATATAAAATGCCAGTAATTGATCAGAAGTGAGTCATTTTTTGAATTATATATTGGTTGAGGACTTATACTGACTATTTTTCTCGTGATTTATGGTTGATCTGATCACAAATGTGGTGTTCACCCTTTTAGTTTTAGATTCCAACACAGACGGTCAAGCTATAAGGAGCTCCAATACATATGCGATGGCGATAACAATGGAGTCATTTATTTTTCTGGGACATCATATGGGGAACATCAGTGGGTAAATCCTGTTTTGGCTAAGGTGAGTTTTTCAAGGCACTTTTCTGGTATTATGTTAATATCTTTGCTTGAATTATGATTTTGACAACCCTTGATCCACTTCTTTCGTTTATGTTCCAGAAAATTACTGTAACAGCAAGCAGCCCTGCTTCTAGGTACACTGACCCAAAGGCATTGGTATCAAGGGCATATCAGGTATGGAAATCATATCAAGTTATTCGAACCTGCATTATGAATGTGGTTTTGAAGGCCACAACCTTGGAATTCTTTAGGGCACCTCTTTTGCTGGACCTCGGATCGAAGATGGCAAGAATTGTGCATGGTGGATGGTGGACATTGGGCAAGATCACCAGGTTTCTGTTTGGCAATCTAGACTTCTGTACTATTGAAAGCAATGATGCCGATAATTTCTTTACGATATTTTTGGAATATGCTTTAAAAGTTATTTTTCCTTGCGGCAGTTTGTGAACGTGTTTGAAGTCCTAGGAGGCAATTGCACATATATGTGATATGAATTCTTTAGGAAATAAGTAGGTACAGAGAAGAAAAGGGGAACATTTTTCACTTCAAATTAATTTATAACTGCAAGGAATTTTTTGTTATGATGCAATACTGAACTTCGTAGAGGCTGATGCTTTCAGACCTTCCAAGTTCAAGCCAAGTTTTCATAGTTTGTGATGTTGAATTAAAAACAAGCTATAGCCATAACTAGTGATGAGTCCAGTCTTTTATATGCTTGGAATCTATAGCTAGAATTTGTTATACTTGGACCTACCCAAAATTTCAAATTTATAGGCTGTAGCTTTTATATGCTTGAACCACAAGTCATTCCCGACATGAACATATCCAAGTCATGTTCAATTAAACTAATTTGCTACATTTAATTTTGCACTATTCAAGTATGTGCAGAATTCATTGTTTGAAAAGCCTTGCATGGCCTTGCCTTTGTAGGCATGCACTACTAAAGCACCTTGAAGCTGATGGTCAAGGCTATGTAGAGTGGCACATATTGCACGGAGAGCTTTTGAAGTGCTCTTCTTGTGCATTATGCCATGCATTGTATGGGGATCAGTTAGGTTTTCGTTTTGGCTATTGGAGGGGAATATATGGATGTTTACAATTTATTTTTTAAGTTATTTTTTACATTGTAAGTGCACTTTTGTCCTTGCAATTAATAAATCCTTACCAAATTCTGTAACCATGGCCAAAACCAAATAGCTGGAAACTGCCACACCCACTTCAGAATCTCTAGAACTGACTCTTGCATGGCTTCCTAAGCACTTTCTCATGTCCAATTTGTTCAAGAGGTCTGCAACCTTGCATGCATGCCCCAAGGCAAGCATTCAGTGGGTGTAACACTTACGTCCATTCCATATGATTTTTCACAGATTTCTATTGCTCATGAAATTACATGGGGCTTACACCTTGCCTAACGGAATGCTTATCTTACACGTCTGCCTCCATAAATTTAATATGTAGCTCCAGGACTTCCTTGTTTCTCCCTTTTATTATTGTTCTTATCATCTGGTTTGTTTTCTATGACTTCTCAGACTAGTATATTCTCTTGTGACAAAAATGTAAAAAAGGGAGCGATGCAAATTCTATAGGGAAGACAGTTCAAGTCATACATGATTTTTGAGGCTTTTGATTCATCAGAGACACTATGTTTGCTCATAAGTTGTTTTTGAGCATCATTTCCGTGTTTTTATCAAATGATATAATGGGCCAATCTTCTAACTAGTCAGTTTCTTATTGGTATAGTATCCCACTTTTTTTTCATTTTCATAACTTATATAATTACTTGAGAAATCATGCAGCGGTTACATCACACAAGTGACCCACTGAAGATACCTGCAATAAATTAGTAGTCAAAAAACTCAAAACTAGGTTTCTTAATTAAAAGTTGCAATTCAAGGTTCTTTTTTATGTATGCTTTCATCATAGTCACAAGAAGAAGTCTATTTCTCAGAATGACTCAAATCTCATCATCACGCTCATTGGCATCTTGGGATCCAAGATATTAGATTGTCTCTTTTGGAAATTATCATAGAGTTGCTTAACGTTATGTGACTTTGCTAGCCAATTAACTTCACAATGTCTTCTCCCATAGTACAACACAATGGTTTCAATTGATAAGCTCTGATGAAGAAGCTAAAATAGACCGATATGAGAATAACTTTAGAAATAGGTGCATTATGCATCAATTTACTGGGTACTGGTTCTGCTAACCATCTGCTAGATGTGCAGACAATTGAAAACTGACCTCAAGGATGGTGTTATTTTTTTGTGACATTATAATCCCAGCTGATTGATGAGCTATCTACTGTGTTAATATCTGTTTTTCATTTTTTGTATCAACAAGGGTCCAGTAGAAGCTTATCATATTCTCTTTCACTGGACCTCCATCCGATTTTTGAATCAATTGGAGGTCCAGGAAGATGACCTTGTATTTCTTGGTAAGAGTTTTTATGTTGATAGCGCACATTAAAAGGCGTTGTAGTATGTTGGTCGCATAAGAAGAGATTAGCTTGATTCTTGAGATTTTAAAATAAGTTCATTTCTTATCAAAAGAAAGTCCCATTATAAGTATATAACGTAATAACTGTGTCTGACATATTCCTGCATCTGTTTCAATGTTGGTTGCTATGTTGGCATCATTCAGTATGTCTGGCTGGAGATTTAGGAGTATCAGGCCATTGTATGGTAAACTGCACACATTCTCTTATTGGGAGGAACTTAAGGTTGAATGATTCACTTGGAAAGGCAAATTCACACTTCTTCTAAGCGTTCCTGTTTTTTGGCAGTCTAAGAATTCCTGTTTTCATCTTTTAAAATCACATTGGTGTGGAGAATTCAAAGTTAGCTCTAAATATTACTCTTTTCTGTTGGATTAAAAAACAGATGTCAGGATCGCTGACTGTCACACCGTTGCTTTACACTGGGCAAAGCACAAGATACGCAATTGCATTTCTGTTTGCAGATGAACTTTCTAAAGCAGAATATTTGGTTTCTTTTCTTTGTTATTTCAGCTCATGTGCAACTACTACACCTTGAGACAGGATGGCTCCACCACATACATGAGGTCATGGGCTTGCCAGGTAAATTTCTTTCTTTTGTTGCCTTAGCTTTGAGAGGATGGAACAATTATTGCTAATCTTTTCTTTATCAGGGATCGATGGATGGTGAGAATTGGACCAACTTGAGAGTTCATGAAAACGATCAGACAATCTGCAGGCCTGGCCAATTTGCATCATGGACCGTAACTGGCTCTACTGCACTTCTTCCTTTCAGGTTCTTTCGAGTCATTTTGACAGGCCCTGCCTCAGGTGATTCGGATGCGTGGAATCTTTGCATTTGCTTCATCGAACTATATGGTTATTTCCGCTGATCGAATAATATGGAAATCCTGCTGGAAATGTCCTTCAATGATCCATCATACATTAATGTGTACCCTGTGCAAGTAGAATAAAAGGCATTCTAATTCCAGATTTTGCTGTGCAAATTCACATGTTATATTTTACATGCATCTCCAGCTTAATTGGTGCACTTGACTGTCCATTCTGGAAGTCAGTTTGTGATGCTCCTCATCTCCATTCAGTGGCTTGAGAGGTAGGTTGTGGATGAAGCATGCGAGCTAGCTATTTGAATAGCTGTAGTGTTTATCAGCGTGTAGAGTGTATTATTGGGGCTGAATTTCTACAATGAAGCAGAGGAAGCTCAAACAAGGCCTCTCAAATCAAATATTACATATCAATATTGTTGTGGTTGTAAGTTTAGTAACCTGGGTATATATAAAAGAACCCAATGGTGGATGGAAAGCTCAACAAGCAACATGATTGAGGGATCATATTAAAAGTCGGTGGATGGTGTATACTGGTTGGTATTTGTTACTGCTTCTGCTTGCTTGGATTGTTTTCCTAAATTGTAAACTAAAAGAAGCTGGATTTTTGTGAAATTTCTTGATCTTTGAGCTGGTGGAATTTTCTCTTGCAGAGTTGTTCCATGATCATAGGTGTGTAGAATGTCATGCTATTCGGTGTCGATCCAACAGATCTGCTCACGATCTTGAGCAAACATCAGAAAAAATAATAAGAGAGGGTGGAACAAATATTTTGGAGTGAGAAGGAATTATTTTCTTAAAAATTTGTAAGCTGACAATCTAACTCGGCTCTCTCTCAACAAACAAGTCACACACGAACACACCATCACACTTGAGCTAGACTCTATTTCCATGGGCATCTCCACGCCCTCATGTCTTCTTTTTTTTTTAATTTGCTGAAAATGTCTTCCTTTCAAAATCACCATGCAACTCTAATTCTCCAATAACCCTCTCTCTATTTGACATGACTCTGGTAACTAGTAATCAAGCCGAGATGAAGTTATATATATTGAGCCTAAAGATCAACTTAATAAAAGTGGACCAGCACTAAAAGATAAAAAAATATTCTATGATGATCCGGTGATGACTCGAACATTCTTTCTCATTTTGATAACATCAAACTTGTCGATGCTATAAACCACTACAATAGTTATTACTATTATTATAACTGTAATATGCAACAATTTGACGAACAAGCAATTTTTTTGGTTGGCTTGAACAAAAACTACTTCATTGACTCTTCCCCTTTGATGCATGTCTTAAAGTTGACAATGTCTAATATTTTTTTTCCGCATTGACTTCATGGTCACTATAGTAAGATGCTAGAGAGAACTTAGCTTATGCTAATTAATATGTGTACTATTATACTCTGTTATTTCAATAAAGTAACGGGTTGTGCTCTCATTGTTATCCTGAAGGTTCTTTTTCTGTAAAGAAGAAAAACATTTGGGCAACATAATGAGTGGTGCTGGACATCTTGTCAAGAATCATATCCTTTGAGTTCTATTTTCTTTTAGCCATACTGTGGACTTATTGCGGCAATAAAATCATACGAAAGTGTGGTATTCCTTCCAAGTTCATTCTTTCTCATCAAGAGGACTGATCCTAATCTGTCTTGCTAACTTGAGTCATACTGATACTTAAATACTTCTATCATTATTTTAGTACATACTAGTACACAATATTCTCATTTGCAATTAAAATTGCAAAAAATTGTCTGAATCCACCAACTTGCCATAAGTTGCTCGCAAAAATCTAGGTTTCAGATGGCCTTTTGAATGCACATATAATCATGTAGAATCGCTAAACTCATCGATGGGTTCATAGAAAAAAAAAATGGAGATTTAGCTACTATTATATTGGTTTAGCCTTAAAAAAAGGCAAAATCGCAAGGCACCCAATTCTAGTGGCCTAAATATTCGCTAAATGGTCACACCTCTTTGCTTCCAAGATTAAGGATTCAAGTTTTGAGTTTGAGAATTTTGATCTGGCTCATATTCCATGAGTAAAATGCTGGTTCAGGAATAATAAATTTCACCCATATATCTCCTCTTTTCTTTTGTTTTTACCCTTGTTTACAGGGGCGCAATTTTTATGAAGGTTGTCATTTGCTATTTGCTCGTAGCTTTATTTTGCTTTATATCAAAACAAATGACCTAATATGTCCTGAGGGAAACGATACAAGAAACGGTGCCGAAAGAAACGGGAATCGGATTCCCAGTAACTCAGACAGTAGTGCGGCGCTCCGCATATACTTCCGAGAGTACCCACCTTCCTCCACCCGAAGCAGAGATCCCGGGAGCTCCCCACCACCTCCCCCTCTCTCTCCCCTACTTCTCTTCTCTGGATTTCGATTTCGAACGCGTCTCAAACCCTAACAGAAAGAAATCGAAGAAGAAGAAGGAAGCAAGAGGGTTTGGATTCCTCTTTTTCTTCCGAAACTTAGAGATCTCGTCTCCGGATGCGGACGTTGCAGCTGGGATTGGCGATCGCTCTGACTTCGGGCCTCGCGGCGATCTTCATCTATATCACCGGAATCTCCAATTCCTGTGAGAGAGACTTATTATCGATTCATCCCCCAATCTTCTTCGTTGCCCTCCTTTGGATCAGATTTCTAATTGTCAATTTTTTATTTTATTTATTTTTTGTTTTTTTAATGGTGTTTTCACTCCCTAGATGGCGTCTCTGGGGTCTCTGAGGAGGACTTGAGCGCCTTGATGACACTGCAGACTGGCTTCAAAAAGTGTGTTGTGAGTATCCTCTGTTTACTCCCTTGATTTCCTCTTTCTTTCCCTAAGGCTTCTTCTTTTTCCTTTTTAGTTTTTTTGGAATTTGGTAGAATGTGTCCATTCACAGTTGGAATTTGATCTTTTGTATTCGAAGTTTGTTGGTGTCTCGTTTAGTAATAATAAAAGCTGAGATTTTGAGACTTCTTAATGGCAATTATTTGTTATTTTAAGATTTTCTCAACCCCAGATATGATTCAGTACATTCTTAGTATCTCATTAATTGCCGGGAGCAGTTAAATTGTTGAGATAGATTTTGATTAAAAAAATTCTCTTTTTTTTTTTGATTTGGTGAATTGAACTCATGTTGTGGATGTGCAGAAGGCAAATGGACTGGGCCTGCAAGCTGTAGGTGGCAAGGATTACTGTCAAGTTACTATACAATACCCAAGTGACACAGTGCCTAAGTGGGTGCGTTTATCTATCTTAAAAATATATGGAATTTCCTGATTGTTGATTTAGATAAATCTCACGGAGCTGACTGATATGTTCTTATGTGCTAAATACGATGATGGAGCTGTCCTTAGAATTTGATTTCCTGCCCCACAGCTTTCCTTTCTCATTTACCTGGCACCCGTCCAGTTCATCTAGTGATGTGTTTCGTGAAAAAAAGTAAAGGCAAGGGACCATTGAAATGCAAAATTTAATAATGCCGTTATTGCAAGATATTTATGCAATTTAATTGAAAACAATCTTTTTAATCTGAATAAACATGTTTTTATACAATGATGTTCTTTCTGCATTATGAATTAGCCAGTTGATGGATGCTCCTCTATTTGTTCGTTAAGTTGGGTGCTTTTGGTACTTTGGCTGAAATTGCAGGAGCCAATGGAATACCTTTGGTATTCTTTGAATTTTCAGTCAAAACTCTGAAACCAAAATGTTTCTATCTAGACTGATTTAATATTTGAGCAGTTTTTGGATTTTGTCCAAAACTACTGTACATACAGTCAGGGGTCCTTTTTTTTTTTAATAAATATCTTCATTTTTAGTTACATTTTGGGAAGCATTTTCTCCTGATTTAACTTATAGTTTGGAAGTTTGAGAAAATATGAAGCATTGTGAGGCTAGGCTATAAAATGAATTTTGGGGAAATGCAAATTTTGTTTAATGAAGGTCTGGCTATTTAGAGATAATATCTTGTAGATATTTAACTTATCACATGTTATGTTTCCACATGTTATATTGCCATCAAGTAGGAAAATGATATATTGCACTTTAAACATGACATTTTGATAAGTTATATTTAACAAATAACTTTTAACTGTTGTAGTTCCAAACCACTAAAATGATATATCCAGTGGTTATAAACATTAGAATATACTTTCAAAATGGTTTGTAATTGATCTTCACAAGTTATTTCATTGTTCTTTTTAATATTTTATCTGGTTTTTTCGTAGTTGATTTTCTTGTAGTTTCTTATTAAACATGAACTGAATCTGTCTGACCGAGTCGGAATCAGCAAAACTGCTGAAACACAAAAGCCAAAACTCATTTGGCCAAAACAAAGCAAAACTGAATTAAAGTTTTCAACCTGATTGTGTAATTGATTACTATTGTAATTTTTGTGAACTTGACAGAGGGATCCCAAAACTGGTGAACTTGAGGGTTTATCATTTGATTTAAATCTCTGCGAAGCAGTGGCCACATGGGAGCAGGTGAGCTTGCTAACTTTGTATCTTTATGGCTCATTCAATATATAGAAGCACTGGCTGAGCATGCACAGTTCATTACTTGATTCAAACTCCTGTGAGCAAGATGTGTATTATATGACAACATCATGGTTAGACAGTGGACATTCTAGGCACCTTTTGGATGTTTGTAGGGATGATGTAGTTTTATTTATGATGTTTTGTCTTTCGCTACCATTATTTGATTGAATGCTTGAGATCATAATATTTATAAGTCTAAAGACCTATGGTCAACCTGCTCATTATTTTAGCTCTGAATTCAGGTAATTACATAGAATTTTATTTTCCAGGTTCGCAATAGTTCAACAATACTTACAAAGGAGTACATTGATGCTTTGCCAGATGGATGGGAGGAATATGCATGGCGCAGAATCAATAAGGGAATACTTCTGTGAGTATCTATTAATTAGGATATGCAAAATAAATAATTTAGCTGGAAAAGCAATGGTTTAAGCATCCTGCAATTACCTTGGCAGAATGCTATGATGAATTTGATGCACCAAATTATAGGAGATGCTTAGAGATAAAGTCACGTTTGTTTTTATGTTATTCTTTTACTGATTTAGCAAGCCTAACGTTATTCTTATTGTTTCTTTGGTGCTCCAGCAATCGATGCAAGAATAAGACACTGTGCATGGAAAAACTTTCGCTGGTACTAATGGAAATACCACCTTTTGTGCCACGGCAGTATAGTCGATGTGCTGTTATTGGTAATTCTGGTGATCTTCTGCAAACAAATTTTGGAGAAGAGATTGACGGTTATGATGCTGTTTTTAGAGAAAATGGCGCACCTATACAGGTCTAAAGAATACCATTTAAGCTTGGCTGCTCTTCGTATTTACTTAATTAACACTTTTTTTCTTGCTGATGTAACAGAATTACACTAAATATGTTGGCAAGAAAAGTACGTTTCGCCTTCTTAATAGAGGATCTGCAAAGGCACTGGACAAAGTTGCAGAATTAGATGGTATGAGAACTGCTCCATGTTCTTTTCAGGTCCTCCTTTCTGTGCCAAAATCATGCTAAGTATTTGCATTATACAGAAACTAAGAAGGAGGTGCTCATTATCAAAACCACCATCCATGATACCATGAGCAAGATGATTCGGGTATTTGTGTTTTCCTTTCAGACTATTTTGATGCAAAATTTATGACACATTGTCATGCAAGATTTGCTCAAAACACAATTTTTCGTGGTTCTTGATTGATAACACTAGATCATTATTTTGATGTTTTTCTGCATACTGCAAATATATCTACATGTACAATATCACTTGAAATTTAATATTTGCTTCTTTGTAGGAAGTCCCAATTCACAACCCGGTCTATCTCATGTTAGGCACATCCTTTGGTTCTTCTGCTAAAGGAACAGGACTGAAGGCTCTTGAATTTGCTCTTTCCATTTGCAGTACTGTTGATATGTATGGATTCACGGTGGACCCAGGCTACAAAGAATGGTTTGCAGCAATACGAAGCCTTCAACTTCAGCTAAAGTAAAGGAATGTAGTATCATTTTTTCATTTGAGCTAGATTTTTTTTTTGTTTTCTTCTTAGGACAAGGTACTTTTCAGAGTCTAGACAAGGCCATACTCCACTCCAGGGCAGGGCATATTATCAGATGATGGAATGTTTGGGAGTATGTTCTATAATTTCATTTCTTTCTTCAAACCTGCCACCTTGCACTAATTTTATGATCAAATGGATGTCTGATACTGCTGTTCCCTTTCTCTTATATAGCTTATCAAAATCCATTCACCAATGCGGGCAGATTTTAATAGGGTGGTGGAGTCGTTACCAAGTAAAAGCATACTTCTTGCTGCCAGAGTTGCATCTGAGAAACTCTTGAGGTAAGTAATTATGTCTGATTCCTTTTCTGTCAAACTACCTTTAAGCATTTGCAAATCAGAGAAAGTGGATACTTTATAGCAAGTTTCATGATAAGTTTCATGCTTATTATTAATATTTGATTTGGCAAAATTAGTATGAGGAAGTTTCATATCCTAAGTGATGCACAAGTTACAGCCGTTTGACCTTTACTGAACAGATGGATCTATAAATCCTATAGTAGTTAGTTGCTTTCTGATGCTAATTGAACTTCATTGCTGTGAGATACTTTTTCCATTTCCAAGCCTCGAACTACTTCTCATTAATCTTTTCATTTACCGATATATGGTGAATATCCTTTTACCAATAATGGAATACTGACCAAAATACTACATAGAAAGGGTGCAAAACTAAAAGGAACACAATACTGAACATAGTGGTCAGTTTTTATTTACTTCATTGCTTGAGTTGGCTGTTATAATCTTCATCCTGGTAATTCACTGTCCTTTTATAATATCAAAAGTGCAAGGAATTTCTTATTCTCATCTCATACTGCTATTACGTTGTTAAATTGAGCAAATCATGGTTCACTAATAACTTCTTGTTAGATCTGTAATCATATACCTTTTTTTTGGCTATTCTTAATATTTAGGCAACTAATTAGCTTTGAATGGGTAAAATTTTGCTTCGTAGATATATATCTTAAGCTCTACTGCTTGTTTTGTTTTTCCCTTTTTTCCCTTTCTAGGAGGGCTGGAGCTGGAACAGGAGACCCATGGAGTGCATGCTCTATGATAAAGAAGCGTGATAAGGGAAAGACTCCATACAAATCTGGCCTCAGAGAGGCTGCCGTTAATCATCAAAAATATGTAAAAGGTGCAACAATGTATCCTCTAGAGCGAAGCTTTGGAAATGGAATGCTATGTATGGTCCCCGGCTGATGACCTGTGAGAATCGTGCATGAGCCAATTTGCCAAGAGAAATCCTGCTTATCTGGTTGACGATTGATCAGTGTCATCTCCAAGCTGCCACGATCAGCCATGATGATCCCAGTTATATTCTAAATGCAAATTCTCAGTCGTCCATTTTTCAATGGTTACAATAGTTTTGCGGTTAAGATATTTTAGGGTTCAAATGCTTCAAGCTTTCTGGTGAATGCTGTCTGCAAAGCTATGAGATTGATGGAGAGGGTAGTGTCAGCACAGGCTTTTCCGATCTACATTTCAAGTTAATTTCAGTTTTTGTGTATTTAGGTTTGATATTCAAATTTAATCTCGAGGAAAGTTCAATTTTTGTAATTCAATTTCAATGATTTTGAGTATGGAAATGGAGATGCAGTGATGATTACACTATCCGGAGCCTTGTATCCAGCATGCCTGACATGACAAGCGAGATGCAATTATTTGGTTGGGGGGATTATTCTTTATAATGCCCTTTTTATCTGTGTCCTCCTGCACCTTGTTTGAATTTCAAATATGATGCCTATATTCTGTAGTAATTCCCAGCAAGATGACGATTATTTCTACGAAGTCATTTGTACCATCTGTCATGAATTCATGTTAGTCTTGGCTTCTAATGCTTTGTATGAAATATGCATGTAATTATGATGCTAATTTTTGATCGGAGAAACCTAATGCTTTGAATAAAATGTACATGCCAATTCATGGTGGCTGCGACATTAGACCTTTTGCTTTCTGCCAATAGTAAAATCGGCAATTGGTGACTCTGGGCTTTTGTTTGATTTTACAACTTTAGACTGTATAATTAAAAAATAAAATATGGTTTTATTTTTTTTATTTTGATTTTTTTATGAATATTTTTTCAAAAATTTAAATTTGCATGGGTACCCTCTTAAAATGTATGTTTATTTCTGTATTTTCATACAATACTGTTTTCGCATAAATACTTTTAATATAACAGTTCTTCTAAATAAAATATATATTTATTTTAATTAAAAATAAAATAAAATAAAAATTTGAAATTATCTTTTTATTCTTCATTGTAATTGTTTTATAAATATTTTTTTTTTGTACATCTATCCATTAAGAATATTTTAGTCATTTTAATTTGAAATCGTTAATTTTTTAACGGTGCTAGATGGCTTGAGTACATATACAAAAATAAGAATAAAAAAAAAGAGTAGAATAGTAAAATAAGTGTTATATATATATATATATTAATTTAAAAAAATATTTATATAAAATTTGATATTTAAAAAAATATTTATACAAAAATTATTATTCTTATTTTCCTTAGTAGCAACTAGTTATTCTCCTCTTCAGATATGTGGGCTATTGTCTATAATGTCGTTCTCAGCTCTGGCACAACTGCTCGTGTTCGTTCTGACCTCCCATCGTGCTTATCCAAACACACGACGATATCAGTGGTGTCCCCACGTTTCTTGCCTTTTTTTTTCCGAGAGTTGCGAGCCCTATCGTCCGTCCAGTCTCGATCATACGGATGATACTGACCAATTGAGTCTTAGAGGGCACATCTCATCATCAGCCGCCTTTCTCGGTGTATCGCGCGTCGCCGCACCAATAAGCGCGCCTCCGGATTCTTAACTCCCTCGTCGCTGGTTGCGGGCGGGCCCTCCGCGAA
Source organism: Phoenix dactylifera (assembly GCF_009389715.1). Classification (NCBI taxonomy): domain Eukaryota; kingdom Viridiplantae; phylum Streptophyta; class Magnoliopsida; order Arecales; family Arecaceae; genus Phoenix; species Phoenix dactylifera. Next base: position 11,884,946 of record NC_052408.1, on the reverse strand, counting down.
TCCTCCTCCTCCTCTTCGCTTCTCGATTTGGTTTCTAATCTCTCTGGTTCGTCTAATTCTCTTCTTCCTTTCGAGTTCGTGAGGTTCTCAGATCGAATGGGAGCGGACCACCGCAAGCGATTCTTGTCCTCGTCCCGTTGTTTGACGGCTTATGGGGTCGATTGGTTTGCGTTTGATGGGAAGAAGGATCTTGGATTTCTAGTTTCTGCCGTTTTTTAGGGCGCGCAGCATTAAAATTGTAAGTCTCGCTTTCTTTATTTTTTTTTGATATTTTTCTCTTTTTTGGGCATCTTGGAATCGGAGGTCGACTGTTTTGAGCTACGAACGGTTAGATTTTAGATTTTTGGAGGTGCATGTTCGTACCTTTTTCTTTACCTTTTTGAGTTCTAACTTCCATCATTCGCAAGAAGAATTACTTGTTGCCAAGTGCTTTATGGAAACTTGTGATTTCCAGGTTCTTCTGAGGAATTATCGAGTGGGCTTTCTTCTAAAAGAGTTATCTTTTTGATCGCCCGGGCTGAAAATCACTTAAAATAGGGATAAAAACTGCGGCTTTTTTGGCTTTTGGGATTGTTCAAATGTTCTATTGACCATTTGGATTATACCCGGAAGCTAGGAGAGTTTAGGGCAGAAGACATGTATCTTAGTCAATGAAGATGACGGAGCAATTCTATCCGAGTCTCTTGTCTTATTCGCCACCCATATGGGCCACACTGATTGCTGGTCTCTTTGTAGTCATCTCCCTGACACTGTCCATGCTTCTAATATTCAATCATCTTTCGGCATATAAGAATCCTGAGGTTCCACCTTGTCTCCTTGATTTTGGACATGTTCTTTTGTGCAGTGCTTGGAAAAGACTTGTTTTTGTTTGATGGTTGCTTTTGCTTATGGCTTACAGGAGCAGAAGTTTCTGATTGGTGTCATCCTAATGGTCCCTTGCTATGCTGTTGAGTCGGTAAGATATCTAGTACTTAGATATATATGATTCTTCACATGAATGCGTGGAAAGGCTTGACTTTTTGTTGCAAGAATGTGGTTTCTTTGTCAGATGACTATAGTGTCCCCACCATGTTGCTTTGATGATTATAATGTATGCTAGATGCAATGATGTAAGAACATTTAAGTTTTCTTGACTTGTGAGATTGCAATCTCTTTATCTTCTAAATTATGAATGTAAAACATTAAAGCACCTTTTTACAAACTGTAATAAATGGCTTTTATGCAATGCCAATAAATCCCTCTTTATAGAAGTACTCTGAAGAATCAGTGCATATATAGAATCATAAACTGTACCACCCGAACATGCATTCATTGAACTTAAATCAGAGTTCAAGAAGTTTTAATTTGGCTAAAAAAATTCTGAAATGGCAGGCTCAAGAATGTGGTCTTGTTTCCCGAGTGGTATGCTTCTTTAGGTAAAAGATTTTGACTAGTAAAGTTAGTCTTCTTAAGCAATGTGAAAAGCCATTCTTTCCTTCTTTCTTTTATTCATTGAATTGATTGGTTATTAAAATTTAAAAATTAAAAGTAAATTGTGATAGTTGAAATTGCTTCAACATAGCCCCAAAATCAAAATAAGTTGATGAGTGTTATGTGGACATTTCCAATCAAAACTTTATGTGAGTTCTTGCAGTTGAAATAAGTTATCCATACAGAACCAAAAATGTGTCAAGTTCTCTTGCATGCCGTTAAATCTTTATTGCAACTCGGATTGCTATATCGTGTAGTTCGTATACACTAAAGAAAGGAGTAAAGACCAGTAGTTTTTCAAGGCATGTCGGCTGGTATGGTGGACAATTGTTGGCACTCCATCAACATCACCTGCTAATGGATGCTAGTCGGTGGTGGAAGCTTTGCTGTAATTAATTATCTGCCTGGATGATGTACATGCAAACCTCGTGTTTTTTGCCCTTCAAATGCTAGATCCTGATATGGATTTTGCAGGTGGAAGAGTTTTATGGAAGAGAACTTTGTCCAGATGTAAATACAGTTAGGTATATCGTTTGTTTAAGCAATCTGCACCTTTGCTATACAGTATCACCATTGGCGATATCATATCACCACAAGAAGCTACAGCATTGGCTAATACACTATTACATGGGGCATTACATGTTATCTCCCTTAACCTTGTGTGTTCTTGTACTCCTAAGCTAAGAGTTTATGAAAATATCATTCAGTATGGTATGCTAAGTCTCAGAGGATATTTAGTAAATTGAGGAAGTTAAATCATGCAAGTGAGACCTTAGTTGATTGCACATAGAAGGTAACCGCTGATTGTGCCATCTTGTCATAAATACAATGTGACTAGCAAATTTGAGTATGTTATATTTTTTATAATAGCCACAATTAAGATCTTGCTGGGACCACCAAATGAAATAAGTCCAGTGTTTTTGGAGGTCAGCCATTATATGGTTCGGATTAAAAGGTGCCTTCACCTACATGCATTTTGTAGGACTTGTAATAGAAAACACCATGGAAGATATGCACCTGCTTAAGAAATTTTAAATTTTGCATATGTGCTTATAATACTAATGAACTCACCATCTTCCTCTTCAGCTTAATTTGATTAAGGTAAGACCACAAACAATGCTTCAGTTCAGGTTTCCTGTAAAAGACGAAAAGCATGTTGCCAATAGAATACTGCCTTTTACAGACTTGTAAAAATGTTGGTGACAGCATAGTTCCTTACTCAAGGTCAGACCAGTATCATGTAGTATCTCTACATTTAGTGCAAACCTGTTGCACCTCAGTAGAAATTTTTTTGATTGTTTGAAGTAAAATGTACAACATGCAACTATAACTAAGTTGAACGTCCAATATTCTCAGGCTGAAGTAATTTATGAGCTTAAATCAGCCATATGACCTTAGCAGAATAAATTTTAGAAATGAAATTGCATTTGCTTTCAAAATTAGCAGTGAATTTTGGTTGTTGGAGAAGAGGGATTTTAGCATGAATCACTCAAAGGATTCAAAGATGATCTTTCCAGAAGATTGTGATTATTTGAGACCCTCAAGTAGGTAAAATTGGTTGGTGCACCAAATGGCCAAAACAAGGGTAACTTCTATTTGTTTTATGTACGAATGTATAGGATCAGACTTCTACCAGCCATTTTTAAAGTTGTATGACAAGTATATTACCAGTTAAAGCATAGCCAATGTAGCATTAAACAAATGTGCACATACTTAAGCTTATGCTCCCCAATCTCTTCTATGTGATGTTAAATCATAAGCTTGTCGATTTGCAAAGACCTATTAATTAATTACATTTTTATTTATCTTTCTAATTCCTTGCAAGATAATTTCATACAACTGACAAAATATGTGTTTAAGCACCACACATATTCATAGTCTTTTCATCAATTGTGCAATAAAAGGTTTTCCACATATATGTTTTGATGGGTTTGTGTTATCCCCAGTTTGTCATTTTTCATTATATCAAAAGCATAGTTTCTTTTCATTGTGAGTACTACTTTGTGACTTCTAATGGACTCACACCTAGATTTGACATCTGGAGCTAAAAATGTTGGATGTTTTCTTTTTTACTTTTTCTTATGTTGCTGACAAATTGATGGTTGTCTTCTTGCTTTGCTGTCATTCAATTCAAATTTTGAGAAAAGTTTTTCCCAAAAAAAATTGAGAAAAAAATCCATTCTTTTTACAATTCTATCAACTGCATCGGTGGCTCTAATAACCTACTGAAGCTCCATCTAAGAAATATTTGTGTTATTTTAGTAATGTCAAGTGTTGCATATAAAAGATTTGCTGAACCTAATTTTGTTTTTAATGCAGTATGTATCACTGGTGAATCCATCAATTAGTGTTGATTGTGAGATCCTCCGTGATTGTTATGAGGCCTTTGCCATGTATTGCTTCGGAAGATATCTAGTTGCTTGCCTGGGTAGGCCTCTCTCATGGGAGCTCTGATGATATAATCTTTGTCCACATTTCTTTTTTATATGTTTGCATAAGATGCATTCTTTGTTAAGCATGCATTGTGTGGTTACATCTTGCCAATCGGTACACCCATTAATTTAGTTGGAGCATTTGAACTCTGATGATATAATCTTTATCCAAATTTTCTTTTTCTTGGCATGCATAAGATGCATTCATGTTAAGCATGCATTGTTTGTTTACATCTTGCCAATTGGTACACCCATTTATTTAGTTGCAGCCTAAATGCTGTATATGATCCAGGAAAAACTAAGTTGGATGAAGGTGCTTTAATGCTTGGTGAGGTTTTTTAGAATTGCATGAATTTGTTGCGGTGTTTCTGCAGAAATTCACAAGAAATTTTCTGGTGGAGCATAAACTAGTGAATGGGCAAGGAAAGAAGTTGATAGTTCAACAGATGCCTTAATATAAAATTCATAATCTTTTTATGGCCATATTCTTGCACTCAACTTACAACTATCCTGGGTCAACAAATTATTAGTGCTGGCAGTTCTTCTACTGTCTATATATAAAAAGGCCTACTTGGTTTGTTTGCATTAGTTAGAAGTTGAAATTGTGGATCTTAGTTGTCACGCAAGTGACTTGTATTTTCATGTGATGAAATTACAACATCTTATATAGGCAAGTTCCTAAGCATTGTTTTTGCTGGTATATTTGTTACTATACTATATGTGTCTTTTCATCATGCTGACAGGTTCTTGCTTATGAGTTCTGATTGCAATCCTGCACTTATTTAGGTGGGGAAGAGAGAACAATTGAGTTTTTGGAGAGGCTGGGTGGTTCGTGTTCCTCCGCCCCCCTATTGCAGCATGCTTCTGAAAAGGGAGTTATAAAGCATCCTTTTCCAATGAATTATATTCTAAATCCATGGAAACTTGGCGAATGGTTTTATCAGCTTATTAAGATTGGAATTGTTCAATATGTATGTTATCCATCTGTCTGTGAAGAGTTCTCAACTTTTTTATATTAAGGCAAAATAAGACAATGCAATCTCTCCTTTTCTTCACAGATGATAATAAAGACAGTCACTGCCATTTTAGCTGTGGTTCTTGAAGCTTTCAATGTATATTGTGAAGGAGAGTTCAAATTGAATTGCGGGTAAGATGTTATGAAATTAAAAAGATGGAAGATAGATGGCATGCTTGATTTATTGTTTATTTTTGCCAGCTGAATGAAATGAATCTTTTATTGCTGATCCCAATAGTTGGAATCTGGCTTTTATCTCATGGTTATTGTTATTATTTACTTACTAATTTTTCACTCTAACTTGATTTTAATTTCAATTGTTTACTGGATCTGTATCTTGTGGCTAAAAGGTGCCATGATGCATTATGTTGTGTTTTTTTCAAGCTTCCATTATTTGATGCAGTTTAGTCTTATGTTGTGTCTTTAACATCAGATGGGATTTTATGTAATTGTTTTGGAGTTATCATCTTGCAAAATATTGGAACATGTTTAGGCATATTACTGTTAAGTTGGTAAGCATTAGTATGAACATATCATGCATCAGTTATTAATTTAGAAAAGATTTAAAAAGTTCCTGATATGGATCAAATATTTTATATCTGAGTGGCTTTATTCCAGTTTTGTTAATAACGGTGCTTCATGCTGGTGAAAATGGATATGAGGCCTCGAAACCTTAGAGTGATGTCATCTTTTTGATATGGTTAGTAGAATAAAGCATATGGATTTATTGGTGTAAACGTGCGTGCATTATATCTGTCATTACCATTACAAGCTGGGCATCTTGTCTTTAACAGGAGATTCAGAACTTATATTGTTGTAGACATTGCACAGAACATTAAATATTATACCATAATATTATAAAACCCTGATCGCCTATGAAATTCGTAATTTAAAGCCAACTTGAAGCCTATAATGATTTGGGTTAACCTTGCATACCAAATTATTGGTAAATATAATATCTTGAAAAATTATGCAAGGAGAGAGAGAGAGAGAGATTGTACTTTCCACATTTGAGAGTTAGACGGTTAGAGCTATATGGATGATAACAAAATGTGATATGCATACTCAAGTAGCAATGCCTATACCCAGCTTTTATCCAAATATTATCCCCAGTGATTAACCGAACCTTTAACAGAAATCCTTAGCCCTACCATGAGACTGCTTCTTAAGTAGTCCGTGAAACCCAAACCATTACAACAATCCAGTGGGATCGCTCCAGCCAGTCCAGTCACACATATACGATCTATCCCACCAGTCACATGCTCTGCAAATGAATCCCTAAAATTGGACTTTATCCAATCACTAAAGCATGGTAAACGCATATGATAATGTTTCTGAGTCGATAATGTTTTAGGAAGAAAGACAAATTTCTAACATGCAGCAATCTGAAGTTAGGTTCTATAGAATTGAAAGGGGCCCCGCTATGAATATCTTGTAATGTGAGGGAGATCCAAAGGTTTGGAAGGGAATGGATTCTTCTGCACTTAAGGTTTTTCTAGTACTTATAGTTCACTCTTAAGTCGAGGTTCTGTGAGTGCACTCAGTTATCTGAGATTCACACTTAAGTTGAGGTTCTGTGTATGGATGAAATTATTATGTGATTCTTGTCAGCGGTGCATAACTGCATTTCTGAGTTGTCAAGTGCATTTTGAGTGGATCATATAAATTTTAAGTCGAGTCTAGATAATTCAAAAGGTGTTGGCTGGTTTCATGTATTGCACAATATATCAGGGGAAAATGGGATTGTATTAGTTTGTGATTAGGTGTCATTTTATTAGCTGGAAAAGGATGGTGCTGTTTTGTGATGGGCCTTCTATCTTCAGAAATATATGTACCCATTTGTTGATCCTTATTGCAAAAATCAGGAGGATGAAAAAGATGATTCTCCAAACTTAGTAGGTGAAGCATTGGAAAAATAAAGGATATATTTCTCCTTAAAAAAATATGCATTCTGTGATCTGATACTGCAAAAAGGATGAATGTCCACCACATACAGGGTGTTAAAAATTTACCACGTAGAGGTTTTAAGGAAAATGATGGAAGTCACTTATTTTTCTTTGCAATATTGATTATAATGTTTTCAATATTTGATAATAAAACCCTAACCAGAAAAAAAGTTTAACCAACATGATTTATCCTGTTCATTTGTACTTACATAAGATACTACCTTTCTGCTTAAATGGTTCTTTTCCAGAGAATTAATTAGTAAACTCATGATTATTGTATGCAAATAGGTGTCAAGCCACTACAATTTTCCTATTTATCTTTTAATTTGTGTCAAAATTCAATAATATTTCAGGGGAATAAGCTCCAAAATGATGTGGATATTGTTACTTTGTTGGCCATCTGGGAACCAGAGTTTGTGCATATTTTTCATGGCCAAGCATGTTTCGTAGTGACTTTAAAATCAGATATGTCATTGTCATCAAACTAATATATTGGTTCAAATCCTCAGTTGTGGTGATCCTTTTCCTTCACTATGTTCTGATGGTTGTAGTCTGAAGTCCATCTACCCTACTTTGTGCAGTAAGACCTCAAACGCCAAAATGCAAAGCATGGGCAATCGTACAACCTTTGAAAATATTATACTAATTTTCCAAATGTTGATTTGTTGAGATAGATGATCACTAACCTTTTTGTCATTCAATTGCATGCAAACACTCATTGCTTATTATTTATGCAGTATTGAATTGATCTACTTGTGATTGCGTTATGCTAATATTTTTCAACTTTTATCATGTAAAATTGATCTATCCTATGTATATCTGAAGGTTTAGATGTATATCATTCTACCAGAATAACATTTTGATCAATAGACAGATAATAGCTTGCAGTATGCAGCCATTGAACTACATACGAGCATTCCATTTTTGGGCATGCCATTTTAATATATATTAATAGATATTCACACTGGATTTTATTCTGGTAACTTATTAGTTCATTCATTTGAGTTGTAATTGCCAATGTTCGCGCTTAGGAGTTTTTGTTTTGATAATTTTGTGTACCTATTGCGGTAAGAGTCCACAGCTTTTATGACAAATTTTTGGTAGAGCAGATGATGACCATTTGTATTCTGTATTTGTTTCATGTGAGAACTCCAGTATTCTTGATGAGACATTACTAGATGTTCCTTTTTTATAAATTTTGCAGGTACCCTTACATGGCTGTGGTTCTTAATTTCAGCCAATCATGGGCATTGTATTGTTTAATTCAATTCTATACTGCAACGAAGGATGAACTGGCTCATATGAAACCATTAGCCAAATTTTTGGTATTCAAGTCAATTGTTTTTTTGACTTGGTGGCAAGGTATAGCAATTGCACTTCTTTATAGCTGGGGTTTGCTCAAAAGCCCTATAGCTCAAGGATTACAATTAAAGTCAAGTATTCAGGACTTCATTATTTGTATAGAGGTACTTAATATTGTGTTTTTCTTTAATTTGAAATTCAGATATAACCTATTAGATAGGATCTACTACTGCAATAATACTTATTTCCGTAATTTCTGTTACCCAGCTGCTATGTTAGAGTAGTGTAAAGGATTATGCATACTTGGCTATGCTCCTGCTATGTTTGTAGGGGACAATTTTGTTCAAGCATATATTCTTTTCTTACATGTTAAAATGTCGATCAATTGTTTATCTGGTATATAATGTGATCTGGAATGTATGCAGTGGAAAAATAATGGTTGTGTATGAGGACCAAGTATTGCAGTCATATGTATATGTTCATTATCTTATTTATCTGGCTCGGCCTATTTTGGGGAGTCAGATGTCCTCTCTAAAAAGTGCACTCATGCTTTCATGTTTCCATAACCAATTTCCCTGAAATTTTATCTATGATTAGTTCATGAAGATTTTCTAATATCCTGATGCTGGCTGAAGCTCTTACAGTCACGTATTTCTTCCAGCACAGATGGGTGTTGCTTCTGTTGTTCATCTCTATGTTTTCCCTGCCAAGCCATATGAAATAATGGGGGAATGCTTTCTGGGAAGCGTCTCAGTTCTTGGAGACTATGCATCTTTGGATTGCCCTTTGGACCCTGATGAGGTTAGGGACAGTGAACGGCCTACAAAGCTTAGACTTCCCCAGCCTGATGTCAAAAGTGGAACAACAACTATAAGAGAAAGTGTGCGAGATGTTGTCATTGGAGGAGGAGAATATGTAAGATATCTCTTTCTCTCTCTCATATTTTTAGCTTTTACTAGTACCTAATAAGATTTCCTGGAGCTCATTTCAATTAGCATAGGGCCCATATTGTTTTGACAAAACCACAAACACAAATTCCTGATTCTCCTCCTAAGATTTTCTTACATTCTTGAGCTTTCTCAGCTCGAATGTTTATAATGTCTTGGACCTGTGCAGGACAAACGGACATGATGCATGGATCTGAGTACCATAACTCTAAAAGAAATTTGTGGTCATGTCTTAGAAAACCTCGACAGAGGTCATAGAATAAAGAATCCTTGATTTAGATTACTGATGTTTTTGGTTTCAATAATAAATCTACATTTCAGATCAGTCAGGAAATTTTGATGGGAGTAGTATACCTGGCCTCTTGATTACATCATTATCTAATTTTGATGGGAAATGAAGCTGATTTCTAGTTTCACATCTAGAAACCAGAAAATCACTACTCATTTTTCATGGAGTTTTAGACACATCGTGGATTCAAGAATGTGAACGATCCTTTTTTCTTCTTTTTGTCCTTCTATTTTTATTGGAAAATAAAAAATTGATTAATGAATTGCATTGTAGAATTCCTAAGCTCCTTTTTCCCATCTGCAGATTGTAAATGATTTGAAGTTCACAGTCAGCCATGCGGTGGAGCCCATGGAGAAGGGCCTAACAAAATTCAATGAGAAGCTTCACAAGATCTCTCAAAACATAAAAAAGCATGAAAAGGAGAGAAAGAGAGTCAAAGATGATAGTTGTATCGGTTCGTCATCACCAACAAGGAGAGTCATACGTGGAATAGATGATCCGCTGTTGAATGGAAGTGTTAGTGATAGTGGGGCCTCCAGGGGAAGAAGGCACCGTAGGAAATCAGGTTATACCAGTGCAGAAAGTGGGGGAGAAAGCAGTGATCATGGTCATGGCGGTTACGAAATTCGGGGGCGCAGGTGGGTTACAAAGGATTGAAGGTGGCCGTGGCAGTAAATCCAGTCCTCTGCATGGACAAGGTGCTTGCTGGTTGGTCTAAGCACGGAGCATCAGCACCAGGGGTTGCAGAGAGATTCTAATCGCATTCTCCATCATAACCCTGCAAGTGAAGGTTCTTGGTCTTTTCTTCGCACCAGTGTTAGGCAAATTTAGATATGCCTAGCGGAAGATTTGTATATATACCTAGATTCATCAGAGCTCCCTGGGTGGAGCAAAAAGAAATGGCCACAGCTCCATCAATGCTCTGGTGCAGAATTCATTCAGAGAGATCGACACCTTTGGGAGGGTTCTATTGATCGAAAAATCTTCCATGTAATGAGGAGACCCAGCAAGCTTATGTATCCCAGTGGCACTTGTTGTAAGGGTAAGGGATGTTGTAAAGTTTCAATTTCCACCAGCAATTACAGGTACTGGTTGCCTGCTCTTTTGGGTTGTTTTGATGACATCCAGCAGGATTTCTTGAAAATATAGCGAGTACCATGAACATATTGAATTTGAGTACTACCAGGTTGTTACTGTCGAGATGGTAAGATTGGCCACCCCAGTATGTTTCAACAACCTGTCAGATATGAACAATATGTGTATGCGTAATTTTCTTTAGCACCAGTTGCTTCCACATACCTCACCGCTGGGGCAAATCAGCCACTGGCTATTTCCCGTAGAGTCACCGAAGTCGGTTGCCTGCTTGAAAATTTCAAGACTGCTCGTAACAGCTCCGGGATCAAATGACAAGCAGAGCTGCAAACGAACAGAGAACAGACTCCTTTGATCTTGTTCAGCTGAGAAATCAACCGAGCTTGAAAATTTTTTGAAGCTCAGCTCATAGTTGACCTGTGCTTGAACACCGTAGGTTTGCAAAAGTGTTTAGAAACTCAGTAAGTTCAAACAAACACCAAAAAGAAAAGCCTGAATATATACTGTGAACTCTGTTCAAGCTTTGATTGCCCCTTTTTTAAAGAATGCCCTTGCAATTTTTTTTTTTTTTTTTTTTTTTAAAAAAGCGCTAAGGCTGAGCAGCCTACAGGCCTGACTCCGCTTGTTCGCGCCTCCAAGAGTGGAAGGCTCGTTGACAGCTAATTAACAGTAAATCATACAAGAAGCATGGAATAGACATTTATGAAACGATATAAAATTTTATACCAAGGTTCGGCGGCTAGGTTAATAAAGTAAAAAAATACCATCTCATGCAAGGTTTGAGTCGAAGTTTTCTGTAATATCGTGTTATCAGTAGAACATCTCACCTCACTGTTAAAATGCATAGCAATTCCAATTACTTGATCCTCCCCCACAAACTTTTCGATAACATAGGAGCATGACCCAACCAACCAATAGGTTCCACTAGATTGGAATATTCACAATTTTTTGCCTCAAGTAAACCTTGACCAATTTGTTTTTTTTTCCCTTTTCTTTTCCTGGCTAATAAATTTCAATATGTCCTCAAACGACCGGGAAACCTGTGTTTAAATTTGTTATTCATTCAAAAACATCCAATTGGCATGGTTGATGCAAATTTGACGTGACATGATTTATCTGCTCCAAATCTAAAAAAAAAAACTCAAAATACAAAACATCAACTTGCACATAGCTGCAACAAAACACTGCATCTGCAACTTTAACAATCAATTTAGGAACAACACTGGCTCAATAAAAGTTTGGAGCTACTAGTTGCAATGAAGAAAAGTACTGAAGGCCATAACAACAATAGACTTCCGAATGTTGGTCATCAGATGCCTCGAGGATTTAAAAGAACAGAAAAAATGTCTTCCTGACATCTATTAAACAAGTCAGTGCTTACATCCTTTCTAATATAGAGAGATTTAAAGAAATAAGCATATGTGATCTCCATGGCAGCAAGGTCTGACCAACAAGGAAACCGGGGCCTCAAAGGTGACTACCTCCTAACTGGAGGCACACCACCCCTACCGGCAGTAGCACCAGCACGACCAGCAGCTTGAGCCTGCAGCAGGAGAGATTTTTTTTCATAAAAAAAGAGGAAGAAGGAGCAAAATAAGAAGAGGAGATGATAATAATGATGTTTTGCATCGTGATACTAAACGAAGTCAGTAATACTAGATGATAATGGACTGAAGGAAAAAGTTACTTAAAAAAAAAAGTATTATAGAAGCGATCACAAAAATTCTTTCATTCAAAATCCAAGAACTCTAGCCTTCAACCAAATGGATGCGCAAGGGAAGCTCAGATATTTTTACAAATGAAGACAAGACAATAATGGTATATGTTGTCACTTTATTATGTTTTTTTTTAAGTAATAAAAATTTATAACCTGCATTATATCTTTCAAGTGTTCATGAGCTTTTATTTTCACTCCGTATGCCTTAGCATATGCTAGAGTTTTGATTTAGGGGTAAGCAGGCTGCAAATCCAAAAGTAGCAAAATTAGTTGCAGGCAGCCATTTGCAGCTGTCTGGTTGGCTGAAACTCATTTGCAAGCTGCAATTGGATTGCAAGTAAGGCGAAAATATTTGAAAAACTCTATACAGTTAAAATTGAAGAGAGGAAGCTAATTCTTTTTCTTCTTATTTGAGAACCATCTGCTCTCCAATACCACCCTCATAGTATTGAAGAGGGGAGACTTTTTGTTTCTTTTCTCAAATCAGGGAGGTTTTACTCTGTTAGTTCACAAGATTAGCAGGAAGTGCGCTACGATATTCAAGGAAACTCTAATTTCAATACCTTTTAGCAAGCCAATCCTATTAAGAGGATAGGGGATTTGAAGTAGGAAGCTCAATGCACATGATTAAAAAAATTCCCTTTGCCCTAGAAATGCAAATAGTCTCATTCTCATCAAATTTTCAGGAACCATATGCCTGAGGGCTTTTTATCACTGAGTATTCGGGTCATCTTGGTGAGGTCATAATTCAATGTCTTGAGGTAAAGGGATTACGAATAGGAGTACAAGATTGTCTGGGTAACGACCTCAACAAACCAAAAAGTGCTCAAGGTTAACATCAATCAATGCTACTATGGTAACATAAAATGATTCAGTTTTGTGATGATGACTGAAGATCATAATGTGGTTTTCTTACTAGTGATTTCCAACATGTTTGGTGTATTGGTAAAAGTGCTTATAGAGTTATGGTGAAATGCTCTAGCTCTGCCCTGCACTACAGATTAGGGTTCCGTTTCTTAGGCAAATAGTGGAAGGCTACCTTGGAAGCTCATTTAAAGATGACATCATGTCTACATATTACCAATTAATTTGATATTTCCTAAGCAATTTAATACCCTAATAAATGTACCATACTACCATCAATGAAAGATATGGAGTTCTCTATCATGTCATTTCAATTATTTTTATTCTTTTGCTAACCATAGGAAGCTTAATTTAGGGCTTCTTTCACAAATCTCACCTGACTTCTCCTTATGGAAGAGACTGGCATTTCTCTTTTCACAAAGCCCCTGCAATGCTTAGCGTATTGTCATACAATCCATTCTCTCATTGCTCTCTACTTTTAAGGAGAAAATTTGAATGCATAATGGTATCACATAAAGCATTAGCTGATGAGAATGTCCATATTTTAGTTGACATCAAATGGTTTATATTCGATCTTGTTTAAGAAATTAATTTCAGTAGCTCAAAAAATTGATAGGTATATGAAATTTTATCTAATACATGGGACAAGTCATCCCAGACAACTAGAATCGTTATCTTGGATCTCAACTCCAAGGACAGCTATCATCAAGCACAGTGGAAAAGTACGACCCTTTCAAATTCATGACTATAATAAATTATTTGGCACAAGCAATATGAATCTTAGTCTAAATAAAATACTAAAATATGAATCTCAAAGGTTGTGCAATTTATATAAGCAGTTGAATACGATGCTAAAAGTTAGACATTGTTGTGGTCAAAGCATGACAGCATTATCAACAACAAAAGTAATGTTCACGGATTTCTCATGTTTAGTTTTTGAGAAATCAGTTTTCAGGTTCAATTGCAGTGACTCACAGTTAATCTGAATTGCTTCTCACGGTGATAACAAAGTATTATTGGGCCCATCTATTAAAAAAATAATATATAGAGGCAGGGATAACCAGCACATTGGCAGTGACAGACCTTCACAATAAAAGGTGAGCAAAGAACATAAAAGGATGACAGAAGTACAGAACAAAATTCAGTGGCTATTATTAAGTAAATAAACATCATGGACAGCATCATAAAGGTATGCCGCAATCAAACTAATAAGCACCTATAAGACAAGAAATTGCTTTATAAATATAAACAAACTATCTGGCAAAACAGTTAATAAACAGTTTACAGGGTAATCAGGCAAATTATTAAAACAGATTAACTCACCCTAGCTCGCATAGCAACTGCCCGCCCACGTCCAACTCCAAGAGCCGAGCCCTTGCCCTTCATGAAGTCAACAAATAGATTAAAATCTGAGGAAAAGGTTTACACTATCAAAATAACATAGGGAAAAAAATGTATTTCGTACTCTGATTCTAGCATCCAAGCGTTTGAACATTGGAGCATTTTTCAGCATATCAGGAATGACCATAAACCTGTAATTAAAATCATTTAGATATCGATCTAATGAAACTAACATATGTGAAATGCAGGGCGTGATGAACTTGCCTTACTTTGCTGCCTCTGATGAAAACATGCTCGAGTTGTGATACTTTTCCATCCTAACATAAATAAAAAGATAATGCATATCAAACACCCCCATCATGATAAATCAAAAAGTATCACACTGATGATCAATCCTAATGGATACAAGTATATGGTCTTTAACAGAAGTGCAACAGTCAGATTTAACACAATATAGGTCAAGAAGCACGGAGGTTAAGCCGACAGACCAGTAAGATGTGGTGGAGACTGGCTCCACAAGTCACCAGATAATCAGCCTAGCTGTCGATGCCAGATTTTGTTTAAAAAGTCAAAAATAACAATTTAACACTTCAATACTTCTGCTTGTGAACATAAAGAAATTGAAACTAGCCTATTGTTCTATCTTTTGGCAGCATCATGCAACTTTCCACGTATGTACTATTTCACATGTTACACAACAATTCAAGACCACAACCAGCCCCTCGATACAAGAACAATGCATATCATTTAATTCTTTGGATTTTATTTTCACGCCATGGGTTATGACCAGGTAGACAAAACTTTGCTTGATAATAAATATTTTGATCAAATGAGTAAGGACATGTCTAAGATGCAAATCTTATCCTTGTTGTCCCCCAAGCACAAGGTGATGTGGTACATGGTGATGGCAGGCACAAGATCTAGGCTCATTGGAGAATAAATTATTTGAACCTTGTGGTTTATTTTACACTCTTGTGAGCCTTTTGAGTAGCACTCTGTGGTCTTAAAACCTACACACAGCATTTAGAATGAGTTTGATGGAAGGCATGGTAAGTTTTTGGTTGCTCATAAATTGGATTTGAGAATCAAGTTCGACAGCATTAACCTTCTTCTAAAGAATATATTCTTTAGCAGTGCGAAAGAGGATTGGTGGAAGGCCAATAAGTTTTATGTTTGCTGCAAAACAAGCAAGTGAAAATCAAGTCCTACATGACTACTAATAATATAATTTTCAATATACAGATTTATGCAAGTAGACAAATTCATTTATATATCTAAATGTTCGAGAGAATGAAAGCAGAAGTTTGTGTACCACCTAGTTCAAACAAAGTAGGAAAATTTAAGAATGGACACACGATAGAAAGATGCAGTCATTAGTAACAAAGAACGTTGGGTAATTTATGAATAAACCAGCAATGCGTACCAAACAGTTGCACATCAATAGTTCATATTCTTAGAATTCTTAAGCATCATCATTTACACCTAACTACACTCACCCATGTACAATGTGTATTTGCTGACCTTTTATATCACAAATCTAAAACTACAAGTAGAAACCAGAGTACAGAGCACGTGTAATGTAAATACACACTGAGAATGCAAGGCAATGTGAAACAGAAACTGCAGGTTTCATGATGCCAATGAATCTCCGCAATCTGGAGAATAAATTAAAAAAAGTTCTTTCATTTTGAAAAGAAAACAACATAAAACTTCAAGAAAGGCGGTTCACAGTTAAAAATTCTTCACAAACCTCAAGATTATTAGTTATTCAAATATTGGCATCACTGCATCAGCCTTTCATGTAACTCCCCTAAAATCTAAATCAGCATTTGCGAAATTGCAGCCATTTATCGATCTTTACTTTTTTTTTTTTTTTTTTTTTTTTTTGCTTAAGAAAAGGGGTAGGGGGAGGAAGGGACAAGCCCACCTCCGCGTAGCAGCTCCCACTGGCCCCCGCCCCGCCAGGAGAATGTTCGATGCGGGCAGAAATGGCCGTGTGTTGGGCACCCCGACCGGTTTTACTCATACCCTCCCCACCCGTAGGCCCGGCTCAGCTACTCCTCTGAGCTCTGGCTCGAGTCCCACGTGTGAGTACGTCACACCCGGCACCACCCCGGCTACTAGCCGTTCAAGAGCGGTCCTACACCACAAGTCCAAGCAGTAGCCAAAGTAGTGAGCTCTGGTCCACAATTTAATCGTCGCCGCAGCGATTCGAACTTGAGACCTTGTGGTTAGAATTGCTGCCTAGTACCACTAGGCTACCACCTTGGTGGCGTGCTTATATGTCTATCTGGGTTATCCACGGTCAAGTAAAAAATCTTTAAAACAAGCGCGAAATCGATCACAATTAAAATAAAAAACGAAACGAAATCAAAAAAGAGGCAACACGACTTCTAATCTAATATAAATTAAAAAAAAAAGAAAAAGAAAAAGAAAGGGAAAGCAAATCCAACCGTAAGGAAACCCTAAATCGAAGTCAAGAAGAACGAGAGAGGTTCCATACCTTGGCGGTGTAGGTGATGTTTTCGAGCTGGCAGTTCCAGTTGTCCTCGCACTCGATCATGGAGCCGCGGTAGAGCTCGCCGCTTTTGAGCTCCACCGTCACCACGTGCCCCGCCGCCTCGTGCAGCAGCTTCACCGGTATCCCCAGGCTCCGGCTCATCTTCTTCTTCTTCTTCTTCTTCTTCTTACTGCTTTCTTTTTCTCTCTTCTCTCCTCCTTCTGGGTCTGCCTCCGACTCTAAACCCTAGTAGGCAGAGAAGAGGAGAACGGGCCTTTCGGTCATTTGCGCGAGAGAGCCGAGCAAAGGCAGCCGTATAAATATTAAAACGTAAGCAAGCAGGTTACCCCTTCACTCGACTCGGGTCAAGTCCGGCTCTGCAAACGCTTACGCTATGACGGGCGACCAGGTGCCACCACAATTGCTTTGTCGGACGATTTCAGGCGTAGTTATTTCCAAGTCACTTGGTTGGTTCGCATTCGTGATATTTTATTTAGAATTCAATCCATATTCATTTTTACCAAAAAAAATACATATTCATTGATTTATATAATTCAATCTAATAACTATCGGAATTATGGAATGTCATCCATCAGCCTCAGGCGAGGGTTTTTGCTTCCATCGACACCTGGTCGGATGCTAAAAATTATCCATCTCAGCCTGCGCTCAACCAGTATAGCAGACTCAAAAAGGTCTAATTCGGCATATGTTGGAGCTGTAGGAATAGGGAGATTTTTACCATCACAGATTTTAACGAGAACCCAAGGCCTAACAGAGAGGATAACTTGATGCAGAATGGAGAATGGGGTCCCCGGGATATGGGATTTCGTCCTTCATCCCATCCCCATATGTTCGGTGGGGCCATTGGAGGTCATCAGGGCTGACTCCTAATTTGCCGCTGCCATTCCATTGCAACCTTGGCTCCATTGATCGAGTAAACTGCTGCCAACGAGGCTCTAAATGCTGCCTTTTTCCTAATCAATGCTGGAACAATATGGCTTGGAAGCATCTCTCACACCGTGGTTGCATGGATCGACAACAAGAAGTTCGCTCCCTTCTCAGAAACATAAGATTAATGAAATCTTTTGCTGCTCGCAGATGCTCCGGGAAGGTAATCAACCGGCAGACTTCTTCACTGATCTGGTCTCCTCTGGTGCTCTCACTCTCAGGCCCCCAAGCCTGGTTTGCAAAAGCTGAATTTATTAATTCAGTTTGATGCAACTGGTTGCTATCTTCCTATAATGCAGCCCTGCTATATTAAAACTTTGAAAGTTGGGAAGTACTCCTCTAACTACTACCCCAAAAAAAGAAAAAATAAATAACTATCACTCCACCGTAACAACTCATGACTGAGACTAGAGAGACTCAAATAGAAAATTTAAATTACTTTGTAAAGAATCATTAATTGAGTGACCAGTCCACAGGCTACCAATGACCACCACCAACCATCATCAGTTAAACTCTGGCTAACTACATCCTCACTGATAACTTTTTTTTAACTAATTCAGCTAATTCATCCATCCATCCAACATAGTCTCGATCAACAAGTCCAACCTTAAGAACATAAATTTTACAGTGAAGCCAGCAAACCCCAACATCGCCTATACTTTGGTGCTGCTCTTAAATTTATTGACTATTCTAAGCTAACTATGTTTTTAGAAGCTTCGAACTGGTCCTGTAAAGCTTTATTCACATAAAATTCCATCCACAATCTCAGGTCTTCCAAACCAAAGTCTTGTTTCTTTCTTTTCCAGAGAATGGGGACGGTGCAGTGTGGCATACACTGCTCGCTACGTGCACCGTCAAAGTCTATGATAGCAAAGAACGAAATAATAAATTGTAACAAGTGAAACAAAATCATTCATAGCATGAATAATTACAGACCACGGAAATACAAAAGTAGCCTCATAGACATTTCATGTCCCCTACAGCTTGGCTCACGTAGCTAGGTATCAAAAGTACAACAACAAAAGGGAACCAGAAATGAAAAGGAAAAATACTGAAAGAAGTTTCCCCCTTTTAATGATTCAAGTGACAAAAACCAGACCCTGTAGAATAGCAAAAAAAAAGCAGAACTGCATGAATGACTATATATGATTTCAATCTTATTGCAAAAATATCCAACAAAAAAACAGTCAAAAAGCAATTCAATGCAGATTTACATGGGAATTGAGGTTGCCAAGACATGGATGAAAGTTGTAAACTTATCCCCATTATATTGGGTTCCACATACTCTACATTTGGATGGCTGCATCTATTGCAAATAGTTAACCCTCTCTGTAACCTAGCAAATATGGGCCAATCACTTGTGCACAGAAGTTTCAGACGCAAGTTGTGCAACCTACAGTTCACATATCATGCAACCAGAAAGAGAAACCAGAGTGAGGACAACTGGTCTAAAACAGGGCAGATGCTTCTATCATTATATGAAGGATTGCTACTTTTGAATATAACAACACTTTCAAAGATTATCACTGCACATTTCTTAAAATCAATTTAAATATATGAGCAAGGAGTAGCATCAAATGTTTTTTTCAATGCAAACGAAAATTATCCTCCCAACTAGTCTACACACATCAATCAGGAATATCCTCAAAATAAGGAATCTTGGAAATCATCACAGCACCAGAAGGCTATTGTAATTGAGATACTGGCAAAATTATGCCCTCATGATCAAGTTGTTTTAGGTGTCCCAAGAAATGCTTTCTGGAAATGCAACAACCCTGTTGCACAGGAAAGAGAATTTCCAAATTTGAATGCTGCCAAATCAGCATGAATCTAGGAACACAAGGATTTCTCTATGTGTTATTTTGCAATGTTGATTTAGTTTAATATCTTAACATCTATACATGGCAGGAATAGCACATGGTTATAAAAATTTTCATTTGCAGTATCATTGGTATGTCAAATAGGGCTATAGAAGAAAGATGAGCTCAGGGTTAAGCAACATGTAGCATAAATATAGCATTTCCTGCCACTCTAAATCAATCAGATTATCAGAACTACTAACTTTTAGACCAAGACGATACCAGAAGCAAGAATGTAAAGTTCAATAGGAATCTTGCTGTATCTCAGAATAGACTCAAGAGTTTGGGTCCTCAAGTGAGCGCTTTAAATCCATTTCAACTTGGTGAATTGTCCATTGCATGCCTTCCAATTTCTGCAGTTCAATCATTATTATTACCAGAAGAGACCATCAAAGTTGATTTGATTAATAAAAAATTTGCAAAAATAAATTTACCTTTACAATATCATGATATTGTCTTGCAATCGTATCAAAATGTGGATCAACACCTTGATACTCCCTTAAACGTGTAACCTGACAAAAGACAGGAGCATCTATTGGTTTCAAATTAAAGTTGGTAAATACAAACATCCTATGCTTCGTGCTTAGTTGCAAAAAAGTAGGAAGTAAACTGAACTTCAGCAGAGCAGAGGGCAGGCATCAGAATCAGATTTACAAAGTAATCCATATTAACCATGCGGCCCTCATTGTGATTGAAAATTACAAAAGAAATGAGTTATAAGAAAAACAGATGACCTTTGCTGTAAAAGATTATTTTAAAAAATATTTAACGGCTAAGCAACCTATACTAAAGACTTGCTAAATCAGTACTTGCTCAAAAGTGTTCTGCAATAATGCAAAAAAAAAAAAAAAATCTAAATAAGCCATACTGCTTTATTGTAGGCGATGGATGCTTCTTCTGTTGCTTCCAAGAGATATTTCCTGCAACAAGTGGCGAGTTGATTAAAAAAAAATCACTTAAATCCATAATCAACATAAAAGGTAATCATAAATTACCGAATCCTATGCAGAGCTGGCACGGACTCCTTAGTGTAAGTGTCCCGCAAGAGTAGATGCTCCAGAACACTATAACCATAAGTAAGAAAACATATAGAGCTCCACAGAGCAGCAATACATTAACATGAAAGTTCACACATACGCAACTAGACTAAACTTCTTAATAAATACATCATAAGAGCATGCACACTCTGAACTTTAACGTTGCTGCAAAACTTGCCATGTCATTTACAGGGAAAATTGTATTTAAGGAATGATTAACATGCAGAAGCTATAGACATTGCACTGTCATGTTGGAAAATCTTGTGCCAAGCTTGTCATATGCAATGACTTAGGAGACATTCGGTGTAGTCATTAATACAGCATATTAGTAAATCAGATGAGGAACATCAGGAGACACGTATCTGATGTAACGAGGGTAAGAGAAGATCAAATCTTTAATCTTTTTGTAATTCCATAAATGTAAAATAAAACCCTTGGACAAAAGAAAGATATGCATTGCAGGTAAAAAGTTGTAACACTACAAATACAAAAAATAAACTATGCAATGACAGGACACTCATATCAGCGATTTCATAACTGACACATTTTGACACATCCATCTCACCGCGTCAATGACAAGTATGTCCAGCTACAAATTTTTGTGATAAAATAATAGTTACTCTAGAAAAGGTAATAGCTGTCAATAGGCAAAGAGCTAGAATATATTTCTTTCCATGGATTATTGCTAAAGACAGTAATCATATACCTGAACCTATTGAACCATCAGCTAACACAGAAAAGACACACAAACCTACACAAACACACATTCCTTTTCCGTCCCACAAGGACAAGAAATTCAAAATTGATAAAAGAATTCCAAAATAACAGATGGGCACAGCTTTATGACTACCTGCTAAGTGAAACGAAAAGCACTAGAACAGAAAGGAAAGCCACACATGCTGGAAAGGACATAGAATGAGCAAAAATGGATACACAAAAGGTGGTCTCTATTCTTTGTGGAATTATACAAAGCATGCATTGGCTATAAAATTGAAATTCATGCTTCTTAAAGTATTCAAGCTTGGATTTCAAATATTCTTGATGGTGGAGCCAACTTCAACAGACACAATAGACATTCTATACATTTTAACAAAGAAGCACGCCTCACAAGGATGCCCACCCCTGTGATGCACCCATTAGGCAATACAACTACAATGTTACAATGTGCACCCTTGTCTATCTTATGATACTTGCTCCATAATCAATATTATTAGTTGGTTTTGATGAATCAACCTGAACTGATACAGCATAAAATGGACAGGACCCATAGCAGTAAAAGAAAAATGAAGAGTATAAAGAGCACCAGTAGTGGAATGGCAACTTTCAACCACAGTTGAAGATTCAAAATAAAAAAATCTAGAGACATACCTCAATTTTGCATTCATTGTTTGGCACCTTTTACAGAGCCAAGTTTTCCTTAGTTCATCCTGTTTCACATAAAAAAATAAAACAAGCATGATCAAACATTGCATCTCAGGAATAAAACAATAACTATCATGCCTATATCTCTTATAGTTGGCAGGAGATGAACAATTTAGCAGGCTTACATATTGATGCTGATGTTGCAGCTTCAGATCCCTAACAAACTTGACGAGCACCCCAAGTATCTGCTCTAGAACCTACATATGTATAATATTATCGATGGTCATACGGTCAAATAAAGAAAGAAATGGAAAAAAACACAGGAGCGATGAGAGTGAAATGCAAACTACAGTGCAAATTTAAATGAAGACCTACATGAGAGACAGGGAAGTGAAAGGATGTGAAAAATAAGATAACATACATTATAGTGTTCTGCAAACTTCCTATCCATTGAATAGAGATCCTCAAGCAAAACAGCCTCTTCTCTTTCAATCTCCTCGATAATTAATTTTACCCTGACCATGAGAAAGCTTTAAGATTAGAAGTAGATAGGGACAACCATAAATCCATATCAACAGTGAAGCTGATAGCCTGATAGCCAGAGCAGTCAGCATGATACCTCAGACAGAGACAATCTATCACTAATAACTTTATTAATCATTCAAAATATGCTAAACATGCCAATACATGCTTAATAGCAGCAAGATAATTAAGATGGTTACTCATATCCCATAACCATAGGCACGCGCGTTCAATTCACTTGCTCAAAATGATCAAAGACAGATCTAAACATCAAATATTTATAAATCAACAAATCAAAGTCCTCTACAGATGGAGACACTACATTACAACAACAAAAAAAAGAAGAATGTTCTCCTTGATCTAAAGAAGAACAAGAAGAAGACAGAGGGGAAAATAAAGAAACAAAGATAAAATGAAAATTGAGGGTGTAAATTCTAGTAAAAAGGAGCAAAAACAAAAAAGAATTTCTCATCAATAGAGTTCATACTAAAATCTGTACTCACGAAGCCTGTTGTATACACCTTTAAGAAGGCCAACAACATAACATTCTGGTTGAGGGCACCAACAAACTACCATAAAATTAGAATTCTGAAACATATCTCAAATTTAAACCCTCTTTTTTAATGTGGTGTCAAAACATGTATTGAATTGACAAAAGATCTAGATTCATAAACAAGTATACACATAGATAGAGGCAGCATGAAAAATTTTGGTAGCTTGGCCTCACCAATACAAGGATTCAGACTGGAAATGCCCCTGGCCCTACACCTTTCTGAACTTTGTTTTTCTTTTCAAATGCTTCCTAGAGGATCATTACCCCATTCTTACATCTCATCTGCCAGAGTACGAACTCTTCTTACTTTAAGCTAAGTAGGTCTATCCACTTGTTAATTTCTGTAAACCAAAACCTTTTGTTTGTTTACCATCAAATATTCCTGGATTATAATTTGGTAATATGCAAACCTTTTGAGGAAGGCTAAACATATAATGCATTCCAGCCATCTATCCATGATGAGATATCTGTAATAGAAAACCATGCACTAGCACCTTATTTTGCATTCTTGCTTAAAGGAAAAAACTTATATAATTAGCTAAAGTTAAGGCTCGAGAGGAAGACTTCATATTTGATCCTTAACATGCAAAAATTTCAGGGAAACAACCAAGCCACTATCCTCCACAAAGTCAAAACTATTGCCCTTGTTTGATCATTTTAAAGAGAGCAATTACCACAATTTTGAACACAAACTGACTTGCTTGTTGATATCTAAGCTTCAACCACCTAGATTCTCACTCAGGGCACTCTGCTTTATGTTTTTGAATTTATGCACAGCGAGTGTGAAAAATATCTACAACTGCAGCAGTGACAATTGCACCAAAAACATGTTAAGAGTCAATCAATTAATGCAGAAGGAAGGGAAAGCTGAAGCATGGCTAGAGAAACAATCAAAAGTAATGATATAGTCAACAATAGCTGTGGCAGCTTTGGTTTCATCACATGATCAATTAAAGAAATCAAAATACAGGTTTTTAAATCTAGATGGCAAAGGTTGTTAGACCGTTTAAGATAATTGCTATGAATAATGGCTCCATAAGGTAAATGAAACCATTTACTTTCTATAAGCGACTCTACTACCTCTTTGGGTTACATCTAGGCTGACTGTGTAAAGAAGAAACTTTATGCATGACAACTCCATAACTTTCAAATGACTGTTGAATATAAAGACTGCCCATGCCACACATAAAGCTACTTCATGTTCTGGAGTCTTACATAAATTTGAATCTTTTGGGCCTCACTAGTAGTTTAACGTAGACGTATCTTTACTTGAAATTAGAGATGCTTCCAGAACAAGAAGCACCAAACAATATTTTTACTCCATGCTATCTTCTAGTACAATCTTTAGACTGTTTATACAGCATGTTGTTATCTCTTTTGCACCAACATATGGTTTCCAGCAACCTGGCACTTCCATGTAGAACACCTCATATCTCATAGTTCCTGAGGCACTTGTATCTCATAGTTCCCCAGGCATTTAACAAGAAATATGGACTAAGAGGTAATAATTAGTTAGTAATGCACTTTCCTATTACATCTAATAGTACTGAAAATGCTATCTGGTACTACATAGCAGGATTTTAGTTCATTAATCAGAAAAGGAAATACTGCTTGCATGAGAAGAAACTTTCAGTTCATAAAGGGCTGTCAAGTTTGGACAAAGAAATTAAAATAAATAACAACCATATGGAAATAAGCTAGACAGTGGACATGATGGCATTTTTAAAGCCATCAAAGCAAGCAACAGAACATCATATGCAAGATATTTAGCAGGTCAAGCGAGGAAAAGAAACATAACATAGAAGAGAGAGGAAAGAGTTCACCTTTCTGGAAGGCGAGCACTTGCTATCTGACTGATGGAAGAGGAGTCTGCTGCACATTGACAACAACTTACACATCAGATGGATTAAATAAAATGCCAGTAATTATATATATCATCTTTCTGATATTGCTCAATTTACTTTTTTACCTATTTCATCCATTGCAAAGACATCAGCTAATGTATCACACTTTGCTTCTAAGCGAGATTCAATTTCTCTAACAAGGGATCTCTGATATTCTGCCATGTCCTACAATGACAATATTACTGTGATGTATGGATGAGGGTTGAGCTATGTTAAATATTAAATGTTATCAGGGACTCCACAATGCAAAAAAGAGCTCAGATATGTGTCTTTGCAAAATCAACTTCAAAACCATGAACTCCAAATATACGTACCACATCCATGGCCGGTTGCTCTTGATGGACTTGCCATAGATAAGCTGGTGTTACTCCAAGAAAACGATTTGGCACTCCACCAACTCCAGGTTCAACCATATCACTATTAGGTGGAGAAGCAAGACCCAACATACCGACACTGCTAGTTGCATAACTATTATTGAAGCTTGTAGAGTTTGAACTTGAGCTGGGTGTGATACTGGTAGTTGTACTATCAAGAGAGCTCCTTGATGTCATGCTCAATTTTTCAATCTCTTCCTCATGAATTTCCCCATCTTTAGAAAGAAGAGGAAGTCTCAATCTCTGAGCAGCCTCAGCAACAGCTAATCGATGCTCAAGAGATTCATAAACCTGAAACCATCAGAATGTTTCAAATCCACCTGCTCATAGACACAACTAAAGAAACATATGGTATATGGAAACAAAAAGATCTAGATGCTGCACGTGATTCATTGTAACAAAATGAGATACCCACTTAGAGTCCGTACCAACACCCAACATCAATATCCAAGTCCATATAACTAGTCAGTTACTGGCAAAGCAAATTAGATTACTTTTCAGAATCTTGATGTAAATCTCCATCTTATGCAGTAACCACTTGCTCTGAAGCTGAATCGGAGATCTAAATTTTTTGATTTGTATGCTTTGCTTAGTCGATATGGAACTTGAGACATATCTGCAGATCTCATGAGGAATCATTAAGGTGGTTCTGTTAATGATGGGAACTTTTTGGTTTAGGACTACTCTGAAAATTTGTAAGTATTGACTAGTATTTTTCTTCCCAGGATCAACATCAGAGATACTAAGTTGAAAATATTAAGAAGCCATTACCCAAGAAAGAAGATGATAGAGAATGAGATGTACAAGTTCTGATGCAGGTAAATGAAATACACCAATATAAATTAGATCATGCATCAGGCTCTTGCATAGTTCTTCTTTTCCTAATTCTAATCATCAAAGTTCAGATAATTATTAAAATTACACTTGTAGACAAGCATAAACTACCTACTTTTACAATCACTCAAGAAATGATATTATATATTTAGATGTAACAACAGTTCCCAGGAATTACAAATAAGTTTGATTGTCCGATTCTCCAGCAAAATCTAAATTTTTTTAATCGAGTGCAAGATCAAAGCTTGAGACGGGTAAGGATAGTGAACTCTAACACTGAAAGAGCCAAAAGGAAAAGAAGGAAAAAAATAATGGTTAGATCTTTTGACACAGACAGGCAAAGAGATAGAGAGAGGGAGCACCAGAAATACTAGAAAGGAAATTGGGAGCATATGCTGGTGTTGTAGGAGCCTCCCTTCGGGCCACATCATTTGGGTATAAAATACAAATGAACAAACGACCAAATATTTACATCGAAGAAGTCCTCAATTTCAACTATGATAAAGGCGATCAAACAATCTAAATTAAAAGAATGAAAAGTTTCTGTAAATTATAAGCAATAACACATCGAATGGAAAAGAACAGCAAAAAAAGGAAAAGAAGATTAGAATGCAGGCATCAGATGACACAATCTGCGATGATCAGAAAGCAACTTGCCTGGATGATGACCAAGCTATTATCACTTGAAAAAAGAATGAAAACCTTAAAAATAATATATAAAAAAATGATACCAGTTGATGTGCGAGAAGGTCCTCTAAAAATGGCTAACACATGCACCACCTCCTTCTCCCCTTCTCATATAATCAAATATTAACATCCATATAAAACAAAAAATATATCTCTTAAGAACATATAGACATAGGAAGCTTGATAAGACGGTTGCTGACAATAAGGAAAATGGCAAGCCGGCAAGCTTTCTTCCCTCTTTTCTTGGTTAATATAGCTACATCCAGATTCGACAATTTCAAGACGACGTCAACCCAAATCCCTAACCTTGGTAGATGTAGCCCTAACCTAACAACCATTCTAAAAATCAGCCACATATAATTGAGAGGAAACCAAAAAAACCCCAAAAAGTAGAGGGAAAAGGATAGTGGACTCTTGCACCGAAAGAGCTGAGATGAAAATAAGGAAAAGAAAAAAGGTTAGGTCTTTTGACACAGACAGATAAACAGCAGCCAAAGAGATGAAGGAGGCACTAGAAACCCTAGAAAAGATATTGGGAGCATATGCTAGTCTTTTTAGGAGCCAACCTTTGGACCCTCATTGGTCTATTAAACTGTGGTTGGCTCTAAAGAAAGATAAATAGTCCCACATCGGTTGGGTGCAAAATCCAAATGAACAAAGAACCAAATATTACATCCAACAGCTTGTCTCTTCCAACTTTGACAAAGGTGATCAAACCATCTAAATGAGAAGAACAAAATTAATATTGTCGATTCCAAACAATAACACATGGAACATAAGATAGACAAAAAATTGGAAAAAGAATCTGGGATTATAGGATTCGGATGATGTGATCTGCGGTGACCACAGTGCAGCTTGCCTCAATGATGACTGAGCTATTATTAGTTGAAAAAAACAATGAAAAGATTGAAAATAGAAGAAAATCGATAGCTCTTAATGTGTGAGAAGGTCCTCCAAAAATGGATAACACATGCGCCAACCCCTCCTTCCCTTCTCATATAAACCAAATATTAATATCCATATAAAACAAAAAAGATATATTTCTTAAGAACATATAGATGTGGGAAGCTTGGTAAGTGGGTTGTTGATGATAAAGAAAACTGCAAGCCAACCAATTTTCTTCCCTCCTTTCTTGGCTAATATAGCTACAGCCAGATCCAGCAATTTCAAGGCCAACACGAAACCTTGCCCTTCGTTCATGTTGCTCTAATCCTAACAACCGTTATAATAAAGCATGCCACATAATATTGAGAGGAAACAAAGAAAAACCAAGAAATAGAGAGGTGAAAGGATATGAAAAGAACTCTATTACACTGAAAGAGCCAAGGTAAGGAGAAGGAAAAGAAGAAAAGTTAGATCTTTTGACACACACACACAAAGAGAGAGAGAGAGAGAGAGAGAGAGAGAGGCACCTAGAAAAGAAATTGAGAGCATAAATCGGGAGCATATGCTGGCATTTATAAGAGCCAACCTTGGGACCCTTGCTAGTTTGTTAAACTACAGTAAACTCCAAAGATAGACAGTCCCACATCAGTTGGGCCTAAAATCCAAATGAACAAAGGATCAGACATTAAATCTAAGAACTCGTCCCTTCCAACTTCCACAAACTTGATCAAATGATTCTAAATTAAAATAACAAAAAGTTATTTTAAATGCTAAAAAATAACACATGGAATAGAAGAGAGTAAAAAAATTGGAAAAGAAGATGGGAGTGTAGGCATCTGGTGACACAACATGTGGTGATCACGGTGCAGTTTGCCGAGCTATTACCACTTGAAAAAAGAAAATTGATGAAAACATTAAAAATTGATAGTTATTGATGTGCGACAAGGCCCCATAAAAATGGTTAAAGAATGCACCATCTTATTTTACTCCTTCTCGTAAACCAAACATTAACATCCATATAAAATAAAAGATATATTTCTTAGGAATATATAGATGTGGGAAGCTTGGTAAGCAGGTTGCCGACAACAAAGAAAATGGCAAGCCCACAATTTTTCTTCTCAGAGTTCTTGGTTAATACAGCTACAGCCAGATTCAGCATTTCAAGACCAGGGCAACCCGAATCCCTAAACTTGGTATCTGTAGCCATAACCTTAATAGCCATTATAATACAATCTACCACATGATATTGAGAGGAAAAGAGAGAATCCCAAAAAATGGAGTGGAGAAAGGATAGTGAACTCTAACACTAAACGAACCAAGACAAAAAGAAGAAAAAGAGATAATCTAGAAAAATGGAGTATATGCTAGGCAAACAATCCAAATGCACCACAAGTAACTCTAAAGATAGGCAGTCCCACATCAATTGGGCGTACAATTAATACCTGCTCATTAGGCTCTTAACTAAAGAAGGATGTGGTATTCTAAGTATGATAGATGGCAACATAAAAAGATGTAAAAACATTTCCTTGATCTAGATGCAACACATGATTCATTGTGATAAAATGGGAGAATCAATTAGAGTCCACAGCAACCTCCAATATCAATATCCAAGTCAATACAACTTGTGAATTATTGGCATAACAAGTTAGATGACTTTTCAGAGTCTTAACATAAATCTCCATCTTATGCAGAAACTACTAGGTTTGAAGCAGAACTGGAGATCTAGAAATTTTGACTTTATGTTTTGCGTAGTCAATATGGAACTTGAGTCCAATCCAGATCTGGTGAGGAATTATTAGAGTGCTTCTACAAATTCTAGTAGCATTTTCATTTAGGAAAACTCTTTCTTTTTCCTAATCTCTCTTTTTCTAGGATCAACACCAGTAGACATACAAAGTTGAAATATTGAGAAGCCATTCCAAGCATTAGGATGTTAGAGAATGTGATGTACAAGTTCTGACGAGGGTAAATGAAATATTCTGACAAAACCATGCATCAAGCTCTTGTGTAGTTCTTCTTTTCCTGATTCTAATAATTAAAAGAAGCTTTGCACTTACTAATTTTTCAATAGACTATCAAAATTATACTTGCACCCAATCATATACTACCTACTTCACGACCGTTCAATCAAACCTGGGGAGAGCAATTCAAGCCAAGCTGTTGGTGGAGACCCTGAATATCTCTAGCACCCCCGAGGTTCGCAGCAGACACAGCCTGATGGTATTCTTCCACCATTGCAATTGCCTCGCAACAAACCGCCTGTGCTCCCACCCAGAAGAAATCCCATTACATAATGATCATTCTCAAACAAAAGAAACCTAACCCTAAAAACCTAAACCTAAAAAATCCATCGAAGGGGGGAGATCGCGTACCATGGCTTCCAAGTATCGCGTCCTCTCTCTGGCCATATCCTCCCTCGCCTACAATTCAAATCAAAAATAAATCAAATAAAAGAGGGCTGAAACCGAGATCTGGGGACAGGGGAATGGATTGGAGAGGGGATTACGAGCTGGAGATCGGCGTGGGCGGATTTGGAGACGTAGGAGCCATCCGGAGCGAGGCAATGGCGTTCGAGCTGGTCAATGAGATGGGTAACATCAGCCGGCAAGCTCTGGGACTGTGCGTTCTTCGCCATTGATCGTCGCCGGCGGGGGCGAGACGGAGAGAGAAAAGCAGCGTGAGGAGCGAGGTGGGCTTTCCGTTTAAATTTAGACCGGTAGTGCGTCTCGAAGCCGTCCAGAGTAATATTTTTTCGGCTTCTCGGTGACGGTTTATTTATTTATTATTTATTTATTAGCCAGTTAGGAGATACGGTTGATCGTGTTTAGCCTAAATCCTAACCCACTTGTTTTCTTATTTTTCCTTTTTACTAAATCAAACATTTTTATTGAAGTACGGATACACTAAATAAAATTAAAAAAATAACAAATCTTAAAGCACATTGAACAACGCCGCCTTTCAGCCCACAAGGTATCTCCAAAATGATATACCACGTAAAAAATCACCCAACCCGCAGCCCATTAGTCTCGTAAAAAATCCTAACCCGCTTCAATCCAAACTCGTCAAACTTACAATGAGCGGGTTGTATGGTTCGGGTTTTGTTTCAGCCCAACCCATGCTGCACTCCTCCTCCTCCCCGCCGGAACCACCCAGCCCGATCCCATCTCACTTCTCCCGTCCTCCAAAAGCTTCAGCTATATTTCAGCGGCAAACACTCAAACAGTTAACATCTTACTCCAAAGTAGCAAAAGACTCGACTTTTTGAAAAGAAAAAAAAATTCCCTTTTAGTTTTCCCTGTATCGAATCATCTCTTTCAATGTAATCAGACTGAATACCAACAGGCGCGATGCTGTCAAAACCCGTCCAGATGCTAATAGAGCACCGTGAGGTAATTACGGAGAACTTCTTCAGAAGCTCCGTGAATAGAATCAAGGCTCTGTTTTCAAGTAGTTCTTCTGAGATAGCCGAGTATGTTGAGCTCCCGAGGCGGCGCCGGGGATCAGAACGGAAGCCTCTCGTAACACCCATCAATGAGCTTAAACGGAGAGCGCGAGTGGAGAGGAAGATGAGGCGAGAAGTGCGCGAGTTTACGCTTCGGCCGCCCGAGAATGGGTTCTTGGTCAAGAGCCTGATTCCAGTTGCCCATGACGTGTTTGATGCGAGAAAAGTCCTCTTTGCTGGCGTCTTGAGAGTGATGGAGAGCATCCCTATCCATGTGTGCAGGTAAATAACTCAATATGCTCAGTTTTTACCAAAAAATTCTTCTTTTAACTATTGAAGTAGATCATTAGCATTAATTGGCTGCTATTTGATCAAATTTTGTGACATGAAAAAGATATCATATGGTGGTGAATTGAATTCAGTTTGCACACAATGTCTAAAACTGGTGCTCATTTTCATACTTCATTGCTCGCGATGTTGCGTGATTCAGATTAGAAAGTTGTGATTAGGTAGGAACCATGAATTGGATTTGAAAATGTTGTTTTTTTCCTTTCTTTTAATGAATCTGTTGTAATGCAGAGTATGTGGGGAAATTCATGTGGGAATAATTCCTCATCGGATACATTCATGTGATGTTGCCGGGAGTTTGTCCACCAAAGAACACAGCTGGGTAAAGGGAGGAATCGAGCATGTTCTTCCACTTGTGGAATCCTTTC
Source organism: Phoenix dactylifera (assembly GCF_009389715.1). Taxonomy (NCBI): domain Eukaryota; kingdom Viridiplantae; phylum Streptophyta; class Magnoliopsida; order Arecales; family Arecaceae; genus Phoenix; species Phoenix dactylifera. The sequence goes on along the minus strand of NC_052408.1, from coordinate 11,852,908 downwards.
ATCTCTATGATAGACTAGGTAGAGCAGTTTCACATGAAGAGCGGCTCGAAGTTGATAGGATTCCAGCTATTGTAGAGCTTTGTGTGCAAGCAGGCGTGGACATCCCTGAGTACCCAACAAAGAGACGGGCCTTTCCAGTTTATAATATAGCAGGGAAGATGATAGATTTTGAAAAGAAGTTTCCGCGAGATTATTCGAGTGGGAAGGATATCCAGCCATTTGGATTTTGGAGGTGGAAGAAGAAGCCTGAGGATAATGATTCTCCACCATTCTCATCTGTTGACAGTATTCAAGGTTTGTTGTCATATAATTATTCTCTCTCTCTCTCTCCTATACTTTGCATAAGATGCTTTATCATATTATGCTTCTAATCAGATTAAGTTGCAAACCAAATTTCATTCAGTGTTTTTTCTGTGAACTCGAGATCACTTTCTTTTTGCTGGAGGCACTTAATATTCCCACATTTGGAGCTGAAATTTGGGCTGTGTCATGGAACTGATGGGAGATCTAAATTTTCAGAAGAAAATCTTGGTGTGGTGCATAGGAGATTTGTGAAAATCTTCCTATTTCAATGCTCAATTAGCTCCTATGTCACACACACCCTGATCTCAAGGTGTATGAAATTTCATACTTCGTGAACTGTGGTCGGGTGTTCTAGAGTAGAAGGAAGAAGATTATTTCTCACAAGGAATGATCGGGACTTGAAGAATGTTGAGAAACATTAGATAAAACATAAAACTAGGTTGAGGAGGATGAAGTCCTGTTTATCATGCTTCTTTGTATTGTTTCATCTCTTTGGTAGCAGCAGGGATAAGGGCAGGTAAGTACTATCTGCATGAGGACTTATGTAGGTATGTGTTTAGTCCTATATTGGCTATATACCAGGTACATCTTGGGTACTTATACAGAACTAAGAAATCCAAATAATATCTTCCGGCTAGTTTTTTTGGGTGATGTCCTAAATAGTATTAGAACAAACTAGGCCATAGCTCATGTGGACTAGAGAATACTATAGCACAGTTCTTTTTTTGGGCTGACCATGGGTTGATCGTAGTGTTTGTGATTGGATTTGTGGTACTTATAATTGGATTCAAGTAGATTTGAACTCTAGCGAGAATACTGGTGCTTAAACAGGAGAGTATGTAAAGATCTATGCAGGCATTTACTCCCACATCGGCTATGCTCTAAATAGATCTTGGGTGTTTATATAGAGCCAAAGAATTCAAATAATACTCTCCAGTTAATCTTGTTGATGAGGTCCTAGATTGTGACAATCCGTATACCCTCCCTCTTATCCTATTTGTTTTTTGTTGCAACCTTTTCGCTGCATCCAGATCTATTTTGTGTGCAATAGTACTCATGAATTGTACATGAGCATACGATGTATGCACTCCATGCACTATAAAAATATATACAAGGTTTCTGAAACAACTGTAAGCATGTCATGGGCAATTTATGTTGCTTTCTCAGTGTCATTTGTGACACTCTATTCTGAATTTGCGCTAGTGCATCTAACATGTCAAGGTGCATCTTCTGTAGATATAGCTGCGCGAGGCCTGGAAGCATGGGAGAAGATGCGATCAGGTGCTTTGAAGCTTATGAAGAAGTATCCTGTCCAAACTTGTGGGTTCTGCCCTGAGGTCCAGGTAGGGCCGAAGGGACACCGGGCGAGGATATGCCAAGCCTACAAACACCAGATGAGGGACGGGCAGCACGCTTGGCAGGAGGCCGCTGTTGATGATCTAGTGCCGCTGGTCCATGTCTGGCATGTGCCTGACCCGAATGATGGTAACCCGCTCGTGCATGAGCTAAGTAGGTACTATGGTAAACTGCCTGCAGCGGTAGAGCTCTTTGCGCAGGCTGGTGCTATTGTTGGAGAGGAGTATTATGGACTGATGAGGAAGGATGCTGCACTGCCTGCACTGGATGAGGAGAGGTTGGTTGTGTGAAATAGTTGAAGCTAGTGATTGGATTACTGGAGTAAGCTGTAAGTGTTATGATCTAACAGTACAATATGCTTCAAATTTTCTTGCTGCTTCCTTAATGAGTGAAAATGGATGCAGGAAGTGCACAACTAGCATTTGATATTGGTGTTATGGATATGAAGTCAGTGCGAATGTATGTTTGCTATATTGTTGTACATGGGTGTTGCCCTCTTAACTTTCTAGAGCTTATAGCATGTTTCGAGACTGCAAACTTACCTCAGGCTCAGTTCGATTCAATACACCTTAGAATTTAGAGTAATGCCATGGAGCACGCAAAAAAGATTCTTCATGACACAATGCACAAGATGATTGATGCAACTCATGGAAGTTGTTGCCAAGTGCACATTATCCGAAGAATTTTCCTGCATTCTAGTGCTCAACATCTTTCAAGATCTGCCCATTAAATTACCTCAAGTGACAATCCCCAGACAAGTGTTCTTTATTTGATATATCTAGAGATGTAAACAGCAAAATGTTTTTGTGCAGGAAATAAATCATCTTAAAAAATCAATTATTCGTGAAGTAAGGAAGTGGTTATGCCACCAACCTTCTCAATCCGTCTGAATCACACTAGATTTTAAAACGGGAAATCTTCCAGATCCCAGACATGCTCATGGAGTCATGTCATGGGCAAAGTATCCTCCACGTGGACGAGCCAGGGTCCAGGGTGCACGGCTAAGCCTCACCGATGCACCGGGACAGGGCTGGGCCACACTCATGCAATGGGACGAGAAATAAATCCGTCCAACTCTGCGCGAAAGGACGGCGCGCGGGGCGTCAACCGTCCGCTTCATCCAGTGCCTGTCAAGGCTCCAGCTCTTGGGTCACTTTTCTTTTTAAAAATCACACATCCCTTGCTTGTTTCCAGAGAAAGACCGGGAGCGCGAGCCGGGAATCGAGGGCCCTCAATAACCAACATCACGCGAGGTGGAATTATTTCCAAGCCATGGAAGGCTGCGAAGAGGCTTTTGCTGCTTAGCAAAGCATCGGCGAGAAAGCCGTCTCAGAGAAAAGAAAAAAAAAATGTCATCCTCTTCTCCTCCTCTGTCTCTCGCTCGAGCTTCTTTGAACTCCGGAAGGAGTTTCAGAAAGGCACGATTCATTTGCTCTTACTTGGAATGGATTTTTTTTTTTAATTTTAATATTTGTGATTTTTGTGAGTCTTAAAGACTTTGTCGCTTCTCTTTTTTTTTTTTTTGATTTTTTTTAGCTGTAATATGTGGTGCCTGGTGCTAATTTGATCTTCTTTAGGTTTTTTTGCGTGATGTTTAAGTTGTCTGTCACTTTTTTTATCCCCTTTCCTCTTTTGGGGCATTCTCTGCAGTTTGTGTTCCTGTGATCTTGTTTCCTTATTTAGATGGCCATTTCATTTGATCTATCCTGTTGCTATCTTTTCTGGTCTCTTTCTGCAACAGTCTTTGTGCCCTTTAAGATTATTTTGCCATTTGGGTTGGTGGTCGTAATGCTATGTTTTTATTTTGTTTTACCATCCGATTGTGCTCGTTGATTTGATTATTGTAAGTGATGTATGTATAATCTGTGTGTTTTCTGCGGGAGGGTCGTCTTGTGATGCATACTTTTGGCTGATGGTGCAGTGGTGAATTATGATAACGCCTGGATGACTTGAAAAGTGTGCCTCCCTATCTAATTTTGCACGAAAAAAAAAAGTTATTGATGCCTGGAGATAATGTTACATGACAAAAAGAATAAGATGGTTCGATATTCGACAAATAGACTAAGATCATGCATTGCTAAGTAAGTAAATTGGGTAGAAACTGGGAATTAGAACGGATGTTCATGTCAACTGAATATGTTTGTTTTTATGGAAGATGCAAAAAACTGACATGCTGCGATGAGGCTTCTTGGTAGCCAACCAGCCTTATCTCAGCTGGTTGTCACCCCTCTATCTGGGAGAGGTTCAGGGTTTGAATCTCGGTGGTGGTGTTCCCACCATATTTTGCAAGGAAATATGGCTATTGAAATGATCTTTTGGTTTATATATGCATGATATTTTGGTCATACTTTGTGTGGGAAGATATATAGCTTGAGTTAAGAGTAATGAATCAAACAGCTGAGTGTTCTAAGTTGATAGTGCCATTTCCAAGGGGATTGGAAAAATTTTGAAGTTAACTCTAGAAAATTGTCATGGATGTGTGAGGCACCTACTTAAGAAGTTTGAAATTTTATAATTGCAAGGGATCTAGGTTCCTTTATGCTTATGAATGTAACTATAAATGATGTCTCAGGTTTGTCAGTATGCTTAGCTGCCATCTTAGGCTTGTGTTTTGCTTCAACACATGTAAAGTGTACTTGCAATGCCTTTTATCTCTCACTCGCAGGCTTCAAGCAATCAAGATCTTGGTCAACCACATTCGTTTTTTCTAGCTATTGGATCCAAGAGATCTCACTGGCAATATCCTTTTTCATGCCCGCATAGATTATCAATAAATCAGAAGGTAACTGATTCTCCTGGAAAGTTATGTTTTTGAGGAAATATGGCCAACATCTTTGCTAAATACTAGTTTGAACTTGCAATAATATTATTAGCTTTGACTGCTATAAGCCTATCATTACATGGTTCTTCTCTTATTGATTCTTTTTTGCACCACTACAAGCCTGAGCATGATTTTGCACTCTCAACTATCCTGAAAGACAACTCAGCTATGACCGCGATTGAGGAAGATGCTGCACATCTTGGTATCATCAATGTGGATCCATCCTTAGAACAATTTAAAGACCATTTTACCTATAGATCAAAGAGATACATAGAGCAAAAATCATTGATTGAGAAGTATGAAGGGAGTCTGGAGGAATTCGCTCAAGGTGAAATTGTATTTTTGAAATACATGCAGTTGCCATCTACGTATCAGTTTTAACTCTCTAGGTCACCTTATTCCTGCATGAGTGATATATTTACCAAGCGAAATTATCTTACTGGTCACATGCTCCTTTCTTCTTTTTTTTTTTCTTATTCTTTTTAAGGTTATCTGAAGTTTGGATTCAACAGAGAACAGGATGGAATCGTATACCGTGAATGGGCTCCTGCTGCACAGTGAGTTTTCAGGCTATCTTTCAGTTGTCTAGCTTCCGGACTGCTTTGAATTCTGCTTGCTTTTAATTGCTTATATGGTCTCATATTCATTGCGTGGTCTGTTATGTGCTAGTTTTGTGCCAAGGATCACAATTTTAGTGGGACTCTTATCCATTATCATATTCTGAAACTGTTTAATGGAACTGAATAGTGTTGGCTGAAACTGGATGAAATTAGTCTGCCAGTGACCTGGCACTGGCAGTTCAAAACCAAATGCTCTAGTTCTGGTTGAATGCAACACATTTCAGAAGTAAAGAATGATAGAGCCACAAACATGGTAAGACTGTAAGAACGTTATTTTAGTGTCTTTGAAATGGTTCATTCGAACTCCGAAATGATTTCCTTTTGACAAATTTCTAAAACATGATTTGCACATTTAAGAATTTTCAATGTTCAAGATAAAAATGCCACACTTATCCTGAAAATCATGAGAAATAAATCATAATTCTAGTATTTTACTACACTGCCACGATAACTAATAAAGTCTTGTATGTACAAAAGTTCTTTTTTCTAAATCGATATAGAAATTTCATTGACTGATGATTATTGAATGTCATTGCAATCATTGGATGTATAAAGGAGGAAGTTTGCATTTGCTGATGTAGGGAAGCGCAACTTATTGGGGACTTTAATGGCTGGGACGGTTCCAACCACAAAATGGAAAGAAATGAATTTGGTGTTTGGACGATTAAAATTTCAGACACTGATGGGAAGCCGTCCATTCCTCACAATTCCAGGGTTAAATTTCGCTTTAAGCATGGTAATGGAATATGGGTTGATAGAATTCCAGCTTGGATCAGATATGCCACTGTTGATTCTAATGGATTTGCAGCTCCATATGATGGAGTTCATTGGGATCCACCACCTTCAGAAAGGTCTGAGGTCCTTTTTTCTTTTTATAACCCTCAATCTCAGAAATGATTTTTTGTTTTTATATTGCAATATCATGGCTATGACTTGTTTGAGAGCAAAAATTCTAAATTTATATTGCAGGCATGTGTTTAAATACCCTCGCCCTCCAAAACCTGCATCTCCACGCATATATGAGGCTCATGTCGGGATGAGTGGTTCAGAACCACGCGTGAGTACATACAGAGAATTTGCTGACAATGTTCTGCCTCGCATACAAGCAAATAACTACAATACTGTTCAGTTGATGGCTATTATGGAACATTCCTACTATGCATCTTTTGGCTATCATGTCACAAATTTTTTTGCTGTTAGCAATAGATCAGGAACACCTGAGGACCTCAAGTATCTGATTGACAAAGCGCACAGTTTAGGTCTGCGTGTTCTGATGGATGTTGTCCATAGCCATGCAAGCAACAATGTTACTGATGGTCTTAATGGGTTTGATGTTGGACAGAGGACTCAAGAGTCTTACTTCCATACGGGGGAACGCGGTTACCATAAGCTGTGGGACAGCCGACTATTCAACTATGCTAATTGGGAAGTCTTGAGGTTCCTTTTATCTAACCTCAGATGGTGGTTGGAAGAATTCCAGTTTGATGGTTTTCGATTTGATGGGGTCACTTCAATGCTGTATCATCATCATGGTATCAACATGGTATTCACTGGAAATTATAGTGAGTATTTTAGTGAGGCAACTGATGTGGACGCTGTTGTTTATATGATGCTGGCAAATCACTTGGTTCACAAACTCTTGCCAGATGCAACTGTAGTTGCTGAAGATGTTTCAGGTACACCAGCTCTATGTCGGCCAGTTTATGAAGGTGGAGTGGGTTTTGACTATCGGTTGGCCATGGCAATTCCTGACAAGTGGATCGACTACTTGAAGAACAAAAAAGATACGGAATGGTCAATGCAAGAAATTTTGTGGAATTTGACCAACCGCAGATACAGTGAAAAGTGTATAGCATATGCAGAGAGTCATGATCAGGTAGCTGAAATAATGTCCATATGTTAATCATTCACTAATCTTTTGGCACGGTGCACACTGGTGATGATATTAATATTTATTGCAGCAGTTGTCAAGAGTCTAAAAGTTTGAGGCATTGTTGCATCATGTTAACAGTTGCTGTTTTCTTCGAAGTCAAGGAATAGATGATCCTATGACTTTATTTTATTAAATTCTTAGATTCAATTCTCCTGAAAATAGTTCTGCGGGGGAAGGAGATCCTCTATCTTTTAAACACAATACCAAATAAATAGCTGAACTGCAAATCTTTGGACTTAGAAATTCGACCGATTTCATTTTATCTATTCAAGTAAGTTTCTGAGAAAAACACTTTATTTCCATTTTGGCAGGCCATCGTGGGAGACAAGACAATTGCCTTTTTATTGATGGATAAGGAAATGTACTCTGGAATGTCTGATTTACAACCCTCTTCGCCTGTAGTTGAAAGAGGGATTGCACTTCATAAGGTTTATGCCTGTGGCTTCTATCTTAAGCATTTAAAGTAGAGGTCTATGATGGTGGTCTTTCATAAATTTTAATGGTTATCTTTGTAATGTTAAAGTGACAGCATTTTTTGGTAGCTTTATGGCTTCATGTGCTATTATAATTTCAGTGTTAGTAATCACAGAGTATCTCTCTTCTGTATGTCTTTTGTTGCAATTATTGCAGATGATTCACTTCATAACCATTACACTAGGAGGTGAAGGTTACTTAAATTTCATGGGAAATGAGGTATGGTTCTTTTCTGTGTTTAATTTTCTGCTGATTATAATGTAAAACAATACTAAGATTTGAATATCATTTGTCGAGCAGATGTTTGTATGGTGAGGAAGAAAGAGAGAGAGAGAGAGAGAGAGAGAGAGAGAGAGTCTTCCTGATGTGCCTGTGTTGTGGATCAAAACTGGCAGAGTTAACCTAATGATACTAACGAAATATAAGCTAGCATGAAGTTCTTTGAGTTCTTGGCAAGGTCATTTATAGTACAGTAGCTGCTATCGCGATCAATTTTTACTACTCAGTAAAGTGCACGTCCTATTTAAGATACTGGGCCTTGTTTTCTTCTGATAGACAAATGATTCTTGGGGTTGTCTTCTCCCTATATCTCATACTAACCTTGCTTACATGGTGCAAGACTATTGATGCAACCACTTAGCGCTTTTGCATATCTGAAACAATAATAGGAGATATTTAGTTTTATAAATCTAGGTCTTTGAAGCGCAGGTATATAAATATAAGGTGAGTCTTCCTACAATTGATGGTCAAAAGGGAAAACCAAAATCAAGCTTGTCGAAATTAAATCAGCAACCATTCTCTACTACCTTCTGCTGTTTCTTTACTGATTACATACAAGTGGTTAGTAAGCCTGTTTCTCTCATGATTAAAAGAAAGTGATAAATAAGCTGCGAGCACATAAATGCCTAAAAGTCATAGTAATGTTGAACAAAGTGGATTTGAACAAACTTGAATTAATGCTAGTATTCAATAAAGACATATAAAAGCAAGGTTTGCCCAACTGGTACCGAGCATTGTGCCAGCCGGTGACCAGTTCGGTATGGTACGACCCAAGTTGTACCAGAACCGAGGGAGAGGGAGAGGGAGAGGGAGAGGGGAGTGAGGGAGAAGGAGAGGGAAGGGGGGAGAGAAAGGAGAGAGAGGCAAGTGAGAGAGAAAGAGCGGACGCTTCCTTGAACAAAGAGGGCAGGAGAGAGGAGAGAAGCAAGAGAGAGAATGGAGAGAACAAAGAGGGAGGGTGAGAGAAAGAGACTGAGAGAGAGTGCCATATGTATTGGTTTGTTGTTGTCGTCGTTGGCGGCAGCAGTGATGAAGCCCTATACCTAGCAAGAAAGATGAGCAAGGGGAGAAAGAGAGAGAGCAGCGGGCTGCCTCGAACGGAGAGGGCGAGAGAGGGTGGCAAGCACAAGAGAGAGAGAGAGAGACCGGAGAGAATGAAGAGGGCGAGGGATTGAAAGAGAGGGATGCGTACTGGTCCGTCATCATCATCATTGTAGCCGTTGGTGGAGGCAGTAGTGACGAAACCCTAGCCCTAGCGAGAGAGAGAGAGGCCATCGAGATGAGCGAGAGGGTTGTATAAAAGCCCAAACCCAAATCAAATCGGAAGCTTGTTCCATCTCGATAACCAGCTGATTCAGGACAATACTCCCTGAATGAGGTGGTTTAGGATGGTTTGGCCATCTTTGCATAAAAGGGAAACTAGAAAATTATGTTAATGTTAATTTTTTGCTACATATAATTTTCACTAGTGGCCCATGCACCATGCTTGAATTTTTCTTAAAATTTGACTGGCAGAATTTAGATCATGTTTTTCTCTCATTCTCTTGTAACATAATTTAGTTATATTTCATCGATGAGACATTCATCATTCTAAATCGATGCATGAGAATGTGATGGACTCGCTAGAGTATTAACTTTCTCCATTTTGGTTGCTTTGTAACTACAGCACTTGTGAATTAAAGTATGAAATTTTTCTTTCCCATAAAAAAGTTTTTTTTTTATATCCGACAATGTCAGTTCTAGCTGTTTACTCATGATCATTTCTTCTTCCCTAATTATATGCCAATATGTTAACCACCATTGCATATAATCGTTACAGTTCGGTCATCCAGAATGGATTGACTTTCCAAGAGAAGGCAATGGTTGGAGTTACGATAAGTGCAGACGCCAATGGAACCTTGTTGACACTGATCACCTAAGATACAAGGTTTGTGATTTTCCTCATAAATTTATTCTTAGAATGTTACATAAGGTCATTATTCCATGATAGTGTAAGGGGTCTCCCTCCCTCCCTTTCTCTCTCAAACAAAAAACAGGTTTGTTGTCTTCGTATCTCCAAACCTATCAGTTAATTCCATTAATACCTTTCTCTCAAAAAAATGTTGTCTTTATCTCCAATACCCTATCAGTTAACTTAATTCCATTAATACCTTCAAGCTTTGATTCACATGCACAAACCTTTTTAAAGTTGCAATCCACAAGTCATGTTCATACCGAATATAATACATATTTTCTTTCACTGAATATATGTATTTCAAGAATTTTTAGTTGCCTCTTCATCCATATTGTATACCATTGGAATGTACTTGTTGCAACCTTTTTTGTGGCATATGTTTTTCCCTGTTCTATGCTAACTAACCACTAGACCCCAGAAGTTTAAGTTGTCAGGAAAGGGGTCAACAATGTATACCAGACCTTAGTGCCTTCCCCTCACATGTGCTCGGGACCACACATGCAAAGGCATGAATGAGTCAAAACCAACTTGGTAATGAGTCAAGAAGAGAAAAGGCTCAAGATAATAAATGGCTGGTGTGAAAAAAATTGGCTTGAATGAGGATTTGAACCAGTGATCTTTTGCTCTGCTGCCATACTAACTAAGCACTAGATCCGATAAGCTTAAGCTGTTAGGGAAGGGGTCAACAATGCATATCAGACCTTAACAATCTATCTATTAACTCATGCATCATCCGTCTTTTTTAATTTGAGTTTTCCTCTACATCTGAACAATCTGTCTTAACTAAGCATATGTAATCTTTGTTTATTGAAACCAGCACTTGAATGCGTTTGATAGAGGGATGAATTTGCTTGATGATAGATTTTCGTTCCTTGCATCAACAAAGCAGATTGTGAGCAGTATAAATGAAGAGGACAAGGTAAACTTGTTGCAAATAATGGGTTCATGTATGTCATTTTTGTCTTTCTATTTTTCTGTGCATGTTTATTCACCTTGTGCAATTTTTCTTCACGTGTAGTTTTATTGTGGTATACCTTGAGAGGTCAAAGTTTTTATGGGTTATGCTGCTAATAAAGCCCTTTTTGATGACTTATCAAAATATCAAATGCTTATCAACTTTCACTCCAGAACCAGCTTATCTGTTTTTGTGTGTGAACAGTACGGTTAACTCTCCCTAAATGCTCATATCTTATGCCTGAAATGCCTTATTTACAAATGCCAAATTCACAAAATGCGAATATGTATAAAGAAATTAAGCTAGACCACATCAATCTGTTTCTTCACTTCCTGATATGTGCATTCAGTTTTTTGAGGGACTGATATGAGCATTCTCATAGTAACATACTTAAAGTGTTCACTGATACTGAATTTGGAATTAACACTTGCATCTTTTCTGAAGATGATATACATTGTCAAAAGACTTGCTGATCCATTTCTGTAATCCAGCAAACTAAGAATTCTTGCTAATAGTCAACGGGGCTTCATCCTGTTGCTCGGCACCTCTCAGTGCTTGGTTGTGCAAGAGCTTCCAAATTTGACTCAAAAAGATGGCAGTCCGACCATCCTTCTCAAAGAGGGAGGGGAAAAAGGCAATTATCTTGTAACTGCTAAAGTTGACTGGATTGTGTGCAATGCCTTCTTAAGCCGCTGGCTGTATGACTCATCAAAATGGGTCTTTTGTCTATATGTAGAGCCACCTCTCCATTTGGGATGGCCTGGTTCAAATGCCAATATCAGCATTTGTATCAACATTTCGGAGGGGGGAAAAGTACCTTATGCTTAGTGTATTCCTTTCATTTAAATGTTATCTTGATTTGCTGGCTACAGTGTCTCTAAAACAAGAGTTAAATTACTTCCATTCTACTTTTTTAAACCTGAAAGTTACAGCTATTAGCAAGATCATAGTTCCAATTTCACTTGTTTGTTGTTTCAGAAATTTAATATATAGATTTGGTTTTTATCCAGAAACACTACCCAATCTGGTAGAGGGTTATTGTGATAATAAGCCTCCTCTCACCTGTCCACTCTAGACTTATCATTTCTCTGCCCATCCTAAGATTTTAAAGTGAGTTCTTTTTATTTGCAGGTAATTGTTTTTGAACGTGGAGATTTGGTTTTTGTGTTCAATTTCCATCCTGAAAACACTTATGATGGGTAATTTATTATCTATTTAAGATAATTTCTGAAGTTTTCATTTCTTGAACCTGATATCTAATTGTTTTCCAAAACACAGGTATAAAGTTGGGTGTGACTTGCCAGGAAAGTACAGAGTTGCACTGGATAGTGATGCTTCTGAATTTGGTGGACGTGGAAGAGTAGGATGCCATTACCATACCTGACAATTTTTTTGTTTATGCACATTTCTCAGATTTCGTCTGCATTGTTTGCTGCAAGAGTAGTTTGTGCCTTCTATGTCATAAATTGATGCAGCTGCATGATTGCATGTCACATATTACATTTGGACTACTCATACGACATCTCCCAGTTTAGACGTTGCAGCGCCACTCATGGGTCAACATCAAATTTCTAATGTTTACACAAAATATTGAGTTCCATTTTACCATAGAATTACCAAATACTCATTTCTGAGATCAGATTCAGTTTTCCATAGTTTTGCTGTAAGAGCTGTACTGTTGAGACGCTTGACTATGTGTTTAGATGTTGCATAATTAATTTCTCATTTATCATCCCCCAACACTGGTGAATAAGCAGCATGCATGAGTTACATTAGCTTCGTAGGTCAGCATGAAACATCATTGTTCTATTTTACCAGAAGGTTCCTCAATTCCTGATCTATCATATCCTGATACCTGTAATCTATAGATATATTACCTCTGATTTTGCATTGCAGGTTGGTCATGACGTGGACCATTTCACTACCCCTGAAGGCATACCAGGGGTACCTGAAACAAATTTCAACAATCGGCCGAACTCGTTCAAAGTCCTATCTCCTGCTCACACTTGTGTGGTATGATAATCATAGTCTTCTATGTTCTCTTCTTGAAATTGCAGAACGACTCCTATATTGATTGAAATATCCTTATTTACAACTTACAGGCATATTACAAAGTTGAAGAAAACTCTGAAGGCTTTGATGAGGAGATGACGGATACTGAGGAGGCAGTAGCAAGAGACAAGGAACCTGAGAGGGAGACTTCCTACCAAACTGCTGCTAAAGTTCTGGTCCCAATGAGAGTGGGAGATGAAGATGAAATAGAAGATATGGGAGATGCAGAAGCTGATGGTTAAAATTAATTATCGTACAGAGTTATAACTATCTGTTGATAACCTGTAATAAATGCCAAAATGACCTCCAAGTTGGTTAAAACAGGTCCATATTTGAATATTTTATCATGTCCATGATGGAATTGCCATTATCTGTGGTCAACTTGGTTGTTTTTATCTTGATGCCGGAACAAGCATGTTCTTTTGATTCTCCTCAACCATCACAAAGGAATTACTTTTGAGCTCAGGCAAGATAAATAACTTTTGAGATCAAACTGATGAGGCAAAACTAGTGATAGTCAAATGACTAGAGGACAAAAAATAATCTCTTTAAGATATAATGTAAGAGATTTGACTACGAATTTGCTTGAAAAGATATATTAGGGTAAAATTAAACCTTCGATATCGTTATTAGAATTGTTGAAAGATTAACACAGAGATACAAATGAAATATAATGTATAATTTAAGAACATAAGACAGAAAAATTCTCTGTTTAATCTAGGACTTATGGGCATATATGAACCAGTCATCTAGAAGCTTATGGGGATATCAAACTTGAAGAAACTTTGTTTGCTGGATGTTTATAATTATTTAATCCACCGTCGAGGGCAGGTGGAGAAGGGATTGAGGACCTCTTGGATGAAATGCTAGCCAGATCCAAGAGATAACATTCTAATATATCAGCTCGTTAGTTTAAATGCTGAGGTTCAATAAATTTACATACTTTTTTATAGGCTGCTGCAAATAATTCAATCTGAAAGCTTGACAATGGACAACTTTTATTTGCCATCATACAACCTGGATCACATCAAAGAAAAACGTGGCCTGTCCATCTTCAGTTGTAGACTACAGGTGCAATCACATAATTCAATTTTTCTTTTTTAAAAAATAATCATACTGGGTTCCTCCCTCTGCAAACCTAGGTTCCTTAGAGCAGTTGTGATCCTTCTTGATCCTGAACAGCTAGCTAGACATGCAAGAGATTTCAATGCTTGGGTTTGGTACATCTCAACAACATATATTAAGTGACTGAGGCAATACAAGTAGCAAAATGGCTCTTCATGGAGCCTCCATTGATCACCTTGACAAAGCACAACATTATAAAAAATAATAAAATATTTAACATTCCAACCCAATCAGACTGCTATCTTGGAAATGCAACCGATACTTCACAAGGTATCCAAAGCAGTATTGCCAATTCCCAGAGACCACCGTTGAGCAATGTGAGAAAGTATCAGTATTAAAAGTAGCAGTATTATTATTGGCCCTCAATATTATCCAACTGGTGAGGAAAAGAAGACCTTGATGAGTAACCTAATAAAATATATGCTTTTGAAGCCTCTTTAAAGATGCAAGATGCTCCAACCAACTTTATAGTTGGTATGAAGGTAGTCAAACGATGCCATGGATTAAAATTATTTTACTAAGAAATGCACTTCTCCATATTTAAGAATCAAAGTCATATGACACGGCGCAGCTCTCCAGTATTCAAGGCGAACTTTCGGTGTTGGGATAGGATTGAATGCACCATAACTCCTTTAATTCTTGACAAAATGCCCTCCGCACTGGATGATGCATGTTCCTTCACTGCATGGAGAACTGTTTGCAATATTTGAAGTGGATCACCATGGCTGACAACAAGAATTGTACATCTGCAAAAAAAAAAATCTGACGCTCGTTAAAAAATGACCAAGTGTGTATACCAACCACAATAAGGAAGACAAACATGCTAAAGAAGAATGGGAAAGCGGCACTATAAACATTTTCGAACAACATGTATCCAGTTGTCACTTGATAGAGAAATGTCATTTGGAATATACCTAAGCAGTATTTTGGTTATGTTGGCAAATGTAAAGATCACTAGTCAGCATTAGATCTTCTAGCTAAGCATTCTGGTTATGTTGGCAAATGTAAATATCACTAGTCAGCATGAGATCTTCTAGCTAAGCAATCTTCCAAACAAAAATGGATGCGGCTTGTTAATTATGTTTCAATAACTTTGAGCCTTCTAATTACAGTTTATTCCATGTATAGCATGTTCAGTGTTGGTGTTGGCCAAGTATCAACTGTACAGGATAATCTGCTTAGAGAAAAAAGTTAAGTCACAATGACTTTGATACAGGGAAATCAGACAGAAAATCTGATAGAGTAAATAACCAGGGGGGTTTGCATTTTGTGTAGCACGGATGGTGAAGTTACGACGACTCGAGTCTGTGTCAATTATTCTGGCAATGTCTGTTAAGATATTCACAAACACCATATAGCTTATATCATATCCCGAGTCTGTCATGATGCAGATGTACAGAATTAAACCATCCAAGATACTCAGAAGCCTCAGGGCCATCATAGATAATGATGTGAACTGGACCAACAAGAAAGTTTCTTAACTTCATTCATATGACTTGCATCGGCGTCAAACTTAAATGTTGCAATTTCTTGTCTATTCGACAAGTTTCAATGCTATTCAGCTAACAGAAACATGCTAATTCAATACAATCTTAAAATATATTATGATATTTCTGGGTCTATTGAAATGCTCATGCCTAAATGTCTGATATTTAGTAAGAAAAGCTGTTGCTGTTAATCCATATGAATATGAACAATAAAGCATATCATGGAAATCCCGAAAGATATGCTGTTGAAGGCAAGGTAAACAAAAATACCCTTGAAACTCTGCCTCTATTGCTGCAACAGCAGTTGCAAGTCGAGAAGCAACGTCTGCAACACTTTCTCCACCTTCAGGTGGCACAAAGGGATCCTTTTCATCAATTGCCCATATCTCTGAATACTGCAAATTATTTTTTGTTAATAGTTATGGGAAAGCGAAGTGGTAAACAGAAATAGGAAGGTGGATAACACCTTTCTGCAAAACATGATGTAGAGAATATAGTTATTTAAAGGATTGGGCACATGTATAAACCTTGGAAGGTGTATGATTAATTGCATTTAGAATAGTTATATTATTTGAAGATGCCCCATCTTGTAGAGGAGCAAATGTTTTGATCAGGTAAGCACACGTTTATGAGGGAAGCATATTTCACGTTTACCTAGCATATGTTCAAACTTCAAACCCATAAATGAGAATATTTATCACCATAGTTTTACAAATAGCTCACCTTATCATGTGAAAAAAGCTCAAACAGTGCTCCAAAAAATCGTTCCCGAAGCTCTAGCATCACCTGTATGACAAGGTAACCAAACACATTATATTATTACATTCTAGGGATAATAGGGAAAACAATAACGACAACAATCAAACAAAATCAATAAAACATTTCCCTTATACAAAGGCAACAATGTGTTCCAGAAATGAATATATAGACTGCAGAAGCAAGTTGAACAATATTAATCAACCAAATCGAGAAAGTTAGGTGTAAAAATCATTTCTTGAGCTGGATATTTGTGTCCTTCTGGTGTCGACCATTTTTGCCTCTTAATGAATGCAGTAATTGAGTTTATTAATATTCATGTCATATATTTCAGTCCATATATGCATCATCAATCTATAAAAAATAAAATGTGGATTAAAATGATATATAAAAGTTGAGGTACGTACATGTATGACTCAGAATTATCAATTTATCTATTCCTGTAACCGGTCTTTGGTTACATATCTTTCTTTCGCTAATATTAGCTGTCTTTTCTTAAATATTCTTGAATTATCATAGCATAGGATTCCTAAAGCAGAAATAAAATGTTGTTAGGGCATTTACAAGAAAATTTGAAAATGAACTATCCAAATTTCAAAGAGAGAGGCCTTCTAAAAAAAAGTGAATGAGAATATCAATTCATGTCATTTTATTTTTTCCTCCCTTCACCCAAAGAAGTGGATCCTTGAATTCCAAAAATGAATAGGACTTATATACAACTTAAACCAAAATTAATTAATCCCTAAAGTTTAACAAAAACTTATTATTAAAGCTCATCAGGGTAAAACTTCCAGAATAGGAGGATCATTCATGGAGATAATCGTCCGGTCCTTTCTGCCCTACTTGGAGCAAAACATAATGGAATAAAACTGCACTTTTAGGGAATGAATCATGAGGGTTAAAATGTGTTATATCTTGATGCATTGATGCATTATATACCGTAATAATTCTGATAGCACATTGTATTATATAAATTCAAGACTCTGAGTTAGAATGGTAGATGTTCTCACTCTACCACTGTATCTTCTTACTGCATTAAGAAACTTTGCAACAAAGAACAATTTAGGAATTTTATGATGCAGCCATTATGTTTACTTATTTGACAAGCTTGACAATTTTAGTTTGTTTTGCTTATGTCCAATTAATACATATAAGATTTTCTCACTTATATATCATTGTTATCTTTGTCATGGCCCTTGAAGGGAAAAGAAAAGAGACAAAAAAAACTGAGCTGCAAAAGAATTTAAGCAGATGCCTATGCACTAAACTACAGAAAATATGTAACTGAAAAGCAATAGGAAGAAAATAGAAAGTACATAAAATTGCTAATATAATGTTCTCCACAAACCTGGAACAAATGCATGGGAAGCAACTTTCTTTATACTACTATACAAATGGAATGCCTATGCATCTCCCTTGCTGTCTGACTCCAACCTGGGAAGCATACTCCTTTAACTCTTTCAATTTTACGCTCATTTTTTTCTTTATTTTCCAAATTTCCCCTTTTAAATGGTGCAGACTAGTAAATGCACTAATCTTTCTTCCTATGATGTCATCAATTGAGCCAACAGATGTGCTGATATTGAATAACTTTGCTCTGCACCTATGGCCCAAGTTCATGCCCAAGCTACATACGAATCTTGTATGAATGCCTTTTTCTTTTTTGGATAGAATTGCAAATTCTAGATATAATATGCTTACTTTACATTGAGCACTTTCAAATGAGATG
This sequence comes from Phoenix dactylifera, assembly GCF_009389715.1. Taxonomy (NCBI): domain Eukaryota; kingdom Viridiplantae; phylum Streptophyta; class Magnoliopsida; order Arecales; family Arecaceae; genus Phoenix; species Phoenix dactylifera. Next base: position 11,835,064 of record NC_052408.1, on the reverse strand, counting down.
CCTAGCACATTAGCGACTTCTTTGGCAGTCTGAGTTGTTCTTGAAAATGGAGAACAGCAAATTCGAACGGTTTCTAGCAGGATGTTCTTTTCCTCGAGTTCCTGCATAAACAAATCTGTTTTAGCAAAAGAGAATATCGAGTAAGTGTCACAAAAAGTAAGAGTGCATCTAGAATGTATGTATTATTTCTCTAGGAATTTGTCTATCTTTGTCTAATTGCATGTTATATTGCACACATTTAGCTAACATTATATGTCCTACTTAGTTTGGTTGAACCAATCTTTTTACTCATAGCTTTAAAATTTCCTACCATAGCTGCAGTTTGAATATTGGAAGATGCAAAATCATCTGGTCAACAAGCTAGAACTATGCAAAGAAAATAAGAGCTAGTATGATAAAACAACTTTATCCCTTCCTAGTGCACACCACTGATATTTTCCTCTCCCTTTTTATGTGAAAAAAAGAGTAAAATTCATGTTACAAAGGGGAAAACAGAAGTTCACTAACATTGTCAAATTTCATCTTATGACCTTCAGCAAAAATTATTACTAAAGGCTGAGTGGCGTAAGGGTCGAAGGGAGCAATTTATGATCCTAGGGGTATCACCTATGGAGAATCACCAAGACCTGAACTTACAAGGCTTTCTCACGAGAAATCTAGAGAGAATGGGCAACTAGGAATGCATTGTGTGCTGCCCCCTATCTATGCTGTTGAGATGGTGAGACATTTCTTCATAGGAAACTCTCACAGATATGGTAAGTGCCAAAGAGGACTGCCTTCGCTGTCTAGAAGGCTTGCCTAGGCACACATATATTTTGAATCATGTTTGAACATGGAGAATGCGAACGACTTATATGTTAGTACTGGATGTTGTCAAGTTGATGCTTCCCATATGCTTACTACACCTTATTTTATAGGTTTTGTATTATTTGTTGAATTATAACTAGTTTTTACTTTCTTCTTATACCTATTAATTTTCATGGTCTATTAATTTTGTAGTACCTTTACTTCTGGGCTATTGCCTTGGAGCCTGCTTAGCACTTAACCACCAGGTGGTCTCCTGAACCACATGTTTGTCATTTATAGTCTTCTAAAACACTGATTTGGCGAGGCACATGTTTTCATCTCTGAATCCTTCTAATATTTATTTCATTATTTTGTTGGCAAAGCCATTCATCATCGAATAACATGCAATTGTGACAGCAATAGAAATATGATAATGTAGCCAGATGCCTCATGGTACTCTTTAGAAAAGTGGAAGCATTGTCGTAATTCAATCTCACAAACTATCAAAACCTTAGGCAGACTGTCAGAGAACCATCCATCATAACTCATAATTAGAAAGAAGCCTCATTAGATAAAGATTAAAGAATGATACCTTCAGAAGTAATTCTCCAGCCAGTCGCGCTTGATCAATACCCTCGGAAGCTAATCCATACTCTTCAAGTGTGCCATTTTCCTAGAACGGATAACACCGAACATGTAAATATAGAAAAGGACATTTCAAGGATTCATGGCCAATTTACATAAAAACATGTAATATTTCAAAGAGCTATATTTTGCAAGCTCCAATCTTTTGGCATTAAAAATGTCTTTTTCTAAAGAGTATCAGGATTACCAGAAAACGCAACCCTAAAATACATTTCATCAATAAAATTAGAAGAACCAAAAGATTTCTTCTTTCTAATTCCAGAAAACAACAAGACTGATTTGAATGAGAGAGAGCGAGAGAAACGAACCATGGAAGAAACAACAAGGCCTTTCTCGTTGGGAATACTCTTCCCGTGCCTCAGAACCCAATAGCTGTTGCGAAGAAAGGGCGATCCCTCAGCCATCTACGAAAAAACTTCGACAAGAGAAGAAGAAGAAGCGAGAGAAAAATCGGAGCTTTTCCGCTCGCTAGCCGAGACGAATGATTCCAGTTTAACGCGCCTCTCCCTCCCCGCCTCTTAAAAACCGACTCACTTGGATGCACATGTACGCCCCTCGCGAAACAAAAGAAGAGGAGTGCATCAGTAAAAATGGAAGTATATATATCAAGTTCCATGGCAAAGGGAAGGAAAAAATCCTTGCTCGGACGGGTAAATTGTAGCCTTCCCTTGCCCGACAGCATGCGGACGGCGATACCTATAATAGTAGTGTAACTTCAAAAAATAGGGGTACTCATATAAGGTCGGCGCCTCTTATTTCTAGGATTGCCGACTCTTCAGCCAAATTTGAGACGAAAGGATTCCAGCCTTTTTTCTCACGTGCTGCTCACGTGCGATAAGATCGGTCGAGGTCGCCAATGGTTTCATCTTACTCCTCTCTCCTTCCATCACTTCTCCCCCCTTTCGATTTCCAGATCCCAAGCCAAAGCCAAAGCCAAACCCTAACCCTAGAATTCTCCCTCTCGGCGAAGGATCTTACAAAACTGTAACCTAGAAGGAAGAAGACCCTCGGGAATTGTCCCATCCATGGCGCTCAATCTCCGGCAGAAGCAAATGAGTAAGTCCGCTCCTCCCTCCGATCTCGATATCTTCTTCCCTCTGCTTCATCCCCCAATTCTGATCCATTTTTCTCCCAGGCCTCATCGTCCGCATGCTGAATTTGAACCAGCCGCCGAACCCCGGCGGCGGGATCTCCACTGCCGCCGGCTCCGAGGAGGTCTACAAGATCCTCATTATGGACGCCTTCTGCCGTGGCATCCTCTCCCCCCTGATTCATGTCAATGACCTCCGGAAGCACGGCATCACCCTCTTCTTCCCCATCGACAAGAACCGCCAGACCGTCCCCGACGTCCCCGCCATCTACTTCGTCCGCCCCACGCCGGAGAACATCGACCGTATGGCCGCCGACGCCGCCCGCGGCCTCTACGAGTCCTTCCACCTCAACTTCTCCTCCTCCCTCCCTCGCCCCCTTCTCGAGACGCTCGCCTCCAAGACCCTCGAGAAGGACGCCGTGCACCGGATCTCCAAGATCTACGACCAGTACCTCGAGTTCGTCACCCTGGAGGACTCCCTCTTCTCGCTGGCACAGCCCAAGACCTACGTCCAGATCAACGACCCCTCCGCAGGGGATCGCGAGATCGAGGAGATCGTGGAGAAGATCGTCAGTGGCTTGTTCTGTGTCCTCGCCACCCTCGGGGTTGTGCCGGTAATCCGGTGTGCCCGCGGTGGCCCGGCGGAGATGGTTGCTTCAGCTCTGGACTCCCGCATCCGTGACCATTTGGTGATAAAAAACAATCTTTTCTCAGAAAGTGGTGGTCTTGCGAGCTCCTTCCAGCGCCCGATCCTCTGCATATTTGATCGGAATTTTGAGCTCGCAGTTGGGATCCAGCATGACTGGAGCTACCGGCCTCTCGTCCATGACGTGCTCGGAATGAAGCTGAACAGAGTGACCATGCCTGCAGAGAAAGCTGCTGCTAAATCTTATGAATTGGATGACTCCGATTCGTTCTGGTTTTCCAACAGTTGGTCTCCATTTCAGAAGGTTGCTGAAGAAATCGAGATCCAACTGAGCAAGTACAAGCAGGACATTGATGAGGTGAACAAGCGGACTGGAGGGAAGGATGGGGTTGAGTTTGATGGTACTGATCTGATTGGGAACACGAAGCATCTGATGAATGCTGTGAACTCACTCCCGGAGCTCACTGAGCGGAAGAAGATGATTGACAAGCATACCAACATTGCCACCGTGCTGCTGGGTGAGATCAAGGAGAGGTCTTTGGATGGTTACTGCAATCTTGAGAATGACATGTTGACCAAAGGAAGTGTAGATAAGAGTCAATTGCTTAGTCTTCTTAAGGGGAAGGGCACAAAGGTGGATAAGCTTCGGCTTTCGATAACATACCTTCTCTCTTTGGAGACCACACCACAATCTGAGGTAGAAGCGATAGAAGCAGCATTGAGGGAGTCCGAGGTGGATACTTGTGCCTTTCAGTATGTGAAGAAGATAAAGTCTTTGAATGCATCATTGGCAGCTTCAGCAAGCTCAGCAAGCAGGAGCAACATTGTGGATTGGGCTGAAAAGCTTTATGGGCAGTCCATTAGTGCGGTGACTGCAGGTATGAAAAATCTTTTATCAGGTGGAAGGCAACTGGCATTAACAAGGACAGTGGAAGCATTAATGGAAGGGAAGCCAAACCCAGAGGTGGATTCTTACCTGGTGTTTGATCCACGAGCCCCTAGATCAGGATCTGGGTCACAATTGAGGGGACCGTTCAAAGAAGCAATTGTATTTATGATAGGTGGTGGAAATTATGTTGAATATAGGAGCTTGATGGAGCTAGCACAACGTTCACAGCCTGTCAAGCATGTCCTATATGGTACTACAGAGGTCCTTAATGGGGAGGAGTTTGTTGAGCAGCTCATAGAGTTGGGGCAGAAGATGGGTCTAGGAAGCAGTGGAGTGGGTACATCCCAATAAGGGGTGTAAGTTTTGCATCATGTGCTGTTTGTGGTTGAGAGTTGTGGCAGATAATTGGTACTCAGACTTAAGAAGCTAATAGAGAGCTTTCTTTATCTAGAATAGCCAGATTTTCTGGCAATCTTAGATGAAGCGATAAGATGCTGACATTCTTTGTGACAGGAAACTTGCCGTCTGTACTCAAGTGAGTCGTATGTCTGCCACCATATGCTTTTCTTTTCTGTTTTACTTTCATTTTTTTATTGAAAAAAAAGAGCCTAGTTTGATGCTGTTTGTATGTTAAATTCTGAATCCGCTGACCTAAAGCAATTAGTTGTAACCTATTCTATTATCAAGTTTAGGATGAGCCTTGCTTTTGTGATGATGTGCTTTTAACTTTTGGTGATTAAGGGCAAGCATTTGCATATAAGAAGCGTGAAGGTACTCTTCCCAAAGAGAACACATTTTTGGTGCATGCATCTCTATCTGTATTGTATGACTGTGTGTGTACCATGTAAGGATGCATTTGCACTTGTTTTTGATTCCTTGTATCTCTGTTTTACAATTGATGGCATAATGATAGGCTTTTAGTGCTGCCATTTTATTATTGAATGTTTATGAAACTTCAGTAGATTTTTAAACAATTTTATGACCATCATATTATTATCTATTTGGGAAGTGAAGAGAGCACATGGGCATATGATTATTGTGAAAGGAGATGGTGATGTTGAAATATATATTTGATAAAACTAGGGAAGCAATCAGTTCTTTTGAAAGGTTGAATATGTGTTTTTATAGGACCAGTTCAGGACAATCTTTTTTTGATGGCCTGACTTGGTTTCTCGTCGGTCATAGAAGTTCTGAAAGGGTTCCTAGATCAAATTTGGATAACCAAAAGAAAAGAAAAACAAAGAAGAGCTGGATTGAGCTTGCAAGAAGGGGGTTTTGGTGAGAGTTTACATTTTCATGGACTAGATGTTTGATTATGTAAAGATGGCATCTCAAGTGTATGGAAAATGGTATGTTTTTTGTGCTTGTGTTTTGGCTTTTGACATCTTTGATGGAATTCTTTTTTCTAGCTAATGTAGTTGGAAACTTATGTCCAATAATACGTGAAAAATGGTCTTTATCCGTCTAGTCAAATAGATAGATTAAGTTTCTTAACAGCTAATACTCTGGTTATCTCAGTGCGTGACATATTCCTAGATGAACCAAGTTATAGGTTTATCTTGGATGAGATGAAAGGCCTCAAAAGTTTAGAAGAACCAAAATATGCTAAGATTTTGGTGAATATATAATGACTGAGATATTGGCCAATATATTAAAATTAGGAGAAACTACAGTCTTTTAGACATTAATTTTAATCTTTTGTATAAAAAAAACCCATTTAAGATAGTAAAATAAAGAGTAAAAATTGCAGCTCATACATTGATTTTATATCAGCCGATGTTTTGGAGTATGTTGGTTTAGATTGGCTGATATACTGAGGTTATCAGTGAGGCTGTGGTTGGTTTCAATGAGTTTTGGAACTAAACTAGATTAAAATTGACTGATTGTTCCAAAATCAAGTGTTGATGGTTAATTTTGGCTTGATTCTACTTACGGTTTGGTTTCCGTTGAAGCTTGAAACACTGACTGGTAAACCTTTCAGCTAAGATGAAAACAATGCATATAGCTATTATGGGATTGCCTTTTCAACTCATGCATACCCTTTATCTTATTTTACTTATGTTGCTAAGAAAAAACATCCAATAGCCTTTGTTTTGCAAAACAAATTACATTGGAGACCTTTTTGATGACATGTTCTTCATATGATTTAAAAGACAGTAGGTTAATGGATCTGCTTGACTTACATGCATAAGCAGAATTTAAATTTGAGAAGAAAACCAAGGGTTGGAGGCAGCATACTAGGTGTCCTTCAATGGAATGTTCATGTACAATTTTAATGTTGATGAGAATACTGAAAAGCTGAATGTTGAACAAGTTTGAAATGAGTCCTTAGAGTTCAGGGATTTATGTTTTTGATGATACAACACCACCTATCTAAAGGTTATCATAAAAAGAGGAGTTAGTAGATGCCTAGTTGAAGCAACTCATGTATTGACTGCAAAATAAGTGGCCAAGGTGTTGGTTCGATGGTTGAGCTAAGATAATGCTCAAGATGCACAAGCATTAATAAGAAGTCACAGTCACTGGGAAATATCAATGTAATAGATGGAATAGAGGAAATGAAGGTTTGGTGCTAGTGACAGCACTCATCAGTTGTGGAGCTAAGATGAAACTTGAAGGAGCTTCCGGAGCATCATCCTTAACCATACATTGATTTGATGTGAGCAATTGTTGAAAGAGCGACAAACCTCTGCCTAAATTCTCAGATGAAAATGTGGATAGCTAAGTGCACCATCGAAACAGTGCTGTTAATAATGTAGATAAAGGGGGAAAGATGGGAGAAACAAGCTGCAGACAGGTTGAACTTTATGTTAGTGTCTGGAAATAAAGTAGGATATTTGCATACACTAGCTTACAGGTGGACTGCTTGGTGTGTACCATGTGTAAAGGTGAAGCCATGGGAGATGATTATAGGAATCTTAAGGAGTATGTGGATAGGCGATTAGTCATTACTATGGATAATATATTGTTGAAATTACACTTCAGGTGGCAAGAATATCAAGACCGTGAAGGAAGTATGAAGACATCTAAGGTGCTAGAAACTGATGCTGGTAAAGAGGAAGTGGTGACTTCATAATGTTTTCCAATCTCAATGCAACAAAGAAAAAGGCATTTGGTTTCATGCCATGGCATTTAATGGTTTGATGAATGAATAAATGAGTAATCATGCATGACTTGTAGACAATCTTTTGGATATGTGTGCCAGCTCAATGTAAGGTTGCAAAGTATTGAATCAAGGAAGCAATACTTTAAGAGCAACCTTAATGTCTGGTCAAGCATCTTGACTTGGAACAATGATCAAATAAAAAAAAATACACTACTTGTAGGCCGTAGAATGCTGTGTTCCACCACCTATGCAAATAGAGGTTAATTGACAGGATCTTGAAATTAAAAGGCTGAATTGAAAATTGTACAGGCAAAGGGAATAAATTTTGTGGAATAGGAGTCTGCAATGGTCTAGGGAGAGGGGACAACTAAGAGGTCTGCAGACTGCAGTTTGTCTTTAAGATGCAAAGCAAAAACAAAACTGAAATATGATCGGTGAGTCAGAGAAGCATACAACAAACTTAAGAAAATAAAACCATGATGGTGTAAACCTAGACCCTAAAAGGAGAATTTTTGAGAACCAAAGAATTTGCTGCTACATAAATGACTGTCCCAAAGTGTTTTCCTCCAGGTACAAGTAAAGGATTGAAGAAAAGAGGTCGAGCGACAACATTCAGTGAGCTGGAAGTGAAAGAGACCAAATAGAATCTGGTGTCATTTAGTTTGGTCCAGCAAAGTTAATTTGCAAAGGCTCAGAGAGATGAATAGAGGAATGAATAAAAATGCAACAGCCCATCGAGGTACAATTCTAAGAAAAGGGAAGCTAAAGGGGACCAAATATGTCACCTAGAGGACTTAACAGAGCTGAAAAATTAAACCGAAGCTGGGGTTCAAGAGATGCTCTAGACCTTGTAACACAGGCTTGATAGGTAAGTCTATTTGAATCTGTTCAGAGAAAAAGAACTTCAGAGATGAAATAAGAGGTAGATACAAATTGTAAGATTCTACCAACAAAATGGAGTCTCATTGGTGATGGTGAAGTGTTGGAAGAATAGTTCCTGAGCACTGTTCACTTGCTGAAACAAATTGCCTGAACTTGATTGTTAGGAGATTGCTTTGCTGTTAGAACCTTTAGGAAAAAAAAGCCATCATTGGAGCAAGCAACATTTGTTAATGTTCCAGCAGTGCACGATGGATGATGTGGTATTAGAAGCTTATTTATAGAACTTGTTAGATAGAAATCTCTTTCTGCTAGATGTTTGTGATCATCTCCTCCTTGTGAAAACAATGAGGCAGTTAGTACCGATCCAGATTAAGAAGTTTTATGTTCCACTAGTGTCCAAATTGGTTGTGTGCTGCATTCTCATATATATTTGTTTCTTTCTAGATGGTGTAATTGGTTTTCTTTTTTATGTCCTAACAACTGTCGCTTTAAATAAGAAATTATGAATCCCCAGGATATCTTCCAGTACTGTATTTTTTTTTTCTAGTATGCAATTTGTTTTAGGGATAAGAGTAATCATATGGCACATGAAAAATGTAATTCTCAACAACCTGTAATTACTACTTTCACAGGTCTGTTTGATGATAATTGATAATGGATTACAACGTAGACAGACCATGTAGTGAATCACTTGTCTGTCTAGTTTCAGATGAATTCCCAGCATCCATGATATAAATGTGAGATGAAATGTAGATTTTGTAATTCGGTACCTCTATTCCACATTCGGCAGATTTGTCTAAAGATAGGGTTTGAGGATGGATTGACAATGCAGCATTCCCATTGAAATGTTGTAAGATGGAAGCCTTTATATGACACAGTGGAGCTAGTGCATCTTTGACATTCAGATGTAAAATTTTAAGGACTCGGTTCACGATGGATCAACAGTAGGCTGGTTTCCTACTTGGCAGATGGATGGTAGTTCAAAGCATATGTGAACTACTATCTTGCTAGTTCGCAAATGCTTGTGCAGCACAGTTAGATTATTGCTATTTGGCAATGGAATATTGAAATTGGTTTCTTGTAAAACACCTTTATTACTTGTAAAACACCTTTGTTTCGTGCTTCAAGATTAATTGCAATTGTAGTTGAAACGTTCTTTGCTTCTGTTTCATTTCTCATCCTTGTACTCTTTCTGATTCTGCTTTATGATTTATTGCAGTTGCCATCTCTGAAACGTTCTTTTTTGTGCTGTCATCAGTTAAAACTGTTAGATAAATTCCAGGGCCAAGAAATGATTGTACGATATTGGTTGTTTGACAACAAAATCACAAGATCGGCGCCATTAATTCTGTCAAATTAAACATAATCATGCCTTGTTCCTAACTCGAGAACACCAAAATCATAGGTGGCTTCAATCTTCTGCAAGTTGCAACGTGGCCAAAGCCACCTTCCAAAACATGCCTTCGAAAATGTAATTCCTCAGTAACTGAGGCAACAACCTAGATATATCCGTCAGGGACATGATTGACCATTGTATCTTCTCAAAATACAGACCCTCTCCCATTGTCAGATTTATCATATGGCCTGTTCCATTGATTCCATGAATCAACCTTACCCCCTCTCATTGTCAGATTTATCATGTGGCCTGGTCCATTGATTCTTTGAATCAACATTAGAGCTGAAAACAGATTGGATATTAATATATTTATATCTGTATTTATATTTTTCAGCAGATATGAATTCAGATATAGATATTAAATATTTATCAAGATTAGTAGATGAATACTAATGGGACATGACTTATTCATATTTGTTTTAAATTGATGCTGAGACAAATTAGATATTTGTTATAGCCTTTTTCTCTTTTTTTTTGAAAAATGGATATAAGTTATATATTATTCAAATATAAGTCAGAGTCTGAATTGATTTCGGCAATGAAAATCAATATAAATGACAGTCACTCAATAACCTTTAAACATTATTGTTAAGATGTAAAGGTTTCTAAACTCTTGTTATCTCAATGGTCTGGTTTGGTGATTGGTGGCTTGACACTGAGATGGAACCCAAACAATCATGAATCCAAGCAAGGTGTATATATGTGTGAGAGAGAGTTATGCAAGGACAGGAGTTGAAATAGACCAGGAATTAATTAAAAGTGTTTAATAAGAACGGAATTCTGTCCTTGACAATTCCCAAATTTACCCATCTAAGCCTAGCTCAGTATTTTCATGCTATTTACAAAGAGTAACGGGAGAAGTATGGCTGCACGTGCATTTATCATTTGTCAGAAGCCAAAGGTCTGAGACTGCAACTCACTTCTCTACTAACACGGTGCTGGTAGGATATAAATATCACGGGAGTGTGGTGGTAAAATCAAGGAAAACAAGACAGGCAAGCTTCTCAAAATATTTTTAATATTTTAATAGGGCTCAACTTGGGTATCAAGACTTAGATTTTGTACTTGGTGTGATTAAGGCCCAATTTGGTAAAGCTTTTAGAGGATCAGAAAGTATTTTTTGGCCTTCCAAAAATACTTTTGAATATTATAATGGTGTTTGGTAAAGAATCAGAAAGTTATTTTGGTTATGCCATAAAGCTAGAAAGAATTACTTGAGAAAAGCCTTATTTTGGAGCTTTTCTCCAAAAGTACTTTCTGACCAATATTGGAAAATCATTTTGATTTTAATTAAATTTTTCTGATGATGAAAATGTCATCCAACAAATCTCATAATTATATCTTACATCATATCATATCATAATATATTATTTTACTATAAAAATAATATAATTAATAATATATTATGCAGTCTTATATTATAATAGTATAATATATTATATTATTGTAATAATACATAATTATAATATAACATATTCTTATATTTTATTATAAGCATAATATAACATATAATTACAATCATAATTTTACATTATTATTATTATAATAGATATATTATGATAATATATGATATTATTATAATAATATTACAATATACGATTAATAATATAAAGATAATATATTAGATTATATTAGATTACATTATAGTTTATTATATGATTATATTTTAATAATACTATATTATTATGAAATATATATAATAAAATTTAATAATAATCTAATATAATCTATTATTAGATTAGATTGTGATCCATTATATTATATTATATTGTTGTAGTATATTAGATTATTAGTATATTATATATGTATACACACATTAATAATATATATGATAATATATTTGATTATATTACATTATATTATATTCTATTATATGAATCTATTATAATAACATTATATTATTATTAAGTATATATAATGATATTTAGTAGTAATATAATATAATCTATTATTAGATTAGATTCTAATCTGTTATATTATATTATATTTGTGTATTATATTACAATATTATTATATTATATTATATTATATTGTAGTAATATTGTATGCTTAATAATATATTACTATAATATGTCATATTGTATTATGTTATATTATTATGTTGTAGTATTCAAATTTATATTACACTATATTATAATAATATTATACAAAATAATAATATTTTATTTTATAATAATATATAACATTATATTGTATTATACTTCACTACGTAGTACTATACACTATCTTTTATTGTCATGTTATTATATCCAAAGTACTTTTTTATTTTAGTTACCAAACATATGTTAAAGTTTTATAGTATTTTAGAAATGTAGTTACCAAACAGCAAAAAACTTTTAATAAAAACTCTACTTCTAAAAGTTTTATTTTTTGAGAGCTCTACTTCTAAAAGATTTAAAAGCTCTACTAGGAATAACAATCTCAAATAGAGCCTAATGGAAGAGGGTTAGGGCTGAAATCGAATTGGGTACAGATCGGATATCGGTATATCCATATCTATATTTGTTTTGTAATATAAATACGGATACAAATATTAATCGAATGCAAAGATTCATATCTATATTTATTTTAAATGGGTACAAATACAAATCGGATACTAGAAGTATGGATATGAATACAGATATAAGTTGAATGGTTAAACTTTTTGGCCACAACATCATAGATATTATTGAGTAGGTGATAAATTAAATAAAAAAATATGTTAATGTGATTATCTATTTTTTAAAAAAATAAAAAAATTTATATAAAATTAAATAGAGTTATAAATAGAATCAGATATTTAAGTATGCATCGAATAGTTGTCTATTCATATTCATATTTTTTTTTTTGATAAATATAAATATGGATGTGGATATTTATTGGATATTTTTAAATTGTTATCCAGATACATTTAAATACAAAAATAAATTTAAATAGATATCACCGGTCCACTATTATTTATTTTTTATTTTTTGGAGGGGTCGGTGAAAATGCTTTCCGGTCGGGTACAGAGTGCTTACTCGCTTAGCAACCACCATGGTCCGTCCGGCCCCACAGCGGCATATAGTTGTAAATAAATTATACGGACTCCATCACGAGTCACGGCGGCTAATCATGCGATAAACGTACGGCTCTAATGAGTGTCCGATTGGCTCCCCACCGTTTCCTTTCCTCGGTAAATATATTATATATATAGGTCTGTAATGCGAAGGGACACCCAATCACGTGAAGACACCTATCCTCCACTCTTTTTGAGTATGCCATGATCTAACTTTATAATTGTGGAACTGTTGGTTCTCCCTTTTTTTTCTTTCTTTTTTTGTTATAAAAAGAAAAGCTCCGACGGGTGACGTGACGGCGTTCGTTTCTATCAATATGGGACAAAAATCCATGTCCCAGACTGCGGCCTGATCCGGAGGACTCGGGGCTCAGGAACGGGGGGGCGAGAAGGGGAAGCACCACATGATGGAGGGCGCGGTCCGGTGCTCCGCCAACTACGTTCCCCTCACCCCCATAAGCTTCTTGGAGCGCGCCGCCGCCGTCTACGGCGATTGCGCCTCCGTCGTCTACGGCCCCACCACCTACTCGTGGAGGGAGACCCGCGATCGCTGCCTCCGCCTCGCCTCCGCTCTCTCCCGCTTGGGGATCTCACGCGGCGACGTTGTAAGCCAGTTTCTTGATCGATGGGAGCTTCAACTTTGAGATTTCTGATGCTAGTGCTTGCGATTAGTTTCTGTTTACAATCTTTCAGCTTCTCTTCTCGAACTTTTTTATTAGCTGATATGATGAGCTTCGTTCTTTTGGGTAATTGGTGTGTACTTTTGTGTTCTTTATCCTTTTATTCAGTTAATCAGTTATTTTTTGGGGTTTCCACTCGGTCTATCATTAAATTCTGCACTTGTGAAATTTGTTTAGTGTTTGCTTTTTCGTAATTCATTTGCATTTGCGGATTTTCCTTGCTCAATCATTTCGCTTCTTAGGATTTATACTTCAATCCAATATAATTCGAGTTCATTCGGTTGTTTGCTTCTCTGTAATTTACGACTACTATATGTGCTCCTCTGTTTTTCGATTCTTAGGTGAAGATGTTGTAAAACTAGAGTTGATTTAATCAGCATTGATGGTATATGAGAAGTAGTTACTAGCAGCGTTCCGGATTTCTGGCCCTCATGTAGGAAAATTGGGTTGTTTGAGGAGGTGCATTGTCCTCATGTATTGCACTAGGGCTTTCCCACTGATCCACAGGCATTGTGATAGGCGTTGAGGAGCCAGCACTAGTCTCCTATTATTCATCTTTACTTCAGTTTCTTATTTTAATTGCCAAGTGTAGAAAACATAGAGATTCAAACTTTATAGTTTTGTTTTTATGCCACTCTGGTTTGGTAATTCTGACAGATTAGATCAGGGACTTGCAAGCAAAAGTTCTGATTGGCTGTAATTTGAAAGATGAAAACTAGGAAATAAGAGAAGAAGAAGGGGCAAGCAAAATTTAAACGGTCATATAATTGGTCAAATTTACAGGATGTTGTTGCACCTTCTATACATGCCAAGTGACTTGACTCTCATAGATTAAAAAAAGTCATGGTGATGATTGTAATCATAAAAATCTTAATAATTGTTCAAACTAATAGTAACCAAAGCTTTAGATTCACAACTAAACTATATCACTTTTCATCAACCTGAAGAGAATTTTGTGCAGATTCCTCTACTCTGTAAAGTAGAAAAGACTTATAAATATAAAATTTAATTTATGGATTACGAACAGGGTCTTTTCAGCAATATCTAACTAGAGATGCTCTCTTCTATCCTCCAATCCCAGCAGGGCAAATGGTATTTATGGGTTCTCTTGAATACTAATTTGAATATTGATGTCTTTTGATACCCCATATCAATGGAAAAAATATATATATCCCAGATCAATGAAAAATAATGGAGGCAGCCTGTACAGATCCTCACTACGAAACTGATGAAAAAAAGTCAACCTTTAGGATGTGAATATTGGAGCTTGAGAATGGTTAAGAAAGAGATGCATTTGCATTTTGTATCCCAATCCCTTAGTCATGTATCCTAACTTGTATATCTTCTACTAGATATTGGGAAAAACTGTTGAGGGACATGGGGAAGAATTTGCTTCTCTTCAAAAACTTTTCACTTCATGGTCTTTCATGACACTCTAAGAAAGAGAAATAAAGGTGGCATGGACGTGGTTGGATTTAATATATCGATGACTGTGTAATGGATTATATAGTCACTGATCCAACCTCTCCATCCATGTAACTTGGAGAACTCATATTCTGGTGTCTCATCATCGCAACACCAGTCAAATTAAATAAGGAGATGTTTGGATTTAATGTATTTTCGACTGTTTATGGATTATAACAAGGTAGATGACCAATGAACAATCTAAATTCTGATTCCTGTAATAGCCTGATCTATACAGATTCCTGCTTTTCAGCTTGAACCCCAGAAAACGCATGCAACCATCAAACATGATATAATTGAGTGTCATGTCTTTTTAACAAAAAAGTAACTGAGTATTATCATTAATAACATCCTAGGTTACATGAGCTGCAACCAAACAAAAGAAGAAAATCTGGTTAACCTGTTAGCTGCTTTACCTTGTCCATCTTTATGTTTAATCCTCTTATATAACTTGCTTCTTTTGCTAACACAGTTATAGTGTATTGATAGTTACATTGATTTACATGGTATAAAGGAAGATTGTGATCATTTTCTATGCAATAAAAGACTTTCAAGTCATAGAAAAGGAACCTATGAAGTTGGATCCATTTGCTTTTCTTCTAGTCATTTCCTTGAATACAGGTTTTTTTCTATTTTTTGTGTTGTTGTGCACTTGAATACATTTTTTAAGAAAACTAATAGTTATGCTTAGTATGCAGAGATATTTATCAGTCTGTGTACCTAATGAATAGTATAAGCTATCAGCCGTAATATTTGCCGTACCACCCCAAACGGTCCAGTTCAGGCATACCATACCATTCCATGTCAAAACTGGTATGAAAACATCAATCGGTTTGGTGTAGACCAAATACCAACCTTTACCATCCAATACCACTCCAATTCGGGATGTGTACCATACTGTACCTACTTGTACTGACCTGTACCATTTGGTTTCATGTGGTACTATGATGAAAAGTGAGAAAAAAGAGGCTTGGTACGACATGCATACCATATCATACTGAACCAGTAGTGTACTGGTATGGTACTCAATACTGAGATTTCGGACCTTGATCAGCTGCATAACAATTGTTTTGTTTTCAATCTGTGCACTTTCCAACTGATCATGTGATTATGAACATTGCATCTCAATCAAATCAAACAGAACAGAAGCGTTGTGTTAGACTAGAAATTGCACCCTTAGATCAATATGATTTTTTCTTCCTTAACTCTTTTCTTTCCTCTTTTCTGCAGTTTATTCTCATATTATTAATGTGGATACAACCCAATCAATATTTTGTATATCTAATTGGAATGGTTCAACATTTCTAAGGGGAGTGGGTTGCTTTCTCCTATATTTCTTTGAAGAAGTACTAGCCTTGAGAAATATATGATTTTTCTTCTGAATTTACATTCTGCATCAACATATGATTTTTCTTGCAGATTTTTTTTGGTTACATTTGCATGTGGTTCGTCATTGCTGTAACCAACTGCTGTTTTTTGAATCAGGTAGCTGTACTTGCTCCAAACATTCCAGCAATGTATGAACTACATTTCGGTGTGCCAATGACTGGTGCAATCCTCTGTACACTCAACACACGTCATGACTCAGCCATGCTATCAGTCCTTCTGAAGCACTCTGAGGCTAAAATTGTCTTCGTGGACTATCAGTTACTTGAAGTCGCCCAAGGAGCACTCAAACTTCTCTCCCAAGCCAGAGTGAAACCTCCCCTTCTGGTTATAATCACAGAATCCGGTGGATCATCTCCTGCAGTTCCAAATTTCGCTGCTTCGGTGGATGAGGAATATGAAATTCTTCTGAAGACTTCACCTCCTCGGTTTGAGATCAAATGGCCTGTTGATGAACGTGACCCTATCTCACTAAACTATACATCTGGCACCACATCCAGACCCAAAGGTGTTATCTACAGTCACCGGGGAGCCTACCTAAATGCCATTGCGACAGTCCTCTTCAATGACATGACCACAATGCCGGTGTATCTGTGGACTGTGCCCATGTTCCATTGTAATGGGTGGTGCCTAACTTGGGGTATAGCAGCTCAAGGTGGGACAAACATCTGCATTAGAAATGTCTCTGCAAAGGTTATTTTTGAAAACATTGCCCTGCACAAGATCACCCACATGGGTGGTGCACCCACAGTTCTTAACATGATTGTGAATGCTCCAATGACCGAGCAGAAACCATTGCCTGGAAGAGTGACTGTGATGACTGGTGCTGCACCACCACCTCCCCAGGTTCTATATAAGATGGAAGAACTTGGTTTCCATGTCATCCACTCCTATGGCCTCACAGAAACTTATGGTCCAGGGACAGTTTGCACATGGAAGCCTGAGTGGGACTCCCTCCCTGCCGAGGAGCGTGCAAGACTCAAATCCCGCCAGGGACTTCAACATCTTGGAATCGAGGAGTTAGATGTTAAAGATCCAGTTACTTTGAAAAGTGTTCCAGCTGATGGGAAAACCATGGGGGAGGTAATGTTCAGAGGCAACACAGTCATGAATGGATACTACAAAGATTTGAATGCAACCAATGAAGCTTTGTCTGGAGGATGGTTTCGATCCGGAGACCTTGCAGTGAGGCATGCTGATGGATATGTAAAGCTCAAGGACCGATCGAAAGATATTATAATTTCAGGTGGGGAAAATATAAGCACTATAGAGGTAGAGTCTGTGCTGTTTAGTCATCCAGCCGTGCTCGAGGCTGCAGTAGTTGGACAACCAGATGATTATTGGGGTGAGACACCCTGTGCTTTTGTGAAGTTGAGGGAGGGTACTCATGCTGGTGCTGAAGAGATTATTAGATTTTGTCGTGCCCGGCTGCCACACTATATGGCACCTCGCACTGTTGTTTTTGAGGATCTTCCAAAGACTTCGACCGGGAAGACGCAAAAGTTTGTCCTTAGGGAGAAGGCAAAGGCCATGGGAAGCCTCTTCAATAAGGGTACTAGCAAGCTTTGAGGTAATCTCAGCAAGTTGGCTATGATGGCTACTGATCAAATAAGTGGCATGTAAGTTCATAAGGTTCTCACTATACCAGCAGCAAATCATCCGGAACTGGGAAAGTGCATCTTTACAGGTACTAGCAAGAAATGTGAACTCTCTTATGGTACATAATATTTTAGTAATAAATTGATATCTATTCTCGGTGCGCATATTCTTTATTTAGAATCTCTTCCCGACCAGGCCAGGCTTCGCATCAATGACGGAATCGGTCATCGGCAACTTTTCTGAGTCTTTCCGTCTGAATATCCCTCTGAGATGTTTGCCCGGGTAATTGGTATATACATAGCAACTTGCTTTTGCAGGCAACACCTAATATTAATTGAATTGCATTCATCAAATGCAATCCCTTGGATCTATTACACATGGTGCAGACTTAAGTTTTAAAAATGAAGCACCGAACCACCACCAAGCGCTTGCTTAAATGGTATTATCTCTCATCCTTTGAGCAAGGGGTTGGAGGTTCAATTCTAAATGGTTTAAGAAAAGTCATAGCTCACTCTTTTTAGGTTGCATTTGTTGGCCACCATGGTTGCTACTATAATAGCACCGAGTATAAAATTTGAGAAAACCTATGTGTACCCTAGCTTGAAAAATGATATTGCATCTAATCTTTTGTGTGAATTTGTATTCTTGAACATGAAGTACTTGATTTCTAGGGCCTCTCAAATTTAATTACCCTCGACTGCGAACTTACAACCACCTATATGGTTACCTACATTCGCGTGTCTAGAATTAATTCGATGATTCTCTAGTGGTCCAAGTTAGCATTTAATCTTTAATATCAGAAATACGTGGCCTAGATTTGCACTAGCATGTATTCCAGATGGGTTAAACTTAGACTAAGGTTTAGTGCTATGTGCAGGGCTTCATAACACCTTAAACTCAATTGAGGCCACCCAAAGTGCTTCTTGTGTGAAACAGAAACCTGAGTGCAAGCCAAGCTTGATAGCATATGTTCAAGATTAACCTAGTTTCGTCAGCTGAACCTAGCTTGAACAAGCTTGTTACTGAGCCAAGCCAAATTTCAAACATGCAAGCCCTGATCGTTTACAAGTCAAGTTTTACATAATATTCGAGATGAGATCGTTAGCTTTAAATAATGTGCTTTCTCATTAGCTGAATCGACATCAAGATATCAATCCCTTCCATTACTCCTCGGTTCGCTAATGTGGACATAGCAGCTTTGTAGAGGGAGAAGTTGCTGTCGTGCCATGGCAATAAGAGGCTGAGGCAATGACAATGGCCTCATGATGCACTACTTGGTGTTCGGTTTGGGACAACTCTTTATCAGGAAAAGAATGTTTGGCAAATTATTCGAATTCTAGATGCAAATATATGAGGTAGAAAATAGGTTGAATATGAGTCTTTGTTCCAACAACACTCTTGCTTACCCTAGTAATAATCGACTATTATTTTTCTGAAAAGTGCTGCGCAAGCACCACCAATTTATCAAGATTATAAAGTGGTTACAAGGAGAAGAGTGGATGATCTTAAGGGAAGAAGGAAGCAAAAGGAGAGAGATGGAGAGAAAAAAAATAGAAAGAGAAGAAGAAGGGAAATAAGAGGAACAAGGCCACCCAAGAGAGACTGACCCTGCCCTTTGATTCTTTCGACTCCCCCTACAGCTGGGTTTGCTAGTTCATGCCTGAATAGCTTGCCAACTATCCAACCAAGCTGGGAAGAGACATGAACAAGATGGCTTCTACACTGCAAGTGAAGTCGGAAATCTCTGAAACTTATGCACCGAGATCGGCATGGCATGCATACCTCTAGCGCTGAAACAAGACAAAACTACTACTCTTGCGCAATAAACTCAACAACATGCTAAACCCAAACCATCTGCTTTAAGGCAAGTCTCCTTATGTGATAAGGATTAGTGTACACACATCGCACTAATCACTGATAGAACTACTATAGATATACCATACTTCCATATGTATATAAACCCAAGACTTGAGGTCTCTTAATAAGGCAACCCTCATCATTTGCAGTTGTAGGGATGATAGGTGCAGTTGGATCCATGATTGCTTCCTTTGTACCTAGACATAATAATACAAAAGGCCTTCAAGATCAAATTTATTTAACAACACATAATCAATAAAAAAAAGGAATAAAAGTTCAAGGATTATATTCAATGTAAATATTAAATATCAATAAACTAATATATATTATGTCCATCACCCTTAAAACACCAAATAGAGAGAAACGTAAGTGTAAATCATCCATGAAAAATTTGTACAAGTCAAAGTTTTTATTGCTATTAAAAAGAAATTCTCTACAACCTTAAGTTCATGAGAACATAGGTTCTCCTCGGAAGAAGATATGGACGTAGGTCGCTTTGTGGGATCAAAGAGGTATCCATTCTTAATGATATGGCTCTTCAATTCTCATGATTTATGCCTATAGCTTTGTCTCTAACCAAGGATGTGCCCAAGCTTATAATCTATTGGATCAATGGAGCTTCTAAGGAGAGAAGCAAGTAGAACAGAAGGGGGAAACGAATTTATCATCATGGGATTCAAAAATCCTGATTGTGGCCCTGAACAAGAGCTTCAATGAGAAGCGGTTAAGAGTAAGAGAGATGGACACATGGAAATGGTGAGGCCTGAGGGGGAGAGAAGCACAGTTCTGATAAGGGTTTTATGGCTTGGGTAAAAAAGTTATAGAGAGAGGAAGATGTTGATTAAGTTTAACGAGAGAAACAACCTCTTTGTTTTCTTCTTTGAATGGATGACTGTATTTTTTTCAAAAAATATGAATTAAATCAAAGTTTAATGGAGTAATTATTGCATTTATAAATAAATTTAATATAAATTAGTGTATTAATGAGATAAAAGATTTAAATTATAAGGAGATATTAAAGGAATGTACAGTTGACTTGATCGTGAACATGAATTAAGAAAAAATATGATGGTCATTTTAAATTATATAATAAAAAATTAATGATACAGATAACACATTATTCATGCTAATCAAAAGGCAAATGAGTTAGTAAGAGAAATCAATTATAAAATAAGAGTAATGATAGAAACATAACTCATAATTCATTCTAATTAATATAAATTTGAGAGTTTATAAATGAAGAAATTTGTGTTTAAGATATTTTCAGTGATCAAATTAGAGGGGATAGTTTAGACATCTCTTAAACCTGAAATATTTGCTATATTAGTCTTTATAAATGGCATGGTATTTAATAGTTACTATATTTGGTCGAATGAAAAATCTTGCATGATATGAATTCATAGCACAAAAATTGATCATAAGTCTTTATCATTCTTTATGGTTCCTTCCCCATATTTATACAAAGACTTTGAACCCTCCAAACTATTTTGGTGAAAATGAGCATCACGCATTTATCATTTAGGAGCACTAGATTATATATATTAGTCTTCATAAACGGCATCGTATTTCATTGTTACTAAATTTGGTCCAATGAAAAATCTTGCATGATATTTTGTTACACTCTAAATAAATTTTTACACATATAGCATGAATTCATGGCACAAAAATTCATTGTAAGTCTTTGTCGTTCTGTATGGTTTCTTTCTCATATTTATAGAAAGACTTTGAATCCTCCAAACTATTTTGGTGAAAATGAGTATCTCACATTTATCATTTAGGAGCACTATATATTAGTCTTCATAAATGGCATGGTATTTAATAGTTAGTAAATTTGGTCTAAACAAAAAATTTTGCATGGTATTTTGAATCCTCCAAACTATTTTGATGAAAATGAGCATGACGCATGTATAAATAGAGTTTGAAAAGCCTATTATTTTTATTTTCCTCCCCTGTTATCACTCCCCATCTTCTCAGAGAGGAGAAGAGGAATGGAGAAGAAGAGGGTGGGCATCATTGGGGCGGGCATCAGTGGGCTGGTGGCATGCAAGCATGCACTGGAGAAGGGCTTCAACCCCATGGTGTTCGAGGCTGACACCGATATTGGTGGCGTGTGGCTGCACACCCTGGAGTCCACGAGGCTTCAGTCACCTCGGCCAACATACGAGTTCTCCGACTTCCCGTGGCCGGAGAACGTCACGGAGGTGTACCCGCACAACACCAAGGTGAAGGAGTATCTTCGCTCGTATGCTCTCCACTTTGACCTTCTAAGGCACATCAGATTTAATGCAAAGGTGGTAGGGATTGAGTACGTGGGGGTGTCCGAGGAGGAGATCATGGCCTGGGACTTATGGGCCGGGAACGGCGAGGCTTTCGGTGGCAGCGGCAGCGGAAAGTGGCACATCGCAGTGGAGCATGGAGAGGCAGATGGGAGCACGGAGGTAAGACCAACCACATCTACACATGGATTTACTGGGTTATTTGATAGTCCAAAGTAGCATCATGCATGATATCACCCAAGGGCTCGGGTGCTCATTTTGCTTGCACCCCCCAAGAGCTGGGTGGCCCTCAAAGACCACCGCATCATTCAATAATGGAGATGGATGACCATCAAATAGAGCATAGCATTGCTTGCCACCCACGATCATCACTTTTGATAACCGTCCATTAATTCCATGATCGATGAGATGGCTGTTATCGAAGGCTGTGCAATACTCTATCTTGGAAAATGCGCATTGTAAAGAATATTAACTAGAGATGCAAATGAGCCAAGTAGCTTGCAAGTTGCTCGAGCTCGACTCGGATCCAAACTCATTTGTTACCGAACCGAGTAGCCTGAACAATTTTTCGAGTTGAGCTCCAGTAGCAAAATATTCGGCTTAAAAGCTTACGAGCCCATTCGAGTATATTTTTTTTCTCAATAATACTATATATTATTAACAATATATTATTAATTTAATATATTGAAATATTATATTATATTATATTTTAATTATATTGATCAAGGCTCGAATTCGAGCTCGAGTATGGCTCAATGGATACTCGAGTCAGGTTGAGTCGATCTCAAGTATTATTTTTTTTGATCAAATTGAGTTTAAGCTTGAATATTAAGGCTCGATCAATCAAGCCACTGCGATAGAGCACGATGGCTTGCTAACAGTGATAGAGAAAAAGAGGAGAGAGAGAGAAAAAAAAGAGACGGGGGTTTGGTCTCAGGGGGTCAATAGAGAAGGAGGAAGAGAGAGGAAGATAAGGGCCAGATCCCTTAAAAGGGACCAACAATCACACCAAAAAGATAGAAAAAGGAAGAGAAGAGGGCCGGATTTACGAGGAGTGGTCTACAATCATGCATGCCATGCAAAGGAGGGGGGAGAGGGGAGATGGCATAGGGTGGAGAACAACTCCTCTTAATCCTAAAAGAAAGGGAAAAAAAAGGAGCAAGGTTGCATCATGATATATGATACATCTTGCCCTAGGAATGAATTAAATGTGTGCTTTCGTTGATGGGGGATTTATTTTACTTAGGTAGCAATTGAATCAATAGCACCTCTCTCTCATTGGCTTTATATATATCATTACGGTTTTTTCACTCAATGCCAGGTATATCATGTGGACTTTGTGATCCTCTGCGTTGGACGATTTAGCGGCATCCCAAATATCCCCACAGTTCCAATAAATAAGGGGCCGGAAGTATTTAAAGGCCAGGTGATCCACTCCATGGACTATTCTATGATGGGTGGCACTAGAGCCACCGAATTAATCAAAGGTAAAAAGGTCACAATAGTGGGATTCCACAAATCAGCATTGGACATCGCTATGGAGTGTGCAAATGTAAATGGTAAGGATCTTGAATTTTAAGTTTTAAGAGAGCATTTGTTATGGCATGATGATCTCAAGATCAAGAATAATATGGTTGGAGATGATGAGATCACCACCGCATTTGATTGCACCATGGTGATTCTGTATGGGAGTGATCCCAAATCACCCTCGATCCTCAAACTACCACCTAACTCAATGATGGAAAACCTATTCTTGAGAATGGATATCTAAGATCACCCTACGACAATGATATTGGGTTGAAATTTAGGGTACCTCTTAGTCCAGTGGAAAAATTGAAAATATCAATATGTCATTAATATATTATATCAATATTGTATACATTAATATTATATTGATATTACATATATAGTATTTATGATATATATTATATTATAATATATCGTTAATCATAAGATTATCATATCATTGTTCAATTTTTTTAAATTATAATACAAATATATTATTATATTACTTTTATTTGCCTTATTTTTCTAATCAAACTAAATATTAGTATTAAAGTAATAATCTATTATAAGTATAAGTAAAAATAAATTAATATATTAATAAATTTATTAATAGATCATTATAATTTATTTTACATGATTAATAAATATATTTTTATGGAATATATCATGGATAATTTTGGTATTATATGATCAATGATCTTGGATTTCTATGAAATACCAAACAGGTTACTCGTAAATA
Organism: Phoenix dactylifera; assembly: GCF_009389715.1. NCBI lineage: Eukaryota > Viridiplantae > Streptophyta > Magnoliopsida > Arecales > Arecaceae > Phoenix > Phoenix dactylifera. The sequence goes on along the minus strand of NC_052408.1, from coordinate 11,811,080 downwards.
CATGGGATCTCTAATAACTTGAATATAGCGCACCAAATATGATGATCTTAGATCATCAGGGATCAAATTATCTCAGAATAAGAATCACAACTGGTCTAGGATCATTTTAGTGATCCCTTTTGGGTCACCAAAGGGCTCCTAAAATTTTAGTGTTCACACCCCCCTCCTCTTTCCGGAGGAGGTTGGAGGAGTGGCGCATCTCTAAGTACTTGGACCTGAAGTTTTATCACTGTAATTTAGCTCGATCGGATGGTCACTCCTCCTTTTCTCTTCAACGAACTTACCAATAATATTTCTAACAAACTGAAAGCAAGATAACATGATTTTTTGGTTTGATACTAAGATTACTTTTACTCGTAGGGGCGAAGAACCCATGCAATATGGTATGCAGGACTAAGCACTGGCATCTAGACGACTACTATGCTTGGGGAGTTCCTCTTGCTTTCTTCTATCTTACTCGCTTCTCGGAGCTTCTTCTTCACAAACCTGGAGAAGGAATCCTACTTGGCGTTTTGGCTACTCTTTTGTCACCACTAGTAAGAATATTTCATTTACTGACATGTCCTGTTTAGTTCTTCCTAATCTCCAGTTCTGTGTCTCCAGTCTCCAACTAATTAGCCTCTTTTTATGTAACTTCAGACATGGCTTATATCTAAGTTTGCTGAGAGCTACTATAAATGGGCGATTCCTATGAAAAAATTTGACATGGTACCAGACATGAGCTTCTTTCATGACATACTTTCTTGTATGACTGCACTGCTGCCAAAAAAGTTTTATGATAAAGTGGAAGAAGGGAGCATTGTTCTAAAGAAATCCAAAACCTTCAGTTTCTGTAAGGATGGGGTGATCATTGATGGTGCAACCGAACCTATAGAGGCTGATGTTGTAATCTTTGCGACTGGATACAAGGGTGACCAAAAGCTTAGGGACATCTTTGTATCGCCTTCCTTTCAAACGATTGCAGCGGGTTCATCGACTACGACGGTCCCTCTCTACAGGTTCATATATATATTTCTTTCAAAATATCAGATACTTAGATATATTAATTATGCTTTTTGATGAAGCTTTTTCTTTTTGAAATTGTGTTGCATAAAACTAATACAGCTGCTAGCTCAGCGAGTGAGAGGTCTCATATTCAAATTAAGCTTCATGGTGAATGACCTCCATGTTCTCTTTTCTTTTGTGGAAAAAAAAAGAAAGAAGAAGAAAAAAACATAGTTTCTGCATAAGCATCCCCATTTTTATTTTTCATGGACATGGCCTAGACGTTTGGAGTGCATCTAATTTTGATTATTTTTCTAGCAAAAGTTTTTTTTTTTTTTCATTTTTGTTGAAGTAAAAACTGATGAAGGTTATTAATTTGATAGGGAATGCATTCATCCTCGGATTCCGCAATTGGCTATTCTCGGGTACTCGGAGAGCTTGGCAAATCTATATACATCGGAGTTGTGTTCCAAATGGCTGATACATTTCCTTGATGGTGGTTTCCGACTGCCGAGCATAGGATCGATGGAAGAGAATGTGAAGGAATGGGAGAAGTTCATGAAGAGATACTCTCGGGATAAATTCCGGAGGTCGTGCATCGGATTTCTGCACATTTGGTACAATGATCAGCTGTGCCGAGACATGGGATGCAATCCAAAGAGGAAGAAGGGGTTCCTGGCAAATTGGTTCCTTCCTTATGGTCCTTCAGACTATGCTAATCTTCAATTCGAAGCCAAATGAGAGTGTTTTCTATTGTAAGATTAGCAGTACTTTGCTTACTCTCTCTATCCCATTCCGTGTGAAGTATTAACTGTTTGATTATGTAAACTTATTTCACTATGAGGAGATAGTATACAAAATCTATGGTGGATCCAAATTGTTTGCACTCATAAGATCCAAGGAATTATTAAGAAATCCCATGGGTTGGCCCGGGGTCATTATGGTGACTGGCCTGAGTCCAGAAGGCCTTATTTTCCTGGATCCTACAAGAATTTTCCTTTTTAATATCAGTGTGTTTCACTTTTGTTTTCTTTCTTTCTGTCTATCTTTTTTTTAAGGAATATATTCTTGTTATTAAACAAGCCAAAAACTATCCATGATTGCGAATTAGTTTATCCAAAGGAACCCAGCGCATCCATCCATGCTGATTTACGGACAACCGGCAGCAGCCAGAGGGACAATGGTAGCCTGCATACGAGCCAGGATTTATTTGTTGGATATCTCTAGATGGCTGCAAGAAAAAACAAGACGTGTGAATGGAATGAAGAAGAGCTCACTGAATCCTTTCATTCAGTGTAACTTGTTTCTTTTCTTGGAAAAAAGAAAATATATATATGGTGATGATACATCATCATTGCTTCTTGCACAATCCAATCTTTTACGCGCGCGCGCGCACACACGTATGTATGTACATATGTATGCATGCACGCATGCATGTTTATATGGATGGCAGATTTTGGAATACTTTGAGATTTGTGTGGTAGATAATCAAAAGATAATTTGTGTGAAAGAAGATGAATCTTTTTGCATGAAAGGTACAGTCCCTATAACCTCAACCATCTAACCATTCCATCCATCATGTCATTTGAATCTATCCTATTCATTCTTATCTGTAGATGACTCAAAAGAGAACTTATGACCTTGAAGATAGGGAAGGAATCACTTTAAAACCGACTCTTTCAACTAGACCACCCACTTTGCCTTATCCACCTACCGGTTGGTATACGTAAGGGCAACTCTATATGATTGGTTGCTTAATTCGCTACACAACCAATATTTAATTGCTATTAATTATATGCCATATAGTGAACGAGGACAAAAGAAGAGGGAGAAAATTAAACAGCACCTTTCAAATCATGCATATAGCCATATTTCTATCATATTACTATTTTTTTTTGGAATTTACAGAACTTTCAACACGCATGGACGTCAGTGTTTTTTTCTAAGAGAAAAAAAAAACATATGCATAATTTTCAATTATGTGATTGCATCATGTAGATCAATGACCAGACCTTTGGGACAACAAATTAAAGCATGGGGACAGGGTCATTGTCAATTGGAACGAAAGATTTTGTTTATTTGATGGTATACGCAAATGGGATGGAGACATGATCAGCTTCATTAAGATGGATTGAAGTAGATGGGTCGCATAAAGGTGGCGAGGTGGAGACGCCATATAATATTTACAGACAAGCATAATGCATTACGTTTCATAGTAACTAGGTAAAATTTCTAAATCCAATTCAACTAGCATCAAAGGTTGGGTTGCTGCTCAAGTAAAGACAGGGCCCTAAACAAAATACAGTATGGTCTGCCATGAAAATCTTTAGATCTAATTTCCTGTGCAAGGTTTTCTTGTTATCCACCGAGCAACATATTAGTTGTTTAAATAGGATTTGTTATCAACTCCAATGTAGTCGTGGAAATAAGTAGTGATGCTTAAGATGCACCCTTGATTATTTCCTTCTATCTTATGGACTATTTCCTTCTATCTTAATCAATGATTCCAAGAACAAATTTAAAAAAATAATGAATTCAGCAAAATACTATCAGTCCATGCCAATTAATTAAAGCTTCCCACGTAGCCAAGCTACGATAACCCCAACAATTTCCTGCAAAACTATAGATCTCTTACTACGTCTTCCATAAAAAAGGAACCGGAAAACTTCCTCTTGTAAAAAAGACATGTAACATGCTGGCTGGCAGAATGGAGGACCTACTTATCTCTTGTCAGCCAAGGGGGCCAATGGCGGTGTGCATTCGGAGCCATGAGGCCAGATGCAATGGTAGAGAAGCTAGCAAATTCATCAAAAATTCAGAAAAAGCCACATCTTTATCAGAAGTCCCATGGCAAGAAGCATTTGATTCTTCTTGAACCTATATCTCAATCTAAATGGTCGGCCCGCAAGTTTCCATAAACTTTGTACCCTGTAGCGTGGGAAGAATAAGTCACCAATAGAAAGATCATCATGATATGTTTACCACGTATGGTTGGAAAGAAATGCTCATATTTTTTTTGAAAAAAACAAATGCTCCATTAATTTATACAAACAATTGTGTCTTACATTGCTCCACTTATGTATAAGACTTGATTTTTTATATCTTTTCTTCTACTAATTAATTTTTATACGGCCAAGCAATCATCGTGATGTGTTGGCACATATAGTTGGAAAGAAACGCTTGTCTTCTTTTAGGAAAAAGATGCTCCATTAAAATATACAACCCTCCAAAAAATTTTCAAATGTTCCAAAAATAAGAAATGAAGGGAAAGTCGTCAAACAATTTTGCCTGGTCTACTTATGCATAAGACTTGATTCCTTATATCTTCTCTTCCACTTAATTTTTGTACATAAATTTTATACTTACTAAATTAGAAAAAGTATTTTGCCTCCCTTTTTTTCCTTCAAAAATAAAAAAAATAAACTAATAAAAGTTATAATTTTTCAAAAAAATTATAATTCATTTAGATAAAAGTAAATAAAAGAGAGACAAGACTACCGGAAATTAGCAAAAATAATATTATGGTTAATAATCTGCATTTGTTATTATGTTATATCACATAAAGGTTTTCTGAACTACTCATAACTTAATCATAAGATTTGTGTACAAATTCATTAAGCCCTTCAGCTTAATTGCTCGACGGTTGGACTGATCCACCGCAGCCAATAATTTCTCAGCAGGCCCGAGTCTAATGCGTCACGGGCCACGAAATCCCGCCGACCCACTCAAAAGTAAGAAGAAAAAGGCACACCCAATGGAAAATTAGAGTGGAAAGACAGACCCTGGCCTCTTATATATTCATTCTCAGCCATTGCGCAAGAAGAGAGAGAGAGAGAGAAGGATGGAGAAGAAGAGGGTGGGCATAGTGGGGGCGGGCATCAGTGGTCTGGTGGCGTGCAAGAACGCGTTGGAGAAAGGCTTCTTGCCGACCGTCTTCGAGGCCGAGGCCGGCATGGGGGGAGTATGGGCGCGCACGCTGGACTCCACGAAGCTCCAGTCGCCGCGGCCGATCTACGAGTTCACGGACTTCCCGTGGCCCGCAAGCGTGACGGAGGAGTCCCCGGACCACCGGCAGATCATGGAGTACCTGAGCTCGTACGCCAGCCACTTCGACCTCCTTAGATACATCGAGTTCAAGGCGCGGGTGGTGGAAGTCGAGTACGTCGGGGCAAAGGAGGAGGAGATCATGGCGTGGGAGCTGTGGGCCGGAGACGGCACGGCGTTTGGCGGCGGCGGGAGGGGGGAGTGGCACGTGTCAGTGCAGAACGGGGAGGATGGTTCCACAGAGGTAAGGCACAGGATTCCTCTTAATTCTCCCGTGAACTGAACTGAGACCGCACGAGTTCATGCAGCACGGTCTTACGTAGCCGACGATCGCGAGCTCCGTACCGGCCCCGAGGAGCCATGCCTCCCCGGCCTCATCCCAATTACGGGAGTTCGGGCAGAGGAACGCGTTTTCCACTGCACCGATCGATTCCTTTTTTTTCTTTCTTTTTTTTCTTCTTTCAAATTTGAGTTTGAATTGCCAATTGCGAGACAAACCCATTTTTGGGATTCTCACATGCCATCACATGCATACCTAACTGACTTGCCGTAGTTGTTTTCCCTTCGTATTTGGAGGGTCGGGGTTGTATCTTTCGTGCTTATAAATGATTCACCTTCCTTCACCCAAATCCACCATTAGATCACCTACTATACAGATCTCAAAGCACTCCAAACTCCATCCAAAGCTATCCGCAGATGGATGATCCAACAGTGGATTTGCATAGGAAGATGAAAGATGTACCTCGACCCATGTTTGAATTGGAGAGGTCCATTTTAGGTTTATTAAAAAAACATATTATGCAACACAAGAAGTTGCACATAGCCTCTAATCCTCTTTGATAATTCAAGTGTGCAATTCAATCGTCCGTAATCTATGCATGAGCTAACTCTAAAAGATGAGGCCTTGAATCATCTCCATCATTCTCGAAAGATTTTTTGGGCTGAGCATGTTTTTGCTTCTTCGCCATTGTGTAGTCTAGTGATTTAGCTGTTGTGCCCATCCATGTGTTTGAATTAGAGAGGTCTAGTGCATATCATATCATTTGTACTTGCAGAGCTAATGCCTTTATTTGCAACTTTGAGGTCATCATAGCGAACGCAGCCACCGAGAAGATAAAACCAGTTTTAGATCTGAATAGACAATTTGTGCAATTGCGATTTTCTTGGAAACAATTTCGTGCAAATATGAAATCAAATGCATGAGCGTGGCCTCTAACTCAATGTATCGGTTCCTGATTACCAGACATACCAGGTGGATTTTTTGATCCTTTGCGTTGGGCGATTCAGCGGCACACCGAATATCCCCACATTTCCGGCAGGCAAGGGTCCTGAAGCGTTTGATGGAAAGGTGATGCACTCCAGGGACTACTCCAATATGGGCAGCGCTCGCGCCGCTGAACTCGTCAAAGGAAAACGAGTCACGGTGGTAGGATTCCTAAAGTCGGCTTTGGACATTATAGCAGAGTGCGCGAATGCAAATGGTACAGGATGCAGAGTTTTCTATATGATACACTCCTCAGCACACTCACAGCAAAACCTATAGGGATTATAATGTTTGAATCTCTGCTTTATTTACTTGTAGGGGTGGAGCATCCATGCACTGTGATATGTAGGACTAAGCGTTGGAATATGGATGGCTTCTCTGTTTGGGGAATCCCTATAGCTTACTTCTATTTCAGTCGATTCTCGGAGCTCCTTGTTCACAAGCCTGGTGAAGGACTTCTGCTTTGTTTATTGGCCATGCTGCTGTCGCCTCTTGTAATGAAATTGGAATATGCTTCTTAATTTTTCATGTTAGTTTTCCCTTCACAGTCCTTGAGCAATTAATGTTTGCTTGTCTGATTTCAGAGATGGCTGTTCTCTAAATTTTGTGAGAGCTACTATAGATGGGCAATTCCTATGAAGAAGTATGGCATGGTGCCGGAGCATAGTTTCTTCCAAGCAATGGTTTCTTGTTTGGTTGCAATACTGCCGGACAAGTTCTATGATAGAGTGGAGGAAGGGAGCATTGTTCTAAAGCCAACAAAATCCTTTAGCTTCTGTAAGAATGGGGTGATCATCGAAGGTGAAGCAACACCTATAGAGACTGATATACTGATCTTTGCCACTGGATTCAAGGCTGATCAGAAGCTTAGAGACATCTTTACGTCACCTTTCTTTCAAAAGATTGTAGCCGGTTCATCAACTACGACGGTCCCTCTCTATAGGTTTGTATATTTCCTTCTAAATATTGAGCGCTACAAAATTTAACATGAGCTTGAATTAGCTTGAGTTGGTGGACTAGCATATTGATCCAATTTTATCATGTCTCCAATTTTATAAAATTTTAACTCTTATGTGAAATGTTAAATCAAAAGTAATAGTAGTGCTCTATAATCGACGACCTTAGTGGTTGAGTTGGTAAAGTTGCTCTGTATTCGATACTAGTGATTTAGTTTTGATATGGTGCTCGCCCTAATTTTAGCTAGTTAAAAAGAGAGCCTAGAGTGATGGAATGCCTTGCTTAAGATGGTTGCTGCATTGACCTCATCTCATGTTTTAAGTGCATCGAAGTTTAATGGAAGTTATTTTAACTTTGACAGGGAGTGCATCCACCCCCGGATTCCACAATTGGCAATCGTTGGTTACTCGGAGAGCTTTACAAACTTACATACATCGGAGTTGAGATCTAAGTGGCTGTTTCATTTCCTCGACGGCGGTTTTCGACTGCCTAGCATAAGAGAAATGGAAAAGAATGTGGTAGAATGGGAGAAGTTCATGAGGCGATATTCTCGTGAGTATTACCGGCGATCGAGTATCGGAACTCTCCACATTTGGTACAATGATCAGTTGTGCCGAGACATGGGATGCAACCCAAGAAGGAAGAAGGGGTTCTTGGCTGACTTGTTCCTTCCTTATGGACCTACAGATTACGCGGATCTTCACCCTACAAAATAAGTGTTTTCTGCCATGACACATGCATGGTGTGGCCTTGTTCTCGAGGTGATCAAAGGTCCTAGTTCTATTAATGTAATGTGGTTAGGCTTCAGACATGGTCTGATTTCCTGTTATTGTATCTATCTATTATCAAATATGCATGTATGTTGAAGCTGCCCACATGCACTGGAAGCCGACATGTGAAACTTACTGAGGAATGCATCCCAACCAATTCCTGCTACTCTGGGATGATTAACTTAGCTTCTTTAAATCAAAAACAGATTCGCCTCATGTTCTGTTTGGGCAATACAGCAAGATTTGTGGATTCAGCAATCTATTTGGGATTTGATAAGTTGATAAGTTACCACATATGCCAAGAACTAGTTTATTATATATGTAGCACAGAAAGCTTTGAGTTCAAATCATGATGTTAATTAGGTTTGGAGTGTCATGATGCATTGACTTTTGGCATCATTATCATTATTTATTATTATTATACTTATCATCATCATTATTACCATATCTGATGGATGAGCACACGCTCTAGTGAAACCCATTCAAACCGAAAACTTCACCAATTCATCTAGGAACAGTGGAGTCCCACCAACTAAAAAAATCTTTAAATTTTTTTCTTTCTCCAAGAGTTCTAGTAGCAAGTTGGGGAGCCAAATCCATATACTATGGCACATCGGATTGAGTCCCTACTAGGTTGAAATTTGATTCTTAACTTCTTCCGAAGGTAGATCAAAGAGTGTCAATCCTTCAGAGAGCGACGAGACATGGACGTCTTTCTCCAAGTTCGAAACAGCTCGCACCTCACGTTACACAAAGCCAAGAAGAAAGTCTCTTTCAAGAAACTTAAATAAGAGAGCAGCTTCCGTCGAAAACACCCCAACGTAATCGAACTGAGCTTCATCTGTCGCCTTCGAAGTCTTCCATCGAAAGCACCAGACACCCGGGCCACGGAGATATGGAGGAGGTCCCCAGCTCCTCTCCCCTAGTCGGTGGAGTCGGTACAAAATCTGCTACATTTGTTGAGAGTTTCCATGTGGAGTCCTAGCTCAGTTGAGACAGGGGTCCTTAGAGCATACCTGGCCTACCATATTTGGTTGGACAGGAATGCAGCATTGTTTGAGGGCAGGAGATCCTCTCTGAGGATGGTGGTGGACAGAGCAGTGTTTTAGGCCGGAAAAATCGTCTCATGTGCCGCTATGTTCTCTCTTGGGATGGCCGAGGATATCTGGGGTACTCACTTCGTTGTTACAGCGCCCAAGTTCGTTCTTGTTTCTTGGGTACCCCCATCTCCTGATCATCTCAAGGTCAATTTCGACGGCACCGTGGTGGTGAACGGGAGGTCCAGAGGTGTCGAATTCGTGATCAGAGACCACTACGATAGACTGGTTGCAGCAAGGGGCACCGCACGCATGGACTCACGGTGATCGGGGCAGAGGTTCGGACTGCCTGGGAAGATATATCATATGCGAGACAGGTGCTTGGTTCCGAACGGGTATATATCGAGGGGGACTCCTCCATAGTGATCGACTAGATACGAGGTGCGAACAGGTATGGAGATGGTCATCCACTTATTCGTGAGACTCGCAGGTTGGTTATAGAGCTGGAGGAGTATCAAGCAGTGCATGTATTTCGGAAGGCGAACAGGGTAACAGACTGGGTCGCCTCCTATGTTGCACGGCATTCTGGAGAGCTCCTATAGACGTCTATAGTAGAGCTCACGCCCTCATTATATTTTTTGCTTTCTTCAAACTTGGCAGGATGTACTCACGTTAGAACTATATGCATTACCGTTTTTACTATTAAATAATAATAATAATAATAATAATAATAATAATAATAATTAAAGAAGAAGAAGGAGCAGCAGCAGCATCATGAGGAGGCACCCTGGACCACCTGTGGCCAAAATTTTCCTGCTCCTGTTTCTTGGAACCATGCAAAGATCCCATGGAGGCGAGACATTCGCCCAGATCCGATCACTTCGATGCACCCAGCAAAGAAGCTCTCATCGGATATGGCCGATTTTTCTTCTGCCGACATGCTCGCAGAAACTATCACGGCGGTTTTATATGGGAGGTCAGCGGCCCCGTTAAGATCCTGGTTTGACCCCTGTAATAAGCGGCAGAATTCGTAAGACGCAAACCAAACACCAAACAACACGGACATTTCCGACGAATCAGGGTCAGCGCCCACATCCCTGGTTCTGGTTGGTGGGCCCGGCATATAACCTAAAATTTTCGGACACTAAACCCGATTTTTCAGCACCATACGTCGAACTTCGCGCCGCGCTCAAAAATTACCGTCGCACCGCCTTCCGGGTCAAACGGTCATTGACGACGGGAAAAATCCCAAAAAGATAAAACCAAAAAAAATAAGCAGGGTGGAAAACAACAAGGATAAAAAAAAAAAGCTGGCAAGAAGAAGAAAAGGAGTAGAAGAGGAAAGAGGGGAGGAAAAGAATCGAGAGCTTTCTCTCTCTGTCCCTCTCTCTCTTCGCCCGAATGGGCTTCCTTCTTCTACCTCTCTATTTCTTATCCCTCCTCCTTATCGTCTTCTCCGCCGCTGTCCATGGTGCCAATTCCTCCGCCTCTTCTATGACCCCGATCCCTCGCGATCTCTACCATTCGAGGTATCTTTCGCCAGATCTATCTCCGTGTTTTCTCCCTGAGTTTTACGAGATCTTTACTGGGTTTTATGTTTGAATTTTTGATAGGAGAGTCGTTAATTTGGTTTCGATTCGTTTAATGTTTCTTGAAGTTTTAATTGGAGTGGTGAAGCAAAAATAGGGGTTGACATTGGTTTTGAAGGCCATGCTGTGAAGAAATTCGAAGAAATTCTTTATCTTCGCTTTTGCGACCAAATCAGATTGCTTTCTTTATCCGACTCTCGAGTTGCTTTCCTGCATTTGCTGAACTAGACGGAAGTGTAATAGAAATTAGCGAGATTTGAAATGGGCATCAAAATAAATATACAAAGAAATCATTTTCTTCCCTAATTGTAATAATTAAGTTTGTTCTTCTGATTCATCCAATGGACCCTTGGTTCTAATTTTGTTTTTTTAATATTAGGCTTCACCAAGAGGAATTTTATTGTAGCTTGAGAACTTCTGACTTTTTGGGAATCCTGATTCTTGGTTTCTCTTTTTTTTTTTGGTTACGGATTTTCTTTCTTTTTTTTGGGAAAATAGGTGGAGTTGCTATGATTCTTTTCCTTACTGTTCTTTTCTAACTTTCCAGTGGTGCTTTGTTGAATGAGATCGAGGCCTTGGCGAGTCGGCATCCAGATGTGTTAACTGTGAGTGGGTTAGCTTATGTTTTCTTTTATCAATGTTCCCTCGATTTATTTATTTGTAATTTACATCCCATTTTGGCCTATATCCCATAGATGGAAAAAATGAGGGCAGACAATAAGGGATATGCAGCAGAGATTGTAGTGATCACATACAATCATGTAAAGAAGCAGACAAATAACAAATCGAAGTTCCGGATTCTTCTGGTGAGTCTTCTCATGCTTCATTAGAGAGAACGTGGGTGGTCTCAAATGATGCTAGAATTGCGTGATGCTAAGCAAATGATGCTATTCGATGTCTTAATATCAGAAAAGAATTTCCATGTTTTCTTCAGAAGTAAAGAAGGGATTCCTTCTGATGCTAATCATTTTACATGCATCAAAGTAGAGATAGTCAGTTGCTTTTTTCTGGATAATGCAGTGAATAGTTGTTAGTACCTTAGTACAATTGCTTGATGATTTCCTCCAGATTTTAATGGCTTGCACTTTTGACAGAACATTCCCTTGTCTTCCAGAGCTTTGGACAGCATGGGAGGGAGCTTATTACCTCTGAAGTCGCATTGCATCTACTTTCAGTTCTAGCTAAAGAGCAAAAGATGCTCAGCATGCAACCGACATCCTTTAACAAAATATTGGAAAATATTGTCATTAAGGTAAGATCATAGCAGCTACTTTAGTTTGTGTTCCTCTTTTCTCCCTTTTTTGATGAACAATAGTTTATGTTCTTTATCACAAGGCATTAGTGCTATTCACCCTGCATTCTAATTTCAAACCTCCACTTCTAGCATAGGCAATCACATGTTGATTAAATCTCTACAGTCATCTATCATTTGGAATTCATTTATGGCATGAGCAAGCATATACACTTTTGTCTCAAGGCAGTTCGTCTATCCATTGGTCTAAAATGGGAGTTGTCAAATACCTTTGAACCCCCCCAACCCCCTAAAAAAGGAACAAACTAAAAGGGAGAAAAAGAAAAAGGTAAAGAGAGACCAAAGGAGTTTTTCTCTTCAGTCTGGGGAGGGCATCCGAGAGGGTTGCACTGAACCCATCATAACTGAATCTGGAGTGACTAATGTAACATTTCTAGGATAAACTTCTCATTCATCACCACTTATGTATCATGCCTATGTTATTAAAAGCCTCACAAAGAAAGATCATGAAAAGCGGCTTCAACTTCAAAGCATCACTAATCTTCATAGAAATCAATTCATATCTTAAAATAGTTTCAAACATGACCTCCTGACAATGAAAACCAACAACCTGGCAAATTATATAAAAAAAGAAAAAAATCCAATAACATTCTGGAACAGAAAAGTTGATGTAACTTAAAGTTGTATCGATTAGTTATATGATTAGATTTGGAACTTCTTAATAACTCAACATTATTGCATTATGCATAAGATATCAGTACTAAGCATCAAGTAGATCGTGGTTTGGTGCATTTTATTAGTGTTTGAAAACTCAATTTCCATTTTGACCCAACCAATCGCTGTGGGTTTTCGCAAGGTAGGGTCTTCATGGTTTGTGATATAACTTGAGCAGTACTAGTTGAAAATTAATATGAGAAAACCATTAACAAAATCAGGGGAAAATCCAGAAATAGTAGTACAAGATAACAAATGAAACATGATTTTACAATTATATTCTTTGGATTTTGAGTATTTTAGGTAGTACGATTTCGGTAGTTTTGCACTATAGCAGTCAAAAAGAGAAAAAGCAACTGAACAGCCATTTTTGAGTGTAATGTGCTATTTTATTAACTGATGCTTCATATTTGCATAAATTATGAAACTTGAGTTCTAGTATAGCCAAGCTTATGTCAAAAAGTCTGTTTTCCTTTTATTCTCTTTGGAACTTGGAAGTCAGCAACAATTTCCTCCTATTATTCCACATGATTGCTTCTTTCTTTTGGAAGATAGAGATGAAAGGCTTTCCAAGAAACTTGCAATGACTTTGCTTTGAATTTGATAGGTGGTTCCAATGGAAAATCTGAATGGTCGCAAACTTGTTGAGGGAGGGGAGCTTTGTGAGAGAAGAAATGGTCATTTAAAATATAATCACTTGTATTTTTAGCTTATAGTTTGCCTATTTTCAGTTTTGCTAAAGTTTTGACTGTCACCAGGAAGAGGAGTTGATCTCAACAGAAATTGGAGTGTGGACTGGGGGAAAAAGGAGAAGGTCAGTTCTCTGGTATATTGTTCTTCCAGTACTTGATTCGGAGTTATTTTCATCTTTGTTTAGCATTTACCAATCTTCTTAAATCAATTATTCTCCATTTTATTTAACTAATGCATACTGGACAGACCTTAGGAAATTATATACATGACACCGATTGAACTAATTTATGACCGTGACTCTAATAACGGTGAAAGATGTACAGACTCCATTATAATTGAAATACAGTGTTGAGAAACTGTGCAGCCTTGGCACACACAATGCAATAGGTTGGTGAGTTGGTCTATGAAGGATTAGCCGAGATAGAAGATGTACAGGTCAATGGATGAGTAATATAACATAAGCATGCTTGTCTTGTTTTACTTGCAAAACTTATTTCAGCTGCATATATTAGTGAAATGCAAATTTATGATAATTTGGCAAATCCTAGTGTAATTTTGAAATAAAGTCTCATTTTTAACTATCTATGTCAAAATTTGATGTCTTACTTCTAACATTTGTTTGTTTTTCCAGGACTATGATCCATATGAAGAAAATCCTGGAATTGCCCCTTTTAGTGAGCCTGAGGCTCAAATAATGCGGAAGCTCGCCAAATCATTTGAACCACATATTTGGGTGAATGTACACTCTGGAATGGAGGTAGATTCTTAACTCATTTCATCTTTTATTTTTTGTAAGGCTCCATTTGAATAGGCTATCTTAAAATTCAATTACAATGAATTTTTTGATTGCGAACATAATGTATGTCTAAGTTGTCTCACTTAGCATCGCTATGTGCGAAGATTTGAATTTCTAAACTAATGGCATGGACTATGTCAATATTTTGTTAGACTTGGTTTTTGATTATAAAGTAAGGAATACCATACTTCTTTTTATCTACTAGTGCTTCTCTGTTAGTATTTTCAGTCATTTGCCTAAGCAAGGAAGTTGTTTCCATTGTTAAGTGGCCTGGTATGAAGCTGAGTTGGTTTCTGAAACTAGCTCTTTTTAACATAATGAAGACTAAATATCAATGAAGATTGATGGACAAGAGATACCACAAAGTGACCAATTTTGTTGTTTAGGATCTATTATACAAAATAAAGAAGAGAGAAATGAAGATATATGTAGCAGAACTAGAGCTGGTTGGATGAAGTGGAGAGGTGTATCTAGAATATCATATAATAGACACATGTCTCAGAGATCTGAGAAAAAGTTTATAGAACAACGGTAGGACTTGCAATGTTGTATGGATTAGAGTGCTAGGCCATGACGAAAGCATATGAAAACAAATTTAGTCTGCCAAAGCTGAGAATATTAAGATCAATATGTGGTAAAACTAAGACGGATAGATTAAGAAACTTGGAAAATCTATATGGTTTGCAAAAATTAAGGACAAGGTGATGAAAAATTGATTGAGATGGTCTGAACATGTACAACGAAAATTTGAAGGGGCTCATTTAAGGAGAGGTACTTTAGTTTGTCTTGAAGGTTGTGAGAAAAGAAGGGTAAGACTTAAATTAATATGGATGGAGGTTGTGAGGAAGATATGGAGAAACTTGAAATAACATTAGAGGTAGTCCTAGATGGAAATACTTGGCATGACTCCAAATAGTTGGGAAAGGCTAGATAATCATGATATATATTAATAGGAACACGAAACTTCTGCACTCATCTGGCATTTTCCTATATTTCATGATTTCATTGGATAATTAACAAAATTAATGTGTCTTCTTCTCTTATCAGTGTTCATATACACCTGTTCTTATTTAATACATCCCTAATACCTCCCCTATATGTATTATTTCTGAAGCGACCCCTACTTATTCCAGATAACTTATGTACTAAGTCATTGCTCTAACAAATGATTGATCTGCTAATCTTTATATCTCTTTTTGCCTATCTGCATGAAGGGATGGAAGATTTTATCTTATTCCCCTGCTCTATCAGTTGTTGTCAAATACCCTAATATTGCAGGTTCCTCCTTTCATTTAATTCAATCTGTCAAGTTTGGAGTTTCTGCATAATAGGCAACCTTGTGCTGATGGAAAAGATGCTCGCTTGTAGAGGTGGATAAATGGAGCAGACAAAATAAAGGGCTTCCATTTCATAAATTCCCATGTAATTACATAACAGCGAGCATTTGATAATATGGTGATATCCCTCAATAATCAAAAGCTTATCATAGCACGAATATGCAATAATAATTGTCCTCATATAAGTTGTAGACTGTATAAGAAGTAGCTAGATTGGTGTGGCATTGATATAGCTTTGACGAGTCATGTGATACTAGAGAAGCAAAGAAAAGTGATAGAGCAGGGTTTAGGGAAGCAATGACAAAAATAAAGGAAATAGTTTAGTGCTAATCAATCAATGTAAATAGAAAAGCATGATAGGAAGAGGGATGTGCTGGCAATATGGCTCTGATATCCCACCTAACATGAATGAAAGCTGACCCCAACATCTTGGATTTGGGCCACGGGAAAAACAAGCTTGGTAGCCGGATAGGGTCGTGTTGGATCCCAAATTTGAACACCTGAAGTGTTATTGTGTTGGGTTCGGGTTAAGCTAATCAGTACCTGAAAAATCAAAACCCATTTATATGCACATACAGTGCTTCACACCAAATGTTAAATCTTTATCAAAAGATTTAATAACTCCAAATTGATAAGGGCCTTGTTGGCAAAATCCTGGTAGAATAGGTGGAGAGAGTGCGCTAGGAGGGAGAAAAGAAGGGAGCGGGAGAAGGGCTCCCATACGAGGGGTCACAAGCCCAATCCTGGCAGGATTGAAAAAAGACTTTTGCCCTCTCCCACTCACCCTCGCACCCCTCCCCCCTCTTTTTTTTTTTTCTCCCAAAAACACTCTTCCCCGCTAATCCTGTCAAATCCAGTGGGAACTTCCCAAACAAGCCTGAATATTTTATCAATATCTGTTAATCATGATGCACCACTAGACATGCCAAAAAATCAATCATCTCATGTTTTGACAGTCTGCTACCTATACATCAAATTGGTGCAAAAAGTGGACTCTTGCAACTATACTAATGTGCCAAAATACATGATAGGATATATGAACACATATTTCGATAGAAAAACAACATATCATGCCCTTAAAGCTGTCTGTTTTTCATCCATTTGATAAGTAGGCTAGAGACCTTCAAAACATGTGGTTTTTGGGTTCTAGGCATTTTTGGAGGTCTAGATCAATGCCAATAGCATAAATCTTCTATTTGAACAACCCATCATTTTTCCTTTGAAATCTTTGATCTTTTTACCAATGTTTGGTTTGCCATAAAAAAAGATCTTTTTACCAAATACATAAACTTGATCCTGCAGTCTATGTGTATATCTGTGAGTGTTTATCCTTTCAGCTGTGAAAAAATTGATAGGTTAAACAATCAAATCCACCTTCCTTTTCCTCTAGTCCGAGTGTTCTGCCTGGTGTTGATTCCCACTGCTTGTGGTGTAACAGTTTAAGTTCATGAATTAGGTTAAATAGTGTGTAAATGTGCTGAAATAGATAGTGTGGGCATCTTTGTTTTCATTTCTTCTCTGCTTCATTCTTAATTGTTTGGTTCCAGGCTTTGTTTATGCCATATGATCACAAGAATTCTACACCGAATGGACTCACATCGCGCTTAATGAGGTCAATGTTACAAGACTTGAATCATCGTTACTTTCAAGACAAATGCTTGGTTGGTTCTGGTGGGGGCTCTGTTGGGTTTGTACCATAACTGAGCAATATTACCAATAGAAATCAAAGAATTCCAAAAAATACGACTATTGAACTAACTAATTTTCAGGTATCTTGCGCATGGAACAACAACTGACTACATGTATGACATTGCCAAGGTTCCAATGGCTTTCACTTTTGAGGCAAGTTAGCAATTATTTTCAGCAATCACCAAATTCACGTAAATCATTCAGAGTGAAGGATTTTGTTGACCTTTTCAATGAGCAGATTTATGGAGACCTGTCAGCCTCTTCCAAAGACTGCTTCAAAATGTTCAATCCAGTAGATAAAGTTACATTCAATGTATGTAATTTGGAAAAGATTATTACTTTTTTATTTTTAGATGTGATATTAGAATATTTATGCAATGCTATTTTGGCTTCCAGAGAGTTCTCAACAAATGGGTTGCAACATTCCTCATGCTTTTTGAGATGGTGCCCAGCCGGCTACACAGTATCCATCTGGCAGTCTCTTCAGTCAAGTTGGTCCCTATAGGTGGTAACGTAGTAGATGGAAGCTTGATAGGTGATAGCAGGGAAAGCAAGAAAATTGAGGGCCTCGAACTTGGGATGCAAGAATTAAGAACTTATTTCAGGCTATTCTTGCTATCTTCAGTCTTATTGATGTTCATGTTTTGTTCAAGGATATCAAAGAGTAAATGTAGACCGGCATGCCCGAACCTTGCAATTTGAATTTGAATAGGGGCAAGTCATCAGTTTATCATTTTCATCAGTTGCTTCTAGATTAATGCCTTCTGCAAGAAATGCATGGACTGGAACAGCTCTGATGGCATTACATCAAAGGTATGGACCAGAAGACGACCTTTTCTAACGCATGATGTATGTTCAGCCAATGCTTAATTATTTTGATAATATCGTAGGAGGTTCAGTCGAATCTTGAATAGCCAGTTTTTCAACATGTTAGAATATAATGTGGCAGAGAGGATCCTGTGGTGATGGTTCATGCAAGATGAATTAGGTGGGGCTGAAGCTGTAGAGGTACTAGATGCATGCAAGATAGATGGTGCTTGCAATGCTTGGCTGGGTGAACAGCTAAGCGACTGACCGATTGTTTTTTTCGTGAGCAATCTTTCACATTGTGCTTGCAATCCTTGCGACCTGTCAGACGGGAGGCTTGTGATATTGCAAGCTATTTTGTTCTTGCAAACTATTTTGTTTTGACCCTTTATAAATATGTAATTGATTGACTTCTACCACCAGAATTTATGTATGTTTTTTGTTACATATCTTTCATTAGTTCATGCGTATTACAAAAAGTGAGCATAATAATGCATGATTTTATTATGAGAAAATCCAAACTCCTCTCACGGCAACCTTTGAGGTAATAAATTTCTTGGTAATATTATCAAGCAAGACTCAAAAAATTCGTCCATCTAATGTAGGTTTTAAAAGATGGAATCTGTTGCTGGAATTTTTCTTTGCACGACAGCATAGTTCCAACCGAGCTGAGCAGAGAAAGCGACTGCATCCTTCATGAGGTATTGTCCGCTTTGGGGTTCAACGCGCTCCTCACGATTTTGCCCTTTAAAAGGCGCCTTGTGAGGAAAAAACTTTTGCCCTCCATTTAAGGCACAGATCTTTCCGCTACTTAGTCGATATAGGACTAAATTCGGACCCTCCCACAACACAGCCCCTCTAGCGAGAAGGTCCTGGGCCAGGTTTTTCCCGACGCAGCCCCCCAGTCCTCATGGGGGGAGGGTGCCCCTTCCCGGCACGCCATCTGTTGCCAGTATTTTTTCCTGCATGAACCTCAGAGCGGACAATACCTCGTGAGGGACGCATTCGCTTTCTCTGCGCGGCTCGGTTGGGACTATGCTGTTGTGCAGGAAAAAATTCCGGCAACAGATGGCGCGCCAGGTAGGGGTACCCCCCGAGGACTGAAGGGCTGCGTCGGGAAAAACCTGCCCAGGACCTTTCCGCTAGGTGGCTGTGTTGTGGGATGGCCTGAATTTAGTTCCATATTGACCAAGTAGCGGAAAGGTCTGCGCCTTAAATGGAGGGCAAAAATTCTTTCCTCACGAAGTGCCTTTTGAAGGGCAAAACCGTGAAGGGCGCGTTGAACCCCAAAGCGGACAATACTTCGTGAAGGATGCATTCGCTTTCTCTGCTCGGCTCGGTTGGGACTATGTTGTTGTGCAGGAAAAAATCCCGGCAACACTTTCATATCCTTCAATCAATGCTTGCGTGGAAGCCACGCCATTTGCGTGATTCTTCTTAACCATTTTATGATGGTTTGAATGGCACGACAGATAACTTGGAATTGGAGGTGTTAAATTGTTAATTTTTAAGCTTTTGAACGGGAGAAAAAGAATAACACTTTTACTTTATTTCCTCATTTCCAAGCCATGACAATCCCTTTTTCCTGTCCCGGATAAAAGAATTGAGCAGATCCCAATCTGAACATTCAAACCATAAAAATTCAGCATCAGGAATAGGCTAGCTGATGCTTCTTTCCTGCTCTTCCCTTTCTTTTTAGGGAAGCCAGAGCATGATTAGGTTTTGGGCATGGAGGGCAGATCCAAGCGCAAATTCAAGTAGCAATATGCTCTTCCTTGTGATTAGAATAAGGAGGAATTATCACAATGCGTCTCATCAGAAGGAATGAATATTGGTTTCCAACTAAAAAAATTCCCACTTTACACATAATGCTCTGATCTTTGCATATCTCAAAAAAATCAAATACCAAAAGAACAAAAACAAATTGCAAATTAAAGTTGTCATTGTTATCCTCTAGTGAAAACTGAGACTGAACTTCGTTTCCAGCACGAAAGTGTCAGTTCTTGGTCATGGTTTATAGATGCGCTTCAATCTACAGCGAGTACATTTGCATACTCCACCTCGTCATCTTCTGCTGGTACCATGGTAACTGAATCATACTGGGGCTGCATGACCAGAAGGTATCCCAAGGACATGCCAGCAATATTACCACAAAATCATCAGAAAGAAATCGTTATAATGATAATCAAATCATACAGATTGATGTGAAACTACAAGGTTACCCCTTAATCTGAAAATCATGTATTAATTTTATTTTGTTAACATCGAACATCTTGTCCAAACATTATACAAGAATTTAAAAAAGACAGATTTTCTTCATTTAATCTCGATAATTTTGTAAAGACGTAAGTTAACAGTCGCATATAATGGTATTGTAAGAAAGAAAAAACAACTAAATAATACTTAAGCTAATTTCCTTCATATGGTTCTTGCATGTAGGATGTTTCAAGTGGCCTCGCGAGATAGTTTCAAATATGAAGTTTTGATTACAATCCATCACCAAGAAAATTCCAGAAATAAAATATTGGTAAGGTTTTACAGGGGACAAAAAAAGTATGTATGTTATCTATCCAACTCAAGTAAGGTAGATGTAATGGAAATGTGTTTTGATACGTGCTGACCATCAAAATGTGTTTCACGAACTCAAATTTGGCAAAAACGAGGGGGTGCATGCATCAGACGTTCATAACCATTATGAAGTTGAGGTGGATGTATCGAAGAGTGAAAAGCTATGCACATTCATAAGCAAAGAACTCAAGAGGCTACAAAACAGCAAGATATTAAATGACAAGGAGAGGATCGAAAAGCTCTGAAAAATTTTCTACTTGAAAGTTCTTAGGAAGGAAAGGAGGAGCTAACAACTGTCAGCACTCAACCTTAGGGGCCTTCAGGAGGTCTGGGGTTCAAAACCTAGCGATTGCTCAAAAAAAAAGAAAAGAAAAGAAAAGAGAAGAGAGAGAGCTAAAATTAGGGGTACCGTGTGACTGTCTACCACAGGCCCAGTAATGGAAATAATGGAAACACCAGATTAATGGGGAAAGTTTTGCAAGTTTTGGTCATCTTTGAAACTGGTCTATTCAAGCACAAACATCTTGAGAGAGATTTCTTCAACATCCTTCCAAAGGATTCCAGGATGTCAATAGGTTCATTTTCCAACCGAACTGAACAGAGAAACTTTATCTGATCATTAGGCTTTTTGAGCATAGGCATAAATATGATAGCTCACTAAATAAAACATGATTACAAAATATGCTTTATGTAGTAACGATAAAATTAAAGTATTAAGCGATTTAGGCATGTCATCACCTACCTCAGATTTTGGAATTTCCTGCTGTAAGAACCACCATGGACCTGTTTTCCAATATAATCTGCAAAATGAAAGCAACCAGATTCAGTTGAATCAAAATATAGATGTTGGCCACGACAAGGTATGGTATGGTTACAAATACTCTCTAAATATCTGCTCAAGAAGACAGTGGATAAAATGAACAACAAGAATTAATTGAAAAAAAAATGGATGTCCTGTTGAAAATTAAGATAACACTATCAAACATGAGAATAGAAATTCGAGTATTGGATGTAGAGGAGGGATTCAGGAAAGAGAGAATTGACAATAGTCAAATAGCTATATGAGCTGTAAGATGAGCTAATATTTCAATGACTGATGATATCCAAGAGAAGAGTCGTAAACCTAAGCCAAGGTTTCATAATTTGATTAAAATTAATCTTTGGGCCTTTACATGAAAGCAGATGAGTATAAGTATGATACAAGAAACTTAACACGTGTAAGTATATTTGCATTACCAAATCACATACAACTCAAAATAGAGCAATCATCTGTAGGAGGTAACACTGCAAGGAGGTGTAAGTATTGATACAGATGAATACAAGATCAGATGATCCAAGTATCAGGCTTCCCAGGCTCAGTTTGGTATACAAAAGTTGTGCTTGAGCTCAGCTTGAGCTGAGCTTAACATAAGTAATTCAACCTCAGTTCATATGTTCCGAGCAAAGCTTTTATCGATGAGCTAAGCAACCTTTTACTTTTGCAAGCCACTAATGTAAATGAGCCGAGCTCTGAAATATGTTTGAGCTCAGCCATCTCCTAAATGAGCCAAGCCTAAATAAGACACCATCAAGCTGATCCCCAGCTGCTTATGAACAGCTCATATCATTGGCAGCACAAGATATCAGTCTTAAATGGACATGATGGACACAAGTCCAATTTTGATAAGTGTCAGTCCAACTCAGTAGAAGGCAAGAAATCATGATCCAGGGGCTTGTATGTACTTTTTTTAATCAATAAATATAAAAATATTTGCTAAAACATTAAGAACATTTTCTTAACTTCCACATCCAAGAATGACGAGAAAATGTAAAGCAGTACTACTTAGCAGAAACAGGAAGCAAAATAAAAGTTGATCCAATAGGGGTCAGAACTCAGAATCACCATTATACCAGCTAACATAAATTAAGATTCTTTACAGAATCTAATTTCATTTCTTGTAAACTATCATCACCATAAAAATCCAATAGTGTTCCTTTCATATGCACAGGCATGTTGGGTGATGATTTTATATACATACATGCACACACACACACACAGAGAGAGAGAGGATACATTCTGATGGTAAGAAAAAATAACCATGTGGATTGTGAACTAGGTGTATCAAGTTTGAGCATGAGTTACAGGATACAAGTTAAAAACTGTATTAGCACACTGCCTCTGCATACTAATAAGTTGCACTAATCAAACATAAAATTCATCAAGCATGAACAACCATCATGGGATAACAAACAGACAGAAGGAGGATAGAAAATGATGAATATACTGAGTGGCACAAGCATGATAGCTAATACTTCCATTAACACGCATGAATTACCTCAAAAATCCTGCAGCCATGCGCAAGCTCATGAAAAGGGTCAAGCCAGACCAAACTCCTGCAAGGCCAAAAATGGATGGAGCATATAGCAAGAATAAAGAAGATAATGCCCCAACCATCATCTGGAAAACCAACAAAACTATGTCAATGCCAACAAAAAAGTGTAAACCAAATTGACAATGATGAAGTTAGGCTTTCAGAAGGTGCAACATACCATAGAGCATGCTGAATATGAGAAATCTGAAACACCATAATGGAGACCATCAAAAATAAAAGCAAGAGCATTGATTGGTTGACTGGCACTGACAAACTGAAATACATTGGTGGAGAAAAATCAAGGAGGACCGAGAAAGAAGTCCAAGATAATTCAAATATAACGCCAAATATGCATACCAGAACACCAGTTCTAACAATTTGAAGCACTCCAGCATCTTTGGTGAATAATTCTGCAAGATTACCAAATGATGCAAAAAGGACTCCAGCTAAAGCAATACCAATAAACAATCCTGTCTAAAAGGGAGAACATGTATTGGTCAGATAGTTCCATAATAAAGTAAATCAAATTACATTTAAAAGTGTGCTTCAGTCAATAAAACAAGTCTGTAAGACTGCAATGCAAGCTAATAATATTTTAGTAATGAATTACTGGTAACTCATATTGCATCTTAACGTTCAACATAATAATACAAAACAAAAGAACGATTACCTTTAGGACGTAGTGAGTAATCTCCTTCACTCTATTGTAGTCACATTTAGCAAAAGAACTTGCAATCAACGCCTACCGATAAGCAAGAAGAGTTAAATAAACTGACAGGAATAAAAAGCAGAATCACTAAGCTAAACAAATTGATCAGCATCCACTCATGTACATGGATAAAGTGGTGAGGAATGAATTCTAAGATTTAAAGAAACCATAGTTAGATGGAAAGAATTGTTTATGCTACATGGCCATAAAGAGAGATGGAAATGCACAAGATCCAGACTTGGTAAATCTCCACCCACCTGCGCAGAAAGAGCCAATGCATCTGAAAGTAGAGATACAGCCAGCCATACTTGCAAGCAAATCTGATGAGCAGCCATAGCCAATGGCCCTTGTCGTGCAGCCATTGATGTTCCAAGGGTCATAGTTACTAAGACTGAGAGAGTTCTTCCCAGAAGCAGCCCCCCTGAGAAACCAAAATTTTCAATAATAACTTGCACTAATTCAGAGAATGAAACATAAAAAAAAGAAAGAATAAAACAGATGGGAATGGTGCGAATCTCAAAATAGACTGAAGATCTAGGTGACCCAAGAAAAGGAATCATTGAGGATACTAAATATGTAGTTATGTGCGGAAAGAAAATAGCATTTTCAGTTAACGTTCATATCAATTCACCCAATAGACAACTGAGACCAGAAAAACTGCAGCTGATATTATTTTAATATAACTGATTGTTATCCCAGTCTCATGCAACTATACTAAATACTGATTTCTGCAAAACATCTTGGTGGCTTCTTGAATCAAATGCTAGCCTCCATGATCACTAACACTAACCCTTCTAGCTCTATTCATTATTTGCAGCAAGGCTTCTACAACTCATTACCTCTAATTAATGGTCACTTGCCATTACGCATCATCTCAATGCACCACGTGGGTCATTCCTGTAATTATCCGCATTCCTACTTTACTATATAATAGATTATCATCAGCAGATACACTGTACATAATATATTGGTTCATCTCATAGTAAACTCTAGGTGTACAATCCACCTTCAGCTTAAAGTGGTTTAAAATGTTTGAGTAGCCTATAACATTAAAGGGCAAAGAGACTCGATGCCATTCAATTTTCCTTTTTTATTCAAATCTAAAAGTCTGTAGCATATCTTATGAATTTCATCCTAAAGGTTCATAACTGGATTCTATATGTACCACCCTTGTCTTGTTTCCTACTCATGAGGCATGGATCATCTGAAACTATGCACATCAGGGAAGATGCTACGAAATCAAGCAAACTCTAAAATTTCATTCTTGAGTTTTAATCATAAACAATTCTCTTCAACCTCTAACTGATCTAATGATCTTGCACAATGTCGGTTTAAATTTCATTGCACATATATTGCATCTAGCTTCTTATCTTATGTATAACAACAGCTTTTTGTTTTCATCTAGTAAATTTGTCTACAGGAATGGATTACGAATCATATGATTGAAGATGTAATGCAATAATGATGAATACATAACATTGCCTTAGATATTGCCACTAATAATCAAGCAATTACCTTGCAAGCCAGAAGTTATCTAGTAACAATAATGTTATAGAAGACCTGTTTTTTTTGGACAACAAAAAACTGTAGAGACCACATTCATAGCTATCCATGAGACAGAAACACTTGTTAGAGACACGATATCACTAAACAGCATCAGATTTGATTTCAGAATCAAAGCTGCAGATGTTTTGAACCACTAAAGTTATTTCCAATATATTACTCACCAGATTTAATATATCCACCAAACTGTAGATCCTCGATCTTAGGAGGTAATATAACAGCTCTCTTACCAAGAGACCAGAGAAGCAGAAAGGCTGTAATATACCTGAAACATTTAAAAGGTTAAAATAAGGACTTCAAATGGGTACTACAAAGAACTCTATAATACAGCTAAAATCATAAAGCAAATATACTCTTACAGATTATTCATTTATGAATATTTGGGTAAATATACCCCCTTTTTTTTTGGTACAAAAGTAAATATACCCTTTGTGATCTTAATACTAGATGCTATACAGATTCACATAATAAATGAAGATCACTTCAACATGCTACATTATATGCACCAATAATAAATATAAAACCAATGAGGTACTAAACAATTAAGATCTCATCATATGCAACCATACTGTTCTGGCAGGTTTCCAGCATTGTCCACGGTTTCAAAAACCATCAAAACAAGATAGTACAACTGGAACTGTATCTTCTAGCATGTTTCCAGCACTGATACACAGTATGCCGGCACGAGGTCCACTACAGGTATTTGAAACCTTGGATAACACAAAATTTCATGAAACTGAAAGGCAGGAATATAATTAAAAAACATCCAATGTTCATGAGCACATTTATCATTTTTTTGTCAACTCATCAGTACCTCAGAGTACCAAATTATTAAAGTTCAGTTTCATTAAGTACTAATGGAGTATATAATAAGGCTAATGGAATGTTGTACGTACTGAGATGCAATAGTAGCAATAGCAGCTCCAGTCACACCAAGCTGGAAAGAATATACGAGTACTGGAAGTAAAAACACAGCTGAAAGATTGCCAAGTCCTGCATCGATGACAAATGTGTTACTTGAAGCTACTAATTAGAAGATAAACAGGAAAGTCCCCCAGTACATATGACATATAATTTCAATAGTCTATGGAAACTTGCCTACACAAAGCAGAGGAGTCTTTGTGTCCTTGAAACCACGAAAGACACCTTGAACTGCCAAGGAAACTACAACTGCAGGAGCCCCCAAGGCCCTTAAAGAAAGAAACAGCTCTGATGGATAACGCATAGGTGAAGCCTGTTCAGAAAATGAGTTTTATGAAACAATCCTCCCCTGTAAATAGAAAACCATAAATATAAAAGATGGAACAAAGTTTGCATCAAATATTGCAAACTTAGCTACTGGGCAAATGAATGCATTACCCACACAAAAAAAAAATCAAGTTTTTATACTGGAGCAACTGCAAACAAATAATGCTTGAAATATAGAAGTAAAAGAGGTCAAGTTTTTTCTCAGTAGCAACTGTTCGCAGATAATAGTTACAAGACAGAGGAAAGAGGGGCTAATTATCCTGAAGTTATCCTGAAGTCATCAGGTACTTACAAGCGGCACACCCATCATGTTAAGGAACAAGCCAGCTCCCAAGAACAAAGCTACAGCCTCAATGGTACCAATTGCAGCAGCTAAAAGTAAGGCAGTGGACACAGAAGGTAGTCTCAGTCTCTCTACCATCTCACTGGTTACCTGTTTATCCTTGAAATTCTCTTCTTGCAAACCCCTACCTACAAAACCATTGATCTAAGTCAGCTAGGCAAAGATCCCCTCAGATTACAGTATATGAATTTTATTTAACCATGGAGCACCTGAAATAGATTGGCCAGTGACATATTTTGAAATGTCTTCTGCCACAAATGAAGTTGTGATGCTCAATAATGGAACATTAAAGAGCTTTGATATAATATTGAAGATTGACACTGAAACCCCAGCTGAAGCGAGCTCCACAGGACCTTCAGACAAAGAAGATCAAAACCAACTAAAATTGTATAGGGGTTCCAACAAATGCAGAATGCAAATATTGCATATGTTATGCACAATAGGATGATTACAACTAGACACATTATAAAGCAGTTGGGTTGATCCAGAAAAGTTAACTATCAGACATTTATGAAACAACTAACTATAAATATATATATGTCTTATGAAATAAATATAAGCATATATATATGTGTGCATAAATGTATAGTAAAATCACCTTCGGTTAGCTACAGACTCAGTTGTCTACCCAATGAAGTAGATAATTTTGAGTACAACTGAACTTTGACTTTTTAAAAATCAATATAGCTTGTGGAGACAGCTTTATTTTAGAAATTGGACTTTTGTCAGGCCATTCCACCCTAAACTGCTTAAGGACTCAAAGATACACCTCACTGAACTCAGAATCTCAGATCATAGTCCAGTAAAATATGCTCCCCCTTCAAGCAGTTATGTTTGTGCAGCTGTCTTTGTTACTAACCGCTTAAAAGCTGCCCAACTTCTGCAACAACCCAGACATTCTAAGAATAACAAGAAAACAAAATATTCAACTTCTGTTACATAGGTGTCCCCAACAAGTAGCTCAGATATACAAACTTAGAACAAGCAGATGATTGCCAATAGATGAGCTAACATTTTAATGGTTCAAATCTTAAAAAAGGCGAATTATGGTACTTGCTAACTTGATAAATCAAATCTCAAAGATGAAATAGTGAGCAGACCGAAAATCAAACTCATCGCACTCTCTAATAAGACCATCTCAATGATATCAAATTGGAGTTCTTATGAGAGAGAATGCAAGGTCCAGACTTCAACTTGATCCATCCTCTACAGTCCAACGGCTCAGTATTTTACAGTTATACCATCATGTAAAAAATAAAGAAATCTAATCACATTATCAACATACAAAGCTACAAAAATGAAATAAATAAAAGGTTAGTAATGACAAATTAATTAAAAAAAAGGTTTAATCAAAGGGAATGACACATTTCCAGCAGCATAGCAGTGCTAGAGAGCTGTTCCAGCATAGAGACAATACCTAATCCACCAATGTATGCTGTCTCCATCAGCTGTGCCAGTGGATCAATAGCTTGCCCAATAATAGCTGGTAAAGCAAGAATTATAAGCTCATTTCTCACATTACCAGGATGAAGTACACTGGCAGGACCTCTAACAAACTTACTGGGGAAAAAAAACACACGAATTACTCTGTCAGAAAAGTGAACAGTTAATCATAAATCCTGTCATAGAAGAAGGCTGCAAATATATTATGAAATGTATGAAGAATGCACTATAGCAAGCAAAATTGAGAATAGACTTTGTAAACCGTTTGCTTGCACTGTAGCAACCAAAAATTGAGAATAGACATGGTAAACCATTCGCTCTTTGCTTCACTTTTCTCCTTTATAGGCAATATGGAATTTGGGGTAAAAACCAACTCCAAATCAAGAATGGGGAAAAAAGAGACCAACATAGAGTTTACAGAAGCAGCACATTTAAATTTAAATCATACAAAAGCAATCAGCTTTTCTTTTTGTGCTCATAGCCCATGAATCTATCCATGTTATCGTGACCTTTAAAGATAACACTAATATTCTGCTACACCAACTTGCTAACCATAAGTCAGACATAGAATTCCTCTGTAAACCTGTGAATGGAGTAGTCTCCCAACTCTCAAGTATATATGATCTTAGTTATTCCTCACCAAGTTTCCTAGTGTTTTAACTTATCAAACTTTATGCTTTTTTTCCAAGATGTGCAAAAGAGTTGGTAGTTAACAACAACAACGAGAATAACAATAAAGCACTAAGCAAATCATAAAGGCCAATAAGGAAGAAGGAAAGAGGGGATGAGATGGAAGTAGGAAAGCACTGAAATTGCTCCTAAAAATTTATAGAAGAAAGAGGGAAAAGGTAAGATAAAGATAAAAGAAAGAAGCCAAAGGGTGGAAACTAATAATATAAGGAGAAGAGGGCCGGGGAAAAAGGGATGATAAGAAAGGGAACAGATAAGAGGAGGTAGAAGAATGTAGACAAAGAAATAAGAAGAAAGAAAATGAGAAAGAAAACAAGGAACACGTATGCAAGTTGCCACCCCAAAATGAATATGAAGAGCAAAAGAAGAGCAAGGAAAAAGCACATGAAGCTGCCGAGATAGCCTCTATTTCATGTATGGTGGTAATCTTCATTGTATAAAGTGCTAGAAGAATTAAGTCTTTCAGAAAGATCAATTGGGGCAAAGATGATTTTGAAAATACTGAAAGTTCATATGGTTAACAGAAATAAATTTAACCCAGTTCTGCAAAAAAAAGGGTTATATGCCATGCTCCAATCATTTTGTCGACTCCTGATCATTTTGTATTCGAGTATGTAGCAACAATCCACACATTTTAGTAGACAGCAGATCCACATGCAAAAAAAATGCTCATCATTCTAAAATAATGTTGCAGAAACTTTCATAGGAGATATTTTTTTGTTTGATATATGTAATCCAAGAAAGACTAACTAAGAGAGACCAGTTGTTGCAACAATTCTGGTAGATCATTTGGAATTCAGGACATCAAAACAAAAAGGGAGATAACATCAGTTCGGCACAAATTAGAAAGCAAACATATAATGACTAGGGTATGCATTAAGGGATTTTACATGTGTGCATGCGACAGAGAGCAACAATTTAACTGCTATCATGTGGTGAAAGATATATGTAATGATTTTGAACTGCCTAAGCAATAACATGTTGACGAAATACTGCTACATAAGATCAAAGTTGTATCAATATTGTACTATTCTATGTAAATAGCCATTAGTGATGCCCTAAAGCTTGACAAACTTAGATATGCAAAGAACAATTAGAGGTAAGAACTCATGGGGAGCTTACTCTATACCATCCTCAGTGCCATCCAAATGATACTCATTCTTCTGAGTGGATATTCCATTTACTTCATATGGACCCGTGTCACAATCTGAACAAGACTGACTCTTGACTACAGGAACAATGCGTTTTCTACATGCATTAACAGCAGAAAGAGACGACTTTGCAAGATCGATGGATAGGCAATATTCTTTCATGATGGAAGAACTAGGCAAAGAAGAATATCTCATTTTCTTATTAACTCTTCCATTGTGATCGCTGGTTTCCAGTCCAGGAAGAAGTCGACGCTGGTGAATAGCCTTCATTTTGTCAAGCTTATAAAAATTGAACAGATACAGGTACCGGATAAATTCAGGTTATCCACTGCCTCTGCAAGAAGAGAAACCAAATATTACGAACTCATTACTTTAAATCTTTTAATAAAAAGGATTTTACCCACAGATACTGGATATTAGCTTAAAGGATTAAAACATAGAAATAAACCACAAGCCTCATCCCATCAAAATTTGGGCTTGGCTAAATGGATCCACCTTCCCCAATGACCCCTATCAAGAGCCAATTCCTGTTGCAACAAAAGAATGTCATCAGATCACATCTCAGTGCCTCCATCCAAGTCTTCACTGGTCTCACCTAAGCATTTGTAACCACTCAACCTTTATAAAAGACGGGATGCTCTCCCTCACCACTGCATTTTGACCTATACTGAGAACTTTAAACCATCTCAAACACTTTTCCCCCCATTCCTAACCATCATCTGATTTACCAATTCTCTAATACTATACGTCCGAGCTTTACCGCACATCCACCTCAACATCCTCATCTCTCCCATGCTCCTTGACCCCCAACAATTCCACTCCGCACATGCAGTATCTAAAACACCTTGATCGATAAATTGTAAAAAATTATAACATAAACGACCACAAGAGTATCTTGACACCACATAAAGAAAACCCTATCTTGATAACCACAATAATCACAAACCCATATTTTTTCCCTAAAGATTACAAACAGCATCTTGATATAAATAATCAAAAACAAAAACAGATCCTTCATAGCGTAAAAGATGGAAAACGAATAAAATTCTATAGTATAGTGGGGAAAAAAAAAACCATGACAAAAATAAAACCGACGAACTCGCCCAAGGAAACAGGACCGATTACTCCCAAACAGTATAAAGTCGTCGGATTATATCTCAACAAAGCCGGGGCGAATCAACGAGGCATTGATAAGAAAAACGCTCCACAGAGTCCAGTATAGAACCCTGCAGAAAGAACCGCATTCGAGGGAGCAAGAACGGATAGACTTCGGCTTCCACTGCCTCTAAGCCTCCGCCCACGGTCTCAAAAGAATTAAAACACAAGAAAAGTATAGATTCCACGGCTTACCCTAGTCCTCTCTCTGTAATTCTCGCTCAATTTGTCTTTCTATCGTCTTCTCCCCCGCCTCCCTCAGGAAATGAAACGGAACCGACTCGAGAGGGAGAGGAACCGAAACTACCGATGATTCGGTATGGAACGAGCGCTGGTTTTGTTTCTAAGGAGCAGTAAATAATGCCTAATTGCCGGGAGGGCGGCGGGAGCTAATAGAATCGGATCCGATTCCCGGTTTTGGACCCGACCCACGGGCTCGTATAGTAATTGCATAGAGTTCCTGGTCGGGTAATCGGGTAAGGTCCATTTATAATATGACCGAGTCCGCAGATTCATTACGAAAAAATAAACGTCTCTTTTCACATCCGAATTTAGAATATTACGTGACCCCTTCCGCAAGTAACTCCCAGGAAATGAAGAAAACCACCCTCTGTTTCTATAATTTTCAAAAATCCCAGTTTCTCAATTTTGGCTTCCAAGATAAAAAAAGGAATATTCGCTGGTTTAGAGATTCGAACTTTAAGATTCGAACCAATTAATTAGCTATGCCGATCCCTACAAATAGTTGATCATGTTGAACCATGTACAACCTTTTTATTTGATCAAGACCATGCCAAATGATGCCAAATAGGAGTTTTATTAACTCCTAACAACACTTATGAGTCCATTCAATCAACATCAATCCCAGAAGTATATTCCGGGTCTAGACATTCCCATAAGTTGCTTTCGATCTATTCATCCCATGAAGGACCAACTGGACCTAGTAATTAGGTTTAGGAATGAATTGACAAGCTCAAACATGCATGAACCATAGCAGTTAACTTTCTTCCTTTCTTCTTCTTTTTTTTTTTTTTTTTTGTGGTACATCGACAGCTCATACCAGTCACGCATGAGCATTGCCATCTGAGTCAAGAGATAAAATACTCCACTTAAATCAAAACAAACATATAAACATCTTAAAAAGTTATTCTATTATGGACTTATTTTGTTGAATCACAAAACATCCAACGCGGCATACATCGAAAAAAGAAGAGAAGAGAGAGAGAGAGAGAGAGAGAGAGAGAGAGAGAGAGAGACTAGTCTACTGGTACAACAGCCATGTAGGGAAAAAAGTAGAACCCTTTCAATTGGTGCCACGCCAAAGAAAACCAAAACAAAGCAAACCAATGTGAACGGTAATGAAAAGCTCCATCCAATTCAACCCCTGTAATCCCAACCCTGGAGCAGAACTATTGCTTGGCTGAGACTGCGGCGCGCTCCCATCTGGTCGGAAAAGAACACAAGCAAAGAGCGACCATTAAAAGATAGAAATGATACCTTTATTTAAACTGACCTGTGCAATTTAGAAAAGGAGGTTTTAGAGTTAGAGACAAAGCCTACTGTTGCATAGAGACAGGGTGGTGAGGTTGGTGTGAATGGTGAATTTGGTGGTATTGGTGTAGCCAGCATAGGCACATAGAGTGTTCTCACAAGCCGAGATGGATGATGCGTTGCCAAGATAAAGACTCCCACACTTTGCAGCAGGGCAAGTTGAGGAACTTATTCCTTGGGTTGGTTGGCAGTTTAGCCTATTAAACACACAGAATCCCAGAGAATTATTTAGAACAGATACTAACATGCGAACAGGTTCAAACATACAACAAATTCCACACAAAAAGATGATTCCAAAAGGGACAACTCACTGCCAAGTGGAGGAGCTGCAGCTGCAGAGGACACAGTCATTGGCAGTGAGAGCATAGCTATCATTGGGAAGGCGGAGGTGACGGTCGATAGATGTGTTGCTTATTGAGGAAGAACAAGCTGTGGAATCAACATATATTGTTAATCCTTTGCTGGTAAAACAGAAAACAGAGGAAAGGGGGTGAAAATTAGAGCGTAAGAAGAATATGTCTAGGGACAAGATCCAGTCAAACCTGCTTCTCAAGTTTCAATCTAGTAGCATGTTAGTAATATTCCAGAAAGAACGAAATGCATAACCCAAGTGTATTATCATTATTACTTCTAAGTTTGTCTATATGGATGCCGAATAAGAACGCAGAAGAGAGCAATTTATAGAGAAAGTTTAAAAAAAGCTTCACTACAAAATAGTGCAATTTGGATTTAAGTTTTTAACATACAAAGCTTGTGCATAACATAATAACATATAGTCTTTCCTCAAAAAAATAATAATAATAATAATAACAAACGGAATATGCCTAAATAATTTCTTCTATTGTACAAATTCAAGTGTGTTGTAAATTCTTTCGCGTTCATTGTACCTTCGCCCACTCATTTTCCTTCTGGTAATTATCCTTTCCCTACTGCTTCTTTTAAACCTGTCCATCACATTCCATCATTCCATTTTTCACACCCACTGATTTTCCTTTGGTAATAATCTTCTCCCTAGTGTTTCTTTTATAAACTTGTCCATCTCATTCCATCATTCCATTTTTTCCCCAGGATCATATATGTGATGTGTTCAAAGACTTTTTTGAGAATAATGTGTATTCAAAAATAATTAATACAATGTTATCAAAAGTTGAGATTTGATTCACAGTCATGGTGTTGCTTTGCCTGAAGAACCGGATGGACTGATTGTGGATCCAGACATTGCATTTTAGCATAAAATTGTGAGGAAGCTGGGAAACCCTTGTTTTCTTCGCTTTATGCTTTTATTTTTTCCTTTTTCTGTGCATCCGCGTAGGTTTATTTTCCTGTTGTTTTTTTTCCCCATTTTTTGGAGGTGGAGGGGGAGGGGCAAGGAGAGGGAGAAGGGAAGGGGTTGGGGCAGAGGCAAGGTAAAAGTATGTTATGAGCCAGTTTTCTATGTTTGCTTTTATATTTGATGTTTTGCAAATATCAAAATCCAAAAGAATTCTGAAGTCCATATCAAACCCTCTAGAAACCAAATTTTGACTTATAATTTTTATTTATAATAAATTTATCCACCATGCGAACCCAACTAT
Organism: Phoenix dactylifera; assembly: GCF_009389715.1. Classification (NCBI taxonomy): domain Eukaryota; kingdom Viridiplantae; phylum Streptophyta; class Magnoliopsida; order Arecales; family Arecaceae; genus Phoenix; species Phoenix dactylifera. Next base: position 11,776,801 of record NC_052408.1, on the reverse strand, counting down.
TGCACTCCCTTGCCACCCTCAGTCCTCCTAAATCCTGGAAGCCCTCCATTTACTAATCATATAATCAGACTATGACATGCTAATTAATGACCTTTCGAGGTGAACCCTCCATATATGCAACAGATCTAGATGTATCATTTGTTTAATGAAATGATTAAATCCTGAAATGTTAACCATGAAATTGTTGTATTTCCTGAATCTGACCTTTTTTGGCTCTTTCTCTCAATAACAACAAGACATTAACCAGTTTTTAATTAATATTTTAAGACAAAAGGATATATATTCAGCCTACTAAAAAATAAATGCTAGTCATGATAGACATGAAGCCACTGGATGATTATCACATAATTTGGTTTTCTAAGCTCAATCTTGATTTGCAGAATGTCATCCAATCTGAATGGCACTCCCCAGCCTTTCTGGATTCCAATGGATTAGATTCATTTCAATTCATTCCAAACACTATGCATAGCATCTTGCTGTTGAAGAAAACATTCAGACTACTCCAAATGCGTGGCACCACAGTTGCAGGCTAAAAATGATCAGGTACCTACATTTACAGGGTTATATGCATGGTTTCTCTTAAATAAGAGTCCTCAAAAAGAAAAAAAATTTCCCCACCGCTTTCATGAAGGAGGTTGCTTCAAAGCATTTACACAATCACACCCCAAAAGGTTAGTGTACACCTCTTTCCCTTCCATTTTAACATAGTTCTTTGGCAGGATGTCAGAATGCGGGTGTTAGCATAAGGACATCTGTTGACAGAATTCAGAAGTTGTACATACAAGCAAGGAGACAGACTTGTGGACAAGGATTTAATTGATCATAATGGGATTTAGATGAATACTTGTATGCTAGAATTAAGAAGATCAAACAAAAAAAATAAAAACATCAAAAAGGGGTCAAAAAGGAAATTATGAATACTAACATACTATTGAATAATGCAAAGAAATGATACAGAAAAATATTCCACCTACAACACGATAAAGTGAAGAGTATAGAACAACATTGCTCTTTTTCAAGGGAGACATTTGTCAAGTATAAGCCCTCGCTCCCTTTGGTGCACCAAAGTTAGCATCCGTGATAGGATCTTGAAACATTTTTTACTTTAACAAACAACCAGACCATTAAGGAATACGCATGCAAAACGCCAGGGATTTATCCGACAAATTGATGTTAAGGTGCCCTTTTCTTCTTAGTGACACTTTAAGTACCCATAGAATTTGGATACGGAGTCCCAAAGCCAAAGAAATCCAGTAGTGAACTGTGAACTATCCAAAGTGACAAAAGGCTGCAACTAGAACGACAGGGAAAAGAGAGGAAAAGAAATGGATGGTGAAGTGTAAGTCCTCCATCTTAAAATCCTACTCGCTTATTATCCAAAATTCCAGCTTTCTTGCTTCAAAGAACTAAGATACTAGTTCTAAAGCGTTTCATCTCAAATCCTGCTCATTTACTGCTCCAAGATGCCACATTAGTTGCTTTAAGGAATTGCTTCTTAAACAATTTGAGCTACTCCAAGATTGCTACTTTTTTGCTTTAAAGAACGATAGGTTACTTCTAAAACAATTTGAGCTACTCCAAGTTTCCAACTTTTTTGTTTTAAAGAAGTCTTGGATTACGTCTAGAACAATTCGAGGGGTAGAAAGTTTGGTATCTAGCAACAAAATTCGATAAGAAATTGAGAGGGGAACCGAGCACCAGACCTCGAAGAGGGACATCAAGAACCTGGCCGGCCAGAAGCTTCTTCGGATCGCTAATCCCATTCAACCGGAGCAGCACGTCCACGTCCGTCCCAAACTCCGCCGCGATCGCGTCCACCGAGCTCCCGGCCGCCACCACGTGGGCGTAGTGGACCACGGCGGCGCCGTCCACCGGGTCACAGCTGCATGGCAGCGGAATCCACAGCTTCTGTCCCACCTCAATCTTGTTGGGGTCGGAGATATTGTTCGCCGCCGCGATCTCCTGGTAGGTGACGAAGCCGTTGAAGACGTTTCTGGCGATGGCGTCGAGACCGTCGTCGGCCTTGACCTTGTAGACGGGGTGGTTGCGGGCGGAGACGCCGGTGCCGTGGGAGCAGGAGCAGGGGAAGCGGACGCGAACGGTGGAGCCGGCGGGTACAGCAGCGGAGGAGTGGGTGGAGATGGGGAGGCCGTTGGCGCCGAGAAGGGAGCGGAGGGAGCGGACCTGGAAGAGGGACTTGATGGCGGCGTAGGTGGTGGCGTTGGGGGGCACGTAGCCGAGGAGGGCCTGGCACGAGGCCTTCGCGGTGGCGTTACAGGTGAATGGCGCCGCCAATGGCACCTCCTCTGCCGCCGGGACGCTGCCGTCGGCGACGAGGAGGAGGAGGAGGAGAAGGACGAAGGGGAGGGGGCGAAGTGGAAGCACCGCCCTCATCTTTCTCTCTCACTGCAAGGTCGAAGTCAAGTCTCGTAGCCGAGTGGGAATCATCATTTTATTGCCGTCCGGTTGCTGGAAATGCACTGACTTAAATATTGACTCACGGGTGCATTAAATGACGATTTTTGTTCATTGCATGAGGGGGGTGGGCAGAGTCCAACAACAAGAGGCCAAGAACTAGACCAGTTTGATTCCTTATCTCTACCTTGGTGGATGGACCCACTAGGAATGGGGATTGAAAGATCCCAGGTAAGCTATATTTATCATACTTTTAGCCACTCCTTTTCTTGTTTGATGGTGCACCACCCCATGTTCAAACTCATAGACGCATGTGTAGCTCTTATATTATGAGTGGGACTTGGATACAAAAAATATTAAATTTTAAATAAATTTTATTTAAAATTTATTTAATAATAAATATAGTTTAGATTCGAATTCTGACTTTTTTTTTTTAATGCTCTTCGCAATTCACATAAAAACATATCTTTTACATGCAAATAGCTGTTAATCCTAAGACAGAGATCATTTGGCTGGCATTTTATGCTCGAGTGCTTGCACTAATATTTTACTATGATTGCTCGGCATGTGGAATACATGTAGTTGTAAAAACAAAAAAAAATCTAAAATATCAAATGTAAACTGTTACAAAAATATAGAGTCAAAAGAAGGGTGGAGTCCTATCTTAAAATTCTCATTGCAATAGGAGAGATGTTAAATCCTATGCATATTTAAGCTACTTTTTTTTCTGTATATTTATGCATATTTTGCTCAAATTTGCATTTTAATTTGTATAGAATAATCAAGGGCTAGATAAAAGATGGCCTTTGAATTTAAAGGGCGGGAATGAAGTCTCTGGTCAACATAGATAAAATATAAAATGATAGACAAACAAAGCATTGGATCTTAATTACACCTTTAGAAATATAAGCCTTATGCCGAGAGTTGACCAATTTGACATAGTGACCCTATCTTGGTGGGGCTATCAAGTGGGGAATGAAAAGTCCATGAATCTGTAAGGATTGACCTTTGATGTTTATCATGAAAAACACTGTAAATGACTATGATATTTAAGTAGAAAAGCTAATATAGTTCAAAGGCATGTCTTTACTAATTATTATTTATTGTACTAATAATCACGTTATTAGTCCTTGGTTATTATGATTAGACCAAATACTTAACCTATACAATTATATTCGGTACTGGTGATTTGGATTCAATCCCACCCTCACCCTTACTTCAAGGGAGCATCATCTTGCCCTGGTTCTCTCTCTCTCACACACACACAGATTCTGCATAGCGGTTTTTGGTAGTGAAATGAGATCTTTTTTGACTGTAGGAAGGAATTGGTGAATCAATTTATGATGAAACCAAAATGAACGAACCAAAGGAATTAGGTCATTAAGTCGATTCTTGAGTAACTCAAATATTAAAAGGAAAAATTATTATGATAATTAACTGATTCTGTTCAGGAAAATCCACTGAGTAGTGAACAATGAAAATCTTTTATCAAAGAAAAGTGAATGATGTTAACCGATAAATAACCCATTAGACAATATCAAACAATAATGTAATCCAACGGACAAACTATGAATTTTAGATTTAACATATCAGAAATGTGGAAAGATCCAACACTTTCAAAAAAAAAAACATAATCCATGAGTATATGATATTCATAAACCATGAGATTATATCCTTATATATGTATCACATTATGAAATATACTTATCTGGATGTGTTTAGTTTTGGTTAAATTGAATTGCTCAAACCCTTGATGCAGAACCAAAACAGTCCAGCCTCTTTTCTCAAAAGAGGTTGGAAAGGGACAAATTTGAACTAAAACCCAAGCCAAATCAACTTGAGGTCTTGTTAGTTCGGTTTGCAAGTTCACCTAGTACCATGCGAACTACACCTCCTTCTAATTTGCCTTCAAATTTCGTAGCATTATATTGGACCAAAATCCTGCCTGGAGTTTTCCTTTGAACAAATACAAGATGCGTAGATCATCACCATATATACTTAGTTCGATGACTGCCACCTACTTAAGCAACTTTTCTCAAATTCATGTCAATTTTTATATGAGGAGCTCCTTTCGGAATTGTTTTCAGATCCAATTGATATAAGTTCTACATATAGAACAATGCTTGCGGCCATGGATTGTTTTAGTAAAACTTCATCCACGAATCAAGGTAAATGCATGATATCATAGTACACCATACTGTACCGGCTCGATGCCAATATATAGTATGGGAGATATACCGATACTTGGTACGCCAAATCAGCCTCCATACCAAATAGACTGATACAATAATAGAATAGCACCAATACGGAGCCAATACGAAGGCGGCATACCTTGCATGATATAAATCCTCCTTGAGCATCACTAATAAACGTGTTGGCATCCTCTCACCCACCTCTAAGAAAGTTGTCTAAGTTTGAAACATGTCTATAGAGGGCTAGCCGGAACCCACTAGCCATGGAGCATGAAGAAAAATATTTGCTACAACTGCTAGTCTTCATGTCGAAAGAATGCTAACATGGTACTACCGTAACCATGTAAATTTATCCCTACCTGGTAAACTAATCCTCTTGTTTGCATGAAAAATCATGGATTCTTACTGCCCCAAAGTCCCGGTGAAAGGGAAAGACCACAATCACACTGTGGTGACTGTATCTGAACTCTTTCTATAGTGGAAGAATAAAAGGACTATCACAACATTTGAATGTCTCTTGGTTGGACCAAGGAGACGTCTTTATAAGTAACAGCTCTTTTGCTGTTTCCGCATGTCTGCTTTGGGTTCTGAAGTTGAGAGTTGTAGGAAACTGAATCCTTCAAGCATACATTAGGAGGGCTCAGTTTCCTCCAACATCTCATCTTCAATGGCTCAAACGATTTCCCTACCAACCCAATTAGTAGTTTCTTCTATAGGTAAGACTGATGTTGAGTTTTGAATGCGAGAGAATTGGAGGAGATCAAACCACTTGCAGCGACAATTGGTTTGGTTTCCTCCAATTTTTCACTTTCAACTGCTCAACCAATGACTGGGTGTTGAAGCTGAATGTGAGAATTAGAGGAACCTGAACCCATATTTTTATTATAGTCGCAGGTTCAGTTTCCTCTAATATCTCACCTTTAGCTACTCAGCAATATGCAATTCAACTCATCTGGCCTTCCAATCAAAGAAAGGATATCCTTTTCTTTTTCTCAAAAAAAATGATGAAAAAAAAGAAAGGGACAGAAAAAGATGGAGCAAATTGAAAACCTGGGCTTCTTTAGACTTCTTCGCTGCTAATCATGTGTTTAGAGAAGCTAATTTTCCTGCAGACTAGCTGGCTGGAAGAGACTTGGATTGTGATATCTCCCCAAATATTGTTCTGCAGTCTCGCTGAGATAGTTTAAGCCTGGGATGGAGTATTTTCCTTTGATGCCTCCCCTCCAATCAGTCCAAGCTTCTGAAGCTCCTGTATGTTTGCTCCATATCTTACAATCCCCAAGGTTGAAGTTCTCTTAGTTATCATCATGATGCCTGCATTCATTAGCTTCAAGACAGGATGCCTTCATTCGGTAGATGATTAGAATTTGTGATCGTCTCTTTGTATTAACTTAACACTGTTTGATGCAGGACCCCGCTACTGCATTAATAGGCTTCCTTGCTTTTTAATCTTCATTTGATTTGCTAAGGAGAAGGCTGATAAGAAATATTGGAGAACCCACGATGGCAGGGCCTGGCAGAATACACTCACCAGAGAAGTCGACGAGAACTTCCTTTTCCTTTCGTCACACCAAGGTTGCAGAGAACATATGCATGCCTATGGATTGTAGTCCATTTCAAGTGATAGCTTTGCTAATATCAGAGATAGAACTAGACAAAGTATGCCGTTTTGTTATTTATCCTTTTCTTTTCATTTCCTTATTTTTTTTTGATCATACGCCACATTTTGACAAGGCCAACTCACGCCAATCCGCTCAACCAAACCAGCAGTATAAATCAATCAAGTAAAACCTAAAAAATCTTTGAAACTTGCATTCTTATATATATTATAAAAAAAATACATGGGCACAATTTAATTTCCTCTTCTACTACTAATGTAAGAACAGAGACAGTTTCTCTTCTGCAATGGAGCCTTTAGGACGCCAATAGGCTGTGTGGCTGCTGAGCATGTACATAAACTGGATGCTCAATGGATTAAGGTACACTAGCATGGCAATTCTCACAGCCATTTACTCTCACTTTAATTAGAATTAACTGCTGCTATGTCTTCAGACGTTCTCCCCCGGTGGTAGCTCAGCAAGCTTAGGAGTAGTGCCCAGCACTCTTTCCATGTCAAAGCGCACTTCAATATTGCGAATGCTATAGCCAACCACCATTAACCAGTAAAGCAGATTGGCAAGTTCAGGAGCACTTGTTTCCGTGACGGTGGTCTGAGTATGTGAAACGATAAGCATGAGATGAATCAGGCTCAACAGTAGAAAGAAGAAGAAAAAATAGAAATGATAACTTTGAACAGCATGATGAACAAGATGTTGATATGGGGCAGTGATTTCAGCCAGCCCATATGTGATGAGTTCTGTTTCCAAAGATAATTATAAAAAAAAAAACCTAGAACATGGTTAAAGAACAATTGAGCACAAACAACTTAAGTTAACCTCTGGGGTTCATTTGTCTAATGGAATTTATGTTACTTCAACTGATCAAAAAACTAAGCATTTTCAGCTAATACCAAAACTTAGCCAGTTTCAGCTGAAAATGCCCGATCAAGGAAATAATTTTTCTATCAATAAATTCAGTCGAAGCCAGAGATACATACAAATAGCATCTAAAAAATTACTGCATGAAAATGAAAAAAGAGAATGGAAATTCAAGCAAATTGCAATATCAGAGTGCAGGAACCATGTCCATGCTTTGCCAAAAAACAAAATCAAATGGTAAGAAACTATCAGAGGAAAGCAGTTCCTAACAATGCAGACTGATAATTAATGCATATCATGCCAACTATTATCAGCTACATCTCAAACAACCGGAAAAAATGTTTCCTTGATGGTGTGGATTAAAGCAAATTAAAACATGTCCACATCCTGATGCATTTTTCTTTTCATCTACTAGAACTCATTGGCCCTTACTTTTTTTTGAACCACAGTTGCTGCAATTCCTCCTAGTAACCTATTAACAATTCATAATACGTTACTATCTTGACCACATTTCATGTGACGTGAAATTTTAACAATGTCTTTTTTCATAAGACAAACATCTATCAATGTCATGAAGACTAGGTAAACCTTATGTCACAAAAGTCGTGAGAAAGAGAGAACAAACAATAGAAAATATTACACAGAGGAATTAAATAATTTAATAAGTCAAGGATTGGTTTCATTTGCCATCCTTAATCTCTGGTTAGAAAGCGTCAGGGAACTAATATTATTTCCAGAGCCCAGCTTACCCCACACAACCAAGGACCATATGAAGGAAGGATATACAAAAGCACCTGCCATTAGATATTACAAGATGCACAGTTTTAGACCTGCTACAGAATGATACTCAACCTGTAATTAATGTTTGCAACAAGCATAAAAAAAGAAGATATATTACTTCATGCTTCTAATTAGTAAAATAACTGAATGAACTTGAGGTTTCATCTTATTATATATTAAGAAACAACTGGTGTTTTCTCACATCTTATTAGGCACATAATAATGTTGCTTAACTTCCATGTATACAATGTTGATCAAGAAATTTGTTTCCTTGTCACAAGACTTATCTTTTCTATACAAAAATCACATGCATCATGCACACACCAACAGTGTTCTTTCTTATCTCCAACCTGAAAAATCCTAGAGAGGTAGCTAGCCATCATGCCTCAGATACCAGCTGTCCTCAAATTCCAAAGGACTGTGTATCAAAACTACGATTGACAATTCCCAGTAAAGATGTTGAACCCAATCTATCGATCATTAACTTAATAATATCGTCAAAAGGATTCCCCAAAGACAATTTTTCAATTGTTGCCGAACTATGAGGATAAACAGAATAAAGATACTGAGGTTCCACAAGTAGGTCTGCAGAAGAGGACAGTAGGTAAAGTTCATAATCTAATATAACTCAAAAAGGAAAAGGCCATATTTAAAGAAATTTCTGATTATTTTATTCATTGTCAGTACTACAAAAGAAAAAATTGAGAGATTAAAAAAAACAAGTTACCAGATAACTATTATGAAATTAATAGACATACTATTGGGCATGATATCTAAAATTCAACATTAAGTGATGAATGATATTCTGAGTAAAATAGGAGGCTTGTTGGAACCCACCTCTTGATTGATGATGTATTTAAGCAATACCGTTCACATTCATGCATGATGTTGACATCACCTGAAATACTTTTTTCTGGTTTTTCGACAATTACCAGTTTGCACTTATCTTAGACATCAGAGTTGTAGAATTTCAATTCTTGATAGAGCTTTACATTGATCAGGATGACAAATAATTTGATACTTAAAGCATGGACATCTATATTTTTGGGAATTAATGGCATAGAAATGTAATATTTGGTTGAGGTTGGGATTTGGAACCAAGACTTCAAGGTTGAGAAATTGCTGGTATAACTACCTTTCGAACATTGATCAAATCTTCATGCTTTTCAATGATAAATTTGAAGACAAACAACTATAACGTGAAGATGCGATAACCTTACAGTCTTGGACCTAATAGAGAAATAATACAGAAATTATTTACCTAAAATAAAAAACCGAATTCCACACCTTCAGAGAAGAGTAGGTGATTAAAATAATTTGAATTTTATCAGCAACTTAATTTGTCATAAGTAACATTATTAACCATTAATGAAACTTCCAGTCTTCAAAGTTAATATCCGCAATCCTCTCGTATACATTTAATTTTTGAGAAATCATATTCATAATTAATTATGGCCATTAAACGAACATGAAAGCAAGAGTGAAAGTTCGAGTTTGACCTTCATTTTTGCAGGATCTGAAACTACCAAAAGGCGCTTTATAAAGGTGTTCATAGCAAAAATAACATCCTCTCCAGCACTACTTGTCAGTTCCTGCATCCATTTATCATAAGGTTTAGTTATCGTATAGAAGCAGTGTGGAAGTACATATAGAGATAAAACAGTATTACAGTTTTTAAACCACCGTCCATATAATATTGAAGTTATAATTCAATTTATGCAGTTTATTTATCTTAATAAGCTAATTCCTAATTTCCAAAGAACATGTTCCTGCAAACATTAAAGAACATGTACGAAGAGAAATAATCAAAAATCATGCCAAATATATATTTTTCTGCATCTTATAGGAAATGTCTATAACTGAGGATAATAAAGAAGTATTTCTGACAAATGACAGAAGGTAAGCAGCCATGCTATCCACATACCAAATATGTAGAAAAGGATTTTAAGTCAAGTAGCACCAAAGCATCCTAGAAAGTTTCATCTGTAGCTAAAGTATAGCCTAATTTCAATAGGCCCAAGGGTGCAGCTGCTTGTGCACACTTCAGTGACATTGCTGAACTGCAGTTTGAAGAACCCACAGCTCAAATCCCACCATTTTTTCAAATATATGGACACTGAAATGTGGTTTTGAAAACCTCAACTTTTTGTTCTGAGAACTTGTAGAAAATTGTGCTGACAAATCCTTTTTGGGTTACAATGGTATCAAGTCCTTCAGATTAAATAGTTCTACCGATAACTACACCACCATATACTTAGCAATTAGATTTAAAAGTGGACTTCAAATTGTCTTCCTCCTATCTAACATAAATGAAAAATGTAATCCTCGATGTCAATGCTTTTGTAAAAATAATTTCTTTTTCCTTCTCCAATGAGCCAAATTTCAACTGCTTTCAGTCTACAATTTCAGTAGCAATGTACATTAGACAGCACCATATGGAGAAAGTAGAACCACCTAAAATTATAACTAAACAACCTTGTCACCAGAGCCAGGCTACCCTTTCTCCATATTGAAAGGACAGTTGCACCACCTTTCCAAACCAGTAACCACCCAAAATGCAACCACATGTTGCATGGTAGTAACTAGCAGCACTTCCAGGCGGGGAACACAAGAATTATACTATTTCATAATAAAGATGTTCTGCCAATCAGCGAGTTTATTACCTCCTGCAGTTTTTCAAGTGAACAGCATTATGACCATGTCCACAATATTAGCTTGCACTAATCAGGGTGCATGCCGAACTAGTTTCGACATATAGCAGTAAGCGTAGGTAATAAGCCTTTATATTTTATGTTTAATTTCAAAACCAATTTCCCAAACTCACTTATTCTGCTAGTGATTGACAACAACATCTCTAATCCAAAATCCATAGTCATCACCTATTGATTCAAGAAACCAGTTAACAGAACTCTATAAATAAGAAAACAATCTTCATCACAACGATCATTTAAGGTTCACTTTTGGTTTTGGTAAAGGGTTCGAACAAGGAGAAATATTATCCCTTTGTTGTATACTCAGACTTAAAATCTTCAATATATTTACATTTAGAGCACTCAAAGGCCATGAAGTTAATTAGGGTCATGAATTCCATTAAAAAAAGGATCGTGGAAGGCCTTAAGTCAGCATGTAATCTCAAATACGCTAATCACACAACTGTTCCTTTAAAAGGATGGATGAACATAGCCTTAGTAATATAAGCTCTCTTGGATGTTATAAATGGACTACTGATTGCTAGCTGAAATTAAACAGGAAAGGTATTAATTGGGTGAATGCACATGCTCCAAGGTTTGTTGAAGGAACAGGTTGTCATGGATGTGAGATGTGAGGTTAACAGTTTTTTCTGTGAGAAAGCTTAGGCTCCCTCGAACTTAGGACTTAGGAGTCCTAAGAGAACAAGACTGCATAACATCACAAGGATATTTACTAATACACTAGCAATGTAGCAAGGAAATTATTTGTCTACACTCGAGTAACTGTTGATGACGGCACTTCGGGAATGCCCACATACGTTATGCCTCTCTTCTAGAAATATGGTGGCTATAGCTAACAAGCCAGAGATAGTGCCAAGAAACTTCCTCGAAAAGGGTCAACTTTAGGGACAAGGTGAACATAATCTTTTCAAGTGTAATGAGTATGGCTCTTTTCTGGGAACTTGTTGGGTTGGAGTGACTTGTCAGAAGGAAATCCTAGAAAAGTATGCTTAGATTTTATAAAGAAACAATGAAAAGTAAGGCCATCGTTGAAGCCTATGATCCAAGGTTCACCAAACCGGTTTCGGAGGATGTATCGGACAGTGACTGGTTCAGCATGGCATAGATTTGTACTGTGCCGTTCTAGGGTGTACCAAAATAGGGAGAGCCGGAGGTGGTGGCGGAAAGAAAAAAGGCGAGAGGAAGAGAGAGACGGGGGGAGAGAGGGAGGAAGGGGGAGGTTTAGAGCGAAACCCTAACCCTCGGAGTAAGAGAGAGAGAGAGAGAGAGAGGGAGGGAGGGAAGAAAGGGGAGGGCCAAGGGAAACCCTAGCCTAACCCTTGGAGCAAGCTAAAGAGAGAGAGGGAAGGAGGGAAGGAGGGGGAGGGAAAGAGAGAAGGGAGGCTCATGATTTAAGCGAAACCTAGGCCCCATCTCGAATCAAATGGATGAACAATGCCAGTCCCCAACCTGTCCAATTCGATAGGCCCCAAACCAGCCAGTTTGGCATCGTTCGGCGAACCATGTTAAGATCCTTTCAATCAACATCAGTTTAAGGTGGGAAAAAGAATAGGCTGAGATTGTGTAGCAAAATTTGTGGCCCTAATTTACTAGAAGTTGCTAATAGTGACCTGACCCTTTGCCATTGCTTTGGTCATACTCAGGACAAACTTTAATATCATGAAGGTGAAGAGCTTTAGTTGTCTTCATTGAAGAAATGTCTAACGGGCATGAAGCACAAGAAATGTGCTTCTCTCCTTTGATATTAGATAGAATTAATCCACTTCTCTTAAATTAACAAACAGAAATTTTAGGGATCGGATTCGATAGATATTTTGAGGTGAATACAATATATCGTTTCATACTTATGCAGAAATTGTTTAGATGGTTGCTAGCTGTAACAAAATCATGAAGAAGGCAATTCATAGAACAAAAATTTGATAAAAATGATAAAGAGCAACTTTAAATACTACGTATAGTAGGGTACTAGAGAAAGATGTGCAGAAATTAAAAAATCACATGATCCTGTAAAAATTTTTAATACCTTCAAATTCTGAGGTTCTAAAGATTTCAAATAATCCAAAAGTTCATTCTGTCCATTTGGAGATCTCCTTGCAACTTGGCGGTTCAGTTCCTCAATTTCTGCTTCAAGCATTTCTATGTATTTCACTGCATCCATTTTCTCAAGGCCGGTAGCCTCATTCCACCTGATAACCTCTCCAGTCACCTTTTTCTGTGTGCCAGGCGCATAATCAGGTACATCCTACAATGGTAAAAAGGGGGCATATTATAAGAATTCCAATATTGAGACTAAAAACAGCATGAAGGAAAATTGTTTATTTATGTAATGCAGCAAAAATAGAAACATCATCAAACAGGTAAGCAATACAACATTGCAGAAATTAAACAAAGATATACTACATCTCTATGGCTAAATCTTTTGTGGTACTGATAAAGGGGGTTTTCTTTTTAATATGCAGATTAGCATGCCAAGGCTGCTGGAAGGAACTGTATAATATTAGTATATGTATAATTTCCAATTTATCTAAAATTCCATGGATCAAAAAATCTCCATTTTCAATGACAAAAAAGCACACTAGGGCTTCACACGTTTTTTTTTTTTTTTATCAACAATATAATGATTTCATACTCGCTAGCATAAGTTTGTCTATTTGAGACCTTAGCGCCATGACACGTGCATTTAAATTAGTTAAAGAATAGTTTGAAAAACAAAGAGCTTCCAATATCTCATTTTCATTAAACCAAAACTTGGCACTGATATGGAAATTGTTTGGGTCCGATTATGTATTTTATGATGTGTTTTAGGTAGGAAAGTAACTAAGAGTTACAACTCACGCTCTGTTGTGTGAAGAGTTTGTGCTACAGTAACCGTGATCATTTAGGAGTCCTGGCAAGAGTCAAATAGGTTGGTACTCGGTGGGATTTCAAGGGAATCTTTCTTTCTGAATTTGGAAGAGGCCCTAGATGACTCAAAGTTTTTTAGAGGCTGGTAGAGTGTATAAAGAGTCCAGAAGGGCTACTGAAAAAAATACGGTATGCTGAATTCTGTGAAAGAATAAAGAAGCCCTATTGGCCAAAGTTTGGCTGTCTCCTCTTCTATCTCTTTCTCTCGTACTTCTTCTCCCCTATCTTTCTTATTATTTTCTTTTCTTCCTCTTCTATCTATACTTTATTATTCTTTGTTCTATTCATCATTGATTGTTGATGTTGCTTAAGTTTATATCAGAGTTCTGTGAACAAATTTTGCATCTCCATATTATGATTTATTTAATCAATATATCAATCTATTTATTCCAAGAAAAATATTGATTCCTCTCTTGGTGTTTTGCTGCACTCGAAAAATCTCTAACAAATATTTACTATAATCTGGTCCAAAATATACACCAGATACTTCAGTTAAGAACTGCATTCGTTCTATTCCTTTTTCCTACTAGCTCCTCACTCAAAAACCCTAGACAGAACTTTTTGCACTACCATTTGCCGATAAATTTAGTTCTATTATTTGCTGTCCAATTCTCAGGACTTCAGACAGCGAGCAATAAAATTGCTTCACACCCTAAACTATCCAATCTCTATGATCCTCTCACACAGAACAGGCCAACCCTAAATGGTCCTGCATTAATTTGCATCCCCTCCTTTTCTTCCTAGCCTTTCATCATGTTATCAAATAAAGAGTTAGGTTTCAGGATTGATGCCTTTTATCAATATATCAAGTATGAGAAGAAAGTTTTCGAGCAAATGCATGCTGATTTGACACTTGTCAAGAGTGATCTAGTGTCAATAAACATACCTTTGAAAGCAATTGCACCATCTCTAGATATTAGATCATGTAGCAGTTCTAGTTCATCTCAAGCTTGCAAGCATCAGGTTTCAAAGCCAATCTTTTTAGCTCAAGGCGAAGTTGAGTTGCATGAAGAGCCTCCAGTTGAAGGCTACATTACGTGAAGGGCATGTGAGTGAAGTTCCATCATGTAAACAAGCTACAATTGAAGATCTACCAATTGGGAACCTTATACTCGTTGGGTCATCTAGCATTTGAAAGTTAGAACATCAAAGTAACAACAATGCACACGGAGAGCACTCGAGGTGAGATGAAGTCACAGTCTTCAATGCAATGAAAGAGATCAAGCAAAATGAAGATCTGTTCCGCATCACTTGGCTGGATTCAATGAACCATTAAATGTATACTATAAAGCTTGTTGATTGTCAATGAATAGCCATCAAACTGACCAATCAATAGTGTGATTGCAAGAAAATTCTAAGTAGCCCTTCATCATCAGATCTTGAGATTAAATGGTAAATCAAGTTTCAGAGTGACATCATGAAGATCTCGAGGACAAGATCTAAGTAGCAGAAGCGTATGATGCAGGAGCATCTTTTAGGTCCATAGATAGTCAAAGAAGGTAAATAGTCCAAGAGTCTTTTTGTTTTATTTGGTAAAGAAATTATTTGTCTCTGAATTATATATTTTATTAATTGATGTGTTTTAAATAGTTCACATCGCTGTAGCATGTACAGTATGCATTATGGTCACCGTGATCTTTTAGGAGTCCCAGTAAGAGTCAAGTAGGTTGGTAGTTAGTGGGATTTCAAGAGGATTTTTCTTTCTGCATTTGTAAGAGTCCTAGATGACTCAAACTAGGAACTTTTTTAGAGGGTTGGTAGAGTTTATAAAGAGGCAAGAAGTGCTTTCAAAAATATATATATATGGTATGCTGAATTCTACGAAAGAGCAAAGAAACCCTTTTGGCCAAGGTTTGCACGTCTCCTCTTCTCTCTCTCTCTCTCTCTCTCTCTCTCTCTCTCTCTCTCTCTCTCTCTCTTCTTCTCCCCTATCTTTCTTAGTAATTTTTCTTCTCCCTCTTCTATTTATACTTTATTATTCTCTGTTCATTGTTGACCATTGATGTTGCTTAATTTTATATCAGATTTCTGTCAGCCAATTCTGCATCTATCTATTATGATCTATTTAATTAATAGATCAATTTATTTATTCTAAGATCTATATTTATTCCTCTCTTGGTGTTTCGCTACACTCTAAAAATTTCTGCGCTCAATATTTACCACACTGGTCAAAAATCTCCAACAGACTTTTCAATTAAGCCCTTATTCTTTGTGTTCCCTTTTCTAATAGCTACTCGCTAAAAACCCCAGCTAGCTACACCCTAAACAATCATATCTCTATGGTCCTCCCATGAAATGCAGGCCAACCAACCCTAAGGGGTCCTGCACTGACATGCTGACTTGTTTATGACCTACTTGATCAAAAATGATGTTTGGCCTCCACAAGGCACAGAAATTCACTTGGTTAGCAAAGAAATCTTTCTCACGAAATCACATCAGTTATTATCAAGAAAGCACCAGTATTTTCAAAGTCAGGTATCCTGAGTTGCAATTTAATGTCACAAGATAGGACTAACATTTACATCATCTCCAGGGGGAAAAAAAAAGAAGAGAAAAAAATCCTTATAGAATAGAGTTTCCCATTAAAAGGTTAATAACATATAGCTATCTAACATAAGTTTCTTCTAATGTGGATATTAGCAAGAGACATGCACGGAAGCATCAAAAACTTCCTCGCCATTTTTTTACAAAATATGATGTTAATGCATAACTTTTGGCGTACCTTCTTATCTGTCGGATCTGGAAGAGCGATCTGCTCTAAACTTTGCTGCAGTTCCAAACGGTTCTGTGCATTCCTAAACATGTAGCCAGTCATCATGACACTATACATAAGTTGTGCCAGATTTTCAGCTACCTGATTCCATATGAAGCACATTATGTTCACATTAATAATATTAATGCCAAAGAAATGATTGCACAAAGCTATCAAAAAATGGGCATGTCACAGACCCCAAACTAATCATATTTCCCGTTACCAAGGAAAAGAGATATAGCAGAATTAAAAACCTAATGATTAGAATAACATACTGTGGTAACCGTTACTGCAAAAAATTGAGGAGGGAGCGTTCCAATCATATTTGTCACCGTTTGGCGCATGGCTTCAACAACCTCCAAGAGGAAAAAGAAGACATAAAAACACCAGGGTCGAGAAAAGCTTGAGTTTCTATTCAATTATGCTAGTATAAAGCAGTGTATTTATATGCATAGAAACCACATAATAATTTGATTTCTTAGGACAAGCTTGAACATGAATCTGAAATGGGTTCCATTCAAATCTAAAGAAAAGCTGCAATATTCAGACAAATCAAAATATATGAGATGGCACCTTACCTGTTGTGGTGCCCTTTTTAGAAATAACTCCATAAACTCCGGTTGAACATTTCTTACATATTCCAATAGAATGTCCCTCCTGCTCTTGGGCTGAGAACATTGAAAATCAGACTTAAGCAAGCTTTCATTTGAGAATGCATATTATCCATCTTAGTAATTACTCTCAAATATAATTACCCTCGCAATAGCACATAAGCAACTCAGGGCATAAACAGCACAATATCCAATGAACAATACAAAAAACTAAGCAGAAGCCATATCATGTTCTAGATAAAAAGAACTAAAGCAGACTAGATCACAGGAGTTCGGAGGGAAAGGGAGCAGGAGATAGAAATTGATATACTGTATCACCAACTTTTCTCATGATAGATTCTACCAACAGTTCATCATGAATACAAGAATAAGGAAGTATCAAAAGCTGGCAAGGTACATGAACTAGAAGACTATCATCCTAAAACTTAGAAGCAAAACATGTGAATGCTATGCTGCTTTGATGCATGTGGCATAAGTTACTCCTTTAAATATGATTAACCAGAATGAGATGTAAAAGAGGTGCAACTTTTGACAGATAATAAAAGAAGTGGCCCATTTTGAGAAATTTACCAAATCACACTCTATTTATAACAATTAGCTCTCTTGTCCATTAATGTCTGAAAACTACCACAGTTGTTGCATCATGCTTATGAAACCCTTCGCATCTGCAACTATGACAATTGGCAAGATCTTGGAATGGGACTGGACACGTCAGAAAATTAACAGATGATACAGGTCAGCTTATCCAAATATCACATGATACATAATAATAAAAAATCTTATAGAGAAATTAGGAAAATGTACGACTTCGAGTGTTCCCAAAAGAAAAAAAGAGGATTCTCTGAGTAAGCACCGCAAGGAAGAAAATTTTAACTAGCAAGATTTAACGATCGTCGCAAATTATCATGTGAGGAAAAATCAGAACTTTCGCACCAACAGTACAATAAGAAAGTGCTCTGAGATTAACCTAACCCAAATTTCTCCTTTCCAAGCCTAAACCTTTGTCGCTTGATATCATCCCTTTACCATTTCAAAAGTCGGAGACTTTGCACTACTGAATTCTGAGGTCCAAAAAGCAAACAAGACGAGAAAGTCCAAAACCATTTCAAACCCATCTAATCAAAGAAGCAAAAGCAACTGATCTCATCACATTCACCTCACCAGAGAAGACATATCAATCCAAAGTGCAAAATCGAAACAAAAATTGATCCAGAAGGCTACCAAGGGGAATGAGGGATACCAGATTTCCATTGGGGGGCTTGGAGTCGCCGCCCCCGGCCACGGCGTCAGGATCCTGGGCCCGAACTACCCTCAAACGGCATCTGCTGCTCCTCCGGAGTGGAAACGAGAGGAAGTGAGACGGAAGAGAGGGTGAAGAAGGGGAGAAGAGGAGAGACGACGGAGAAGTAGAGGGAGGAGGAGACAGGGTGGAGAGAAGCTTCGAGGAGGCAAGTAGGGAAGCCATGAGCTCTCTCTCGTTTCCTCTTACACTCTCTTGTTCTCCTCTATCCCGGGAATAAAATTGCCTCTCGCTGGAATTTTTCTCCGAGAAAATATGAGAAGAAGACGACAGAGAGGGAAGGGTGGGGAGAATTTGGCCGGCCGCTGGCTCCTCTGAGGCGAACGGAGCTGCGGAGGAACTCGAAGCCTAACGGCCCTTTCTCTAAGCGAAGATGGACCGACATTTGCCGTCCGATTCAGAAGATTCACTTATTTGACGGTCGAGATGCTTTCAGACAAGCTTATCCTTATGATGGATGGGGTTACATTGGTGCGACCAGGTTAAACGGCGTACAACGGATTACGAATCCACCGTAATGGTCATGTATCCGTACGTACGATGTTTGTCCTATTGAATCATCCACCATTGATTTGTGGGAACCAGCTTGGCTGATTAAATTTTGTGCATTGCACTGAACGCGGACTCGTGAGCGAAGGGGCATCTGAGGTTGGGGCACGTGATCATGACTACGCCATGTTGGTAGGAGTTTACTTGTCCTCAAATTAGAATTATGTAGCTGGATACTAAATTTAGGTTCTGGCTTAGTAATTTGATAGCCTGATCTTGGATTGGTCAGGAGATTATTTGATGTTCTTCAGGGAATCATAACTCATGCATTAATTTAGGTTCTAATGTGGATATTAACAATCGTCTCTTTTTATTATTATTTTAATTCAAATAGAAATTAATCTCGTTTTTAATATTTTTTAGAATTAACTGAATTGTCTAGTGAAGTTTGACGGCCTAAAACGGTAAGTAAGCCTCGTACTCTTTACTAGTTTTCAAACTTGTAAGTAAATCTTGCACTCCTTATTATCTTTTAAATGATCATGTCTTCCGTTTATAAAATTTGCTCATATAAATAACATGCTTTTCTTAAAATTATGAATCAGCATACATGTTATGAAAATTGTGCTTATTATAAAAAATAGTTCCATAAATGATTTAATGAAAATATCTTTGCTATAAAATATAAATCAGCCGGTGTCATTTAGTTTTTTTATCTATTTATATATATTCTAAGAAAAAGATATAAATTTTTTAAAGACTCTTCGATAGCTATGCATGATCTTTTGAATTGAAAAAATCGACATCCGAAGCTAACATTCCTACTAATACTGGCTGCGCCAATGAATATAAAGTTGGCATATGAATATGAATATGAATATATGTCGATTACAAACACTAGCCCTGTCATGGGCATAAAGCGATCATAGCATAAATATCTGTGAATAATGTTTTGAACTATGATATAACTATATAGCAGAAGAATAATTTATATACTTATTTAAAAATAGATATATAAAAATGTTACGGGGGAACTTAGCCACCATGCCCCACGTGACCGGCACGCGCGCCCAGGAAGACTACGGCTGCCCCTTGATCCAGCAATCCGACCTCGGGTCGGATATCTTCGGCTCCGCAGCCCGACCCCGAGTCGGCTGCCCCTTGATCCAGCAATCCGACCTCGGGTCGGATATCTTCGGCTCCGCAGCCCGACCCCGAGTCGGCTGCCCCTTGATCCAGCAATCCGACCCCGAGTCGACAATCTCTCGACAACAACAGACTGTTCCTCTGAGGCACTCCGCGGCCCCCTGCTCCACTACTCCCTGCAACGGCCGTATCCGGCGCTGCCCCACGATCCCCTGTAACAGCCGTACAAAGCGGAGCTCCACTATGCCCTGCCATGGCTGTACCCAGCGCTGCCCCACGACGCCCTGTAACGGCCATGTCAGTGGCAGCCCCATCGTGCCACACGATGACGAATCCCCGGAAAAACCCCCCAGCCTGATATATATGAGGCTGGGGGGGAAGGGGGAGGGTAAGATATATCTTCCAGAGTATCATCTCACCTGCTACCTTCTCCTTCTCCTTCTCCTTCGATCTCCTCCGACTTGATCGTCGGAGGGCCCCCACTACCCCGGTGGTGGTGCGAGGCTTGCTTGCAGGTTTCACGACGGAGGGCGGAGCGCAACCAAAGCAACTCAAAGGGAACCCCGTTCACACCGCTGTGCCAATCGTTCTCGGTTTGGACTACCAGCAACAGTTGGCGCTAGAGGAAGGGCACGGATCTCAGAGCGATCGTAATGGCACGGCGAGGTGGTCGTGGAGCTTCCAATGCTTCCGGTCGCGGGGCCTCTCGCGCCACTGGCCGGGAGGCCGCTGCATCCCCAACACGCTCTCAGCAACACTCCACCGCCCCACCGCCCATTCAGATGGTCGAAGCCGCCCAGTTCGACCAGCTAACCCAGCAGGTTCGCACCCTCGCGGAGGCGGTGCAGAATCTGCAGGGTGCGATGTCCCGGGCGCCGCAGCAGGCTCAGGAGCCGCCCCTGCCTGAGCGTTCGCCTGTCCTCCTCAACCCGCGTTCCTTCCTCTCCCATGGGGAGGAGCGCCGGCGCGAGGAGGATTCTCGAGCACGCTCCATTCTGCCGGGACCTTCCCACCGGAGCTGCGCGGGGTACGAGAGGCGGGCCCGGGCGCGTTCCCAGACCCCCCAGTCCTCGAGGAACCCGCGCTCCAGTCGGTCCCCCTCTCGCCGCTCCTTGTCTCCCACCCACCGGACGCGTTCCCTGGACCGGCGGGTGGACGATCTCCACCGGCAACTCCAGGTCCTGAAGGGCCATTCCAAAGATCCCTTCGCCGACTTAGAGATCTCCTCCCAGCCGGCGCTCGCCTCGAGGATCCTGCGGACCCCGAATCCGCCGGGGTTCAAAATGCCGGCGATCGAGCCCTATGACGGGGCGGCGGACCCGCGGGATCACGTCGAGAGTTTCAGGACCCTTATGCTCCTCCACGGAGTATCAGATCCCTTCTCTGCAAGGCTTTCCCGGCAACCCTCCGTGGCCCGGCAAGGGCATGGTTCGCCGGGCTGGAGGCTGACTCAATCCGGTCCTTCGACCAGTTCACTCGCCTCTTCATCACTCATTTCGCCGTCAGTAGCCGGCGGCGACTGGTCTCCGACTCCCTCTTTGATGTCCGGCAAAACGAGGGAGAAAGCCTGCGGGATTATCTTACCCGCTTCAACAGGGCTACGCTGGAGGTCCGGAACCTGAGTCAGGAGGTAGCTCTTTCAGCCCTGAAGCGTGGCTTCCGGAAGGGCAGACTCACCTTCTCCCTGGACAAACGCCTGCCGCGGAGCTTCCCAGAGCTGTTGTCCCGGGCGAACCAGTATGCGGACGCCGAGGAGGCGGCCGCCCACCGGAGCAAGGAGGCCGCCGAGATCCCACAAAAGCTTGGGAAGAAAAGGCGGAAAGAGGCACGCCAGAGGAGGAGCCCGACGGCAGACTAGCCTGAAGCCCCGACCGGTCGCCTCGGCTTGCGCCAGCCTTGGCCGACCAACGAGCGGAATTCCCCGAGGCTCGGCCCTCGGATGCCAGGCTAACCCGATGATCATCCCGGGAGCAGACTAGCCTGAAGCCCCGACCGGTCGCCTCGGCTTGCGCCAGCCTTGGCCGACCAACGAGCGGAATTCCCCGAGGCTCGGCCCTCGGATGCCAGGCTAACCCGATGATCATCCCGGGAGCAGACTAGCCTGAAGCCCCGACCGGTCGCCTCGGCTTGCGCCAGCCTTGGCCGACCAACGAGCGGAATTCCCCGAGGCTCGGCCCTCGGATGCCAGGCTAACCCGATGATCATCCCGGGAGCAGACTAGCCTGAAGCCCCGACCGGTCGCCTCGGCTTGCGCCAGCCTTGGCCGACCAACGAGCGGAATTCTCCGAGGCTCGGCCCTCGGATGCCAGGCTAACCCGATGATCATCCCGGGAGCAGACTAGCCTGAAGCCCCGACCGGTCGCCTCGGCTTGCGCCAGCCTTGGCCGACCAACGAGCGGAATTCTCCGAGGCTCGGCCCTCGGATGCCAGGCTAACCCGATGATCATCCCGGAAGCAGACTAGCCTGAAGCCCCGACCGGTCGCCTCGGCTTGCGCCAGCCTTGGCCGACCAACGAGCGGAATTCCCCGAGGCTCGGCCCTCGGATGCCAGGCTAACCCGATGATCATCCCGGGAGCAGACTAGCCTGAAGCCCCGACCGGTCGCCTCGGCTTGCGCCAGCCTTGGCCGACCAACGAGCGGAATTCCCCGAGGCTCGGCCCTCGGATGCCAGGCTAACCCGATGATCATCCCGGGAGCAGACTAGCCTGAAGCCCCGACCGGTCGCCTCGGCTTGCGCCAGCCTTGGCCGACCAACGAGCGGAATTCCCCGAGGCTCGGCCCTCGGATGCCAGGCTAACCCGATGATCATCCCGGGAGCAGACCAGCCTGAAGCCCCGACCGGTCGCCTCGGCTTGCGCCAGCCTTGGCCAACCAACGAGCGGAATTCCCCAAGGCTCAGTCCTCGGATGCCTGGCCTAGCGCCGGAAGAATTTCCTGAGGCCTAACCCTCGGATGCCTGGCCTAGCGCCGGAAGAATTTCCTGAGGCCTAACCCTCGGATGTCTGGCCTAGCGCCGGAAGAATTTCCTGAGGCCTAACCCTCGGATGCCTGGCCTAGCGCCGGATGAATTTCCTGAGGCCTAACCCTCGGATGCCTGGCCTAGCGCCGGATGAATTTCCTGAGGCTTAACCCTCGGATGCCTGGCCTAGCGCCGGATGAATTTCCTGAGGCCTAACCCTCGGATGCCTGGCCTAGCGCCGGATGAATTTCCTGAGGCCTAACCCTCGGATGCCTGGCCTAGCGCCGGAAGGATTTCCTGAGGCCTAACCCTCGGATGCCTGGCCTAGCGCCGGAAGGATTTCCTGAGGCCTAACCCTCGGATGCCTGGCCTAGCGCCGGAAGGATTTCCTGAGGCCTAACCCTCGGATGCCTGGCCTAGCGCCGGATGAATTTCCTGAGGCCTAACCCTCGGATGCCTGGCCTAGCGCCGGAGGAACTTCAAGAGTCAGGAGTCGGCGAGGCGCTACCGAGAGTTAAAAAGAGGAAGGATGTCCGCCGAAATCCGCAGACCGCGAGATCAGCGACAACTGCCATACGCCATAAAGAAGGTGGGAAGCTCGGAGCGCGCGCGCCTTTCCGAGGGATGGCGGCAATCTCGAAGCATCACTCCCTTCACCCGTTCCCCTCCTGGTTCCAGGCTCGGGAGTGGGGGGCTACTGTTACGGGGGAACTTAGCCACCATGCCCCACGTGACCGGCACGCGCGCCCAGGAAGACTACGGCTGCCCCTTGATCCAGCAATCCGACCTTGGGTCGGATATCTTCGGCTCCGCAGCCCGACCCCGAGTCGGCTGCCCCTTGATCCAGCAATTCGACCTCGGGTCGGATATCTTCGGCTCTGCAGCCCGACCCCGAGTCGGCTGCCCCTTGATCCAGCAATCCGACCCCGAGTCGACAATCTCTCGACAACAACAGACTGTTCCTCTGAGGCACGCCGCGGCCCCCTGCTCCACTACTCCCTGCAACGGCCGTATCCGGCGCTGCCCCACGATCCCCTGTAACAGCCGTACAAAGCGGAGCTCCACTATGCCCTGCCATGGCTGTACCCAGCGCTGCCCCACGACGCCCTGTAACGGCCATGTCAGTGGCAGCCCCATCGTGCCACACGATGACGAATCCCCGGAAAAACCCCCCAGCCTGATATATATGAGGCTGGGGGGGAAGGGGGAGGGTAAGATATATCTTCCAGAGTATCATCTCACCTGCTACCTTCTCCTTCTCCTTCTCCTTTGATCTCCTCTGACTTGATCGTCGGAGGGCCCCCACTACCCCGGTGGTGGTGCGAGGCTTGCTTGCAGGTTTCACGACGGAGGGCGGAGCGCAACCAAAGCAACTCAAAGGGAACCCCGTTCACACCGCTGTGCCAATCGTTTCCGATTTGGACTACCAGCAACAAAAAATATAGAGATGGAGGTAGGGAACATACCTGGCCCCATGCGGCAATGCCAGACCAAACTTTAGTGAGGTTCAGTTAGGCAAGGGGTGGTCCAAATCAGATTAAAAATAACTTCGGTAGGCGTACGATGTTTTATTAATTCAGCTGTCTCGTAGGCCACGTTTCTCATCACTGAACCAGACCCACCGTCCAGTTTGAAAAATTTAGATCGCACCCGGACCAAAGAGTATTTTGGCCGGCTTTTTCCCGTTACCGGCCCCACCTCCAACCTTTCAGCGCAAATAAAATACAGCCACTTGCTACGAGAATTTCACAACTCACGTGATATCAACCATTTTGGTGGGTTAAACCGTACATACACCCAAATCTCTCGCTCCACCCACCGAAATAATTTTCGACCGGCTGTCGCCGTCGCATTGCGACGCACCAACGGAAAATTAGTCCACAATATTTTAGCCAGAGCATCGCTGCGATCTTTCATTCACTTAGGTATTTTAAAATTTTTCATTAAATACTATGCTAATTTTAGCGATAAAATCAAAATAGATATGAATCACGTAATTCTTATTTATATTGGGTAGAGTTCAACTGAGAAATTATATCGCGTAATTCTTATTTATATTGGGTAGAGTTCAACTGAGAAATTATAAATAATTGGAGATCAAAGCCGAACAGATAGAATTTGGCCATGTAATGAAAAAAATAGACCAAACAATTAAATCTTCGACGAGTATTCGATAGAAGGCTGAGACAATTATATTGGTTCTAGATTCTTAAAATTAAAAAACTATATTGTACAATAAATGAAAGGAAATGGCTAATACAAGCCATGTCAAAATAAATTAAAATCGATAAGGTATGAATCGTTGGAACATAAATATAACTTTCAGTGGATAGTTATAATATTTGTGAGTAATATCTTTTTAATTTTGGCTGGTTCATTGGCTTTCTTTTTCATCTTATTTTTTATAGAAATATAAGCAATTATATAAATTATACATGTGTGTGATCCCATCCGATCACCGGCATAGGCACATTCCTAGTTTTGCTTAATTGACCTTTCCCATTTCTCTTTTTTTTTTTTTTTTTTTTTTGCGGAAAAAAAAGGGGAAGAGGGGGGAAGGGCAAGCCCACCCCGCGTAGCAGCCCCACACTGGGCCCCCACCCCGCCAGGAGCATGTTCGATGCGGGCAGAATGACCGTTTGGTATAGGCCCAGCTCACCAGACCCCAGCCATATTTTAACTCATACCCTCCCCACCCGTGGCCCCGGCTCAGTTACCCCACTGGGCCCTGGCACGAGTACCCCGTGTGAGTACGTCACACCTGGCACCACCCAGGCTACCAGCCGACCAGTAGCACTTCCAGACCCCGTGTTCAGACGCGGGGCATCCGGTCCCCAGATTTAATCGACGCCCGTGCGTTTCGAACCTGAAACCACTTGGTTAGAAGCAAACGCCCCGTTCCAACTGGGCTACCACCTTGGTGGTCCATTTCTCTTTTTTGAAAAAACAAAATTTAGAATTGGCGTATATTTTTTAAAAATAGCCGTATAAAAATAAATTTCGCTACAGCTTGCCGACTTCATGTGATTCCAACCGGATAGAAATTTTTATTACCGACGTTACATGATAAATATAATCCCAAAATTCGCTCGTGCACTCCTCTTCTTTCTTTCCCTCCCATCTGAAAGAAGACCAAACAATGTGGGGCGTATTCAGTAAATACAGGAGTGTACATATACGATAATGCCAAAGCCCATCTCGTAAATAACCCCAGTCGTACTATCGGCTACTTTCCGGTCGCTCGAAAGGAAAGGGGTGACGTCCATGGATTCGCCGCTGTCGCCTTCCGCCTCTGCTCCGCCAGCGAGAGGCCGAGATTAGAGAGAGAGAGAAGAGAGAAGAAGAGAGAGGAAATTGGGGCCGACGCCGCCGTTGCCAATGGCTCCCCACCGGCGGCGCCACCACGATCGCTGCCCGATCCTGGCGGTGCCCGCCATCTCTTCCCTCGCCGCCTCCGCCCTCGTCCTCCTCCTCGTTCTCGCCCTCCTCTCCTTCTTCGCTCCGCCCCTTATGGACCCCCCGCCCCTATCTCACCGCCGCTCCCACCGCCATCGGAAGCCCTCCAATCTGACGGTGCCTTCTCCGCCCCTCACTCCTATACCTTCCTTCAATCGTTAATCCCTCCCTAGATTCCTCGTTTCCTAATTTTTATACCGATTTTTATGTAATATAGGTGGGGGATTCTGGTGATCTCCGAAGGAGCACGGCCTCTGTGGAAATTTTCCGCGTTCCGGTTTGTGTTTTTTCAAATTTTATTAATCATCCTATGGAATGCATCGGTTCGAATGGTTTTGATGTAGTTGAAAACAGCGGAAACATTTTTTTTTTTTTTTTGTTGCTTTTGTGGTTGTGTAGCGTGGTGGAGGGAGCGTCAAAGGTGATCTCTGGGTCTCGAAGCTATCGAAGCACTACCATGGATGCAGCAATGCGAGCAGTAAATTTCTAGGTGTGTATTGGATCCGTGTTCTGATTTATTGATCCACTAAAAAGTTGAATAGGGTGTCGAAGTTACTCAAAGTGTGACGCTTTTGAGGGAAAGAATTTGTTTTTCGCCGGAAATATTTGGTGTGTGTCTTATTATTATTATTATTTTTGGTCAAATGTGTCTTATTTTTTATATAACTCAAGGTTTCGTTCCAAATTTCAATAGAGGAATTGGGAAACGTGAGGACTTAATAAATAATTGAAGGAATATCACTTTTGCATTATTCATCAGCTCATTAATGTTTATCTCACAAATGGTTATTATAGTTTTTAAATTGCTGCTAGTTGTTTTTTTTTTGCTTTCTGCAAGTTGATTTTATTGCATAAAATGGACTTTCTCATCTCATTTTGTAGCAGCCAAAGCAATCACTGTTCCTGGTAGGTACTTGATGATCGCAACAAGCGGAGGCTTAAATCAACAAAGAACAGGAGTAAGATAGTTTCCTACTTTTCTATAGTTGTTTACTTGAGAAACTATCCAAGATCTTCGTTGGTTTTCTTCTTTGCTACATATTGAAACTCTGAGCTCAACTTGCAACTTATGAATAAAATAATCTGAGTTGATTTAGAGTTGGTCTTTGATCGGTCCGTTAGTCAAATATATTTTTTTGAATATAATACTCTTTATGAGTCATTTGTTTATCGAAAGAACAACTCAGTCAAATAGGAAAAAAACCTTCACAAAGAAAGACTGCTAAATAGGCATTTTTTCTGCAATTATGTGATATTAATTCTACATGTCACTTGCTGTTCTTCTTTAAGCTGAAGTCGAATTATAGGTGTTCTTGTATTTTAAAAGTTAAATCCACTTATATACCTAGTCTAGTTCATATGAGGTCATGGTTATGCATCGAATCATGATTCATCAAGGTCTGAGAAAGTGCTACAAGCGGCTATAAACCTGATATCAACACTCTACAAGTTGCTGCCAAATTCCTAGCTAAGGAAAATTTTGGTAAGAGACTATCATATGTCTATCTTATACAAGAATTCAGATGCACCATCTAAATATATTTATACTTAGGAACCATCTAAATGTAATATGCTTAGAAAGACTCTTGATGGGCACCATATTTGTAGTAAAAATGTGTTTGGTCTTGTTGGTTGATGCTTTCATGGTACTTTGACCAGGCATCATTGAATAAAAGGGCACTCATGTTCTTGATTAATATGAATGCAAACTTGATCTGACATTTTTAAATGTTATATGAGATTAAAAGAAGATAATATCTCAGTATATAATTGCATCATTCTCGATTCATCAGTACTTAGTCCCTTGTGCCTCCATTTCATATCCCTTCTGCTTTTTGTGACAATACACTTAGTAAATGGAGTAAGTTCTATTATGGAATGAAATGCCTTTCAAATTGGGGCAGTTTCCAATGTGCTTTGTGGCTCCAATTTTGTGTATACACAATAATATATAATCGGTGCCTACGGTCCATGTCACCATGGCATGATATTGGTCAGGAGTAAATATTGCATCCAATAAATTCTTCATGTTAGGAAGGGTTTGTGCTTTTTTTTGTTAGTGGGATTGCTAATTCTTCTTGTTATTTTTGGAGCTTATATCAATTTCCTTAGTGATAAATATGAGCACTAACCATCTTGTTATTTGGTCAGAGAATAGAATAGTTCTATTAGAATATCAGACCTATCACTTGCTGATGAATTTGAGGACTGGAATACCTATTTCTTTTCTTCTTTTTTTTTTTATGTAAAATGGAGGGAGTGAGTAACTTCCCCCAAACTTTATTGAAAGAAAAGAAATATTTACAAGAAGGAGGCTGGTAATTACGCACGTAGAGAAGACAGCTTACCTAAAAGACAGTCGTGGGAAAGAGAGGTTTTGGCATTACAAAGACAGCTCCATAAGGAAAAAAGTACAATATTTTATGCAAAACAGAGGCAGGCAATGCTTTTCCTTTCAAGAAGATCCTTGAGTTTCTCTTGTGCCAGATGTTCCACATGAGTGCCATGAGCAATTGATCCCAACTTTTTCTTAAATGGACCTGAATTTTCCTTCTCCTCCATGTGGACCAAAGAGATGTTAAATTCAGGGGCAAACCACGGAGATTCCAGTATGATAAAAGAGGAGATTACAATGCTTGGGCAAACAGACAGCGAATGAAAAGGTGAGAAGCAGTCTTAGAGCGGGAACCACAAAAGGGGCATTGTTCTATCAGTGACATTGCTCGCCAAATGTGAAATGGATGGTAGAGTCTAGATCAAAAAATTTACTGGCTAGAAGTTAGTCTCCTTTGCAAGGTTGTTTCTTATCCCATCCTTATCCTGTACTCAGCCTGATTCTTCTAAAACTTTTATTCATGGTGGGAGAATGCTTAAACTCTTGATATTGACAACTAGTTTGATCCACCCATTGCTGTAGGTTCCTTTTTGACCTTTAACAACTAAGATCTTACCCTTATAGCAAAAGAAAACAGTGCTGGTGGAGTTGCTAGAAGTTTAGATGGATAAATTGTTCTGACATTTGCTAATCCTATTGCCATTTAAGGACTACTCATAGGGAACGCTTCTGATTGTGGAACAAGTTGCCAAATCTTTTCAGCATAATTCAATGTTTGTGAAAGATATTTTGATGTAATACGATTTATTCTTGATGGGCTGGGTTAATCATGTGCTGCAGGTGGAAGTTTCATGACAACATCATTCTGTCAGCCTTAGTCTTTTAAGAAATGTTATCATTCTTAAAGATGCTGTATCAACAGTTTTCATTAAACATTGTTGCTTACGAGCCATAGCATTTAATATATTAATAAATTATCATATAATATCTATATTTAGATAATACTAGGATGCTTTCCCTAAATTTGCTGCTTTTCTTAAATTATTATTTTGCCGCAGAATCTAGGTAGTTCTGTTGCTTAGAGATGTATGATTGTGCAGATAATCTGTACATTAAGAGCTTATTTGCTGACTAGTTTTTCTGGTCTCGCTACTAATTGGAGTGATCTAAATTACTAGTGGTAGGTTATGATGCAGTGGTTGATTCTCTTCCAATTTTTTATTTGTTTAATAATCTGGACCTTCCTATTAGATTGCTGATGGAGAACTTGTGATACCTATGGTTTGTTTCAGATAGTGGATTCTGTTGTTGCAGCACGCATTTTGAATGCTACTCTAGTTGTTCCAAAGCTGGATGAAAGATCTTTTTGGAAAGATGCCAGGTCTGCTTCAAATACTGAATCTTTTAGGTTTTTCAATTAATGGAGTAATGGTGTTGGATATTGCAAGCTGAATTGCAAAATATATTGTGCACTGGTTTGTGATACTATGTATGATGCACAGCAATTTCGCCGAAATTTTTGATGTTGACTGGTTCATCTCATTCCTCTCAAATGATGTTAAAATTGTAAAAGAGCTTCCAAAAAAGGGAAGGAAGGTTGTTAGGGCTCCATATAATATGCGTGTTCCAAGGAAGTGTACTCCAAGATGTTACCAAAATCGAGTCTTGCCTGTTCTTCTCAAGAAACATGTAAGTACTGAAATTTCTTAAACTTACAACTTTTATTTCTCACAGATGGTTTCCTCAAATTTCAGCTGATTGTATTTATTTAATTCAAACAAATTCTTTCGGTATAATTTTCTTTATGGAAAGAACTAATAATACTAGTTGAATACCTCTGCCTGTTGCTGAACTTAAATTCATTCAGCATTAACTGTAGCTATATTGTTCGAGTCTTTTTATATTTTGTGGACAAAAACGACTTTCAATGATTTGCTAAGATAATTAAAAGCCCATCATGTAATCATCTTTCCAGTAATTTGTAAATTTCAATTTAACTCGTGTGTATATCTTTTCTGTACTGACATGTCTTAGATTTATTTTACAACTCAACCAGGCTTCTACTTTATAGTGAAGTCTAAACTGCAGCTGACTATTGACTTTCTTTCAAAATATTTACTTATAACTATTCTTTCATAATTGTGTTATTAATTTTGTTAGGAGAAAGATTGTATGGTGATTATTAAAGGGATCTGACAGCATAATGTGATACTATCATCTCTTTTGTCTCTCTCTATCTTTATCTGTATCTCTCTTTATGTATGTTGTTTGTTCATGTCATGGTTGAGAACATACAGTGAGAGGGGGTGGGGCAGGGGTGGAGGAGGTGAAACCTGGTATAACATTATCACATAACCATATATAGGCAGTTGATCATGTCAATCCCATTTTATGATCATCCACTCCTTTGATGTACCGTAGCAAGTTGCCATATATGTGTTGTTAGATCATCAATGAATTGTTGAATTATGATGTTTATTTTCTTAAATGACAGCACCCCAGTGGCTGTGTAGTGGTGCTGCAGATATTGTTGAAAATCTTCTATCGTGAATGGATTAGCAATATGGGGAGTGCTATGCCAAAGGATCATTTTGCCTATATAACAATAAAGTAATGATCAACCTTTCTTACTTTTTGGATGCATGTAATGCACCAGCTAAATGAACAACCTGTTGGCTCTTTCCATTCAGCATGATGAAGTCGGATGGTTTATTGGTCATTTTTCTACACTGTAAAGATTTCCATATGCCCTACACATAAAAAAGTTTAGGAACTACTTAAATACCATGGATCATACTTGTCCTTCAGCCCTAAAATTTTCAAGCACTTACGATATGTCGCATCCTTCTCTCTGAGGCAAACAATAATATTCATCAGCATTAAGGTAAAAAGCTTGCTCAGTAGTCAAATGAGAAATCATCATATATTTGCCTGTCATTTTCATGGAACATCTTGGCTTGTGAGGTTAATCCATGCGAACTGATTGATCTATATTGGTTTGGCTTCATGCCAAAGGTTATCAGGAAAGCACATTCAGCAGCACTAGCAATGTAGTACAGGGAATTGTTTCTAAAATTCTAATGATCTTGCATCACCAGTGATGGCTTTGTTTCTGCTTATGTCAGACGTATTGTTAATTATGATGGAGATGTTCTCATTAAGGATGCCCTAAAAGGGAACAGCAACTTCAGGGAAATCGTTACGTGTTCAATATGCTCTTCTTACTGTTATCTGTGGAGGAAACATACCCTGCTATACAGCTGTTTTTACCTGATAAAAATTTAATCATTACTAAAAGAAAACACAGTGTAGCTATCTAGTTCTGATAGAAGAGTCTGTGTGGCTATGCATTGCTTTGGAACTTTGGGGGAATACATGATACTCTTATCTCCTGTGACATGAAATATAGGGGCTTACTCTTCCTTTATTTGAAGAACTATTGTAGGATGTAGGATAATCACAATTTGCATTGAAATATTAAGGAAATATCTATTCATGATAGGTTTTATATTCCTGAGTGTTGTCAAGTAGTTTAAAGAGGGGCTGAAATTGCGACTTTATGGAGCCTTTGAGCTTGATTTAACAACTTCATTGTCATGTTGTTGTTTGCTTGGTGAAAGTTTAGGTTATGCTCAAACTTGTCCTTTGATTATTAAGTCTGCGATGTCTCCATGTGAAATCTATGATCTTCATGGTGCCGCAGGTTGTCCAGCTGTCGAAGTTTGATTATAGGCTTGCAAACAAGTTGGAGACAGATCTGCAAAGACTGAGATGTAGAGTTAACTATCATGCTTTAAGATTCACCAAATCAATTCAGAAAATGGGTGATATGTTGATACGTCGAATGAAGGCAAAAGGCAAGCATTTTATTGCCCTGCACCTGAGGTAAACTTTTAATTTGGTCATATTGTTGTCTTTGATGGTAGTTTATGCAGAGAAAACTTTTTCCTTGTGCATTGCTCTATGGTGAATGTCTCCACAACTTGGAAATACTTAATTGTTTTGGCTGAGTTTACTTTCAATCTGGCTTTGCACAAGTTCAACTGAACTTAATACCCTGATGCCAAATGGGCTAATTGATAATTGCCATGCGTTTTGGTGAACCAAGCTGACTTTTCAGACATGGCTGCATATTTTATTTTATTCTACAAGATGGTTTTACTTGCTCTTGAAATATACTTTCTCGCTTTTTTCTTTCTTCATTTTTACCCCTTTTGCTTCATTATTTAGTTCATTAAGTTGAAACATTGTAACCCAAGGTCTGCAATCTTAATATTAGGTACCATACTACTAGGTTATTGGTTCACTATGGTACAATATGCACCCTGCACCGAGATAGCTCTCGAGCCATTTTCTCACTTTTTAATCTTGGTACGCCTTGATACGTTTCGGTACACACCACAGTCCTTCAGTACGGGTCAGTACTGGGCATTCACTGACCTAAATATGATCTTCATACTAGTACCACCCTAGTATGGTATGCCCCGAACCAGGCATTTTGGGGCGGTATGACATATTATGCCATAATCAAATTATACCTATCTAATTCTTTCCCTCTCTTAGTGGGCTTAGTTCTAAAGATTATATGCTGAAAATTTCTATGAGATATTTAAGGTGGTATTGTTATTAAGGGATTGTTAATATATGTATGTGGCCATCCATTAATGTGATTGTCCTCATTATTAGTTAATGATGTTTTATTTTCACTGGACATCTAGGTTTGTTGATTATTATTTGCGGGGTTATCTGTTATTTTTGAAATGAATATAATTTAGGCGGACCTCTTGGGTTGATATTATTTTTCTATTAGAAATATGCTGTTGGGACTTGGAATTACCTTTATGCACATAGTTGCATGAAGCTAGTGATAGAATGTTGAAAGTCCCGCCACCCATTAAGATGATTATTCTTGCAGATTTGAACCTGATATGCTTGCTTTTTCTGGGTGCTATTATGGTGGAGGTGAAAGGGAAAGGAGAGAACTTGGTGCCATTCGCAAGCGTTGGAAAACTTTACATGTAAGTAAATCAATAATTTTTCTTCCTGAACATGTCCAAATTTGGCTGCATCTTGCATGGCTAAGATGTTCTGCTGAAAAATGGGCAGATAAGCAACCCAGACAAGGAACGAAGGCATGGAAAATGCCCGCTGTCTCCGGAAGAGGTAGGACTTATGCTGAGGGCATTGGGCTTTGGCAGTGATGTTCACATCTATGTGGCATCTGGTGAAATATATGGAGGGGAAGAAACCCTGGCACCCCTGAAAGCACTCTTTCCCCATTTTCATTCAAAAGAAACTTTAGCCAGCAAGGAGGAACTGGCACCATTCTCCTCATTTTCATCTCGCATGGCTGCTCTTGATTTTATCGTATGTGATGGAAGTGATGCTTTTGTAACCAACAACAATGGTAACATGGCTAGAATTTTGGCTGGCCGAAGGTAAACGTTACATTTTAATGTGATTTGGATGTACATAAACTCTGACACCTTTTTGAGAACATTGAACTCTTAACATCTTATCTTTCTTATTGCATTGATTTGCATGTTATTCAGGAGATACCTTGGGCACAAGAGGACAATACGTCCTAATGGTAAAAAACTGTACTCTCTCTTCCTACGCCGAGCAAACATGACTTGGGAAGAATTTGCGTCAAAGGTGCGCACTTTTCAAAAAGGATTTATGGGGGAGCCTAAGGAGATAAGACCAGGTAGAGGTGAATTTCATGAAAATCCCACAAGTTGTATATGTGAAAATGCTGAGGCTAAGGCAGCAGCTGACTCTGATTTCCATAGTCACAAGGTTGGCAGTCAAAGCATAAATGGTAATGTAGGCGTGCATGTTGGTGAACCAACATATTATAATTATACTGATGAAGATCTGGATTGGAGTGACTTAGATTATGGAGAGGTTGCACCTCTAGGGAAAAATTCATTTAATGGCACAAATTTGGACTATGATCTCTTCATAAGACCTGAGGACTCTTTGTTGGAAGAGATTATTTCAGATTAGTGATGTTGCGCTGGAGAAGATTTTTATACTTAAATCAATTCTTTCGTCACATTATTTTGTTCGGCAATTTGAAAGCTTCTCTAGAGAAACATTCTGATCAACTGCTGCTGCGCTGTTCTTTGTACATATGGCCTCGGCAACAGAACTGTACAGCATCTTTTCTTCTACCTAAGCTTGATGTTGGAGCACCAACACGAGAGAGCAGTTTGGCTATTGCAGAACTTGAGTCCATTTTCACTTGCTTTTGTATAACTTGAGCAGGGTATAAGGTTGTTTGGCAATTTCTTTTGGTTCATTTTGTAATCTTTCATTTTCCATTCATGGAAATTTGTTATAAGGTTGTGATGAGAATGCCCTCATTGGAAGCTGGACTAGAAGAGAACATAATTATCTCATGTACTCACCGGACAAATTTAGTCAATCAATGATGGCCTGTGCTGGATAATTTTTCCATAGCATTGTGGATGATCTCCAACCTGCCTGTTATTTCTGCATCTAATAACTTTTTTGATGCTTTGGTTCTAAGATTTACAGCCGCTCGTGCAGCTCTACTTCCTTGCATTGAAACAGGTTCTTTCTAGTGTAGGCATGTCTCTGTGGTGATGCTTGGGTTCTTAGATTTACAGCTGGTTGTGCAGCTTTACTTGCATTGAAACATGCTGTTTTTAGCGTAGGCATGTCTCTGTGGTCTCTGAGTCTGCTTTCCTTTTCTATTTTTTTTGGAGCGCGAGTCTGCTTTCTTTCCTTGGTAGGAATCGATTTTCCCAAGTTACGAGCCAATTCAAAATGTCTGATGATCTGAGATAGAGCACATCTTCTCTAATTTACGGATTACTTGAGACTAACGTTAGTATAGATACTATGAATCCTTTTCAAATTCCTGGTCAAAAACTATATTAGCCAACGTTCTACGGGCTTATGCCTACTTGGAGGCTTGGAGCTAAGCGCCTGTGCCAGAGAGAAGTTTAGAAATGCGACTCATGCAAGTTAAAAATAAATCTGGCGCTATCATTTTGCCCCGAATTGAAGACGATGTTGCCAAAGGTGATCAGGATGCCAGCCAAAACTATAATTCTTCCTAATAAAATTATGTTTCAATAGGACATTCGAGCTGGCTTTTTTCCTTGCAGACCTCTCACCACCTTTTGACCTTAAGAACATTGTAGGACGAGCCGCAACCGACTTAAAAAGTGACAAACAGGAAGATTGGTTCCAGTGTGACTCGCATTAAATTCAAGGAAGGGGACGCTATCATTGAGAATTAGCTATCCCGGCTTCAGGCCTAGCTGGAACTACAGTTAACCGAACCAATGGAATAAGATATTGATGTTTAGGAAATCAACAGCAAAAAAATAAGAAAATAAAAGCTAGCAAAGAAAAAGCGCAAGGTCCACGTTCTGCTTCTATCCTCAAAGGGCTCCTTATGGTAACATTCTGAAAGCTTTCAGATGGAGAGATAAGGGCACCGATGTGATTAATACAAAGTGCTGATTAATTTCATTAATCTTGAAGCGTTTAAAACGAATGTGACTGATTAGAATTGCAAAGCACTCGAAGTAAAACTAGGATGAATATGCCGGCGCGGCTTCGAATGATCCTGGATGCGGTGTGATGCAAAAACCTGGCTGAGTCACGTCATCGTACGGTAGAGAGGGTTCTTGGGTATCGAGGACTACTCCATTGCACATCCCGTTGGCAAAAGGCCTCTTTTTTTAAATAATAAAGAGGAGAGAAGGAAGAGGGGAAAAAGGGAACATAAAGGAGTAGGCGGCCTGTAAACTGCGACACCTACATAGGGCTCGTTTGGTTCGCCTAAAGTATTTTTCTTCTAGAAATATGATTTTTAGAAAACAAATTTCAAGAAAGAGGATGCCTAGAAAAGTACTTTTGGCATGTTTGGTTGATCATGGGAAAGTGACAAATTTCCAAAGGGCCTATGTTTGGTTGGCCATCCACTTTTCTGAAAAAGTTATGTATAATTCCTATTATGTCCTTAATAAAAATTAGATCTTTAATGCCTCTTTAATGCTGAAGGGCCTTTTTGAGAAAAAATAAAAATAAAGTGATTCCCGCCTCATGGGAAAGAAACTTTTCCATGTTTCTTATGGGAAAGACTTTTCCATGAAATATGTAAATCATATTTTCATGGGAATACAACTTTTCCATTTCTCTTCTTTGAAAATTCGAACTAAATAAGAGCTATCTCGTTACTTTCCCGTTGACCACACTTTTCCTCATTTTTCCGTGAACCAAACGACCCCATAGATGCGGCGACCCGCATTATCCGCCTTTGTATGTTGTAAGACGTGCCTCCAAATTCATGTAGGTTAAATATTTTAAAATTGAAAGGGATATAGTGGGATCGGGCTTGCTTATAGTTTTCGAACACTGAAGTTACTAAGCAAGCATAGGAATTTCACCAATTGCCCATTGAATAATCGATCACGCTAGTATTGCCACAACCTAGTTATGGATATTTTTGAGTGACAACCGTATGGTTACCCGATCAGGATATAGTTAACCACAACCTAGTTATGGTATGGAAAACAGACACCATTCATAACAGTAACAAAAAAAAAAAATCATATATAATAACTTTCAATATTTTTATCACTTGCTGAAAATAAATCATGAGCCCTAAGATCAACGTCA
The DNA here is from genome assembly GCF_009389715.1 of Phoenix dactylifera. Classification (NCBI taxonomy): domain Eukaryota; kingdom Viridiplantae; phylum Streptophyta; class Magnoliopsida; order Arecales; family Arecaceae; genus Phoenix; species Phoenix dactylifera. The sequence goes on along the minus strand of NC_052408.1, from coordinate 11,739,612 downwards.
TACAAATTTTGAGGTGCAGGATCGAAATTTTATGTACAAACGCACTGTGAGCTGCTGAGGTGGTCAGGTTGGTAACCTGGCCACCTGGGGCGAGTATGCAAGTTGGTCATATTTCAGACCGCCGACTTTCTTATTCTTTTTTGAGGAAAAACCGTTAACTTACTAATTAAATGTGGGGCCGCCACAACGTTCGGTGGAGATTTGCCAATTCCCCCTCATTGATATGGAACAGTTCCTAACATTCTTATGGGAAAAATCAAATCACACATTCTCACACTGAATCAAATCTCATTTTTCCTTTTATTACAACCCTTCTTACTTAGCAATTACATAAATGGAAAACGTCCCATCTCAAATCCACAATGTGCTAACGCATACAGAGCATAGTTATTCATCAAGTTACAGCATCTTTTTGCATGCTTAGGCACAACCTATTCCGAGATTCTGAAATAATTTGTTGTGCTTGCGGTTCACAGAATCCTGTCAATGTTCTCAGGACAAAACAAAGAAGGATAATAGATGATTCCATGTGTATGATGTTTCAGGAGATCCAAGCATGCAGGAATAGGAGTTCCAATCAAGCTTAAGTGTAATATCCTGTGCCAACAATGACCATGCGCATCATATAAAACAAGTCTCAGTACACACTATAAAGAGTGAACAAGAAACCTTAAACTGTTTCATGGCTTACTATGGCGGATGCTTTTTTCAACTTTGTCCGGATGTACGGCTTTACTGATTCAACGACCACCTGAATTTTCAAAAAACAAACATCAGAACCCGATAATGTCAAAATTAAGAATGATAGCAAACAGGGACAGCACAATTGAAATGGATGACTCGCGAGATTCACATTAGCATGTATGAGAGCAATGAGGACACTTGTCTCATCACTCACTTATGCATGTGGCTGTTGCTCCTGCTTGCCAGCCGAATGTTCCATTTGAAATATGAATATTAGTAATATGTCACTTCCTCAGAAATTTTAGCCATAGCAAAGTTTCTGATGATAATATGATAACCATTCCAGCTTGTCATGAAAACTCGAATAAAAGTTCAAGCAGAAATATATTTATTAAAACTTGATTTTTGTCAGTGGTGCTTATCACAAACCATCAAGGGGTTTTTGGATGCCTCAAGATCCTAGCGTGGATAACTTGCTTGTGCATAAGCATTCACTGTAAAGTAATTGGCTGGGAGACAAAATTATCTTGCTCGATGAAATGGGACCCTCCAAGTTCATGGATATACAAACTATTGCAGTGCAGTCAATTTAAATTATAAATATTGCAGTCTGAACTTTATTTCTATTCTCTTCCATCCTCCATCTCCTTCAAAACTGTGTAAAAAAGTTATTTTCCAATTGAGAGCTGAGTCTCTGTTATTGTGTATCACAAATATGATATCCAAAGATTTCTTTAGGTAATAGATCAGGCATTTTCCTTATATGACATCAATTACTTATTAATGAGTTTTATTTTAGTCCTACAGCTTGTAAGATATGCATATATGCCTTGAAAAAGCAATTCTCTACCAATCTTCACCATTTTTCATCTTTGTTCAGAAGCTTTAGGGAAACCTTAAGAGGGGAGTTGGTCCTATGTTGCAGATAGGTTTAAATTTAATGGCAAGATGTAGTCTGCTTGAACTTGCCTTGGTCGAAGAATCAGACACCAAATTAGAGAGTTATTATCAGGTCAAAAGCCTAAATTTTGGTAAATTACACCTTGATATATACAGCCAACCCATATTTACATGATACAGTTTGATGGTTAAAAATCTCTATCAAACTAAATATACGAGGGAGGCAGTGATTTATCCTTGATTTATCATAACTCCATAATGCTTCATGAAATTACTCTTTTAAATATAAGCTTACGGGAAAGTTAATAAATTTTGAGAAAGAAGGCAAAGTTAATATAGCAATCAGTTCAATAGGTAGTGATTCCTTCGATACGGCATGTGCCATGTTGGACAAGTACAAGCAGAACATGGGGGTAAGGGTGCAAATGAGCCAACAGCTCGTGAGCTATTTGAACTCAACTCGGATTCAAGTTCAAGTAGCGAAATACTCAGCTCGAAGGCTCGCAAGCCTAGTCGATTATATATATATTTCTAGTATTACTTTATTTTTTTATTTATAATATACATTGTTAATTTAACATTTAAATTATATATATATATATATATATATATATATTAAATCTGACCAAACTCCTAACTTTTAACCATATTTTTCAATTATGACCAAGGCTCGAATTCGAGTTTGAACTCAAGCTCAAATATGGCTCAGTTGATATTCCAGTCGAGTCGAGTCAATTTTGAATATTGTTTTATTTTTGAATGAGTTCGAGCTTGGATATTAAAACTCGATCAATCTCGAGCCCGAGTATTTTGAATTGAGTCGAGCTCGAGCCTCTAGTTACTCGGTTAGGCTCGATTGCACCCCTATATGCGGGGTACATACTTCTGCGTTGAGCATACTGGTTCATGCTGATGCAGGCCTGTTGGAACATACCAAAGTAGACCCTTTTGTTTGCTGCATGCCCTAGCAAATGACAGGCATAGCACAGCACCACATGATACAATAACATACCATAATAGCCCGTGAGCAGCAAGTGCAACAGTTGCTTGCTCATTGTTGTTATTCATGCTAAAAGAATTTCTATGCATACTTTCATCTTCTTCTACAAGGAAATATAAAATTCATAAATGCATGTTAATCTACATATTTAAATGGCACAACTTTCTACAGAGGGTAAGTGTGATGCACTATCAACTTCCATCAAATATAGATATCCTGTCAGCAGGTATAATGAACCTTAATTATTTCAGTCTAAAAGCATGCCAGATACCTCATATTAAGTAATATAATTACATATCTAGAATCTTCAACACTGACTTCTGTTGATAGTTTTCTTACCCTCCCATCATAAGACAATGATGCAAACATTGAAGGCTCCCTGACAGCTCCATGCGACACCTAGCATTTCAGTATTAGTTTGTTATCCAATTAGCACCTTATGCTTTCACAAGAAAGACCAAAGAAAGTTTGAAATTACCATAAACGCTATCTTCATAGTCATTGTATGAGTTGAGAAGTGGATCTATCTGACGCGTAGGTGAGTCAACTAGACTGAAAGAATGAAGATATATCAATAGGAGAAACATACCAAATGACAAATCAATAGAACAACAATTAGCTTTCATGAAATGCTTTGGAATGGCAAAAAACCTTTCAGCTGCTGAATCATCACTGCCAGTGGTAGAAGCCAACCACAAGTTGACAGCTGAATCTGTTCCAGCACTCTGTAAGGTTCCAATCTAATCAGCGAAACAGAAAGGGCTGCACAAGCGTGCAAACTGTACATAGTTACTCACATGACATGTGTGCACATGCATACAGACAGACAGATACAAACATACCCACGCGTCCGCGCGCACATACACATACACAGGCCGCGCGCGCCGCGCGCCACACACACAAACACAGAGAGAGAGAGAGAGAGAGAGAGAGAGAGAGAGAGAGAGAGACCAAAATCAGCTCATCATACTCTGGGTTGTAGCGAACAGCCCAAGTCCTGCCAATATATGATCAAAACAACCTTTGGTCAAATCAAGAGAATGCAGGAAGGAATGTAAACTAGGCATACATTTTATGCGCTAAATCACATTCATATAAGCATAAGTCATATATATACAGCAAATACAAGCAAGTAGAAATATTATGTGAAACATGAATAAAAAGCTTAAGCATCAACTCACTGGTGAATGATTAATATATATGCACTAGCATACATGCAATCAGAAATATTATCTGAATATGAATAAAAGTGCAAGATCAGATAATTGGTGCAACTCTAATGTTACATTAAAAAGGGTTCCTGTTTGCAGCCTTACGGTACAATAAGAGTATGTACCAATGTGCATGTCCAGGGAGCTCTTTTGCAGGAAGCCTAGGCATTCTAAGATCCCATAACCGTATCCCACATTCATCCTCTGCCGTGGCCTGAAATGTTAAAAAGTTTCTGCTTCAGCAGAAAAGAGACAAATTGATGCTAAATACAATGAAGCAATCTGACAGCACCCTTGAAGCGAAGAAAACTTCAGATGCAAGCATGCATGAGAATAATTTTTCCCAAAACAATTCTGAATTGTATTACACTAACTGGTCCATGATTATAGTACGATTTTGGATAACCTTTTTTCGTAAAGAATTTGAAGAACCAAAATAACTAGCTGGGAAGCAAACTTAGTAACAAGTAAGCACATTGAGAAACACTAGATGCTTAAGAAAGAAACCGAAATATGAGGTCCACACATAAGTCAGAAACTGAAATACTCATTGTCTCTAAACACCTTAGATACAATTACAGGTTTCGCAGGAATTTGTGCTTTCTGTCTATGCATGTATTTATGTGTGCGTTTGATGATCAGGCTAGCAAATTTGTGCTCCAGATGGGCAGATGCACTTTAAGCACAATTATGTGTTCATGTGGCGGCTGGGGATTGAAGGACCTGAAAATAGGACAAACTATTATGATTCTTATCAACTGGCGAATATGTTGTCAAAAAGGGTAGCTGCACACAGAAACAAATCAATATCTATTCAACAATGTAATATGTTGTTGAGTTCCTCCTTGCTGGGGTGTCAGTTAAATCAATCTTAAAAGAATTAATAATTAAATCAGTAAGCGTGGCTTTCATCAAAAAATTAGCAAGACATGGTAAAGCCATTATCCTATACAACCATGAGAAAAGCCAATGTTTCCCAACCACAGGCTACAGGGCCCATGTAGATGATACCTCTTGAGGAAAATGTCAGATTAATATCATAAAAGAGGATATTTTCATCAACTATGCGCTACATTCAATTGCGTTACTCTTAATATAATCCAAGACATCATACTCACAAGTATGTGCTGCTTTTTGGGATTATAATCGACATCCCTAACTTGTGCGTGCTCAATTGCATTTGTCTTCCTGAAACAAGAATACATACAGCAGGATTATCAGCAAGCAAGAAAATCTAAAATGAGTTTGCAAGAAAGAGACTAGCATAAAGTGAAGATACAATTATGGACCCACATATGAAACATACTACTAAATACATATTAGAGGATTAATACGACAACAGAGAAAAATCACGATAAGAATTTGGAAATGAGTTTATCCACAAAAAAACAGCAAAGCAAGATGCAAAACTTATAACCAGATTTACACTGAATGTTCATCGCTAACTTAATCTGGAGCTCTCGAACTGGCAATATGTCCATCATGGACACAATTACACAAAAATTATTTTTTTTAAGAAAAGTATTTGCTGAAATTGATTCACTACCTGTCTTACTAAAGAGTTAATAAATGGACATGACCATAGCGAGAGGCAAATCATTTAGGTAAAACATATAGGATATACAGATAGCATGACTTTATGCACTTCAGGAAAATTCTAAATTGAAATGGTTAAGATAAAACAACAGCTTCAAAGTTCAATATTAGACTCGGCATGATACTTCACAGGAAACTGAAAGGGCAGAAAAAAGCTAAACAGTCTCTTACATGAATAATGAAACCATTATAAATGAAGTATTCACATCAAAATTCCCTTGTCATTTCAATCATAATAGCAAAAAACCATTCTGTGATATGGATGCATACTCCCTTATTGTCATTTTTGAAGAGAAAGAAGGAGCAACAGTTCCCAAGAGCAGCCATGTACTCTTTTCTTGTCAAAACTTAAATACAGGCATTGTAACTGATGAATTCAATGATGGAAGTACTAATATAATGTAACGTTTGGTGAGTTCAGTGTAGAAGCAGAACTTCCAAATTTACCCATGATAACCTTATGGTAGATTTGCATAGTGTTTCAAACTTTCAATAGGTTTTCACTTTTCTATCATCCATTGTCATGCAATCATAAGAATTGAAATGCAGAAAATCAAATAACCTAATTAGATCTTCCTAGTAATGTCTTCCTGACATGGAGATTTCAGATATCTTTTTTTCTATCAGGCATGATTCTCGAAAATAGAGATCCATCCAACATGTGGACTAAAATGGTACAATCAGAAAGTAGGTGTATAATAAAACTATAACAAAGCGAATGCTAATAGAGACAGTACATACTTCATTGTGCGAAGATCCCAAAACTGAAGCGATGATCCACATATTGCAGCAACAGCATTCTGATCGTGAGGGTCCCATGCTCCACCAGACAAGTTATGAAGCATACCAACAGATTCTTTTGATATCACCTATATCTTAAAATCTTGTAAGAATCACCAGCTTAAAGTCAAGCACTAAATATTCTCTTAGCATAATAAGTGATAGTAATCATTTCATTGGAATGACTGTCCAAATAATAGGCACATGTACGCAGATTGAGTATACATCAATATATTCAATATTAAAAATAATATAAAAGAAAAACATCTATGAAAATATAACAAATCCTATCTGCCTGAAGTTCCAAAACTTCCTTTTCTGACATTTATGTCGCACAGGAGATTACAAATTCACAAATTACTGATTTGATTTCATAAGTAGTGGAGTCATCCCTCCATTGCACCATGTCCCGCACACTGCAGATGGTGTATAATGCACAAGTTGAATCATGTTGGTAAAGAAGAAGTTTCTCAAAATTTAGGGCCGCTTAAGTCATATCCAGTAGGCGAATCAATTCATGATCTTCTTTTTTCATTAAACATTTTTTAATGACAATTATCAGTAAGATAAAATGTTTTAAGCACTCCAACGAACAACCATTGTGCAAATGATCACTAAAATTGCACCAGGCACAAAATTATGGTACCCAATGAGATAGATAGACAATATCACAGAATTCTATAAAAACAAATTGCTTTTAAGCTGTACCATAGTTTCATTTGAACAGCTTAGAATCTTAAAATGGATCAGTACAAAGTTCATTAAGGACCATACCTTAGCTATCTTACTTGAAGAATCTATGCTCCACAGGAAAAGATTTCCCTCATCAATGCTAATCAATTTATCATGCTTTCCCAATGGCCACCAAAGGACACTGCCAGAAAAAGGTTATGGGCACATGTAGAATGACCAAGAAAGTAAAATACAAGCTGGCACCTTAGAATTCTTTCAGTTGCTTGAATAACTAATAGAGAAAAGCCTTACCTTGAGAATACAAGCACATGCATGTATATGACGAAGAGCCATAACAGATATATTTATCATACGCAAGACATTATGATTTGAGATAAGAAATAATTTTCAGCAAGGTATTAGTCATGGAAACATTCCAGAGAGATAATAACCATCCAATGTTATGTGCACAACATTAGCCTTCATAGTTGATAGTAAAAAAATTCTTTCCTAGGAATCAAGAATTTGATTGCTCCTGCAAAGCTTATAAATGTTGGAAAAGTTTGTTGATTTCATCAGGTTTAAAAATTAATTGCTCCTAAATGCAATTCAATTAAGAGACCTAGGTTAGTTAGGAATGATGATGTTAAGATTGTTCGCGTCCGCCCCTTTCAGAAGGTGAAGAAAAAGGTTTTAATACAGATATCAAGCTCCATGCTGTTTTTCCCTTGGCGAGGTACGGTATTGATACGGTACTATTACAAAAAGTACGTACTAAAACTAGCATCTTTCAAAAAATTAAAAAGCCCGTTGGTACCGACCGGTATGGTCGGTAAGATAGAGCCGGTATGCATTGGTTAGGCAGGTTCATATCAGTACATTTGTTTCGGTGTCCAAGCACCCATACAGATGCTGGTTTCATGCCGGAACGGTACGACACTGATCATACTATCCTGTTTTGGCGATTTTGAAAACCATATACATGTAGTATGTTCAAGTGAACAAAGTATCTATCTAAACTCAAAAAAGAATTAAATGCAACCTTCTGTCCAAAGAAAGAAACAACTCAAAGCAATGTTGAGCAATCATAAACAAGAGCATATCCCTAAAGCAAAATACAACCAGTGGTCTACAATGAATCACCATTACCATTTTGCAACTCTTTGGTCCACTCTTCAAGAAGAAATTAGATCTTATGTCTATGATAAGAAGACCCGCAATGGCAAGGTCCACAGAATTTAAGACTCTTAGCAAATTATACATGATGTTAGGTACTTCTTTTCTAATCACTTCAATATTACCTAGAAGCTAAGACCATGAAATCTTCCAACAATAACAAATTTGTGGTCTTCCTTTGATTTTGTAAAATTATCTGTCATGTAAAATATAATTAACAACAAAACTGTTAGTACTTGAGAGATCAAGGTATGGTCTTGTAAGTTTGTACTAGAGAAGCACTACAAAAATCAACAATTATTTATTCATCCAAACATATGTAACCTTTCCATGAGAGGCATATACATGTATTGGCATTATGATTCAGTATATACTTTAAGATATTCAAATAAATTTATTTTCTCATGTAAATTTAACCAATGCCCACTGAGAATGCAAACAAGAAACCTTTTTGCAAGCTAAATCCTACGACTTTATGCTTCCTAGTCTCTCTAATTTCATACGTATAGCTAAATCCCACTATCTACTAGGCAATCCACCATGACCTACCCCATCAGACCAGGAACATGCCCAGAGGAGGACAGAAAATGGGAAGGAGGAAAATATGGCAAGGATTAAAGCAACAAAATATAAGGTGGCATAATGCTCATGTCTAGGATCATATCAAATGGAAAAATAAATGGAGGAAGTTTTGATGGTCATGCTCCTTGTTTCTAGAATTTTGATGACGTAACTGATTCTGAAAGTATAAAGGAAAAGTTGTCCGTTTCTTTTACATATGCAATGCCAGCAATCTCCAAGGGTGAGTAATATCCTCTAGGTAAATAATCAATCCAAATTGATGCTTGCTTGTACATTTGGCAGAGTAGCACATAGCTAGAAGTTTCCCATGGACCACAAAGGCAGGACTTTCTTTGGTAATACTAGGACATTAGCACATGTTAAAAAACCCTAAGAGTCAAAATTTGCTCAAGCAGTCAAGGATTCAAGGCATGTATAAGAACACTAAAACATGAAATTTTTATGCCACAACCTCCCCTGCAGTAAACATGCTATATATGGCCATGGCTCTGATGGAGCAATGCAGCGGATGCTTCATCTTCAAGATACTCACTTTCTGGATAACAGTGACATCACAACTTTGAAAGAAACTGTGCCAGCAGGGCCAAATATATTCTCAATCAGAAAATTCATTGCCATTGTCAGCCTAAATTATTGTGAAATAAGGATAGCAAGTAGGACAGGAAGCGCTATAAAAATATACCAAGGGATAGATCATGTATAAGTGAAACCCTTTGTAAAAAAAAGGAATCTAGTGGCTGCCAAACAAAGAACAATAAACTCACCATTTGATCTTAAAAGAATGTTCATTCAGAGAGACAAGCTGTTCTAGTTGAGGGGCATTTGATTGACCATAGAGCTCAGGAATCTTCCAAATGGACGCTCCATAAGTTTCACCTTTAATCACACAGAGATTTTAAATTATCACCAACATATATACGAAAATCAATTTCATAACTTTCAGAATAAAAACAAAAAAGGCGAAACATGACGGATACATAAGGCTCTTCTACATATTCCTTTTGTTCGATCAAGATCAAATGTTCGACAATCATGTGGATTGTAACCTACAAACCTTATGGAACAAACTGAAAAATAATATACAGGTGGAAGCATAGAAAATGATAGGATTAATTGGTTTCAATTTTGTGTTATTTTTGTGGAGTACTCATGTGAATGTGGAGTAACAATTTTTCTCTTTTCCCCCTCTTTCTTGGTGATTTTAAATCAAATTCTTCAATGTACTTTCTAGTCAGTGGTCCAGTCTTTAAACATGAGTCTCGAGACCAACTAGCCTCCACATTTCCCCTTAGAACCCTTGAATCCAAAGTATCAATCAAATGACATCCACTCTTGATTCTTGATTCATATAACAGAATGTGCTGTCACATTCTTTACATGGGTCAAACAATCTCGACATAGAATCAGAATCAACCACAAATTACGCAGATCTGATAAGTATACCACCAACCCTAGCTAACACCTGCTGCTATCCAGAATTACATACACAAATCTTGATTAAAACGACAAAATGCTGCATAACTACGTCCAAATGGAATCCCTATAGAATGAGGTCACGCAATTCGAATAGGAAGATCGATTGCTTTTACCGGAGGTGAAGACGGTGGAGAAGATTCTTGGATCGAAGGGGCAGGACTTGAGATCCCAGATCTCGCTGGGGTGGTAGAACAAGCCCTCGCACACGAGCTCCGTTCCCGAGGGCGAGAGCCGGATCAAATGGACCTGGACGAATAAAAGTGCGAAAGATTGTTGAGGAACGATCGAGGAAGAGATGAAGAACCAGGGTTTTGCGATCCGACCTCGTTCTCTTCTCGAAGGCTGAGGGTGCCGGCGAGGAAGCTGGTGTGGTCCGGATCAGCTTTAACGTCGGCGATGCATCTGGCCTGGAGAAAGAAAGGGATTTGAGTGCTAGGGTTTTGGCGTCAAAGAGATGGAATTGTTGTGTTCTTGGGGGTCACCTGGTACTTGAGGCCGCCGTAGACGATGCCGGTGGAGCCTCCCTGCATTTCCGACGGGCTCACGGGCGCTCGCGCTAGGCGGTCTCACCTTGTGAGAGATCTGGTCGCATTCCGGTCTCCATATCAGACTGAAATAGTCACGTGATATGCACGTGCCACCGAGAGAATTTCTTAGCGTTGGCGCTAGTTGATCTAGAGTTTTTATAAAAAACTGTTCCTGTTCAGTAATTAAATTTCTTAAATACTATAACATTTTAATATATGTTTAGTTACTAAATTAAAAAAATATTTTTAGTATGACAAAATGAACGTAAAAAAAATATTACATAGTACTATAGAATAAAATATAATAAAATATAATATATATTAATACAAGACATTCGTGATAGTGGATAAAAAAATAATTTCAAAATTTTATTTTATTTTTAATTAAAATAAATATGATTTTTATTAACGGTATTAGAAGAACTGTTATATCACGGATATTTGTACAAAAATAGTATTATAAATGATACAGAAATAATATAAATTTTAAAAAATATTTATATAAATTTAAATTTGTAGAAAAATATTCATATTAAAAAACCATATATATATATATATATATATATATATATATATATATATATAGCAGCAAAAGATCATCAATGGTCCTCTCCTGCTAAAGTAACCGGATAGTATCGTAGATTCACTGGTAGCAAAGAGGCGTGATTAATGCCATCCCCATCGTTAAGATAAAGGTCGCAATGAAATTGTGAAAAGGAAAATAAAATAAAGAAAGCCAAGTTGGCAATTGCATGATCCATTCCGGTTCGACGTGGCAGAATAGAGTCGACTGCTTCGCCTCGCCATCCGCTCCCCACCCACAACTCCCCTCTTTCTCGCTCTTTCTGATTTCTACTCCAAATCTCCGCCGGATGCCGGACAGCAACGCGACCAGCCTCGATCCACTTGACGCGGCAAGTCGAAAGAGAGGATAACAAAAGCAGTGTTCCCACTACCAATGGCTTCGAGGCTCGGCTCTCTCCCTCCCCAACTCAACTCCCCTCGCCTCGTCCACCACCGCCGTCGCGCCAACCTCCCCTCCCTCTCCTGGGGCCGCACGTTAGCGCCGGTCCAACTCCAAGCCGACCTCCTCTTCCCTTCCCTTTCCTCCTCTTCTTCACCAGGCGAGTAAAAAAAATCTTTTTTTATACTGTTTTTTGTTTTATTTATTGCTCAACTTGTGAGTTAATTAAGAGTTCGAGCATTGGTAGAACAAATCAGCTACTTGGAATTCCATTTATAGAATCATTAGTGCACAGATGCGCATACTATTTTCAGCAATTGATTTTGATTAGCTAAGTATGACTGCTCTTTTCATAGGGTCTCTAATTGGATGCCTAGCGAGTACAAGAATCTGATATGTTGAACTTGTTGCAAAATTTAAGGTCTTTATGCCTTTTGCATGAAGATAGTTCTGGCTGTGCATGGAGTGCTAGTTGCATGATGCTTAAGATTCTTCATTTGATGGCTCCATTATTTTTTTTTGAGGGATGAGGAGGGACTCACCAATTTATTAAAAGTCATTTCATTGTTTCATTATTGAATTTCAGTTTTCGCATGTCCTTCATCTGATTGCAATCCAAAACTTAATCTGTGGAATCTCTATTGCAATTCCAAGGCTCTGTTCAGACATTTACACTTGACTCTTTTACTCTATTCAGGCAGGCATTATACGCCATTACAGGTTTCATGTAATGCTCAGACTGTAGCTGCAACAAGTATATCACAAGGAACACCTGTTAGGCCAACAAGTATATTAGTTGTTGGTGCTACTGGAACTTTGGGTCGGCAGGTTGTTAGGAGGGCGCTAGATGAAGGCTATGATGTTAGATGTCTTGTAAGGCCTCGGCCAGCTCCTGCTGACTTCCTTCGGGACTGGGGTGCTACAGTTGTCAATGTATGTTTCAAGTTTCATATGTTTTCTGCTTCAAATCAGAATGTTTTCTTATTTTTGTTCTATACAATGATACTAGAGAAATACCCTCTTGATATCTTAAAAGCTTGTTATTGGCATTATATATACAGGTAATTATACCTGTAATACCTATTTATATTTTAAACTGACAACCTTTGCAAACTTGAATATGCTGTATTTTTATAGTGCACTTAGGTGTCCAGAAATGTGTTTTGCTTTTTGTTGAGAAAACACAGAAGAGGCAAAATGAATAAATTGTGGAGGTTCATCTTTTGCCTAATTTTATGTGAGGTAAGCTCAGGTGCACTCTTACAGTGAACTTGCTTATCTATTTGTACATATATTTGTCAAGCGAACAATTTCGGTGGGAAACGGATCATCTAAATCATGGGTTGGAAAGGTAAGGGTTACCTGAAAACTTAACTGGTTATTTACACCAGCATACTTGATCCCCATTTGGATGTTACATACATATCATGCAATCTTTATGTGCATGCTCTTGTTTTCAGTTTGTATGAACTATGAAGAATAATTAGTTGTTAGTTGCTTGTTTATCAGCTGCAACTGAATGTTTAACATTTTCCCTTGATTTCGTGCTGAGGTCTGCCCTTCCTTTTTTATCTCTCAAAGTCATGCTGAAGTGTGCACCTTTCTACTTTTTGAACAGGCCGATCTCAGCAAACCAGAGACTATACCTGCAACTCTTGTTGGTATTCATACAGTAATTGATTGTGCAACAGGACGGCCAGAAGAGCCTATCCGCATGGTACTTTGTTTATGCTCACCTCTATTTTCTTAGCTCTCTAGAAGCATTTGAAAAGAACTTTCTTATGAGACATTGTTACTTCCACATCCATGTGCAATATCACACATATAAATGATGATTTTTCATTTGATACAAACATTATATAATATAGACCATTTAATTTTCTGGTCCGCTGTTACAGAGGGCCTTTCTCTTGAATCTTGATGAGTGCTTAGCTGTGTAAGCTAGTCCTTTGATATCCATATCTTATCCATGGAAAAGAAAGAGGGTCTTAATAGATGAATCTCAAATATATTTTCTTTCCTTATTGGACACTTGTTGCCTGCAAATGGAATGACTGATGAAAGAAATTTATTAGGATGTGGACAAGCCACAGCCCTTGGTTCTGATGAAGTATAGGTACTATCCAAAGTTTGAATTTTGGAATATTAGTCTCTAGATGCATTCTTGTTCTTTCTCTCTACCTTGTCTTAGTTACTTATCTGGTTGTTTACCCACAAAGAATGTACGAATGGTTCTCGTTGGACAAACAAATACATCTTGTGCTTCTCAGGTCTTATGTTACCTGCAGTTATATGAGAGAATCGTAATGCAAGTTCTTTCAGGCATTTCAACCCAAACTCCACTGAAAGTCTTGTAGTTAGACTGGTCCAAAGTAAGCTTCTAAGACATTGTGAGGACAGAGTATGTCCCATGAATCATGAATGCATCCAATTCCTGTTAATTTTGACAAGATCTGGGAAAATTTTGAATGTCTAGAGCTATAGTAACTTTGATTTTTAATTTGACAAAATTTCATACCTCATTAACTTATGAGTCCTGAAAGATGACCATCATATGGAGGTCTGATAAATCCTCCTCCAGAACATAAGGCTTCTATATGCACTAATGCTTGTCCATATTCTTATTGAAACTAAGCAACTATGAAACTTATGGAAAAGCACAAATTTTATCATGAACCAAGGCACTGCAGATCTTGTTCAGGGTACACATAAAAACAATTTTAGGGTTTGGCCATTTATGAGTTGGGGTTGACTACTGCTGCTGCTCCATTTATAGGTGCAGTTTACTGTAGATTTTCTATTACAATAATTTAAGGAAATTATATAGCTAATATGATTTATAAAATATTTTCTGTGAGTATGTAAGAATCGTGAAGCATCATTTGCACAATTCCATTGAAAAGTTTGCTTAAGAGAAACTGACACTCCTGAGGATACTAATTCAATATTTTTTACTTTCTTATAATCACTTCTTTTGGGTTAAACAGTTTTAAGGCATTTATTTATCAACCTATTTATACTTCAATTCTTCTAAATCCTTCTATTGTTATCTCCTATCGAGCGCTTTATTATGACATAATATATGGCTTTTCATGCTTGGATGCACGTAGAAGCACTTATTCCATGTGTACATTAGACTATACACCCAGTAGCTATCTCTTTTTTCCTGTTATTAATTGTCTTTCATTTATTTCATTAAGGATCAACTGGCACTTGTTTGGCTTTGGCCCATTCTGATCAACTTTTATATTTAGGTAGATTGGGAAGGAAAAGTTGCTCTCATACAATGTGCAAAAGCCATGGACATTCAGAAGTATGTATTCTATTCCATCCACAATTGTGATAAGCATCCCGAGGTTCCTTTAATGGAAATCAAGCACTGCACTGAGAAATTTCTTCAGGAATCTGGTCTAAACTACATCATTATTAGGCTATGTGGTTTCATGCAGGTATTTCACATCCACATATATTTTGAACATGGTCTTGAATGAGGTTTACTTGACTACAAAAGTTGAAAATAGTATATCAAAGAGAAAATTTAAACTCAAGTTGATTCACCTAAAATCCATGTAAAAGTATGGAAGGATAGCTATAAAAAACTAACTGGATAAAGAAGGCACTAAACTGAAGATCGTAAAATGAAGTACTGATCATAAAGCAACAGGTCTTCAAATGGTATTGCATCTACTATATCATCTGCAGAAGGTTAGGTGCAAGCAACAACATTCAAAAATTTGCTTAACTTAACCCACTTTATTGGTTTTTTCAAATATCCTGTAATGTCGAAGAGGCCTAAAAGCTTCTGTGCGCCCAAAGGGCTTGGGACCGTAGGAGGTTTGAGTGTTGAGGGT
Organism: Phoenix dactylifera; assembly: GCF_009389715.1. Lineage (NCBI taxonomy): Eukaryota > Viridiplantae > Streptophyta > Magnoliopsida > Arecales > Arecaceae > Phoenix > Phoenix dactylifera. Next base: position 11,724,193 of record NC_052408.1, on the reverse strand, counting down.
GCAATCTGTGGTTCTTGAATCTTGGTTAGACATTACTATTATTGGGGAAGTTTGTTTTTGTGATTTATGGTCGAGGTCAAGCTTCTGGATGGTTGATGAAGCTTTGCCTTTTTGTCATCTTAAGCTCATTTATTTGGGATGCTTCTGCTCCAGCATGAAGTTTAGGTTGGATTCCCATGCGGCCCACAATTTCAGCATTGGGAACCCTTGATGGCTCTGGATTGAGTTGTTATTATTCTCTTCTTCTCTTTTGTTTCTCTCTCTTTTCTTCTTTCTTCCCTTGATCTTTCCTCTCTTCTTCTCTTTCTTTTCTCTGTTCCTCCCTTCTTCTATTCTCTGTGGGGTTTATCCTAGCTTCTTCTTGTAGATCGTTATCTTAATGAATTGGGCGAGGTTTCCCCTCCATTTTTCTTAAAAGGAAAAAAAATTGCTTCACTTAAATGAAAAACTATTCTACTATCTTTTGAAAAAAGGAAATCTATGCCGCTATTTTTTTGTAACCATGCAATTCCAAACAGGTGGTACCCTGCCCTGTTTCTGGCTTGCAGACTGCTAGATGACTAGCCGACTAGGCATGTGGTTTTCATCTTCACTGAGATCTTGGCTAAGATTCTTATAACTATCAGACAGATACAATAGAAGTAAAACATTCAGATCTTTTTTCCTTAGTCCATATACTATAAACTGATATATCCAAGATATCAGCGGATATAGTATTGATGTATTGACTGAGAAAATGTAATTTATTTTACTATTTTTAAGTCACTAAATATTAGAATTAGTGATTAAAATGATAGTTAATCCTATTTATTACTATGTCAGCTGATATTGTGATGTCTTGCTTGTGATTTATTGACTCAGATATCTAGATAACCCAACCATGTAAAAAGTAAAGCCTTTCATTTTGACAGAGATAAACTGAGATTCTGAAGATTGCAGAGATAAAATATCTTGGCACTTCCTGCAGATCATTAAGTACTGTTGGTAGATTGGATATTGACCTGTTTTAGATTCATGATACCATTCTCATGATGAAGCTTACATATGGAATCAACTGTCAAAAAGTTATAAGAGAGTTGAATATCCCCAGAGCACTTGAAATTAACTGTCAAGGCAGTTAAAGATTTCAGGGATATCCTATCATTGTCTTTGAACTTGCTACATTACATGTAATGTTTGAAGGTTCTCCGCCTCTGTGGATTTTATTCCTGTCTTCTGTATTCAAGTCTATATGAATTGGTCGTTTTGTTTATTTGTTATCACTGCATGATGCAATAGGGCCTAATTGGGCAGTATGCTGTGCCGATACTAGAAGAGAAGTCTGTGTGGGGAACTGATGCCCCAACTCGAATCGCTTACATGGATACCCAGGTTCTTATTTGTTTATTGAATTCTTGTTTGTCTTGACTGTAGAAATCATTGGACTGGTTTTCCTGAAGATAGATTTTTTTTTTCCATGTGTGGTTAATAAATCTGTTTGCTGATTCCAGGATATAGCTCGACTGACATTTATGGCTATGCGTAATGAGAAAGTTGACAAGAAGCTCCTAACATTTGCTGGACCTCGTGCATGGACAACCCAAGAGGTAATGAAAGATCTAGTATACTGTCCAGGACCTTAATCATTGAAAATGTCGAACATAATCTATATCAACTGGTCTATGATATGCTCTGATTCCATTCTCTTCTTATAGTTGAACTATAAGTTATGAATTCAAGAAATAGATATGTCCCTAAACAGGGTGTTAAAGGTCCAGGCTGAGCAGACGAGAGTTTCCATGCTTAGGCTGAAGAATAGGGCTGGTGGACTAAGGAGAGGAGAAAAAACAAAGAAGTTTTTTGTCCAAGCTTGATGACTCGAATCCTGATATGTGTTTTGACCTGGCCTGATATATCAACACCGGTAATTATGCAGGAATACTAAAAAAAAAAATCCCTTTTTAATGGTCATTTATGCCTCGCATATTGAATTTAGTATGTTCTTGTGAATTTCAGACATGTCAAGAGGATGACTGAAATTTCTGTCAAGGTTTGCACAGAAAAATTCTTATGCAAGATAATACAATATGCGAGGCATATTGTATTATCTTGCATAGAAATTTCCGTCAAGGTTTGCACAGAAAAATTCTTATGCGACATTGCAAAATAATCGATTTAATGTACAAAATTAAAAATATGTCACATTAGCACCATAATCATATTGCAAACTTAAACAATAAATTTCATATTTCATTAAGTTGAATTTGGATTAAATCCTACTTCTCTGTTGGTTCCTATCCAAACCTCAGTCACGGAATGCAACTCTTGTTTTATGCCACATCCATAAAAAATTAAAAATTATGTCCATCATCTTTGATTGATTGAGTGAAGAGATGCAATCTTTTAAAGGCCCAACGGGTGTTCATGAAGAGTGGAAGTCGTAGAATATTTCTTCGAGTGACAGCGAGCAGAGAACCAGATCTGTGTTAAAAAAGTTTACGGGAACGATCCATTTCTTCTCTTTGAAGTATCTAAAGAATGTTCTTTTGTTTCCAGGTGATTACTTTGTGTGAAAGACTAGCAGGGCAAGATGCAAACATAACCACTGTCCCTGTTTCAGTCCTGAAATTCACTCGCCAGCTAACTCGGTGTTTCCAGTGGACAAACGATATAGCGGATCGATTGGCATTTTCAGAGGTAAATCTCTATATCGGTCTCTCATCTATTGGTAGCACTGACTGGAATCCAATTGAAATTTCAATCAATTAATAGAAAATGTTGTAACAATACAAACATACATCTTGAGAATAAGCTGATCTTGTTATCTTTTTTTTGTGAAGTAAGGAAGTTTTGTTGTCTCCCCGACTCCGACCATCCCCTTCGACTGAATTAGTACATCTGTGGGTTAATAATCACTGAGATTAATGCATTGAATCTCTCCATTGGTGGAATTTCAGGTCCTCTCAAGCGACACTGTGTTCTCAGCTCCCATGACAGAAACATATAATCTCCTTGGGGTGGATCAGAAAGACATTTTGACTTTAGAAAAGTATTTGCAGGACTACTTCGCCAATATCTTGAAGAAGCTGAAGGATCTAAAGGCACAATCAAAACAAACAGATATTTATCTATGAGAAATTCAAGTTCACACTACAACAATGAGTTCAAAGAGCATACAAATCCAAGCTACATGCACTTCTGAGCCATTCAAAAAGACCTGATGGCGCAAGTAGTTTTTGTTCATTCATTCTGCATATACAAATTAAGATTGTGAAAAAAGTAACGCCTTTTATCCTGAAGCTAGCTTAACTTGTTTATAAATACTGACTGTTTGTTATTAAATTAGTCTGGATTTTTGTTCAAGCTGATTAAGATGAAAAGTTCGCACTGCGATATCAATCAACACCCGGCTCAATGCCAAGAGACTTTTCTGGTAAAGTATTCGAAAGTGAAAGCCACTGGGGGGCTCATCACATCCTTTTCCGACCATTAATGATAAGGTTTTGGAGGTTGTAGCAAGGAACTAGCGCCGAGATTTAGCTCGATGTTTGTTGTCATTTTCTATAGCACAGATTCTTCAGTGGCTGATCAGCTAATCATCCAATGCAGAACAGATAGGAGATAGGACGAAGGATCTGCTGGCTGAGCATCAGTAAATCCTTCCGCGACCTATAGTTAAAAATAATTTTTTAAAGTTTAAAGATTAAAAATTTATAGTTGAAAGTTTATTTTTATTTATAATTAATATATATATATATACACACACACACATATATAATTTAGAAAGTAATATACATATTTTATTATTTATAGTTATTTTTATTTATTAAATAAATATGAACATGAAAAGCAGCTCAAAATAGATGTATGAAAGCCTTGAAAGACCTCCGACTATCACCAAATCTCTCAAACGGCCGTTCTGAATAATTTGAGTTTGGCTTGAAACTAAATGAGCTGCATCTTGATTATGAAGCAAGCTATGCGCTGCTTGCTCGCTCAGGTTGACTTACATCCTTATGACATGACCTCTTCTACATCACCATTCTATTGTTGCAGAAAAAAAAAAGGATCTAAGATTGGAACCTTGGGAAGAGTGTCAAAGTGCACAAATGTTACTTAGTAGTAGACTATAGAGGTGAGTGCTCATATTCATAGTTTAATCTATTATAACGGTTTCTAGAAGCTTCCTATCATGCATGTCATATGCAATTGGTATTTAAATAATGGCCATTACTTAACTACCAAGACATGGCCATTACTTAACTACCAAGACATGGCCATTACATGGTCATTTTACTTAGCCATTGCATAGTCATTTTACTTGGCCATTACATAGCCATTATTCTGTTCTAGCATCCTTACGTAGTGAATGTTATTCTTGGCTTTTATTTGAATTTTATCATTCACTAAGGTGCAAGGCTGTCATTTTAAACACTCCAAAATAAATTTTATAACAACTCAGGATCTCACCTAACATGGCTAGCCGAAAGATATTATTTAGGTTCTTTGATCCTGTATAAGTACTCAAGATCTACCTAGCGAATAACCGATGTGGGACTAAACACACGCCCACACAGATCCTCGCATATTCTTCCTGTTCAAGCCCTGATGTCCTCGTCAGGCTAAGAGTTCAAATCCATTCAAATCTAATAACAAACATCAAGATCAGCTCGTGGTCAACCCCAATAGATCGGTGCTGCAGTGTTCCCTAGTTTACATAGGTTATGGGTTGGACCCGCTCTAATACCATTTGTAACAATGCAGAATTCCTTCCAAAATGGCTAGCCGGAAGGTATTATTTGGATTTTTTTATCCTGTATAAGTATCCAAGATCTACCCAGCGAATAACCGATGTGGGACTAAACATACGCCCGTATGGGTCCTCACAAATTCAGACCTCCTTTTTTTGGAATTGAATTGAAGAGATTCAGTCTCACAATCATGACCATTCATGTATTAAATGATAGCCAGTAGCTGAAGTAGATGCTAGATATCCTATCTATTGCATGGACCGATCACATTGTCGTGATCGCATGGCCGCAACTTTCCAATGCACGGCAAGAGGGAGCCATCCCAAGGAAGACCACCCTGCTCGTTGGAAAATTAAGGAATCCACTTGTGGTTGGGTGGGGTCGGGGAAGAGGGTGATGGAAGAGGGTGCCTTTAGACAAAGTTGGTGTCCAAGTATTCCTTTTTCTCAAGCGACGCTGTCAAATTAGCTCATTCTCGCTCGTTTCTTTGGCTGGCGTCACAGCGAATATCTTGTCCTCAGAAAATCTCGAATGGTCTCTAAACTGTGAAGTTGCCAGTTTTTGTTTCTATGTGTTTCAATCTCCATTATTTCTCTACTCCGTGAATTTCCTAATCACCTGTCACCTTCCAAGGCCGTATTCTGGATAGCTGCTGTGTGGGATATTCTTTTTGGTTTTCCACACATTTTATTTTCTGATATGCATTTTCTCTAGATTGGCATAAATAAAATTCAATTTTACCCAAAAAAAAAAAAACCAATCAACTTTCAAAGTGTAATAAAGAGAGTATGAATTATGATATAACAATCTATAAATGTAGTTAATCAATATTTATAACATAAATTCTTTCCAAAGAAAAAAATATATAACCGACAACATCCATCCACCGTGCTGTGGCACATACTCAACACTAGAAGTCAAAATTCAATAACTATAACCTAGATGTCCGTTATTGACGGGGTCATAAAGAAGGTGAGGCAAAAGAAGAATTTACTATTTTTTTTGTATGAAACCACCTAAAGATTGTACAATGGCCATTTTAAGATCTGTGCAGACAGAGTGCTTGCAGATCTCCAATTTTATGGTTAGAAAAATACAAGCCACCCCAGTCCTTTGTAACACATTAGAAATGTTTTTTAAACATTTGTGATATTTATGTCGTATGCGAACATAACTAATATTAAAACTAATATTAGGTATCTCCCACCAAACTTGACTAAGGCAATGGTCAGTACCTACTTACTCTTCTAACAAGCTGCTTGCTTAAGAACTAGGAATCTTCACCCGGCCTATCTCAGGCAACTGGAATGCATGTTGCACGCAATTCAAAGAAAGAAGGTCAAACGATAAAAAGCAAACCATAAAAGAATGGTACACGTTCCTGCACGGCATTTTGTCGAGCAACCAGCCAACCAATGGAAGGGTGTTTGCATGGCACATTTTGTGCATGGGCACGTCTCCCCGTTGAAGAACTTATTTTTTTGGTGGAAACCGTCAAAGCACTTCAGGGGGAAAAAAATCATCCCATGGCTAAACAATGGGTTCTTTTATGAGCGCTTGATCCCTCGATCTAGCCATTTCCTTTTTAACCTTGATGTATCATAATCTATTACATGTATACATGTGAAGTCGCCATCGCCACTTTGATTTTATAAAATGATTAAGCTTCCCTCGCTAATAGTTACTCTTTTTATTTTTAATATATTAGTAACAAGGTGATAATATAACACCACCAAGTTCGAATGCTGACCAAGGGAACCGTTTGTTCTTCATTCGTGTCCCAATTGGGTCTCCTTCTATAAAATCGAAATAAAAAAAAGGGGCATGGTGATCTTTTGGTAGATTTTATAGCGTATTAATCACATGCACAATCTAATGACTCCTTTGACTTCTGGAAACAGTTGGAATCCAATGTTTTTTATTTCTAATTTTTTATATCAAGAGTATGTTTGAATCCTTTCTAATTAAGATAAAAACTACATGGACTAGATTAGTGAACAATGAAAGCAGCCCAACAAGGCAGTTGTGCAAATTGATGATCCAATTTTAATGTTTGAAAAATATAGAAAGTCATATATGTTGTCATTATTTAGCTTATTGATTTTTTGTGGCAATTTGTGATTGGCAGCTGAATGGTACCCAATCTCTATGTATTATCATCGAACTACAGAGTTGAGCAATGACTTGATAGATGATCTACTCTTTCTGTTAATTTAGGATCCAAGTAAATACCATTATATATATATATATATATATATATATATATATATATATATATATATATATATGTATACATGTATATATGTATGTATATGCATATAAGTGACAATAGAAACTCCTTGGGGACCTCTACAATGAAACAATATGCAAATGCTTCTTCTCTTGAGATCTTGAAGGTGGTTCCAAATATATATATATATATATATACAATGTATATGATATAAAAAAGCTAAGAAAAATTCTACGAGAGAGACATTTTTATTTTATTTTTGGATATGTAACATGGCATTTAAGCAGTGGAGAGATGTAGGTCCTTCCAATACAGGCATGGAGTTGCGCTTTACTAGTATTTTAAATTTTTAAAAATTGTAAAATAGTTGTTTTTCTTTTGCCACTCATCTTGTTAGGATACATAAAAGTGCAACGATTCACATTCTGCCCTATTATATAGGCAATCAATTCTTCATAAAATTGTAAGCATATTGTTGGAGGATTTTATAGCTTCCCATGTTGAAAAATGATAGCGCTTTTATCATTTGTAAGCATATTTGTTAACTTCCCATGTTGCCATTTTCCCGTCGTCTAAACCACAAGTCATCTTACGTGCACAAAAAAACAAGTCATCCTGCATCACGAAAAAGGAAAGAAGCAGCACCACAAGTTATGGGCACGTGTCAGGTGCAATGGTTCCTAAAAGATTCCTTCGAAATTTCCGATTACGATTGCGGACCCCAAGGCATTTTTTCTTTTTTGGGGTGAAAAGAAGGCAAAATATTCAAAATGACCAATGCAATCCCAGGCTCCACCTTGCCAGACAAAGTTCCAACAAACAGCATTATTTCGTGATTCACCGACCGTTATAACGGTTTTAAGTTTTAACTGCCATTATTTTTTTTCAATTTTAAATTTTTTAATAATAAATATATTATATATAATAATAATAATAATAATAATAACAACAATAATAATAATGGAATGAGGGAAAAAAGTTAATACTAATCATTGTAAAAGTGTTATTATAAAAATAATAAAAATTAGCATCATAACTATCTAGATCATTATTTACATTAAAATTTTTAGAAGATTTCATTTGAAAGACAACTAACGATCATTATTCGTTTTACAGGGAAATATGGAACGTTAGAATTTGTAATACTGAATAACTTATTAATTAATAATAAAAATATTATTATTATTATTATTGTTATTATTAGAAAGTGTGATACGGAGACGGCGTAACCGCCGTTAATTTCAGCCTCGGCGGCAACCGCCAGCGTCGGGGGGCAAAATCGTCCGCAAATCCGACCCGGTTTCCGGCTTGCCAAAACCTCTCGCGCGTTCCGCACGCCCCCATTTATGCCTTCGTATCTCTCGGATTTTCTCCTCCCCCCTCCACTCCTCACGAAGACCGTGCCCTTTCTACTCCCCCCTCCAAACCCTAATCCATCCCTCTCTAAGTAGATCTTCCCATCACCCTCCCCGGGAGGCCATGATATGAGGAGCGGTGGCGATCACCAGTCGCGGCCTTCGGGCCACCTCACCGCGACCGCCGCCGCCGCCGCCGCCGTCCATAAATGGAGAGGATGGAGGTCCCTCCCGTTTCTTCTCACCCCTCTCCTCTTTCTCCTCGTCCTCACCATAACCTACTCCACCATGAACCGGAGCTCTCCTCTCAAACTCCTCCTCTTCTCCTCCTCCCAACCCCTGTCATCCTTCTCCTCCTCAGATGATCCTCTTGAGTCGAGGAAGCGCGAGCTGGAACGGTCGAGAATGGCGATTTGCCTCGTCGGCGGCGCAAGGCGGTTTGAGCTCACGGGGCCATCGATCATGAGGAACTTGCTGAGGGAGTACCCGGATGCCGACTTGTTCCTCCACAGCCCGCTCGATAAGGATGCGTACAAGTTTTCTATTCTGAAGTCGGCGCCGAGGATCGCCGGCGTTCGGATCTTCTCCCCCGCCCCAATCCCCCCAACCGAGTCCCATACCCAGGTGCTCGCCGCCCGCGACTCCCCCAACGGCATCCAGGTGGAGACCCCTCTCCCGCCCGTCCACCTCTCCCCCTCCGTTTCTGTTGGGAGCCAAGCCATGTTAGTTTTTAGTTTTTTTTTTTCTTAAAAATAATAAAGTGAATCTCGAACCATATACGCATTTACGATAAATATATGTTCATTTTTAAGTTTGTTATCGTGTCACTTTTTGATCAAATAATATTATCAGTATAATTTTCTTGTTTAATTTTTTATGTGCTTGAAATAAAATTGAATATTTCAATCGGCAATTTTAGATCTAAAAAGCTAATTTAAATTGGTTTGATGAAGACTATTTCCAACTGGGTCTGCCAAATTAGAATGTTGCTACTGCTCTAGGCTGTCATCTAATGTACTCGTGGTCATTATGAATATTTTTGTAGAATAGATGGAGAACTCTCCGCGATATTTGATCATGGTATTGAATTGAACGAGCTTCTGTTATTATTTTGCAGGGTTTGTTGCAGTACTTCAACCTGGTAGAAGGCTGCCTGGAGTTGATAAAATCCCACGAATCTCGTGGCAACTTCACCTACGACTGGATCGTGCGGACGAGGGTGGACAGCTACTGGTCCGGCCCGCTCGAGCCGGCCGCTTTCGAGCGGGGCTCCTATCTGGTCCCCCCCGGCTCGCAATACGGCGGCCTCAACGACCGGCTCGGCGTCGGCGACCGGTACACCTCGACGGCCGCCCTCTCCCGTCTCTCCCTCCTCCCCCGCCTCAAAACCGCCGGCTACCGCGGGCTCAACTCCGAGTCCGCCTTCAAAGCCCAGCTGAACACCTCCAACGTCGTGCCTCGGGAGATGCGGTTGCCGTTCTGCGTGTTGAGCAACCGCCGGTACGGATTCCCGCCGGGGAGGTACGGCGTGCCGGTGGCGGCGATAGGGAGCCGGGGCCCGCTGAGCGGGGCCAAGTGCCGGCCCTGCCGGCCGGTCTGCATGGGCCCATGCGTCGAGAAGGTGGCGGAGAAGCTGGACCGCTGGTGGAGTTGGACAGAGTGGAGGAATGGGAGCCTGGAGCTCTGCGATGCGGCCGGCGGGTGGGAGGAGGGGTGGGAGAAGATATTCGATGAGGTGGCTGGGAACGAGGCGGCGGCGGAGAGGAAGAGGGTGATGAAGATGGATGTGAAGCGCTGCATCGAGGACTTCGAGGCCATGAGGAGAAGAACGGTCAGCTGGGCGGCGCCGCCGGCTGAGGAAATATGTGTGTTAGGTTTGGGCTGGTTCAACTCCACGTCGAGGAAGTTGGTCACTGCCTAAACTGCGTACTGCACCTAGGTTTGGTAGTCTCTTTCTTTACGGTATAGATTTTTTGTTCATTTTTCTTTGTATAGAAATTAAAGAATAACGATATGTCCTTCATATCGAAAGAAGAGAAAAAAGTGATTACTTTTTTGTTTCCAAATAAAAGAAAAGCTATTAATTTTAATTTTCAGTTTTGAAAGCAATGATCGCAATCTATCCATCTAAACCCCCATCCAATAAAAGAATTCAATGTTTGAATTGAGATAATTAATGTACCCGACTTCTAGATCGACCGAAATTTTATCTTTAAACTATATTGTTTAAAAATTTTACATCCGACCTTGATTCCAATGATCATTTTAATTATGTTTTAAGAGTGGACGGTATGCATCCATTCTAAGTTTCTAACATAGGCGTGTCATGATGTCCAATTTTCCACTTCCTACATCCCCATCTTACATATCTCCATAGTTGTTAAGATTATGTGCATGAGATGGCTTAGTTAGAGTGTATGAATGTGTTAACCATAACCCTTTCTCTAATATTTACTAATTTATTTTAAAAAAATAAAAAATACATGCAATACGTGGTGTGTGAAAGGCTCCACGGCATGGTAAAATTTCTCTCTCACCTGCATGTCCTCTCTCGCATGACTCTCCGTTCTTCCCTTCTCGCTCACCTGTCCCTTCTCGCTCACCTGCATCACCCAAATATTCGATTAGTTAATTATAGAGGAACATACATATGTAGCTGTGTGCAGAATACTAGCCAATCTCACCGATTATAAAAACCGGGTGTTGAATTTGTCTTGGATTTAATTTGGTAAGGATGGGACCCCCGGGTCGGTGATGGATTGAGATAGGATGCGGCAAACCGTCGTTGTCAATGGGTTGCCGTTGCCGAACTGAGAAGGTATAAGCGCCCATCGTTGTTGAAAGAGAGATATCAAAATGGGAGTTGGGCTTCTTCCTCGCCAGAGGAGTAGGTAACCAGCTCGCTTCGTTCCCAGAGCGAAGAAAGAGGTAAAGTAGGCGGTTTTGAGGCCAAATGGTTGACGTAGGCAACCTGCGCCCAGTCTTGGATTCGCTTTTTTTTTTTTCTTCGTTTCGTTTCGTTTCGTTTTGTTTTGTTTTTGGTAAAAAAAAAATGGCTGCCTTTCAACGCATCTACTCATCTAGATCGTAAGAGTTGACGCCGAATCTTTGCTTTGACGCCCCGGCCGCCAGCACATTTTACACACTAGGAGTTTTACCATTTTTTTTATTATTATTATGATCTCCGGGAGGGTTTATTTAGTAAGCATTCGGATGAGATGCGCAAGTAGTAGACTTAGAATATTCGAGCAGGAAGGTGATTTATGGTAGGCACATGCATGAGTACTTGAGAAAGAAAACAAGGCACATGATTGTTGACAAAAAAATCAAGGGGAATGATTCACCAAAACAACAACAAAAAAAAAAAAACAAGACACGTGCATGACGTGGGAAAAGGTAAGGTAGGCCCGTGTTTTGATTGGTGCTGAGCTCGGGACCTATCATTATGGATCCCCTACGGCCCACGGGCTGCGCCGTAAGAGTTCTGTGCAGGTTTTGATGCCCATCGTTAAGATATAAATGATCATCAAATAAATATATCATGAGCATGTATGGTACCATACAGGCATACACTGTGTAAATGGCCATGCATCCTCTGATGGCGGCTGTAGATGGATCCTGCAGCACCGTAGAGGATCGTGATTGTGTACCTAGTTGCACAACACTGCATCAATGGTTAAGTGGCTTGTTTGTTTGCATGACGATGTTCAATAGAATGTTCAACTATAGTGTTCGTGTTAGTATTTATAGGTCAAATGCATGTAGAGGCGAATAAGGGCCATATGTTTGATATGAAATATGGATGATTCATGACACTCCAATGATACATTTTACATGGAAAAAGGCTACTTTAAATATTAGAGTTTTTTTTTTTCATCATCATAATGCGACAACAACAACAACAGAAAAAAAAAACAAAAAAAAAAACAAAAGAGAACGTGGAATGGTACCATCCAAGCAAATGCTTGGTGGTAATACTTGTCTATTTAAATTTTAAAGACATGGAACTATATATGGGCAACATTTACATCAAGGCTAGATGTACAGACTCTTAACTGGGAATAGTTCATGTGTGAGATGTAGCTTATAGTACATGACAAACAATCGAGAGTTGGCCGGAGAACAAGAGGGGCTGAGAAGCAATAGAGCATTGCAATGTTCTTCTTCCTTTTTTTATAGAAAAGCTAATGCCCATTGAGATCTTGAAGTATAATAAAGTCAAGGTCAATAAAGAATTGCAAGAAAAGCAAAAAAAAAGTGAATATTTTTAGTGGATGTTTGTGGCTAGGGAGGGCCGTATCTAACTAGTTAATTACCAATCTGCAAAGTTTTGGATGTCACGTCTCTTTCTCAATGCTTTTGCTAAGAAGAAATTATAAATTTGATTTGGAAAGGGAGTACTATCGCCACCATTCTCGAAGGAAAAAAAGGGATTAGTTAATTGCTACTATGGCATTGACTGATGCAGCAGTGGCTGCCTTTGACATTCTAGAAGTTTTTTGAAAGTCCAGCCATTCTAGGTCTAATAACTCGTCTCCTAGTGTGCTATTTTCCTCAACGTTGTTACACATCTATACCGATCCATTGCTGTTGATATTATAATATTGTATTGAGCTATATAAACATAATTTGACCTAGGAATTTGATGACCATATGTATCACAAGTTGGTGAGGCAATTGGTCGCAGTCAGACAACTCCTTATAGGTGCTATCGTATCAGCATTTAAAGGGAACTCACCATTTAAAGTTGGTGATGAAGCACCTTCTAGGATTTAAAGGGAACTCAGCATGAAAGGTGGGAAATTCCCTCCACTCCTTTTTCTCATGGTTTGCGTATTCTGTGCTTTTCTCCAGGCTGTCTTCCTTCTTGTTGAAGGTGCGTTTTATAACCCTTCTTTTCCTTTGAGCCCACCTTGCTGGGACTACCAAAATATCTAACTAGTCATTCCAATGCTCCGGTCTCTAGCTACTATGCTAGGTGCAGGTCCTCGAATATATTGGTGGATATCAAAATAGGTGATCCGGAGAGGGCAAAATTATATCCTACATCATTGTGCACCATACCAATCAACTTGTCTTCTTTCTATAAACCTCAATCACCATACACTCGTCTTGGTGATAGGCCCACAGGAAGAAGACGAGGTAATTAGCATGGTGCACAACTATATTGATGCATACGGTGTAGGATATAATTTGTCTTTTGAGTAAGTGGAGCTTTAATCTCCAGGCTTCAAATCCATTTGTCATAGGCAATGTAGACTAAAAAAATTTACCAAAAAATAAAAAATAAAAATAAAAAATCCGAAGATAGGAGAGACCAGCACAACTTGTTTGAAAGATGGGCTAACGGTTAAGTTGAGCTTTGTACCAAAATAAAATGGTTAAGTTGAGCTGTTTCTTTCTTAGAGCTAATGCATGGCCTCCTTTGGCACAAACGGCCTTCGCTATTTTTTTCCAGGTTAAATAGGGGTACAAGGGTTGCCATTCCCTACCTACCCTTCCTTTTATTATATAAGAAAAAGGTTATGAAGCCCAATCCTATTACCAAACTTTCCCTGCATGCCGGGATGTCAAATGGCATGGGGAGATTGGTGATCGCACAGCCCCCTTGTGAGTCACACCAGTCCCCTTCTGCCAAATGTAATGCCAACTCTGCAGGGGAATTCTTTTGGTAGTAAGGTTGGGTTCCAAAGTTAGCTTTGCTCATTATTTAACAAATTTTCCATTAGCATATTCAAGGACCTACTCATCTCTCCCCACAAGTCAATTTCATGTTTCTGTTAGAGCGTCCGGTTGCTGTCAACTCGTTTTAACCAACAAATCCATTGTACTTTGGATCTCTTACTTTTGCAGCAAGAAATGAAACAATGATGAGGATTTGGAAGATTTCTTCTGGCTTTCATTCCACTCTGATGCCCACAGGGAGTTGGCCAACCCACCATGGAACTTGCTGAATGAGTTCCCATTAGGCCCAATTTAGCTCCCTAGAGTCTTTGCCTTGGGCCTGTAACTGGGTCCATGGTTGTCAAAAGCGCTTGTGTGGGCCGGATATGGGCTAGGATATGTATGCTTGGACTCTGTCTGAAACTAGAGTTCAGTTCTGGGTGATTATTGGTCCAGGTCGGTTAGGAAATTAGGCCCAATTAGGCCTATTAACACCTCTGTCCTTATTTAAGCTGCAATCTCATTCTAATCAGCTGAATCAGAAAACCCTGCTGCTTCCAATATTCTGTCCTCTAAGAGATCCAAAAACTTATCCTCCAAAAGATGATGGTTTATTACTAAAAAAAAACAAAAGAGGCAAATGTATAGATAACTCAATCACCTCACATTTTATAGTGTATATTATGTAATTGCCTTCAGGATACCTAGAACAAAAAAGAAACCTTTTTTATATTATATCAGAAAAAAAAATGCTCCCACAAGTCAATTTTGTGGTTAAGTCAACATTTCATCTACATTGGTCTTTTATGATTCATCTAATGTATCAAGGACTAGGAATCGAAATTCCTCTACGAGCTATAGTGACTATTTCGTTTGACAGAATATAATTCGATCTTCTGTTTTCATACCATCTAAGCTCAGAAACTACAGTAAAAATGTTCCAAGGCAATGACATGTTAATATCTTTTCAGATTTCAATTGGAACAATATAGAGTACTCTTCATTTCATGCACATAAAATTGTAAGAAAAGGCCATTAGCCGATCCTCAAAAATGCGGATGCTAATGATGAAGTTTGTATAGGTACAAAGGCTGATGCAAGCTCTAAAGACTCAGGATGTTCAGGAGAGAGACTCTGTTTTGGATTAGCCGCCTGTTCAGGCATTCCAATTGTGTCTCAAGATCTTCCATCTTAGCCTTTAGTGTCTCGAGTCGATCTTGTGCCTTCGGTACTTTCTCACCATCAACATCTTTGCAGGAGATGCAGTCATATGAAACAGAAACGCACAATGAGAAATCTTCATTGCCCATGTCGCTTGTCTCCTTGTGCTCTTCCTCAGAGGCGACCTTCCTCTTCTGCAATGCATTGGAAACAAAAGACCACCTGCTGGTCTTCCTTTTTGGCCTTCTTGAAACAGAAAGGAGACGCGATGCGGATCGGAGGAGAGAGATGGCGATCTCTCTTGCTTCCATCAACAAATGTACCACAATTGATAGATCAGAATCCATATCAACAGCAGTATAAGGTGAAGATTTGCTGGACACCTGCTTCGATGGCCTGCGGCAATTCTTGATATCCTTCTGTGCCTTCTTTCCAGAGCGAATGCAAGCATGCAACCTGCTCTCAATGCTTGTTGTGTCTCTTCTTCGAAGGGCCAACTGAAGGTCCTGGAGATGCTCTTTCATTGTGACTAGCTTATCTCTCAAGGTGCCACACAAGTCCAACACCTTGACAGACCCATCCAATTCCTCTTCCAACCACTCTTTTCGATGTGGATGGCAGAGGGCTTGTTGGTTGTGAGGCAAGTGAAGGAGCTCCTCGATGCAGTCATACAGATCTCTGAGCCTTCTCAATCCATTACACATCTCCTGGGATGATAAGGAGCATGAAACCACGCAAGTCCTTAGCTTGTAGACCTCTTGCTCAACCCTGAGTGCAAATAGATGATCTCTGGAGGGCAGGCTAATAGATCGAACATGCGAAGACTGGTCTTGCACCACAGCAGAACGAGCCATCTCTGCTTTATTTTCTGTGAAGCCGCTTTGAATTATATGACAACTGAAGGCCAGAGAAGGGAGGACGATGTGTTCGGATTGATCCTCGAGCTCTCCCAACTTATAAACCAACATCTACAAGAGCAGAAAGGGAGACAAGTGGAATCTAGGCCAGCTGAGCTCCGCAAGTGATGCCTACAGCTTGAAATGTGGATCTGGTAATGGTTTCTCCAAACAAGCCATGCTATTTTTCTCCGTGCTCCTGCCATGCTCCATGGGCCTATGTTTTAAACTATTAATATGAAGTGCACGAGTGTTTATGTCTGCTTGCCACCCCAACACCGGATCAGGTGGCCAACACATCCACCATGGATGATATATGGTGTATTAATTGGATTGAAACATTGATTTATAATGCAGCATCCAACAACCGGACAAGAGTACAAAAACAATAAAACAAGTAGCTTTAATATCAGCATGATCAGCTGAGCCAAGAGCACAGTTAGTTGGCAAGATTTCTTCCGACAGTTAGTTGGCACGCCGAAACTAGTTGTATATTAATCTCGGCATGCCGGACGCCGAATCTAGTTGTATATTAGTCTCGGCATGCCGGATGGTGGGACAAGAGAACATTTTGTACCATTCTCTTTTTTTTTTTCTTTTTCAGGAATTGTACAGGTTGAAACTTGGTTACTCGATATGAAAGTTTTGACGGGAATTAGTTGGTTTCGGCATGCAGGTTGCCGGGACTAATTGAACCTCGCCTCTGGAGTTTTTTTTTTTTTTTGGGTAAGGTATCAACCCGGCAAGCTGTGTGCAGGGACAGGTTGGAACTCACTAGTCTCGCCATTTGCAATGCCTGGTTAGAAGTTGACTGTAAATATTATGAGAGAATCAAAGAAGTTTTGCAGCAGGTTTAACGAGATTTCTGCGTTAATGAAATTGGACAGAAGGTAAAGCTATTTGAGTAACATGTACCCATGAAAATTGCATCACAGGAGATGCAACCATCTTTGCTTCTTGGTCTTGGACGACACTTTTGTTGTGATTGATTCTTGAGCTCACCATACTAATAAATCAATGCTCATGAAGCAGATGGGAAGACAGAGAGAATCTTGGCCAACTTAGCTCTCTCTCTATATGTGATAATGAGGACTCCTGATGTGGATCTTGTATTGGCTTTTCTCAACAGGTCAGACTCATTTGTTCCTCCATTTTATTCTTCATAGAATATGAGTTAGGCTTGTTAAAGTACATGTTATTCTAATGTAATAATATTGTAAAATACACGAGGGTCATAGGTCTTCTTGCCTCCCCAACAACCCATCAAGTAACCAACAAATCCACCAATGATGATGTATGGTGGCTTAATTTCGCTGGGACATTGTCTAATAATGTATCAACCAATGGCAAGACAATAGTATAAAATCAAAAGAATAATTAACATTAGTTTCCACATGATTGGGGTAACCTAGAAGTATAGTTATTGTCAATATTTGTTTCTTATGAAATTTAAGCCATGAGATCTATTACAACTCATAGTCTGCATTTATTTCTGTTGGTGAGAGAGATGGGTTGAAGCAAGCCATTGCAAAAATCTTGGACAAAAAAACTACGTAAAATAAAAGGTGAGTGGACTTGTTCTGCAACGTTGCATTGACTAGAACTTGCATATACAGGATTGTTCATGATAGTGATTTTGATGGATTTACAAAGCAAGGATAAACATATTAATTATAACAATGTCAAATTTACTCTAATGGTACGAAAGTTTAATTTATCTTGATTTAATGCTACCATAAGATGACATGAAGCACCATGGAAGGATTCAAAGGTAGTGGATGTCAACTACAAAGAAATGGCAAAGGACTTGCTGATCACATATTTTTCTGTTGCAATAATTAATGAAAATCTTTATAATATAGAAAGGAAAATAGATTGGTAATTGTGAAAAAATTAAATAGAAAATCATGTCGAGAGAACACAACAATTTAGAGGTAGAGAGCATATTTACGGTAGTTACAGGAAGGTCAATGAACAAAAAAAAAAAAAACCACACTGTGGTTAGAAAATAATATCATGTGAGAAGAAATAGCAATTATCTGAACATATGCTCATAAAAAAATTAGCTGAACGATTTTAATGTTTGGTTTTCAATGTCTTCTTATGAAAAAAAAAGGCAACTGATCTGAAGAAGCAAACAAATTCTTATGTTCCTTCTGGTTATATTAGCATACTGAAAGATAGATAAACGTGGAGTCAACTAATTCGAATTTAAGAGAGAATATAAGTATGCTTCTAATTTTGTTAATATACATATTTCCTTTCTGACATCATCTGATGGTTAACAATGTATTTGTTCATGAAATTGTGTTGAAGTTTATTCATTTGAAATAAGAACATTAGCAGTAAATTGACTTTGATATTCATATTCTCCATCTGGAGCCATGAATGAGGAAAGAACAGTTAGAAATATTCCAATAATGATCCAAAATTTCCTGAATTTTAATTATAATCAGTATGCTGTATATCCCAAATGTCTACACTGGACCCACCATGTCCAAATCTGCTTAATGATCTAAGGATTTGGTGCTAAATGAGTTCTTCCAATGACAGAAATTCATTTGAGCTGAGGAAATGTGTAGATGTTGATCCAATTTAATTTTTCCATTAGTGTCGAGAAGCTAGAATTTTCAGTCCATCCAAAACATTTAACAAGAGAACACAAGATGCTGAAATCTGCTATTTCATTTGGAATGTCATAAACAAAGATCATCAATGTTTCATTGATATTATTCTTTAAATCATTAGAAGCCATTTCTACCGAAAGAGAGTGGTAAATACATCAGCCTGTTTGTTCCTGTGCACTGACAACTTTTGTTTGTCGAGAAAAAAGACAGTAAATATTGAAATTTGAATTTCTTGATATGATTAAGAACAGTATGCTATACATTCCAACTCATCTACGAAATTGGATCAATTACAAAATCACTAGCAAATCCTTCAAAAATTGGATGCAAATAGCAGTGTCTGTATGGTAACAAGGTCTCATAAGATTTCTATAGGCTGAGGATGTTAAGAAGGGAGACTCTATTTTGGACTAGTCGCCTGAACAGACATTCTAATCCAGTCTCGAGATCTCCAATGGTGACTTCCAATGCCTCTAAGTGACTCATATTTTCATGCTCCTCGCAATCAACTTTCTTCTTCTGCAAAGCCTTTGAAATTAAAGACAACCTGCTAGCCTTTGGTCTTGACCTTGCCATGAACAAATTAGATAAGATAGATTTCAGTAGAGAAATGCTGATCTCCTTTGCTTCTGTCAGCACCTGAACCACCATCGATAGCTCAGAATCCATATTGACAGCCGAAGAGGATGCAGATCTGTTATCCGTTTGCTTCAATGATCTTACGCAATTCTTGAGATCCTTCTGTGCCTTCTTACCGAAGTGGATGTAAGCATGCATCTTGCTTTGGATAGCTGCATCTCCTCTTCTTCGAAGAGCTAGCTGAAGGTCTTGGATGCGCTCTTTCATTGTAACCAGGCTGTCCCTTGTGGCACCACAAAAGTCCAACAACCTCACAGATCCATCCAGTTCCTCTTCCACCCATCTCTTCTGTGGGAGATGGGAGAGGGATTGCTGGTTGTGTGGCAGGCGAAGAAGCTCCTCCATGCAGTTGTACAAATCTCCTAGACCTCTCAATGCATTTCCCATCATCTGGCTTGTTAAAGAGGATGAAGCTACACAAGTCTTTAGCTTGTGCAACTCTTCTTCAACTTGGAGGGCAAGGGGGTGGGATCTGGATGGCATGCTGATGGATCGAAGTCGGACGCATTGGTCTGGCACCACAGCAGCCATTCTTGCTCTTCTTTTTTTTGCAGTGGTTTCTCTGTTTGCATCAGAAGAGAAAACTAGAGAGAGAAGGATGATGCTTTGGCTCTAGTCCTTGGAGTCCTCTTGCTTATAAACCAACACCTCTGGAGAAGATGGGAGACACCAAGAATCTTGGCCACCTGTGCTTCCCATGTGATGTCAATATGGGTCTTGGCTAGCAAAATGGCTCTTGTAATGATTTTTCCAGACAAGCTCTGCTCATTTCTCTTCTTTAGTCTGATTTCCAGGTGATAGGAATCAGATTATGTCTGTGATGCATTAACCTATAAATTAATGTACAATGCACGAGGGCTTTCGCCGTGGTTGTCTCCCCAACAATCCATCAGGCCAGCACCAACTGTCTTCGATGAATGTAATCAGATCCATACATGGCCTAATAATAAAACCTGGTGACCATCTTACAAGCATATAATAGAAGTACTAGTTGCAGAATCAGACACGTTAGATGTCCCCTTGTAGCAAAATGCTGTTAGGTAAATGTTAGGGGTTGTGCAAAAACTAACCATTCACATTTGATTCTTTTGTTAATCTTATAACATCAAAATATTCAATCTAAGAAAGGAAATTATATGCGATAAGCCAAGGGCCAACTCTCTCTCTCTCTCAAAGAAAAAAGAAGAAAGAAAAGGAAGAGAGAGAGAGAGAGAGAGAGAGAGCCTAACCACAAGACCTTAAAACTTTGGGTTCTCATCAAGAATGACTAATAACAATATGTAACTCAGCTCATGGGATCCATTTCATCCACAAATAAATGTTGAGGGTCAAATTAATAAAGTAATTTAATAATTTATCTTCTTCTGGGTACTTGATCACTCTAACAGTATATAAACTTTTTTCTACTCCTTTATTAGGGGTAACTGTGTAAGTTTAATATCAATGAAAGAACAAGAAGAAGACACCATAGAAGTTCTAAGAGAAAATTGAGGAAACCTGATGTCAACTTCAGATGAATATGTTCCATTAAAAAACTTCAGATAAATGAGAAAAGGTTTGTTGGTTGTGTTATGGCTGTTACAGCAATTAGTAGAAGTTTCAATGTAAATGATAGTGAAATAACAGTGAGCTATATTTATGTTCAATGGATGTTAAACAAAGCATAATGTCCGAACAAGACGTAGGCAAGCATGGTAATCATAATGAATAAAGGAAGATAACAAGCAGCATAGCTAAAATATGATCTGAGGCAAAAAAAAAGAAAGAAAGAAAGAAAAGGAGGGCCTCAATCTGAACACAAGATCCTGTCAAAAGTTCTCTGAAAATTTTGAGGATTTGCTGTTGGATAACTTCCCCAAACAACAGTTGGAAACTAATTTGAAGAGGTGATACATGCTTCTCCCCATTTATATTATTTTCAAGAATGCACCCAGCAGAAAATAGTGTAAATACAGGTGGAACATGTTCTGCACCAGTCATTAATGTTTGATTCATGATATTCTTCAAGCCATCACAAGCTAATTCAATTGAAAGAGAGTGAGGAATGCATGTAGAGTTAAATCTTTCTCTGTTAGTAACCATTCCAACAATCCTTCTATATTTTTTCTTTTTTTTTGTAGTGCAGCCTCTCTGAGTGGATGACAAGAGAAGACTAGAGAAGAAGATGATGCTCTGGGTTGGCTTCTTGGCTCCCACGCCTTATAAAACAATGTATCTGTAGAAGATGGGAGGCACCAAGAATCTTGGCCACCTATGCTTCCCGTGTGATGTCAATATGGGTCTTGTAATGATTTCTGGAGACAGACTCTACTTATTGTTCAGGTCTTTCATAAATAATTTATTCTAATGATTTAGCGCACAACACACGAGTTCCCTCAACAAGAATATTGAAGAACACACGAGGGCTATTACCCTCACCGTACCTATCAGGTTAGCACTGTTTTCCTCCAGTGAAGACAATGGGAATCTTGCCAGCTATGCATTCCCTGTGATGTCAATGACTTCATGTCAGTCTTCATATTCCAATTGATTCTTGCAACAAATTCTCGAAGCAGATCATGCACATTTGGATATATTTACTCTACAAGTATTATAATAACAATATGGCTTAAAATAATTGCACCACTCCTTTCAAGAAAAAAAGATAAAAAAACTATGCTTTACTCCATTATAATCATTTGCCCGCTTGTCTCCCCAACACCCTATCAATCTACCACCACATCCATGATGATGGTCTGATGCATGCATTCCTATTGAAAATGATCTAGCAACATAAAGGCCAGACACATGGAAAGAAACAATAAATAATAACAAATAGCATCAGCATCCAAATGTTTGTCGTGGCCTCTTGGCAGATTTTGTTAACATTACATATGTTTAGATTGATCACATGGCAGCACCACTTGTTTCTTGAAAAATTTAAAAAGATGGGGAAAAGGTGAAAGCATAAAACTATAACATTTATTTTCCTTGATTAAGATGTCAATAAAGTATTGCACGTGCCTTCTGTACCGTGAGCATGTAATAAAGGACACCGTACATTGTGATAGAAGCAATCAACTAGTCCCCTGTGTCCAAGTTATGAAACAAGCAATCAACCAGTGCCGAAAGTCTTAGTTATAAAATGATGCCTTTATATGATTCAGTTATGAAACAGTGATCCTTTTATTGTTCACTTTTGCTAGTTAGTCACAATTTTTTTTTCCAATTCTTTTGGATTCTTTCCTGCTGAAGTTAAGACTGTATCTCACAGGAAGGAGCAGCCTTACAACTCCATCTAAGTGGTAATGCAAGTCAAAAATGAACAACTAAAAAGTAGAGTAAATGCAGATATAATAAACTTGAGAAAGGATCTGAAGAAGGTTGATGTCATTCCAACAAGGAACGAGAATCTCCAGGGATAATATAGAAATTACAATATACATTTCAATGTTTAACCAAATACTAGATTGCAATATCAAAAAAAAAATGAAGAAGGAAAAATTGGCTAATATGTGCAGGAGGCACCTAGAGTGCAATAATGTCGGGAATAAGTAGACAAACGAAGAAAGAAAACAAGATAGAATTAATAAATATGGATCAAAAATGAATTGTTCAAACTTAAAACTAATATACATACCATCCATGAAATGCCTAACGAAATGAAGGATTTTGCTTGTGAAGCATACTTCTAATAATTGTAATCCAATTGAAACAAAAGATGAATACATGCCTCTGTTGTTTGATCTTTCAAAAATGAGTGTTCCTTAATTAAGAGTCCGATAATGCACTCCTGTCCATTTAAACAGAAAGTCTGAGAAATTTCCAGGACTTGAAGCATTATATGGATTCAACATATTAAGAATTTGAAGTTGGAATCTTTCTTCAAGCCAATAGAAACCAATTCATAAAAAAAGCTGACCATCTCTTGATTGACTTTTCTCTTTGCGCGCAGAAACTAAGAAAATAAGGTTAGATAAAACCAAAACACGTGTATTTGAAATTTCTTATAACATTGAATATGTTATTTCCAATAAGATGGAACATTTCACTTTGCAGATAAAATTATAAAGGCAAAATTAATTAGCAAATAGCCTAATATGTGGATGCTAATCATTAGCGTACAAGTTTTGAAGGCTTTTTTAGAAACTGAGGATGTTAAACAGAAAGACTCTTCTTTGGTTTAGTTGACAAAATAATTTGATGACCACTGATTGGGTCATCAAGGGCTGTTAGACAGAGTTTGGCACATCCTAAATCCAATCTATATTCAAGTTTAATTAAATATTCAAATCAAACCTAATTTCATCTTCATTCCAGTGATCTTTTGGATCTTTTGTTAAATCAGGTCACAAATAATCCAGATACAACCTATAAAATGTACATAAAATAGTTACTTAACTATATAGTAAATATTTTATACTACGCATCACCATAGTAGTTATAACTTTCTATCTCACATGTGAAGGTCTCATGTCCTAGTCTTGGACAATGTCCCATGTGCTTCCAATGTGGGTTTGGCTTGCAATGTGATCATGTTTAGACTTCACCAGACAGGCTCTGCTCATTTCTTTTCCATATTCCGATTTCTACAAAATAAGTTTCATGCCTACCATAAAAATTTAGCTCAAATGAGTTAGTACCACACACGAGTTCTCTTGCGCTGCTTGTCTCCCCAACAACCCATCAGGCAGGCCAGCACCGACTGTCCTTGGTGAACTTAATCAAATTCTGACATGGCCTAATAATGAGAATTACCAACCAACCAACAACCACATGGCTAAAGAATAGATAGCAGAAGCACACAGATGTTAAAAGTCGGCTTATAGAGAGGTTGGAAGGCAAATGATGCATCTAAAAACCATATGTCCTCATCCGATTCTTATTTTGTTCTAATCCAAGTCATTCTCATTTGATTCTTTTGATGTTCTTGTAAATGATAATCCTAATTTGTCATGTGTTACAAGAATCTAATCTTTGGGCCTATTTCAAGAAAAATGTGTCAATATAACAATGAAACCATGAAAATTTGCAAGTTGTAATCAAGTTAATTCACAATATATCTGTTAAGAGTCATATCAATAAACTACTTATTTATCATCTCCCGACTACCTGAAAATTCAATAATACAAAATTTTCTCTTCTACTTTTTTATTGGAAGTGCCTGAACTGGGGTAAAATTGGTGACAGGAGAAAGTTTAAGAGAACAATCACAATACAGATGGAAATTATGAGAGGAAACTAAAGAAACTTGATGTAGAATACAGATAAAGAAATTTGTTGTCTGTACTTATGACAAAGCAACAATTATTAAAATATGTTATGTACACACTAAAGAAATCACAGTATGCTGAATCTCCATCCAATGGAATCCTGATCAGAGCAGAATGACAAAAGACGAAGAATACGATATGAGGGAAAAAAAGTGTACCTTTGATCTAAAATTATTCCCGTATCAAAAACATAGGTGTTGGATTAGTTCCACCAACAACAGTCAAAACTGAACTTAAGAAATGGATACATGCTTCTCCTATGTATCATGAAACTAAGACATAAAATATCCTAGTTAATTTACATGAACTTGAGAAAAAGGAGTGGATCCAATAGGCAGTTATGCACATTTGAGTGCAATGTGATGCACAGCAGTCACTAGATTCTGGTTAAAGCTATGTTTCAAGTAATCAGAAGTCAATTCAATTCAAAGTGAGTGACACATGCATGAATAGTTTGACCATTCTGCTAGTGATTAAAATCCTTCGATATTAAATGAATGAAAACAGGAACCACTCCTAGAATTGAATATCCGATTTTTTCCCTTAATGAAAATTTGTACATAATAGATCCCTGCTCAAATACAAAGTTGGACTGTGAAGAGAATCATCAGCAACCCTTTGAAATTTGGATGCAGATGATGCAAATTGTATTGGCCACAAGGTTAAGGAGTCCCTAAAGGCCAAGGATGTTAAGAAGAGAAACTCTATTTTGGGTTAGTCTCCTGAACAGGCATTCTAATCTAGTCTCAAGACCATCAAGTTGAATGTGATGCCTCCGACTGATCTTGTGCCATCTGTACCTTCATGCCATCCACATCCTTGCAAGCAATGCACTCATTGGACACAAAGATTGAAGTAAATGATGTTTGTGAGAAGCATTCTTCCAATAACAGTAAGCCAATTGACTTCAAAAGGAGGATACATGCAACTTCTGTATGAGCATTCTTTAACCAAAAGACTGTTAATGCACTCCTGCCAATTCAAATAGAGAGTGTGAGAAGGTTCCAAGAGTCGAAACATTAATAAGTTTAATAATGTGATATCAAGGATTTGAAATTGGAAGCTCTTCAAGCCACTAGAAGCCAGCTCATGAAAACTAGCCATATCTATAGGTTCAATTTTCTATTTTTCTCGCTATCTAGAAATATAATTAGATAATACCAACATCCATATATGCTTTGACAAAAAGATGAAATATCTGTGATAAAATTGAATATGTTATTTTGATTCAAACAATATAACATGCATTTCATACACAAAAATGTAAAAGGAGTAAAATTGATCAGCAAATCACCTTAAATGTGGAAGCTGATCACTGGTATATAACATTTGATGACATGTTTACAAGCTGAGAATGTTAAGAAGAGAGACTCTACTTTGGATTAGTTGCCTGAACAAGCATTCTAATCCACTTTGAAGCACTTCAATGCTACTCTCTAATGCCTCCAATTGATTGAGTGGCTTGAGTACCCTCCTATCATCAAAATCTTTGCAGGAAATGAACTTGTAAGAAGCATAGAATGAGAAATCTGCACATTCCAATTCATCCATTCCAAATCTTCATGCTCCCCCTCATAGGCTACCTTCCTCTTGTTCAACACTTTTGAAACAAAAAACCACCTGCTAGCTTTTGGTTTTGGCATTGACATGGACAATAGAGACAACATAGATCATAGCACAGCAATTGTGATTTCTCATGCTTCCATCAATACCATCGATAGATCACACTTCTTGTCGATTGCAGAAATAGATGTATAATTGTTATTCAATTGCTTCAAAGATCTAGAGCAATTCTTGACATCCTTTTGGGTCTTCTTCACAGAGATAATGCAAGCATGCAATTTACTTTCACTAGCTGCATCACCTCTTCTGAGAAGGGCTGAGCAAAGAACCTGAATGCGCTCTTTCATTTTAGCAAAGCTATCCCACATGTCACCGCACAGGTCCAGCAAGCCAATGTATCTGTCCAGCTTCGCTTCCACCAATTTATTCTGTGGGGAATGCGAGAGAACTTGTTGGTTGCTTGGCAAGTGAAGGAGCTCCTCAATGCAGCCATAAAGGTTCCCGAGACAACCTCTCGACTGTGAGAGAGGATGAAGCTAAAAGTCCTCAACTTGTGCAGCACTTCTTTGACGCTGAGGGCAGCAAGGTGAGCCCTGGAAGATGGCAAGCTGATGGACCTGCCATGGCAGGCCGTCTTTGCTTCCTATTGCAGGAAAACCTTTCGAATGTGATGGACCGAGCACGTGGCTTCCTCTAATTATAAGGAGAAATAAGATGAGGAGACACCAATAATCTCGGCCACCAAGGCTAGTCTCCCCATGCGGGGTCAATGTGGGACATGGCTTGCAATAATTTTCATGTAGTGATTTCGTCGAACAGGTTGTGTTCATTTTTCTTTTTTTAATGCTAAAGCTGGTCGGCATGTCTCACTCCTCTTCATCACCCACAGCTCTTGCGTTTCAATTGTCCGCAGCAAGATACAACGCACGGGTGTCACATATTTAGCTATGCATCAAACCAAAACCATAAAATAGCGCCAGAAAGAAGTTAGGAGAATCCAATCATAAGGTGCAGACCTTCTGGACAGGAACGGTGGGAAGGAAGGACTCTCCGGCCGTCCGGCGGCATCGGAGTCGCCGGAGTTGGTGGTGGTGGTAGGCTCGAAATTGGGGTTGGCCCGATAAAGAGAGAAGGGAGCCGGAGATAGAGATGGGCCCATCGCAGAGGGCGGAGGGGAAATAGGGAGGGACTCGTTGGTGCGGACGTGGGCATAAAATTTTATCTGGAATCAAATCCGCGTAGAAAACTATATGCGGAAACATGACTGTACGCGTACTACTGTGCGGAAACAAATCCGCATACAATATTATATACGGAAACCCGCTTAAAAGGACAATACAACGCATACATTTCTATGCGGACGCCAATCCGCATATAATATTATATAAGGAAAACGCTTAAAGGACAATACAGCGCATACATTGTCTATGCGGAAGAAAATCCGCATATAATATTATACACGGACACCCGTTAAAGATCATACGGAGCATACATTTTCTATGCGGACGGAAATCCGCATAGACAAACTATAAACGACAATGCGACGGTTCGCATAAACGTTCTATGCGGGGTAATCCGCATAACGTTATGTATGCATATTTTCGCATAAATGAACCGTAGCAAAAATGATGACAAAAATCTCCATGGAAAATATTTGCGGTAGTCCGTACACGTCTATGTCATAGAGGACAAACCGTCCGCACCAGCGGACATTATGATTCCGCATAATGGTTCTATGTGGAAGCAACTGCGCATAGAACGATGTGTACAGACGTACGTATACATGGTATACATTTGGAGAACAAGTATTTACACGGTTCCAGCCTCCGCCCCATTGTCCGCGGCCCCGCCGGACCTCTAAAACTCCGGCAACCCGCTGTGCTCGATGCCTGGAAGCTACACTGATCCACCACCAGCGAAGTCTTCGTCTCCACCACCCTCGCCCGTCACCGTTCCCCATTGCTCGACCCTCTGCTACGACCCGTCACCTTCTCCAAAAGAGAGACTGATAGCACTCTCCTGTCAATCCAAACTGACCTAAAGACAAAACTTGAGAACATTCCAATAGTTTGCAATTGGATCTTTAGCCATCATCATCTTATATAATGAGATAAACACCGTTCCGTTAAATGGATGAGATAAACAGACAATAATGCAGTATAATTATTCAAATCCGACGTATGATATCAAGAACTTGAAGTTGAAATCTTGCTTGAACTTACGAGACGCCAATTCATGCAGAGGAGGACATACATGGAGTTTAATTAGTGTACTCCTTCACGTACGCTAAGACAATAAGTTTAAAGCACACCAAAAGCATGTATTCTTAAACAAAAGATGAAATTTCTCTGTCCATAGGGGTTTTTTTTAGAAAAAATATTGCAGACCTTCGACGCTAACTTTTGTCTTCTTCCTTGATTACCTTCCAAGGATCAACATCCTTTTTATATGGAATTAAGGAACTTAAAAATTTTCTTCCGACTAATTTTTTTTGGATGAGATCCTGGATTGTGACAAATGGTATCAGAACGAACTCGGTCTATAGTCTATGTGGACTAGAAGATACTGTAGCACGCGTTCATGGAGATTGATCACGAGCCTATCGTGGTGCTTGTAATTAGATTTGAATGGATTTGAATTGTTAGTCTAATGAGGATGTCAGAGCTTAAATGGAAAGAGCATATGAGGACCCGCCTTGAGTTGTATATCGGTTATTCGTCGAAAAGATCTTAAATACTTATACACGACTAAAAAACCCCAAAAATATCTTTCTACTAGTCTTTTTGGATGAGGTCTTGAGGTGTGACAAGTCTTTCTGCCTTGACACTAAGTAAAATTACATGGATTGGACTAGAGATATGGTGATTTCTCTTGCTTTCATCGACACTCTAGCAACCGTAAAGATCTCCAAGCTCTCTCAATCCATTGCACATCACTTGCGCTGATAAAAAGGATGAAGCAACAGTTGGTAGCCACGGACGAGAGTCAATGTGGTGGACGCAACAGAAGCCATGGTTGGACAAGGACGACGGCAAGGGCACAGCGAATCCAATCACTAGTGCAGACTCTAGAAAATTCGAGTGATGGACATTAAAGACCGTACATTATTATTATTTTTTATAAATATGGTGTGGGTGGTAATTATTGAGCAAGGCATTTTCATTTCCTATGTTGCATATATCCATGCATTTGAAAATCATCTAGACCTGCATTCGTGTACATCATAAATTGTTTGCATCAAAGACTATACAGTATACAAAAAAATAAATCGAGCATCCATATAACAACTCAGACCTTACCTAAAAAATAATAGCAAAAAAATTTTACTTAAATTTATTGGTCGTATATAAATATCGAAAATATATGTAGTGCATAACCAATATGATACTAAACACACATTCTCGAGTTCTCATATACTCCCCATATGTAGGTCCCAGCATCCTTGCTAAAATTGGGTTATCAAAATTTAGTATGGTTTGGTCGGATAATCTAAATTTTAATATAGAGAATAGGTTACCAAGCCTCCTTCTTATGTGGGTGGCCAAAACAAACCAACATTATCTTTTTTGTGATCTTAATCTGAGCAGTAGGTGTATTTGGAAATTTTTTTTTTGGAGCATCTGCCAATGATCTACTAGCACTTGGTTGACAATAAGTGCTCAAATAAATGCAATTGGGAGAGAGTTTTGTTTGCATGATCAAGACTTGGAGCCTAATGGCTATTTAAAATAAAGGAACCTACTCTGAAGCAACAGAGATACACAGTTGTTTGTGAACACCTTAGGGGAAATAGTCCGGGGCACCCATCCAGTTTCTCTCCATGTTCCTATCCATCAGATTATCCACTGTCATAATCTCGTTTTGACTAACATTGACCAACCAACTATAGAAGTTTTTTACCCTTGGTATGATGGTTAAATTTCACACCTTGGCAAAGGAAGGCTTGCTAATTCCTCCTTATCAGGAAACCTGCTGAAGGATCTAATGGAGAAAACCAGATGTTGATTGCGGTGTCAAGCAAAGTGACAGCATATTTCTTTATCTTTGTTAAAAAAAATATGAATTCAGAGTATGATCTTTTTTTGCCTTTTTATCGTTTCATCATTTTGGAGCATAAGGAAGATAGGTGTTATTGTGTCCACAAATCCCTGTATTAATATGAAAAGGCACCTATATGTTACAAACCATGTACAAAAAATGCAAGTCCAGGAAAAAAATAAAAACTCATGCACAAAATGAGGATTCTAGGGATGGTGACTTTCAAAGACTCGAGTACATTAAGAAGAGAGACTCTATTTTGAATTAGTTTCCTGAACAAGAACTCTATACCACTCTCCAAATATCCGGCGCATGCTTCCAGTGTCCCCCAATTGTTTTTGTGCCTTTAGTAACTTCTCATCATCAACATCTTTGCAGGAAAGGCCCTCATAGGCAGCACGGAACAAGAAATCCACATTGCTTATTTCATTTAGATCCTCATGCTCTCCTTCAGAGGCCACTTTCCTCCTGCGCAAAGCCTTTGAAACAGAGGACCGCCTGGTAACCTTTGATTTTGGCTTGGGCTTGGACAACAAAGCCAAGATGGATGGTAGGAGAGCAAGGGTATTCTCTCTTGCTTCCACCAAGACCAGCACTATCATTAATAGCTCGCAATCCTTGTCCACTCTCAAACAAGACACATTTATTGCCCATTCGCTTCAATAATCTCTATTTTCTGAATCTAGTTCCTTGCACAAGTGTAAGCATCCAGTTTGCTTTCAGTAGTTGCATCTCCTCTTATTCGAAGGGACAACTGAAGGTCTTGACCGTCGTGCTTAGCGAAGTTGTCCCTTGCTTCACTGCATGAATCCAAAAGACTGATAGACCTTGTTGAGGAATAGTCCTACATTGGATAGATTGAGGACTTTAGTGCTCATCCATCTAGGCATCTACAAGCTTAAGTTTTTGGGTTGGATCTTAATGTGGTACCAGAGCTCAGAAGCTCGTGCAGCTGTACGCATCACCAAGCCCTCTCGAACCATCAAACAACATCTGAGCTTCTACAGCAGATGAAACCACACAAAGTCTGTAGCTTGTAGAGCCCATTTTTGACTCGATGGGGTGAGATGCAGAAGGCATGATGATTGATCGAACATGGCAAGGCTGGTCGGCAGAACCAGCCATCTTTGCTTTGAACGTGGAAACGCTGAAGGCTAGAAGACTAGAGAAAGAAGATGGTGGATCGGGGCCGTTTCTTGGTGAAATGCTCCTAGGCATTTCCCCAAACAGGTCGTAGGCACTTCTCTGTTATTTTAATGCCCACGACGACAAGTCCGAGAGGGAAGTCTGGCCCCGTACGAGCGGCATATGTCACTTGCCGCAGCGACGAAGGATCGTCATGTAGTGACTGTACGGGTGATTATAACGGTCACCGGGCGAAATTCGCTTCTAAAATTCATGCACCCAATTCGTATTGCCGGTAGAAGGCTAAGCAGCCTCACAATCTTCTTCTTCTTCTTCTTCTTCTTCTTCTTTCTTCTTTTTTTTTTTTGTTTTTTGTTAAGACAGGTGAATCATACCAGACGGGTATGGATGCGTGGATGGAGCTTAAGCTTAGGTCTAATCAAATTTCACTGAGATGAACTTCAAGATTCAGCTTTGAAATCAAGCATATTTTCAGTTCATCATTATGTTGCAGCTTGATTCAAGATTAATTTCAAACCGAGCCAGAAAAAAAAAAGAGCCTAATCAAGGAGCATAATAATTTTTAATTGAATTCAAAGTAATTTGAGCTTCAAACAAAGTAAAATTATATCTTGATCCAAGCTTAATTTCAAAGTTTGCTTCAAAATTTAATTAACAATTAATTGATTAAAAGATAAATATAATAATAATATAGAACTAAAATTTAGCCTGTGATCTATTATTTAAATAATATATAATACAAAATATTCAAGCTTGATTGAGTTTGCAATTTTAGTATTCGGAAGAGATGGTTTGTTGGTAATTTGTTCCGTTCATCTTGTGAGTCAAAAAATCTTATGCACTTTCTACTGTTAGTTACAAATTTTATTAACTTTGATGTTTTCCCAGGGTTTAATTAGGTCATATCAGATGCTGTGCAGCCAAATAAGTGAACCAACCACCACGCAAAACATGGCAAAAAATACACTCAGAGCAACTTTTTTAAATCTAGAGAACTTTGACTGAGATCTTGATTTCCAATATGAGTTTGCATCTCATGACTGAGGATATGCATATTTCTGATAAGAGTTTGGGTGTGTCATGAGAGGAACTAATGATCGCAATATCAGGAAAAGAATGATTACATCTTCCAAAATGGAATAAAACATCTCGATAATAGTACATGAGAGGAACTGATGATGGCATTGTCAGGAAAAGAATGATTGTTTATATAAGATTTTCCCTTTTTTTGTTACAGTTTATAAAAGATTTTAATACAACATTGCTGATCCCAATATCCATTTGGAGCAGACAGCAAGCTCGAAGTTGGTTCTCCAGACAAGTTGCATGCACAATTTAGCAGTTGCTTCCACTGACCTACATCACAGTATAGCTGAGCCAGTTACTTCCAAGCAAAAGACTATACTTAGCAGATGCTTCTCATTGAAAATAAAAGAATTCATACATGGAAAATTACCTGTATTAAAAATCAAATGCCAGGAGGGAATAGCCAAAAAATCGTAGCAATAATCTGCTGATGGCAATACAGATACAAGAGTGCCTCAGTTTGGTTATTCATGCTCTTGCTAGCAGCTGGCATCAATAAGAGAACATTCATGATGACACCAATCTAATGTATTAAAAAAGGATATTTCAAAAATTTGAACATTAAAACACAAATAATTCCAGAAACCAATTAAACCCATTCTAATTTTCTATAACAAGAATCCTTATAGAAGCACTGCCAATTTCTGCCAAATAAGAAATCTGAGCAGCTTGTTTTGGTTATTAAACAAGCACTTTAAAAAATTATATAGAAAACATACACAGTTAAATTAGGAGATAATCAGAGGGAAACCTACAACTAAACAATGACCGACAAGATGTGTTCTATCAGTTAGTGCTCCACCAGACATCCTTTTCCATTATTACCATCCAGGTTATCTGCAATCATGCCAAGAAGGTCTCTGAAAATCCTTTAATAAAACTTTCACCAAGGTTCTCATAAGTCTACCATGTCTTGTAACATAGATAAGTGCTCCTGATGGTAAGTTCTTGGGATATATTTTTCATGTAAAATCACTACATGCAATAATGAAAATTTAGTGTCTTTTCAAGTAATTCTCTCTAGTATCTGCAAACTCCAGGTAATAATCTCCATGCAAAATCACTTTTCCTAATAATTTGTCAAGCAAGCTTCATGCACATGGTTTTCAGTCTTGTCTATAAGATAACAGGGACTGACTGGTACAATCTAGATAAAATGTCAGCCACTATTTCCCCAGCCAGATCCTTTCATTTTCTGGGTTTCTCAATTGCGGACATGAAATTGTTCCCAATGACTGGGATCCAGCCATTAGATGGTGATCAGCGGGGTAGAGTTAATCATGAGGATGCCAATGGAGGTGGGCACATGGCAACTACATTCTCGTAGTTGGGCTGCAAGAGGAGGGCACCATGGCAGCAAAGATATAGCAAAGGAAGCAGCATTGCTGTGGGGCTGAATCTAGGAGACAAACTTGCCAATGATGATGGAACATGATGAATTTGTCATGTCTTGGTCAAGATACGGATGTAGCGGACTGAGCAGCCATTTGCAACAGTGAGGAGGGCAACAGCTCATCCATAGTTGGTGGGAGGAGGGCTTGGAAAAGTGAAGAGAAGGGAGGACTTGATGATGGTGGCACCGGGCAGCTGGTAGGTTCTGCATAGTTGGAGAAGGATCTCTTAGTTTTGCAGAAACTACTAGAATTCATCTAATACCGTTTATATTAGCATGCTCAAAGCAAAGGCAATTTACTTCACACACATAGACCCATCAAGCAAGTATGACAGAATCGATTGAAAAGGCATCTAATTTGATACTTGACCTTTGGCAAGCCTCATAAAACTTGTATTCACTTGCTTCAAATATATAGATCGACAGATAATCAGGAAACATCTCTCAGGGAGAGCAGATCATGTAATGTACATTAGGTTAGATAATCATCAACTCTATTCAGCTATATTTCTTCTTCCACACTATCTTTGTAGAGATGCAAGATGGAGAATCAAGCGAAGGACAAGAGGAGAGGATGGGTGGGAAAAAAATATTTTGAAGCTTCCTCATTTCACTTCGTAGACTTCTAGTTGGCATACATAAAGACATCCATAATACTCTTCATATTTCCGAGTATATTACTCACCCTCCAATAATTCAGAATTTAACACAAAGGGAAGACTTTGAACCTTTTCATAAGTTACATTTATCAAGCTTGGAGCAAACTTTGCCCTGAATTTCTTAAACCTCATTCTTTAAAGAACACTCCAATTTTTTGCAGAATATCATCAAAAAGGCTTTCAGAGGGTATTTTTTTTAAAGTAAGATTTTCTTAATTAGCTGCTTTGTGAGGCTACATCCTCTCTTAAAAAGGAGCTCCATATGACTTTTTGGCCATATGATTAGGCAGGTCAATTGGTGATAGCACGAGCATATCAAGCTTTGTATTTACCATGGGAACAAAGCTCATCTCTTGGTTATCAGAAAATCAAAATATATAGGCATAATATCAGCCAAAGCGGAGAATATTATCTGCTAAAGCAACTTGCGAAGCAGTACTGCGAAGAAGAACTAATCATGAATTGGAAAGGCACATGTCTCCAGCTACCATCTATTACAACAATGTCAGGAATTGCCATGAGAAAGAACTAGATCCTTCATAATCAGACCAAGAAAAAAATTCTTTACATCAATATTTCCAGAAAAGATGTAGGTCTAAGAAGTGTTGAAGTTGTTTTGGCATATGAAAGTGTGATTTGACATATTAAAAGATGTCTACTGCAATGCAAGGGGACATTGAGAGTGTTCTTATGAAGAAAAGTTGTCACAGCCCTCATATAGGGTTAAAGTATGCTTGTACTAAGAAGTGTCAAGGTTGAACTTGAACAATCGTAAGATATTCTCAAACTAGCAACTTGTGAGAGTAAAGAGATTCTCTCAATAAGGAGCTCAATACAGCCTTTTGCCATCCATCTCCACATGTGTACCTTTTACTACCTTCTTATATAATATTCTAGACTTTACTGTACTTTTTCCTGCTTCTGATATGAAGATTGACAGTGTAAACTTTAATGAGTCATTAAATGTCAACCATCACTTACTAGTTTCCTTCTGTTCTATCCTGAAGACTTGTTTGCCTGCTAATCTTTAGGGCTCTGATTTGATATTCACGGGCATCTTAATAGACTGAAGACTTTATTTTCATCTCTGAGGCATGATTTCACCTTTGGGGCCAAAAGGAACAAAGAAGAAACTAGATAAGAAACAACAAGAAAGAAAAACAGAAGAAACGAGAGGAAAGGGAAAGCAGTGAGAAAGAGGAAGGAAAGTTTTTTCGTTCTTTTCCTTTTTTGATTTTGGGGGTGCGGTGGGGTTCAGGAGTGGGGATGGCTTACAGGCACATCTTTTCAGTCATATGTTTCCCATTTATATTAAATAAATTCAAAGGTATCCTTCTCCCTGTGTTAATCAGACCAAATTGCCCCTGTGCGAGTAAATTAAGTATAATATCACTAGCTTCTTGGCCTGAAATATGTGAAACAAGCCCAAAAGCAGCAGCTAGACAGAAAACACAGATTAGAAGGCAAACAAGTCTTCAGGATAGAGCTGAAGGAAACTAGTTGCATGCCCTAGAATACATAGAATTTAGCTCTACATCTTGATCAAAGTATGCAAGTTACTTTAGTCTTTGCTAAAGTTTGCAAATCATTCCAGACCAAAGTAAAAAGGGGCGGAGAACCATTGTTGATGGAGAATGTGGAGACTAGGATAATATTTGTCTTCTTTAGGTAAGTCATGTTTTAGATTATTTTGTGTTATGATGGTTTTTAATTCTTGTTTAGATTATACCATAAGGTAACTCAACTACTTGAATTTCATTTAGATGACACTAGTTCAGCAAGGCATGGCAAGGTGCTTTATGACTATAAGAAAAAGAAAAGAAAAAAATCAAACCTAAATTTGTTCTTCCTGTTGCACTTTCATTGAGGTGAAAACACCATTTCCTTTATTCTCTTTTACTAACCAAATTTGGAAATAGAACCTTTAAAGTGAGTGACTGACCATTGTAACCACTCTCTTTCACAACCATGGTTTGTATGTTCATGTCTTTCTCCATGGGCGTCAAATGTGTCAAGGTATGGCATGTAAGTATTTTGGTTGGTTTAACATAAGGAAAAGCATGCCTTTTTTTAGAGTATATATATTCAGTAACATATTATCTCAAAATTTTAGCATAAAAATAGACAAAATAACCAATTGCTATGGAATATAGCGCCTCTCAATCCAAAAGTCATAATCTATAATCATGAATTTCATTTGTAAAATCCTACGAGAGGGGAAAAAGATTCAAAAACAAGATGTCGGACTAGCTTAATGCTTAGATGCCATACTGGTGGCAAAATCACTATTTGCAATTGGCTTCTGACGAACTCTCAAAAAAAGATAAGAATTCCTCTAGTATATGTCAGATTTTGCAATTCTTAAGCCATTAAAAATCATGCTCATTGTTGGATTGGATGATATCAGCATCATCTTTAACTGCAAACTGCATTTTTATGGTAAAGCAATGTTCTAATGCTACGGTCGAAAGACAAGCTATCACCAACTTTGCATCAAAAAAGGACTGTACATTGGCTCTATTCAACTAGATATACATCCAATTTTGCTTTCCATGACACCAAAAACATTCCAACCTTTACATCATAAAGATTGACCTTGGAAGTGTTAACCTATGCAATTGCCAAATGGTAAAAACAATTCCTTTATTATTTACATAGCTTTATTGCATATCAGATCAATGATCATTAACCTCTTTTCAGAAGCAAGAATAATACCAATCATGCATCTTATTATAAATGAGATATATAGCTTACATTGTTTTCTTAATATTTATATTTATGCCATTTTTATTTGAATCTTTTTATTTACAGCTTTGCAATGCCTTCTCTTTTTCCAATCTCAATGATTTCCACCAACAACATTTCATATGAAACAAAGCACTGCATATTTATAAAGCCTTAGGTTTGTCAACTGTGGACACGAATGTTTTACAACACCAACTTTGGAACCACATTTTTCCAAGGTCAAATGAAAAGGCATCACAATAGTTCCATTCAATAAAACATATAAATGAACCATAGCAAGCTTTCCTTTTCAAACCATCAGCTTTTATTATGAACAATATATAAAGAAGAATAACAGAGACAACATGATAACAATATAAGGAAGCCGAACTGACCAATGGATGTGCATAAATTATGCTTTCGCCTTCTTCAGGAACTTCAGCGAGCTCTCCAATGCCATGTAAGCCGATACATCAGTCAAGCTCTTGCTCTCCAACGCATAACCAAACACCTCATATGCCTCTGCAATCTTATTCGCCCGACACAGCGCCCTCACAAATGTGGCATAAGCTGCATTCTCCAGCTTCATACCTCCAGCCTTCATCACTCCATACAACTCCATCCCCTTCTCCAAACACTTGGCCTTGCACAGCCCCATTAGCAGTGTGTTGTATGTGCACTCATTTGGACTGCACCCCTTCTCCTCCATCTCTCCCAATAGCCTGAGCGCCCCCAAGGCATCGCCTTTCCTGCACATCCCATTCATTAGGGACGTGTAGGTCACCGTATCAGGGAAATGACCCGTGTTTGCCATCACATTGAGGAACCTTTTTGCCTGGTCGACCATCCCGGCCTTAGAGAGCCCATATATGAGGCTGTTATAGGTGACGAGATCAGGCTCGACTCCCTCATCCTTCATCTTGTTGTAGACCTCCATCACCTCGCCGCACTGATCCACTATGCAGTAACCCTTCATGATAGTGTTATAGAGGTAGCAATCAGGCTTGAAGCCGGCATCGGCGAGCACGCCGAGGAGGCGAGTGGCCTCACGGAGGTTGCGCCCGCGGCAGACGGCGTCGATGAGGATGGTGTAGGTGACGAGGTCGGGTCGGATACCGGAGGAGCGGCGGAGTTCGTCAATGAAGGCGTAGACGGAGGAGATGGGGCGGGAACGGGCAAGGCGGCGGATAAGGAAGTTGTAGGTGAAGACGTCGGGGGGGACGGCGGCGGGGGAGGAAAAGGAGGAGAGGCGGCGGAGGAGGGCGCAGGCGTCGTCGAGGCGGCCGGCGGAGCAGAGGGCGCGGACGGCGAGGTCGGCGGAGGCGGCATCTGGGGGGAAGCCAGAGGAGGACATTAGGTCGAGCACGTTGAAGACGGGGGTGAGGTGGTCGTCGTTGTCGCCGACAGCGGGTTGGAGGCACGAGTGACCGAGGAGGACGTGGAAGCAGGGGCGGTCGGGGGGGAGGTGGGAGGAGATGTGGCGGAAGAGGCAGAGTGCATCGGAGGGGGAGGCGCCGGCATCGCAGAAGGAGCGGAGGAGGGTTGCGGGGTCAAGGGAGGCGCCAGCCTCGGCAGTGGCGGCGGAGAGGGAGTCGAAGGTGGCGACGGCGTCGGAGAGGGCGGGGGATTGGAAGATGGGGGGAGGCGATGGGGAGGCGAGGGGAGAAGGGGTTTGGGTGGAGTGTTTCTTCTTCTTCTTGAGGGGGTTTTTGAGGAGGGAAGGGCGGTAGGGTTTGGGAGGAGGGGGAGAGGGGGATGGGGAGGGAGAAGGGTGAGGTTTGAGGAAGGCGAGGGGGAGCTTGGCGGAGCGCATGGAGGGAGGGAGCTTGCCCATTTGGTGTTTGATGAAAGTCTTCCTCCTCCTCCTCTTCTTCTTGTTCTCCTTCCTTGGGTTTCTTCTTGTTTGGTTTGAACTGCTGCTTTGGAACTGGAAGGTGGAATTGTGAGGGTTTTAGGGTTCCGGCGCGACGGAGTAGGGTTCAAGCGGATGGGGTCTTTCGTTCTCTCTCGGCTGTGCAATGTTAGATTTGGCACGGGCGATAAGTGGCACGTGCCTTAGTTCAGATAGCTTGAGCTAATTCCGGCAATGTGGTTCCCGTAATTTGCTCACACTGTTTGAACTAATTGCGGAATTCCAGATTCCGGGTTTAGTTTCAGACTCTCTCCACGCGACCACCGTTTAAATTTATTTTGAGCTAAAGCCAGCATATACTTCACCGATATTAGCTCAAACTATCTTCCGGCTTGCTTGCCACTCCTTTGCCCCCCTAATACTTGAAACTCCAAACACCTTTACCCTATACCCCCTTATGTTCTTCTTCTTGATCCCTAGTGTTTAACAAAATACCAAACTAATCAAATACTAATGATCTAATTGCATCAATCATTATTAGTTCAAGTAAAGTTATTGATTTTGTGATGCAGTCGATGACTTATCTTGATCGCTGCCTTGCACGATCCTTGAAATAAACGGATATAAGGGTCAAAAGCATGTGGTAAGCTTTAGAGATTATGGCAGGGAGGATAAGAGAAGGCCATGAATCCCAGCATAGAGGGAACTTATGTCTTCAGATCTGTATGATCCTTAACCACAATTTGATGAACCAAGGCCTTGCCATTCCACCAACTGGGTTTGATTAGATTGGCTTACACAATGTGCTTATCATGGTGATAACTGGTAAATCTATTTGCCCCAGGTGCAACCCCAAACACCCATTAAAAAGCTCAATCATTAATGGTTCGGCCCATCTGAAATGAACCACCTATGTCAATTCCTCAACTGCAATTCAATGACCATGAAGCCCAGACCAGGCCAGCCCAACTCATTTCGGCTAATGCTTCCTCCCACAGCCGCCTCTTCCATCTTTTAGGCTCCACCCTTGAGAGCCACTTTGCCTCGTCCCTGCCTTTTCCATCACTCAAGATTCCCCCACCAGACTCTTTTGCACTTTACACTTTATCTCTTTCTGTCAGAACTCAGGACCTCACCCAAAATATCTAGCTGGAAGTTATTATTTGGGTTCCTTGATCCTATATAAGTATCCAAGATCTACCCAGCAAATAACTGATGTGGGACTAAACACATGCCCGCACGAGTCCTCACATACTCCCTTCGTTCAAGCCCTGACGTCCTCGTCAGGCTAAGGGTTCAAATCCATCAAATCTAATCACAAATACCTCGATCGACCCGTAGTCAGCCCCAATGGATCCGTGCTGTAGTGTTCTGTAGTCCACATAGGTTATAGGTCGAGTCCGCTCTGATACCATTTGTCACAACTCAGGACCTCACCCAAAATGGCTAGCCTGTATAAGTACCCAAGATCTACCCAGCAAATAATCGATGTGGAACTAAACACATGCCCGCACGAGTCCTCACACTTCCACTGCTAAAGGCCTGTTTGGATGATTGGACTGAAAATCATAACTTTTGAGTGGGCCAATCCGAATCCATAAAAAGAGAAAAAGACCCGTTAGTTGTACTAGCCTAGCCCATGAATTCTATAAAATTTTCAATGCAATCATCCAAATAGTCCCTAAATTGTTTGATAATGGATATCGAATTTAACAATATCGGGAACAGGATATCCTTTTTGATTCATGATATTACTCATCCAGGATTCAACGCTCTTAATAAAAGTCTCATGGAACTAACTTTCATTCGTTTATTCCGCTTGATTGCTTACTCATCCTTGCAATAGAATTGCATCTTATGTTTCCTCGCTGCATCCGTGGTCACAGTTGATTGGAATCAAGACCGGTAAAAAAATTGTAAATCAGATAAAAAAAATTGTCCATGTCATTTGTCTAGCATGGGAGATCAAATTATCATGCATGTCGTATTTATGTTGAAAATATATATATTTATAATAATTATGATTGCCACTGCGAGTCCTATTCCATGATTAGCTATCGAATGGTACATATTTTTATCTTCCATACTTCCATCTGATCTCTTATACACATTGCGAGCCGTATACTTCCATTTGATAACTAGTCCAAGAATTACAATACAGACAAAAACCACATGCAAATGTGCAACAATGATCAGTGATAACCTCTCCAACCCACATTCCCTTGCCCCCATCCTTGCTTATTCTGACCAGGCCGGTTCACCTTATCCAAAAGGCTGATATCCCCCATGTGAGCAATTAGCTCGTGACTTCGAGTCCACCCCAGCCTCACCCCATTCGGGTCACAATCCCTGGAGGTCGGCCTTGAACAAAAGAGCTAATCCAATGAACTTTTGTCCGCACCTTCAGCACTTAAACTGCGACCAGATAGTGACCCTACGAATTGGCACATGAACAAGCAATAGACCCGCGGATACCTCGCGAGAGGATAGCATATCAAGGACATGAGGGGATAGAGGGAGGGCGGCGCGGGAGGCGGCAGTGGGAAGGATATCATGGTGCTCCGCAGTGGTCCCGACAGGATAGGATAGCATATACATATATGGGTGCACGCGTTATTCCTCCTGATTGGTAATTTGACAACAAGTATTACAATGATGAACTGCATTGACATGGAGGTGATGACATTTTTGTTATAGCGAAAAATAATTAACAAAAAAAAAACACCATTCTCTCTGCTTAAGTCACCGTCAACCAAATATTTTTTTTTTTTAATTTTTATTGAACATTATTTTTAAAATAATAGTAGTTGTAATAAAATAATATTTAAACAATGATCACTATTCATGCTACTTGTTATTGACATATATAACATGAGAGTCCTCTGAAGCCTCTGTAATGTTCGACATAATATTACAATAGTCATTATGGATTCCAGGGAGAAAATAATTGAGAACATTTGAATCACGGTTGGATGGTGAGTGTGACCACTATTGGAGTGTAGGGGCGATGGAATGGTTGGGAAGGCTATGATTTCTTAATATTTGTTTTCAAGTCGGAGCTTATGCTAACTGCTTTAGTAATGGGTTTTATAAATCAAATCTCCTAATTCGTTTTCAACAGCTACTCTATGCTTTTTGTCTGCACCAATCTTCCTCACTTCTCTGTATTTAGTCCCAAATCCATTTAATCATCTCAAAGTTTAATTTTAGAAGTCACTATTAGTCACTCTCTAATAGACAACCATAGAAAGGTATATAAAATAGACTAGAAAATATTTTTATCAAATCTGCAGCACTAAATCTTGACTAAATAGATATCGATCATCAGTCATGTGAGAATTTATTACATGGATCAGGTCCATCTTAGATTAAGAATGAAATCACTTCATTTTTTCTCCTCTATTTTCTTTTTTATCTAAAATAATTCCATCCTTAGTTCACAGTGGACTTGGTCCACCAAATAATTTGCCCTATCAATTATTTTTTTTCTTCAAATTCTTTATCCAGAATGAGGAAATTACAAGGAAACTGCATGACTTCAAAACATTCCTAGAGATCAGACTGACAACCTAATTCTTCACTACTTTGCACACAAGTTGAAACTTCCCTAGTGACATGCACGAAGATTACCATTCGGAATCCAGACCACCTGCACCTTATCCCCATGGACCCAACCTAGGTCGTCTCGTTCCAAGTTTCAAATTCTCTAAAGCTGTTGATTTGTCAGCATGTAAAAGTCTTCAGTGAAATGGAAAATAGACATTAGTGGACATGGAGAGAAGCCACCCAAGATGTCGCATGCAACTTTTCTTAGGTGCACCTAATACGGGAGTAGATAAAAATGAATGGATTTGAGTGGATTAGGTTCAAGGGATGGTCCAAGGTGTCTTCTTCGGGTTTTGGTAGGGTGATCTCGTGTCAAACTTCGAAACCATGAGGAGAAAGTGGACATGCCACAAGGTATTTAACTTATGTGAGCCTGGCTGACTTGGATTTCCAACAATTAAAGTAGTTTCATTACTAAAACAAGTTATCTCAAAGTCAATACACGAATAATCAATCAAGAAACTAATCTATAAAAAACTAAAAATATATATTTTTTTTGTAAAAATATAGTTAATATGTAAGGCAGCAACAACAACAGGATTTGCAAATTCGACATAAAAATGAAAATTCTTTCTAAAAGTTTCCGAAACTCAACAGATCCATGATCCACTTGAGAACTTGGTTAACTTTTTGATTCGAAACACCGAGTTCCTGATGTAGCTTATGGACATGAAATATATTATCCTATAGCAATCTTGATTATGTATGTAGTATACCTTGTTTAGATATGTTGATCCTTGGATCTATGATCCCCTTTTTCCTTTTTGATGATAGAAAAAAAGGGGGTCTACAAGCTTCGAACAATGAACTATAATAAAACGCTTCAATAATTAAGACTATACTAATTCGCCATTTTCAGCTATCTTCTCAAAATAATCAGCGGGTTTTAACCGAAGTTCTAATTCGCGATGTTATAACCATTATAACATCTATTAAAACATTTTCAACAACTCTGCCTTATGTTTGGGAATAAATAATAAGAAAATAGCACTCATTTTTTTCTCTTATTTCCTATTATTTTCCACTATAATAGGCCATTATAGCAAAAATAGTGATTATTATTTTTATTTGTGCCTTTTTCTGAATAAAATAAAATATTTTCAAAGTTCATTTTATTCACCTCAAAATTTCATCTAAAAGCGGTCATGCAGTCCAAAAATGGTATTACGTTATCTTTTTAGATGAAAAAAATAGCACCGCAATTTTTTCCGTAGGTGTATATTATTTTCTAACATCATTATAGCAGCCATTATTTGATTAATTATTTTAATATTAAAATTATAAAATATTTTTATATAACTAATGACTGTTATATATAATTAGTCTTTTCTTTTTGGGAGAAAGACTAATGGTAATTTAATAACCATGGCGTGGTGGAATCATAATCACACATGCCTCTATCCTCTTAGAAGATAAATCT
The DNA here is from genome assembly GCF_009389715.1 of Phoenix dactylifera. NCBI lineage: Eukaryota > Viridiplantae > Streptophyta > Magnoliopsida > Arecales > Arecaceae > Phoenix > Phoenix dactylifera. The sequence continues at coordinate 11,680,152 of NC_052408.1, read as the reverse complement.
CGTTCCGAATAGTAGTCAAGATGAGTAATTATCAAGAGATTAAAACAAAAAAAGAACTGAAATAAACAGACAGTTTGGCAAGGAATAGTAAAAGGCATGGGGAAAACGTGCTCCATGGGAAAGACGAAGAGGGGAAGTGGAAGATGTTCGGAAGGGACAGCTGAGCTGACAGCAACCGAAGGACACCACTAATAACTCCGACCTTTAACTGCAGAACGTAACTAAAGATCCGATGTGTCTAAACTCTAAATAGCTCTGCAATTAATCATGGGAAATAAACGAAGAAGGTGTGGTCCTAAACCCTATTCGTCCACAATTACGCTTGCATCTACAGCAGTTATGAATCCTTAAAAGACACAGAATAGATGAGGCTCAAAAGCAAAAGGTGGATTGGCTTTGTAAACTGATGTCCATGAACTCCTTCCATAGCGTTCATCCCCCTTGTTTACAGAGTAACAGGTGTCGGTCCGCATCTACCTTGCCAATCATCTCAGCTCATTGTTCTGTAGGCCAATCACCAAGACGAGCATGAGTACATTAGTCTGCAGGCAAAAAATATAATTTCTTTCCATTCGGGCATCCCAAATCGACAAAACCAATCCAATCTATAGCAAGAAAGTAAAATCAACGTGATTCGTCTAAGTTTGCCCGTCTTACAAATCCAACGGATATCCAAATATCATTATCCACAAGAGAGTCATTTTTTTAAAATGCATATGAATTCTATCTCCTGATATTTTCCGGAGGCATCACTTACAAATAAGGACACCTTTTCACCACACATATTTGGAACGACTGCACTTGGAAGAGATCCACACTCTTGCATGCATGTTGTGCTTTGTTGCAACCTGCAGCGTGAAACATCATGCAATGCAACGACTTGTAGTCTGAGTGGGTACTGAATTAATATTTTAACATTAGGGCAGGTAGCTGGCCATTGGCAAAGAGAGAGAGCATGACAAAGTAAAGCGACTCGGTCAGATAGCACAACATTAATATATCTAGGTGAAAACAATAGTTTCATAGGGGACACCAGTCCCCACAGCCAAACGGGGATCTGAAAGCTCCTTTTTGGATTGAACAGTGGAGCTAGTTATGAATGACAAGCACTCTTATGACTCCTATCACCCAATGTGGAAAGTTCCCCAACTCTGATGCCTCGCCAATTTCGGGAACAAAAGCTACACCCCTAGGCCATCAGTACTGCCAACATTTGCTCAAGTATCCCAAAAGCGTCGCTCAGGAAAACGCTCAGCTGTTGTGGTCCATTGTCATTGCTTGCCCCCTTCTGAAATGGCATTGTGCTATTAAATGAAGCGAAGCGATTGGTGCAAGGCATCTGGGCGACTCTTTGAGTGATTTTTCCGAGTTAAAGTAGCATTTTGCTCCACCAAGCATGCATGCCCCTCGGAAAGGCAAACTGCAGAAGGGGATTACATACCAAACAAGACTGGTCGCATAAAAAAGCCCGTTCGATGTACTTAAAAGTTCATTTTTGAAGAGGGCAACAAAGTTTATCTCGGGAATGGAGTACATGCTCGGCCATCTCACTTTCCTTCCTCTATTCATTCATTAACATCCGTCACAGGCTTGCACATCATAGTAGAAAAGTCATCACATTGAGACATCCACTTCGGATGCAATACAACCAATGAGAAGAAAGTTTGGCATTTTCTACCACTCCTTGCTCTCTAATCCTAATTACCACACTTCCCCCATGGGTAAGGCATTGCCGTATGTACCAAAGAATTCCAGGGCCGTGGAACGTAGGCAACCGGCCCCCGGCCCCTGCGTGCCTGCCAAGATTTGCCCCTTGCCCGAGGCCCCGCGCCATCATGGGTGAGAGAGAGTTACCAAACCACAAGGTCTAATTCGCAATCATCCGCACCTGTGACTCCATCAAATATGAATAACTTTATACACGCAATATTTATATACTTCTTGTTGATCCAGTTCGTATCATACATCGTAATAAATAATTTAACAATAGATGGAACTCTCACATGACAGTGGATGATTGAATTGCACACCCCAGTTCAGTACTCACACGCCACAACAGTGTAAGACATTAATGTTACAACAGACGGAAAAATACAAGCCCAACTTTTTCCTGATGGGAATTGAGGTGAGCCTTCAGAACCCAATCCCACGGTTTGTTAGGTCACCATGATTGGCCCCAGGACCATCATTACAAACTGAAACCGGTTTCCCAGGTCCTGAAACATAAACAGGGAAAGGAAGGACGACTCGTAGACAAGAGAACATAAGCACCACAGAGGCATACAGCCATGGCGCACGCGCAGTAGAGCGAAGGCACAGAGAAACGAGTAAAGAGCTGCCTGTTTTTTCTGACTTTGTGGCACAGCCAGTAGAAGTGCTAGTACAGTACATATACACTTTCAATCATCTGATCAAAATGAGAGACAAAAGGGAATACGGATAAGGAGATGTATACACAATTAGTAGCTAGTAATTAGTATTACAACTACTACTAGGCTACCATCCCAAGCCTAGGGACAAGATAACTAAAGAAAAAAACCAACCCAAAAGGTCCCTTTTCGTTTCTTTTCTTTTTTCCTTTTTTTTTTTTTTTTTTTGAGCTCCCCCTTAATTCTGCCAGGAAGCTGCTGATGCTGCTGCTACCTGGCGATATCAGCCTGCAGGAAGGAATTGTATCCAAACCGCTCCTTCTCCCACCTCAGCGTTGCCACAACGGCGTCTTGGACGGGCACGTATTCCTGCGTCACGAGTTGAACAATAGCTCTCTCATCATAAAACAACAAAGAATTAGGAAGTCCTATTGAGCACAAAAAATAAGAGGAACGAAGGCCATAGGCCCACTGGAATTAAAGAAGGATGACATGAGAATATAAGCTAGAAAAAGTGTAAAACAAGAGGTATAATATTATATATATTAGAGATGGACAATGGACTTGGTATATTTAATATTCGGGGGGGTGTTGAAAATGGAAGAGGACTATTAAAAGACCAAATCATAGAGGACTCTTCTTGGGGTTACCTCGAGCTTTTGGACCAGGTCCTTGACATTGGGGGCGGAGACTATGATGTGGCGCTGGAAGGGCTGGATGAAGCCGTCGTCCACGGCCTTATCTATGAAGGCCAGCAGCGAGTTATAATACCCATCCACATTCAGCAAACCAACCTGCCATTACATGCAAAATTGAGTCTAATTCGAGTCCTTTCTATGTACTTGGATAGAGGATAAAACGGAGGATAGGATTGGACTGGAATAGATTACAGGTTTCTTGTGGATGCCGAGCTGGGCCCAAGTTATCACCTCCAGCAGCTCCTCCAGCGTGCCGTACCCACCTAAATTGAAAACATACAAACATATATACGTAGTTTACAATCTAGCAGGAAATAAAAAGAAGCTCACGAAAAAAATAACAGCAAGGGAGAAGAAAACCAGGTAAGGCAATGAACGCGTCGGAGTGTCGAGCCATCTCCGCCTTCCTCTGATGCATGCTTGCAACTGCTTTAACCTCTCCCACCGTCTCCCCAGTTATCTGGTGGGTAAATAGAGTTAAATCGTAGGTAAAGATGGATGGCATTCGAGCTAGCGGAAAAAACAAGAGAGTTATCGAGAATTAGACCTCTTTGTCCATTAGAGTCGTCGGAATAATCCTGAAAGGAATTAAAAGTTTATAATAGAAAAATTAAAAAAAAAGGAAGAAAAAAGATGAATCAATAATAAACACATAGGAGGGACAAAATTAAGAGTTAGATGAGGAAAGAAAGTAAGGCGACTGCTCACCCAATAACACGGCCGCCTCCACTGTGGACGGCTCCAGAGACGAGGCCCATCAGGCCAATGCTCCCACCTCCATAAACCAAATCCACCTTCCTCGCCACCTACCCCACGCTCGTTTGATCAACCATCTAATCTTAACCCAATAAAAACACAAAAAAAAAAGATAGAATCCAGATGTCTTACCAGCTCTTTGCCAAGTTCCACGGCTGCGTCTTGGTAGCAGTCCCTCTTCCCGGTGCTGCTGCCACAGAAAACGCACACCCTCTTAAACCTTGATGACTTCCCTACCTTGGCTTCCTCCATCTACCCAACTCTCTGATTCCTGCTCTTCTGTTAAGTTTTAACCCTCTCTCTACTTTTCACCAGATAACTTCCCCTTTTTGCCTTGGATGTTGGAACGACACTTCTCTCCCCCTCCCTCCCTCCCTCCCTCTCTCTCAAAAGATCACCCTGGCCCCGGCCCAGAAAGTGGTGGAAAAAGAAGTTAACCCGGTTATATATAACCCCACTCGACTCCCTTTCTCTCTCTTTGTCCTTAGGTGCACCCATAGACAAAAACTAGAGAGAGAGAAGGGAGTTTCTTGGAAAAAGGAAAGAGTTCCATCCGCCTACGTAAATGCCTTCTTATGCAGGTTGTGGAGTTTGAAAGGCAATGAAAAAGAATATTAAAAAGCAAAATATAGCGAAGAAAAGATATTTGAGAACGGGGTTCGAAATTCTCTCCCACTCTCCCCTATGCTTTCAAATTCCACCGCCACCTCTCCCACACTCTGCCTCGGGCTTAGCACAAGTAATCATGCACCCATAGGCATTTCACACGTGCGGACAGTTCATTTCGCTTGGCAAGTCTCGCACGCACTGTCACCCCCTCCCCCCTCCCCCCCCCCCCCCCCCCCCTAGGCTCCTAACATCACCTTGTCTTATTGCCAGTCCCTGCAGCAAGATACTCCATAGCTACAACATTAACCAGCTTTGGAGTTTGTTAGGGACAGGAAGCTAAGCTAAGGCCTTGGCGCATAACCTTCTTGCTAGGAAGTAGCAGAGCACAACAGCCGTGGTGGTTGCTAAAAGTGGGTCTGAGGGGGAGATAGCATCAATAAAGCGATTTCGTTCATACGCCAAACTGTTGCAGCAGAGGATCGCCAGCTCTCCATCTCCCTGTTTGTAGGCTGCGTTTAATGCTGGTGATGCTGCGCTGATTAACGGATTGTCTCATCTGATAAGCTGCAGCTCTGTTACTTCTTGCAGCGGACTAAATCACGGCCAGGATTCCCTCGTATTCATGAGCTGTCTATGGCTCTGATAAGGCCCTTTGTCCGCTTTTACTATATAGTGTGCTCAGGAAAAGTATTGTTTGCTATAGTTATGAGATCATTTCCCTTAATAGGACGGTGTAGGTCTTGTGACCTTCGGCACCACCCGGGAACAGCGGCGCGAGCAGTGCTGTGGCTAGCGAGCACGGCCAGATATGACGTGGTTAGGGGATATGACTAGCTCCGATAAACCATGAATTGGATAGGCATCAAAGTTGTGGTTGTGTAGGGTTGGGAAAACCAAAGAACCAAAAAAAGAAGGCGGCAATAGGTTGCCTAACCTCGGCTCAGTCCATTATGGTAGTTTGTTACAGCGCCAAAGTGTGGCAGGCAATTAGCATGTGGCAGGTTTACTTAAAATGTTTTTTTGAAAATATTCACTAAATGTCCGTATTGCCGGTGGAAATCGCTGCGACCGGGACATCAAGCTAGTGAGATTGCTGGAGAGCTCTTAGTCCGCTACCCTAACCGTCTAATATAGGTGATGGGCCCGAAATAATGTCGTTTAGCTCGGGTCGTGCTCAGATCTTCACCCCTGATGTCAATTTCAATCAAAAATAGCGGAGACGAAAAAATCTTCTTGCCAAAGAATATTCGAGGGAAGATCTTTAATGCCTAAGTTAGAGAGACTTTTAAAGAACAGTGGAGATTGAGAGTGTTAGAGCGACAATATGATGGTGTGTGAGACCTCGAGTGCATTTACTTGGATGGCTCATATGGCATTGGATTGCATAAGCAAGGGCTAGCACTCATTGCCGGAGCATTCAAACATGTGAGTTAGCCGTCTTTAACAAGTCACCGCACATTCGAAGATCATGTGTGGTTGTTTCGCACGTGCGTCGTGCCCCATGCATCTTGCATGTGCGTTTTGGGAAATCATCAGCTTAAATGTTATAGAGATTTTGAAATTCAAAGAATTTCTCAGGTACTTCTAAACTTGCCATGTGGCGAGCCTTGGTTGGTAGGCTGAGGGCCTTATATATGGAAGGGTTTGGCCGGCTGGCCTTCCATGTGGGCTACGTATCAAATGTTTATTCACTCAAGGTACACGGTGGGATAAGAAATGACTTCTGCGCTCCTATAGTTTGGTTGACTTGCAGCCATTTTTGTTGAAGAAAAAGGGAGAGAACTGCAGCCACCTGTTACAATTCTTTTTCCACCGGTGTAGGTGAGAAGCATCATATATATATATATTTATATATATACACACACATTGGCAACTATAGCCAACAATCAACCAATTCCTACAGAAAAAAAACAATGGGAGTTGCACTATCTATAGTATTGCATGTCTTTCGAGATGCCGGTTAATCTAGTAAGATGCTCGTTGATGATGTTTTCTGATCACTCCAAATGGTGATCATCTCATGCTCCGTGCTTTAATTGGCCATCCAATTTGAAACAGGGACATGTAATAGTTTCTTATTACTCCAACCTAGCTAGTATCTTGCAATTTTATTTCCATGACCATATGCCTTCCGTTTACTCATACATTTCTCATTTTGCCTTTAGGTATGTGATATTTACACAGATCACTACTTTTAGAACCCTGAGTTCGTAACCACGCTTTTAAATTTCATTGCTAGCAGCAAATATCAAAGGTTGACAGCTTGCTTCCTACCGACCAAATACATGCACCGATGACACATCACCACCATCGTCCAAATAGCCATCCTGCCATGACACATCCCCTTCAGGGAGGCACGTCATCACAATATTATAAATTTCACGGGAGCATGCGAACGACTCCAGGGAGCAAGGGTTCTTATTCAAATACTACTCCTTGTAAAAAGACCCGTCGCCTACTCAAAACTTCGATCTATGGTTGTTCATGCACTTGGTCGTGAACTTGGGATCGCTAATTCTACTCAGAATTGCTACTAGTTTGCCCTCTTATGATGGTCAATGGCCATAGGCCATGGCTGCCTCGGCCGCTTGCGTGCCAAGGCTGGGTCCCGGACTGGTGACCTCTGCCTCGGGCTCGGGCCAGAGTGGCGTCTGGGTCCGGCTCGGCACGTTCGCGTTCATTGCGCGTGGCCCCACCCCCTGTCACGTTCCGTACAGGTCTCCGCGGTGAAATACGATGCGGAATGGGGGAAAACTCGGTACTGGGGCCCTCAGAAATCGACACCTCGCCCTTTGCTTGCACCGGCAGCGGTCCGTTCCGGTACGCGTTTCTTGCGCGACTTCCCTCGTGACCGAGTGCATACATTGAATGCAATATAAGCGAGGCACTAGAAAACAATTTTCATCTGAAATGCTCCAGAGATCGCAGGGAATGTGCATTATTTTTGCTTTGGAAGAATCTTATGGAAAGAGTCGGAAATCATGTTTTTTTTTTTTTTTAAACTATAGTTTGGTCTCCAAATTCTTGGGGTAATTCTTTACTAAACTTTTCTCCCATACTTTAGTTCTTCCATTCGATCTTACATAGTTACGGGCAATGATTTTTTGTTTTAAAAAAATATTTTTTTTAGTAAACTGGCTGCTCATATTGGCTCTCGCATGAGCATGACCAGCTACATAACGAGCCAAAAATATTTTCAAAATATGTCCCAAGCATCATTTGGTTGAGAGAAAAAGATTGGAAGAAAAATATCTCTATTGGATCACATTGCCAAGCCAATAAAAATACATGTTTTGATATGTTGATGGCCATGAAGAAAATATAGCGAAGTTGCAATAATAAATAGAGAATCAATATAGAGGATAGAAACATTTACTACAATTCAACAAATAATGGTTGATACCCTCTAAACATCTCCATCAAAATCATCCCTAAAGTTACCTCTCTTGAAAAGTCATTGCTCCGGTACACATTAAAATGGAGCCCACCATATTATTAATCTTTCTACTCCTATTTAGGTCATGTAGCTTATAGCTGTCAGCGACTATAAGCCAAGCATGCATCAAGACTCCCGAGAACACAAGAAGATAATTCTTGTTATGTAAAATAAAAATAAGTTGGTCATTACTTGGATGTCCTATTTCAAACTCAAAGTCAATATTTTACAATACTCAAATCCTACTATTAGAAAGACAAATCCTACTTCATCATAACTGGCTTTTTTTAAACGTTATACATCATAACTAGCAAATTCAATCACTCCAATCCTGATCTAATTAAACGCGTAAAGCCTACCACCGACCCATCCATGGTTTCCATGCAAGAAGTCGTGCCCATGATTAATCTAATAATACATAGAACATACAGCATTGACCACTTGACTTAGATCGAATCATATTACTAAAAAATGAGCTGTACACCGCTGGCATTGCACCTCGTACCACAATCTTACGGATCGTATCACCCTGCCATGTAACATCAGTAATAGAGTGTGCTCTCATATTATTTTTAATAGAAAAATAAAGAAACAATTCATAAGGTATGAGTTATGTCTTGTGACCTCTTTGTCCATCACGGCACTCCAAGCTCATCTTCCTTTCTCTTTTTTTTTCCTTCAAATCGGATGATTCATACAATTCGAATATGAATACATCCAATAAAATCAAAAAATAATAAGTTTCAGAATGCTCCAAACAATTCTCTTTTGCCAACCTACAGACTATCTCTAGAATGACTTGTTGCTGAAAATTGGACCCGGGGGCCACCGTGAAGCCGGGGAAGGAGGAGCTCCGCTGCTGCAGGGGGCGGACGGTGGTGCGCCGGCTTGCTGCGTCCTCCGCCGGGGGGCGTGGGAGCGTCCAAAGAGGGGTGGTGCGTCCAGTCCTGTCCTGTCCTGCAAAAAAGCCGGTGGCCGGGCTCCCCGGCGCCGGCCCTCCGATGCCTAAGTCAGAGGGGGCAAGTATGTGGAGAGAGCAGGGGAGAGAGTATGTGGAGAAGACAGAATCTTGTGTTCAATTGTGTCTGTGCTGTTTTCTTCCTTTTTTCCCCCGGTCTAGGAGGGTTCTCTCCAGCTCCGGGTTTTTTTTTCTTTGCTTTTGGTCCCCCTTTCCTCTTCCCCCCAGGTTCCCTTTTATAGGAGGATTCGGTTACCTGGGAGGTGACATGAGGTTTGTCCTGTTATGTGATAATTGGGCACGATTTGGCCCATTAATGGCGTGGTGGAAAATAAGGCCGAATCAGACCGGAACCAGGGAGTTGTCACGGTCGATCGGACCCGTTGGAGTGGTTGAACCGCCGGCCGTAGCGGGCCTGGGGTCTGTGGATGGTAAGTGCATTTATTACCGAATGAACCGGCGGTCAGGTAGAGCCATGCGCTCTGATGGTTCAGTGATCCGGAGATCGTCTTGGGCCGTATTCATTAAATGACTGAGTGCATCGGAGACTTGAGAGAGTCTCGTACATTAATGGCAGGTCGTGCCGAGTACCTGCGAAGATCTTATGCCTTGATGGCTTGGAGATAGTGGCAGGTCGCAAGCCGTAGGAGTTGTCAGTCCCTTGGACTTTAGGCGGAGGTTAAACATTTGGTTAAGGCATCGGCTCGGCAAGAGTGCCGAGCCGAGCTGGTCGCCCAATGGGGCGCCCTGTGGCGGGGTTGCTTCAAGTACTCCTGGTCGGCGCCCTTTAGGCGAGCACCTTCTAGCAGAGCGCCTTGGCGCTGTCTTTGGTCGGCACTTTCTAACCGAACAGCTTTGGGTGGGGCACCTCTTGGCGCGCACTCTGGTCGACGCCCTCTAGTCGAGTGCCTTTCTGGTCGGCATCCTTTGGCCGAGCAGCTTTCCGGTCGGCGTTCTTCGGCCGAGTGGCTTTCCAGTCGGCACTTCTTGGCCGAGCAGCTTTTCGGTCGGCGCTCTTCGGCCGAGCGCCTCTGTCGATATATGACTTAGGGTTTTTCTCCTAACATGACTGGTCATGTAGGAAACGATTTAGTCTGCAATTTTATTTGCCTCTATAAACACATGCTTAAACTAAAAAGCCACACCAACATTCATCGTTCCTCAAATATTTTAAAGTAAAGGACGATTCTTATCATCATCACTAGAGTTATTTTGAATCTAGCCAACTATGGCGGCCGAGTCGTCTCCAAACCCACCCTCAATTGATTTTTTTCTCATTCCGGTCGGACCAACTCATCGAAACCAAAAGCCTGCATGCCCCAATGCCAGCAAATTGGGTCATGCCTCCAACCAAGCCCCTTGTCCCGTCCTAGTCCGAGGTGGTCAGGCCCCCACCCACCAAAAGGATATAAACTGCAAAAACTCCGGGCCCCACTATCCCAGCGTGGAATACGGAGCAGACACCGACCCTAAAGCCAGGCATGTGAACCATCTCCAACCCCGTGGCCACGCAAAAGCCTCACAAAGAACGAGATAGAGATAGAGATAGAGATAGAGATGGAAGGGAATTGGGAGGGACCAACGGCGAGGAACGGCTCAATGATTAAGAGGCGCCGCCGGGGATACCAATGGTCCCTTGTGGGGTTTTCCAACGTCGGTTACGTACCCATGATTAGTTTATTCGGGATAAGTACTGTTCCTTGTGTTAAAATAAATGAGATGCCATGACGTTGAAGTGATTCGACGATTTAGTTCCATCTCGGTCTGTCGCAGCGTCTCTCATTCCCCATGCCGACCTATAAGACGTTTCCTTTCCCTCGCAACGTCATCAAAAGCTTTCTCTCTTAATTAATAACAGTTCTTTATACGGGGAAGGAAAGAATGGTAACATCAGCATTAATTCTTGCTCAATCGCCGGAATTGGAATTTCTCTGGATATCCACGAGCAACGGGCCGTATCATTCTCATTATTTTCCGTTACATTAGCAAGCATAGTTTATAAAACCTCAACCGTTATGACGGCCCCGATTTACTAATCTGTCAGCATTTAAGCATTATCGCAGAGTAGCTGTCCAGAAGATGCTATTCAATTTAAATAATTGGTAACGTTATAAAATTATGATAACTTGACATCTTTTAATAACGGCTATTTTTTTTAAAAAAAATTACAGTTATTAAACGGCGACAAAACGGGTAACGTCCGTTTACCTTGCTGATACTTTAAATGGTCATGCCAGCCTAGGTTATCTTATTGTATGGATTCGTGTCATAATTGGAGTGGTCGTCTAATGTAGATGGAGGTGATAAAATCACCGCGTTTGATTACATCACGGTGATTTCACGGTGATCCTAAATCACCTCCACCTCTCAAATCACCGTCCAATCCGCTGATGAAATATCCATCCTATAGGTCGAAAATCCAAGATTACTCAAGAGCAGTGATCTTGAGTTGAAAGACAAAAATACCCATCAATTTAGCAGAAAAATTGATATATCAATATACCATCAATATATTAGGCCAATGTTATATATATATAATATTATGTTAATATTATATATTATATTAATGATATATATTATATTATAATATATTACTAATCATATTATTATCATATTATTATTGAAAGATAATTTTAAATTATAGTATAAATATATTATTATATTTTATATTTATATAATGAAAATATTGAATATAGTACTCCTATTCATCTTATTTTTCTAATCAAAATAATTATTAGTATTAAAAAATTATTATAAGTATAAATAAAAATATTAATTCTATAATGAAAAATAACATATTTTTATAAGATTAATAATTTATAGGAGTAATAAATATATTTTATAGAATATATTAATAATTAATATATTGATAAATATATTAATATTTTATTATAATATATTTTATATGATTAAAAAAATATATGATAAGGGCTACTAAAAGTAGAATATTTGACAAAATTATGGAGATATTATATAAATTAGCATATTGACTTATATTTTTTATTCATGAAAATTAAAAACACATAAAAAATCCATCAGGAGTATTTGTGGTATTATGTGGTCGGTGATCTTGGATCTCCGTACCATACTAAACAAGTTACTGAAGGATATTCAGAAATTTTTAATCACTGGGTCATGGCCTACCAAATATATTGATCTTAGATTATTGGAGATCAAATCATCTCAGCATTCAGATCACCAAAGATCTTAAATCACCGTGGTGGTTCTATTGGGATTACCAAACAACCCCTAGTGTTAAGAATGCTTTCTGGCAGTGCTGCCACTTATGCTTTGAATCCGAATCAATGCCGTTGGCTTAGTCTTCGTTAGTCGTAAGGTCTACTCATAATGGCTTGAGACCCTCAATTATTAATATATATAGATGCAGCTTAATTGTCACATGATGTACAAAACGAAACAATGTCTCCACGGGACATGTTGTATTATTACTTTTTATAATCAACCAATGAACAAACTTCCGTAGTTTAAGAAAATATATGTAGTGCTGCTTTCATGTGCACAAGTAAAATAGTACGAGGCTAGCTGGATTTTTTTTTATTTTTCTTTCAGATATCAGCTGCTAATTAAGGTAGGATAAAAATTGATTTAATGTTCCATTGGTCCACTATATATATGAAATGATTATCCAACTTTACATTCTATCCAGAAACAGACAAAATTGCATTTCCCCTTCTTTTCCCACAACAAATAATATTGATATAGCCTGGATTTATGGCTTGTGATTACTACCGAACAAAACAGCCGATCGAGCTACCGACCAAAAAATCAGACCGGCCAATTAGCAGCAACGGGCCAATATATCTCCAATCCAACCGTAATAAATAATATGATCAAATAAAGAGGACAAGGATGCATTGCAGGTGGTGTAACTTGTTTTTACTTTTGTAACTTTTTTTAATGGCAAAAATGGACTCTTCTATTGAGCATGTGACTATGATATAAACAAACGCTATGGAAAAAGAATCTTGATTATCTCTGCACGTGAGTACCAATGGCCTACTCCTATCATCTTACATGAAATTAATAAAAGGGGAATTTGCTTCGCGGTCCAAATTTTGACCCCTGTATAATGAATAGTCCCTGTTGACTGTGCATTTAATAAGCGGTCCAAAGACATATCAAATCTCAAAAGGAGACCAAAATACCCCTGACCTGTTTCCTCTTCCGTCGTTCCTCGTATGCATTTCTTCATTTGAACGAGCCCTATTCAAAGTCCCTCAATTCCAGCCCTCGTTCGTCCCCAATCTTCGTATCCTAATCCTCTCTTCCGACGGAAAGAATTCCATAAAAATCTCGCCCGATTCCGCTTGATTTGAACGCCTCGATTTCGAACCCTAGAACTGCAAATCACTTCCCAACGGTACTCGATCTTCCTCTTTTCCCCTGTTTAGCCGTTCCCCTTTTGGAAAAGTAGAACCCTTCCGATCCGATTCTGAGGAGTAAGGAGATTATTTTCTGTCCCCTTCGAACCGACTTCGCCCTGTTCGTTTGTAGCGGAAGCTTAGGCGGAAGCAAGGAGATATTTTCTGCATTCCTTCAACAGGTTTGTCACCGCATACTTTCTCGAATAATGTATTGAACACGGACGTGATATGCAGTATTGTACGGCATTCCAGGTAGTTGTTGGAATGGTCCAGTGGTTTTGCGGGATTAATGGACAGAGAGGTTGTGGTAGCACATTTGAGAAATTTGTTGTGAAAAATTTCTTCCATTCCGTGCTAATTGTTTACTTTGTTTTAGTTTTTAGGATGATTTATTTTTTGTTGATATTATCAAAAACATAATTTGTAACTATATTTGTGATGCAGAAATCTAAGATGGCCCCAAAGCAGAGTATCGGCCAAAAATCCTCTGTTGGCCCGAGTACTATGGTTAATGGAAGATGTTATTTCAACCACTTTGTAAATTTTATGGTCACCCTAATCCCATTCATGTCTGATGAACAGAAGGAAAGAATACGTGGCACTCCATTTGGGCACATGCTAGGTCTACCGTATATAAAACAGAGTAGGCCTGTCTTGGACACATTGCTCTCCCTTTGGGATAATGTTGAGGAGGGTTTTTGGTTTGGTAGGGTTATAGTGCCTTTTGTAGGGACTGATTTCGCACTAATCCTTGGTTTGAGTGCGACGGGTGATGAGGTGCAACTGCATAGGAAGGGGAGGGTTACGTGTGACCTCATCAACCGGTTTTTTGATGGTGACCACCAGAAAGCCAGTAGAGATGCAATTAAAAGTAGATTACAATTCCTTGTCGGTAAGAGCAGTCGACAAGATGTGGAGGATTTTACAAAATTATGGGTTCTTTATCTTTTTGGGACCATCCTCTTCCCAACCGTACGCTACTATGTCCCTAAGACATTATATTCATATGTCGATGATTTAGACCGCTTAGGTTCGTATAGTTGGGGTCTTGCCGTTTTCTCTTTTCTTCGGCAGCAAATACCTAGTCTAGCCGATAGTGTGAAGACTAGGAACGTCACAGGCAAAGGGGTTGGTAGATACATGGATGGCTGCACGGTCGCCTTGGTGGTAAGCATCATAAGATGTTTTTTTTAAATTTCATTGTTACGATATATATATTTAGATGTAATTTGATGTTTACAATAATGAATGGCAGGTATGGGCTGTTGAGCATGCTAACAGCATTGCTGGAAGGCACCGGCCACCGTTCATGTATCCACGTCTCGTACGCTGGAACAACACCCCATTTCCCCGCAGGGTGGACGTGATTGCGGATGTTATGAAAAATTTAAAACGATTTGAGGTTTGAATGTTGAATTCTTACATTGGAAATATTTTAACTTGTACGTTAATTTAACTGTTCGAATGCTTTAGGTTATTGAGAAGTTAGAACCAAGAGAGGAGGAGTTGCACCTTCTCTCAGCTGGAAGGCCACAATTACGTGTGCCTGATGAGAGGCGTACGGAGACAGAACATCAACAATCCGTGCACGACGGAACTCAGGTATTAGCAGCTTACTGTGACATAGCATTTACAAACACAAATATATGCACTTTTGAATTGGCATGCACTTTTCACTTGTCGGCACATAGTTCAAGTCTGCACACATTGATGTATGCCTACAGTTTGTTTAATTCATACAAGCTAATTCATTATTGTGTTGTTTTAGATTCCGTCATCCAGCCAAAGTGATCGACATCCACTGCGGGAAATTCACACACGTATCACAGTGCTTGAGACGTGTTTGGTACAACATGGTTTTAGTTTAGCAGACCCTCATCCTATTGGGGATGTTGAGAATACCCGCATAGAACAGCTCGATAAGAGGGTGTCGACAATAGAGAAGGTCCTACGAGATAAGGGCCTTCTGGTTGATGACAAACCTGGTGGGCATGCTACTGTTCCTCCTGAGGTAAGCATGCTTCCTCTGTATAAGGTCTGACAAGTTAACTACCAGTTCTAGTATGAATCGACTTGCTTGATTTAAACAACCTCTTCCTTGGTTACGTGAAGGAGCATACTACAGTTGATCCACCTATTCACGACGATGCTCTTCATAAAGATCATATGCAGCATAGTGCTGATTCGGTGGAGGTATGTAATTTTTTGGTACGTAGTGTTCGCAGTTTTGAGAATGGTAGTATAAATTGTCTTGAAATGCATTTTCAAATCAGGTTATTTCGTCCACTGATGCCGAAGCTAAGAAGAAACAGAGAGCTCCCAGGTCATATGTGTCCTCCTTATGCAAGCGCGTGAAGCTGGGAGCACGCGAGCGCAAGCCATCGGAGAAAGCGAAGGCCATATCAGACCAGCCAAAGACCTATAAAAGGGCTAAAAAAAGGGTCAAAGTTGCCGAAAAAGGTGAGGTTTGTACGGGAATTACTATTGTGTCCGAGGATTCGCCCGCTCGGTCAACCAACATATTCGACCCACCGACAAGTTCATTAATGGAGCTCCAAAAATCGGCTCCAACATGGGAGGAAACCTCTCCCCTGGGAGCGGTATAGAATTGTTGTCTCGTCCATATGTGTTTATTTATCCATATTGAATTTGCTAAGTCTATACAGTTAAGTTTCCTAACCAAAATATCTGTCGTCACCATTTATTTAAAGTTAACGATGTTCAGAGAGTGGCACTGAAACGTAGCTTTCATGGGAAGGGGACAAGTATACTCCCTATTAGGTATGAAGAAGCTATTAAATTCTTCCTCGAAGAACATGAGTTTGGGTAAGTTAATTATATTAATTGACCGTTTTTGACAATTATCGCATTTCAAGTTTCTTAAACATAACTGTTTTATGTAGGGATATAATATGGGAGGACGAAGATCGTACCAAACCTGCATGCAGCCCTGATGCCTTAGTGCAGCTCCTGCATGACAAGGCTCTACGGAGTGACGTATGCTAACTGTGATGAACTACTACTGCAAATTGTAATTTGGTACTGAGTGCGTACTTCTTTTATTGCGTACAGGTAATCAATGTGTACTTTCGCATTTTGGAGCTTCTGCCTCGTGCCACTAATGAGATTATTGACAATCCATGTTTATATTTGCGCTGCGAGATCCAGGTTTTGAATTACTGCTCATGATGTCTCGTTCTTACATTTTTCCAATTGAAATTCAGCGTGCCATCTAAGCTGCGTCTCCTAAATTGTATGCAGGCTGCCGTGCTCCAGCATCTACCATTGGATTACCTCTCAATTACCACTGATGTTACCAAAAGAATCATAGAGGCATTGCTGCCCAGTATTCAAACATGGCTTCGGGAATTCAGATGTGCCGATCTTCAAAAGTGTAGATATCTCTTCATTCCGATGAATACGGGATGGCATTGGTATCTACTTTCTCTGGACTTGAAGGACCAGCGTTTCGAATGCTACAACTCCTTGTGGAGTTTCGACGTTGGGGAGGACGCTGTTAGATATGTTGGTATCACTTGTGAAACCTAATATTACTGAGAACCTTCTTTAGCAGGCGTATGTTCTTAAAATTTTGCATTCTTCACATTATTACAGGCTTCTTTTGTGAGATCGTGGCTAAACGACGTTGTCGGATTTCGTATCCCAGAATTAGCATATTCTGAAATTCGACAATGTGCACAACAACGAAATGATAGTGTTGACTGCGGGGCATACATGCTTATGTTTGCAGAGGGACTTACCCGAGGCAGCACGAGACTATTAAAGGAAGAATTGAAGGATCCATCTTTATACAGGAGCTGGGCTGCAGGGAGTATTCTATTGCATTCCGGGAGCGTTGCCAGCGTTAGGTTTAGGTCAATGTACCCTGGGAAGACTTGTATAGAGAAATCGTAGACTACGTGTTGTATCACATGAATGCAAATTAGTTGTAAAACTTGATTGTAAATGTGTTATAAAGGATGTTTGTCCAACTGTAATTTTCTTGTTCTCTGTAATAAAACATTTTCAGACATAATATCATTATTCCGTGCAAAGTCCTTATGTATTGGCAATTTTTCCAACTCCCTGTCATGCTCATCGCTTAAACGAAAAGTCTACGGTGACTTATTAAACTGAGCCACCTAAAAATTGATTTATACAGTACGAGTTTATCGTAACAATATCATCCTGCACAATAGTAACAATGATATGCAGCAACTTTGGTGGTTTCATAAAGCGTGTCGGAGTTTGAGAAACTGTCGCCTAACATTCATGTGGTTGAATCCTAAATTCAGAGGTCGACACTGGCACACCACGAGTCGAGTCTGGCACAGCATCCTAAATTCAGAGGTCGACATTTGTTCGCGACGAGTCAAGCTAACTCACCAGCCACTCTTAAGGGATGCAAACCTGAATGTCCGGAGGTCGACTCTGGCACACCAGCCACTCTCTGTGTTGGCTCTGTGCCACTTAAGGGGTCGACTCGCCATTCACTGGAGTCGACTCCCTTAGACTGGAGTCGACCCCAGCACACCAGGCACTCTTAAGGGTCGACTCCCTTATGTCCAGAGGTCGACTCCAGTCTGCCTGAGGTCGACACTTAGGCTCTGGCTAACTTTGGGTGCTCTCTGTCTTGCCTCTGTGCCACTTAAGGGGTCGACTCGCCATTCACTGGAGTCGACTCCCTTAGACTGGAGTCGACCCCAGCACACCAGGCACTCTTAAGGGTCGACTCCCTTATGTCCAGAGGTCGACTCCAGTCTGCCTGAGGTCGACACTTAGGCTCTGGCTGTTTTTGGGTGCTCTCTGTCTTGCCTCTGTGCCACCTAAGGGGTCGACTCGCCATTCACTGGAGTCGACTCCCTTATGTCGAGAGGTCGACTCCAGTATGCCTGAGGTCGACACTTATGCGTCGCTGGCTGTTTTTGGGTGCTCTCTGTCTTGGCTCTGTGCCACATAAGGGGTCGACTCTCCATTCACTGGGGTCGACTCCCTTAATCTAGTTAACATTTATTTCTTTCCCCTTTTTTAGCAATCTTCTGGATGTTACGAATACACAATTACCATAGAATCAAAATATCATTATACAAGCCATGTTGGTCAAAAATAGAACATTTCATTGCAATTGTTGACATTACATAAATATATTACAATGAGTCTCCTCGAGACCTATTAAACTCTTGCAGACAAAATAACCTTAGTTTCTACGAAAAGAAGAAATCATGGGGCAGTGAAACTCGAAGAAGCTCTTGGCAGTCTCCCCATTACAAGACCCAGAACTTCTGAAACTTTCTGCAGAATGGCTGCAACTTCAGAGTTGGACTGGAGATAGGACTTGTTGAGGTCAGCTAAAGTCTGATTGATCTTATGAAGTGATTGTAGAAGTTTGTCGCATACATCCTGTGCATTTTCATTCAGATTCTCCATGTCCTTTCTGACAGATTGTTGAAGCTTTTTGGTCTCCTCTTCTATGTCCACAAATCTCTGGTACTGTCCTTGAAGAAGACATCGAAGACTGACCATTTCCGCCCTCATTTCAGCGACCAATTCACACACGGTTGCATTGGAAGGTACCAAGTCTGTACAAGCAACATCTCTAGAATTTCTTAGCTCTTGCACGATATCATCCCTTAGTGCTCTGAACTGCTCAGCACTAAGTCTAACTTCAGTGGGCTGTTGAGTTTGGGCAATTGGTTCTTCAGTGGGAGGATGAAATGATTCTTCATTTTCGACAGGTCGCTGCTCTTCTCTATGGCACGCACTGCTCTTCCCTTCATCTTTTCTTATCCACTGACCATCTTTCTTACGAAAACCCATTCGATGTAGCGACCGGTCATTGTAAGTATCCCAATGACCAAGAGTTGTAGATGGTTCCCCTTCAGTATTTACACCGAACTCCTCGAAGACTAAGGTTAAGAGCATTCCATATGGCAAGGATGCCCTAGCTCTAGAGGCAGACTCTACCATGTGTCTAATAATCAGGTGAGGTAAACTAAGGGGGCTACCGTTCAGAATGTGGAAGATAACAAGAATATCTCTTTCGGACACAAAATCAAACCTACCTGTTTTCGAAAAGAGGATTCGGCTAACAATATGATGTAATAGTCGATTTTTCACACTAAGTCGGTTGGCCGAAATTTGCTCAAGTGGACTAACATTTTCTGTGCCAAGAAGATATTGAATGCCCAACACTCTATTTTCTAAAAAATCTTCGGTTGAACCAGAGGTTGGGATGTTGACAAGACTCCCTAGGGTTTCCGGGTTTAGCAGAATTGGGGTTTCCTTTACCACACTTTCAATGGTAGCAATTCCGGTTTTGAGATTGGCATAGAAATGGCGAACAAGGTTCGGGTACGTCGGAATGTCAAGGGAACATAGGGTTTCCCAACCCATGGCTTTCAGCTTCAGACCTATGGTAAAACCCTGGGCTTCTAAGAAGTCGAAATCTATTTTCCTACCGAGAGAAACACGACGAGTCACCAAGGGTACTTGCCTAGGAGGAGATGGAGCATGCGGACGAGGAGGAGGAACGTCGTTTCTTGCCTTGGACTTTCGCTCGGTTGCTTCCGGAACATTACTTCTCTTCTTTGAAGGCCGCACGACCTGCTTCCTCGGCATGGCGACGGATGGATGATAGATAGAGAGGAGGGAAGTAAGGAATTGGACGAACGAAGAGACGCAAGGAGCACGGGAAGGGAACTTAGGTCGACTCCACGAAAATAGAAGGGAAGAGGGAGTCGATTGACCTCAGGTTTTATTTCCTTATTGGAGTTACGGGTCGACCTCAGGCAAGAAGATATCGACTCCTACGAAATGGAGTCGACGCCATCTTGATGAGAGGGTCGACTCGTAGCTTGGCTGCGTACACAGGCGCTATTTGGAATACTCTGAGAGAGTTATGGGGTCGACTCCAAATATCAGTCGGGTCGACTCAATCGTAATAACTGTGTTCCCAGAGAAGCTAACTGTGTTCCCAGACAAGCTAACTGTGTTCCCAGACACTCCATAACTGTGTTCCCAGAGAAGCTAACTGTGTTCCCAGACAAGCTAACTGTGTTCCCAGACAAGCTAACTGTGTTCTCAGAGTTTTGAGTCGACCTCACCGAGTTTTGAGTCGACCTCCGTGCAGTGGGAGTCGACTCCGGTGAAAGACGAGTCGACTCCTTAGGTGGCACGGAGCAAAGACACACATGCTAACTGTGTTCCCAGAGAAGCTAACTGTGTTCCCAGAAACAAGCTAACTGTGTTCCCAGAGAAGCTAACTGTGTTCCCAGAAACAAGCTAACTGTGTTCCCAGAGAAGCTAACTGTGTTCCCAGACAAGCTAACTGTGTTCCCAGACAGAATGCTAACTGTGTTCCCAGAGAAGCTAATTGTGTTCCCAGACAAGCTAACTGTGTTCCCAGAAACAAGCTAACTGTACATGCTAACTGTGTTCCCAGAGAAGCTAACTGTGTTCCCAGACAAGCTAACTGTGTTCCCAGAACCGCAAGCTAACTGTGTTCCCAGAGAAGCTAACTGTGTTCCCAGACAAGCTAATTGTGTTCCCAGAAACAAGCTAACTGTACAAGCTAACTGTGTTCCCAGAGAAGCTAACTGTGTTCCCAGAGAAGCTAACTGTGTTCCCAGACAGCAAGCTAACTGTGTTCCCAGGCAAGCTAACTGTGTTCCCAGACAAGCTAACTGTGTTCTCAGAGTTTTGAGTCGACCTCACCGAGTTTTGAGTCGACCTCCGTGCAGTGGGAGTCGACTCCGGTGAAAGACGAGTCGACTCCTTAGGTGGCACGGAGCAAAGACATACATGCTAACTGTGTTCCCAGAGAAGCTAACTGTGTTCCCAGAAACAAGCTAACTGTGTTCCCAGAGAAGCTAACTGTGTTCCCAGAAACAAGCTAACTGTGTTCCCAGAGAAGCTAATTGTGTTCCCAGACAAGCTAACTGTGTTCCCAGACAGAATGCTAACTGTGTTCCCAGAGAAGCTAACTGTGTTCCCAGACAAGCTAACTGTGTTCCCAGAAACAAGCTAACTGTACAAGCTAACTGTGTTCCCAGAGAAGCTAACTGTGTTCCCAGAGAAGCTAACTGTGTTCCCAGAACCGCAAGCTAACTGTGTTCCCAGAGAAGCTAACTGTGTTCCCAGACAAGCTAACTGTGTTCCCAGAAACAAGCTAACTGTACAAGCTAACTGTGTTCCCAGAGAAGCTAACTGTGTTCCCAGAGAAGCTAACTGTGTTCCCAGACAGCAAGCTAACTGTGTTCCCAGGCAAGCTAACTGTGTTTCCAGACAAGCTAACTGTGTTCCCAGACAAGCTAACTGTGTTCTCAGAGTTTTGAGTCGACCTCACCGAGTTTTGAGTCGACCTCCGTGCAGTGGGAGTCGACTCCGGTGAAAGACGAGTCGACTCCTTAGGTGGCACGGAGCAAAGACATACATGCTAACTGTGTTCCCAGAGAAGCTAACTGTGTTCCCAGAAACAAGCTAACTGTGTTCCCAGAGAAGCTAACTGTGTTCCCAGAAACAAGCTAACTGTGTTCCCAGAGAAGCTAACTGTGTTCCCAGACAAGCTAACTGTGTTCCCAGACAGAATGCTAACTGTGTTCCCAGAGAAGCTAACTGTGTTCCCAGACAAGCTAACTGTGTTCCCAGAAACAAGCTAACTGTACAAGCTAACTGTGTTCCCAGAGAAGCTAACTGTATTCCCAGAGAAGCTAACTGTGTTCCCAGAACCGCAAGCTAACTGTGTTCCCAGAGAAGCTAACTGTGTTCCCAGAGAAGCTAACTGTGTTCCCAGACAAGCTAACTGTGTTCCCAGACACTCCATAACTGTGTTCCCAGAGAAGCTAACTGTGTTCCCAGACAAGCTAACTGTGTTCCCAGAACCGCAAGCTAACTGTGTTCCCAGAGAAGCTAACTGTGTTCCCAGACAGCAAGCTAACTGTGTTCCCAGACAAGCTAACTGTGTTCCCAGACAAGCTAACTGTGTTCTCAGAGTTTTGAGTCGACCTCCGTGCAGTAGCAGTCGACTTCGGTGAAAGACGAGTCGACTCCTTAGGTGGCACAGAGCAAAGATAGAGAGCAGCCGAAATAAGGGAAGCCTAAGTGTCGACCTCACCGAGTTTTGAGTCGACCTCCTTGCAGTGGGAGTCGACTCCGGTGACAGACGAGTCGACTCCTTAGGTGGCACAGAGCAAAGACAGAGAGCAGCCGAAATAAGCGAAGCCTAAGTGTCGACCTCACCGAGTTTTAAGTCGACCTCCTTGCAGTGGGAGTCGACTCCGGTGACGGACGAGTCGACTCCTTAGGTGGCACAGAGCAAAGACAGAGAGCAGCCGAAATAAGCGAAGCCTAAGTGTCGACCTCACCGAGTTTTGAGTCGACCTCCTTGCAGTGGGAGTCGACTCCGGTGACGGACGAGTCGACTCCTTAGCTGGCACAGAGCAAAGACAGAGAGCAGCCGAATTAAGGGAAGCCTAAGTGTCGACCTCACCGAGTTTTGAGTCGACCTCCTTGCAGTGGGAGTCGACTCCGGTGAAAAGCGAGTCGACTCCTTAGCTGGCACAGAGCAAAGACAGAGAGCAGCCAAAATAAGCGAAGCCTAAGTGTCGACCTCATGGAGTTCTGAGTCAACCCCAGGGCAGTTCGAGTCGACCCCAGTGAAAGGCGAGTCGCCCCGTTAAGTGGGACAGAACAAAGACAGAGAGTGGACCTTAGCTCAGCCAAGCCTAAGAGTCGACCTCTTTTCCTACCGAGTCGATATCGGGACAGATCGAGTCGACTCCAATATTTTCGGAGTCGACTCGTTAAGAGTCTCAGATTAGGCAAAGTCGAAGGGAAGCCGGGAAACGGGATTTTAGGTGTCAATATAAATTTTTCCACGCCATATTCAACTATTGTAATTGTCAGAGCTGACGTCGAATGCTATGCCAACCGTTGATTAACTGTGTATCATTACATGTTTGTAACAATTTTTTAACTGCATTCCGGTTTGAAGTAACTGAATTAAAATCTAACAAAAAATCAACATATACAATTCAGTTTGCACTTCATTAACATCAATACAAGAGTTTTGTTCTTAATATGCTGTGACTAACATGAAAATACATTGCAGGTATCTCGATACATTCTTCATAATGTCCATATTCTTTACTTGATGACCTCATTACAAGTCCTTCTATTGTGCCCAACCTTCCCGCATCGTCCACATCTCATTTCACGTACTGACTCCACTTGCGAAGGTCTTCTCTTCTTTTTAGGCCTGCCAGGACGTGTCTTTCTTATAGGGGGTAGAATGTGGATCTCTTCAGAGGCACTTTGGGGTTTCTCCATGTCAGGAATTGGACTGATTGCTTCGGCATATGTTACTCTATACAATTCAGCTTGGAAGCAATTGTCGGTGAATTGGTATAGTGATATGCCGTCCTTCTCGATGCATGCACAAGCATGCTTACATGGCATGCGGAAGATTCGCCACTCGCCACAAGAGCAGCTACACATATGCAGGTCAACTTTGCATGAGTAGTTGGTATCCTTTACATCATATATCATTATGTTGGACGTAAATACAGCTAATCTCCGACCATCTTCCGCATTTTTTTGCAACACTTTCTCCGCATCAGGACAAAGTTGAGATTGAATGCTATATCCTCGATTACGCCGTTGATGCATCATCTGCATTATTTGGATCCTTATATGGTCAACCATCTGAGGCACAGGGAGATGACGAACCTCCAGGACCCAACTATTAAAAGACTCTGCCACATTCGATGTCATGATGCCCCAGCGTGGACCTGGAAATACAGCATTCGCCCAATGCTCCGGCTTTGCATGTAGGAGAAAGGTGGTAGCACCAGGGGCTTCTGATGTAAGCTTTGCAATTAGCTTTCGGAATACAGTAAGCCTTGGTGTATAGGCAGCAGCATTTAGTAAATCAATGAGCCTCTTTCTCTCAGCTGCACGATAATGGACAAGGACGATGCATAATATGACGATGCAAACCTGATTCTTGAAGTTTTCTTTCACATGACGTATACAATATGAGTGGTAAGAATCAGGAAAGTACCTAAGCACGGATTTAATAATGCCCTAATGTCTATCCGTCATAAATGTGAACTGTTGACCACTATACTCAGTACAACTATGAATAGCTTCTTTCAGAAACCGGCAAAACCATTCCCAATTTTCATCACATTCTATATCTACAACACCATAAGCTATAGGAAACATATCATTATTTCCATCTTTGGAAGTGGCTCCAAGCAATACACCTCCATCCTTATGCTTTATAAATGTGCCATCCATAAAAATCAGAGGACGACATCCTTTTATGAAACCCATTAGTGAAGCATGAAAACAAATGAATAGACGTCTGAATCGACCATCAATTGTTTCGTACTCTGCAATGCTGCCGGGGTTGGTCTGACGAATGGCATCGCAATACCAGCGAATCCGTTCATAAGATAGCCGGCTGTTACCATAAAGATCCATCATGGCCACCTCCTTACCACGCCAAGCTTGATGATACGGCAATTCAACACCATATTGTCGTCGAATATCCTTTACAATATCACTCGGCTTATATAACGGCATATCTTGAAGTTGATCTTTAACAATTTTGGAAACCCAACGTTTTGAAGCCTTTGGATGAGACCGCACTTGCAATCCTCCTCCACATGTGTGGTTACAGTGCATTTTTTTAATTGCAAACTTTTCACCATTCCCAAGGCGAGAAGCATGAATACGCCATTCGCAACCTTCATAAACACATTCTACAGTAACTCGATCACGATCGTTCTTCACGAAGACAAAATCCCTGCAAATTGCAATGCAATAGTTGCGAATGGTGTCACGTAGAGTTTCCACATTCATGAACTCCTGACCAACACCCTCTATACTATTTTTCCAATCATCCAACGAATTTTTTTTACTTGCTTCCTCTTCAATTGCGGCTCTTGTTTTTTCAACAACTTGACCAAAATTACTTGAGCTACCCTTCGAAAAATTTTTCCCTCTCGAACTGATTTCAGCACAATGCGATGAGCCACTGTTCATACAATAGGATAAACATTATTTTAGCAAACTTACTAAAATCCGTTGCACAAAACAATATTTAAAAAAGGGAATACCTCTCAATTACCACAGCAGCACCTTCGATCAAGGTTGGAGAATGAGTAACAACCATCTCGATCACCTTGGCATTTAAGTTGACGTGTATTTCATGCATGTTACGAACATCCTTATCGCTCATGAGCGTAACAAGCATTTTAGACTTGTTTGGAATATAAAACTTAACTTCTATCATTGTAGAAGATAAATGTCTCCACCTTTCAACTATTTCCTTAAAAATTTGATCAAGAATTGTGTCTTTTGAGATGGAAATAATCACAGCTTCACTACCATAAGAACAAATGGCCATAAAAACAGAGCTACCAGTGTCTTCCGAAGCCATGACAATGGAAAAAAGAGGAGGCAATGAACAGATAATTCCGAATTGCAAACAGACTTAGGAATATAGTGGAGCAGAGTCTCACTACACAGAGAAAGAGGGACTATCAGCGTTCTCTCAAACAGGGAACCGGTAAAGAGTAAGATGTAGTCTCAACGTTTTTAGGTCAACACAAAGGCTCGACATGCTCTCTCCCTATCCATCTAGCATCCATCCTAATGGGTGCTTGTCTCTTCCCAGACCAAACAATCTCCATTGGCAAAGACAAAACAGAGAAGAACGGAGACATAACGCATACCCTGTTGCGGCCTATTTTTACACCTTTTTCCCGTCTCAAAATCTTCCTCGAAAGCCATCTTCGGTAAACACCTTCCGTGGGATCACCAGGGGCATCCACGCTTAAGGGCTGCAAGTCGGATTTTTACTTCGGAGCATCTTCGGTACACAAAAACAGAGTGTTTCCGGTTCCAAAACAGAATGCGGTACCTATGTTTTTCCCGCTTCCGGTAGCCTGGGGGTACTTAAGTAACCTGGGGGCACTTTGGGTACTATATTTTAAAGCAAACAGTAACTTAGGGACCGGGAATTAAAGATCCATGAAGCGGTGGACCGGAAGTTTGTTTTTGGGTCAACCGGGACCTCTTGTTCCAGCGGGGTCTTTTGAGGGACGGGAAAGTAATTTCCCGTTAATAAAATGGTTTGAGCGTGTAACAAGAGTTTCCTTCGTATAAATGTCGGATTTCTGAAAAAGTACGTGTTACGTGGAGTTGATGAAATCCTGATGCATGCTTTTCATTTGAAGTTATCCAACATTCATCATGAACGATGCTATTAATAAAACTTTCACCAAGGTTCTCATAAGTCTCTTATAACATAGATATAGTAACGGCAAGTCCTTGGGATACATTTTTCTTGTAAAATCACTAGGTGAACTAACGAAAATTTAATGTCTTTTCAAGTAGTTCTCTCCAGGTAATGATCTCCATGCAAAGTCACTTTTCCTAATAATTTGTCAAACAAGCAGTCACACATAGCGTTTTCATCTTGTCTAAGATAACAGGGGTCGACGGGTGCAATCTAAATCAAATATCCGCCACTATTTTCACAACCAGATCTTCCGATCATTTTCTGTTGTGGTTCAAATTCGACCCGAGGGTGACCACGCCAGGAAAGTCGAGGGAGCTGCCGGCTGGGGCGGAGAAAGAAAAACCACCTTCTGCGCGACAGCGTATCTGCACAAAACCTCACTGGTGGTTCTGCTGAGGGCCCTTCGACGCTTAAGTTAAAGTGGATCTTAGTTAGTCCAAAAAAGTCCCCCTATATTACTTGATGGGACTATTTATAGTCCCCATAGAGGTGTCTAGGTGACGGAGGTATGGACCGTCCTCATCATGAGAAGAGATGGGTTTTAGACAGATGGTGCACAGCTAGAGCTTGCCTGAGGTGCACAGCGTAGGTTGTTCTTGCGAACGGTAAGGTGTTAATAGGTGTGCGGGGTATGGCTGGAGCAGCGTGGCATGTCCTTGCCTGTCGTTGGCCAGCAAGCAAAGCATGACACAGTGGCGTTGTAATGTATGGCCACATAGGCGTGCTTAGGCACACAGGTGGATGCGGTCATGGGCGAAGCCGAGCTCGATGAGAGGTAGCATCATATATTTGGCAAGGGCGACATAGTTTCTCCGATTCCGAGGTTTGCTCGGTAGGGTGCCCCGAGCTTGAGGGTCGAGGCACGTTGTTAGATGGGGCGCCCCGAACTTGACCGGGGCGTATCGTCGAATATTAAGGGCGCCTCGACTCAAGCTCGGCACGTTGTTAGATGTGGCGTCCTGACCTTGGCCGGGGTGTATCGTCGAATATTAAGAGCACCCCGAGCTCGAGTCGGGACGCGTCGGCGAATATAAGGGATGCCCCGAGCTTGGTCGGAAAATGTCGACGAATATAAGGGTACCCTGAGTCCGGTCGAGGCGCGTCAGTGAATAGTTCTGTGGTCGAAGAAGCTCTTGGGCTTGCAGCTGACACACCAAGACGTTCCGAGCTCGAGCTTGCAGCTGACACAGCAGTCTAAGATTGGGCTGGTTCTGAGCAGGGTCGGGATCTTGCCTGGTCGATATCGACTAGGATGGGACGATCCCTTGCCCCGAGCAGGACAATCCATTTTGCCCCCCATCACTTTCATCTTCTGAGTTTCTGGATTGCGGACATGAAATTATTCTCAACGATCGGGATCCCGCCATTAGATGGTGGTCAGTTTGGAGTATAGTTAATCATAAGGATGCCAATGGTGGTGGGCACATGGTAAAGAAAAAAAAAATATTGGATTTCAGAACTATTATATATGTATATATATATTTTACCAAATTATCCAGAGCATCTTGTTATGATAAGTCGACAAAGTTTTTTTAGATCATTTGATTGATAATTTGTTAACTTAACTTATTTGGTATTCACTAGCCGGTTCCTTCTGCATGTAGACATTAACTTTACTCTCAGATGAAGTTCTTGCTCAACTTTAGGATGCATCAAGTCGCTAACAGGAGAGAGAGCTCTTGGGTGCCAACCCTATGTTTTTTTCCAGATTATTGCTCTGCTCTGGTATTGGTTTAGCTTTGTCTGAGGATGTTTGTACTAAAGAAAAAACTAGTACCATAAGGTGCACATAGAAGTGTACCCCCCCCCCCCAAAAAAAAGTGCACATAAATAAAGCAAGCCTGGGATCGAAGCAACTGGAACACACGTAGACCATGAAGTGCACATAAATAAAGTAAAGCGGGGAAAACTGGGTCTCTCACATAGTATCTTCGATGGTATCCATGATAATGTACTTCACCTGGAATCCTTCATCCTCTGATTCTCTCAGGGTCAATTTTGTTGGCGATATCTTGGATGGGGATTTGGAAGGCGGTGCTAGATTTGTGATTCATGGTCATTGGTCAAGGAGCTATGCTGGCAGCAGCAGGAGTATGTCACCTCTATGATCCCGTCGTCCCTCAGAGGTCAAAGATGCCTAGGAGGGTTCTATGTACATAGTTACTGATGGGAGGCAAAACGAATCATCCTACCTTGGCACGATGTCGTCGTATTCCGGCTGAGCAGACCTCAAAGCCAGGCCG
The DNA here is from genome assembly GCF_009389715.1 of Phoenix dactylifera. Taxonomy (NCBI): domain Eukaryota; kingdom Viridiplantae; phylum Streptophyta; class Magnoliopsida; order Arecales; family Arecaceae; genus Phoenix; species Phoenix dactylifera. The sequence goes on along the minus strand of NC_052408.1, from coordinate 11,651,389 downwards.
ACCTCAACCCGCCAAAAGCATTTCTCAACACACCATTAAGCACTTCTCATGGTCCATTCCGAGAACCACTGCTTGCCACCAAGATGATAGTCTGGTGGTAAGGGAGTTTGAACTCCATCCGAATTGTCCGAGTTCGAAACACGCGGGCGTCGATTAAATCGGAAGACCGCATGTCCTACGCCCGGATGGCTCTGTGTGGATATGCTTTCATTACATCAGTAGTGAGGTGGTGCTGGGGTGACGTACTCACACGTAGATGGCCCAGTGGGAATTCTCACGAGTTGGGGAGGGTACGTGGAAACTTGCAACCGGCATCGAATATTTTCTGATGGAAGGAGGCCCAATGGAGGGCTGCTATGTGGCTGGGGTTCTGCCGCTCCCCCTCCCCCTCCCATCCTTTCACCAAAAAAGAAAAAAAAGAATCACTGCTTAAAATTTGGACCACCCACTGCAATAATTTTCGAACCCCAACCCGTGCGGCCCTACCTACGTGGACTCCTTCCAAATTCCAGCACCCTATTTTGTCCAAGTTCGCCCAGCTCCACCAGCCGAAAGGAGGCCGCGAGCCATAGCGCGCAAAAGGTGGCATCAATTTGACTAAATCCACAGAGAATAGACCCCTCTAGGCGTCTACATTCGAAAGAGAGCGTGAGATGGAAAAGTTATTAGTAGGCTTCCACAAGAGCCACTACTAAAAGTCATATGCACATGTGAGCGCACGCAGAGAGAGAGAGAGAGACAGGGAGTTGGAAAGGAGACTTGAGTAGGGATCAAAAAGAATTTTGCATAAAAATTTATATAATCAGTACTTTTATCTTTTTTTTTAAATGATTTTTCTACACAATGATATAGAGTGATCTTTGCACAATTTTGTTTCTGAATGCAAATAAAAGATACCTTATTCATAAATTTAAATCATCCGACAAATTTGTTGAATATTTGTTAAATATATTTTAAATATTTTATACATATTTGTTTAAGCTGCAATCCATCTTGTATTTAGATATAGAAATAAAATTATTGAAAGTTCTAAATATACATTCTTAACGAATAAAAAATCTAACAAATTCAACGATTAAATGGAATATCCAGTGGAGAATCAACAGTATCTTGGTGAGATGCGCGTGATTGTCCCAGGAGAGAGATGGCAAGCTTTTACGTGTACGTTATTTTCTCTCAAGCCTGCAAGAGTGGAGAGTTGATACGGATGTTACGTAATTGGTTCTCAGCGTTAAGGACTGGATTTGAGTGCATTAGGTTAAAGGGAAGCACTACCGCCCTGATGGTATCTTTGGTGTTCTACCTACTTTAGTTTTATTAAGGTGTGGCTACTGTCAAATTCCCAGATGTGTGCGAAGAAAAACGAAGCCAGTTGACGTGCTTCTATAATTCTATTGGACATCGCATGCTGCCTTTCCGAAAGGGCTGAATCCCGTGCGGTTTTTCCTTGTGGAGAGGGTAGCTTGCTTGGGAGAAAAGCAAAGAGGGAACGTACTCGGCACCCGCTCCTAAATTCTGCTGTTCCTTTTCCTCCTCTCTTTCCGCATACTTCGTGGGGAAAGAAAAGTCTTCAGAGGAGCAGAACTTTTTGGACTCCTTGATGACTTATACAAACATTAGCTGATGTCTTTTAATATCTCGATGGAGATGGAATATTGAACAAAATTTTAGAAAAATATAGATACTCGAAGATCTCAGTAGATACATCACGACGAAGAAATTGATCGGTTTCAATATTTTGAGTTGGATGTAGTAAAATTTGGAGATTGTAATTTGAGGACCGTGAGGGCGTGTGTTTAGTTCCGCAAAAAATCTTGAATGCTCGTACAGGATTAAAAAATCTAAAAAGTATCTTCCAACTATTTTTTTTTTTTGGATGGAATTCTTGATTATTACAAATGGTATTAGAGCAGATCCGTTCATGATCCATAGGGGCTAGAGGATACAACAATACGGGCTCAATGAGGCTGACCACAGGCCAATCGTAGTGCTTATGAATAAATCTGAATGGATTTGAACTAACGAGAAGGTCAAGGTTTAAACAGGGCGAGCGTATGTTTAATCCAACATCAAGTTATTCGCCAGGAAGATTCCAGGTGCTTATATAGGACCAAAAAATCTCTAAAAATATCTTCAAGTTAATTTTCTTGGGTAAAGTTGTAGACCGTTAGAACAGTAGTCCATGCAGTTGGTCCAATAGGGCTTAATATATTTTTTTGCATAGATAAGTGATCAACAATGGCAGAATGAATCCCACTAATCCAATTTAAAATTTATTTAAATAGTAAAAATTGATGAAAAGATTTAGAAAGTGCATCCCGATTTTATTGGTCAATATGTCAAAATCATATTGAGGGTGCGTACTAGTTTATTTAATAAAATTAGTATTGATGCCAGCGACCAAGTTCAAGTTTCATCCGCGTCAGACTTCTACCAAGTCCACTCCCGTCCCAGAATCAAACCAAACATAGACTTCTACAAAGTCTATAGCCGTCCCAGAATCAATACAAACGTGCCTGCGGTGATGAAGTCCCTTGGTTCAAAGTAGCTGCAAGGCTTTGATCGTGACCTTGGTGGCTTGGCAGAGGGTGGTGTAATCTATTGACCTTGGTTTGGTCACCGACCCCAGAAAAAAAAAAAAAAAAAAAAACCAGCTGGCTACAATTCTAGTGAGCTTGGACTTCTATTAGGTCCAGCCCAAATGTGAGGTCTTGATACGTGAGACAGTGGTTGAACCCCAAGTGCGGCATAAAATAGTGATTCAAGTGGCATGATTTGATTCTTACACTTTAGTTGTTCTAATTTGTTTAGGCCTTTTACTTTGGTGGGCTGGTAAAGCCCAAACGCCCCCATTTTTTTTTTGTTTTGCTTGCAGAGGTACGAAATAAATGCCCTCCACATCAGCTCTAATGCGATTTGCCAAACCGGAGGAAAATCTTCGGTCCAGGTTCTTTTCACTTGCTGTGTGCTTGCCACGCTTGCTAGACAAACGCTACTTGATTAGCTTCCTTGAAGATATGATTGCATGAAAAATTAGACAAAGCAGGAAGCAGCTTCTTAATTCTTCTCAAAGCTAGATGCTGCGATGTCCCTTGGTCACTAATCCATGTCACTAAAGACCATGATTGCCTTCGACTTGGGCGGGAGCCTAGAAACATTTGTTTTGATGTCTTGGACTAAAAATGGTACCCCCATGGGTTCGCAATGGGCAGAGTCGCCTTTTGTGGCCCAAAGGCGTGATCTCTGACTACTGGGACTGGGCTACGAATTTAGTCCCAAAAGCTCGCCTGAACCTGCATTGTTCGAGTACGGGGTTTAGATTTACAAAACCGGCCTACTTGATAAAATTTCCATAGTTGGGTCTGGGTTGGGCTTGAAATCGCAAAGCCCTTGCTGAAGCCAAGCCTGTCTGCAGTTTGGGAGCAGTAATGGGCCCAGAGACCAGTGTGCTCAGGGTCTGCTTATATGTACATCAGTATCGGCCAGTAAACAACCCTCGAGGAGCAGGGCATGCTTCGATCGGCCAGCCATGAGGCATATAGAATCTTTTTGGAGTCAATAACATAGAGTTTTGGTAGTTGATCATGGCCTTTGCTTTTCTCCCGTGATTACCCCAATCTCAATTCCTGTTTTTCCTTTTTATTTGAGATATTATACCCTACACTATATGCACTAATATGGCCGTGCACCGTGCCAATCACCTCGTTTCATTTCTATAGACCAATCACCAAGGCAAATGCATAATGAATGATGCCCACGAGAAAGAGGCGAGGTAATTGTCGTGGACGTGGTGAAAGGTATAATTTTTGCTTTTCTTCAAATATTTTTCTTCCGTTTCTTTTGTATGTCTCAGGTTGGACACCTGAAGGACTTATCAACCCACAAGTTCTTCCTCTGGCCATGTTCTTGTTCTAAACTTACGATGGAAGGGAGCGACCCATAGAGATTTGCTTCCTAGGGATTTAATTAATCTCCAATATTTAAGGGTTCAATTGGAAAGAAGAAAAATTTTCTTCAACCCGCTCAACTCGAATCTCTCGAAAGATAACTAGAATAAGAAAAAAAGAAATTCGAAAGTGGGGCTTAAGTCCCCTTTTCTTTTATTAATGATCAAAAAACTAAAGTACATGGCCTTTATTTATAATGGTGAGGTTTTTCTTTACGCATTTTAAGTCGGATTCCTCTTTCTAATTCTAGTAGGTTTTTTTTCCTAAAATATATATCTCTAATAGAAATTTTCTAAAAAAATCTAAAAATTCGTGCAAGTAGATCTCGACTTCTCCATCAACTCTGTCTTCAGTCACTCTGTCTAATTCTTCTCCGATAGAGAGTTATACCTGGTCAAAGTCTTATATGAAAAGAAAACTTTTGGTTTGGTTAGCTTATTTTGGGCCTTAAACGATAGAATTTGGGCTCGATCGCTAGGGGCGCTACTCTATACAAGACATGGTGTCATGTCATAGATCTTAAAAAATTATCCGATTTAAAAATAAAAATCATCTCAATCAGACATCGTATAATCAAGTTTTAGCCTCCATAAGTTTGGCTTGCAACTCAGCTTTTCGATATGGTGAATCTTACTCCCGAATCCTATCCATCTTTGTTCGAAGTGGCCAAAATTATTCACATCATCTAGGAATCCTCGTTCATTTTTTTTTTCGAAAATAAGCCCCTTGTTCGCAATGGCCAAAATTATTCACATCAATCTGGGAGTCCTCGTTCGTTTTTTTTTTTAGAAAATAAGTTCTCAGGCTGATAATATCTCCCGGCATCCAAAGTGACTGATAAGATATCCAAGGAATGTACAAGGACCTTTTATGGGTTGTGAGGTGTACAACCCAACTAGGCTCTACTTGGACATTGGGCTCTTCTACGAAAAATTGTTGAGTAACCCAAAAATGTAACTCAAACAGCCACTCGAACCTTGTGCCTCGTACCGTTGTATTCTCATTGCTCCCTTTTGAATTGGCACTGCCAATTATGCCACATAATGAATGTGATTTGTGGAAGACTTAGCATTGCTCTTATTCAACCCACAATTTGGCCATTTAAGTTCAAGAAAATGAGCCCCGGAGTTTTACCTCAGCTGCTATTTTGGCCATGTCCACTATTCAACAAATTGGAAAAAACGTGAACCATGCAGAAGAAAGAATACTCGATCTCCTTACATGTAACACATATGAACAATGCAATTTTGATGACCTATAAGTTGTTAGCAGAAATGAAATTATGGGATTTTTTCAAACTCTAACTTGTTTTTGTTGGAAACTCATGAAGAACTCACATAGCATTTTTTACATGCAACTAATGTGATTATTGCAGTTTTGATGACCATTTATTAGCTTTCTCCGGTAATAAACTGTTTACTTTTAGGCATAGTTGCTTCTAACATTATATGCAATATCATCATGAACCCATTACATTCTAATTTTAACACTGAGATGTTGGAAGAAACCAAATATCTTCTCTAAGATTTTTAAAGACGATCAAACAATTTCCAATCATGGTCCTTGCGGATTAGATCATCCGTATAGGATAAAATAGGAATTGCAGATTTTTTGGTCCATCACATTCATGTATTTATGATTTATGAGACTGCATTGATACTACCGAAGGGTGTTCTATTTGCTTGCAGTTCCCGTTTGATACATGATAAAGTAAATTTTGCTTTTCATTTTCCTTGTGATGGATCAGGAAGAGGCGGGACATGTCAAGTATCCACCTGGGATTATGTCTTCTTAGGTCTATTCTAGATGTACAATTTCATTTCGGTAGTCATTTTTCATTTCAGTTCAAAAATGCCTTCAATATATTATTTTTATTTTGCCCACTTATATTCATTTCCTTTTCTTTTTTGGAGTTTCGGAGAATGGATGATGTATAAGAGAATATTTACAAGGGAAAATAGTCGGATGAGCAGGAATATTTACAAAGGAAAATAGCCGGAGAGCACGAAGATAGAAATAGAAGATTTAGAAGACAGGCGGAAGAAAATTTCTGATTATGAATTGTTGCAGATATTCAAAAGAAAAATCCGTTATATACACACGTGACGATAAATTCAACATTAGGAATTCAAAATTAGAATTGAACCATATAGATTTTATTTAAAAATCATATCATATTTATTAATCATTTTCTTTCTTCTATAGTTTTTCTTTTATAAGACAATATTCATAAATTTATATCTATCACATTTCACATTTATTTAAAATAGAACGTGGATGAAATAGTGGAAGTTGTGTGATTAGAACACCCAGACATCGATTAAATTATATTATTGCATTAATTATTTTAATTTTAATTGATATATGCATTAGGTATTTGTCAATTGTTTTTTCTAATGTCATGTATTACATTGCATATTAATGGAAGTAGTGCCTAAACCTAATTTAGATCCAGTAGAAACTTATATTGGTTTTTGTCTGCAATAGAAAGCATACATTATTTTGTGTCAAAAAAAGATTTGTTTAGTTTTTGAGACATGAAAATATATTTAAGATTTCTATTTATATTTTATTTAGTAAAAAGAAATAAGAACAAATAAAAATATGTTTATTACAGATCTTGAAAAATATTTGAGGCAAGTCTATTTGTGTTAAACTTTTTCTGTTTTTGATATCAATCCTCAAACAACTTCCATGCGTCATATATTTTAGCAGGAACAAATGCCATCTACGTCGTGCAGGCCAAAATACAACATAAATACATAAGTTTGGTACACTAGCCAAACAACATTGAAATTTCAAATTTGGCAATGTGTTTGTTTTCACTTTTGTCGAAATAGTATTTAAATCAAATAATAAAGTTTAAAGTATCCCATTACATAATTATATATTTAATAAAATTAAGCAACCAGATATATTATTGATGTACGTTCACGACTACATGCACACCATAACTCGATGCATTATTAATCTCTTATTCGTACTGCAGATGACAAAGTAACAACACACGAAACCACACTTGAAGGGGGAAGAAGGACACGACCCAAACTAGCGCACACGCCTACTTCATAAAAACTAGACACGGAAGAAAAAGTTGCTGCCTTCCTAAGTGCTTTCTTTGATTTTCTCACACCTGTGTTTCATGATTCTTATTGCCCTTGGGTCGGCCCCAATTAGGTTCTCCTAGATTTTCTCCAAGATACCTTTCTCTTCTTGGGCGTGCTCCACTTCCATGGGTTTCTCTGGTGCTGTTGCTGATACGTCTTCTCCAGTTCCACCGCTAGACTTTTCCTGTGCCTTCTCCTCGGGTTCCTTTTTCTTCTCCTTTAATTTAGATTTGTCATCCTTAAAACAAAATTGCAACAAAGAAGATCGATAAAAGCTTTAGACTTGAATGACTGAATGAGTTCAGGTATTTTTGTGGGGGTCTTAATTATTCTGCATGGAAGCATTCATACATCCGCCACAAAAATTTTATCCCAAAGTAATTAATCATGAATCTGTCAACCCTCGTCTCTTCGATGCTAACGATAATGGTTTGGGACCTATGATCAAGCTGATCTTGCATTCCAAAAGCGAAATGCATACTCACAGTTTGAGAGAATTTTATCAACAAAACAGATTACAATACTATTAAGCCATATTAATAAGCCTTCATGCTTGAGATGCTAAAATTGATGAAGTAGGTAGTAAGGTGTATACTGAAACATATTCTCAAGTTTCCTTTTGATTTCATACTGAAACTAGGTTTTACAGCCCCGTGTCATTACCCCATTTTCATCAAAAGAATGTTTGATGTTCAAATGTTGGAAGGTGTTTCTCCAGATGTTTGGCATCGGTAATTCTTCATCCTCTCTATGAAATGGCTGTTAGTAATGTATTTTTTGTCTCTGAATTATGTCAATGGAAATAAGCAAAGACTATGGTTTGCCATCAGAAAAAGGAGATGTCAGCGTAAGTTTATGATAAATAATGCTGGGTGGTGATCATTTCCACATTATAGATAAATATTTACCTGGACAGATTTGGAGTCATCGCCAGAGTCGGCACCAGATTTAAACTTCTCTTTAATCTGCTCCATTAGCCCCTCCTTTTTCTTCTTTTTCTCATCCATCTTCACTGCTTCACTGCTTGACTGCATTCAAGAAAACAATGCCAGGGAGTTCATAATAATTTTGATTTGGGCATAAGAACTTAAAGGACCCAAACAAAAAAAAAAACTCTATCACCATTATTTTCTGTAGTTTATGAGTTGTAAAGTGATAATTTGAACCCCATCTCCTGAATCGTCCATGTTATTAGAAGCTTGGCAGATATGATGGCTTCCTCTCCCTGGTCAAATTGTTATCCAACCCAAATATATTTCAAGGTCAAGCCACCCCTTGATCTACTGGATGTTTTTTTAATAAAAAACACAGCAAACAAAATGTGTTATAGTGAAGTTAACAAGTAGTTTTTTTCCTCCCGATAACCCGGATTTATTAAGCCAATCTAGAGTTGATACATCCGAGTGAATCGGAAAACAAAATGTCAAGAAGCTCGGATGGAATGTCTGCCACAGCTGTCCATAAAGAAGTTAATAAGTAGGTTCATGGACATGATTCCTTACTCGTCTGAAAATAGGATTAGAAAAAAAAAATTAAGGTAAGATGCGTGGCTACTTACCTCTTTCAAGCCTATTAGTATAAAATCAATGGTTTAGACATTTTCATCAGGACTTAGGAGAGAAGGAAAAAAAATATAAACAACCTATGCTAAGAGTTAAAGGTTTAACTTGTTATCATTGAGTAACTCTTACTTTGCCAGAGTCAGAAGCAGAGTTTGAGGCTGAGTCATCATCAGAAGCTGAAGCGGAGGCTGAGGCTGAGCTACCAGAGTCGGAGTTAGAGCTATCACACTGGAGTTTGTTTTCTTTCTTTTTTCCACTTGACTTTTTCTTAGCCTTCTCCTTCACGATCTTCTTTTTTACGTTGGAGCTGTCATCGCCACTTGCCTTCATCCAAGCAGAACAGTAGTGATCAATTCAGAATAGCGTTAACTTCGATAGGATACAGTAGGATAACATATTCCAGCTAGAGGAATAAGATACTCCAACTATATATATGCCTACGAAGAATAAAAGCAATAAAATGCGTATGTTATAAGCAGTGCATCTTACTGAGTCTTTTTCAGAGCCGGAGTCGGAATCGGAGCTAGAGCTGTCACATTTGAGCTTTTCCGGAGCACTATCCTTCTTATCCCGAGCTTGTTCAGCAGGAGCCTCCTGCACGTTGTCCTCCGGTGCTCCGTCAACCGGCTCTGCCGGGCTGCTACCTGTGATGATGGGCATCTGTTCCGCCATGGAAGTTTGCAAAGCACTAGAAACAAGGTGGCGATGATATGAATATCTCTTTAGAACTTTGGATATTGTGTGGATTTCAAAGCAATATCCATGTCTACTTATAGGCCAGACTGGGGCTCAAACGTGAAATACGTAAGGATAAAAACGAGCCCAAGGAAAAAAAAAAAAACTAATAATAGAGACACCCAATGCATCAAATAATGAAACAAAAAGACGGATCGTTTGGAACTTTGATAGCCAGCCAAAGAGGAATTATCTTGACAAGAAGGAAGGAGGAGCAATTGTGTGATCAAGTGAAGCTATTGGCATTGGATACCAGAGCTCTGATGGCTGGATATGGGAGTCTCTGTCATCGCGTTGGCTCGGTATCCTTCCCTTACGAGGCAAGAAGACCAAGGTTATTACAAACTCCACCATGCATGAGAAGAAAGAGGAATCCAACACTCTCGGAGATCAACATACTTGACGTATAAGACTCACGAATCATGACCGATCTTTATGGACTAGCATGTGTTTTAGATTCGTGCTGGTCCTACCAGGATAGCATGGTTACGAAGCATCTCTTCAACATGATAGGGATGCTACCTCCATGGTACCAAGTGTAGATAAGCACAGCACCTCCGAAATGTTGAGCTTTCAATACATGCAGAATAATTGCTCAAGATGTGATAAAAAATATTTCAATAATTGAATCTAGTCCGTCCTAATTATATACTATGCCCTTAACTGTACTTTGATACCTCATAATGCCAAAAATAATGAATTCGTACTTGTCCTCAGCATCTTTTAAAGCAATAACGAAATATATATACGCATGCCAAGGATGGGCTCCTTTCCTTGTGATGCAGGCTAGTTAGGTCTAGTGTGCGGCCAAAACTTTCTTTCTATGAGGCTGCATGTTGACACAGTTGATGTTTGGCTTCTGAATTCCTTAGGGAACAACCTCCATAACATCAAATGCAAGCACGAATCTAAAAGTTTGATGTCTCAGTCAGCTCTAGAATGGAAATATATTTTCTGCCGCGCGCGTACTGGCCCTAAATCATATAGGCTAGCCTCTATCTACAAATTGATCAAGTTGAGTTGGATCGAGTTGTAACCTGATACAAACCTGATCCATGTCTGAATTAGGTCAGTATATTTGATCAAAATATTTACCTATATCAAGTCACGTTGAAAACTTATTTTGTCAATGTATTAGCTCTTTTTGATCGAATCAAATTAACAATAAGCAACCATAAACCATAAGAAACATGTATATAAATTCGACTGCTTGACTGCACTATAAAGATATCTTGTATAAAATTCTCTCAAAAAATATATCACGCAAGAAAGTATCAATATCTTTAATGGCATTCAGACACTATCAATAATTTTTTATTCAGCATAAGAAAGATTTATGCGCGTATAAGTGTGTGTGATATCTAGGAACAAAGTCCAGCCAAAATATTTTTTATCTTTGCATAAAAATTACTCGCTATCGGCGCTAGACCTCCAATGGGGCGGCAACATTAACCGTTGGTGCTGGTAATTTTGGAGAAGTGGTGCTGGGGAGAAGATGGTGAGGAGGATGAGGATGGGATCAATATAAGATAGAAGCTCTAAGCAATGTGTAAATCTAAAAAACAAGGATATCCCAGTCTTAATAATAGTTTTAAGTTACTATGCAATCATTCCGGTTGATAAAGATGGATGAAAGGATCATATTGCAAAAAAAAATGGTATTAGGGTTCTAATTAAAAAATAAATAAAATGAAGGTGACATGTGTGACATCCGGGCAAAGTTGAGGGGTTCAAAAGTAATGTTTCCTTAATAAATAATGGTTATCTGGTAACAAAATAATCATTGTTATAACCATTGCTATTAGTTACTATAATTTGAAAATAATATAACTGAAAAACCTAATAGAGAAAAAGGAGGAAAAGAAATTCTGAAATACTATAATTCTCAAAAGTCTTAAAACTTCAATATCCCTGGAGATTCTCCTATTCTTTTTCTGTTTATATTGGACTAAGTAGAAAGACTACGGCATCTAATTCTTCCTCTCATGCATCATTTGCGCCAAGTTACAGTCATTGACAAGATATATCTTTTGCATAAAAAAACAAGATACGTCCTTCCATGAAAAAAAGAAAAGAAAAGAAAAGAAAAGAAATATGCCGTGATAACGTCACCCCTAACAAGAACCAAGCTTTATATCATAAAAAATAAGAACCAAAGCTTACAAACGGCTCCTAAGATTCTATCTTCTTGATTTCGTATCAAAGAAGATCTCATCTGCTGGTTCTATTGTCGCGTTTGAGACACTTCGGTGCACAACCTCGAAACTTCTCATAAATGACTTCCGAAGCAAAAAAATATTGGGCATCTTAACTTCGGCGTAGACCGACTTTCTTGATCTCAATATTAATCGAGATGAACAACGCTGGTGAAAACCCAGGTGCCACTATACTCATACTAATAAATACCAATAGTTATAATGACACTGCACTTAATGCATGATCAGCGCGATTGAAGCTGTGTGCTGCTTGCACGGGATAGTTACCATATTGTAAATGTGATGCCAACTGTTACCATATAGTTAAGGCACGTCATGCCAAAACAGGTAATGAATCTATATTCTACCCTATATAAAGAGTAGTCTGGAAATTCTCAAGTAAGCGCATTTCGAGACTTTTCTCTACAAATTTTCTTTCTTCCACGCTATTACTTTACTATTCTGACTTAAACATTAGAGGTCCTTCATTGAAAACTCTTCGGTAAGTAGACTTCTTGCAAGATTGGCCTTAAAAGCGACTGATTCTTTCTCACCTCAGTCTCATCTAATCTTACTTAATTTGGTCCCTAAAATCTTAAAAGCTAGCCGAGCAGCGCCTTGGCCTTGAGTAAGAATTTAGTGGCAACAACTTCTTTGGTTAAAAAAGACGCAAGGAGGGGACCGTGAGGCCATCTTTCGTAGTTCCGGTGAAAGGATATACCCAAAGTTTAGAGCTCAGACCACAGCCTTCCAAAAATAAAACTTTTGCTGCGTTTATTGGCGTCAACGCTTGTTAGCTCCTTCATTTGTACGCGTTTATTGGCGTCAACGCTTGTTAGCTCCTTCATTTGTACGCGTTTGTTGGCGTCAACGCTTGTTGTCTTGCAAATTTGTATCAAAAGACAGGATAAGCCAGGGAATGAACCGGTTCGTTCCTCCAATGAGTGGGTTTACTAAGACATTGGCTTAAACCTTTGAGACTGTATATTAATAATAGTTATAACATTTAAATGATGATTATTAGTTAGAAATATATTTTTGTCATTCTCTATAAAATGTTATTGCTGCTGGTCGATGAGATTTTGGTCTATTTTGACGGTTCTTAGCATCACGCTCGGCAAATGTGTTGGTGAGAGGTGATGATATTCTTCCATAAAAAAAAAAGAGGTCATGATATTTTAGGATGATTTCCAAAATTAAAAGAATATTATCATTTTGCGATTATCATTATAGATGTTATAACCACGCATGGTCATCAAATAATATAATTAAACTCTAGAAGGAGACTCATCGATATTGCAAGATTGTTTTATGTAGCACCTCCTGTATAAATCGATACCCATCCTCTGATAATAGATTGCTGGCAAATAAGAATAAATTTATAAGTGCTTGAAGTAAAACATATTTATACAAAAGGCTAACAGTGCTACAAATTGGATGGCAACATATGCAGTAAATTATAGTAGTTTTATATTGTGGACGATGGTAACAAATATTCCTTCTAAGTTTTAAATATTTTATTTTTGGACTCGCACAGATGCATTTATTCGAGATTGGTTTAATATTTTCGATTTATCAAAAAAATAACATAATTAACTACACTATATATTAAAATATATTAATGCTCGAAGATTCTTTAGCAATTCGGTGTTATGACGGTAGTTGCATGAAACTAGGATCAAGGCAAAGATCCCATCAGAGATTGGCTGAGACTAGGTTTAGAAAATTTTCTTGTCTTCCACTAGAAGCACCATCCTTGTTAAGTCCTAGTCTCCGGCGCTGAGTCCACTAGTCCGGTGCATTAGAAGAAGCACATCGAGGACCCGAGCATCGGAAGTGGGGGAAGAGAGAAAAGTATGAGATAAGATGAAGACCAAACCAATATAAAGCCTGGAGTCTATATCCGTGGATTTTTGACCGTAGTGGATGGACCTCCTTTTTGCGGACCAAGGCGAGAGGTAACGCAAGACTCGGACTGGACCGGTGGAAAGACCATCACAAGCACCACAACAAATCATGCCTTCTTCGATAGAAGAGTTGAATCAGTCTATACAACTTGGAGGTGCCGAAATGTGGTCAGTCAGCTAGACAAAAACAGAAGCACCATATGATGAGGGATGGGGTGGTCTTCGAGGCCAAGCATGTATTCAGAGAAGCCAATGAGGCGGCTGATTGGGTGGCTGCCTACACGGTCCATCACTCAGGATACACCCTATGGTCAGAAGAGGAGGAGTTGCCACAGGCACTCCATGAGCTTGTGTTTTTAAATTTTATTAGGTGTATTCGTACATGCATTGTATGAAGGACCCGTCAAAAAAAAAAAAAAAAAAAAACAGAAGCACCACAGCTACAGAATTAGAAATTATGAAGACTTGGGGAGAAGATCATTTGATATTTCTAATCATGCACTAATCACAGATCGAGCTACTCATTGCACGTTCGAGATGCAAGATGTGCATGGTGTGGCACTAGGTGATGCATCTTAACAGGCAAAGTATAATCGATGTAGCATTAGACATCCAAAAAGTCTAATACATGTTTTGTGCATTGTTTGTTTGGTGGCTTGGCTCAATTGATTCACTTATGCTGAAGCACTCTGTCAATTGCCAATGGTATAGTATTACGAAGTTAATGAAGAAAAATTCCTATTTGGATTTACATATTCCAATGTATAATGGTTTCTGTTACGGGGGAACTCAGCCACCATGCCCCACGTGACCGACACGCGCGCCCAAGAAGACTACAGCTGCCCCTTGATCCAGTAACCCGACCCCGAGTCGGATATCTTCGGCTTCGCAGCCCGACCCCGAGTCGGCTGCCCCTTGATCCAGTAACCCGACCCCGAGTCGGATATCTTCGGCTTCGCAGCCCGACCCCGAGTCGGCTGCCCCTTGATCCAGCAATCCGACCCCGAGTCGGCAATCTCTCGACAACGACAGGCTGTTCCCCTGAAGCACGCCACGACCCTCTGCTCCACTACTCCCCGCAACGGTCGTATCCGGCGCTGCTCCACGATCTCCTGTAACAGCCGTACAAAGCGGAGCTCCACTACGCCCTGTCACGGCCGTACCCAGCGCTGCCCCACGACGCCCTGTAACGGCCATGTCAGTGGCAACTCCATCGTGCCACACGATGACCAACCCCCCAGAAGGACCCCCCAGCCTGGTATATATACTGCGGGGGGGAGAAGGGGGGAGGTAAGCAAGAACTTCCAGTGCATTCTCCTACTACCTGCAATTATCTCTCCTTCTCCTCCAATCTCCTCTGACTTGATCGTCGGAGGGCCCCCACTACCCCAGTGGTGGTGCGAGGCTTGCTTGCAGGTTTTCCGGTGGAAAGTGGAGCGTGATCAACACCAACCAAGGCGACTCAGACGGAACCCCGTTCACACCGCTGTGCCAATCGTTCTCGGTTTGGACCACCAGTAACAGTTGGCGCTAGAAGGAGGGGACCGAATCTCAGAGCGATCGTAATGGCACGGCGAGGTGGTCGTGGAGCTTCCAATGCCTCCGGTCGCGGGGCCTCTCACGCCTCTGGCCGGGAGGCCGCTGCGTCTCCAACACATTCTCAGCAACACTCCACCGTTCCACCCCCCATTCAGATGGTCGAAGCCGCTCAGTTCGACCAGTTAGCCCAGCAGGTTCGCACCCTCGCGGAGGCAGTGCAGAACCTGCAGGGTGTGATGTCTCGAGCGCCGCAGCGGGCCCAGGAGCCGCTGCTCCCTGAGCGCTCACCCGTCCTCCTCAACCCGCGCTCCTTCCTCTCCCATGGGGAGGAGCGCCGGCGCGAAGAAGACTCTCGAGCACGGTCCATTCTGCCGGGACCTTCCCATCAGAGCTGCGCGGGGTACGAGAAGCGGGCCCGGGCGCGTTCCCAGACCCCCCAGTCCTCAAGGAACCCGCGCTCCAATCGGTCCCCCTCTCGGTGCTCCTTGTCTCCCACCCATCGGTCGCGCTCTCTGGACCGGCGGGTGGACGATCTCCACCGACAACTCCAGGTCCTGAAGGGCCACTCCAAAGATCCCTTCGCCGACTTGGAGATCTCCTCCCAGCCGGCGCTTGCCTCGAGGATCCTGCGGACCCCGAATCCGCCGGGGTTTAAAATGCCGGCGATCGAGCCCTATGACGGGGCGGCGGACCCGCGGGATCACGTCGAGAGTTTCAGGACCCTTATGCTCCTCCACGGAGCATCAGGTCCTCTCCTCTGCAAGGCTTTTCCGGCGACCCTCCGTGGCCCGGCAAGAGCGTGGTTCGCCGGCTTGGAGGCTAACTCGATCCAGTCCTTCGATCAGTTTACTCGCCTCTTCATCACCCATTTCGCCGTCAGTAGCCGGCGGCGACTGGTCTCCGACTCCCTCTTTGATGTCCGGCAAAATGAGGGAGAAAGTTTGCGGGATTATCTTACCCGCTTCAACAAGGCTACGCTGGAAGTCCGGAACCTGAGCCAGGAGGTGGCTCTTTCAGCCCTGAAGCGTGGCTTCCGAAAGGGCAGACTCACCTTCTCCCTGGACAAACGCCTGCCGCGGAGCTTCCCGGAGCTGTTGTCCCGGGCGAACCAGTATGCGGACGCCGAGGAGGCGGCCGCCCACCGGAGCAAGGAGGCCGCCGAGATCCCTCCAAAGCTCGGGAAGAAAAGGCGAAAAGAGGCACGCCAGGGGAGGAGCCCGACGCCTCAACGTCGGCGCAGAAGCCTGTCGCCGGTGAGGAACCACGGCGCCCTACGCCCTCGTTCTCCGCCCCGACGTTTCAACCGGTACACTCCTCTCCTGACTCCCCGGGCCCAGATCCTCATGGAAATCAAGGGGCGGGAGGACCTCCCGGTCCCGAGACAGATGAAGAAGATCCCTGGGAGGAGGCCCTCTCGGGCGTACTGTGAGTACCACCGGGACCACGGCCACGACACCGAAGACTGCTTCCAGCTTCGGGACGAGATCGAGGCTCTCATCCGCCGAGGGCGTCTCGGTCGATATGTGAACGACCGACATCCCCCCGCAGACTCGCGTCCGGCCGACCCGGCCCCTCCGGAGCCTCGGGAGCAGAATCGACCCGTCGTGGGCGTGATCCATACTATCACTGGGGGCTGCCCCCGGCCCGAGAGGAACGCGGGGGGCTCGACTGAAGCATCAGGGGCAGCCGCCGCAAAGAGGCAGAGGGTCGGTAATGTAATCACTTTTTGTGATGAAGATGTAAAGGGGGTTCAGACCCCCCACGACGACGCCATGGTGATCTCCCTCACTATGGCAAACTATGATGTAAGGCATGTTCTTGTGGATAGTGGAAGCTCAGCTGATATTTTGTTTTACGAGGCCTTCCAAAAGATGAGCTTGTCCAGACAATTGTTGCACAAAACATCCGCCCCCCTCTTAAAGTGCCTCCGCCCCTCGGAAGCGGCCTACGTCCTCGGCGAAGTCCACGAAGGCGTTTGCGGATCCCACTTGGGGGCTAGGTCCTTGGCGCACAAGATCATGAGGCAAGGCTATTATTGGCCTACCTTGTTGGAGGACTCAAAGGATCATGTACGGAAGTGCGACGCCTGCCAGCGCCACGCCAACGTCCAGAGAGTCCCTTCTGTCCCCTTGGCACCAATCACTGCACCCTGGCCCTTCGCCCAGTGGGGAATGGATATCCTCGGACCATTCCCCGTCGCTTCAGCTCAGCGGAAATTTTTGATTGTTGCAATCGACTACTTCACCAAGTGGGTGGAGGCAGAGCCGCTGGCCACTATCACGGAGGTGCAAGTCCGGAAGTTCGTGAAGAAGAACATTATTGTCCGATTTGGGGTACCTCGGGTCCTCATCTCGGATAATGGCCGACAGTTCGACAACAAGCATTTCCGTGACTTCTGCGAGGAGTTCGGGATCGAGCATCGGTTCACATCTGTGTCGCATCCCCAAACCAACGGCGAGGCCGAGGTCACAAATCGGACAATCCTCCAAGGAATCAAAGCGCGAATCGGTCGGACGGGGCAAGCTTGGGTCGAAGAACTCGAGAATGTCCTTTGGGCGTATCGGACCACGCATCGGACCCCTACCGGGGAGACGCCTTTCAGCCTAACCTATGGCACGGAAGCCGTTGTCCCCGTGGAGCTCGGACTCCCCTCACCTCGGGTGGCCGCACACCGACCCGAGGCCAATTCGGAGCAACTCCGAGGGAACCTGGATCTCTTGGAAGAAGCGAGGGAAATGGCGCAGGTTCGGATGGCGATGTATCAGCGGAGGGTGGCCCGATATTACAACTCCAAGGTCCGACCGAAGCTTTTCAGAATCGGAGATCTGGTGCTAAGGCGAGCTAAAGCATCTCAACCTGCGGAAGGTGGGAAGCTAGCGCCAAATTGGGAAGGCCCGTATAAGGTTCGCTGGGTAAACCGACCTGGCTCCTACCAGTTGGAGGCCCTAGATGGTCGAGAAATTCCAAGGAGCTGGAATTCCGCTAACCTGCGGATGTATTACCAGTAGAACGACGATGCCAGAAAGACAGTTCAAAAATGTATAACACTTTGCATTTCAATAATTTCTGGTTACAACGGCGTGCTCGTGTGATTACAAGGAATTCCCAGAGGGGAATTAGGGTGTAAAGAAAGTAAAGAAGAGGCGGAGACTCCGAGGAGCTGAAGATCTGGGATCCCGAAACCTCCATCCGAAGCGGCTGCAATCCCGCCGGAAGTGGGTGCTTCCAACCGGAGGCGCCATCGGCGTCTCACGAAGAAGACGAAGAGCCGGCGCGGATGAAGAAGAAGTAGACGAAGGAGAAGTCTACATTGCTCCTACTCAGAGGCGCCATCCACGCCTCACGAAAAAGACGAGGAGCCGCCGCAGACGAAGCTCCCGCTGCCTCCAGGGGAACGCCACCTCCAAGGGATATTCCGGTCCTCCCCAGTGTTAGGGGAGAGAAGGAATACAAGGGGGAAGAGCATATGGAGGCGCGGTCTCGGATCAAGCACCTGGTGCGGAGCTCAATCGGGAGGCCGAACTTCAAGGAGGGGAGACGTGATCCCGGATGAAACGCCTAGAGCGGAGTTCCGCCGGGGAGAACCTCCTTGTTGATCCCAGATGAAACGGCTAGTTGGCGGAAGTCGCGAAGGGCGCGCCTCCCGTTCCTTCGGCAGGGGTCTCTCAACCATGCGCCGGAGAGGAGGCCCACGATCCATGGCAACCTGAACAGCTCCGGCTTGACAGGCTCCATCGCACCTGCACCTATATTTATAGCCAAACTGCGGCCCCCCGGTCGTTCCGATACGGGTGGCTCCAATAAATGCGGGCGCATTGAATCCGGAGCCGATCCGGCTCTCGAGGCGTATCTTCCCGCGATTTCCTAAGCGTCATTCTCCTTAATTGCATTTTTTGTGCAGGACACTCCGGGTGGCCTGTACCCCTAGGTCCACGTATCTCCGCTCGCGCCCCAGGCCGCATCCGCCTCGAAGAACGCGCGTATCGCGGCCGCTTAACTGACACTCCTCGCAAGCAGCAACTGGCAATCCGATTTCCCAGGTAACCCCTTAATTAGCACTTAATGCCCATCTGGTGTTCCCCAGGCGACGCTTGGAGAGGAGGAGAAATACAATCGCAGCTGGCCATGGAGAAATCCCGTCGGGCGGCAAGCGACAGGCGCACGACCAGCGAGCGGAATTTCCCGAGGCTCGGCCCTTGGATGCCAGGCTAACCCGATGATCATCCCGGGAGCAGACTAGCCTGAAGCCCCGACCAGTCGCCTCGGCTTGCGCCAGCCTTGGCCGACCAACGAGCGGAATCTCCCGAGGCTCGGCCCTCGGATGCCAGGCTAACCCGATGATCATCCCGAGAGCAGACTAGCCTGAAGCCCCGACCGGTCGCCTCGGCTTGCGCCAGCCTTGGCCGACCAACGAGCGGAATTTTCCGAGGCTCGGCCCTCGGATGCCAGGCTAACCCGATGATCATCCCGGGAGCAGACTAGCCTGAAGCCCCGACCGGTCGCCTCGGCTTGCGCCAGCCTTGGCCGACCAACGAGCGGAATTTCTCGAGGCTCGGCCCTTGGATGCCAGGCTAACCCGATGATCATCCCGGGAGCAGACTAGCCTGAAGCCCCGACCGGTCGCCTCGGCTTGCGCCAGCCTTGGCCGACCAACGAGCGGAATTTCCCGAGGCTCGGCCCTTGGATGCCAGGCTAACCCGATGATCATCCCGGGAGCAGACTAGCCTGAAGCCCCGACCGGTCGCCTCGGCTTGCGCCAGCCTTGGCCGACCAACGAGCGGAATCTCCCGAGGCTCGGCTCTCGGATGCCAGGCTAACCCGACGATCATCCCGGGAGCAGACTAGCCTGAAGCCCCGACCGGTCGCCTCGGCTTGCGCCAGCCTTGGCCGACCAACGAGCGGAATTTTTCGAGGCTCGGCCCTTGGATGCCAGGCTAACCCGATGATCATCCCGGGAGCAGACTAGCCTGAAGCCCCGACCGGTCGCCTCGGCTTGCGCCAGCCTTGGCCGACCAACGAGCGGAATTTCCCGAGGCTCGGCCCTTGGATGCCAGGCTAACCCGATGATCATCCCGGGAGCAGACTAGCCTGAAGCCCCGACCGGTCGCCTCGGCTTGCGCCAGCCTTGGCCGACCAACGAGCGGAATCTCCCGAGGCTCGGCCCTCGGATGCCAGGCTAACCCGATGATCATCCCGGGAGCAGACTAGCCTGAAGCCCCGACCGGTCGCCTTGGCTTGCGCCAGCCTTGGCCGACCAACGAGCGGAATTTCCTGAGGCCTAACCCTCGGATGCCTGGCTTAGCGCCGGAAGAATTTCCTGAGGCCTAACCCTCGGATGCCTGGCTTAGCGCCGGAAGAATTTCCTGAGGCCTGACCCTCGGATGCCTGGCTTAGCGCCGGAAGAATTTCTTGAGGCCTCACCCTCGGATGCCTGGCTTAGCGCCGGAAGAATTTCCTGAGGCCTAACCCTCGGATGCCTGGCTTAGCGCCGGAAGAATTTCCTGAGGCCTAACCCTCGGATGCCTGGCTTAGCGCCGGAAGAATTTCCTGAGGCCTAACCCTCGGATGCCTGGCTTAGCGCCGGAAGAATTTCCTGAGGCCTAACCCACGGATGCCTGGCTTAGCGCCGGAAGATTTTCCTGAGGCCTAACCCTCGGATGCCTGGCTTAGCGCCGGAAGAATTTCCTGAGGCCTAACCCTCGGATGCCTGGCTTAGCGCCGGAAGAATTTCCTGAGGCCTAACCCTCGGATGCCTGGCTTGGCGCCGGAAGAATTTCCTGAGGCCTAACCCTCGGATGCCTGGCTTGGCGCCGGAAGAATTTCCTGAGGCCTAACCCTCGGATGCCTGGCTTGGCGCCGGAAGAATTTCCTGAGGCCTAACCCTCGGATGCCTGGCTTAGCGCCGGAAGAATTTCCTGAGGCCTAACCCTCGGATACCTGGCCTAGCGCCAGAAGAATTTCAAGAGTCGGGAGTCAGCGAGACGCTACCAAGAGTTAAAAAGAAGAAGGACGAAAGTGAAATGAAGAAACTCTATTTGCATTAACTTTCATTGTTTCAGGGCCGAGACCCATACAACTTGGCAAAACGCCAACACACAAAGAAAAGAACAAAATACAGAAGGTCAGCTTGGAGGAACCCCCGGGTCGAGAACGTCGGGCACGTCCGTAGGGGGTAGGGAGACGGTTGGAGAAGCAGCAAGCAATGGCGCCGGAGGGGAGTCGAGAAGGGAGATCCCACTCAGGTCAATTTCGGGGTACTTAGCCGACACCCTTGCCAGGCCTTCCTCGAAGCCTAAGACAAAGGAGTCAGACCCCGCGTCCGACATATCACGGGTGAACTCGGCGGACTGACGATAAGCCTGTACCGCCTGACGCCCGATCTCCGCACTCTTCTCGGCCAGCGTCGCCTCTGCCCGCTCCATAATCTGAGCCTTCGCCTCCAAGACCTTCGCCACAATCCGGTCATCCGCCTCGGAGGAGACCCTCAGCAGATCAGCCTGAGCCTCCTTGTGCTTCGCCTCGGCAGCAATGCGAGCAGCCTCAGCCTCCTCCAGGCGCGAATGAAGCTCCTGGTCGCTCGCGCGGAACTTCTCCAAGGCCGACTCCAATTCGCCCAGCTTGGCTTCAAGAGACCGGGTTCGGTTGCGGGCGTTGTCGGCTGACCGCTGGGCCTTCTCCCACCTCTCCCGGTAGTCGGCAGCCTTCCGGGACTGCTTCTCGGCCCGCTCCTCCGCCTTCTTGATCTCGCCCTCGAGACCCGAGGCAACCTTGAGTTGCTCCCGAGCCTCCAACAGTTGCTTCTCGAGGGTGGCGAAGCCGAGTGCCCGCTCTTCGGCCACCTGGAGCCTCGTCTCGAGGTCCCTGGTCGTCCTCCCCGCCGCAGCCTGACCTCCCTCCTCTACAGCCTTCAGTTGGCTCTCGGCCCTCGCCAGAAGCCTCGTCTGTTCCTCGTAGCACTCCTCCAGGCGGACCATGTACTGGGCGAGCTAAGAGATAGGAAAAACGAGGGCGCCAGGCGGGGATCAACAGAGCCTATAAATGAGGAAAGTGACCAAAAGAGCACTCACCGACATGAGACAGACACAGCTGGCAGCCCCAACGTCAGGGACCCTCATCTCCCGGACCCGCCTGCGGTCCTTCTCCAGCAGCAACGTCTCGATGAGGTTTCGGGCGCCGGCGAAAGTGAAGGCCGACCCCGACTTCTCCCCGGAGTCGGACGGTGGTTCTGCAGCCTTACCCTTACCCATCGCTTGGGGAAGAGTCATGCTGACCATGGTCGGGGCGGGGACCGCCCCTGGAATTGACAGGGTCCCGCTCGGCCGGGGCCTCGGCGCGTCCCTCCTTGTATCATCCGGAGCCGACCGAGTCGAAGGCTGGGCTGGGGACCGATCACGTCCGACCCGTCCATCTCGGGCGCGCCCGGGTGATGCCTCCGGAGAAACGGTAGTCTCGGCATCGGAGGGCTGATACAGCGTCAACTCCCATACGCCATAAAGAAGACGGGGAGCTCGAAGCGCGCGCGCCTCTCCGAGGGATGGCGGCAATCTCGAAGCATCACTTCCTTCACCCGTTCCCCTTCCGGTTCCAGGCTCGGAAGTGGGGGGCTACTGTTAGGGGGAACTCAGCCACCATGCCCCACGTGACCGACACGCGCGCCCAAGAAGACTACAGCTGCCCCTTGATCCAGTAACCCGACCCCGAGTCGGATATCTTCGGCTTCGCAGCCCGACCCCGAGTCGGCTGCCCCTTGATCCAGTAACCCGACCCCGAGTCGGATATCTTCGGCTTCGCAGCCCGACCCCGAGTCGGCTGCCCCTTGATCCAGCAATCCGACCCCGAGTCGGCAATCTCTCGACAACGACAGGCTGTTCCCCTGAAGCACGCCACGACCCTCTGCTCCACTACTCCCTGCAACGGTCGTATCCGGCGCTGCTCCACGATCTCCTGTAACAGCCGTACAAAGCGGAGCTCCACTACGCCCTGTCACGGCCGTACCCAGCGCTGCCCCACGACGCCCTGTAACGGCCATGTCAGTGGCAACTCCATCGTGCCACACGATGACCAACCCCCCAGAAGGACCCCCCAGCCTGGTATATATGCTGCGGGGGGGAGGTAAGCAAGAACTTCCAGTGCATTCTCCTACTACCTGCAATTATCTCTCCTTCTCCTCCAATCTCCTCTGACTTGATCGTCGGAGGGCCCCCACTACCCCAGTGGTGGTGCGAGGCTTGCTTGCAGGTTTTCCGGTGGAAAGTGGAGCGTGATCAACACCAACCAAGGCGACTCAGACGGAACCCCGTTCACACCGCTGTGCCAATCGTTCTCGGTTTGGACCACCAGCAACAGTTTCTATTAGCTTTTATATTGGCTTAGTTTGAAAAAAATAATTGAGTTGATAATTTAATACTTACCTTAAATTGCTATGATATTAATAAAAACAATATATAACTTTAATCTTGATAATTACTGCCATAGTAGCCATCAACATCTCTCTATGACAATTGCAGCTCATATGCCACCACTCACCAGCAATGTCTCTTAAGTGGATAGAAATTAAATGGCCTCAGCCCATGGTGACATGGACAAGCATATGTACAAAAATGATGCTAATAAATTTGTAAAGTAAGAGTAGAGTTTTCCTTTTTTTTTTTTTTGAGGAAATAAATTTTAAGGCTATTTTTTAAGCAAAATTTTTAGGCTAAAAATTAGGTCCCATAAGGTAGCTGGAAATCCTCCTACCCTGTTAATTTACTCTCAAAGTTAGCCTGTCACGATAGGGCTTAATGTTTTATTGTTGAACCCAATGGATAAAAGCTAAAATGAAAGTTTTGTTGGCGCAATATGTTGAACCTGGGATAAATGCTCACAGGAATACTTCTTTCCTCCCTTCCCTGGTCTTCAAATGAATAACGCGGTAGTGCTCCGATCTCACGATTTAATGACAGCACCGGACGCAGACTGCACGCTAATTAAGTTTTGTCCCAGATATAGCTTTGCCTACGTCAACCCAAAACCGCGTTATAAGGACGGTCCTGCTTCTTTTTCTCGGTATTCTCCTCCATTTCGTCTTGGATTTCACTAATTATTCCACATAAGTATAAAATATTGATGCAGGCGAAAACCCAGCCTTGGATTTCGGGATTTGAGGAGCAATCACAGCATGTGTGAGAGCTATCACCCTGCTAAGCTGCACACTTCTTCGTTTTAGACAATCTTGTTAAGAGAGAGCTTCAAATGCTTGAATGGCAGATTAATTAAAAGGTGGAATAAATTTATTCAGAAGACTTCTTAGAGTCCTTCATTTCAATAGGATTTGTGGCTTATGGAAGAACAACCTCCTAAGCCTCCGTTTTCATCAAATAAAAAAAAGGAAGGGAATATTTCTCATCGTCTACATTAAGATCAGACTTCTGATGGGCTAGGAGGAAAGTGGCATCTGAAATAAGTAGTTCTGAGTTTCCAAAAGCTCAGACTAAGCACACAGGCGGTAACCAATTAAGGCCATAGCTTTTATGACTGATTCCAACGCTCCTAGAGGCTCATGCAGCTCCATGTAAATAAGTTTCTAGGCAACCAGACAACACCTTAGTTTGGAGCTTCTGTGGAAGACCTTATGACTCGGGGAAAAAAATTCCGGACGACTTGTTAGATGAGAAATTCTCCGTCGCTTGCTTGTCCGAAATATCTTCTTATAATTTGCATAAATTAGCAATGGCTCAACTCATGCTCCTCTAGTTCATTCAATTATTTCTTTCTTTCCAAAGTCTTGAGTCAACATACGGCTCCTTTCATGGATCAAGACTATTTTCACTTTAACAACGTATGAAAACTACATTTTCATTCGATCTTAATCACCAATTTTAGTATTTAAAAAGAAGTTATAGGTGTTGAAAAAATACAATTAAGAAATAATAATGCCGCAAACTTTTTTTTTTTCTCTTTGTATAATTAAATGAGGTATTACTCATCAAGAAACAATATTTTCTACCATCTACTTAAATAATTAACAAGCAAAATAATGAAGTAATCCATAAACAAAAGACAATACAAGTTTTAACATAGAAAATATTTCGATGTGAAGAAAAAAATTATGGAACCTACTCTAGCTAAAAACTTTCACTATTTAAAATAATAGGATTATAGTTATACAAATATTTTCTATACAAATATTTAATCAAATATTATACAAATATTTGATTAGAAGCTATACAAATATTAATAAGATTTAATCAAGCTTCTACGGCAAGAACATTCACCACCAATAAAACGGATTTTAATAATAAATAACAAAATAGAAAATTAAACTCACCAAGTGTTAATGATTGAAATAATCAATAGAGAAAGTTTTCAAAGATGTAAATCATTCAATCTGTGCTTCTCAATGCTGAAAATAACATACTAAAATTTTATCTAAATCTGAATAAAATCAACGGCTCTAGTATTTTCTTCCTCCCCTGTTCTTCTTCTTCTTTTTTTCCCACCATTTCCGCAAACCCTTCCATTCCGCTACCACACTCCCACGCCAGGTGGTTTGAAACTGCCCCCTTATTTTTTTTAATTTTTTAAATAATGTGGGTCCCACGTGAGAAGGACGACGCCACCAATAGGAAGGTGGACTCGTGGGTGTTTGAAACCGCCATCTTATTTTTTCAAAAAAAATAATAATAAATGATGTGGTTCGAATAGTCTCGGACTCGGACACAAGACCACACCAACAATGCGAAGGTGCAACTCTTGATCATTGGGCTCTTGAGTAAAGATCTGTTTAAATAATGATTGATTAGATCGATGAAAAGAAAACAATGGTAATCTCTCTATTGTAAAAAAAAAACTACAATTTAGAAGTGCATTTCCAGTAAAAGCTGAAGCATAATCTCTTTCTTTGCCATGACAAGCACACAGTAAGTAGCATCGAAGACACGAGGAGGGCGTGAAAATATTTTTGAATACATATGCCCCGATTTGACCGTCATCACTCAAATCATTCTCCTAACTGGATTTATGAGACCAGGGGCTGGGTGACTTGGTAGACTTCCAAGAAGCATGCTTCTGATGATTAAGAAGCGCTAAGGGTGGTTAACAATGTGGCTAAAACTGTTATCTATCAGAAGGATTCCATCGGCGTTTCTTCTGAATAGAAGGTGACAAGATAAAGTTTATTCATTCGGTGTTACTCGAACTCTTGTTTCTTATACCATTTAAAATCCGCAGGAAGAAGTCTTACAAGATCAGATCCTACGTAAGCCCTTATTGGACGAGATGACCAATAACCTGGTAAACGCTGGAATGCAGGCTTCACATATAAAATTAGTTTAAGGAACCTTCAGCTAACTAACTCATATTTAATTAGGATTAACAAATCAAAAAAATCATTCCGCTTGGCATTCTCTCGGCTGGAAAAAGTCAAGCTTGAGGGTGTTGTGGGCCCACCCGCTGCTTCTTTGGCTTCTCCGAGCCGGAACTTTCCAAGCCTGGGCAATATATATAGAAGCACTTATGCTTCCTTTTTCTTGGCCACGGGAGAGGGATTAATTGAGGAGCTCTTTGGTCTAAGGTCCATAAGTCCGCCAACCTTCTCTATGACCACAGAAGGAAGAGAGAGCAGTAGTATGGAACAAAGTGGAGCAGGGCTGGGGCTTCCGGGTTTCAGGTTCCATCCTACAGAGGAGGAGCTTCTGGACTTCTATCTTAGAAGAGCAGTTCGGGGAAAGAAGCTCCAGATTGACATCATTGGCACTCTCAATCTCTACCGCCATGATCCTTGGGAACTACCTGGTATGCTCTCTCTCTCTCTCTCTCTCTCTCTCTCTCTCTCTCGCTATATATATATATATATACATACATACATACATACATATATATGTGTGTGTATATATATGTATGTAGGTATGTATAGATTCAGGCCCCTATTTTGTGCTGCCTCAACCTTGCCAATCAACACGTAGAAGGGCTCACAAATGACATCGATTCACGGTTAATCTCACCAAGATGGTGAAGACAAGATGAGCAACAATATATAGACATTGGTTGTAAAATTTTAATCAAAAAGTTAGTATAGAAAATGAAAGAATGCATATATAAGAATAGCGGGTGATATGTTTATATCTTTATAGACAATATGTCGGAATTTATCGTTTAAAATTGGTTGAAATAATAGGAGGTGAGGTGTTGTATAGATCGTATCAAATGAAGATCTTGGCCAAGATCAAAATCTCACTCGCAACTTCCTAAATGTTCGGTAGATCACACGATTCTTACGAAGGGGCATGCAGGGATGATATATAAAGCAACGCTTGGCGGAGGATTGCTACGTACTTATTGCTACTCCGTCAAGGACTGGTGCATGTGACATGAGATTGGGCCACTCCAACGTTGTAATTAGTTCCTACATTAGTGGAGAAAGGATCCTCAATCTAAAGCATTGTACCTCATGCAGTTATTGGAACCAGTCCATGGCTGGCCTATGTGATGCATAAATTGATATTATCGCATGCATGCATGCTTCTATCAAGCAAACTTCATTTTCAATCAACTTAGATGACGCATAAAGGCCCATAACTTGAATCGTATTTAGTCCCTTGTTCCACCATATTATTTTGATGTCCAACAATTTCTAGAATTCACCATAGGGGAAACCAAAGCCCATATACATGTCTCTTTTTTGTGTTGAACGAAATGAAGTGTTTTATGTCTTGTATGTAATTTTTCCAGTGTATCCTAATGGGATATTATGGGGGCAGGGTTGGCGAAGATAGGAGAAAGAGAGTGGTACTTCTTTGTGCCAAGGGACCGGAGGCAGTCTAATGGTGGGAGACCGAATCGGACGACGGAACATGGGTTCTGGAAAGCCACCGGTTCAGACCGGCCGATCCGCAGCGCGGCCGACCCGAAGCGGCTCATCGGCCTCAAGAAGACCTTGGTCTACTACCAAGGTCGGGCCCCACGTGGCTCCAAGACTGATTGGGTCATGAATGAATACCGCTTCCCTGATGCCACCACCCCACCCACGGTACCATCCCACCATGAAAGATTTTTTTTTTTTTTTGCTTTAACGGGTTCTTCAGACAACACGTGTCCGAATACATCCAAAAAAATCAAAATACACAATCTCACGTAGTGCCAATGGCAGCTTCCTCTCTTCTGCCCATAGGGCGTATCCACCATGAAAAATTTTATTTTTTTTGGAGGGGAAAAACTATACATCGAGTAACATGCTCCGTCAAAAACTTTCAGGAGGACATAGTTTTGTGCAAGATCTACCGGAAGGCAACATCGTTGAAGGAACTGGAGCAGAGAGCGGCAATGGCATCGCCAAATTCTAGGTCGATGGTGGACTTGGTGTTGCAAAAATGCATGGCTGTGGATGATGATGGTGTCAAGGAGCCTGAGGAGGAGGTGGAAAAAGAGGCCAAGGTCGAGGTATTGGCTGAGTCGACCCGGTCAACGAGTCTGCCTAGGCTTGATATTCCGAAGTATAATGGGTTAGAGTGGATGCAGGATCCTTTCTTGACTCAGCTTAGGAGTCCATGGATGGATCTATGGTCTCCTTACTATGCCAGCGTGCTCAATTTCTGAACTTTGAAGCATAGAGATGTGCTAACAAATGTATGGATTCTGCTTGCAAGTTTTTTCATGTTAAGAGGGACAACGGTCTTAATTGGATGTTGAGGAGGGGAGGTTTGACGCTGCTGATGTTTATTTTGTGAATAGAGAAGTGCACATTATCAAGTTAGTTTGCACTTATTGTAGTTGCATTAGCTCTACTTTCATGTGTAATGTCATAATTAATTACCAAATTAAGAGGAGTTTATATTGAAAAGAGGTGTTTTGACTGCTATTGGCCTATTTTCTTGATGAAGAGGCGTGTTCATTTAGTACTGCCATGATCCTTAAAGCTCAAGCTTCAGAAATCTAAATAAGCGGCGGTTTCTTCTGTTGTTGAAAGGATAACATTTAGTATTCGATGATATCAAGCAATTCCATGTGATCCGGGGCTCGAGTACTGGTATTGTCTTTTACTTCAAACAGATAATACCCAAACAACCACGCACAGCCCATTTCTTATTTAAATGTTTGAAAGAAGGGAGATTTTCTCATATAATATTTCATCCTTTCTACAATTTTATTTTATTATGGTTGCCATTGCAAGATCAATGAACTACACATTAACTATCATGTCCTAAACGCATTCTAAAGTCTTGTTGTTCTTAAAGATATGATGGTCAACCTGTGTTTTGTTGCTATGGAAATAATAAAAAAGCTCTTAGATTTTATTCAAATTTTAACAAAATATCATACTGGAAATCGGTAACTCAAAGAACATGGGAGGTTCTGTCATCAATTAAAATTTGAAATACTACAAGCAACGTACATGGACAGCACCTTTATTATATTCGGGTAAGAATATTTTTGGGTTGCTGAACCTTTATAGATTTAATTAATTGAGGTGGGATGAACTTAATAACTATGTCACGCTCGAACCACGTTGAGAATTAGAAAAGTAATAGTTTTCTGAATACATAAAAAAGATGGTGCTAGCATAAAAGAAAAAAAGAATAACTAAAAGCAATCACATGATCTCCTTTCTTATTTCCTCTGGACAATAAAAGGTTAATACAAGCTTATGCCATAAGGGCAAAATTGTAGAAAGATCCTAATTAAATAAAAATGACATTATGGATCGAATAGATGAAAATTGGTGGTTCTGCGGAAAAATTTGGCATGAAAGCTCAGTAGGATTCAGCATTTGAAGTACATGTGCTTTGTTATAAGGAAAAGCGGATGTCGATTTCATCATCCTATATCTTCTCCAAGCATTGGCAAGGGATAGTATTATTTGAGATTCAAGCTCATTATGGATTCTAAATCCTAAACAAATACAGTAAAGCCTTAGTTTTTCTTGAGAGAGAGAGAGAGAGAGAGAGCTTGCGTGTCGAACTCTAAAGCTTTCCCATTATAACAGAGCAGAGCTTGATTAAAACTGCTTGGGTTAGAAGTAAATCGACATGAAAGACTTTGACAAGTGTTTGATGAATATTATTTTAATAGAATTTTATTGAATCGCTTCAATGGAAAATAATAGTCTTGGATTTCTAGCATGCCCAGCATCCTTTTAGTGGTTGTCTACATTGTTTGTTTTCTTAAATAATATATTTTATGCCGCAAAAAATATCGCAGCTTGGCTTTTTGAATGCTCAAGCAGTAATTTAACCATATATTTGTCTTTAAAAAGTTGTAGCTGTATGGTTTTCCTCTGGTAATGTACTGGTAAAAGTCCATGTAGTCCAAGAAGGAAAAAGTCGCAAGCTCCCGATTATCTTGCAGAATTCTGCGTTGAAAGATAAGAAGTCTTCCATGACTTTGTTGAATCCAAAAGAGAAATCTGTTTTTAATTTCTACAAACTTCTAGGTGGATCTTGTCATGACTAAAACTCGCCTTGCAAGCCATCCTTGAAACAAAGTCACCATGGACCGCCATCACTTGCAGACTAGAAAATGGCACGTTGTGTGCAAATAGGATTACGATATTTTAATATTACTACCGATGGATGCACTCTTGGACTGGTTGCGTGATGTTTTCAAACCTATCATGGATCAGAATTTAGCCCAGGAAAAGACTGGCCTAGCCCGAATCTTTTAAGCCGGTCCGGCCCAGTTTATGTATGATAGAACCTTAACTGGGGCAGCATCTTTCTGGCCACTTGGGCCAGCCTGCTCCATTTAAACCCTGTTCACATGTCTCTCTTATTGTAAGAAAATATAAAATATATAAATAAATGTATCTCATTCTATAAGCTTAAGCTTTTGGGATAAGTGGTGATTTCAACATGGTATCAGAGCAGAGGTCCTGGATTCAAAATAAACTTATATAAATAAATTACTGTAAGTATATATAGTAAGAGTCCCGAACAAAATGGTGTGATTTCAATCCCATATCATGCTTCACTGACCTTTGGAGCAATGTCAATTAATGGATTTCCTCTAAAAGCTCTCACGTTCTTTCTTAATTTAGGAGCTGGGTGAAGGTTAAGTCAATCGATAATTTAGGCACGACTTTTTTCAAAAAGGAAGAAAATAGAGAAAAGAATAGGCACGAGCATCCTCCTCTCAACACCAAGTAGCAAAGAAGGCAAAGATATGGATATGGGAAACTAGCAATATTTGAAGATTCATCTTATACCATAAACTCAATTTCTTGCATTATTTTGCTTTCATTGGCTACTCTGTTGTATCACTACTAGACTTCCATAATCACTGCTACAAGATAATTATTACAAATATTTTGGATTTTGGAACAGCTAATTTACTTAGTACAACCAAGTAGCCTCACAGACTTTGACATGAGACTCCTCTTTTCCTTCCCCGATCCGATTCAACCCTCCGATCTCTCTACCCTTGTTTGCCGGGACAGAACGAAGAAGACGACGAACGGAGAGAACAGAGCTTTTTTCCTTAGAAGTGCCATGACTGATTAAAAGGTCTCTAGTTGCAGCAGTCCAAGTTGTTTCCATAGCTCACTCCCAGTGTGTCACAACATCTCTTGTAGAAGCCGATGAGGTCTGCCACCCTGCCATCCTGCCTCTTGCCACACCCGACCCCTCCATTGGTGATGGTGGTGATGACACCGTATCCCGGAGCATGTCCTGCTGCTCAATTCAGCAGCCGACGGCATCCATCGCCCGGTGATGACATCATGGGGTGATGGTTTAGGGGATTGTGGGATCGTCCAGAACCATAACGCCGTCTTGAAGGAGACAACCGGGTCGGCAGCGACCAAGTCCAGATCGCTAAGAGCGTCCTTGCCGATGACTCTTCCATCCGGTCCATAGTTGCAGTTGCTGTACGAGTTGAATTATATGTTGGAAATCAAAGTAGCTGTGCACCTTAAAATTACTATTTATAATTTGAAATAATAAATGTAAATAAAACTCTATATCTATAAAATTTTGTGAAAAATTAATTGGTAGAAAACTTATTTGGATCGAGGCATGTGATCAACACTATCCTAAGAACGTAATTTTCTCTCTAGGTGCGAGCCTGCATATTTTAGATCGAAGAGACGATCACTGGGGAGACTTGATCCAACTGACTTCTTCAAATATCTAAAAAAGAATAGAAGAAGAAAAATCGAAAAATAAAGAGAGAAGAATTCTCTATCTCAATCTCTCTCAGGAAGCAAAGCAGAGGAAAAAAAAAATAAAGAAGAGAGTGGAGAGTGGATTGAGTTGGATTAATCATGATGATGTATCCATAGCCTATTTATAGACTCTTCTAGATGATCGAGGAGACGCAATGGTTTCCGAGAATGCATAACATTTAAAAAACACAGTATTTTATCGGCAACCAAAGTTCTCATCCAAAACTCTTCTAAAAAAGGCGTTGGTCAAAAAAAAAACCACTTAAAAAAAATAAAACTCAAACACTATATATATATATATATATATATATATATATATATATATATATATATATATATATATATATATATATATATATATCTTAGTTAGCTGTACTGACTTATGACAAGTTTAATTCATGGCCAAGTTAGTTTGTTGCAAGGTAAGCCAGTTATGTTGAAGTCTTAAGCTAGCTAGATAGCTCAAAGATAGCTATCATGTGATACCCAATGACAAAAATCTAATCTAAAACGAATATACTAGAGAAGTGGTATACTACTTACTAGAAGATCTGGATAGGTCTTCTGCCATAGTATTTCTTTCCTGGAGAACATGGCCACCGTGCACTCTGGAGTCTGGACGCAGTATTCCGGGGGATTGCCTTGCTCTTGTTTATAAGAGCAGCCCCAAGCGTAAGGGTCATCGGTTGCACTTTGACCACCCACCTAGCCAAATAAATTAAACACCACCATCATCGTATGGCTATAGAAACTGAGATGAACTAAAGCGAAGAAGACCAAACTTAAAAGTAAAGCGGTTTTAGACCCTCACGAGAGAGAAGAGGAATGCGTGGAAGCTGAGGATTTCGTGTATTTATTGATGAGTGGGCGATCACGACCGACTTGGTCTTCATATTGTTTTTCGTATATTTAATTTTTTTACTTGTAGCATCTCTCTCTCTGGAGGAGTAACGGAGGAAGCAAGGAGCTTCCCCTATTTTATTAAGCAATCTCTACCATTCGTTTCACACCTAAAGCGGTTAGATGCTACAATCGATCAAATAAATTTCCCAATCCCAACAATCGAAAATACCGATCCCCTCACCCGAATCTGGACAGCATTCCAAGCCCTGCCAATGAGGATCCATTTTATGAATCAAAGTTTGTCAAACCTCAAGAACATTTCACAGCTTCTTGTTATCAATCAGGATGAAAACTTTCATAAATCAGTGTCAGTTTTACAGAGAAGCTGGAACAAGTTTGGGTCAAAAGTTCCACAGCAAACGAAGTCAGTAGCTTCATCATGAAACTAACACTAGCATGAACTGAGAATTTATGTAATTAATAACTGAATGTACAAGGTTGATTTACACCAATTCAACAATCTGAAAGAATGCATTGTTACACAGAGCTAATAATTTACAAATATGTTAACCTTATTTTCTTTTCTTCTTGCAGTTGTCGTACCAGGATTGGGTGCAGGAAATAGGCCATTCGCTTGAGAGCATCCAGGATCAACATGTCAACCAAAGCCTTAAATCAGTCTCCTTGCCCCTTGCCCTCAACATATTGGATATTTCAGATACATTATGCAAAAAATGAGCATTCAACTGGTTTAGCCTCTCCTCTCCTGACCATGCAGATTTCACCTTTCAAAAAACAAGAATAGGCAGCCGCTCTTATCAGCAAGACCACAAGTCTGCCAACACATGCATTGCACTCCATCATCGCGTTCGTTACTTGATCACATTTTGAACATACCTAAGTATTAGCTTCCCTATACAGCAAGAATTGTAGCTTGGTCTACATGCTGTATGCCAGATATCTTCCAAGGCTGACATTGACCTACACATATCTGTGAATGCTCATGATTGCTGATATGAATCTTGCCCTAGTTCAGAAAGAAATTCTTAGATTCTCCAAATGCAGCAGTTCAAGAACTTACTTTTGATACGACCTCGGGGCAGAAGCCATTTCCGAATGCTGATACTGACCCCTAAAAATCTGTACATGCTCATGGATGGATAATACGTGCTCTCTATAGCTCAACCAGGAAAAAGAAATCCAAATTCTCAATTCAGAGATGGACTTCTCCAAATGCAGCAGCAGGCAGAAGGAATGGTTGATTGATCACAGGCAGCAAGACCCGACTATTAAATTTGTATCTGGTATCTAGGATAGCTGACAATAAGAGGCCAACAATATGATATCATCACAGAGAATCCTCGACATTTCCTTCACCTCCTTTTTACCTACTACACCAGAACCTGAAAATTGCCTTTTGCTCTCATCTTTTTGCTTCATTCTTCCTACTTCTCTACCAATGTAGCAGACTGGCATTTGCGATTTTGATGCAAAAAATTCCTTGATAGTGGCATTTTAAAATTTGCCATGCAGACAGATGCTTTTGTTGCTTTTCATGTCAGAGACCAGCCACCATGATGCTGGCATGAGACTGATTCATGTTTTGGTGCATTCCATACCTCATCAGCAAATCCAATGGCACAAGGTCTAAGAAATAACTTCACAAAGTAAGAAAATAGTTACAAAGAAGCTCTGAATCGTGTGCCGATGAACTGCTTTTTATCACTGATGACACAATTAGCCGTCCAACTAGACCTTTGACATGGATAGCAGAGATCATCCAAAAGATGTTTCCTCCTCATCTTACCTCCAGCTGATGGATTTCATAATACATTTGTAGGTTTCCATTAATGTTCCTTTCCAATACCTCCTTTGCATGAGTGGGTGTATCTACCATGGAAATGGACTGGACGCACAATACAGACGTTGGATAGCAAGTCTTACATGAAACTATGAAACTTTTACATTCTCTCTGGCCAACCTTTGTTTCTCTTCCTCAGTACGCAAGTTGAGTTCCTCATATGCTTTCATGGTACTAGCTGCAAAATTTTCCATAGCTTCAAAGATTTCTCTCAAACTTGATTGCAGACTACCTACTTCAGCAGCTAAGTCCTGATGCACTCCTTCAGATAAGGCTATACCACTGTGATTGGATATTAGGACTAATTTCTTGTTTTGTGCTTCCAATGCCTTGCGCATTTGCTGTTCATCTCTTTCCAAGATCCTGACTGTCCTATCCATATCTCTATTTGCCATCAGTCTCTGGCGCTGTTCGAGCTTATGCTGTTCCCAAAGGTGAAGAACATTTGTGGAGAAAGCTTTCATAGCATTGACTACTTCCGCCTCGGATATCCTATCCATAGTTTGTGTCCAGTAATTACAGATGACAAATACAGGAGGCGCACCTAACCTTCCTGGAGAAAAGGGTGGAACTCCATCATCTGTTTCTTCAGGCACATAACGAAGACCTTTTACAAGCCAACCATTCAAGGCTTTGACAAAACTCCTCTGAGCACAAACCCAGGCAAAGAAATTGCTAATCCATTCCAGCAGCTCCAGCTCTAGCTGCTTGGTTGCTTCCATATGAGCATCACTAAGCTTTCCACCAGCTACAATAGAATCTAGGTTTTGAGCTTCTGATACAGCTTGACACTGAATATGATGGCATTCGAACATAAATCTCCACATTCTCATTAACCTGAAAAATTATTTTCATCTAAATTAAACATATATCGGGTTAAAGCTCATACTTACTAGCAACAGCAAAGGCCAATGCATACCAGATCAGTGCTATTCAATGTTTTTCCTATCCAGAAAGAGTTAAATTCACAATGGCATGCATGCACATGCTGAAAATATAAACTTAAGGTACAACAATGTTCACTAACTTCATATTAAGAATGACATCAGCTTTTTTTTAGAAAAAAAAAGTAGCAATAACCTCATATTACATGTTGATCTAGCACGCAGGCATGCAGGCATCAA
This sequence comes from Phoenix dactylifera, assembly GCF_009389715.1. Classification (NCBI taxonomy): domain Eukaryota; kingdom Viridiplantae; phylum Streptophyta; class Magnoliopsida; order Arecales; family Arecaceae; genus Phoenix; species Phoenix dactylifera. The sequence goes on along the minus strand of NC_052408.1, from coordinate 11,615,432 downwards.
ATAAAAGATAAGTTGCATCTTACCTAGATTGGACACATGGACCAAATTAAAGAACAAGTTTATGTATCAGAATTAAAAAATTCCATCTGCTTTCTACTAGAGCATATCCCATAGTCCCACAAATCAGAAAAAAAATATATTCAAGTCTGGTGAAGTAAAGCAATTAATCTGGCTGTGATAGTCATAAAAGTTGCAACGATTATTCTTCCATGATTCTCTTTGCTAATGTTTTTCATTCTTTTTTAATGTTAAAAATGGAACTAATATTTATTCTTTTTTGAGGGATTAAGTGATATTTGTTCACAATCCTGACATATTACTATCATTTTTTTTTCATATATTTTATAGCTGATGACATGTCTTTTCAATTGTTTGTTAGTATCTTTGCAAATGTTTGCTAATTTTTTTTTTGTTCATGAAAGAATGGATTGATATAAGCTCTATCACCATTTTCCTTCAACTACTCTTCAATACATTTGCTTGGTGAACAATCTATTGTTTCCATGCCAGTGAACGGCAATGGTTGTGCTGCCCAACCTATCAGAATCTATTGGTTGAGACATGTCCAGTGAAGTTTTGAGGGTTCTCTGTGCAAGGCTGGCAGCTACCAATGTCATATTTAAAGTAACGAAACCTTGGTTTGTATGGTGCATGTGGTTTATTTGATAAAGGGAATTTTTGATGGATTGCACTGATCTCTTAGAAGCAATAGATTTGATAAATATACTCCTGATTCGTCCACACTAAAATGGTCATTTCGTACTTCTGTTTTAAACAGAAATACAAAGTGACCATGAGTTTACTGATACTTCTATTTGAGAGTATATGTAAGGGTAAAATTACTAAGAATAATGTATTTCTTGTTTTTCAATTCTTTTCCTTCCCAAGGTTCTCATCTAAAGCTAAGATCTCTATCTGAATCAGTATTGGACACCCCCGGATATAATATATAGAAAATCTCAGCCTGTAATATCTTGGCAAATAGAAACAGATAGATTCTAAGATATCAGCCAATACAATATAAATATAGTAGCAAATACTTCTCAACCACCTTTTCACCTAAATAAACATTTTAATGAAGGGTTTTTTTTGTCTGCGATCTTCGTCATCTTAGTATTGAGCCGAGACCGAGATGAACCAAGATCTCAGTTTTGTTAAAGCCCAGCACAAAAGCTTAAGCAATTAGGTGGATGAACCATGAGTATATAAGACAAAGTAGAATCCCTAAGCTATCCAATGTGTGACTATTCTTCAATATGTTTATCTCGGTCAACATGTGAGAAAAGGACCTAAGATATATCCAACAGGTAAAAAGGTGATTAAAATATATCCAAAAATAAATTTATATCATATCAATTGATATCTCAAAACTTCTCGATTTACATTGACTGAGATATTTGGACCCAGGATATTTGTATATATCATATCACGGGGTGTTCAATATTAATACAAACTGAGACCACAGCCAAGATGAAAACCTTGGTTTTGACTAATGAATTCAAAATCAACACCTTAATATAGTTTCTAATCTTGGGTTCACCATATCGGATGAGATTGTGCGAGACCGCATGACCGTACCATACTGCTCCAACATGAAACTGGCATAGTAAGTGTGCCGAGACACACAAATATTGTGTACTGGTCCATAATGACCATGCCGGTGTGTACCAAGGTTACCATATCGACGTAAATATCAATAGTTTTTCATTTTTTCAGAGTTGCTAGTTTTGGCAAATACCATCAGCACTAGTATCAAACTGGCACCTTACCATTTTGATAAAAAAAGGGAACGTAGTTTGATATTGATATTTAAACTTGTGTCAGATTTTGATTTTGATGTCTCAGTCTACAATATCAGCCAAGAGCTTATAATATCTCCGCTCCTAAACTTTTCTACCTTCCATATCAGCCAAGATAAATCAAGATATCAGTTCATCATCAAGATCTTGACTTATAGAAACACCATTCCTTGCTTAGATTCACTATCTTGGGAGTTTTATTTTTCTTTCCAATGTGAGATCATGTGAGATATGTTGGAACATATACTCTGGATAGATGACAAACATCTCATGAATTTGCATTTTCGCATTGTATAGTTATAAATTATTTATTTTAGAACCCTGTTCATGCATTTCTTTTTAGTAATTAATGAAGGTAACTATATTGCTATTTTATTTAGCTGTATTCAAGAGTTATAATATGCATTATCAAATATTGGCTGCTTGCTTCTTATATGGGACATTAAATTCTCTCTAACAACTTGCATTGATGTTCTAATAAGCTTGATGGTGGGTGTTAGTTGTCTCTAATATTCTTTGATGCTCTAATGATATCAAAACATCACAAGATCTTGTGCCTTGATGTTGGATGAAAGCTAATCAAGAAGATTACATTTTCGACCTATATTATTATCTTGTTAGCTTCATCACTAATTGAACTTTTACTGGTTTGCAGCAGGTGACTGTTCTAACAAATGAACAAAGCATCTACTTATAACACACCAGCTCCTGGCATATGATCAATCTCTTCTCAGCATAAAATGTTAGCATTGTATTTGCATAATAGTATTTTTAAAGGTGATGTAGTATAGATTATAGACTAAAGATTTCTAATAAGGTCATCTAATTTTTCTGCTCATATATTGCACCCTAATTCACGGTGAGATTATTCAAGAACTGATATTGCACCAAAAGCCTCATTAGAGTTGGAAGAAACAATGTGTACCATGAAAGCTTGCGACACTACCATTTTCCAAGTACAACATTGCAAGGATTAAAGAAAATGAATGTTGATGATGGTAACGAATATTTTTCATGCATTTACTGATAAAGATTATGAGTTACAACAGGAACATCAAAAATGCACAAGGAATCATGAATGAATGCATTTTATTTTTATATACTAATCAAAAAGGATGAGTTGTGTAATATAGAATGATAGTCGCATGATGGAGAACTTATAAATGGAAAATGGTAGTCTATTTTTGATAATCCCATAATAGAAAGATTACTCAAAACAAAAGCACATATCTTATTAACCTGAAGACCATGCCATTTTCTGAAAGGCAATTTGTGTTTTCTCTATAAATTGAGATTATGAAAATTAATGTCAAACCTCAGTGCAAGAAAGTGGCAAATGTGATATCATCATAAGTTCATAAATATGAGAAACAAACCTTATCCAAATTATTAATGACTACTCTCACAATTTAAAATGTAGTGGAATCTCCATATCAAATATTCTGTACAGATATACACAGAAGTTTTAATACATGCAAGAATATGGCAAGTTTCAAACCATGCATAAGTACAGGCCATGGATTCAGTATCTCTAAGCCATAGCATAATAGTACCTAAAATGCCAAAATGCATAATTTACCAATCAAAAGAAAATACGTAAGTTACTAAGTGAAGCGGGCATGGCAATGAATTTGGGAGCATGTCAAATGATGCAACTCTCTCAAGAAAAATTTTGGATAGGAAAACATCTAGGAAGTGGCTTTAGGATGAGTTTCTAAAGAGGGTCTGGCACATTAGGTAGAAGTTTCTAGCTATCCACCACCAAGGTTCCCCGAACTAGTACCGGAAAGTGTACCGGCCGATGGCCAATTCAGCATGGTATAGATCCGTGCCGTGCCATTTCGGTCTGTCTCAAAACAGGGAGAGATACAGAGAGAGGGGATGAGGAAAAGGAAGGGGGAAGGGAGAAAGAGAGAGAGAGAGAGAGAGAGAGAGAGAGAGAGGTAGAGGGTCGAGGAAAACCCTAACCCTTAGAGTGTGTGCAAGAGAGAGAGGGAGAGCGCGAGAAGAAAGGAGGGAGGAAGGGGGAAAGTTGGAGGGAAACATTAACGTTGATCCTCAGAGAGGGAGAGAGAGAGAGAGAGAGAGGTAGAAGGAGAGGGAGAGGGATGGAGGAAGAGAGAGAGAACTTACCGGTGTTCGTGATGAGAGAAAGGACATCAACCGCTAAGGGGGCGTCTCTTGAAACATCATGACATGGTGGTGGGGGGGGGGGGGGGAGCTCATCACTCAAACCACTCCGGGTTTAATAAATCAAGCGAAGGCTGAACTGGAGGCGAAACAAAGGGTGGCGAGAGGTTTTATAACCGAACCAGCCCAACCTAGTTGAACCGCTCTGACTTGGCATCAGTTTGGTTCGGTATGGACCGAACAGTCCGATTTGGGTCCGGTCGGCAAACCATGCCCCTCATGTTCCCAAACTAAAAAATTAAATTCTATGGGTAATTCATGATGAGAAGATGCCTTTTTTTAGTGCTCATATCCAAAAATGTATTGAATAGAATGTATTAAAGTTTCAATGACAAGGTGAGACCTTAAACTTTAATACGAAAAGAACAATCTTAACACAAGCCAAAAATTTCAGCAAGCATCGTTTGGTTATGGCCTTAAATATTGAGCCTTACAATTGTCATCAATTTGACCTCCCTCCATCCAAGATGCATGTGGGGGATAGTCATGTAGGATGAAAGGGGAATGCGCATACGGGTGAGCTAGCGATGAAAGGAGGAGAAAACTAAATTTTACCCTATGTTACACTAATGTTTGAGATATGCAATGTAGATAGTTGATTCTAGAGGAGGGAAACCTTGTAATTTACTCAAGGGGGAATATTTGATGGATGGTTGCTACACAATCCATTATAATTGTTTGGAAAGCATCTTAAAAATTTACTCAAAGTCATAGTTGTCATAGGTGACACCCAGGATACCTCTAGCACCTGGGCGAGGCTTGCCTGATCGGGCTTATGCCCAATCACTTGCCCAATAAAGTGGACAGCCACCTAGAGAGACGTGCAAACACCCAAATTCGCCTAAATTGGATGGTGCTCCCCAACTCAGCTCAGCTCAACTAAAAACCAAATGTGATTGGGTCCGAACCAATGGCTAGGGTGAAATTAGAAGGAATAAAGAAAAGGAGTGAGGGGCCTAGCACATCATATCTTCACTCTCGTCCCTTTGCTAGGGCATGGATGAAGGCATTCTCGTCACCACCCTCTCACTCGCATTCTAGTGGATGGGTAGCCCGCTCATCACTTTGTTTGTTTTGTTTACCTTCTTTGCATCCTCTCTCTATAGCCAACTAGCTAGCAAGGCTTCCATGACTGGTTGGCTCTTTTTATGCATCCATCTTTCATCCTTTCTCCTGATTCTTGTCCCTTTTTTTATTTTAAAGAAAATTTGGTGATTCTTTTCCACAATCCATGCATTAATATGAGATAAAGATAGGGCTTTTTCTATACTTTCCACAATCTTTTCCCTTTTTTTGATATTGGATCCCTATTCTTCATTCCTTTATTGCCAATCTTTGCCTCATTTGGACGTGAGTTTTTGTTTTGTTAATTCTTTAATGCACCAGGATTCTTGTTGAATAGATCTTAAATGAAAAAGAGAACAAAAAAGGTGGAATTTGAAACATAGATCTGAGTAATTTTCTTATTTCTGCTATGTATTTTGATTCTTTTCCTTTTTCTCTATGATTTTCTTTTTAAACAAACCCATATGACAAAAGATAGAGAGAAGAAAATGAAGAAATTTATGGTTGTAAAAAGATGATTTCAAGAGTGTAATCGAAATTTCCATGGCTTATTCAGAACCATTAGATAAGAAATATGTGAATTTAAATGGAGATTTGAACCCACATCTACATTCATTCAATAGAGAATGCGTGCTAAATCATTTGAGGTTAGACAACACAGGTCTTTTGTATTTCCATTCTTTAAATTTAGATCAATGTCTTACTAAGTTGTTATATTTTAAGTATAAATCATGCGTTGATTGATTTCTGTCATATGAATATTTGATATTGATAGTTTGTTGAGAATATTGCAAGTTTTAATCATTGATTGAAATATATTACGGTATAAATTATTTTGTATATATTGTACAAATTTTGTCGCCCGGGCAATCGCCTTATCACTTGGGTGGGTTATCACCTAGGCTACAGGCAGGTCCATCGCCTAGGGTTGCCTAAGCTATTTGACAGTTATGCTCCAAGTTTAGGCTTATGAACTTCTTTTCCTTTTATAGTGATTGTAGAGAGCAGTTGTAAAGGAGTGTATTTGCCAAAAGAAGAATGCATTTACAATCAACTCATTGACAAATGGCTAAAAATTCACATGTGGAGACTCCAGATCCACGTACAAAGGTTAAAATATGTGAGCATGACTGTACACACATGTGCAGGCATATCTATGTTTATGCTTACATCTAAATATGCATGCATGGGTGCATGCAGACATAAAACATAATGGACATAAAACTTAGTCACGTACCCTTGGATAAGCTCACTAATCTGTGGCCATAATTCATCGTCCCTCAGCTTACTAATCTTATTTGAAATAGAATCAACAATTTGAATTGCTATTTTGATCTTTGTAGATAACTTCCTGATCAAAGTTTGAGCTGCCTCAAGCTTGTGAGCCTCCTCACCCCTTTCACTCAAGCGTTTCAGCTGTTCGCATTTTCTATCATAGAGTACCCGCATCTTTTCCTCAGCCTGCAGAAGTGAGCAAAAATAAACTAAAGCTAGCAATACACAAACACAAAATAAATAAAGCATCATCAATCATGCTACCATCTGTCAATAATCATATCTTAAAATAGTAAATACGAGGCCCTTCATGATGGAACACGTGTGCACTTTTAATTCTTACCCAAAGTGTCATTGAGTTGTTGAGTTCAGTATGCATGACAGTGGAATCTTAAGATCAAGACAAGGTTTTAAAATACAGATGTCTCATTGTACCTCTGTTATTACAGTGCCGGTGCAATAAGAAGATAAACCAAGATGTCCAGAAGGAAAGTGAAAGAATATTCTAAACGGCTGAGACTTACAGAGATGTGATATTCAAAGACCAGGAAAATCGTCCAACAAGGTAAAAGCACTATTAACCTTCCTTTTGTGATGTTGATCTTACTCTTTACTAAATTCTTGTGCCATCTTCTTCTCTTACCATCCACCGGCAACATAGTTGATGCGCCATTGAATCTATATCACCTCCTTTGCAAACATTGCTGATGTCCCATTGGATCAATCTAAACTCTCAATAGGTGGCCTTCCCCTCTCTTTCCCAATTCTCTTCCCCTTGGTCAGAACCCTACTCTGGCCTGGTGGATCCACCATCCACTGTCACCACTGTCAATGTCATTCATCTCAAACTCACCTTTCTAAAAGAAGTCGCCTGCATCCCACCAAGTGCTGCATTTTCATCACTGCAAACCCTCTTGTCCAGGCTTGACAATAGAGATGTAATCACTGATGACTTCATGTCCCACCAACCAGTCCCCACAACAAGGATCCAGTCCTCCCAATCCAAGAAAAGATCGATGGTATGAAGACAATGCTAAGCAATGTTCAACACATATCAGCTTATAATGGCCAAGATATTAGTGCCCAATATTTTACAAATATCAGATAGGCATGACACAAATGACATCTCAGCTGAGATGAAAACATTGGTGCAAAACACTGTTGATATCAATGTAATAGCATCATACTCAAATGCCTGAGGAAAGAAAGTGATAGGAAAACAACTTGGTGACAAAGATTCCTAACACCCAACATGTCTTTCTACATGCATAAAACCCATCAGGCCATTTTCTTGCTAAAGAAATTAATTGAAAAGTGACAAAAGAATAGAATCTAAGTATGCACTTTAATGTCTGAAGAAATGCATAGGAGCTAGTGTAATTTCTTAGAAACGATCTATAACTAATTATGATGCAGAAGCCAAAAAATATGACCATTAACTACTTTAGTTATAGTGTATGTAATCCCGATATTAGCACGGGTTAAAGAGAGGAAATAATAGAAATTACAAGTCCATTGAATCTTTGGTACTGACAACTATTGACCCACACTCAATCATTACTAAATCAATAATTATTGACTTAATTGTACATACGGATGCTTCTGTCAAAGGATAAGGCTCGATGCAAAACAAAAGAAATCAGCTTCAGCAGCATCACAAAGACAACCAAAAGTTTGTAAACATACCTTGACTTCATCAAGGAGCTTCTGTTCCCACATGTACAACTTCTGCAACGTCGATGAAAGATTACCACAGGCCATTGCCTTATCCTCTTCATATTCCAATAAGCCCTCATTTTTAGAAGTGGAGGGCGGAAGCCCGCAAACCATCACGGCGGACACTGCTTCAAGTAACAATTTATGGAAATTTATTCAAAAGTTGCTCCAAACCGAACAATTTATATAAAAGCAAAAAAAAAAAAAAATCGACTTGGTTGCTTCACCTTTATAAACAGAATTCTTCTGGTGGTATGGGAGCTTTCCCACTTCAAGCATTTTGGATACCTCATTGGCCGACTCGGACGCCCTATCAAACTGAGTCTTAATCTCCTGCACAACCTCGGAAACATCATGATACCTTCGGGGAGGAGGAACAGCAGCCACATTCCGCTGCTCCTCCTGTCGCTGAACCTCATCAGCCACTACGTTCTTCTCAACCACATGAACCTCGTGTTCTGAACCGCCATCACTAGTACCCTCCCCTGACTTGGACGTGCGATGAAGACCCTCCTCGACATCGCTGATACTATCCTCTTTCGCTGCCACAGCAGCAGCCTTGGCAGAGTAGTCTCCTGGAGCAGCAGCAGCAGCAGAGGTGGAAGCCATAGACTTTTGGTCACCATAGGCTTCCTTGACGACCTCGTGCTCCTCGTCCTCCAGATCGGGAATCCCTTCCTCCTCTCTGACCTCCTTTGAGCTCCGGCTAGGGGTATAGGGAGCATAGTAGCCATCGTCGTAGGACTCGAAGGGGTTGAGGAAGTCCCAAGTGGAGGTCCTCGGCGGCGACGGGGGAGGCGGCGGGGTCTTGGAGGACGAGGGAGAAGCCATGCTTGCCACGGTGGGGGGCTGCGGAATGTTGGGAGGAGGAGAAGAAGATCCAAAGAAGCCACCCACGCCACCATAGCTCGGATAAGGGTAAGGGTAAGGGTAAAAGCTTGGATTTTGAGGGGGATAGGTGTAGCCATAGTAAGGGTAGGCAGAGGGTGGTGGCTCGGAGGAGCCGAAGTGGACGGCTTCGGGGCTCCGCGGCCGCTGTTCGAAGGAGATGGAGGGGGTGGTGGGATGGTTGCGGGCGTAGTTAACGTTGACGAAGGTGGGGCCCGGGGCGCCATCGGGGTGGAGGTCGACCGGAGACGATCCGTTGGAGTGGAGGTGGAATTCCTCGTCTTCGTCGGAGTCCTCGTCGGAGGACTGGAAATGGATATGGGAGGAGCCGGAGTGGGAGCGGGAGTGGTGGCCGCCGGCGCCGGCGGAGGCAGAAGCGGGGATTGCAGCGGGGGGAGGGGATGGGGGCATAGGGGGTAGCGGGTCACCCTTGCGGTGAGCCGGGAGGGGGAGGATGGGGGATCCCAGCGGCACTGAGTGGCCGCCGTGGAGGAATGTGTGTAGGGCGGCCCCGACGGAGCGGAGAGAGAGGGAGTACGCCGCATGGGCGTCGGCGAGGGCGTAGCGGTGGCGGATTGCGTCCGCCAGCAGCAGTGTGCGCTCTCGGCAGAGAGCCACCGCCTCCTGATCCTCCAGCTTCGACCCCGCACAACCCATCGCAACGAACAAGCAGAAGAAATCAAGAAAAACCGAGAGGACAAGGAAGCAGAGAACGGATCATCACATCACATCATAAGGAGGAGGATCATCAAAGCGAACCGGAGGAGGAGAGAGAATAGATCAGATCTAGGGTTCGGAGGGAGGAGAGAGAAAGGGGAAAGGAAGAACGGGATGAATATGGGGGGGTAGTGTTTGCTTTTGGGCGCCAGCGAGGAAGCGTCGTCGGGATGCAGGGAAGGAGGTTGTGGGGTTCGAAGGAGGGGAGAGCGCAGATAAGGGGCAAAAACCATGGCAGCGTCGTCGATATTATTGAGAGAAAAAGGAGTGTATTAATGACAGTAGGAGAGAGAGAGAGGAGGGAGGATGGTTCGAAGAAAAGTACAGCGAAATTATGAGAGCCGGACAGGAGAATTTCTTTCCGCTTTAGGAGAGAGAAAGGGGGTGGGGTGGGGAGCGTGAGAGAACGCGGTGAGGGAGAGAGAGAGAAGAGAGAAGAGAGGAGAGAGAGAAGAGGGAGAGAGAGAGAGAGAGAAGGGGGAAGGGAGGGGATGGGGAGCTGTCCGTACATTGACGCTTGTCGCCGCCGTGTGACGCTTTTTATTTTAGATTTTTTTATTAGCTTTTGTTGGATTACTGTTAGAAACCGACATGATGACATGAATGCCCCTCGCGTGAATCAAGGCCAAACTTTTAATATATATTTTTTTAATCCAACGGCCCCTCACATCAGTGCATCCAATAAAATTAAAATCAAAGAATTAGTAAAAAAAAATATTTTTTTATATTTTTTTTAATGATGAAAAACAAAAGAGACGACCTGGCCAAAAATATTGTTTACCTCTCGATATACTTTAGCAATTCGAAAAAAACCACATTTTTTCGAGAGTATATGTATCTTCTGAAACAGTGAATATTCTTTGTTATAGTTGTGCTTGTCTTGAATCTACTCGATCATTATAGTCATTCATAGTTCTGTTTTGCGAGTGAAAATAATGGCATCTATAAACTATGACCAGGTTCATGTACTAAGCTATGTAGTATATAGTTTTAGTTTTGAATTAAAATAAAATATTAGTTCTATCGCATTCTTGGCAAAATCATTAGATAGCTCCGCCCTCCTGCACACACACGCACCCACTACAATATATACATAGCTTAGGTAATTACTTAATCTCGTTTTATAATATCATTAGATATAAATTTGAGCAATATTATTTTACAAAAGATAATGTATATGATGTAACACATATTTTCTTATACATCAATCTTGCTGAGACCTACAACTAATTATCTTACTTGTCAATTAATTTCTGGTAGTTCGACTTATGCAGGCAAGCTATTTTTACCTAATTATTAGAAGAAACAAAAAAGCAGAAACAGTGGCACTTCCCAATTGCTGCTGATCCGGTGTGGAGAACATGGTTTTGTTTAATACTAGTTGGGCAAAAGATTCCACCAACTCTACCAAACAGTGGGACCAGGGGTATTCGGTCCTTTTCCCTCTGACGTTCGTCTAATCTAATCTTCTCTTTTATAAAATTTTCTGCAGGGTCTTTCTCTTTCGTCTTGGAGGAGAACTAAAAACTTGTAGAACGTTACGTATAAATTCTCGGTCGCCATCCACCGTTTGACCGCACACCATCCAACGCATAAAAAAGCAACTCATAATTGTAATACCTTAGAACGAACTAGCTTCTGGGACTCCGAATTTAGACTCACTAATTGACCTTCTCTGACTACTCTACTATAAATTGCTTCCAATGGCGGACGAGCTGAAAAAATTAGAGGGTCAAATCAAGAGTCTCACAGACGGGTCTCGCGTCCTAAGAGGGTAGGAGGAAAGAACAAAAAGCACGCGTCTTCACTCACTGGCTCATTTCTCAACTGTAACGTTGAAAGGGAATTAATTAAGAATTTGTTCGAAGAAATATTTTTTTTGAGATTGTTAGTTAGAAAAGGAGAATGGAGACGGTGATGGGATTCCATAGGGCGAAGGGAGCATCTACCAAAAAAAAAAAAAAATCCAAGACACCAAGAAATGCCACTTGGCAGGATCTCAGGAGGGGATGCTGGAGCGGTTCACGGTTCGATGAAGAACTACAATGGAATGCGGTGGAAGCCCGCTAACCTTTTTTCCCTGTAAGTCGGTTGCGATTCCAAAATAGCTTTTTGAAGTTTTTTCCCTGTAAGGTCACACATATGGACAATAAATATCTAACGTTTTGTTAGATTTTTTTTTCCTATAAATAACTACATGTAAGCTGAGAATTTAACCATGTAAATGTGAAATTTTTATGTTAAATGACGATTGGACCAACTTCTAGATAATATATTATAGTGAGTAGTGGCAAATGGCCATCAAAAAGAATACCAAAAGGATATTAATTAGTTGAAGATCTAGAGGATTGATTTGATTTTGCTAAAATGGAAAAATGCCTTGGAATAAGTTAAATCAAAATAAAATGATCAAACGGGCCTTGCAATAGGATCACTTCATAATTGATTTTGTAGGGAAAAAAATATAGGATTGTTTTTTTTTTGTCAAAACTAATCCCTAGTGAGCATTGCCTAAACACTTTCATCTTGTGTATAACCAAGAGACGGGTGCGGTAATTGAGCATACGCTATTGTATAAGTTTGGCTAAATAGAAATCTACACTATAATCCCGATGTTTTCTATATGAATGGTAATTTATGATTCGACCTGTCAACCCAACCAGCTCGATTTAAGCACGATCACATTTGATAGTGTATTTGGCCCTGATTCCTCCTATTTTTAATCCCGGGAGGAAGATAGGATCGCTAGATACTATGCACCATCAGCTAAAATGGTATTCTAAGTTAAGATGAGGGACCATATTGAAGTTGTTAACTTTAGCAAGAGGAATGTTGCTATTTATATGTAGAATGACTAGTATGATAATGCATATAATTATATCTCAATTTAATAACATGGTATACTTATATGTATCATTTTTGACATAATGGTAATCTCATGCTCCCATGTAGTGACAACAATTGTCCCATAAATAGTTTGATCTATACTACTATTATGAAATAAATAGTTCAAATCTAAGATAAATAGTTCAAATCTAAGATATTCCAGCCGACCTATAATGACTCTGTAAAGCCAACATATGAGCAGAGCACTGGTGCACTCATGAAGGAAAACTCCCGCCCTTCCCACCCATTCAACAGGTCCGGTACAAGAAGAGGATAAAATGGAAGGGGTCCATTTAAGGAGAATTTGTCACCAACTGCAGCATACGCTTCATTTAGCCCCCTTCAAGAATTGCATGATCTTATCTTGTTTACAGCCAATTGGAGTTCTCATTGCTGCACAGGAACATGGGGGTATTATTGGCTGGTAAGTAGTGAGCTCATCCCAGAAACCTCCCAATTTTTATTAAATATGCAGCTGCAGAAGATTTCTCTTGACCATGAGAGGAAATTGCACTTGAAATTTGAAAAATTCTTGGGAGCACTGCATTGAGAAAGTTGATTTTTGATAATACGACAAACACGCAATAGCAGCTAACTCTTTGATAATACAAGGATTTGTATGCATTAGTCCCATATCAGCTATGCATTAGGTAGATCTTAAGTATTTGTATAGAGCTACAAAACTCAAATAATACCTTTCAGCTAGTCTTTTTGGATAAGGTCTTAAGTTGTGATAAATGGTATTAAAGTGGATCCAGTTCATAGCCTTTATTGGCTACGGGACACTGCAGTATGGGTTTATAAGTATTGACCACGAGCCTATCATGATACTTGTGATTAAATTTGAATGAATTTAAATTCTTAGTCTGACAAGTATGTGTTTAGTCCCACATTAATTATGCTCTTAAGTATTTGTACTATGCCAAAAAATCTAAATAATATCTTTCAGCTAGTTTTTTTATAGGATCTTGGATTTTGACCGATAAAAAATATAGAATCTAAGATAAAACCACATTATTGCGTTTTAACCATTCTGGATAATATGGATCAGCTGTTGCAGATGGCTTGGACATGGATCCATCAATGAAGCCTGTTCTATTATTTGCACCAAGTGCCATCAACATGGCTCGGCTCCAAGTGGAGCAACTTTCACCAGTTAAAAAAAAAATTAAACTAGCGTAGTACCTGGATTGTCTGAAAGGTGAAGATAATATGTATTGAAAGGATCTTCAGCTTTACTGATTCCAAACGATATAATAAAAAATAAATAATAATAAAAAAAGACGGCTTGCTCCTCGGATCCATGAGAGTGATCTCTGGAGAGGTTGGAAGCAGCTGCAACGTGACAAGGGGAGCAAAGAATGGTGCAACCTTTGATGATAAGATGGACTTAAAGAAAGCAAAGAGATCAGTACATAGCCTTGCTCTCGTACCGTGATAATTTTTTTATTGGAAATGTGATCAGAATTGATCACACAAAAGATTCTAAGGAGCAAATAGAAAACGAATGTAGTAGGGTATCACAACAAAATTTTATGATCACGAGACACATGCAGCATTTGAATATAAAATCTGAATCTCATAAATTTTTTGTTTTTGGATAAAAATAGTATTTCATATAGCTCTAATGTGAGTACATCCTGTCGAGTCAAATGAAATTAAAAGATACAAGACAGAAGGTAAAACTGTCATTGTCGTTCAGATGAACTTTTCGGGATGCCGGACAACAAATGAGGCGACCCAATTTGCTTCTCTGTTTACCTTTCGAAATACATATATTGCTTGAAAGGAGAGAAACTTCCGAGCCAGTATGCGGGTCTCACGGATCAGTGGGTGGCCATCCCCATATCTATCCACTTTCCGAATCCGATCAATCACTGTGGATGAGTCCCCCTTGAGGCATACCCTATCAGCACCGAGAACGCACCTCACATAGGAGTTGCCCTCTCAGGTTGCCCGTAACTCCGCCCCAACAGCCGTCAGACCTGAGGTGCACCGACTTCCGACTACAATCAGCCAGTTAAAATGGTCTCTAATCACAAACCCCATACCTTCCAAAATGATCCCATGATTTTTTAGAAGCAGTATGGAAGTAATGTTTGATCGGAAAGATTGGTGTGGTTGTAGGGAGCTGATATACCAAGAATGAACCATATTCCCACAAACTTTTTTTTTTTCTAAAATGCATATTCTCATGAAAGTCATGAAAGAAGTGTAATCTGTTTATCCTGTTCTTCCTGAAATTCAGTTCTCTTTTTTATTATTGTAGTGTAATAAATATTTAACATATTTTTAAAGACATTATTGTACGGTATGACATATTCCTAGGTCGGATGGCTTGGAGAGATCCTTTAGCCTGCTTTAAAGTTTCAATCACATTATGGTTTCATTGATGGAATGAGAGAGCTTGGATGACTAGTGAGGAAACCTCAGCCATGCTATCATGTATTAGATATTCTAAACTGCTGATGTGTAATATTATTTTATTAAACCTTGTTAGCATCATGATGATGGAAATGACTTTGCGACATGAATTAATATACATTGGTTACGTAGATTGATTTCCCTTGCAGGATCTTTTATGGACGTAGCATACAACAACTCCATACTGACAAGACAAGGTTAAGATAAGACTTTTTACTTATAATAAAGCTAAATTCTTGTACTCAAAACTAGAGGTCTCATCATCTAAACTGCAATTGAGTCGATACTTTAATCTGATTTGCAACACCTTGGATGTCCAGCATCATAGGACTGAGTAAATTATGATTACAAAAATATTTTAAAATTTAAGTTAGTTCATAAGCTGGAATTTCTTCTTAATAAAAAGCCCCAAGCCAACTTTCTATCAAAAAAAGCGGCCTCAGTCAACCATATAAAATAATAATCAAAAAATAATCTAGATCATATAAGTCAAAGTGGACGTAGATTGGACTTGCGCTTGCTTATTTGATATATCAGATCTACCGTATCAAATTAATACATATTTGATGGCATCAAATGCTAAATTTACGTCAAAGCTATAATCTTAGCCGATATGTTGGTTTTGATTAATATTGGCTACCATCCTAGCCTTGTTTTCTCTGCCAATAAAAAATATTAAAAATATAGCTGATATGATTTTTTTTTAAAAAAATAAAAAATAATTGATAGCATCTCGAAATTAACACATGCATATTGGCAAATATGAGATCAGGGATCAAAAAATCAATCATGAATTTGTAATAATCAATTTCATTAATTTAATTTCCTCTTATTTTTATTATTTTAATTTTAATTAAAAAATTTTAACTTTTCATCTCTGCCTGGTTAAGATGTTGATTTGCTCGTAAGACATTCGTGCAGTGACATAGCTGAGACATGAGCCTTTACATAACTTGATTGAATCATACCAGTAATGGGTACACCAGGGGGACCCGGCTCACTTGCATGTGGGGTTCGCATCCCTTCATGGCTCGGGTCCTCACGTGGTGTTACTGCGCCGTTACTTCCAAACTACATAAATGCGGTCAGCCACGGATCAAATGATTGACAGAGGGACCACAACCTTCGCACTGCGGTCCAACTCCTCCCTCCCAGCTCCATCCAGCCTTCCAAGTGGCCCTCCCCATAGCCGTCTGATTTGAGGATTTCCGGCTTGCATGAGTAAATTTAAAAACCACCTATAAAATTAACAATAAATTACACTTATATTAAATAATTTTAAAACCTACGTTTATCTTTCATAACTTAACAGAATATTAATTAAATTATTAATCTTAAATAAAATTCAAATACCACATTTGAAAAATTTTAAAAATAATTAAAATATGTTTTAAGTAACATAATAACCATCTCAGATGTAAGTAAATGTATGGCATGCAACACTCCATTCAAGCATCAATTTTAAATTTTTATATAAAATAAATAATTTTATTAACATCGTTACATTTAAATGTAGATTGTACCAAATATGGGATGCGAGTGTAATAAATATAAATTTTAGAAGATTTTTGTAATTTACGCAAAGATAAAAAAAAAAAAAAAGAGAAAGAAAGAAGGTAGTTGAGCCCTTTGCTTCTCTGCACAAAGATAAAAAGAAAAAGAGGTAGTTGAGCATATCATCATGGGTTCAACTATTGGTCATTGCAATACTATAGTGGTCACAGTAACAGCCATGTAACCTTATTTATTTTTATGGAAAATCCCCCATTTCATAAATTAATAATAAAAATTTGGCTGTTATGCGACAAAAATAGCTTTCATTATTTAACATTTGTGCTTTTTGTTGGAAAACTAAATTTATTCAAAAATTATTTGACAAACAGTTATTTTGGCAAGTTGTATACTTGTATTGTAATTCAAAGGCAATCAATGATCATTCTAACTGACATTACTTTAATCTCAAAATTTAATCCCATGCAGTGATGCAGACCGTGTTAATTGATTGTTACAGGTGTGATAACTACTATATCAATCAACTACTGTTCCCCATTGATTGCTCACAGCACTAATGTATCCCACCTAAGAATCCTTGGAGATTAGAATATTTCTTCACTGTTTACACATGCGGTTCCTTCTTTAAGTTCTGCTGGATTTGGTGGGACTTCAGTTCTTTCTCCTCTAAAGAAGCCTCAGCTAAAGGCCGAGGTAATGCCATTTAACGGCTCTTTTCTTTTTTTTAAACGTTTAAATCCTTGTAGCATTGGTGGGAGTGGGTGAGCAGTCCTTTTGGAGCGCATAGAATGTCTTAAAAGAAGATACCAATTCAAGGAAAAGCTGGCGAGTGGCCTCCCAGAAATAATTCTGGCGTTTGTCCCGACGCTAAGTGGGGTGGCTGAGGATGGCTACTTTCCCAATATGGGAGTCACAACTAAGGTTTAGGTGGTTCAGCTACTACTCCCATTTCCACAAGAAAACCAACAAATTGGTTTAGTTCTCTGGCGACTTGGCCAGTGGTTTTATGGTATATTCTGTCCAAGAATTTGTAATTGCGTTTTCTTGATACAAGTATTTCAATTATTGATATATTTGGTTTATGACAGTGATAAGAATAGACTAATTTGGACTAAATCTACATGTAGTCTCCATTGTGCAATCCCTTTTGTTTCCTTCTAATGTATAACCAAATGAACATCAAAACCTCATCTGGAATTAAGGTTTACCAAAGTACAGTTGCATTCGATGAATTAAGCCCTCGTCTTCGGTCCAACGGGAAGAAGCTTTTAGTAAAGAACAACCATTTGTTGCCGCCGGGAACCGGCCTAACAAGACGTCGAGTTAACAAGGTCACCGTACCTCACTTGGCTCGTCCAACGTCTGAATCGGAAAAGATTAGATGAGGGTCACTACATGTCTCCGCAATGATGATCCGGCGGCCATTGCGTATGGATGGTGATGGCTTTGACACCGTATGCCTCTGAGCCAGATATTGGATGGCGGAAGTGCCATCCTAACCGATACTCCAATGCTAGTCTAATCTGAAACAATAAAGACAAGAAAATTTATCTATCGAAGTATGTCTGACAGAGGACCCTCCAATGCTTAAGTTAAATACGGTTCTCAGTAAACAGGAGAAGGCTTGAGAATGGCAGAGAGGTGGCGTAAGAAAATCAAAAAAGAACTTACATTTGTTTGGAAACAATTAGCGATCATAGCTGAGCTACTGCTAGATGGAGGGAGTTCTGAAATACAAAGGATTCTTTGTGCATCTTCTGAGTTTACCACATGATAAGTTTTGAGTGGTCAGTCTATAGCTGGGTGGCGATCTCTTATTAGTCTGTTTGCCTTGTTAGCTAAAGTTGATTTTGAAATATATCACTATTGTTTGCCCACCTCCATTTCCAAGCGTTCGCAGTGCATCATGAGTTCTTGGTGATTTATTTGCATTCAATAGAATCATAATCAACCCTACTAAAAAAAACCGAATATGACCATCAATACGAATTATAGAGGCAATAATGAGGCACCGGCACAAAAATGTCCCTTAGGTTTTTATTACAAAGTTGAAATTATTTTTTTTTATTATTATTTTAGACCTATCAAGCTTTACCGATGTAGTTCACTTTGGTCACTATGATAAGAATCGGTCCAGAAATAAAATCTATCAGATCAAGAAGTCAAATTATATATAAATTTTTGAATATCATAACTTATCCATACGACATTTGTTGAAGTATTTTTTTAAATAAAAAATAAATAATTTTTCAAGATCTAAGATGTCCGCCATCTTGAGATGTAACTCAGTTTGTTATACTTTTGCTGATTTTCTATTTAATTTTTTTAAAAAATAAGTTGAGTGGACTAAGAAAAATACTTTCTTCATCCTAATTGGACAGGCAATACATGCATACTTGAAAATTTCTAATGTTTTGCATGATAATTTTTAGTGCATTGCCAAAATATATTGCTAAGCACAAAATTTTAAATCCAGCCATTATGTTATGTATTAGAGGTGAGCATGTAAATAAAAACTCAATTTTTGCGCCACAACATTTCTAATTCCTATCTTTGTGCAACTGCCATTTAATTCTGGACGACTTTAAAGAACTACAGAACATAAGCCTCGCAATTATCAATTCTGAATGAAACTTGATGACCATTATATTGTTTATTGAGAATATAACGGTCAAGTGTTGTTGGACGACAAACGCAAGATGTATACTTTCTTTCTAACCGTTGAGGTTGGCATATGATTTCAAGGACAAGATTTTTTGACATCTTATGGCTTGGGTCACATCAAGGCCAACATCATCATGTAGCATGTTTGAATTGCAGTGCCGTCTTGCATCATTTAATTCGATCGAGACCCCTTTTTTTAAACTGTTAGCGAGGACATTTCTTAGAATCTCATGCTGCTGACTTGCGATCTTGATGAGGACCGCGGAGTCTCAAAAGATTCACCATTTATCCTGACCTGGATATTAAATGCATTAATTTCCAAATCCCAATATTAAAGAATCTCATGGTTCCTAATCTTGCTTACTCTCCCATGTTCATGGTTTGCTTTATAATAGAAAAGTGTACCATTTTTTATGCTTCCTCTCTTCTTCTTTCTTGCCTTTTTTTAAAAAAAATAATGGCAAGCTACCTCACATTAACAAGATATATCCGACATACCATACTCTACAAATCTAGAAATTGAAGGATCGTGGCATCCTCTCTTTTTTTTGTTTGATTTTGTTGGATGCATGATGTGCAACCAACATATGGCCTGTTGCATGCTGCGTTGGATAGACAGATTGATCAACTAGGAATGTATCTAGCTCATTTTCTATTGCTTTTCTTTTCATAACAAAATCTGAATCACTCTACGACGATGAATTATATTCCTGCATACATGTCTTGAAACCACTCAAGAGAGCTGTGATGAAATCATTTATCATTTATATACTTTTTGAAAATTAATAACTAGCATGAGTGTCGCCATCTAGAATCAAACATGGGACCCACTGAAAATGGCGAGGGTGCAAACAGGCTAACTCCGGATGGCTCATGTGCATTCTGATCCAAAACAATGTGCCATCTTATAAAAAGCCTTGAGGCAAAGAGTGGGAGGACAAAGGCAGACTCGGCCCAAGGAGGGTGGGTGGTCACGGGCGAAAGAATACTTTGGCTCTGTCTCCTCCCTTCACAATAAAATAAAAGAAAACATCCACCTTCTCTCTCTCTCTCTCTCTCTCGTCAAAAAAAAAATCCATTCACCAAGTGAATTGCTACAGTACTTGGAGGGCCACATGAAATGACTGCCGATGGCAGTGAATCCCATGCTGATGTTTGACATGTACCACATTTATATCAACACTTCTTTGGGTGGGAAATCGGATGGTAACTCGGACGCATCCATTTGAAGTGATGGGATGGCATCAAAATCCACATCATTGCTTTTGGTGCAGGGAGGGGCCATGAACAACCATTTGCTCCTTGAGTCCTTTCCCTGTGGCTTCGTATATACTTTAAAGCTGTGTATTCTCATCAAATAACATGCATGTCTGCTGCTGCCGCTGCTACTGCACTACAACTGTAGTGCTTTTTTTTGCGACCTTGGTCCCAAGTTGTCACCACCAGAGCAGCTCCTCCATTATGGAGACTGGAGATGATACACATAAGGGAAAGGTAATAAAAATTAAAGAAGAAAGAAGCTGAGCCTCCAATGGCGTTTGGCTCCGAAGCTTAGTTGTATCTCGTGGAGGTGGGAGCCCACATGGTGCACATGAGCCCAGACAGCAGCTGGTACACCCATTGGTTTCATTGGTTTTTTAGCTGCATGGGGGAATACGGCTAGTACACGTGGCATGCGGTGGTTTGCTAGGTGGCAGAAGGTTGCACGGCTCGGCTCTCTCTTGTCATATGGGAGGTAATTACGGTTTGCTTCGGACAAGAAGATACGTCCGGAGAAGGGGGTCCTTTTGTTCACATGATTAATGTTGGCGAGACATGACCCAACCCATTGTATGATGCAAGGGTGAGTCCCTCTTTGAAGGCTCTTTTGTCCCTCCCACTAGAATAGCTCAGCTGGTATTGAAGCTTAGCACTGGATCAATGTCAAGCAGTCACATCAGTTGATTGTTAATTATTTCTTTTTATTTGGAAGGATCAAGATTTGGAAGAATCGGATAATTCCAACTCTGATCGTGACCTCCATTTTATGTCTTAAAATAATAAGTTATCATTTCATATCAACGATCTAGCAAAAGCTTGCATCAATGGCGGACCATTTGTAGGATACCATTTAGTCTTTTCTATTGAGCATATGGAGGGTCAGACGAAGTTGTCAAGCATCCGAAATCAAGATATGCTGAATGTTTCCACTATTTCATTGCATTTCAGGCACTTTTTGAGTGCCATGAAGATGTCATGCATCCATGTAAAAAAAAATTATTGCAGAAAGTTTACTTCACCCTAAATTCTTATTGTTGAAAGCTTTCCTCTTATGTGATAATGGGGTATTCAATGCTTGCAACCAAACTTCTTGATTCTTTGTTTTTGTTGGATCCACAACAAAAGCAGGCTGACTCAATAGAGAATTTCAAATAGTATAAAAACTGCCAAATATAATTGAGATTTATGTATCTTGTTGCTCATCTTTCTATTTAACTGATTGCATTCATGAGGGTACCGAAAAGATGTTGCCACCTTAGCTACATATATGCCACTTGCTCTCATATTGGATGCCGTCTGATCACCAGCTAGACAGATTAGAACACTTTCCTCCAACCTTCTATGGCTATATAGAGAATTTGGTTGGAAAGAGACGTGCATCTTCCAATCCAAAGCAAGCCAACCTTCAAACATTGTTGGTAATTAATGTCTCTCGCAGCTGCCTCGAATTGTATTAACAGCTTCTTCATCACCTGTTCCCAGGCTCTTGTATTTCAAAACTTTGTGCTTCCACTGAACATGTCATGTTATTTCTCCTACTTTTTTTTTTTTTTGCTGAAACAGAATTATCATACATAACGTGTACGGATACAGCCAATAAAGTCAAAAAGCAGTACATCACAGAAAGCACTAGGTATCTCTTGAATGGTTGGCGACAGAGGAAGCCCCCCAATCCACATCCCCGTTTTTCCTACTTTCATTTCTCATCTTATAAAATGAAACAACGGGGCAATTTCTTCTAAAAAAAGAACTCTTTCCTCTAATGTTGATTAATTAACATCAACACCATAAACTTTAAAGAAATTAAAATTAGCAAATGTGTGCCCTGTTTCCCCTTTCCATGTTTTGGCCTCCTTCCTTATTAACTCATGGTGCTTATCTAGGTGGACAGAAACCAACATGAGAACCTGAGTTGCAAGCATATACTAAAGTAGTGGCTAGGCATACAAGTTAGATAATCTATATTAATATTAATAAGCAAGCTTTGTACATAGAAGAGATAGGTTTTGGTGCAAGAACGTACACACAAATTATATTTCTACACATGGGATAGAGCTGCAGACATCTAACTTTCCTCGGACTCCACAAACACCTTTTCTTTTAAGACTCTGTATGTGGACAAGCATGCAAACAGAAGCATAGACCTTGCTTTCAATACATGAAGGCCCTACACTGAAGGGAGGAGAAATCCACTTCAAATTGCACGTAGCCAAAAAAAAAGAAAAGAAATCTTTAACTACTCGAGCATGTAGATGGAATACTGATCTTGGCGAGGTTTTTTAATGTTTGACCTGTGGCATTGTGAATTCTAGAGGTTCCAATGTAGCTCTAGGTATGCATACATTGCTAGTGAGTTCAACTTCTGAGGGACAGTTAAAAACTATCATCTTGAAATTCTAAGGTTGGTGGAGCCGGTGCACTCTCTCCTGTGGAGGACATGGCCACCACCATCAATTCATCTTTAAAAGGTTCTGCTGCCCCGGCAGCAATGGTCCTGCGCCACCTCTGCTTATGGATACTCATAGGCCGATCTCCCACCGAAAGCACTTCATGCAAGACAAACAGACCACCCTGGCTTGCTCTTTTCATGGAAAGCTTTCAGTTTCTCAGAGAAGTACGTAACAGTAGAAGATGAGGGAAGAAAGGAAAGACAAGACTTTTGGATTCTCCACACCATTAATTATTTGGCCAAGGAATAGTTGGAAGGTGATAAAAGCTAGCTGGATGTACGAATTTTTGTTTGCACCATTCCTCTTAGCAGTTTTTTGTTTTGGAATTCCAGCAGGAAAGGTCCTTTGGTCCTTGTTAGTTCGTGCACCTGACCGGAGAAACGTCTGCTGCGTAGAGCCTGTGGGGTTTCATGTTGGTTTGGGAAGGTTTTGCCGTTTAGGTGCGTGAAACCTGGTACCAAGAGTAGTAGAAAGGTCTGTGTATAGAATTTTGGCCTCATACCTAACATATATATAATTTGTCCGTACCTTTAAGTTGGTAAGTGGTGATAATTTTAAGATTCCATAGGTTTATCTTAGTTATGCAAAAACTCGTAACCTAACCTGGCACTTATTTTTTTTTTTTTGGTAAAAAGAGAAGCTAGAAGCTAGATTCCAAATAAAAGAAGTGTGACCGAGTATAATAGTTACATCATCTAGAATAAAAACCATGCATCCAGATACAGAAGTTAGATAACCTTTGTAGGGCCACAATACAGATAGGAACAACCAAAGCCATAAGACTACTCAACGCTCATTAGAAATGGATGGAGCTACTGAGCATTAACATGCATAGTTTTATAATAAAAAAGATGTGGGAGTACAGGACTCGTAAGTAAATCATATAAAAAGCCATTTACATGCAAAGACAAGGTGGATACAGTAGCCTTTACCTTTATAGACGATAAAGTAGATTGAAGCCAAAGGTCTGCGACTTGAATATACCGAGAGAGTACTGATCCATCCACTTGTGACCATTGTAATCTTTGGACAACCGAACATGCCATGATGACTCCGATCATGGTGTCATTGGCCTGATGACTGTTGCTCCATATACTCTAAGAATCTTGAAGCAACAAAAACAAAGAATGGTACAATCGTATGTGAGCTCACGGGTTTCCACTGTAATAGAAATTCACGTAGCCCCAGACAACACATTAATAAGCAGCACATGTGCTTACTATCTCACTATAGCTAGCGTTTTGTCTCCATGTCAAGATGGCCACAAAATGGAGGAAACCAAAGCTTAACAACAGTTGAAAAATGGCATCGGTGGGGGAGGCTCGCCATTTTGGCCAACAAGAGACAAGTTACCTCATGCGGAGTCCGTAGCAGGGACTCAGGATGAAAAGATGAGAGAATCTCCGGGCTATCTTGTGAGGTTTCTTCTCTTTAGCTCATTAGAGCCCATGCATAGCCTGCTGGATGTGCCTGAAGTTAGGCTTCAAAAGGGCATGCCTTCACCTTGAATCAATTCTAAGACGGCAAACCGTTAACGCCTTGAAGGATTGCTCGGGCCGATTCGAATGCTGATTAGGGGTATGGCAATTGGTTAGGTCTGGTTGGGTCCAGTATCGAAGCAATTTCATCTTGACTGGAACTTGCCCGAACCTAATAGTGGTTTGGTTAAGGCTGACTTTAACCCGTTGGCAGGTCAGTCGAGATCATAGTTATATCTTCTTTGAATGGGTTGTTTACTACAAATTTTTAGACTGCTTATGCGAGAATTTATGCGGGCGTGTGTTTGGTCCCTCACCGGCTACGTACTAGATAGATCTTGGATACTTATACAGAATTAAAAAATCTAAATAATATTTTTTAACTAGTCTTGTTGGATGAAGCCCTCGGTTGATAATGTTTATCGTCCTGCTTTTGGGATGTTTTAGGTTTCACTTCCATATTATTTATTCCTCAGCATGAAATAGCCAGTTAGTTTTGCGCTGGGCTTTAGTTTAAGCCTGCAAATGTCAGGAAAATTGTGCTAAAGGCATTCCAGGAAACAGACTAGACTTACTAGTTTGGGCCCAGATTACTGCTCCTAACGATGATCCAGTTTATTTGGTTCATGAGTCATGCCTTCATACAAATATATTCCGACACATACATACTTACTCTATCAATGAACTGTTAATTCTTGATCATACTTGGCTCTCAGGCCCAAAAAGTTGTCCCCATGGTCAGCCCAAATATAAGTTCTCCTGATAATTGGAACCTAATTAAGTTTAGTTGCAAACAAATAAAGAGATGGGCTGTCTTCAGCAATGCTACAGTGCCCCAAAGGAAATTGGAGTAATTCTTGTCAGGAAATACGACTGCTTTATATTCAAGTCCTCCACTACTGCATCAACAGAAATGTTATTCTGTAGTTTTATTATGGGACTACACTTTGACATGTACATAATGTTTCAGATTCAGAATATGCACAATGTCTGTACTAAGATATTACATATATCTTATATCACTTTTTTTAAATGAAATTCAGTATAAAAATAATTTTGAAGTGCCTGTAATTGTTAGATAATAGTAGTCGAACCACCTTTTTTTTTTTTTTGGAGTTTAAAGGAGGGGGAAGCTCCACCTGAACTTTTTTAAAGATAATATGTACAAGAAAAAAAAGAAGAGTACAACAAGATAGAAACAAAAAAACTGTTAGAAAAAGTTCCAAACTCTCATCTAATCATCCAACAAAGCTCCTAAATTCAAAATTAAAACCTCACCCATATAATTTAATTGTTTAGATTTAAAATTTAAATTTCAGACAAAGATTAGCCCACCACTACCATCAAGAAGCATGCCAAAATTTGTGCCATCATATAATGCTAAAAGAAAGCATGGCCTTGGACCATCAAATGCCGGTAGGGCAGTCACCTATCAACAACGATCATACACAGAGAGGAGAGTGACAATCCTGCCAGGAAGAGGAGGGAGAGAAAAAAGAGAGAGAGAAGAACCAAAGCTTAGCATTATTAGATAATGCAAGTAAATGTAAAATGATGATAGTGATGAATCTAGTGCTTATAATTTTTATTCATGCATTTGAGTGAAAACTTGTCATGAGTCATCAAGTTTTGAATTGACCTCTTCAATAAGTCTTTGCTTTTTTTTTTTCTTTTCAACCTAATCCCGAGTTCGTTCCGAGTGTTGGAATCATGTTTTTTTAGTATTTTTATATTAAATATTTTGTTTTAGCTCCTTAAAGAGTCACTAGAATTCTAATTTTTAAACTAAGGATTAGAATAATTATCCTGCCTATAGCATGGCATAGTCATAACTACTAAGAGCTAGTCATATTCCCATAGAATCCCCCTTTGCTTTTTCCCAATTACAGCTTTAAGTACATTTCTCATGAGCTATTCTTCATTTTCCACATGATTCCTTGTAGTGTTTGGTTGATGTTATGACATATAAATTAGGGTCATTGATCTGCAATCATATGGTGCGAACATTAACTACTGGCATGGTGATTCAGATGAAAGCAATCTACTAAAAGTTTGATAGCAAATTTCAAAGTATAACAATAATCCTTATCTTGTTAAATGCAATCAAACTTAGATGGTTTGGATCCGTACCCTACCATTAAACTTGGAGTTTGGGCTTGAGGTGGGCGTAATTGTGTACATTCCATAAAGTTACTTTCTGATTGTAATCAGAATTTTGCCTGCACTTGCAGAAATCTGCAACTGAATATGATAAGCAAGTGAAAGGAGTTAACAACCTAGGATTTCACCAAAAATAACTAACCAAAAAGTATTATTTGGATTCTTTGATCCTATATAAGTACTCAAGATCTATCCACGCATGCACAGATCCTCACATACATTCTCCAATAAAAACCATTAGATCTTTGTGAAAATAGATAACTACAAAACTTGCATGAAAACTTGCAATCAAGCTTCGCTGTTACATTTGGGTGATGATAATTGTGACTACCTACCTCTTTCATACTTCAGAAGTCACTTGAAGTGTTTCGAAAGTCATTGCGATGTGGCTACCATTACTTCTGCACCTGGCCTCTTGTTTTGTCTACAAGTTGCATCCAAACACTGGCTTTTCAGCCATAGAGAACCGGAGACCGGGGGCTGAAGCCTTGGTATATAAAATTTGCTTGCAGTTGGCCATGTGAGCTCACCACCGAGCACCTTCTCATAAATGAAGACTAAAACAACTTTCAGGCACCTGGTGTAAGGGATAACTGAAATATTAATAAGAAGGAACAGTGGTGATCTATGGCCTAATTGGCCGCTAGTTCACAGGAGGCAGGAAAGAGAGCCCTGTATAAGCATGCTTAGGTGAAAACTATGTTCTGCATTGCAGCTGGCCGAATTTGGTATGTTTGAAGGGAACATGTCTTTAGGTTGAGTTAAATTGGTAGGAAGAATATTAATGTCGTGGAGGTGAGTCTGATGACAAAATATGAGAATATAACTGTAAAAAACTTATCTGAAATGCTTTCCTCCCCCTCTTTTTGTTGCTAGGGACATATGTGGCACTAATTCATGACACTTAAATGTGCAAAGTGGATTTGGAATAACATTTTTTTCCCCTTCAACAGGGCCGAAAGCTGATCAGATACTAGCATATCCACATCCATATTTATTTTGTTTAACAAATACAAATACGGATGTTAGTCGAATGCAAAAGTTTATGAGTGCCATATAAAATTATATAAGGATTATAAAAGAAATCGGATATTCGAATACGGATATATATATATATATATATATATATATATATATATATATTCATTTTTCTGTGACAGATATGGATATATGCATGAATATTAATCGGATATTTAAATTTCTATTCATATCCAAATAGATTCGGATACTAAAATGGATCTGAATGAATATTATTCGATTTACTTTCAACTCTACCCTTCAACATAATATTAGCTACGCCGGCAACAAACAATGTTTTGAACACATGGAGGGATGCTGAAGTTGTTTAATACATGGAAACCATGAATTGGTCTACTGAACATTTCTCTTTATTATATTTTTTCCTAACAAAAAAAATTGACCCCATCATGTTGGAGCTAGCCCATGGAAAGTCTATTTTTTGCAAGAAAAGTTGCCCAAAGCACGTTGCTATGCCAATCATAGCCATGGGTATCAAAGAAGTGGACACATCACATATATGATCCAAAACTTTAAAGAACAGGTTATTAAATTACTCATCATATTATATCACATGATTTGTCCGCTAATTTTGAAACAATTGACAACTAAAAGAGCAGAGCTTCTGACATCATCATTGAGCTCATTGCTGGAATGATCGAGTCTCCGTAACTTCTTTATGTTCTAATATCACGTTATTCAAGAATGCTCATCTCCTGTAGCTTAGACATCTGGATTTTGTATTTATTTTTCTTCTCATGAAGTGAACCGAGAAAACTCATTTTATTTCTTACAGAAATATAAATGAGAAGAAAATATAGCTATGTATTTTAAGCATCAAAAAGGGTACCTAGCCTCCTAAAGAGACATGATCAAAGTGCGCGGAACAAAGACTTTTAAATGATGATCGGAAAATAAAGGCCCAATATCACTTAGAATGAATCCTGACCCCTCATCAAAGAGATCGGAGTTTAGATTATCCGAGCTAATGCTTAGAGATATTTTCTTAAAAAGCTGGTAAGTTGTTTTTTTATAAAAAAAAACAAAATCACAA
Organism: Phoenix dactylifera; assembly: GCF_009389715.1. Taxonomy (NCBI): domain Eukaryota; kingdom Viridiplantae; phylum Streptophyta; class Magnoliopsida; order Arecales; family Arecaceae; genus Phoenix; species Phoenix dactylifera. Next base: position 11,586,877 of record NC_052408.1, on the reverse strand, counting down.
ACTTTTATCTACTCGAAGAGATTAAAACTTGTATGGCCACAGTGCCACACAGAAGAGGAAAATATTATTTTGTGGAAAAACTGTTCACGTAAGTATGAAAATCTCAGGCATGCATGCATGCATGCATGCTTGAGCTAAAAAACAGAAGAAAACTTCTGTACAAACCCCACCATGCATCTCCGGCTTCCCATGATTTTTTTTTTCTTTTGTTTTACATATACACTGTAGATTTCGTTCTCATTTTGCTTTCCATTCTACAACGAGGGAGTGAGGATGTTAAGGAGCGTCACTCTGGTGTTCACCAGACTTCTGAACACCCTCTCGCTCTTGCTCTCCAACACCTCGACGCACTCCTCCAACGCCTCCAACCTCTCCAATGCACCATCCTCCCACTCCCCCCAGTCCCTCTTCTTCAACGAGGAAGACGGCGACAGCGAAAGCTTCCTCAGCGGCGCCACCACCCAAGAATACGCCCTCGACGTCGACGCCACCGCGGCCGACGCGGCGGAGGAAACCGCCCCAATCCCCAAGAAAACAGCCGCCGAAGCCGTCGCCGTCGCCACCGCCACCTCCCTCATGATCCCCGCCATCTCCAGCTCCGCCGCCAACGCTGGCATCGGCGATCTGGACGCTTCCCGTATCGAGACCGCGAGCTTGGCGAGATCTCTCTCGATTCTTTTCTGGGACCGGAGGGCGGACGCGAGGCGGGCCTCGTCGCGGCGACGGATCGCGGTGTGGAGCTCGGACTGGGTTTGTCTGAGCGACATGAGGGCGGATCGGAAGGAGCCGTAGGAGTCGGCGAAGCGGAGGAAGTCGTCAAGAAGGCGGTCGGTCCAGGGGGCGGAGGGGGAGCGGCGGAGGGGGTCCTGGGCCTGGGGGATCTGGAGGAGGTCGTCAAGGGAGGCGTGGAGGAGGTCGATCCGGGCGAGGCCGGCTGAGATCCAGGTCGGGGAGCCGGACTCCGGAGCCGGCAGGGACAGCCAGGCACGGAGGGCACGGATCTCGTCCTCGAGCTCGGCGATGGCCGGGTGGGATCGGCACGGGAGGCTTGTGGACCGGACGTGGCAGGCCTTCTCCAGCGGCGCCCGGCCTTTGGGGCCGGGGCTGCTAGGGTTCAGCCCTGGGACTGGGAGGGACATAGAACGGCGGAAGCCGGCGACCATTTCTTCTGCTTTGTGCGATAGGTACGCTATGCTCTCTTATTTCTTCTTTTTGTTGCTATTCCCGGCTATTGTGGATGGGAGAAGAGGGGAGAGGGAGCGGGGTTATAAAAGGAGGAGAGGATGGTGGAAAAACAGCTGGCTGGCGCGCACGAGCGGGGGTTGGGGGGGGAGAGGAGACTCGATCCGAGAATCAAGACAGCTGGCTGGGGGCAACGCAAGGAGGGGCCTGAGCACCTGGTTTCCCCTCCGGGAGGAGGGGGGGACAACACGTGGGCCTAACACGTGGGGCCTGGACCGGGTTAAATGGTCCAGGTGCCGGTCTGGTCCGAGTCATATTTGGTGGGTGACTTTGGTTGGTCCGAGTCATGTCTTGACTGGAGTATTAGGTTGCTTAAGCTTAAAGTTTCAAACTACGCTCGAGTTAGGCGAGCGAGTCAAATTTTAAGCCTCTAAGCCTAAGAATGGGTCTTTTTCATTTACTACAAATGAAATTTCACAAGCCGGGTTATGGAGTCTGAGCTTAGCTTGCTCGTAGATTGACATGGAATGAGCGAAATGCATGGTTAAGAGCATGCGAGCATTTCTTGTATTGTCATGAAACCAACCATTGGTGAATGGTTCGAGATTAGTGGACGTGCCTGAGCCAATTGAATGAAAATAATATATACGAGATGGGATGGTTGGCTTGGATGAGCACGAAAACCGTTTGGTATTATCTTTTCTCCATCATGCTTCACAGCTCTCTCATCTTTGGTTGATGCATGAAGTAAACTTATGAGGGAGCCACAACGTTCGGGAAGAGATTGACTTTGGGAGGAGAAACAAGACAAGGCCAATAGATGCCATTCAACGCTTTGGTTGGTATCACAAGCCGCAGGTAAATCAAAAGAAGGTGATATTAACGCGTAAAAAAGCTAGGGTCACAGCAGCTCTCTCTCTTAGAGGTGACCGCGTAACCCATCTATGCCACCTTCTTCTTTAAATGCTGCTATACTATCTATACGCATCTAGATCCAGAGGTTCTCTATTCTCTTGTGTGCTAACCAATAACTAAGCAAGATCCAATTGAAACTCTGAGACGAACTAAAATATGGAGTGGTTTGCTTGCCAACCAGACATCACAGTTGGGTTGTGCTGTTGAGCCAACATAAACATATCTAGAATCTCTGAAATAGTGTGATTTGGAGTCATTTCTCTACTCACTGGGAGATTCCAAATGTCTCCTCACCACCCCTCATAGAGGTTGTGTTTCTGTCCAATCATGTGTCGATCCACGTTTGGGCTTCCGGTTTTTCGAAAAGGCGCTGCGGCCTCGTCAGGACTTCAAGAGCTAGAATCCAAAAGGAGAGGGATGGCGTGGGGTCCCGACGAGGCAGATTAGATTCATTGATTGGTGCAGCGGGGGCTGTTGGTTTGGGAAGGGTGGTTGAGCCCAATCCCGGGAATGCAAACCGGGCACTCCCATGGGTCTTAAAATCTGGTTTTCCTTGAGTTAGCAGAAACATTATTTTGTCTTTTAGGATGTAGGGAATTGTTGTTTAAGGAGATTAGATTTTTTGGATTGTCTCTTGTAAAGGAGTCTAGCTTGGGCAGAGTGGTTGAGCACATTTCCGGGATTGCAGACTAGGCACTGCCGTGGTCTTCAAATCTGGTTTTCCTGGAGCAGCAATATGCTTTTGTTTTTAGGAAGTGGGAACTATTTATTATTCGTGGAACTTGGATTTGGATTACCTGTAAGGAAGCTTAGTTTGGAGATTAGTTTATGATTTTCCTTGAGAAGAAAACAAAGTCGCATTTGAGAATTCCTCTATACAAAGTAGTTTTCTTTTTAGGTGAGTTTTGAGTATTAATCTCGTGATCCTTTCGCGCTCAAGGGCTTCTTCTCAAGTTCGTTTTAGAAATCATTTGTTGACACTGGTGAAAATATTTTGTGTTCCTTATATAGGACCTGCCAAGAATTGAAGACATGAATATCCTTTGTGAAACTATTTTCAGAATATAGGACTTTCTTACAGGACTTTTCACCAAGAATTGGTTGAAGCTTTGTATGTAGTTAGCACAGTGCCCGTACCAAAGGGAAAGAGGGCCAAAGCTGTTTCCGTTCCAAAATCCTGCTGTTATTGGCAAGGATCTGGAGCACAAAGGCCACTATATTGCACTGTTCTTTCTTTTCCTCGTTTAACCAAGAGATACGACCCCCTTCAACAACTCCTCGACTTAGTCCGCTTCCCTCCAGTGAAAATCCTTGACTTAGTCGGCTTCCCTCTTAGGGCTCATTTGGTTCGTGGAAAAAGAAGAAAAAAAAGTATGATCAATAAAAAAATAATGAGATGTCTCTTGTTTGGTTAAAATTTACAAAAAAGAGAGATGAAAAGTTGTATTCTCATGAGAATATGATTCTCACATTTCATGGAAAAAAATTTTCAATAAGAAACATGTGAATGTTACTTTTCAATGAGCCGAAAATCACTCTATTTTTATTTTTTTTCCAGAAAAATCCTTCAGCATTAAATATTCAATTTTTATTAAAGATATAATAGAAATTATACATAACTTTTTTTAGGAAAGTGGATAGTCAACCAAACATAAGCACTCTGAAAATCCGTCACTTTTTCATTGTCAACCAAAATGCTAAAAATATTTTTCTAAATATTTTTTTTCAGAAATCTGCTTTTCAGAAAATATATTTTCTGATCTTACGACTTTGTTGAATCATCTGAAACCAGACGGAAAACCAAAACCAGGATGCATGAGATCCTGGAAAATCTATTGGCTGCAAAATTCATTTTGACGATTCCACTTGCTACAAAATCCAACCCAAAGTTTCATAGCAACTACACGAAGCTGGCTTAAGTTGAATCTCGTCGCCAATTAACAGAACCAGGCAACAGGTTAAAGATAGGCCAGCTCAGGCTACGAAAAATGTTAGCCTGAGTGATCATGCGATGCAACAGACTGACTTTGGAATGGGTTAGGCTGGATCGGAACCTCACCCTTGTGTGCCAATGGCAGATTGACAATAATAGGTTGCATATTTTCAGGAATTTAGAACGAGATAATCACCAAAGTTAACACCAAGTAGCTAGCATATTTTCAGAATTTGAAATGGTATTAAATATAGGATTTCACAGGAAACATAATAGTCCATTGCACATGAAAAGGAGTCCAGACATAATATAGGTTTTCCAATCCACCACTTTTTAAGCATGTGAAATAACAAAAAAAAAAGAAAAAAAGATGAACAGCTTCATGTCCCAAATCAACTTTATTCACTAGCATTGCAGTCACACAGGCAACAAATGGGGACCCCTCTTAGCTGCCACCCTTGGGATGTCTAATGAGATGCCTGCAGAAAATAGGTGGATATTAGAGAATACTGACCTAACAAAGTGAGGGATTAGGATATCAAAAAACATAATAAAACTAGATGGGATACTGAGAATAGGTCATATCCAACAATAAACCTGACCATGCCCATTCTATTACCAGGATAAGACTATATTGAACATAAAAAAAAAAAAAATTCGTTCTTTTTTGTTTACATGTCCTAAGCATAATTAACAGCAACGACCATTCACCAGGATCCTCAGACCTTTTGTTACCTATCATCCATGCTCTATATATGCCAGGATATTTAGCTGTATCACTAAGTTCTATCTGGCACTCTGTACTAGTGTTTAGAGCATGCAGACCATTTAATTAATATGAGGTGCCAGATATTTTAACTTGCCAGCAGTGTAAGCACTTGGGTATGCAATATGCATGCAAAAATCAGAATGCTCACTTAAGTAAACTAGAGTCTTGCAAACCTAGGTTACTTTGCAGAAACATTTAAAGCACTTATTTGGCTCTCTGGAACTGGTTATTGTAAATCTTTCACTTGTATAAGAGTAAGCCATAGGGAACATTTTCTAATAAAAAATGAAAGAATTGGAAAGTTTCATGATCATCATCCATTTGGGAGGCAATCCAACATCAAGACTCCCAAAATCCTGCCGCTTCTATATGTCTAGAATCTAGAGGAACTGTATAGCTAGCTGTTCTTTAAACAGATGAAGACTGAAAATCAACTAACGTAAGTTGTCCCATGATACCAAGATGCATCATTGACCACAATCTACTAGCAGAACCTCGAAATAATGTGACTTCGACACTTTAAACTTTGGGTTTCTTGACCATCTTATACAATAGGACGTTTTGGAGCTTTTATGACACAATATAATATTTCTAGCTTCACACTGCCCTAACTAAGAAAAGATCATCTTTTGTTGCCTCTTGCCATTTCTACCAGAAATTCTCATATGACTAGATATAACTTCTTTGATGAATCTATGCATAACTTTACTTCATTGGTCTTATTTATTTTGTTTAGCTATAAGCAACTAACCCAACAGGTTGTATATGAATAAGTACATCCACACAGAGTGTTGCATTCAAAGTATTAAAATGTTGCCATGTCAAAGTTGTTGAACATTCCATGTTGAAAGTTCATTTTGGGCTTTGACAACTGTATTACAGAATTTTATTACCCAAGCAGCCTCCCTCTACATGAGATCATTAAAAAGTGGCTAACATACATGTTAATTAAGAAGTCATGGAAAACTCCCTTGAGAATATAGAGTTGGTAATAGTGCCAATTTATGTGCTCAACATTATAATTGCATACACACATATGATAAGTACACAAAATACTCATGACAATGCATTTACAAACTCCCAATCAGTAACAATGCATATCGTATATCCCCCCAGTAAAAAATACAAACTTCATAAATGTTCCAAAGTTTTACACACTCCATGTTTGTTTCAGCTTCAGCCAGATGAAGAGCATTCATACTTTCTGTGAAATTTTCTTCTCTTATATTACTCTGAGAAGTCAAAGGCCCACCATTGATGCGACTCATATTAGCTAAGTGATTATGTAGCAATGCTCCACATAATTCTTCTACTAAATACTTTAAATGCAACATTTTCTCATTTTTATTAGTAATTGGCCAAACATATTAGGTAGCTAATGGCTCAAAAACCACAAACTTATCCATGAAACTAGTTATAGCAATTTAGGAGCATCACAAGTTTCATAGTATTAGTTGCAATGAAATACCTCATGTCCATGGTCATGCCCATGAGAGTGGTCTTCATGTCCCTCCCAAGGATGACGCCAACCCTATAGAGATTGCATGAGACATAACTACTAATATTTGAGACAATTAAATGAAGAGGATTGAAGTGTTGAAAAAAAAAATCTTACCAAAACTACAGGACCATCTTGCTTAGCCCTGTATAGAATCCAAAACCTGCAAAAACAAAACAAGAACATTGGAGTTATCGTCACCAATATGTATTAAATTCTTTAGTATAATATGCTAGTTTCACCAATATCATTGGCATCCGCAAATCATCTACATATGAGTAATAAAAACTATCATGCTGTATCTCTTACACATATATATCATGGCCCACAATATAAAGAAACCTCCATTACTAGTAGAATATTGCCAGGAAACTTTGGAACTTCATCCATATCAAACACCATCATCATGGTGGCTACGGTATGAAGAGCTCTTTTTTTTATACGAAAAGCAATCTTCAAGTCACAAAAAGGTGATCCTCGATATTTTATACTCTATTACAGAAGTTTGCTCAAAATAGATATGCATAGCAGATTACTACTATAGTATTTGAATGAAACATGATTAAATAAAATGTTATAATACTTAATTAGTAAACTTAATCACTAGAATAAAACATAATACAGAATAATATAGAAGTAATGACAACTAATGTTGTTTGTTACCCAAGACCAAATGTGCCAATCTGTATTCTTATGTATCAGCCAATAACTGTGGGTCAAAAAAAAAAAGAAAAAAAGAGGGCATCTACCATACATCCAAACATAAAACAGTTGGCCTATAATGGGAAATAAGCTGAAACCGAATTAGAGGATTGTTTAGTTGAAAGGGAGTAAAAATGTTATTATTATGCATGGTCATCTAGCAATTGTACTGACACCAATTAGATTTTGGACATGTTTGGAGTTGTTCAATGAAAACATTATTTCTCCGAAAAACCTTTAATCGGAAACTCCTTCAAATCATTTCTTAATGCACCCTTCATGACTATATCTTTTACATTTGTCACAGCTAGCGTTCCTCAAAAATATGAAATTCTAACTCTATCGCTACTGGCACAACACATTCACATCAAAAAATACTCATCTTTTGTGTATGAATCTTATACTCATGGGATCTTAACATTAACCAACGTCCTAGTTCATATAGATTAGAAGATCTTATCAATTTAAATGTTGAATCGCAATATGGAAAAGACAAGAAGTCCAAGGAAATATGCATATAAAAGTAGAAATGATAACGACATTAGAAGCAAAAACGTTGCAATGCGCCAAGACAACTAGCCCGCATAGGGTAAAAGGTTTGGATTAGAAGAAAGCTGTAGTGAAATCATAACCATAACCATCGAGTCAAGTCCCAACTAAGTAAGTTGGGCTTTACAAATCCTCATTTGCCAATTATTCCTATTAGAGATATAAATGTTACTTCAAACTATTCTTAATCCTCTTACTCACCTTTCAACCATACTACTAGAGGTTTTTCCCACCTCCTCCTCCATCACTCAACAAAGGTTTAGGCGACCCTCCTTACTGAAGCCCTGTCAGACCTTCACGATACATGCCCTTACCATCTTAATTAAAATCAACACAACCTTTCGACAGCAAAATCAAACAACAAATAAATGTCACTATGCCTATGAAGTCACACACAAGCAACCGAGATTCCATGAGAATCCTATCCGGCTGCCAAATGGTCCTTATCACGGATTCTAGTCATAACACGCAGACGGATGGCACTAAGCCGTGTCCAGGGCTAAATCCAGTTTTAGATTGTTAAGAGTATGGTTTCAAATTAGCCTAACCGACAGGCATCAAATCCATTTAGCCCCTCAAAAGACAAAAATTTAAGAAGAAAGGTTGTCGCAGCTTTCGATTAGATTGAATTCAGCGAAATAGCATAAAATTTTTCCCAAAAACATCAACTAATCTCTTGCTTGTAACGATCCGAATTGTTAATTGATGAGAGAGGAAAAGAAAACATGTCAGCATGGATAAGGATTGGAGGAAGAGGGCTTAGGGTTGAGGGTTGAAGCCAGTTACCACATGACGGCGCACAAGCCCTTGCCGGTGAGGGCATGCCAGCGCTTGGGGCGGTGGATGGTGTACCCCTTGTACGTCGTGCCTCCTCCATGCCCTCCGCCGCCGCCCATCTCTCTTCCTTTCGGTCGCTCTCTTAGTCTCGCCTCCGACGTCTCGATCTGTTCTCGTTACCTGGCTAGTCCGCCAGAAGCGTGGACAGGAGAGACGGGCAACCACGGAAGTCTCTAGACCCTTTCCTAAGCATCACTGATCAGGGTCTTGTGGTCGTTCGATCTCGAAGGAACCAATGTTTCGATGAATCTAAATTGATATCCCCAACCTAGGTTTCAATGGACCCAACACACTGTTTTAGGGCTATAATGTCAGCTCAAAAGGTTTAGGAGGAGAGCCATGACATTCTACGCATTAGTAACCAATGTTTCCAAACATAGGTCCCTTTCGAATTTGTAGGTAATCCTGACACTTTTTATTAATTTTAAATTTTTACTTATTTTATAATTTATATGAAAATATAATAATAATATTAAATATTGATGATATCATATTTTTATTTACAATTAAGAATGTGAAACTCATGATTTATTGCAAAATAATGGTTTCATAAATATTTTAATATTAATGACTTGTTTAGAAATCGAAAACTTCATATTTATGAAATTTATATTTTTAATATGAAAATAAAAATTTTATGATTGCTCTACCGTTAGAGGTTTAATTGTGGACTATGAATTCTTTATAGCCTTTTATTAATTTATTTATGTATGATTAAGAAAATATGATTTTAAAAAATATGACTTAAGAAAATATATTTTAAGAACTATGATAAAAGGCTCTCAGTTAGTTATGTATAGTTTCTAAAAGTTGAGTAGATCGACATCTAGAGCTAGTTCCATACGATCTTACCAGCGGTGCAATCGTAAATAGCCATCATGAAGAGATGGATAACCATCAAATAAGACGATCCACAAAAGAATGCATTATCATACATGGTGCATGTTGTTTGATGCCCATCCATCTCCTAATGGAGGCCATCCAAAGATGCACAATACTTTGCGACGCGTGGGCTACATGCAGAGGATCCTAATTGGTTTCTGTTTTCTCTAAAGAAAACTTTGTAACTTCTAAAAAATATTTTTTATTTGTAAATAATTATTTGGATAATAATTAGATTTGGATGTTATAGTAGTCATTATATGAACCACCTAACATTTGCTTAAAGTATCATTGCTTGCCGCTTGGACATGGGGTACACAAATATAGAATAGCAAGATAGGTGTGAAAAAAAAAAAAAAGGATTAGCCTCTTATAATCTCAAAAAAAATCATTGTACCGATATAAAAATTTTCAAATCACATAAACTATGATAAATAATCATCACTATTTTGGAATCACTACAAAAATTTAGAATTTTGCCGACAAAAAATTTGGTCATAAAATTTTCTACTTTCATCATTAGAAGATTTTAGTAACCAAAAATATTTCGTTACTAGGCGGTCGCTAAAGACCTCATGGCTAAAAGTTTTAGTGATAAAAATATAAAGTCATCAAAGAAATAATTATATTTAGTGACAAAATAAATGTTAAAGGCAAATGTTAGTGGCGATTTTGTTTATAGCAAAAGATTGAAAAAGGTATATACTAGAAAACTCACGATTATTTTTTTCATATTGTAATTAATAATAATGGTATATAATATAAAATACTTTTTAATACTTTATACTATACTTTATATAAGTAATTTTAATATTTTATATATTTTTAAAAAAGGGGGGTTGATGGGCCATGAAAAGCTGAATCTGTATTGGCCCAAGAAAATCTTTAACGGTCCAACAACGCTTCCCGCGCCCTAGTGGGCCACTTCGCTATTGCTTGACAGACACGTCATCATCACACAAACGGTCACCTTCTCACCTCTGTGCACTCGAGCCCCACTTCCTATCGGAAGGGCACAGCTTAGCTGGTTTTTTTTTGGCTTAAAACGAGGTGCTTCATACAGTACGTATACGAATACACCCAATAAAGTCAAAATAGAAAAGCTCACGGAGTGTCAATAGCAATTCTCCCTCCCCAGACCAAAGGATATACTCTGAGTGATAGGCCGTGTAGGCAGCCACCCAGTCAGCCGCCCCGTTGGCTTCTCTGAATACATGCTTGGCTTGGAAGGCCCCTCCATCTCTCATCATCATCCCTATGCTCGGATCAGGGGGTGGTTCGTGCTCTCGCCCCTCGACCCCCTCTGAATCCATCCGATGATTGTGGCCGAGTCGCCCTCCAAGATGATCGAACGAGCCTGCAGCACCACCCACGCATGTGAAGGCCCACCCAGGCTGCTCGCAACTCTGCCCCTGGAACCGATATGTCAAACAGCTGGCAACCACCTGCCGCCACCACCCTGGAGTGCGGATTCCGAATCACAAAACCTGCACCACCCCATATACCGCCATTCAGCACCGACTCATCGAAGTCGACCTTGAGGAAGCTCGGAGGTGGGGGCTTCCGAGTGAAAAATACCGTTTGGGAAGCTGCCGAAGCAGAGGGGAAGCTCCAGGTGTCTCAAGCTATTAAAGGTCTATCTGAAGGGTGGGTGGGCCCGATCTCCGTAGCGTGTGCCCGAGTAAACTCCGCAACAAATCTCGGTGACACCCTACGCTCACCGAATATACGAGCGTTCTTTACCAGCCAGATCTGATGTACCGTGCAAGTTGCTCTAATAACCTTCTGATAAGTCCGTAAACTGGCCAGCTACTGTCTCATCACCGTAGAAACTATGTCCTCACACTCCAAGCCTCCTACGGGAACCCTTAAAACAGCTAAGTTGCTTAGGTACCTTAAAAAAAAAGGAAAGAGATGACCTCATCGGATCACTCTCGGCCCGACTCCCCCACCCCGCCCCCTTTTCTGCTGCCGTTCTCCCGATTTTTACGCTCAGCGCGAATGACCCGATCCGACTCATTCAAAATGGCTCCAAGCCCAGTGGGCCACCGCTACGCATCAAGAAAATCCTTTTTTTTTTGGTAAAAGAAAATCTTTAGTTACCGTTACAACTCCTCACCCCCACTTTCCACACCCTCACCCTGTCGTCTATCGAATCTCCCGATTTTTACGCTCACCGCGAATGACCCGATCCGACTCATTCAAAGAAAGGAATGGCTCCAAGCCCAGTGGGCACCAGCTACGCATCAAGAAAATCCTTCTTTTTTTTTCGGTAAAAGAAAATGTTTAGTTACCGTTACAACTCGTCACCTCCCACTTTCCACATCCCCACCCCCCCGTCTCCTGTTCTCCTCTAAGATGCCTCCCGAGAGCAAATCTCCCATCGACAAGCTAATGGGTGCGGGCGCCTCCATGTTTCGCCGGGGATTCAACTCCTCCAAATGGTACGACCACCATCTCCTCCTCCTCTTCTTGTTCTTGTCATCAGCTCTTGTTTGGCTTTAGTTTTCTATGGAGATGATCTCTTTCTAACGATATGCAATGGCAGCAAGACGGAGGCGAAGCTGGCGATGGCGAGGATAAAGCTGCTGAGGAACAAGAGGGAGGTGCAGGTAAGGCAGATGAGGCGCGACATCGCCATGCTTCTCCAGTCCCGCCAGGAGGACACCGCCAGGATCCGGGTATTTTCCTCATTTTCCTTCCTGAGCTCCTGCTTCTCCAGTTTAGAGTTGGCATCGTGCTCTGTTATTTTCTCATGTTCTCTTGTTACATTTGCTTCGGTTTCCTATATATGTAGAGAAAAGACAAATCTTGCTTTGATCAGGTCTGGGATCTAGTCTTCAGTTCAATGGACTTTGTGCTAGGTCTGTGATTTTTTGGTTACGGGAAGTTTAGTTTGCTCTATTGAGGTATCCGATGGCCAGTTAAACGGCCCATGGATGGGATTAAGGTCGAACCGCTCCTCATGCGAACTTTCCTATTTAGAATTCTGTTATCGTTAGCCAGACACCAGAAAACGCTCAACTTTGGGGGATGCGAACAAACCCGGAGATACTTAGCAAAAGCAAGTGACACCATTAATTTATGCTTCGTGATTACAGTGACTTCCTTAATCCTTCACAAGACTCATTGACTGGTTTGAACTTTTCCCCTGTTGCACTCACTAGGTTGTACCAGATTATCCCGTGCTCACTGGGGAGAGAACACGCTACTGTTAAGGACACTAAAACAATAACGGCCACCTCCTCTGAGAAAGATTCTTTGAATTGTCTTTCTCCTTCTCCTCACCTCTTTCTCCTTGAGAATTGTCACATCTGAAGAGGGGTCCAAGGTGAAGCTAGGCTTCCTTTGACAGCTCTCCACAACATTGGAATTTCAGCCTCTTCGAGATTGAGTACTTAACATATGAAATCTTCCACAGCTACCTGTATGCTGCCAAGGATACTATAAGGTTCATCTTGCAATCAATCAATCTTGATTTGCTGAAAACAAAGTTATCCTTTTTTCTCTTGTCGACCTCTTCTATAAAGTCAAACTAGCCACAAAAAAAAAGCTTGAAACACCTTCATGTTCCAAAAATGAATAGGCCTAACCTTCTTCTTTCTCATCTGGACCATGGCATATCAAGGCCTACCATCCCTGTATCAAGCATTGTATTGTACCGGCCGATGATGAATACAGTTCCAATTCTCAATACTTGAATTCTTGGTACCATAATATTTGCAATAGGCAGGCTACTTTAAGTAACTTAATAGAAGGTACACCTAAATCCTGGAGACGCAATTATACTTTATCCATCTCCCAAAGCTTATAGAAAGGTTGCCTCTCTGTCCATCAGCAAATTCCTTGGATTTTGAGAATTAGCTGATCTACATGCCAGTACATTTTAAAACATGTAATCAAACACAAAAATTATCTTACAAATGGACTAACAGAGCTACAGAAAGAGTAAGAACTACTACTCATTTAGCTTGATATGGTCAATCTGAAATGAAATAATTTTGTAGGTAGAACATGTGATTAGAGAACAAAACGTTATGGCGGCCAATGAGATCATTGAACTTTTCTGTGAGCTGATTGTGGGGCGCCTTCCAATCATTGCAAAACAGAGGTTAGTTTATTTTCTGCTCATTGCTTTTCAAACTTTATACAAGTCAATGCTGATTTTGGCCTTCCATTTGTCAGGGATTGTCCCACAGATTTAAAAGAAGGTATTTCTAGTTTGATATATGCTGCTCCGAGGTGCTCGGAAATCCCAGAACTTAGCCGAATTCGTGATATCTTTGAAAAGAAGTATGGAAAGGATTTTGTATCTGCAGCAACAGATCTACGACCTAACTCTGGTGTGAATTGTATGGTAATTATTCTATTAGCTATTCCAACAGCCAATGGTGCTATGATATTGTTCAATCCTCCCAGATGTTTCTTTTTCCTTTTACAGCAGATACTATCACAGGGCTAACTTGAAGCCTGGAACATGAAATGCTCGATTTTTGACACTTCACAAAATGCTTTTCCTAATTACCATTTTTCAGCTTGCAACCTGGCTAATAGATGCAACACTATCTAGGGCTAATGCATTGTTTCCTTGACTAATAGATGCTATTATATTTTATAGCACTATCAGAGCCTGGAACATCCACTGCTTCTTCTGTCAGATAAACTGACATAGCTAGTTCTTTTCTAACTGCGAAGTCCTACATAACAGTATTTGCATTTACAACTACATCATGCTTAAGTAAGTTAAGTTCTCTTCCTGCAGCTGATCGAGAAACTCTCTGTTAGAAAACCTACTGGTGAAGTAAAGCTGAAAATCATGAAGGAAATAGCAAAGGAATATCAGATCAAATGGGACGCAACAGAATCTGAGACTGAACTTCTCAAGCCCCCAGAAGAACTTCTAGTATGATTGCAAAGCTCTCTATCCATCTCCCTAACCATGCATGCACACACCTGCGCATATGCATGTCTATGTTGGGTGTGTGTGCGGCATGCAATTGATCACTTTTGCATTTAACTTGTGTGTACACGGCAATCTCTTATGGCAAATTTTACAGGAAGGGCCTCGCTTGTTTGTTAGTGCCTCCAGCATCCCTGCGAAGCCTACTCATCCACCAAGCAATGTGCAACTGAATAAGCCTACTCATCCACCAAGCAATGTGCAGCTGAATAAGCCTACTCTCAGGTTTCCCTCTCTTCTTTTTCTTTTTTTAGTTGGCAACCTGACTGGTTCTCAAGAAGCTCGCCACTTGCAAAATTTCCTGTTGTTTCTGACATCAGATCTAACAATTGCAGGGAGGGTTCTAGTATGCAGTTCAAGGATACAGCTTCAGCTGCTCGAGCAGCTGCAGAGTCTGCAGAGAAAGCTGTTTCTGCTGCACAAGTTGCAGCATACCTTGCCAAACGGAACTCTCATCCATCTGATCATAAAGCAGTTACTATTGACACCAATGCAGATGGAGTGCAAACAAGATCTTTAGATTCTTCTGCTCAATCCTCTGTGACAAATGATTCTTCAGTCAATGAGTTCAATTCAAGGAGCATGAATATTACCAATTGGGATGATAAAAAGATTCCTAGAAGGAACAGTTGCACTGTGCGGAAGGTGAATTCAGATATAAGGTTTGATGACTCAGATGGATTAGAATCAGAAATTGATGAAGAAATAGACTTGGAAACATCAACAGAAACTCACCCTCCTCCTAATCGCCCTCCTCCTACACTGCGTCGGCATAGCGATCACTTTGAAGAAAAAAATCCTGCTGATGATAAATCAAATACAGGCACGGTCAACTCTATTTTTCGAGTTCATCCAAAGTTGCCCGACTATGAAGAACTTGCTGCTCGCTTCGAAGCACTCAAGCAGCGCAGGTCTTGAATATATGTAGTTGAAGTAAAGCCTCTAAAGTTGCATTAGATGTATCTACATTTATATTTCTGAGGCACTCAATAAACAATTCTTGAGTACATTTGATTAAAAGCAAAGTCTATAGTGGTGCCATTTGCATCTCTATTTACATATTTTGTTATGTAAGTTTTGGTCGGGAACATACTTATGAATGAATTCATTGGTGGTTAATGAGTTTTAAGATGGTTAAGTTTGAACTCGTTCTTATTTGTATCATTCATTGTTTTTGTTATGCAATATGACATAAAATGCT
This sequence comes from Phoenix dactylifera, assembly GCF_009389715.1. Lineage (NCBI taxonomy): Eukaryota > Viridiplantae > Streptophyta > Magnoliopsida > Arecales > Arecaceae > Phoenix > Phoenix dactylifera. The sequence continues at coordinate 11,571,449 of NC_052408.1, read as the reverse complement.
ATATATACATTTATAGAAAAGATATGAAATGCTAAAAACATATGATAAGTATGCACGAGTGTCTTAAGTTTTTAACTGCCTAACTTAGAAAATAAATGATGATGCTGATGAATTCGAATTTCTATCTGTTGTTCTGCCATTAAAATTTTATCATAACAGCTCGTGATCATATTATTGTCATCAAGCCCTATATAAATGTTCTCTTCTTCCTTCAAAAGCCTTTGTCATATTTACATTTCCACAATTTTATGTGATCAAGGCATAAGATCCAAATATTCTTTTATTCAACAACTCATCAATATACATAAGTGAAGGATGACACTACTTTTCCTCCAGCAAAACTAAAGATTACACCTTTAGGCCCATGATTGATAAATAACACCTACGATACATTTTATAAGCCATATAAAATACTCAAATCAAAGTACAGTATTTTTCTTACCCAACAGTATTCCGAATTTAATCAGTTCCGCTGATAAATTCCCAAATTATGGCCAACAGATATTGAAGGGTCTCTCTTCTCTATCCACGGCTCTACGCTCATAGCTCCATGCTCTGCTCAGAGCTAGAGAGAGCACTAAGGGGTCGACAATGACTTAGAGGTTGACAAGGTGCAGAATATCACCAGAGATTGGCGTTTCCCTCTCCCGTGCTTCTTCTCCGCCGCCAACACCCGCCGGCCGACCAGCTCCTCTGCCGGCGGCAGTCGAGGAGCAGGTCAGGGCTCGTGGACTGATTCCGCATAGACATTCTATGTGGATCGACGAGCTCCCCGAATCCTCCTACGGTTCGCGTCTCTCCCCCGAGTCCCTCATCTCTCTCCGTCTCGAGCTCCCCGAATCCTCCTACGGTTCGCGTCTCTCCCCCGAGTCCCTCATCTCTCTCCGTCTCGAGCTCCAAGTCTCTTCTCCCATGGCGGCGGCCGCAACGGCGGCCCCTCGTGGCCGGCAACCGCAGGGCCGGGGGGTCGACGACGAGAACCTGGTCTTCGAGACGAGCCCCGGGGTGGAGGCCATCACGAGCTTCGACCAGACGGAGATCCGCGGGGTGGGGGATCTACGCTTATGGCTTTGAGAAACCCTCCGCCGGTCAGCAGCGGGCCGTGATTCCTATCATCCAGGGCCGCGACGTCATCGCCCAGGCACAGTCAGCATAGAATATCTATGCGGAAACAGTCAGCATAGAAGGAAAGATGTCGATCGGAACCGTCCGGACAGCCTGTCTATGCGGACATGATCCAAATAGGACATTCTATGCTTAACCTATTCGCATAGACCGTTTATGCGCACGCAGCCACACTATGTGGAAACTGTCCGCATAGAACAGTCTATGCGGAGACCTCCGTATAGGACATTCTATGCGGACCTGTCCGCATAGATATTTATGAGAATCGTTTATACGGAAACCTCCGTATAGGACATTCTATGCGGAATCTGTACGGATAGAATTCTATGCGGCAACAGTCCTCATAGATATTCTATGCGGCCACGGCCGCATAGAACGGTTTATGCGTCCAGGTTCGGCATAGAATATATATGCCCTTTCCGCATAGACGTTCTATGCGACCGTTTCCATATAGTGTTATGTCGCATATATATGTTATGTGGACAGTTCCGGATATCATATTTTATGCGTCTTTGTCGCATATAATATTCGACGCGGGCATCACCGCATAGACTACGTATGCGGACCGATTCCGCATAATAATTGTCCAGAATTATGCAGCTGTTTCCGCATAATGACTAGCTAGAACCATGCGGACTATTTCCGCATAATAACTTTACTAGAACTATGCGGCCTATGTCCGCATAATAACTTCTAGAACTATGCGGATTGTTTCTGCATAATAACCAGCTAGAACTGTGGGGATTGTTTCCGCATATACGCTTTATGCGGACCGCCCACCTCCCTAGGTCTACTAGTCGGCGCTCGATCAAGATCAGATGGTTTACGTTTAGGATAGGCCCCAAGGTCCGCAAGATGGCTTCTCCTCGCCGCCTCCACCAACGCCGAGCCCTTCATTCGCCGCTCCACCGCTCCGCGGAGCCCCGAGGACGCCTCGATACCTCTCTCCGCCGTCGATCTCCCTCCGAAGGTAAAGCTAGGCTACCGTTCAGGATTTGGGGAGGGGGTGCACGGCAAGGACCCGAGGTCGAGGAGGAGAACACGAAGGAGAAAAGAAGAATGGAATCCTGTGTTTTCGTTAGTCCTTTATGATGTCTTTCCATTTCCCTGTGTTCAATGACCAAGCGGCAAATAGCTTGAGAAGCGAGAAAGCGAAACACCAAGAATATATCTGAACATGTTCTCAGCTGTCATGACACGGAAAAATTGCAAAACATGAATCCCTAAGGGCATGACTTCATTTAGCCAACAAAGTTAACAATATACAATTTGTTCTAATCTAATTTTTTTCTTTTTGTAAACTAAAGATGGTCCCATCATTCATCCCAAGCTACAGGTAGAACAATGAGAAAAGTCTTAAATTTTTTGAACAATGAGATTAAGAACTAACATTGGATTGGTTCACTAGAAGGTCAGAAAAGCAACCAAATTTAGTAAGAAATATGCAGAAATTAGAAGGCGAATCAAGTAGGCCTCAGGTATGATGTTGAAGAAGGTTAGCAAGGATTATTTAGTGACTTGAGAAGCCTAGGAAAATGAACTCATCAGGTTAATATTTATATTGTGGAGAATTGCAGGAATTCTCTAAATTCTACACGTATATATGAATTTTCATTTCTGCGCTCTTGACTTCAGATTATTTAAGGAGCCCTAAGTACAGTACATGTGGCCTAGACCGTATAAGTGAAAGTATAAGCAAGTCAAGAATGGCTCAAGATAAGAATTGAGTCAAGGAACAAGTGAGAAAAAAAAGGAAATACTCAAGAAAATAAATGGATTAAATTGACCTGAATGGAGATTTCAACTCACGACCTTTGGCTCTAATACCATGTTAAACTTACCACTAGACATCAAAAGCTTAAGCTGTACATGTATGAGTTATTGGAAGTTGGAAATTGATGAGAGGTGTGAACCCAAGTAGACAGGCATATAGACATTACCGATGGCAGACACTAAGCTGCTCTAGTAGTCTTCTCCTTGTATATCCATTATCTGTCTCATTTTTCAGAAATTGGTCAATTTGAAGCTAAACCTTTTCTGTCACTTCAAAGACAGAAAAGTGTCTCTTTTCTTATTTTTCCAGTGGCAATACACCAAATTTCCAGGAAGAGGATTATGAATCTTCTCCTCTACCATCAAATCCTAAGTCATATTATGCCTAGCATATGAGAGAAGCAGATAGCAGACAATCTGATACCAGTCAATTCAAAACTGTTCAATATGCATGCTTTCCTACCGGTCTCTCTTGTCATCTCTTTCTTTATCCAAGTAGTCTTATGACACCAATTTTCATGGGTGGGTCTGTTTGATGCCATCAACAGATTTACAGCACCATAAATAATGAAAGCTTTTTTGCCCACACTAAATCTTTTCAAACTCCTCATTATAAATCCTTTCATGTCTCCCTATTGTATGATCCAATTGGATCGACCCATTATGGTGTTGTAATGCCAAGACATCATAAAAGTTGGTCCACAGTTTAGTTTAGTTTTTGTTTTTTCTTCTTTTTTTTTTTCTTTTTTTTTTTTGAAAAAATATGGCAGGCAATGCCTCCATCAGGGTTCAAGCACTGGGACCTCTGTTCAGTGCATGCTCTGAGAAGGGTCCAACCAGCGGTTTCAAGTTGTCTTGGCCGGTGTCTAGTTGTCCCATATCTTCAAAATATTTTAGACAAGAAACTCGGGAACACGTCTCGATCAGTAGGCCTATGGTTCACACCCTCGGCCAACAAAGAAAGTCCGCTTATCTTCTCTTTTCTAACTTTGTTGGCTACATTCATACCCACCGTGTGTGAGCCGCCGGCCCGCCGTTGTACAAAAAAGAAAAGAAAAGAAAAGAAAAGCCTGAACTAGTATTATTAGTCTACCCTCGTGTTTTTTCTGTAATTATTTTTCAACCAATTCTGGCATTTCTCAGCTAGAAAGGGTAGAAGATAGGAGCTCAGATGATATCCTTGATGCATTTATCAATATATTTAGTGGTCATTCCTCGGGAAGTTGATCATAAAAACTAGAACACCGAGTCCATCTTAGATCCAAAGTATTGATAACTCGAAACTTACGAACATGTGACATTATCATCATGATTAATTCACTTGTTAGATCTATAATCTGAGAATCATAAGAGCATTACACATTGTACAGATCTTATTTCGACTATTACCATAATACAAAAACTTGCGAGTCATATGGCAGCCATTTGAAGGTGCACTCAAACTATTTTCTTCAATCACAAGGAGCTTGCGATAAGTTTTGTTATCCAAGACAAGAGATTCTTCATCTTTTAAAGCCTTTAGAAGCAAGATGGGAGTCATAAAATCCGAATAGTCTTAACCCAGATGGTTGGCACCATCTCTCTCCCTCTCTAGTGGACTGGAATAGGATCCTAATTCTCGGGCCCACTACACACCACATTTCTCAGAAAGAATGAGGAAAAAGAGTTACATTCATGGCCTACTAAGCAAATGAAACAACGGAAATAAGGGACAAAGCCACATGAGGTGGCCCTTCACATAGTTCTCGTCAACAACAAGATCTATACAGCCATGCATCAATGTCTTGCTAGTTATTGCATCAAAAACAAAAAAAAATGCAAGTTGAAAATGCGACCGACAAGTTACTTGTGAAGTGTGAAAAATTTTTAGGGCAAGAAGGAATTGTTAGCTTTTGTCACTACTAGGGGAATCTTATCATCTTCTGACCTCTCCACCAGATTAAAACAGAGCCAGCATTATTGTGGTTCTTTTTTTGTGCTGTCCTGCCCATTTCATGAACCTGACCAAAGCCTGAACGTGGAACCCTTGGTTGTTTTCTTGTTGAACCGGCACACGATTTGCTTGCTATAAAACGACGTTGACCGTCAAAATTTAGGATGGCAGTCAAAAGGACCAGGCGTTGAAGTTACCCTTATACTCTTGAGTACGTTGACCGTCAACCGACGAGCTCTTCTCTATTTGTATGGGGTTGGCTATGTGAACTAAGAGATGGTAACCAACAAGTTTAAGATTGTAATATTTTATACTGGCACTTTACTGGATATTAAGTCTCTAGATTAATGTCATCAGAATTCAAAACAAAGGTACGACAAGATTACCATGAACACCTGAAAAGCTGATTCATCGGCAGTAAGTTTTACTTTAATGGTCACGCTGTCAAGTTTATGCAATCAGTAAATCTGGTGGACAAAATAGGTGACAAAAACTACTGATGTCACCAATGATTAGTTTACATAATTTAACGAAGCTATTCGATGACATGATATAGTGAATCATTTCAACTTAGTTTATCTATAATTTAACCACCACCTTGGTTCTTGATGTATATATCCTTTTATTGCTCTCATATAATTCATGATGTCGGGTGAAGAACACACCGAGAGACATGATGCATGCATGATGTGCTTTTTTTGGTGGCACGCTTGCGTCGTAGCATTATTCTTTCAAAATTCAAACACTTGTACTCGAGTGCAACAAACATAGAACGCCAAAGCCCATAGTGATTGATTGCAGCTTTCATCTGTAGCTGGGAGACGTTGCCTTTCTTTCTCATCTTGTGAACCGATTCTACCATCCCCAGTCGAGCCACAAGAGAATGTAAAGTTATAGCCATATAAAATGAAAAAAAAATGCCTCAGTACCCATCTCTGTCCCCACTATCTACCAATGAAAACAGTGGGATCCTACAAGATTCTAGTGGCTTAGCAGCCAGAGGAAAAGAAATAAGCAAAAATGATTACCGTAGTAGCTGGGAGCGAAATAGAAGCAGCCTAAACCGTGAAAGCAAAGTTATGCACGTGAGGCAATACAAGCATGATGGAATGCTGCATGCGAAGGTCTAGTAGCTGAAAGCATCGCTAGGTTACGCTCTGACGTGAATAGCATGAGGCACGTGGAATCCTGTGTGTATCTATGCAAAGACCATATTGTAGGGCTAAATACTTCTCTCGATGATGGATAGATAGCTAATTAAATCTTGTGGTGCCATTGGAAGATGCAAAGTAGTACGGATCCAAAGCTGGAGTCAGATCGAGAAGAATGGTCCAGAGGCTGAAGGCAACTTGCGCCTGATAAAGCCATAAATGACTGAAGGAGCCGCGCCCACAGTGCCACTCGCCTAACAAGCCCTCCAGGCCCACCCGTTCCCTTGGCTGATGGTTTATGGCTTTATATTAGTACGGTGCCGCTTTCTTGAGAGAGCGGCATAGTTTGGAGGGTACTCTGAATGGTTTGACAAACAAATGGTTTAGTTTGCCTTGGTGAGGAAGAACTACTTAGGTGGCTGAGAAAAGAGAAGTGCTTGCTTCCATCACCATGGAGGTACTGCTTACAAGGTTGAGGTCATGGTAGTATTTCCTCTCCAATCTTAGCTTGTGAGCTAGTCAACTTATTGTCTTATTGTCGCAATTATTTGACAAGTGAGGGAACTTTGGCCTTAATGCAGGCCAATTTCAGAGAAAAAACTATATACTTAGATTACAATGTATGTCGGACTACAAGCGGATTCTATTGGCCTGGTTTCGACCCAGAATTAATCCACTTCAATCAAAATTGAAGTTACTTTTATTAGGATTCAGAACAAAAAATATGACTCACTTTCAAATATGGATTCGGTCTGGTCATTGAGTTTCCAGTTTAAATCCGAGTTGATCCAAAACCAGTATGCTACATATTTCCTATTTCTCTTTGAATGTAAGAAATCAATTATTCTGTAATAAAATCAATGTAGTTAGCCATTATTTTTTTATTATATTTGTTTGTAGTTATCAATCAACTTTTATATATAATAGATCGTTGATAATGTGTATATGTTGCTTGCTATTATTTCATTGCATGATATGTTTGTGATATAATTAGACAATCAATTTACACATATTTACTATGGTGTGTCTTTGAATTATTTTTACTTGATAGAATTAATGCACCTATATATTGGATCAAACCCAAGTGTAGTTGGATAAAGTTTGGGTTCAGATGCCTTGCACTTCTGCCGACAGGGTTTGATTCGGAAGGGCATTGGCTCTCGCTTCGATCCATATATATAAAATCCTGGTTCCATGACCAGTGGCTCGGTTTGCCTGGGGGCTAGACTGTGGGCCAAATAGGGATGGAATAAGCTTTAAGATAGATGAATGGGGAATAGCCCCTCCTAGCCTCCACAAGAGAGAGAGAGAGAGAGAGAGAGAGAGAGAGAGAGAGAGATAAAGGCAGGAAGATCCATCCATACTTAATTACTTAGTCAACATACTTAAGGATGCACCACTCATGATCAGCTGAACCCATAGGCCTCTAGTTGATAAGCAAATAGGTGTGACCATTGGAACAGCCCCAAGTATCACAAGTTTGAGTTCAATTTTTGTAAGTCGATTCAAATACAGACCGGATTTACTGTGTGCCCATGCCTGAAGTAAAGAGTGCAATTTTACTTGCAATAACGTGAATCACGAGGAGCATGCAATAATTTTGCTTTCCAAAGAGAAAAAAGGGTAATACATGCATGGTCTAAGCCAGAAAAAAAAAAAAAAGCAACAAAAAAAGGGACAAGATCACATGAAGGTGGCCCTTCAATATATAGCTCTCCTTCTGGACATCGATATCTCGTAACACTGCGACCGACATGCCACTTGCATGAAGGGACTACGTACCTAGATAATATCACTATCAATCTGAATCTTATCATGTCTCACCTCATGAGTAGTTCTGTGCTCCATCTACCGAACTAAAGGGGACCAAAGCCCAAATTAAACGTGCATGCAACCCCTAGGGCTGTTTTCTTCTCCAACCAGCACATGGTTTTCTCCCTGTCAAACCCATAAGGGATAAGTTCCAGTAAGGGATAAGCACTAGTTGCCATATGAACTGCCTTCCTTTGCCTCTGTATATAACTCACCACCTTCCTTGCCTTGCAGTCTAACACAATCAAATCCTCTAAAATCTATTATCCTACTTCTTGTGTCCCAGAGGCCAGGTTCCCACTAAGCCCTATAACCAGCTATGCTCAACACCAAGAAACTTGTGCGCATGGTGCGAAGGTGGCAGAGGCTGGCTGCCTCGGGAAGGAGAAGGATCACGCCGGCGGGAGCTGATGGTGCTGCTGCATCGGAGACGAGCAATTCATCGGTTGCGAGTAGAGGCCATGTCTTCGTGTACACCGCCGACGGGAAGCGCTTCATGGTCCCCCTCACGTATCTAAACAGCAGCATCTTTCGAGAGCTCTTCAGAATGTCGGAAGAAGAGTTTGGATTGCCAAGCAATGGACCGATCACATTGCCTTGTGACGCTGCCAGCATGGAGTATATCGTCTCCTTGCTTCAGAGCCGGGTTTCTACAGATGTGGAGAGGGCTGTGGTTGCTTCCATTGCTAAGAGCCGGTGCACAACATCCTCTCTGCTTCCACGAGGAGACAACCAGCAGCAGCTGATCCTCTATGGCTTCTAGCGTCGTTCTGAAAGTCCCTTTTCCAAGCATAATTGTAAATATAATTTTCATTCAATGAAAAATAATTTAACTTTCTAAAGCAGAGCTTTAGAAAAATATGCTAGACCTAAAAATTTATTACAACTACAATATCTGTGAACCAAAACGATCTCATTTTATAATAGATAACAAAACTGTTCCAATTACAAAATATTAATTCCAACTAGTATCAGTGATGCTCTATCTAATCATCTCTTCCATCTGTGATAAAATCTTTGAGTTCGAATTGAACTCGGATTGGTTTTGGAGAGTTGCTGTTTCCGCCAAAATCGGGGAAGAAGGAGACTCCCAGCCCACGAGCCCAAAAATATAAGTAAATTGGCATATAAGTATGTGAGCATAAGGCTTTCCTGTTCGTAATCCAGGTCCTATGGGTGCCATACGGCTTTCTGAAGGCATATGCAAAGAATAGTTATGCTCGTCGTCACTTCTTATTCCATATTTTATTATTCTCCATTCAAAGACAGCCTAGCACGAGTTACATACATGAGGCATATGCATCAAATACAACAACGAAGAGCTAAACACTTTCGTGCATAAGTCACGGAAATTCTGTAAATAAAGCATAAATATAACTTAGCTAGTGAACAGTTGGTGAATGGCCCACTTAGGAAGAACTCCAAACAGCAACTTTTTTCAAAATTTTAGGACTTGCCTTGCTATTGCATACTGGTGCTAAATATTTTAAAGCTGAGACGAACATTTTGACTATTTGCAGCATGGGCTCACATAACTTTCCCCTAAGTTGCCCTTAAATTCTTGATGCTACCATTAAGTTTTCCTTCCATGATACTTCTACTTTGTAAATGCCAGCCAACGCATGGTTTTTGATGCACATTTTGATTTGCATGCGACATGGTATGACTGGAAGTGATTTCCAAGTTTTGCACATGAATAAATGTACGGATAGAACTGAACATGGGCTTTAGTCATGCTGGTAGCAATGTGATCGATCCTCTTTCCATTTTCTACAATATACTAGGCAAACCTTCACTCTACTAGCAGGCAACTACAACATCATAGAATCCTTTTTACCAATACTGAGTTTTTTCACTTTCAATCTGCAACTCAAAGTCCTTGTCCCTTGTGAACCAACATGTATCTGTCACACTACGTTAAACAAGAAACAAGAAGGTAAACCAAATGGTTGGTCTGCTTACGGGGGATGAAACAAATGTCTTGTATTCATCTCTATCCTCTAAAACAATTAACAGGGTTAAGTCACTTGAGATTGGATACTGCTATGATCTTAATAAATTTTGATGGAACTTTGTCCATTTTTTTGCTTTGAAAAATCTGTAATTAATTGAGAACATCGAAATGGAACCACTGCGATATGCAGGCAAGTGGTGGGGTAACGAGCAGACGGTGCCTATGAGCTCCTGGAAATCGGAGTTTATCACGGGGCCAAACGCCAAAGGCTGCAGGTCTGCACACCACTTGCTTGCCAGCCCATGACCTAGCGGTGCCGACATCGTACTCTCTCTCTCTCTCTTACTTAAGGAGGGGTTACTCCCCACCCACCACCCTATACTGATCCCACCTTACCCATGCAACTACTCAATCATTAGGACTGAAGCAATTATACAATCCAAAAAAAGATATTCCATGCTTCGGTTTCGGAGGCTGGGCTGAGCTAAGAGCGGTATAGGCCGGCTAGAGATGATCAAAAACTAGGCCGGGCTGCGCTCGGATCAGGCTTTACAGCAGAAATTAGGCCCGATGGCTATGCCCAGGCTCGGCCCGACCCGACTGTCGGGCTTAAATTTTTGTCCAGGTCCGACCCGACTTTATAAATCCGACCGGACATGCCTAATTTTTTTTTCTTTATGTGGAATCTGAAAATGGATCAGAATAGCCCAACACCTTAATGAGCTCTCTAAGGAATTATGTATGATTCCCAGCTTAATGGGTGCCATATATAAAACACGGGCCGGACCGAGCCGAGCCATTTTTAAAAGTTCCTAGACCTAGCCCGATTTTTTGGTCGGGCCGCTTTTCCTACCCAGGCTCGACCCATGGGCCTTTTTTTTAATGCCCAAGCCCGAAAAATTCTGGGCCGAGCTGGGTAGGTCAGAAGGCCCGTGATCAGCTCTAGGCCAGGTTGAGCCATGCTCAACGCATGTTGCACATTAGAGCAGTACTACTTGAGCGTTATTCGACCACAATTATCGGCTAGACCTAGAAAATCGCCGGCGATATAAGTGAGTGACACCCCGTGCTTCGAGACATCCGAGCCATGATTAGTGGCAATGTAATTTTTCAAGCCAAGCACGTCCACAGAAAGGCCAACGGAACTGTAGACTGGATAGCCTCGTACGTGGCCAACCACTTCAGAGGTGTCCTATGGGTCGGAAAGAGTGAGTTGCCTAGAGCCTTCTGGAATTTGTTGTTTTTTTGACTTTTTTGGATGTGTCTGTACTAAAACTGTACGAGTCACCTGTTTCAGCACAAAGGAAAAAAAAAAAGTTTCTGTAGTTCCTCTTAAGTATCTTCAAGTTGACACAATTAATCACTTCAATTGTACAGGCAATGTCATCATTATGTATGCAGAACATATGGTTACATCATCCTTAATTTTTTAAGTCAGTATCTCAATCACCCATAGCTGTAGGAAATCCTAAAACCAAGTCCCTGCTGCATATAAGCTTCTATAAGCTATAAATTTATCCTTATGCTTCAAATTCAGTTACAAGTATCATTAGGAACGGCAAACGAGCAAGCAATTCGTGAAATCTCGAAATCTAGCTCAAACTCAGCTCGTCTTTAAAAAACGAGCTGAACTGGAGCTATACTTATATTACTTGAGTTGGCTCAGATTAGCTCAAAATACTAATATATAAATAGTTTAAATATAATATATATATTATTTTAACTATTATTAATATGGATAAAAGTAATATAATTATTTTATGGTAATTTATTATGACCTAATATAGATAATATAGAATAGAATGTATTATTACTATAAGTTTAGCATACAATGAATATTATTACTCCAAATTATATAAATGATAGTCTAAAACTCAATACAAACAAGCCGAGCTCAATACAAACATGCTGTTCGTGAGCAGCTCGAACTTGGATCAAAATTAAATGCTTGAGCTGAGCTCAATACAAACAAGCCGAGCTACAGTTAAGCCCAGCATGTCTGTCTCGTTCAAACCTCCCATGAACAGACCACCAAGCTATCATGAATAATTGCCACATACGATTTCCGTAGCCTCTTTTTTTCGCCAGGTAAGAAGCATTTTCTCTAGCATTCTTGTATAAGGTTGATCATTTAACGAGGTCCATAAGGCTGGTTTGGCTCCTGCAACGAAAAATTTGAGTGGAGAAGGTATAATAGGACAGAACTAGCTGATTTGCCTCGTTACTCTATCCAACTGGAGGCTAAATGCTATTAAAGTTGATTCAATTTAGCAAGGTTTGGCTCCTGCAACGAAAAATTTGAGTGGAGAAGGTATAATAGGACAGAACTAGCTGATTTGCCTCGTTACTCTATCCAACTGGAGGCTAAATGCTATTAAAGTTGATTCAATTTAGCAATGCCAGAAGGTTTTCCTGTGCTGCGAGCTTTGCTTATCCATTGCTAAAACATTTGTTGATGATTATCACATTTGTTTATAAAAAAAATGCAAAAAAGAAAAATCAGAAAACGAAAAGGTAGATAAGCAATGCTCTGGCGCAGAACTTGGTTAACTAGATCAGAGGCTTTCCAATGTTTCTACAAGCAAAATTATCTCGACAACAATGTAACAGACAAATTATCAATGAAGTAGAATTCTACTTTGCTTAAGTAAATGAACCAAGATACAACATATCATGGTTCATGCTGCTCTAACGGATCCAATGATGCCAAAGGCAAGAAGATAAATGCACTAGTCATCCAGAGGTGGGAAGGACTTGATGGATGATCTGAGGTTTCGAATGATCCTACAAGTATCATTCCACCAGTATGGGGATATTAACCAAAAGAGCAGCAATGCGTGCAGAGAGAAATGTAATGGACAAATTATCAATAAACTATCATTTGACTTTGCTTAAATATATCATTCAAGAAAGAGTAAATAATGGCTGATGATGTTCTAATGGATCCAATGGTACCAAAGGCAAGAAGATAGATGTATCCATCATCCTACTTTAAGAAGCAAGGTGAAGCCACCAGAGTGAATTATAAGAGAGGCGCATCTCTGCAAATGTCTGTTTTTGGACATGCAGAATATACCAAGCTGAATAACTCATTAACAGAGCATAGTTTGACTTAACAGTTTATACATTTGCTGGAAAGAATTAAAGATAATTGGCTTCCACCATTGAACTAAACTAATCATCAATTTCTAACTCATCATACAGTATATGAAAAAGGTTTAACAATGAAAGCAAAGACTGCTTACTTAAGGTAGGGCCAAATACATGAAATCTTGCAACGATACAGACCTTGAATGCAGCCTTGCAAGTTACAAGCAAGCACTTGCGCTGAAAATTGCAAAGGGGCTTTGTTATACTTCCCTTGCAATATATGTTTAGCATTATCTTCTTCCGAGTGTTCTTTGAAAGAAAACATACACCAAGATGGAATTATATACCAGTCAAAATTTTCAGTCACAACACCAGGAAACGATCTTTTGCACAGACGTAAGATAGCCTTTCAAAAGGTTGGTTGCCTATAGTTTTACATTGACAATGGCAGCAGCATTCTTCGCTTACTTTTCCTGTTTTGTCTTACTTGCTTTGTTATTTTCATGCAAACAAGAATAAGAGTTGTAATGCATATCAAGGAAAAAGCAAGCCTCATATACCGGAAATACAGAGCAACTCCAGAGAAAACAAGAAAAGCAAACATCAACAGCTCCCATATCACAAATATCACATCCACCCTGCACTCAAAAGATAGGAACATCCATGGAATCAGAACTCTGGTATGACTGAAAGGATTGGTAAAATTCTATAAATTGCTGCAGAACTTTACTGCATTTTATTTCTCTGATTAACTTATATTATACAAGTCTATCAGAATAGTACATTTTCTAAGCATTTGGCTATACAAAGAAAAAAGACTAATCAGTAATTTATTTTAATTTAATCAGTTTTCTCAGAAAAAAGGAAAGCAATATAAAAAATCAGTCAGCAAAATATTCAAGGACTGGTTGACATGACGGAGAAGAGTGATATTGACAAAAATGCAGCATTGATGATGGTACATAACAAGAAGGGGTGACACAACAAGTAATAAGTCAGAGAAGGCTGCAAACCTTTAGATATAATTGGCAATTTTGACATGGTAAATACAATTCGCAAATCATGTTAAAACTCTTTACCTTAAATTTAAGAGGAAGTTTTACCAAGATTGGAAAAAAAATAGAATTGCAACCAAATAACAGAATGCCACCACAAGGTCATTGAATCCATCATAAGTCTCCACTAGATGGACTGGAGCTCCTATATGGGCAACCATCAAAAGTTCAAGTGCAGATTCTCTATATTAATTAACAATCCAAAATCCCACATATTTAGGGAGCATTAGAGCAAAAGCTTGTGATAGTGTCTATCCATCAAATTAATAACTACTGCCCTTTTAAACATATCCATGAGTATTTATGAGATAGTGATGTACTAGGCGGACATGGATTCTAATAAAGAATCCCTTTATGCTGTCCTTAGAGCTTGGAATTATCTAAAAAATGCATTGTAGAATCCATGCACCACAATAACAACAATAGATCATATTCTGGTCACCTTTAATGCTAGCAGCCTAGGTTACATCTTTGGCCCTAATGTTGTTCATGGTGGTAATTTTAGGAATCAAGGATTGTCGTCTCGGAATCGGACTCCGTACCGGTATCACACTAGCATAGTGTCAGTATGGTACAGTATGAGAATTTTTTTGGCGTACCGAGTGTCGGTACGCCATCCGTACCGGGTACCCCAGTTCAGGCTCAGTACGCCACCCGTACCAGATACCCCCGTTCAGGCTCAGTACGCCACCCGTACCGGTACCCCAGTTCAGGCCGGTACGACATACATTGTTAGGAATAGTCAATTGATATGATCCTTTTGGCATTCTTCAGCAACCTAAAGTGCTTCTCCATGCTGTGTGCCATGTTTGTGTTGTCCTTACCCCTCTCCCTATTGATCCATAGCATGTTCATGTCTTCCACCATCACCTTCACCACCCCCTTTATCAACTTAAGGAGCTTTGTGATGAAGAGATGGATGGTGTAGGTCCCATCCCAATCCAAATAGGTTTTGAGCAAGGGGCGTAGTGTCATAACCTACCACCCTCCTCCAAGATAATAACATACATCTAGTTCCACATAGCATTAAAGTCATGCAAGTCTCCCACGCCCTCCATCCCATGGAACAAAGGAAGGCATCATTGTAATTGTCCCACACCTAGACCTAGGAAAATCTAGCCCGGCTTGGTTTTAGGCAGGCCTAGTAAGAGAATTTGGGCCACAAAAATTGGGCTAAGCCTAGAGTTTCAGGCTTAACCAGGATCTAGGCAAAGATTAGGTTTGATAAATTTCTATCCCGGCACAACTTATATGGCTCTTATGTTAAAATTATATGTTAAGATATATTATATGATATGATATAATTGTGATGGAATACATTATAAAATAAGTTTAAAATTTAAGTCTATAGTACATCTTGTTTTTAAATCTAAACCCAGAATAAAAGGTAAAGAGGATTTGGCCCCATTTCCACCCATCCTCTTTTGTTGTGACCAACGAGTTTCCTTTCTTACATTTTGTTCAAGAGCCCTTTGACCACCCGCTCTGACACTTGTACTCTCCTTTTCTTGCACACTAATGCTCGATCAAGGTCCAACCTATGATGGAACCACCTTCCCATGCTCTCTATCTCTCGTGCAAATCTTGATTCTCTCCTAACCGAAGCCTAATCTATGCCAAGACCCTCAATCCTTTTTCCAGTTCTCTTTGTCTTGCTTCAAGCTCAACTCTTTCCATGGATAAGTCCAAACATGCTCCCTCTAGTATTCATCTCAAACTTCTCCCTAGCCTAAGCCCATCCCATGTTGGAACCCTACTCCATATCCTCCTTCGATAGCCTTCTAAGACCAGAATAGATAGTTAGGCTATTGAGCCAGGTTTGCATATTTTGTAATTGGGCCAAGCTTGAGTTTGGGATTTCAAGCTCAAAATTGGGCTAGGCCAAACTTAGGCCAACTGTTCCTAGCTTGATGCTAAACACTGACTTGGACCAAATCAACAAATACCTAGGTCTATTATGCCAACTGATGATGGTAGATGCAAAATAAGTGGCAAAGGGTCTGTCCACAGTAGCAGATGAGTTCCCCATCCCCAAATAAATAAGTATTGACCACCTCCTAACTGATCAGCCCAAAAAAAAATGTTATGGGTGGCAGCCAACCAGAAGCAGCCACCATTATGCTATTTAACCTTACCTAGGACAAGAGTACAAGTAGGCATTGGTAGCAACTTAAGCAAATTAGACTTTCCTTCAGAGAAAACCAACAAATAGCAAATTTTCTAAGAAATACATTTATATTCCTCATGCAGAAATTATGGAACCCTAGCATAATACATGTTAAAGCATACGTGTACAAAATGGCACCCAGTATGAGGCCGTGCATAAAATCATGCCCAAAGGCAGGGTCCACTAACCTCGTACTGCAAAGACAATACATAGATCATGATCTATTGTTTGTGCAAATCAACTGTTGACCAACACCCTTTGCATGACTAGAAATATAACATCTCTATCAAATTGCATGATCAAAACTTCTCTCTGTCAGTTGTGGCAAATAAATAGGATTTTATTATTTTAAATGAATACTAGGCATACCTTTTTCGCCCCGAAGTGTCAAATTTTTCATAGATGCCTTTTTCGCACAATGACAAGAGGCATCATGCTTCAATCCACTCCTTACAGGGGTAAACAGATAATTTTTTTTAAAAAATTCCTCAGTTTTGATAGCAACCAATGCAGTTCAATATATACTGAAATAATGTAAGAAGTGGTGGGCAAGTAAAAGATATGGAAAAGGGAGTATAACAATAAAAAAGGATGACAAGACGCAAAGGGATTGCATTCCACCCTTTAAGCATAAAACCTTACTAGCTCACACGATCTCAAGTTCTCAACTATAACAATTAGAACCGAGCACAATTACATTAAAACAATTCTAAAAACTAGTATCATGTCACTATGTACTGGCCGTCCTATAAAATGCTATGGCTCTGTTGGAATTTTTTCCCCCTTTTCTTTCAAAGAGTAAAGCTCGACGCGTTTTTATACCCAGAAGGAGAATCGGTGCCTTAAACAACTCCTAGATCATTCTGATCCATTGTTTGACGGATCCTCAGCAACACAAAACTCAAATCAAAGCAGCAAGAAAAGCTACAGGTCTACAAATCGACAGGATGCAATTTAATTTTCCTTCGTAAAATGGATCTAAACAACGATAGCACTTGAGAAATCAACATCATTTTATTTGATACAATCCAAACCCATCTCCTAAAATAAAGCGGCAGTGAGGGTAGCAAGCGGGATTACCTTGAAGAGGCATTGGACGAGGAGGAGGAGGAGGAGGAGGAGGAGGAGGAGGAGAGGAAGGAGGCGGTGGCCCACTCATACTTGGAACGAATCTGGTACTCCCGCAGCTGATCCGCGAGATTCGAGCGCGTTATCATCTTCCCGATCTGGAAGCACCCTCGACTTCTGGATGGAGGGTATCTTATTCTTCGTGGGCGAGAAGAAGCATCAAACAAATGGAAGAAAGACACCACCAATATTTCTCGCTTGCTTTAACGATAGATCTCGATTTCCCTTCTCTTTCGTTCTTCCTCTTCGTGGCCGGCCAAAGGAGGACTCGGGTCGAACGGTAAGCAGTGATGGGAGAATTTCCCTCCGCTTAAAGCCGGGGAGAGACGGAGGAAGACGACTCAATCGGGCTTCCCTAAGCCTTGCCGACCGCACTGTTGACCGATTCCGTCTAGGCCCAGGCCCACTATATACCATGCAGAAATTATACAGAATACCGATACACCAAACTGACTCTCTATCAAATACACCAGGGCACCGGAACATATTCGGTACTGAAATTGCAAACCTTACTTATGATTATTTATCATATAATCTCGAGTAATTTTTTTCAACAAAATAATTCATCAATTTTATAATAAATTTTCAAAGAAGTTAGTTGAACTGATGTTTTCGATCGTCATCTTTGTTTTTGATGTAAAACAATTTTATAATTATTTTGGTAATAATTCAAAAGGAGGAATGCCCATATTTTCTTCAAATTATAGCTTCTAGTTAATTTAAAATTTGATGGTTTTTTGCCTACATCCAATAATAGTAGGAGATCAGTATAATAAATGTTAAATGCTGTGCATCTGTTGGCATGTATGGTTTCTGTATCAATATGATGCTTATTGCTGTATATATGCATGTGTGTGTATATATAATATATATAAATAGCTATTGGATGTGTACATATTGAGGTACAAATGAGAATCATGCAATTTCCAGAACCAGTAATCTGAACTTGGTGATTCTTTTGTCAGGTTATTGGATCATTACCTATCATTTAAACACATAAGCAGCGATTGAATTGTGGTATCAATATGAGCAGCATAGTTACACAGAGAATAAGATCCTAACTTTAGATAAGCTAATGCCCTAAGATCAAAAATGTTCATGATCTCCGAATGTTTCATAGATTCGCACCAAAAAGGGACGACATACATGTAATGGTATTTCGTAGGTACAAAAATTTTAAATATCCGGTATATTTACCAATTGTTGTCAAAGATGAATGCAACCACTTGCCACCCTATGATTTATAGACAGTAATATGGCTGCTTTAGATAAGCCGGCACTAGACCCCCCTTGAGGTTCAGCCCATGGAAAAACCATGCTTTTCCAAGGCAAAATATTCTACAGCTGAATTTGACAAATGAAAGAAGCAATTATATGCTGCCAAAGCGTCAATCAGCACCATGCTGTTAGCAAACAACTGGTTTCAAATAATGTTGTCAGCAAAGCATTGTGAAACAAGTGGTATAATCATTGAAAGCATTCATATAGGATAAAAATTACCGTCACCAAATACATATTAGTTATCCACAAAAATATGAACAAGAGGCAATGTCGTTAAGATTATAATATGACAAAAAGAGCATCACCTTCTGATAGTTCCAGATTCTACTTATTTTTGATTGGGTGTTTGCCGGTGGGGTTTGTGGGCAGCCAGCATATCTGTGCTCCTGCCATCTTTTCACATGTACATGCAAGTGAACATGTGGAAAGACAAATGGTACGCCGGACACGTCCAGTTGGTTACACTCTCAGGTGCGGGTCAAGCTCAATGTCAACTGTTAGATTGGTGGGCCGTTTAGATCTTTATAGATGGTGGGGTTTTTTTTGGCGTACTAAACCCAGACGGGTATGCCTAACTCTCTTCTGTTGGGCTTTTTTTTTTTTTTAACCTTATTGGCACATCTTATAACTGCATATGGTTATATGGGAGTTCAGTGTAAAACACTCAGTATTTTGTTACTTCTAACTTTTTAATTTTATATTTTAATTTTTTTCATGACTGTATCTGGCATTATCTAATATCGTTAAAAAATTAATACATTTTAAATTAAAAATAATTGAAAATATTTTTAATAGGTAGTTGTATAATAAAAATATTTATAAATTAGTCACGATGAAAAATAAAAAAATAATTTTAATAAATATGATTTTTATAAACTGCGTCGAAAAAACAGTTATATTGAGGACATTTGTGTTTAAGGTATAAAAATAATTATAAATTTATGATGGTATCCGCATAAATTTAATTTTTAAAAGGATTTCCATTAAAAAAGAATCCAAAAAGAAAAACAGTTACTCGGACTCGAGCGCAAGATAAATCAAACCTAATGAATGTCGAGGTCCGCCGCTCGTCGCCCCATCTCCTCTAGCTGCTGCCCCCTTCGCCATCCCCATTGCCCTCCCGCCGGAGCCCCAGCCTCCTCCCACCGCCTCGCCAAGGCCTTTAAAACGGCCGAGCGCTACTTCCGCTCCGGCGAACGCCTCCGAAAACAATTTGCTCTCAATCCAAGCCGCATCCACCGCTGCGATCGCCGGAGGCGTCCCTATCCCCCTCTCTCCGTCGGCTGCCGCCACTACCTCCGCCGTCGAATATCAATCCTCCACCTCACTCGTCGCTCTTCCCACAGTCCTGGTGAGATTTATCTATACACCTCAAAGGAAACGCTTGTTGTCTTTTTTCTCAAGGAAATGGAAGTAACTCGAGACAACTCCACCCTTCTAATGACCGTATTTCGAGTTACTATCTCCGGTCTTGATTGATAGGTGTTTTTTTTTATTTTTTATGATGTAATTTCAAGTGTTTATTCTCTCCTAGACATTTGGAAATGGTTAAGAGTTAAAAGGAGTGGTTTGAGAAGTTTTTCCGGTTTGTATAAAGGAAGAGGGTAGTGATCAGAAAAGGAGGGAGCTGGAGAAGGGGGAAACGATGAACAAGGACAAGATTTTTAAGCTGGCGATAGGGCTTCAGGGGGAGGGCAAAGACTGCATAAGGATAGCAAGGGGAGGGTGGAGAAGGCCTGCAGTATTCCTACAGGACCGCCGCAACAAGAAGAGGGACATGCGCTCCCTCTGGATCGAGCGGCATCAACGTGGCACACGCCTGCATGGGGTAATGCTGAATTATCATTTGCTTTGCGAGAAGAAATGAAGTAAAATAATTATAAGATGGCCATTTTATTCCTTGAATTATATAGTTCTTATTGTTATTGCTGCCAGAAGTTTGTACATTTTCATCGAACGTTTGATGTTTACCTTGTTCCGGGTATTTTCTTACCTGGTGCTCCATAAAGGGGGCATTATGATAGAGATTGCATACAGAAATATGACAGAATAGCCTGAGATAATCATTAAATAAAAAAGAGAGCAAGAGAGAGAATGGTTCAGAATTTTGTATCAAATAGAAAAAAAATTTATTAAAGAGTGGAGAATTAGCATGATAAAGATGGCCAATAGTTTATTTGGTCAAAATTAGGGAAATAAGAAACTTGGATCATATAATGTTCTTCTTCTTCTGCCAAGTAGGATATTGTATAATATTTGAAGGGGCTTTATCTGTGAGATGAGAATCATGAGATGCTCATTGTTCCTCTTTCAAGATAACA